>NC_080203.1:19474339-21874339 GCF_030028045.1 Hippopotamus amphibius kiboko | reverse complement strand
TGGTTATATGAATTTGTACTCCCACTAGGAGAGTATGTGTGTTCCAGTTGCTCCTTATCCTTGCCAACATTTGGTATTGATGTTCTTGTTTTAAATTTTAGCTATTTTGATGTGTGTGTGTGTGTGTGTGTGTGTGTGTGTGTGTGTGATATCTCATTGTGGTTTCAATTTGCATTTTGGATGGCCATCTTAACTAGGTTGCATAGTGTAAAACTGTGCAGGAGAGATGGGAATGCCCAGCACAAGGCCCTCAAACCAGTGACAGATGATAAGGTAAACACTGTACAAACCATCTCAAATGATATGGTGGAGCACTGGGTGGAGAATGACTGGAGAAAAGTTCAAGGGAGAACCAAGCTTCTTCACTGTTTTTGGATTTACCTTTCTTCCTTGTACAGATAAGACAGTTTTCTCCTTGAAATGGATCAGGGACCTCAAGGTTGATCTTTGAGCTTGGCAATATTGAGACAATTAGTGCCAGTCCTTGAGATGGGAATGAATTAGGTGTATAGGAGGTACAGAAAGAAAGCCAATATGATTGAACTGTAAGGATAAAAGCGGAGGATATAGATGGTGCTAGAGAGATCAACAGGGACCCATCTTTTAAAGGGTCTTGTAGGCCACAGGAAAGAGCTTGAAGTTTATTCCAAGTGCAATGACAATCCAGTAAAGAGTTTTCAGCAGGAGAGTGACAGGGTATGATTTATGTTTTTGAAAATATCACCACGGATAATGTGTAGAGCAGTGGTTCTCATCTTTGGCTACATGTTGGACTCATATGGGGAGTTTTTTTTCTCAGATCTTTATTGGAGTATAATTGTTTTACAATGTTGTGCAATTTCTGCTGTACAACAAAGTGAATCGACTGTATTTACACATATATCCCCTCCCTCTTGAACCTCCCTCCCACCCTCCCTATCCCACCCCCCTAGGTCATCACAAAGCATCGAGTTGATCTCCCTATGTTATGCAGCTGTTTGCCACTAGCTACCTATTTTACATTTGGTAGTGTATGTCTATGCTCCCCTCTCACTTCATCCGAGCATCCACTCCCTGCCCGCCAACCCCCTCCTGCCGCTTCCTCAAGACCATTCTCTGCCACAGTGTCTTTATTCTTGTCCTGCCCCGAGGTTCATCAGGACTGTTTTTTTGTTTGTTTGTTTGTTTGGTTTGTTTGTTTTGTTTTAGATTCCATATATATGTGTTAGCATACGGCATTTGTTTTTCTCTTTCTGGCTTACTTCGCTCTGTGTGAAATACTCTAGTTCCATCCACCTCACTACAAATAATGCAATTTCACTTCTTTTTATGGCTGAGTAGTATTCCATTGTATATATGTGCCACATCTTCTTTATCCATTCATCTCTTGATGGGTATTTAGGTTGCTTCCATGCCCTGATTATTTTAAATAGTACTGCAATGAACAGTGGGGTACATGTATCTTTTTAAATTATGGTTTTCTCAGGGTATTTGCCCAGAAGTGGGATTGCTGGGTGATATGGTAGTTCTATTTTTAGTTTTTTAAGGAACCTCCATAATGTTCTCCATAGTGGCTGTATCAATTTACATTCCCACCAACAGTGCAAGAGGGTTCCCTTTTCTCCACACCCTCTCCAGCATTTATTGTTTCTAGATTTTTTGATGGTGGCCATTCTGACCAGTGTGGCTTTGATTTGCATTTCTCTAATGATTAGTGATGTTGAGCATCTTTTCATGTGTTTGTTAGCCATCTGTATGTCTTCTTTGGAGAAATGTGTATTTAGGTCTTCTGCCCAATCTTGGATTGGGTTGTTTTTTTGATATTGAGCTGCATGTGCTGCTTGTATATTTTGGAGATTAATCCTTTGCCAGTTACTTCATTGGCAAATATTTTCTCCCATTCTGAGGGTTGTCTTCTTGTCTTGTTTATGTGCAAAAAGCTTTTAAGTTTCATTAGGTCCCATTTGTTTATTCTTGATTTTATTTCCATTATTCTAGGAGGTGGGTCAAAAAGGATCTTGCTTTGATGGATGTCATACAGTGTTCTGCCTATGCTTTTCTCTAAGAGTTTTATAGTGTCTGGCCTTACATGTAGGTCTTTAATCCATTCTGAGTTTATTTTTGTGTATGGTGTTAGGAAGTGTTCTAATTTCATTCTTTGACATGTAGCTGTCCAATTTTCCCAGCACCACTTATTGAAGAGGCTGTCTTTTCTCCATTGTATATTCTTGCCTCCTTTGTCAAAGATAAGGTGCCCATAGGTGCTTGGGTTTATCTCTGGGCTTTCTATCCTGTTCCATTGATCTTCCTTTCTGTTTTTGTGCCAGTACCATACTGTCTTGATTACTGTAGCTTTGTAGTATAGTCTGAAGTCAGGGGAGCCTGATTCCTCCAGCGCCATTTTTCTTTCTCAAGATTGCTTTGGCTATTTGGAGTCTTTTGCGTTTCCATACACATTATAAAATTTCTTGTTCTAGTTCTGTGAAAAATGCCATTGGTAATTTGATAGGGATTTCATTGAATCTGTAGATTGCTTTGGGTAAAATAGTCATTTTCACAATGTTGATTCTTCCAATCTAAGAACATGGTCTATCTCTTGGGGAGTTTTAAAAAATACTGATTTCTGAGTCTTACCTCCTAAGATTCTGATTCAACTGATCTGGAGTACAGCTGGGGCCTTGGAAATGAAGGCAGAAAGAAGAGGACAGATCTGAGACATATTTTGGATGTGAAATATACTGGGTTTGGAGATTGACCACAAACTATAGAGAGATGAATGAGTGAAAGACATAGCCAAGTGTCTTACGTGGGACTTACAGTAGATGGTGGTGCCATTGGAGCACAGAGGGAGGAGCAGCAGGTTGGGTGTGGGACTTTGAGTTCAGTTTTGGACATACTGAGTTTAAGATAAATGAGCTATTCAAAGAGGTATATAGAACTCCATAATGGATTAGATACAGTGAGGGGAGAGGAAGAGGGAAAACTATAGAAGATTTCTTCCTTTAATGTCTTGTTTAAGTCTTTCCATGACTCAGTTATTTCCACTTCTCTCGTTTAGATCCCATCACTGTGCCTGTGTACTAAAAGAATAATCAGATAAACTTCTTCCTACAAATGTGTTCGCTCACTCCATTCCATCTTCCTCTCTGGTAAAATTTACCTTTACCCAGCTAAAGTACACACGTACCATAGGTCCTCAAAGAATGATACTTCTGGTGGGTATTTCAAGCCTCTTGGCTGACTAGTGGGGAAAGGTTGAGAGAAACTGTGCTAAAATTTTACCCCTTCAATTTCAGTGAGAAGGGGATGGCTTGATCAAGATCAAATGGGGCAGGTTCTGACTCCTTTTGGGAAAATGCAGATTCTGAGCTAGGAGTTTTATATCCATTCTCTCACTGAATATTCTAAACCACTCTGATTGTTATTATTGCCATTTTACAGTTAAAGGAACTAAGGCCCAGAAAGGTTAAGCAACTCATCCAGAGTCACACAACTAGTCATGTACAGAAACTGGAGGCATATTTCTGCCATGAGCGCTTGGAGAATTGATTGATTTGTTTGTTTGTAACAGTCCTCCAAATCCTATCTTGCTACATGCTCAGCTTCCCCAAACCCACCACTACTTTCCATAGTAATCCTGACCACCAGCTTTTTGGACTCACTTTCTTACAGTCTCATCATGTATTATGCCTCTGGGAGCAGATGATCTTGCATAGAGACCTTAAGAGGAGCATCAAGGGACTAAAGAGTCCCCTTAGATAAAAACTAGATAGGCTGGTGGACTGGAGTAGGATCACCATTTGCAAGTTCCATCTCTTGATTCCTGTCTTATAGTAACATGCCATCACCTCTGCCTCTGAAACGGAGGTCCCAAGAGCTGGAAGAGCCATTCAAGAGCAAAAGTCTCATTCCAAAAGTAGGGAGACAGGGCAAAAAGAGGCAAAGTAGTTTGCCTGAAGTCACATAGCCAATTAGAGGCAGAATTTGGGTAAGCCTCAAGTGTCCTGTGGCTCTATTTTTCAAATTTTTATTTTATATTGGAGTATAGTTGATTAAAATGTATTAGTTTCAGGCATACAGCAAAGTGATTCAGTTATACATATACATGTATCTATTCTTTTTGAGGTTCTATTATCTACATTCTGGAGTTCTGAGGGTCCTTCAAGCAGCCCTTCAGTCCCAAATCTATCCTCACACTCTGGTGAGATGTAGGGGTGGCAAGAAAGATGATAAATTATTGGTGGGGGTTTCCCAAGAGTATATCTCTGGGAGGAGGCTTTCTGAAGGAAGGGGTAAGTGGGAAAAAAAGCAGACAGAATCCTTGAAGCTGTAGCAGGGGATTCTCCAGAACCACTGCAGTCATGTCCCACCCTGCCAGCCAGCCCCTTGGCCCTCAGCTTGGGGCTGGAAAAAGACATAGGACAGGGCTCCTTAATGAGAACATTTGGGAACCCAGGAAAGGTTAATGATCTGCAGCCTCAACCATCCGTCAGCTGCCCAGCCAGAGACAGTAAACACCGTTACTCATCTAATTAGCCAGGAAAGGCTGGGCAGGGGCTGAAGAAAGGGCCTTGGGAGTTACAGTCCCCCAAGTGTCCACCTGCTTAGAACTGTTGAAAGAGGCTACCAGAACGTGCGAGTCCCCATTCCTAGAAGGAGTTGGGAGGGGGCTCACTCCCAGTTTGCCCCGCTGTAGCTCTGGCTGCAGGCTGTGGCAAAGATGTGGAAGAGCACAGACATTTATTGAGGGCCTCCTCTGTGCCAGGCACTGTGTGTCAAGCTTCTACGTGTCATCTTATTTTGTCCTCCCAACAACACTGCAAGGTCCTTAAATTTATTAAGCACCTATTGTATGTCCGTCACTTTACATATATTATTGGTTTTCACTTTTCTATGGGTCCTAGGAAGTGGTGGTTGGTATTTCACCCATCATATAGAAGAGAAAATGGAGATTTACAGAGCATAATTTACAGAGCATAATTGGTTTATTTTCTGATTTATTCAGAAAATGTGTATTGCATGCCCAATCTGTGCCAGGCATTGTGCTAGGTGCTGAAGATATAATGATAAAAAGACAGACACAGACTTTGCCCTTATGAAGCCCACTGTCTAATGGGGGAGACAGACAGTAAAAATGAGCTCACACAACTAGTAAGCAGTAAGACTGAAACTGGGATCTGAGAGTAGGGGAAAGCTGTAAGCAGGATGGTGAAGGGACTGAGGTGACAGGTGTTGTGGGAATCAGACCAGAATATTCTTGCTCATGATGGGCAACTCTGTCTCCAGGAGGCCAGGCCCTGGGACCAATGGTGTATTGCTGCTGGGGGTGGAGGGAGAGTTGGAGACATCTCAAAGCATATGGGAGGCTCTTCTCCTTTCCAGCTGCCATTAATTATTTCAGCTCCAAAGAGGAGGTAATGGGGTTAAGAATAGCTTTGTGATTGCTGAACAGTCAATGGGGTAGGCCAAGGCAAGGGAATGGGTATTCTCTGAACACCTGGTATGCTGTCAACCCTATTCCTAGTTCTGGAAGGGGATGCCCAGGAGCAAAGATTCAGATTTTTTTCCTGGAAGGTCTTTAATCTAGGTTGGAAATATGATTTATTTTTATGGAAAGATTAAGGAAGATAGCCAGTTAAGAGCTGAACAGGGCAGTTCTGGCTGGTTAGCTTAGAAGCCTGAAATTCTTTGAGGGCTTTTTGGAAGTGAGAGAGAGAGGAAGGGAAGGGGAGAGAAAGAGAGAGAAAGAGGGAGTGAACAAGTAAGAGAAAAAAAAAATGTCATCGAGAGAGAAAAAGAGAAAGACACAGAGCCATGGAGATATAGAGACAGAGATGGCAAACAGAGAATGATAGAGGTAGAGAGGAAAGAGGAGAGAGCAAGAGATAGAGGAGAGAAACAGGGACAAATTGTGGCAGAGACCAGAGTAACAGAGTGTGACAGACAAAATGAGACAATAGAGGAGTGGGAGGGAGAAAGAGAGAGGCTGGGGCCTGCAGTTGGACTGGAAGAGGCTCAAATAATGAGATCACCTCTCACTAACTTTGAGGTCCTACAGGTTACTGTGGGAATCAGGCTTCAAAAAGTTATCATATCCCAAAAAGAGCCTTTTACACTAGTAATGGGCCCAGTTTTCTGGGTGGCTGAAGAGTGGGGAAGTTAGCGTGTGTACACCTCTTTCCCACACTCTCACACCTATACACCTAGCTTCTTGCAAAGCTGAATGCAATCCAACTTGTAAAGTGAATCCTCTTTGTCCACTAAATGACATTCCTCGATTTAGGATAGCTCTCCATTGGGAAGTGAGTTCCTGTCATTGGAACGATAAGAAAATGTTGTCTCCAAACTAGAAATATCAGCAGACCTAGGCTCACATTTAGTCAAAATCAGGATTTAGCCACTTATTGGCTGTGTGACCTCAAACTGTTTTGTCAACTTCTCTGGGTCTCAGTTTTCTCCCCAACGACGAAGTGGTTGTATTTAGTCCTTGGCCATTTTCCCATCTGAGCACGTGCAAGAAACAGGTGTAGCCTGGGCCCCCAAGGAAATCTATCCTGGTGACTTTTAATTTGAAAGGGTGAGGGGCGCAGAGGGGATCAACAGATCAGATCAGAAGGCAGTGTGGAATGAGGCAGGTGTATAAATAAAGTGATGCCTAAATGAGTCGTCTGAAATGGAATGGGCCCCTGGAAACTCGGCCCTTGGTCAGGCTCTCTAGTCCCAGTTGGCTGGTTCAGGGGAGGGGCCTTCCTCCTCTCACACCCCTCTTGGCTCCTGTCTGCCTCCCGCCTGCCTTCTACCTCCCTTCTACTTCACTGCTCAGTAGGGCTCTGCAGTAGGGCTTTGCAGTACTGCCTTGCAATAGGAAAACATCTCCACACACCATCTTTATTTCCAGTGGAAGATTTCAGTTTTGTGCAATGGAATATGACAGTGTTGATGACCTCATGAAATGTCAGAAAGGATGAATGGGGACACTTCCAATTGAGAAACCAGCATGCACAATGATGGAAGGGGAGACAGAATTAAAGGCCCAATAAAGGGGTTTTCAGGTCATGTAAAGGGGGTCTTGGGGAAAATGGCCATATCTTACTTGACTGGTCATGGGCAAAGTTGGGTCCACCCCCAACCCTTCTGGCTCAAGCCAGCTCTTCTTTCTTTGTGACTAGATTATTGCAAAAACCTCTTCCCAGGCCTCTTTGCCTCCAGCTTCTTGCCTCCTTTCTATTCACCACCCTTCACCTTAATCTTTCTATATCCCAGCATTGAGCATATGTCTCCTCTACTTGACTGTGAGCTATGTAATTCCCTTTGACAAGCACCATGTTTTTCATAGAGGAGGTACTCAACAAATGTTTGATAAATGAATAAATGAAAGAATGAATACCATGGGCCAGTCACTGTAGTAGTCATTGTAGTGAGGGCCTCCCGTGTGCTCCTGTAGTTCACAGTGTTCATCCCTATCAAAGAATTTATTCCACAGTTTGTAATTGCTCTTACTAGACTGGAAATTCTATGGAGACAGAGACCACATTTATCAGGTTCACCTTCTCTGACATACCTTATTCCCAGAAACTTACACTGTTTTGAATGAATGAATTTTCCACTGGGAATGTATTTTCCCTCCATCTCTGACTTTACATTCAGCAATTATGCATTGGCACCTACTGATGTGCTAAGGCAGTGATCTGGGCATTGGAAATTTAACAGTGAGCAAAACAGAGAAAAACTCCTGCTTTGATGGAGCTTATATTCTAGTGGGGAAGACAGTTGTTAAATCAATGTACATATATTTACATAAGCAAATGACAAATGGCGATGAGAGCTATGAAGAAAAATGAAGCAGGACAAAGGGGTAGAGAATGATGGAGGGGATTCCTGTTTTAGCTGGAGACTTCAGGGAGGACCTCTCTGAGGAGGTGACAAATGAATAGACACCTGAATGAGGTGAAGGATGAGGCATTCCAAACAAAGGGAACTAAGAGTGCAAAGACCCTGATGCAGAAACATGCTTAACAAGTTTCAAGAAATGTAAAGAGGCAAGAGTTGCTAAAGCGTACTGAGCCAGGAGATGAGGAAGAGACAAGATCAGAGAGCTAGGCAGGGGCCAGATCATGTAAGGTTATGGAGGCCATAGTAAAAAGCTGAGATATTATTCTAAATAAAATGATAAGTCAACAAAAGTAGGCAAATGACAACAATTGATTGATGTTTTTAATAGATCTGTGAACACTGGTGAAGAAAATCCTGGAGGCAAAACTTGGAGGAGAGAACCCAGTTAGAAAGTTTGTACAACAGGCTAGGTAACAAATGATTACAGCTAGGTCCAGAGTGTTAGTAGTAGAAGTGAGGAGAGAGTGGTTGGACAAGATATGTTTTGAATGCAGAGCCATCAGACCTGTGGATAGTTTGGATGTAGTGTATGAGAGAGAGAGAGAGAAAGAGAGAAATCAGGGATGAGGCTGAGGATTTTATCCAGTTCAAGTCCCATTCTTCATGACTCAGTTCAAAGCCACCTGCACTTTGAAGCCTTCCATGACACACCCTATCTTACCACCATTAAAATAAACTCTCCTCTTCAGTTACCATAGCATTTTGCAGCTGTTTAATGCTAATAAGAGCATTCTACCTTCTGGCAGAGCAGAACTACCTGTGCACATCTACCTCCCCATCTTGACTTAAAGCTCCTCAGGGACTTTGTTATTGTCATCTGTTTAGTCTTCACTGGACCCAGCACAATGGCTTGTGCAGAATATTTTAACCAATAAATACTGTTGAGATTGAATAGATTAACTAAATTGAAGCTGTTTATTATTTCCAGTGTATGGTTGCAAAACTCTATAATCATTAGAAGGTAGGCCGAAGAATTATTTCAACATCGCCAGCTTTTAATTACTAAAGTCCATTTGATGGATGCCTCCTCTTGAATTATTGGCATCATGAGGATTAAAATGTGTTCCCTTAATTAAAAGGAAGTTCATGTGTTGAGTGAGGGGCATGGAGGGCGCTGGAGGGTGAGATATTGAGTGGATTCTCTTCTCACAGCTCATGTTCAGCTAGTGAAGCTGTGAGGAGAAGTGAAAATTATCTAGAGGAGGACCAAGCTGATGTAAAAAATGGGAGAAGTGAGAGGAGGCAGGGATTCTGGAAGCATGAGAGTTGAAGTATTGGGTTGGCCAAAAAGTTCCTTCGGATTTTTCAGTAAGATGTTATGGACAAACCCAAAGGAATTTTTTGGCCAACCCAATATATGGAACTGGGTTCAAACTTCAGATCTGCCATTTACTAATCATGATACTCTAAGTAATTCATTTTAAAGTTATTATTTGTTCTTGATTGAAGCATAACTTATATACAAAAATGTGCATCAATCTTAAGTGTGCCACCCGATGAATTTTTATATATGCATACACCCATGTAAGCATCTCCCAGATCAAAATGTAGAATATTTCCAGCATTTTAGGAGACTCCCTCATGCCCTTTCACAGTCAGTACCCCCTGGAAAGGTAGCCACTGTGATAACATCTATCACCATATAGTGGTTTTGCCTATTTTAATCTTAACGTAAATGGAATTATACGGAATGCACTCTTTTGTGTCTGACTTATTTCTGAGCAAGTCATTTAAACTCTTTAAGCCTCAGTTTCTTCATCTATATAGCAGGAATACTAATAGCACTCACATCATAGGGTTGTAAAGATTTAATGAGATAAAGCATATAAAATGCTCAGGATAGTGCCTGGGTTGTAGTGTGTACTGAATAAATATTAGTTCTTTCCTTCCTTACTTCCTTTCTAAGTTCTTAGAGCTGTATTAGGCACTCTTGGTGTATAAGAATAAAAGGCAGTTCAAAACATATGGACACCAAGTGGGGAAAGCGGGGAGGGTTGGGGGGGAATGAACTGAGAGATTGGGATACCAAATAGTACACTCTAAATATATGCAATTTATTGTATGTTAACTGTATCTCAATAAAAGTTCTAAAAAAAAAAGGCAGTTCACACTCTTAAGGCGCTTATAATCTACTTAGGGAGACAAGGATACAAAGTGCTTGATAAGCAGTAAATGACAATATTAAAGATACTATTAATATAATGAATATAATAATATCAATTATTAATCCCATGGCTGATTGAAGAGGAGGCAGGCAATATCATGAAATGGTTAAAAGCATAGGTTTTGGAGGTATGGGACTTCAGTTCTAGCTCCAGTTTCCCCACTTACCAGTTGTGTGAACTTGGGGATGTCACTTAAGTCTCTAAGCCTCAGTTTCTACATCATAGAATGAGGTTAATACTATTATCTATCTCATGGGATTGCTGAGAACATTGATATGTCAAGTGCCTGCCAAGTGCCTGTCACAGGGCTTGGAACACAGTATACACTAAAATGGTGGTATTTTCTGCTGTGTTTTTTCCTACTTTGGAATATTAGGATTCATAAAGATCCAGAAGTACCAGTCAACCAGGGTTGGTTAAGTGGCTTGCAAAACCTCACCCACTCCAGTTGAACAAGTAGCAGAACCCCCAAGATGACTGTTGAAGCCCGAGGGGCCATGTCTTTCTTTTTACCCCTCTACATTTCCTTAGTAGACACTCAAAGCACCACCAGTGACCTTTGGTCTATGGACTGTGCCTCTGAACCTCCCAAGCATGCTTTTTTTGTTGTTCATAAACCTTAACTCCTAGTGACCCAGGTCCCCAAGTGGGACTCTCCCTTGAAAGGCTGACTCCGTGCAGCCTTCTGCCAGGATCCATGGCAAGCTGGCCCCAGTCCAGCAGTGGAAGACTCATTTGTCACTGAGGAGTGCAATTTTTATGACCATTTGAAGTCAACATTTGCAAATCAAAATTCTTTAAACGCTGTTTAGCATCACAGTGTTTTGAGAAAACCTTTTCAAACGTTTTTATGCATTCTACTTCCCACAGTTCAAAACAAATTTAAGAAAAACTTAAAAACCAACATATCTTGAAAATATTTTTATACCAAAACAAATGTTTCAAAAGCTTTTTGCAGATATGATGATTAGTGAGATGATTCAACCCCAAAGAATATTTGCTCTAGTGTTGTTCTGATGATTGTATTTTTCAGGCTTGATTTAGTCAGATTATTGTCTCAAAACCATATTTATTTTCTATCTTCAGACTCAGCCAAGAGACCAAGGGAATTTAAAATTTTAAAGCTTCAGCATAAAACATGTGTTAAAAAAATGAATCATTTCTTCTTTTTGTCCTGGCTTCCAGGAGACAGTTACGTAGGTAGAGGTAAGTATTTTACCCTTGGTTATGTAGAAGTAACTATTTCACCCCTGGTTCTGCCTTTCTCTACATTTTTTAAGAAAGCAGCTTTATTGAGGTATAATTGATATACAAAATCCAGCACATATTTAATGTATACAATTAAATGTTTGGACACCTGACTTCACCTGTGAATCCTTCACCACAATCAAGGTAATAGACATATCCATCACATCCAAAAGTTTCCTGGTATCCCTTTGGTTTTTTGTTTGTTTGGTTGGTTGGGGTGTTTTTTTTTTCTGGCAAGAGCACTTAATATATCTATCCTCTTAATAAATATTTCAGTGCCTATCTGTGAAACTCCTAGAAAAAAACATAGGGAAAAACTCCTTGACATTGGTCTTGGCAGTGATTTTTTTGGCTATGACACCGAGAGCAACAAAAACAACAATAGGTAAATGGGGACCACATCAAACTAAAAAGCTTCTGCTTTTTACTTGTGTAGCAAAGGAAACAATCAACAGAATGAAAAGGTAACTGATGGAATGGGAGAAACTACTTGCAAATCATCTATCTGACAATGGGTTAGTATCCAAAATACATAAGGAACTCTTACAACTCAATAGCAAAAAATCAACCCAATTTAAAAAATCAGACAAAGAACTGGGATAGACATTTTCTATATCACTCTTTTGATCTTCTTTTACCTGCCCTATCTCTCTGAATTTTTATGTTAATCTTCCTCAAATTCATTTTGGAAGTAGATGAAGTTATTAATGACATACAAAACATAAATCATTCAAAATCTATGAACAAGAAAAAAATGTGCTCAATAGAAAATGAATTGACTTTTCACAGAACAGGGAATCTGAAATTATGGGGAAATGCCCAATTGCAGTAGTACTCAGAAAAATGTAAAGTTGAAAAACCATGAGATATTGCTAAATGCATATTTAAATGGCAAAATTAGAAAGTCAGATAATATTATGAGCTGGTGACAATATGGGGAATCATATATTCTCATGTATTGCTGGCAGGAATGTGAACTGGCAAACCTACTCTGGAGAGTAATCTGGACGTGCTTAATGAAATTAAATATGCATAACTCTATGACCAAGTTTATAGTTCTGGAGCAGATCCATCAGGGGACACATGCAAGCATGCTTACGCAATCATTTTTGTGTTTGATAGCACTGAGGGAAACCTAGATATCTATAACTAGTGGACTGCCAAATAAAATGTGATACATGCACATGATGAGACTACCATGGACAATTAGAACTAATAGTCTAGATACAAGTCTTAGTCAGCTCAGGCTGCCATAATGAAATACCATAGGCTGGGTGGCTTAAACAACTGACATTTATTTTCTTACAGTTCTGGAGGTGGGAAGTCCAATTAGGGTGACAGCATGGTCAGTTTCTGGGGGGTGAGGGCTCTTTCTTGACGTGCATATGGTGTCTTCTCCCTGTATCCTCATGTGGCAGAGGGAGAGAAAGCAAGCTCTCCGGTGTCTCTTCCAATAAGAGCACTAATCTCATCATGAGGTCCCCACCCTCATGACCTCATCTAACTCTAATTAATTCCCAAAGGCCCTGGTCTCCAACTAACATCACATTGAAGTTTAGGGCTTCAACATATGAACTGGTGCTGGGGGTGGGGCATAAGCATTTAGTTTGTAATAATACACCTAAAGCAACATCATTAAACAAAAATGATGCTGAGTGAAAAAGTAATAAAGGGAATTTCGCAGTGCAATACAATTTATGCAAAAACACTATAAAATTTCATGATTACACATGTATCTAAATTAATATGCATATGATGATTGAAAGTGTGCTTTTTAAGTATATTGGGGTGGATGTCTATGGGAGCAGAAAGGAAATGGGATTGGAGTTGGGAAAAGAGGAAAAGAATAAAATTAATTAAAACAAAAAAGAGATACCTTGTGATGAAGACTGTCATTAACCAAGGAATATGAATGACTCAAGTCTATGAATTTTGAGGTCAAAATAACCAGAAAAGTATTTATAAATTTAAGGGATATATTGTTGTGTTTCAATACTAGTTCCTATAAATAGACCTAAAATCTTTCCTGGCCTTTAAGATATGGACTTTTTAATTCTACAGATGAAGAAGACCTCTGTGCCTACCTGAGGATCATATGAATGGTGTGCAAGTAGTCAAGATGATTTCTATGGAAATGAGGGATTAGATTCTAAGATTGGATTCTAAAATCAAGACTTACATATTGTCTGAATGAGAATGAGGTCTGAAGTTGGGGTATGGTTTTTTCCAAAGACAATGCAATGGTGGAAGATTGTGTGTAGGCAGGAGAGTGATCTCTGAAGAAGAACATTGTAAAATTAAATTCAAGAGCACTCAGCCCCCAAAAAGGTAGATAAATGATGCGATGTGTGAATGACTTCGGGAGTGGGAGTGGAGGTGGGAGGAAGGAGACACAGTTGAAAAGAAGTTGTTTGGGGGCAGGGAGAAAGTTCTTCCAAAAGGGGAGCAGAATGAGAAAAATAGTCATGGATGGGAAGAGAGAGTAGAGGTTGTGCTGATCAGAGACTTGGATATTAGAGAATGTGCTCAATTTGAGGAGAGGTGTTAGGAGAAGAGAGAGACTTTTCTAAATAAGAATCAAGAATCTAACATTTAAATCTCAGTCTTTTATGCCTAGGTGCCAATCAGCCTGAGAGGAATCACTCTGATGATCCCACCCCAACACGCACTCCATTGTGCAGTGTTACTGTTCTTTCTTGCATGTGACAATAGGATGTGGCTTGAAAGCTGATGGGACAGGCCATACGGTCACTGTCAAAGTCAGCTTGGTGGGACTTCCCTGGTGATCCAGTGGTTAAGACTCCAAGCTTCAATTACAGGCGATGCAGGTTCGATCCCTGGTTGGGGAACTAGGATCCCAAATGCAGGGGTGGGTGGCGGGGAGTTGGCTTGGCTTGCCTAGCTCACTGGTTCCATTTTGGTGGGGAAGAAATGATAAGAGACTGATAACAAAATACACTGGGTGTGCCATGAAAGTTCCAGAATCATAATTGTGAGTGCGTATGCCAGTTAATTGACTTTAAGTATAAAACACATTTTTCTTTTGCCCGTTAGATTTTACTAATAAAATAAGAGACATATTTGTCCTGAGGGCACAACATAGATCGGGGATTTATTTCATTTTACTGAACATTATTGAGTATCCTCTGTAAGCCTAGAATTGAGTTTAAAAGATTTTTTAAAATCCCATGATCCTTAATTCTCAAAGAGTTCATTGTCAACCAGTTTCTAGATTCTCAAAATTAAACCTAGCATTGACATTTTGAAGTCAGTCAATTAACATGTAGCCACACCTGAACAATCCTTTTAGGGACTGAGGCTATGAACTGTTGCCAGTGCAGTGAGGAAGGGAAAGAAGATATACTGATAACTTACTGTGTATCAGGCTCCACGACTAATCTTGTTATATATTCTTTCACTGGGATTCTAAAAGGGAGGTTCTTGGAGAAACAGAAGAAATTGGAGGTATTTTGCCTAGAGATGAGGGATGTCTTGGCTGTCTCTAGATGTCTGAAGATTTGTCATTTGCAAAGACATAACTGTGCCTTGTAGCTCCAGAGGGAAAACACTAGCCCATAGAAGGAAATTTCCAAAGGGATAACATTACTTAATGGGTCAAATAAATCAAAAATATAATAATATTAATAGTCACAGCTCACATTTACTGATCACTTACTAAGTGCCAGGATCTGTGCTGAGCATTTTAAATCCATTATCTTAATTTGTTCTCTCAGAGATGCAGTGAGATAAGTTTTCAAACCAACTCTTCCCAAAACTGGCATAACAGAAAAACAAAGTCGGCTGCATTGAAAAACTTTACCCCTACAATTTAACTAAATTAAGATGCATCTTTTCAATAGTAGTATTACTTTTTCACTAGATACAAGGGCACGATGCTCTTTTAGGGCATTGGGCACCCTGCTATACCATCATCTACCTCCCTTTGTGATTATCATTTCTTGAACTCTGGTCACTCATCCCCATTTTATGAGGACTGGATCTCTGGTTTCCTTGACACCCCAGGTCCTGCCATCATCCTAGGTGACCTCAACAATATCTATGCGGAAGACCCATCCCACACAACCTGGCCTCATACCTCCCTGACCTTTAACCTCTTACTACCTCAACTATCACCAGCCATGTGACATCACTGGACATGGCTTCACCCCCTAGGAGACTCAACTCCAATATTCCATTGTGACCAAAATCTCACAGCAATGGCTGAATTCCATGTCACCTGCTCTTTGGCCTTACGAGAGCTCCAGTGCCTCAAGTCCTTCCTTTTCTGTTCATTTCCTTCCTTGTCTAACTAGGATCTTGGGGCACATTTATTTAGTACTGACTGCATCTTCATCCCCTTGTCCTCTGAATACAATGTCTGCACTATGTAGCCTCAGCTTTGGGTCCCCCCAAACCTCTGATTTCTCTAATCCCATAATGCCCACTGTGGGAGAAAGGAGCAGCACTCCAAACATTGGTGCCTATAATAGTTTTCAATTTCAGTGCTTGATTTTCAAGCACTAACCCAAATTTGCAATCTTCTGATAATTCTACTTGGCCATAATGTAATATCTTTTAAATATATTACCGGGTGTGATTTGCTAAAAAATATGTGTGTGAAGGATATTGGTCTATATTTTGTTGTGATGACTTTGAGTGGTTTTGGTATCAAGGTAATGCTGGCACATAGATGAAGTTGTAAAGTATTCCCTCATTTTAATTTTTCTGGAAATGTTTGTGTAGAACTGGTATTATTTCTTGCTTCAATATTTGGTAGAATTTACCAGAATAGCCATTAGGGCTAGAATTTTCTTTGTAGGAAGGTTTTAAACTACAAATTCTTTAATAACTTTAATACATTTTGGACACTTCAAGTTATCTTTTTCTTCTTGAGTGAACTTTGGTAGTTTCTGTCTTTTAAAGATTTGTCCATTTCTCCTACACTGTTGAAATCATTGGCTTAAAATTGTCTGTAATATTCTTTTCTATCCCTTATTACTTGTTGAATCTGTAGTGATGTCACCTCATTCCTGATATTGGTAAATTGAGTCTTCTTCCTTTTTTAACTGGTGAGTCTGGCTACAGGTTATTAATTTCATCAGTCTTCTCAAAGAACTAGCTTTGGTCACATTGATTTTCCCTAATATGTTTCTGTTTTATATTTTATTGATTTCTGATAACTTGATGTAAGACTTTTCTTCTTTCCTAATATAAGCTTTCATGGTATAAATTTCCCTCCAACTGCTGCTTTAGCTGAAACCCACAAATTTTGATATCTTGCATTATCATGTTCACTCCATTCAAAATATTTTAAAGTTTTCTTGTGATTTCTTATTTGACTCATGGGTTATTTAGAAGTATATTGTTTAGTCTTAAAATATTTGGAGATTCTTCATTTATCCTTATGTTATTGATTTCTAATTTCAATTCTAATTTGGTCAAAGAACATATCTGTATAATTTTAATCTTTAAAAAATATATTTAGGCTTGTTTTATGGGCCAAGATGTGGTCTGTCATGATAAAAGGATATGTACTTGGAAGCTTATTTATTCTGATACTTTTTGATGGTGTATTCTATAAATGTCATGTAGGTCAATTTTATTGATTGTACTATTCCAGTTTTCTTTAACCTTACTGACTTTCTGTCTACATGTTATATCAATTATTGAAAAAGTTATTAAAATCTCAAACCTTAATTGTAAATATGCCTAATTTCCTTTCAGCTCTACCAGTGTTTACATCATGTATTTTTGAATCTCTGTTATTAGGTGCATAATATCTAAGATCGTTACATATTTTTGATGAACTGACTCCTTAACATTATGAAATGACTCTCTTTCTTTTGCTTTTCCTTTTTTTCTTTAAATTTATTTTATTGAAGGATAGTTGATTTACATTGTCATGTTAATTTCTACCATACAGCAAAGTGATTCAATTATACATATATATATGTATATATACACCTTCTTTTTCATATTATTTCCATTATGGTTTATCGCAAGATATTGAATATAGTTCCCTGTGCTATACAGTAGGACCTTGTTGTTTATCCATTCTATGTATACTAGTTTACATCTGATAATCCCAAACTCCCAATCCATCCATCCCTAATACCCCCTCCCCCTTGGCAACCATAAGACTGTTCTCTATGTCTGGGAGTGTTTCTGTTTGCAGATAAGTTCATTTGTGTCATTTTGAGATTCCACATATGAGTGCTATCATATGGCATTTGTCTTTTTCTTTTTGACTTACTTCACTTAGCATGATAATCTCTAGGTTGCTACAAATGGCATAATTTTATTCATTTTTATGGGTGTGTAGTGTTCCATTTTATATATGTACCACATCTTCTATATGTTCTTCTGTCGATGAACATTTAGGTTGTTTCTATGTCTTGGCTATTGTAAATAGTGCTACAATGAACACTGGGGTGTGTGTATCTTTTCAAATTATCGTTTTCTCTGGATATATGCCCAGGAGTGGGATTGCAGATCATATCTTCATTATTTCTTATTCTCAGCATGTAACAGATTTTTATTTGTCTTTTAAAACAGGAAAAAAATAGATGAACAGTCTTAAATAATAATAATTATGATAATTATTATTGTCATAAATAGTAAAGATGACACTAGGAGCACTTTGGAGGACTAAAACTTATTATTGGGAAGAGTTACAGTTAGTATACAGAAGCACAGATAGAGGGAGCACTCAGAAAGCTGCCTGGGATATACATTTAAATCTAGGCTCAAGAGCAAACATGTCAGTTCTCTGTGACAGAAAAATCTTTGCCACAGAGCCAAGGTAGTTACATTGGTGGAACTTTCCCAAGATGTTGGAATTTGTAGGAATGACACGACCCTCTTTGGTCTGAAGTCTATGTTGCAGGTATTGATACAGCCAATCTAGCTTTCTTTTGTCTATTGTTGGCATGATTAGCCTTTTCTTTTCCCCAGAGTTTTTAAAAGATATTTTCTTCTGATGTCTTCTGACTTGCATTGTTTCCAATAAGAAGTCTTCTGTCTTTCTTATATTTGTTCCTCTGTATGTAATATGTGCTTTTCCCCCATTGGATTCTTTTACAATTTTAATTAATTAGAATATGATGTGCCTCAGTGCAGTTTTTTCATGCTTTTGTGCTTGGGATATTGAGATTCTTGAATTTGTAGGTTTATAATTCTCATCTAATTTGGAAAATGTTCAGTCATTACTTCTTCCAATTTTTTTTCCTGTTCTCCCCCTCCCTCCGCTTTTCTTTCCTTCTAATGAACATCACATGTTCAGGCTGACTAAAATTGTCCCACTACTCATTGTGTTAACTTTATCTTTTTTTCCTCTCTGTTTAATTTTCGATGGTTTCTAATGCTATGCCTTCAAGTCTTGTAATTGTTTCTCTGCAGGTTCCTCTTCCTCTATTTATCTCTTACACAGTGATGTTCCCCTAGGGGTCTTTCCTACTTTTTCTTCTCACTTTGCACACAGATCCACTTCCAGGGTTTCAGTTACCATTTCTATTTTGATAACTGATAAAACTCTATCTTTAGTCCAGACCGTTAGTATTTTAGTATTTCTGACTGTCTATTTGACATTTTCCCTGGCTTGACTCAAAGGTACTTCAGCTCACACAGAAACTATTACCTTCTCCTGTATGTTTTATTAGCAACACAAACAACTGGTTACTAACACCAGAAATGTGAGTCTTATCAAATACTCCCCTATTCTCCAACCCTGATATGTATTTGATGATGACATTTGGTCAGTTTTATTCTTTAACATGACTCATGTTGTTCTGCTTTTCTCTATTAAAACTGCATTGGCTCAGGACTTCCCTGGTGACACAGTGGTTAAGAATCTACCTGCTAATGAAGGGGACATGGGTTCGATCCCTGGTCCAGGAAGATCCCACATGCCACAGAGCAACTAGGTCCGTGCACCACAACTACTGAGCCTGTGCTCCAGAGCCCACGAGCCACAACTACTGAGCCTATGCACTGCAACTACTGAAGCCCATGCTCCTAGACCCCATGCTCTGTAACAAGAGAAGCCACCACAATGAGTAGCCCTTGCACCACAATGAAGAGTAGCCCCCCACTCGCCACAACTAGAGAAAGCCTGCACATAGCAATGAAAACCCAATGCAGGCAATAAAAAACAAACAAACAAACAAAACTGCATTGGCTCAAATTCCAGGTCTTTCTCATCTATATAATTGCAAGTCTCCCTGCCTTTATAAGTCTCTTCCAATCTTTCTTGCACTCTGCCTACTACAGAATGACTTCCTATTGTGCAAATCTGATCATGTCATTATCTTAAGTTCCTATGGACAACAAAACACAGTTCATATTTCTTCACATAGGATACAATAGCTCCCATGATCATTTGCCTACTTCACTAATATAAATTTTTATAGATCTTCTATGTAAGTAATCCAGGATGACTATTTTCAGTTCCTTGAAGAAGCTGTTTCATAACTCTATGTCTTTGCTTAGGCTGTTCCCTCCTCCTAAAATATCCTTTTTACCTTTCTGTATGGCAAATTCTTTCTTATCATTTCAGAGCCAGCTCAAGAGTTCATTTTTTTTGTGAAGCATTTGCTGAACAACCCAGGATAATAACTCCTTTTCTTTGAGCCACCAAAGTACTCGGTACCTCTATTATATTACTGTTTACATTCTATTACAAATATTTGTTCGTGTCAGTCTTCCTTACTATACCCTGAGCTTCTTTAAGGCTTAAACTTTGTTGCATTTTTGTATCTCCAGCACAATGCTTAACATATGAAAAGTGCTCAATGAATGTTTATTGATGTGTAGAGTTGTTTTCCCTTGGATATAAAGTTGGTAAGAGGTGTGGCAAGATTTGAACCCAGATTTTTGTGAATTCATATCCCTGCTTTATCCACTACTTGATCCTATCTTCCAGTTAAATATCCCAATTCATTGAATTTTTCTTCCTGAAGTTTCCTCTATATGGAAAGTGATGTTATTTGAACATTTCTCTCTCTCTCTCTCTCTCTCTCATTGTCCACTTTTTCTACATGTATTTTAAAGTATAAGACTTTTAAGTCTGGAAATCTATAGAAGGTATGAAATTTATATTTTCCAAAGATAGCTATAATAATATCTCATATTCCACGTGCTGTTCTGCAACATCACTCTCCCATCAAGAGGTAAAGTCCATTTCTCCATTTCTTTGAGTCTTCAGGGGATCTGTGACTGCTTTGGTTAGTACAATAAAATAAGATGATGCTGTGACCATTCTTGGAATATCTCTTAAGTGGTCTGACAGTTCCCACTCCCTACCTCTTGAAAGACTGACAACATGTGACAACCCTGAGACTACCAGTGCTATGAGAAGTTCCCGTCATGTGGAGAGGCCCTGGAGGATGAGGTGTCATGTTGAGAGAGAGAGAAAGAGAGGCCAAGATATCAGACCTTGAAGTGCCAGACATTTAGGTGCAGAAGTTATAATGAAAGTGGAGTATCCAGCCCTAGGTTTTCAGCAGACTCCATATGAATCAGAGACAAATCACCAGCCAAGAACTTCCCAAATTCCTGATCCATGAAACTGTGAATAAGATAAAACTGTTGCTTTAGGCCACTAAATTTTAGGTGATTTGTTACATAGCAATAGATAACCAAAACGGAGGAAGGGGGAATATGACTAACATATCTATCATCATGGAAAGCTCAAAGTAAAACCTTTTTCCTAAGCCCCAAAATACCAAGAGAAGGAAGTCAAACTAGAGGTTAGAAAGGAAGATAAAGACAAATAGGAGGCTTTCTTAATAGCTTTAGCAGGAAATAAACAGTATTTAGAGCTTGGTATCCCTTGAAGTGGTGGAGGCAAACTATAAATGACTTCCAAACAGGCAGGAAATAAAGGATTCATTTTCAATAGCATAGATGGCAACGGTCAAGGAAAGGTATACTGCAGAAAGAGTATTGCCCAAAGTTATGATAGGTTGAAATAATGGGTTAAATATAAAATAATTTATTAAGTATTAATTAATAGTGATACAATTGAGTCCAACCTGCATATGTATAAAAATAAATAATTAGCACAACTTGTGAGATAATAATTTAGATGCCAGTAAACTGCTCAGAGAGGTAATAGGCTTTTTAAACCACATTATTAAAAGTGGAAAATTCCAAATGAAGGCATCTGACCGCTTTTTTTTTTTCTCAGAAAATACCTGGAAGATTGTCTTCAGTTCTATGAGCAATCAGGAGAATGAGAGAACTCAAAGCCATATAACCTAAAGGAACTGTTTACCTTTTAGGTCCCTGAATCTAGATTTAGATGCATTCTTGAAATTCTAAAGGTCTCACGCAATTCCTCAGTACCCTGGCCCAGCCTGGATCCACTGTAGTGGTGTTCTTTACATCCAACTGCATAATACTCTAACAAGATCGAGAAAGGCAGAGTCCAGAAGGAGATTTGCTTCTGGGCTTTCTCATGGTTAAGATTTGATTAAGGCAGGCTTTCCCATAAAACCTCTGAGGTAGACTGGGCTAGGTCTTGTTTGGATGGCCCTGCTATCTCACAAACAGGAAGGATTTCCAATTTCCCATTTAGAAAGAGCCAGCCTGCCTGAGGTCAAGGTCAGTTGGACATGACTTCACCAGAGTTTTGCCCCTGTGTGCTTTGCTTTGTGATGTATGACTCATCATAATTAAATTTTGAGATAGATTAACTATAATTCCTGCACTTATTAGGCAATCAGGGTTTAAAGCCCTTGTAAAAGAGGATGAGCTGCTCATTCTGATAATACAATTAACTACCCAACAGAACTAATATTTTATTTTAGGGAAGAGTAATTTTTGACTAATGATGCATTTTATTTCCCAAATTCCTGCAGCAGTGGGTCACATCTTCAGTGTGACCAAAGAAAAGGTGTAAAATTAGAAAATTCAGAGTGTTTGGAGGTAGATTAGTATGGCCTCTCCAGAGTTGGATTCTGCCTTGGAGCCCCCTCCAAGACTCTCTTCCCTTGGGCACATATGTACCTCAGGATTCCCTATAGCTGTGTATGCCTGGAAACATTTTTCTGGAAGAATTGATCTCAGTTTCCCTCATTTTTTTTTTTTTACAGAAACAGGGCATAATATCAGCATTTATGAGGTTATATATCCTTAGCAAGATCTATGTGAAGAAAGGACTGTTTGGGAGGGATCAGGAAATGCTTCCTGGAAAAGGTGATATTTGGAAAGGGTATCGATTCAAGGCTTGCATGAGAATTGTGGTACATAGTTTGGGGTCAAGGAAAGCAGTAAGAAGTTTATTTTAGTAATCCTGATGAGAGATCAGCAGTTGGGATGAAGCGTAACATAGTCAGCCAATGAAGTAGAAACTTAAGGAATTGCTCATTGATTGGATGTTTGGGGGACAGTGAGTGTAGAGGGTCAAGAAAAATTTCCAAGTGCTTAATTTGGGTAATAGAGCATATGGTGGTAGATTAGGTAGTAAAGTATGTTTTGTGTGGGAGGATTATTTCCTCTGGAATGGTGGAAGAAATTGTTAGAGTTAACTACGGCACATCAAGTTAGAGATATCTAATAGGCAGCTGGATGTATGGACCTAAGATTCAGAAAAGAGAAGTAGATTTAGAAGTCATTGACATAGTAGTTGCATCCATGGATGTGGGCCAGAAATAGGGTATTTAAATTATACTACGAGAAGAGGACCAAAGATTTAACTCTGGTAAAGATTAACTCTAAAGGGATGAGCCAAGAAGGAACCAGGAAAGAGACTGAGCAGAAACAGTTATCAGTGGCTTTAACTATGGGGAACCAAGGACCATTGAGGCAATGTGCAGGGAAGACACCTTGAAAAATGCATCAGCTTTCTCAACAAGCAGAATTGGTGGGAGAGGGGCTAAGATGCTACAGGTTTGGAGTTTAGCACAAGTAAAGGCACAGAAGGTAAACTGCGGAAGGTGCCAAGACAAGCATTTCAGTGAACTAAATTAAGCTTTTTCCCTGAAAGCAATTTGCCATCATTACCCTCCCTGCCAAGAAACCTCCGTGTGACTTTTCCCCTTCTGGAGCGCAGGTAGGCATTTTTTTTTTTCCTTGTCATCTGGATCCCAAGGAGCAACATCCATCTTTTGTTGTCTTTCCCAAATCCTTCACTGCTGCTGATCTCTGAGAAGGATGGAAGCTGAGATATTGAAAGCCTTCCAAAATCTTGCCCAAACAGACCTTCCTATTATATCTTTCCTTTCTTTTGTTCAATCCCAGATCGGTTGAAATATAATTATCCACTGATTTCCATCTAACCCATCTGGTTTCTCACCTCTGTGCCTACGTCATGCTGTTCTCTTTCCCTGGCAGACTCTCATTCCCACCCATTTACCATTTCTTCAAATTCTACTTATCCTTCGTAAGTCAAACTCATACACCATGAAGACATTCCCGATTCCCCAAAGAGATCTGAGTGTTCTCTCTAGACTATCAGAGAATTTTGCTCACTTATGTCATGAATCCTACTTTTCTATGCATTTGGAGTTATCCTTGTCTGTTTCCAATTTCTCTCTCTAGACTATGGTAAATTCCTTGAGGGCCTAGACCATATCCTGTTCTTCCTGGTGTCATATCCGCTAGCACCAAGCACAGTGCCTGGTATGTAAAAAGTGTTCAATAAATGTTTAGAGAATGAATGAATAAATGAAGGAAAGAATAAATGACTTGCGGGATAGCTCAGTGCTGATCCCAGAAAGAGAATTTCCTCATTCCTGGCCCACAGATTACAAACGAGGTTGTATTACAAGTCATGGTTCTTTTTTACTCCAATAAGAAAAAAGGTTTGGCTATACATCATGCCAAATCTCTCATTGGTCAGGTGCATAGTAACTTATTTTTGTGTGCTCCTTTCTCCACATCCAACTGTGAACTAATGCTATGATGTAGGGGAAAGAGTCTGGCCTGGATATGGCTTGGGTTTGAATTCTAATATTGTCTGTTACCTATTCTCTGTGAACCTAGGACAGGTCACTTGACCTCTCTGCTTTGTAAACAAGAGGTGTCCACCTCCAGTGCTGTTGTGAGGCCCCAGAAAGATATGAAGTATTTAGTTTATACAGTTTTTTGCAAAAATAGACTCTGGACTCAGGTGAGGAATTGTCATTAATGAGGCAATTAATCTGGTTTGGAATAAGGAGATCTGGATCCTGTCCTGGTTGGACCAGGCTGCTTTTTAATCACTATGCTGGCTGCTGTAGAGTTCTGGAACATGATTTTGAGCTACGTAGATGACACTTGTTAATGACAGAACAATCTATAGGGGGATGAGCTCAGATATGGTGAAGAGTCCAAGGTAACTAGATTGGCTAGTAACAAGCCTCTGCCTGGAGTTGGTAATGAGATCATCAGGGCAATATTGCAGGGAAATGGAAGAGAAAATTGAGCCAAAGTGTGGATTTTCAGGCAGTTTACGGGAGGAGTGTTGTGTGTGTGTGTGGGGGGGGGAGGCGGAGAATCAGGGGTCATTAATAGCAATAACTCTTTTTTAAAAAAATGATCGCTTTACTTGATGATTTGAAATAAAAATAATATTAAACACCATTCGTCTTTCAATGTTCATCAGCATTTCAGATATGTGTTCAAATTGATTATGCTTTAACCATATGCTCTTCCTTATTTTATTTATTGAAGTATAATTGATTTACAATATATTAGTTTCAGATGTACAACATAGTGATCCAATATTTTTATAGATTACACTCCATTTAAAGTTATTACAAATAATGGCTATATTTCCCTGTGCTGTACAATATACCCTTGTTGCTTATCTATTTTATACATAGTAGTTTGTATCTCCTAATCCCATACCCTTATCTTGTCCCTCCCCCCTTTAACAAACTCTTGTCACTTGCATAATAGCCTTTGACAACTTGCAAAGCATTCTCACAGCCACTACCTCTGAAGTCAGAAAATGGTACTTCCACTTCCCAAGATAACTTCTACTAAAGCAGCATCTCAGTCTTAACCTTTCTTTTCTTCTCCTCTCCTAACCTTTTCCCTCATCTAATATCTTTACCCAAACTTTGAGCCTTGAGGAAGGTTGTAGAAACTGAGTCTTAAAGAGAGTGAAGAAATTTGTACTTGGGGCAGAACTGTAACTTGAATTTTAGTCTGATGCCCTATTTTTATTTAATATTTTTTATTTAATATTTTTTCCTATGCATAAGGGCAATTGCTCATTGTAGAACCTTTGAGGAGAAAGGAGACTCTGACAAGTGTAAAGAAAACATAATCCCCTCAACCTCTCAGAGATAACTGTCAATATTGGATCCATATGTCCTTACAGCTTTTTTGCATGCAATTTGACATGCTTGAGATTCTGCTAAATGTAAAATTGTGTATTCCAGTGCACTTTCTTCTGCATCATGATCTGTGTAGCTCTGTTTTCTACTATTAACTCTTATGCATACCTTCTTGCAAACCCCTGTAGTCTTCAAAACCCCCATTTGTCAAATGGGATTTGTAGCAATATCCCATCAGTGTCTTACAGCTGAAGTGAGGATTCTTTGAGATTCTAAAGATAAGGGTATTTTGAAATATCTCAGCATGTGATATGTGCAGAGGGTGTCAAGTGTGGGGCTTGGGGTTAAACCAATGATAAGCTACTCTGAACCCTTCTCTAGTAAGCTCCCAGGTCCACTCACCGGAGATTAATCTTTCTAGGAACATCCCTGCTAAACACTCCTTTGACTATGTTTTCCCCATCCCATGCTTTTCCCTTAAGACCCCCCTCCTGTCTCCAGTCCAACCTCAGGTGACCCTTAAGCAATAATCTGCAAGGGTGAATGGGATTTGATAATATTAAATATAACTTGAGAGCATGAATGGGTCATCTTGTACTTTTCCAAGGTCACAGTTTAAAAAAACAAAACTTTTATTCTCTCATATTTTTTTTTTTTTCCATATTGGGTTAATTCTTGGTCTGTAGATGTTTGTTATTAATATTTCTATAGATGACAGAAACTTGGAGGGAGAGGTCCCAGTATTGAGTTCAAATCTATATGGAATGAACTGCCTAGAAATATTCACCTATTGTTAGCTTATACTTTCAGTGGTGGCACAGTTCTTCATTGAGGGGTTGAAGTGATGTGTGGTCACTAGTGACTTAGTCCCCAGGGAACTTAGATCACTGAGAATCTTAGATTAATGTTTCATTGAGCTGTGGTTTTCTGGCATTGGAGTAGATAAAGTTTAGATGATTAGGTAGCCCAAGGAGGGAAGGGGAAAGAGTTCTCTCCCCCAGCTACTCATGCCCTTGGTCTATCTAAAACTGCAGTTATGTAGCCATTAATATTTATTTTCCACATCAAAGATTATTCCTATAACACACAAGAGCATTTCTCTACGTATGGTCCATGAACTACACATATCAGAAGCACTTTAGTTGAAGCCTGGGAATCTGCTTTGGAAGAGCATCCCAGACGATGCAGATGCACACCAAAATTTAGTCCCCAAAACCCCAGACCATGCAATGCTCTGTGAAAAAAAATGGATGTCGTGGTTAAGGAAGTTTTGGACACAGTGCCTACTGTGTTCCCCTCTTGGGAAAGTCATAATGCACATTAGCATATTAAAAGATCTAAGAAGTCCTTCATTAAGGAAACAATCTTATGTCCACTAATATAAGACTAAATAAATTATGATATATACAATAAACTCTTACACTGTTTTTTTTTTCTAATGAGGTAGCCCTCAAAGTACTGAGAAGCAGCATGGTGTAGATGTTAAGAGCACAGGACCTGGAATTAGAGAGGCCCGAACTCAAATCCAACCTAGGTCATTTAATTATTATGTGATCTTGAGAAAGTTCTCTAAATGTGATTTCTTTTCTCTACAGTGGGGATAGTAAAAATAGTACCCATCTTATGAGGTTACTGTGAGTTTTAAATAAAGTAAAACATGAAATGCTTTTAGAATTTATTTGGCACATGGAACTACTTAGCAATCATCAGTTGTGATGATTACTGACATGGGAAGGTGCCCATGACATACTGTGAAATAAAAAGCAAGGCCAGGAACAATATGTATAACATTCTTTCACTTGTGTATATAATTTATATAATAAATAATGTCACTTACATAAATAATCATTTAAAAAATTAAAAATTTCATAGGAAAACAAGGGTGGAAGGATACTTACTATTCTGTTAACAGATTACCTTTGGGGTTAAAGGTTGGAAGGGGGAGTCAAACTGAACCCCGGTATGGCCCGGGCAATGAAGAATATTCGAGTGGGAACAGGGCTCTCTCCTGTTTCTGGAGAGGCAACTCTGGCTACATTTAGTTGTTTTTTTTTTTTTTGCCAGCGTCACAATTATTCTGACTCATCGAGCTGTCTGCCTGCAGACCCCCTCTGCATTTTGCACTCTGATGGCTGCTCTGTATATAAACCTATCTTTGTACATGTGAATTTTGGACTTTTGGTGCTAGACATTGCATTTCACAGGAGTCAGCCTGTTCCAGGCTACTGATATTGTTTTGTATCCTGCTTCACACGTCCAGTCTATCACTTGGACCCTTGAGCTTTCCAGCATCCTCACTCTCAGAGAGAATGTAGTGTTGATCTTTGTGTGAGCCATGGATAATATTGGTAACTTAACTGGGACCGATTTAGAGACCTGTGACCTGTCACTAAAGACCCTGATCTACATATCAGCAGTCTCCTGCTGGCTGTGGAGTCTTACCTGCTGCCTGTATTTCTTCACTTGATCTACAAAGGGCTTATGAGAGCCTAAGCCAAAAGCCTTGTTAAAATCCAGATGTATCCTGTCTACAACATTCTCCTGATCCACAAGCCTTGTAACCTTATCAGAAGAGTAAATTAAGTTAGTTCTGCCATGACTTGTTTTCCTAAAGGCCCTACTTAGTGTTATTACTAAAAGAGATTTGATTTGAGTCCAATTGTGGTTTCAACTTAGACATATTTACTGTATTTCCCTACCTGCTCAGTGTCCCTCCCTGTCCCCCCAAGGCCTGCCTAGTGGCTGGAGGTAATTGGATATATAAATTCATGCAAAAGTACTAATGGAAAACAAGGGCTTATATATACTGTTTGCAACGTAGCAGCAGGAAAGACTTACTCCAAAAGTAGAAATGTTGACAGGTACATGTGAATTTTGGATTCCGAGTGATTGCCATTGCATTGTGATAGATGGAGGGCATATTTTGGGTAGAGGAGGATTTTCATGCTCTTAACACTATAATAGGAAGATTCCTTATCATTCTACCTGTGACCGGACAGTATTAGTTTCCTATGGCTGCTGTAACAAATTACCACAAACTTTGTGGCTCAACACAACAGAAATTTATTATCTCACAATCTGGAGACCAGAAGTCTGATATCAGTTTCACTGAGCCAAGATCAAAGTGTAGGCAGGGCCACACTCCCTCCACAGGCTCTAGGAGAGATTATATTCTTCGCCTCTTCCAGTCTATGGCAGTTGTCACCATTCCTTGGGTTGTGGTCACATCACTCTAATCTCTGCATCCCTGATCATATTGCCTTCTCCTCTTCTTCTACCTATATAATCTCTCTCTGACTCACTATTATAAAGACACTTGTGATTGAATTCAGGGCCCAGTCAGATAATCCAAGAGAATTTCTCCATCTCAAGATCCTTAACTTAATCACATCTGCAGAGTCCCATTTAAGGTAATAGTCAAAGGTTCTGGGGATTAGAACATAGGTATTTCGGGGGGGGGTGCATTATTAAGCTTGTCACAAAGACTAATATCAAATAACTAATGCTCTCCCCTGTCATACTTTTCTTAGCTCCTTGGTTTATCTAAGCATGAAGCAGATAATTGGAACGGAGAAAAGCAAAATATTGCAGAAAATGTCACTAGCCTTCTTTCCCTCTTTTGGCCCCTGGTGGTATGTTCAGTTGTAGACATGTTCATGTACCTGCTCAAGTCCCAAGCATACCCTGCTGGGAAGTAGTGCAGTATAATCCACTCCTGAAATTCATCTTTGCCAGTTTTCACTCATTTGGGTGGCTTTCGATCTCCACAGCATAATTGCTGACGCAGGTTGAAACTTTAACGGGGGGAAAGATTGATTGGCTCACCAATAACATTTGTCTCTTAGGCTGGCAGTGAGCGCAGAGGAGCCATTTATGCAATCTAATTATTACGTCAATTGGGGGATGGAGTAATGTTTCCCAGATGCCATTTGGCACCTGGAGAGCTGCAAATCAGCACTACCATATAAAAAACATTAATATAGACCATTGATTGCATTCATTGATCCCACCTCCTCTCCCTCCTTCCTTTGGCTTCTTATTTTGGTTAGGAGTGAAATGCAACAGCTTTACTTTGCCTCTTCTAGTTGCCATGTTCGAACAGGGGACTGCATTGATTATTTGCCTTTTATGATTAAATGTACTTAAGGAGTGATGTGCATTTCTGAATCACTGTCCCTTTTCCTAACCTTGTGTCATTCAAAATATTTGTGGTCAGTGTGAGTGAGATCTAGACTCCAAAGGAAACTGAAATAAACAGGAGGGAAGAGTAATGGGCAAAGATCTGTTGTGATCCCTAAATACTGAGCCTGTGGAATATGTATTCAGAGCTTTTCACCAAGCCCTTTGTGCTCATGGTTACAAGAGCTCCTTGGCATTAAAGGATTGTAAGCCCCAAAGAGGGCTTTATTTTTTAATGATTCTTTTTTATTAGTAACTATGGTTTAGTATTAGCCTCAGCAGAATGCTATAGTTTAAGGAAAGAAGATGTTAGGATAATGGGGAGGTTTATTATATCCCTTTTCCTCCTCATTCCCCTTCCTCAAATACTTTGTCTTGTAGGCAGATCCCTGATATTTCTTCACCAATCGATAAAGCCTTTCATTACACAGTGGGGGTGGGGGAGCTTAAACATTAGCTAAAAATGTAGCTAAGCCCAGGAAGAATAAGAATAGATACTTAAATTTATACTAAGGAGTAAATGACTGCTACTACAGACTCCTGGATGGTCTTTCAGATTTGAAAAGTGCCTATTCCAAACTCCTTATTTTGAAGAGAGACTTGAGAATTTACTTGCCCGAGGTCTTATAGCAATTTTGTAGCAAATTCTTTTCTGAAAGAAAAAGTTTTAATAGGGGAGTACCTTAAGGGCATTGAAGACAGAATTTCTGATTTGTTTTACCAGGGGCCAGTTCTGGGGCATTTCAAAGCCAACTATAACATCAGACTAATCACTAAAGGATATAAAGTAATCTATCATCAATGCTCAAAATACACTCTTCCCTTGGCCCTGACCTGGTGGTCTTCACCAAAAGCTCATGTGTTTTATTCCTCTTTGTCCCCTTAGTATCTAGCAGAGTGCTTGCCACATAAAAGGCACTCAGCAAGTGTTTTGTGAATGACTGAATATCTCCTGAAATAGGGAAGGCTTTGCACTGAACCCTCTATACTCTCTCACTCTGTCTCCTATGTACACATTTCTTAAATGGCTGCCCAGGTTTGGGGTTTGGCCTTGGGTGGCACTAATAACAGTGTCAGTGGTCAGGAAGCTATCCAGTATACTGAGGGTTGAACCTACAATCTTAGCCTTCCTTGAGGTACATAATGCATTGGTCAGACTGCAGTCTGAGATTTAAGAAGCAAAGATCATGGAATCCACATGTCCTTGGAATCCAGAGCCATTAAGTCTATCTGGGCATTGTGGGAATCCTAATGCAGGAAATACAGTTCTTACTGGGAGCCAGCACACTTTCTCCAACAAACTTCTCTTACTCTCTTGGGAGGAACTCTTCCCTGGCTGTGCTTTGGGCTACAGGCAAAGAATAGAGAAAGCACCATAGGGTTTTGGATGAACAACTTGGATACTCATGGCTTGTGGGAAGGAAGTAAGAAGAGTTTCACCTATCAGGATTTGCCTTTCATTTCAATCCTACAGTGCCCACTCCCACCAGTTCTACCTGCTTGTTCTTTCCCTTTGCCAGTTCACCTCACTCACCTTCAGAGGATGGGCCTGGGCATGGCTCCTGGCCCCCAGCATGCCTACCTCTCATCGGGCTGCCTTGATTAGGTCCCACTGCTCATGCCTTCTGTGCTTCGTGGCAAAAGTTTTCAATCAGGGATGACAATGGGGATACAGGGCAGCCCCTGAGGCAGGGCTACCCATCAGCCTCAGAGGAAAACAGAATGCAGCAGCCGAGCACACTCCTGTTGGCTGACAGCTCAGCATTGGCTGAGAGTCCAGAGAGACTTCACTTGGCCTGAACCAATGAAAAGGAGCCAAAGATGCAGCCTCTCTGGCCATTAAAGTGATACTTCCATCTATGATTGGCCCCAAGGTACTTCACCTCAGGGTTCTCCCATTGGCTTGGACCAGCATGCTGGCAGCCAGGGCACCCTGTGGTGAGCAGGCACCTACGTAGGCATGCAGTCAAACACAGCCTGCTGCTGGGCACTCAGGGGAGATGCAGATAGTGGAGGAGGTATCAAGATCCTCCCCTCTGCTTAACTGGTGACATCTTGAGGGCCCACCCATTTCTCCTTTCTGTGCCTCTCCCCTTGGGCTGGGCCTGCTCGCTCTTCTGGTCCCATTCCCTAAAGGACTTCGATTCCCAGGTATGGTGGTGACTGGCAACACAAGGGTAAGAAGTAGCCTTTTCTCAGGGTTATTTGCATTGTTGTAGGGGATTCCTGAAATATGAAAGTCTGTGATAGTCTAAGGAAATCATAGTTTCACATAATTTTTGTGCCAAAAAGGGAACTTTGGAATACTTCCCATTTTACAGATGAAGAAGAAAACTGAGGTAAACTCCGAGAGGTAATGGAATTCGGTCAAAGTCATACAGCTAATTAGTGGCAAGTCTCCTGACCATAGGCAAGGGCATTTTCTGATGCATCACAAATGAATCTGGAACTGTGATATTTCATGTAACAGTACCTTTCTATTGTTCTTCAAAGCACAGGTTTTCTGCCCCTGAGTAACTCTTAGTCCCCCTGGGGGGCTCTTTAGACCACAGATGTGGCTTAATTGACTTTCTCAATGAGTTTTCAGTTTGTCTTCAATGGATGGAGAAGGAGGCTTGTGCCATAAGCATTCTCTCATTTTTCTCCTCTGGTGATTATCAACCCACAGTAGTGAATTGGCTGTTACCAGGGCTCTGGAATCATGTAATCAGCTATCTATGTAGGAATTTGCCCAATTGGGGTCTCTAGCCACTAGCACCATGTTTGAACCATCACTGTTTGAGATGCAGCAAAGAAGCAAGTCAATGACTAAACTGGAAAAGGTCTGAGCTTAAGCCACTGCCACATTAATATGAGTGCTTCATTTATCATGTATTTATCCTCCAAGTTCCCTTTACATTGGAGACCTGAGTTTATTTGTTCATATGTAAGATGAGCCCCTGGAGAATCCTGAAACCCCAGCCATGGGTAGTACTGTATCATCAACGACAACAAAACATAAAAGGATTTTGAGTGTTCAGTCCAGCTTCCTCCAATTGCTTCTGTTTCATTGATGTTTCTGCTTTCTTCATTCTCTTCTTCTTATCCTTTATGGGGCAACTTAAATCCTGCCTTCTCTGGGAGCCCTTCCCTAACTAGTGTTATCCACATCAATCTCTCCTTCCTTCGGATTCTTACTGTCCTTCCACCCTGTCCCAGGAAATGACATTTAATTATATTCCATTTTTTATTTTTCACTATTGACTTCACATACATTAGCCTCAACTTCTCAACCAGATTGTAAGTTCCATAAGGGCAAGGTACACATTTTATACTTTTTAGTGTGCTCCACACTGTCTGGTAGACATTCCAATTAGCCTAGAATCATAGCTTTCTAATGATATGGAAATGCTCATGATATATTGGGTTGGCCAAAAAGTTCGTTTGGGTTTCTCCATAAAATGTTATAGAAAAACCTGAATGAACTTTTTGGCCAACCCAATACTTAAGTGTGTAACTCAAAATGCAAAACTCTATGATCACAATTTTATAAAGAGATGGAAAATAAAGCAAGCAAGCAAAAAGGACATACATTCAATTGGACAAGAGGTAGGATGATAGGTGAGTGTAAATTTTCATATATTTATCTCACTTTCCAAAATTTCAATAAGAAGCATGCATTATTTTTATGAGAAACAATAAGCATTTAAAAAAAGAAAATCATAGATTCATGGGTGCTGAAAACTAGATCAGGAAGAAAACCTAGAGATCATGTAAGTCCTATCTCCTTGTTTAAAGGTTGAAAAGCCCGGGGCATTGCTATGGGAGACAGCAAGTTAGTAACTCCTAGTTTCCACTTTTTAGGAGCAAAAAGCCGTGCCCTGGAGTTCTGAGACTGAGCCTTCTAACCTTTACTTGAATTCCCCTTCCCTTGGGTTTCTCCTCTAGGCACTGGTCCTGAAAGTAGTTGCATGGTTTTATCCTGCTGAATTGTCCCATGATTCCTTGGAATCTCCAGGTTGGTGGAGACTGAAGGTTTGTCTGTGACATGCTCTAGTCTCTTGCTAACTCCCTGCATTGCCTCTGGAGCATCTCAGTACAACAGGATATAGTACCCCTGCCCCCAGGTGACTGGAAGTAAAAACATCTAGCTCTACCTTAACCAGCAATATAATCTCACTGTACTCTGAATACTTGCTGGGGAGGGCAATTTCAAACTCACTGCCTCAATACCTTTGCAAAACATGGTTGAGAGCAATCCTATTTAAGGAGGATCACCTGAAGATGCATGCAGCCCACCCATTCCTTTCATATTGGACTCAACCGAACAGCCCCAGGTACTTGCCATGCTCATCTTTCCCTTATAGTTAGGCCTCCTTCACCCACAGCCCCATTGTCAGGAAAAAGGCTGCTTGATTTATTAGCAGGAGTGGCCACTGATTGGCCCCGGGGTGGCCACCTGACCCAGGTCAGACCATCCATGGTGTGGCATCAGACCTATGTGGTAGATTTTTCTAATAGTGTTCCTCTCACCAGCAATAGATTTTAATGTGCCCATAATTGGGTACTCTTGGCTAAAGAAAGTTATGAAGACTTTTGTTAAATGCACATTTGACACTTATTTAAGAGGGTAAACATATGTAATGTATTGCATCCATCCATGCTTTCATCCATCCACCAACAAGCATTGGGTTCCTACTTCCAAATCCACAAAGTTCTGAAAATAAAAAATTTTCTCACAAGTTTGATGCTAAAACTCATTTTAACTCATGTTAAGATATTGATAGTGTTTATCTCAGTATGACTATTCATGTAGTTCATGACAGAAATATTAATGTATTTGATTGTGGGGAGCAATGCCACAGCCTGGTAAAGGTATTATGTAATATAGGCAAATACACATGATTACCTTGGTAAAATCTCCTAAATTCTGAGTTCTGAAACATATCTGGCCCCAGGGGTTTTGGATAAGGCACTTTAACCCTGTAAGATCTGGGGCCAAGGTGGGGGTAGATACCCTACCTGAATTTGGCAGGAGCAAAGGAGGCTACACAGTGAAGGTAGTAGATATTCAAGTCTTTGGAGAGGGACTGCTTGCTGAGGTTCAAGCTACGGAAACCCAGTTGGGTCACTCAGTCATTGGTCCAAAGGGCATGAACAAGGCTGAAAATAGAAGACAAAATAAAGACTCAGGAGAAAGAATTGAAATGGAACAAGAATAGTTTGAGAATGGAAGGAATGAGAAGAGGCCTAGATAGCAGCAGGGGTAGTATCTTTGACTATTGGTTTTGGCTGAAAAATTTGACTATTTGACTTTGTCAATTACCTGAAAGCTGTTTAGGTACAAGTTTGGGTCAGTCTTGCTTTAAAGATGGATAACAGTGGCAGATGGATACAGAGAGGAATGGGGCACAATCTTGGCCTTCTTTTTTTCTAAAGTCTAGCATCCCATTAGCTGGAAGCAGGGTCCTGAGAGGATGGATAGAACTTGTGGTGACATTAGTCTGAGAAAAAAATGTGTCTTTGGCTTTTTCCTATCCTTGTATTTTTAAAGCTTTTTCTTGTGTGTGTGAAATATACCACACATAAAGAAAAAGGCATAAATCATAAATACACAGCTAAGTCAATGAAACACCTGTGTTAACTATCGATCAAAAACTATAATATTATCAGTACCCCTGATGCCCAACTTGTGCCCCTTCCATAATCACAACTCCTTTCCCACCTGCTAAAGGTTATTATTCTGACTCTTACATAAATCACTTCTGTGCTTTTATTTATACTTGTGCTCCTCAGCATGCATCCATCACTAAACTCTATAGTTCTACCAGTATGTACTCTTTTGTGTATGACTTCTTTAATTCAACATTATGTTTGTGACATTCATCCATACTGTTGCATGAAGCTTATTTTGTTCCTCTCACTGCTGTATAATATTCCCTTTGTGAATAGCCACAATTTAATTTATCCATTCTGCTATAATGGGCATATGGACCATTTCCTATTTGGAGCTATTAAACCTGATATTTCTGCAGATATTTTTGTTTGACTTTTGGTGCACGTGAGCATGCACTGCTGTTAGTTGTGGGATCACTGAGTCATAGGGGCTGCACATGTTCCACTTTGGTAGATGCTGCTAAATAGTTTTCCAAAGTGTTATACCAATTTACACTCTTCCATCGCTCCAAATTATTATCAACACTTAGTATTGTCAGGTTTTTAAATTGTAATAATTCTGGAGGTGTGCTATGGTATCTCACTGAGGTTTAGTTTGCATTTCTCTGGTGCCGAATAAGGTTGAGCACATGTTCATATGTTTCTTGGCCTTTTGGATATACTCTTTTGTACAATTTCTTTTTAAGTATTTTGTCCATTTTTTTTCTGCTAGATTGTCTGCCCTTTTTTATTTGTTTGTAAGGGGTTTTTATGCATTCTAGATGCAAGCTCTTTATCTTTTACATGCATTGCAAATAAATTCTCCAGTACTGTGGATTCCCACTTAATACTTTAAAAAATATATATATATATATATATATTTATTTATTTATTTAATTTATTTGGCTACACCGGGTCTTCATTGCAGCATGCAGGATCTTTATTTGCAGCACGCGGGCTCTTTTTTAAGTTGCGGCATGTGGGATCTTTTAGTTGCGGCATGCAGGCTCTGAGTCATGGCATGCATGTGGGATCTTGTTCCCTGACCTGGGATAGAACCCAGGGCCCCTGCATTGGGAGCGCAGAGTCTTAACCACTGGACCACCAGGGAAGTCTCTCCCACGTAATACTTTTTGAGTCTCATTTTTTTCCCTCTAATTCCTATCAGGCTCCTGGGGCCCAAATGACTCCCATTTTGCTAAGGTCTTAACAAGCTCACCCAGGCCCTGGGGGACACCTCACTAACGCTGCAGGGTTGTTTCCTTCACCTTCCCTCCCCGCCCCCAACCCTGATCTTCCCTGTCTCTTTCTTCCTTCCTTGTGACATTACCCATTCTTGGGGATAATTCTTGGATAGAAACAAACTTATTTCAGCCATGGTGTCAAGGCTGTCAGATTTGCCATGTGCTACTGATAGGTCAGAAAATCTTTACACTTAGAGATCATGTAGTTCTCTCTTTAATGATGAGGAATTGAATACTCAGAGAAGTTAAGGGACTTGCCCAAGGTGAGAAATTATGGGACTTGTCCAAGGTCATACTGCATTTTCATGGCCAGGCTAAGACTAGAACCCAAGCCTCTGGCATGTGTGACCCAGGTTTTTCCACTCCACTATGCTAAGAAAGACCAGGACACACAGCTGCACATTGACAAGAATGGATTTTTTTTTCTTTTGAAAATAAGTCTGTGTCTGTGTCTGTGTAACAACGTAATCGGTAGAGACTTTGGCTCATGTCTGTCTGGACCCAGGTTGAGAGATCACATCACCTCTGCTACTTTCCCATCTCCTGGCTGTCAAAGCCTGAAGGACAACAAATGGCTTGAGTAATGAGATGAGTTAAGATAGTGTCTCCCACGCTGAATTATGTGCCAGTTCTAGGACTACAAGATTCTGCCACAATCCATTTACACAAGAAATTAAATTGAAGATCTCAATGTAATATTCATATATTAAATCCTGGCGGACAATCAAAGTAATTAAGGCCAAATGCTCTGAATCATTCTGTGGCATCACGAACATTCTATTGCTGAATTTTTAGAAGGACTTATTTCTACAGCCAATTATCTTGGAAATCATTAAGGCTCTTTTGGAATGTGAATAATTTGAAAGCCACCACGGTACCCAGTACTACTCAAACCCATTTGCCCCCTTGAGAGAAGAATTCTGCTAGAAAGGGGTATAGGATGGGCAAGGAAAATCTGATTTCAAGAAGCTGGAGTTAGGGGATAGAAACCATTCTCTGACCAACTCCTTCACTGTTTTTTTTTTTAAGGAGTAGATATATTTCATCTTAAATTAAAACATTTAAATTGATGCAGGTTACTGAGCTAACCCCAGCCACAGACTGATTTGCTTAATGTGTAGTTTTTGTTGCTCTTACAAATACATGTTGATTAGGAAAAAAAAAAACTTGGCGAGTGGGGATGGCTCAGTGTAACTGTGATGAGTAGGGCTGACCTTCAGACCTACTCCCACCAATGGGTCACCTTGTCTCTTAGGTTCTCCAACTATCCTCATCTTTTAGTCCTTGTTCTTCACAGCTTCCCTTTGTGCACATCTCTGCTACAACATTCCTGATAAAGTCCTCAGGTTATTTGTTGTTTCCCCTCCTGGAGTGTATGCCCTTCAAGAGAAAGGGCTATGTCTAAATTTCTCCAGTGTCCCTACACCTGACCCAGTACATGCTTCAGACAAGGTGCTTGGTGTATGGTTGGTGAATGGATGGAAGACTAAATAAGCAAAAGAGCGAATGACCAAGAGACCAAACTTACATAAATGCATCTCTAGAAATGACAGGGTTAGTGTCATGGCAGCATCAAAGAGAGGAATGAATCTTCCGTTCTCTTCCAGTAAATGCCTTAATTCTCTCCAAAAAAACAATGCTCTCAAACCAACAAATGAAACCCTGTCACCAAAAATGTGTAATTAAAGATAAATAACAAGTATTAAGTTAACTTGTATTTTTTAGAGTTGTACTTAGAAAATAATCAAGTTATTCTACTTGAACTAATTACAAGACTTCTATGCATCTTGAATACTGCACACACAAAAAAAGGTCTCTGATTCATCACTTTTGCCAGTGGGAATAATTAAAAGCATGCATATAGTGTAATATTCCTACCAAATTATTTCTTCTTATAAATATTTATCCATAGCCTAAGTTTGTTGACACTGAGCAGCATCAATATTTCTTGGCTTTAGCCCCCTGTCTGTACCATAATTCTGGTTCATAAATAAGATATTTGAGAGATAGTTAACTGTATCTTGTTCATGTCTGTATCCCTAGCTATAGCACAGAGCTTGACAGAGAAAGCACTCATTGTAGAATGAATGAATGAATAAATAAATGAAGAGTAAGTGAGACAGGCGCTAAGGGATGTTTCCCATCATCAAGATAGAGCTGCATAAAGCAAGCCCCATTCACTTAGTTTCTCTTTGTAATCAGTCAGCTACACTGTCTCTGAGCTTCTAAACCAACTTTATCTACCCAACCAAACATTATGCCGCTTTCAAAAGGCAGTTGTTGCACCCCTCCATGTGCCGAGCACAATCCAGATGGAGTGGTGCAGTCTGTGTGTCAGCCCAAGCCAGATTAACACACCAACAACAATCTGTGGTTTTCCTGGGAGGGCATCTTGAGCCTGCATGTTTCACATCATCATGGGTCTACTAGTCAGTGTTGGAAACTGCACCAAGAAATATTGATACTGCACAAAATCAATAAACTGGGGCCATGGCTAAATATTTATTAGGGCAGACAGTGACGCCATATTTGCTCGGAAAATTCAATCAAGTTTTGTCCATTACTGCAGGTTTAGATTTGAACGAATTAGCTCTTAGTCATAGAATCCTAGAATGTCAGAGCTGGAAGGACCCTTAGAACTCATCTGGCCCTGTGTAACCCTGAGATTTTCAAACTTTTCTTTCACAAGAAACACTTTTTATCCAGTGAAATTTTATGGTGTTCCTCTCATTCAAGTGGGGGGTGCAGGTATTAGATCTTTTTTTTTTTTTAATGCAGGTATTAGATCTTGCTGCTTGACCTCCCCCTCTCATCTACTTCAAACTGCAGAGAAGAAAAGGAAAGTCCAATGAAGTGAAAAAGGATCATGGAATACTGGGGGGAAAAAAGTCCTAGTCTTGGAGTAAGAGTCAAGACAGACTCCAAATCTGTCTTAGCCACAGGACCTGATATTCCACTATTTAAACTCATGCCTTCAGGGGCCTTTTGGATATGGTTATTTAAACTGGTTAGGGACATCTGTTCCCTGGGAAGGATGACACAGTAACTAACAGATTCATTAGCAGGAGTGAGTTTATTTAAATAAAACACACTGCTACCAATAGTTACAACACCCAGAGGAAAATCCTGAGGGCAGGAGACACAGGGGGGTAAATGTCTTTGATTAGGGTACTTCACGAAGACAAAGACAAGAGAGGAAGAGCAGAACAAAGGCAGCACCTCCTCCTCCCGCCCTGCCTTGGTGTCTGCTTCTGCACCTGTCTGGTTGTATGTCCATCTTTTTCTGTGCCTCTGTGTCATCTTTCACAGCAGTGTATCTAGTTCCTTGTCAGTTTCTGCCAGTGCCCATCCTTGTGTTCAGGTTGACTAGCTAATACCTGTCTGCTTGGGTCTGTTCCTGCCTATGTCTCAAGTCTCTCATCACCTGTGCACCTGCTTGCCTCAGAATGTGTCTCTGTGTCTTCCTGATTTTGCACACGTGTGTGTGTGTGTGTGTATGCATGTGCTCTTCTGTGTATTCAGCACTCCATATCTGTGACTTTTATTTCAGTAGATTGATTGTCCCTACCTTTCTGTTTCTGCTTTCAATGCTTTACCCCACAAGAATGACTAATGGTAGAAGTGGAAGGGAGCTTTCTGAGTTAGGAGGGAAACCTGGTGACTATGACCATTCTTAAGACCAGCCCTGAGGCACCAAAGTGAAATCATGTGTGCCACAGAGCAAAATGGAAAAGATATAAGTAGGAAAAACAAAAACAAAAACAAAAAATACTTCTGGTGCCTCTTAAGACCTCAATCTCTTCTTCCATGTTTCTCTACTTCCTTCATCTGTTTTATTCCCAGGCATCCTCCTTCTCCCATCCCTTTTTCTTTTACTCTCTTTATTTCTTCTTGTCCTATTTTTCTATTTGTCTATATCCCTTTCTATTTTTTTCTATTTTATTCCCCCCTTTCTCCTATTTCTTTTTATTTTCTTACTAGATTTAGCTTTCTCCACATATTTTCCTTAAAAAAACACTTTCCTTTCATTCTCTGTTTTTTTCTCTCTCTCTCTCTTTTTGGGGGCTGAATTCTTACTCTGTTTTTCTTTCTTTCCCCCTTTCCTCTTAGCTCCTCTTTCTGAATTTCTCTTTTTACTCTATTCCTCTTATTTCTTGTGTCTCTTTTTCTGTGTTTTTAAATTTTTTTCATTTTCTCTTCCTCTCCCTGTCTCTCTTTTTATCCATATCTTTCTTCATTTCTTCTTTCTGTTTTTCTTTCTGTTGCCCATTCTTCTCTCTGTCAGTAGGTTCCTGTGTAGGAATCTGTCAGTCTCTTTTGTGCTTTGTCTTCCCCAAACATGCTTTAAGCATCAGGAGGGAGAATAAGTTATCTTTTTCTGCTCTGGGCTGGCCTGTGGGTGGGTGGGGTTCATTATCTGTCTTCTCATTCATGGGTGGGTGGGGTTGATGCTGCTCCTTGGAACCTAGCCCTGTTCCCCACCCCCAGGACCCCTCTACAGAGTCACACTGGGACTCCAGCTGCTGCTTGCATTCCCTTCACGTCCCATGCAGAGCGATGAGCCCCCAGGTGCGATGGGAGAATTCATCAGCTGCCCGACAAGGCTAACGATTTACTCCTGAGAAATAATCCATATCCGGATAATGGATCACCCCAATTCCGTGAGACCATTTGTCTTGGCACTTAAATGCCCCAGAATCCAGGGGCAGAGCCAGGGCTCTATCCCAGGTTCATTGGTAGATGAGTAAGCTGGAATAATAATGTTAAGGATTATGATAAGGAACGCTTTGCATTTGCATGGTGCTTTTAAACTTTATAAATTTGAAGGCGATTAACCTTCCTTGGCTCGTCACTTTTGAATCTGACACACTGTGGACCCTGCTTGCGAATTCAGAAGCAGGGGCTTTTAAGTGACTCATCCAGATTCATCTAGCTTGTTACTGGAAGAAATGGGAAGAAAACTCTATTTTTCTGACTTCCTGAGATTCTTTCCTCTGAATGCTAGGTGGCTTTCCCATCTCTGGATCTCATATATCTGGGAAATGGAAGGCTATACTGAGAGACAGACTACTGTCAGACAGACCTGGGTTTGAATCCTGGCTCTGCATTAGGTAGCTGTGTGACCTTGGGCTGGCCACTTACTTACTTGGAACCTCAGTTTTCTCTTCCATAAAATGGGGATCCTAATAAACATTCCACATAGTACTGTTATGAAAATGAAGAGAGATTATGCATGTAAAATGCTTAATATAGTGCCTGGTTCATAGCAAAAGCTCCCTGAGTGTTAGGTATGATTGTTACTACCGCCTGTGTCTTTGCAGGATGCTGAATGAACTCATACAAATGCATGAGAAAATTGGTCTGGGGGAGGGGAGGCGATAATTGATGAGCCCGCTTCTGCAGAGGTGTCCCTGTGGCCACTGAGGCAGGAAGGGACCTGGAAGGATGAATTCTGATGGCAGGAGGAGCTAAGGAATCTGCTTCGACTGGAAGGACTGGCTGGTTCTGGGAACAGGCAAAGAGAAAAAAGGAGGTTGGGGATTGACCCTAAGCATGTCTCAGCAGCATGTTGCTCACCAGGATCAATAGCTGGCCCCTTCTCAGAGTCTCAGCTGTCAGTTTCCCTGGGGAGGTTCCCTTCCTCAAAAGCTGGACAGGGGACTTTTTACTTCGGGGAATACTGAAGCCATAAAGGTTTTGTGGAAGGCCAGTGCAAACTAAAACTAATGAAATATTGTGCAAGACCCTTTTGCATAAATGGAAGTTTACTGTACAAATGTAAGAATGATTATTAATACTCCCAATAATAACAGTAACAACCAATCTTTAGAGCTTGTTCTGTGGAGTGTGGCTGCTAGAGGTTGACACATCATCTCAGATGACAAGAAACATCCCCAGGGTCCACCTGCATGCAGAATCAGCCTGCATTCTTCTCCTCCTTTCCTGGGACCTCATCCTCCCAGAGTCACACACACAATTCAGCCTTCAGTGAAATGATTCTGACGCTATTGAGGCTCCCTGGAGAATGGATGCCATGTGGAGGCGGAGAGTGTGGGCTCCTGACTTCAAGCTGCAGGAAGGCGAGGAATTGATACATCTCCTAAGCACCAAGGGCTCAACTCCTTTGGAGATGAGAAGAGCTTTGTCAAAGCCTGATGGTTTATTAATAATTCTCTCAACTGAAGAGAGCTCTGTGCTTATCAATTGACAAGTATTTAGTGAGAACCCTCTGTGGGGGATCTAAAGAGGTTTTGCAGAGCTGACAATGTGGTTGAGGAGACAGACCACAGACATATAAAGATTATTGACAATATAAAGCAGTCCCTTCAAAAAAGGGATTCAAGCAGCTGGAGCAAAGTGGAAAAATATAAGATAGCCAGGAGACTTGACGTCACTTAATCTCTCTGAGCCTTGGTTTTCCTATCCTCTTGGAAAGGCAGCCTAGTGGTATTGAGAGAACATTAACTTCGGAGTCAGACCAACCTGACTTAAAATTTCAATTACCTCAAAAACTAACTAGGGGTCCTTGAACAAGTTACTTAACTTTGATGAAGGGCAATTACCTTATGTATAAATTGGGGTATAATAGTAGCCCATACCACATAGGGTGATGGTGAGGATTAAATGAAAGCACACATGTAGAGCACTAAGCATAATGCCTGGCACACGGTAAGCACTCAATAATCAATTCCTATTATTATAATATGCAGGGGGAAAGGCAGGGAATGTTTGGAAATACAAAGGTTTTCTTTTTCTCTTCAGCTCTTTATATACCTGACATTACATTTCATAGGAATACAAACTCAAAAAGAAAACATATGTAAACAATAATTATAATATCATCTGTGATACCTTTTATATGCCTCTCCAGTATTGCTCACTCAATATGGTATGATCAAATTTACAGAACAATGAAATAGCAGAGGAAGTAAATTATACACTCCTTGTGATCTTGGGTACCTCTCAGAGCTTCAGTTTTCCCACCTGTAAAATGTGGCTAGAACACCTACTTCACAGGGCTTTTGTAAAGATTAAATTAAAATGTTTATAAAGCACTTGGCACAGAATAGCCAGAAGACAAATGTTGGCTCCATTCCCTTTCTCTCTTTTATAAAAATGGGAATAATAAAGAATCAACCTCATGGGGTTATTATAAGGATGAAGTCAGGTAAATATACAGGAAATGTTTGTAAACTGTAAGACCCCAGTAACAGGCTTTATGGAACATTTGTTATGTACCAGACCTGTGCAATTAACAAATGTTAATCAATTAGGCAAACATTAATTAAGTGTCTCATAAACACAGGACATTGTTTTCGGTTCTGTGAGTGATATAGAGATATCAGAGCCATTAAAGTGGGTGAGCCCCTCCATACAAGAACAGAGCATTAAGGACAGGACCTTGAGAGATGCTCCCATTTAGGGTATCAGAGGAGAATGCAGAGCCGGAAGGAGAAATAATTGATAAGAACACTAGCATAGCATACTATCCTCAGAGCCAAGGGAAGAGAGTTTCAGTAAATAGGAAGGGATTCACAATGTAGCATTCCACAGAGAAGGCAAATAGAATTAGGACACAGATGTGTCCCCTTGGATTAGGCCTCCAAAAGGACATTGGCAGCTGCAGTGAGAGTGCGTGTCTCAGTAGAGTGTGTGTGTGTGTATGTGTGTGGAGATGGGGCAGGTGCCATCTTGCTGTGGACCGAGGAATGAGTGCATGGTGAGAAGTGAGGAGAACAAGTCTACACTGCTCTTTGAAGGTGTTAAGGAATAAGGCTGAGAAAAGGAAGACTGGATGACACCTAGAAGGGGACTCAGAGTCAGAGAAGTGTTGTTTTCATAAAGGAGAATTTGAATGTCTTTGCGGGCTGTGGGGAAGAAGCCCATAGGGAAAGAGAAGATGAATAAGAAGGTTATTATGAGAGAGGGTTATTGAGCAGGCAGAAGTCTGAGACATGAGATCTGAGAGGTACAGCTAAGGGAAGAGGAACTTTTTGTGTTTTTTTTTAAGTATAGTTGATTTACAACATTGTATTAGTTTCAAGTGTACAGGAAAGTGATTCGGTTATATATATATATATATACACACACACACATACACACACAAACACACACATACATGTGTATATATTCTTTTTAAAATTCTTTCCCATTATAGTTTATTACAAGATATTGAATATAGTTCCTTGTGCTATACAATTTTGTTTATCTATTTTATATATGGTAGTGTGCATCTGTTAATCCCATACTCCCAACTTATCCTTCCCCCCTTCCCTTTTGATAACCATAAATTAACCTGGGCATATATCTGGAAAAGATGAAAGCTCTAATTCAAAAAGATACATGCACCCCAATGTTCATAGCAGCACTATTCAAAAAGTCAAGACATAGAAGCAACAAAAGTGTCCATCAACAGATGAATGGATAAAGAAGATGTGGTGTGTGTGTGTGTGTGTGTGTGTGTGTATATATATATATATATATATATATATAGTGGAATATTTCTCCACCATAAAAAGGAATGAAATAATGCCATTTGCAGCAACACAGATGGACCTAGAGATCATACTAAGTGAAGTAAGTCAGACAGAGAAAGACAAATATTATATGGTATCACTTATATGTGAAATGTAAAATACAATACAAATGAACTTATTTACAAAACAGAAACAGACTCACAGTCATAGAAAACAAACTTATGGTTACCTAAGAGGGACTTTCAACCAATAAGGAAAAAGGGATCATGGGAGAGAAAAGGCTGCCAAGTTGTCAAGAGAACTGAGAACTGACAAGGGGCCACTGCATCTAGCCTTGGGAAGCTATGAGACCCTTCAATAGTGGGCATGGAATGGAAGAGGTAAAATAGTGAGTGGAGGCAGAGACCATCCATTTGAGAAGTTTTGCAAACCCAAGAGCAGGTAGAGGAAGGCTGAGAGAAAGATTGTGTCTTTTGGGAAAGGTTGGGATGAGTGTAGGCAGAGGGAAGGGGTCAGTGGAAGGGGAGCAGCTGAAGGGACAAGAGACTGAGAGTCTCTGGTGGCTGAGGTGGCAACAGCAGGAAGGGCTGAGCATCAGTGAGGAGGGCCCCCGAGAGCATCCTTCCCTCCTTTGAAGTGGGAAGGAAGAACAAAAAATCCAGAGGCCAAGGTTCTGTATTCAGTCCTTGAACCTGGCATTGGACATTAACATCACCACTCCTGACCCCATACCTTTCAGGGCATCTCACTATCACTGAGTAGATTTGAGGGACAGTCTCTGAGGATAGAAAGGTGTGTGTTTGGGGGAGATACGGGTAGCTCTCTCTCTAGGGAGGTGGAAAAGAGCTGTAATCCCAGCTAGGAGAGCCAGCCATCTATGACCTATACCCATGCCACACACTCTCTTCCTTCTCAATTTCCTCCCTGAGATCACTGCCCTGGAACCCCTCATGAAAACAAAGTCAGGGTCCACAGTCACTCAGAGGCTCAAGTTTTCCTGTTATTCTCTAAGGCACTGGGGGCCCAGAGTCCTGGGTCTGGCCAAATGTTTCTTCCATGGACTGCAAGAGAAGGACTTTCTGAATATAGCCTTATTTTCAGCTCTCTGACACACACATACACAGTCTGTTGAATGTATCATATGGCCTTAATGCCACTTTATTTGGCCCCAGCTATGGCCCCTCCTCTCCAGCATGGCTGTTCTCTGGTTCTAGGCAGTTATAGTTCTGATAGCCCCTCTTTGCCTCGCCCCTTAACTTACAGTCTGATAAGTCTCCTGGGATTTGGAGGGTAGACTGGCAGGGCAGTTGTAAGCCCTGGGTGCTTGAAAGTAGGAGAGGGTTCTTGGCCCCACAAGTCAGGAGAGAGGGGCCTTGAGTAGGGTCTCCTTGAGTAGGTGCCAGACCCAACACAGCTTGAAAGATAAAGTCAGTCTTTAGCATCCTTACTTCTGAGGCCAGGTCTGGTGTTCACATACTAGCCCCCACAGTGCCTGGGATGTCGGGATGCAGGGGAGAAGGACTCCAGCTAGGGAAGACTGGGCTCCCGAGCTAACCCTGAGTCCCTGTTTAAGACTTGAGTTGTCCCAGGATTGAGTTATAGTGGAGAAAGACTTACTCGCATTGACAAATGGCAATTAACAAAGGAGGTGACTAAAAGTGAGAGAAACTACAGGCTCAAAAATGTCAGCAGTTGGTGTGCAAGAGAATTCCTCCATCGAATTTTCCTCTGCCCTTCTCCCTCCGCCTTTTCTTCCCTCCCCTTTTGCTCTTCTTCCTTCTTCTCCTCTGCTCTCCTCCTGCTTCCTCCATCCACCCCCACCTGCAGCTACTGATTTGATATCTCATGATCTACAGTCAAATGCCATTAATCCAAACAGGCTCACGAGGGTCCAGCTAAGCTGTCTGATGAACCAATCCTGTGAGCAGACAGACCAGGGGAAGCGGCAGGCAGACCCCCCCCCCCAACCCCGCCCCTCAGGGGTAATGGAAGCTAAACCAATGAACTAGAGTGGCTGCCCCGAAAATAATCAATAAATCACTTGGGGTCCGAGAGAGGTGGAAAACTCCCCAGCAAAGAGTGCTCAGAACATATTCCATGACCTCCTTTGCCGTGAATGTCCATGGCGCACCAGCTGCACAGGCCTGGCCTAACTCTGCTCTCAAGGTGCTGCTCCCAGATTCCACCTGGCCCATCTTGGTTTCAAAGGGAGGTCATTCATTCCAATGGGATGTGACAGGTGCCATCTTCAGGCGCCTGGCTCTGCTCCCAGCTGCAGGGACTGTCGCTGACTGCAAATCCCCCAAGTGTCATGCTGGTCTGAAGAGAGCAAGCCCTGGGATGGGCAGATGACCTTTCAAGAGCCCACGAATCCAAGGTGAGATGACAGTGTGATGTAATGGACCAAGCCCTGGACTAGGAGCCTGGACACTTGGCTTCTAGTTCCATTTCAGCCACTAACTCCCTGGGCGATGTTGGGTAAGTCACTTTCCCTCCCTAGATCTAAGTGTCCTTCCTGGGATGTGAGAAGGTTGGACTGGATTATCTCTAATGACACTTCTAGCCCTGATAAGTGGACCCTGAAATTTAAAAAAAAACAGGTAAACTATTTTTGGAAAAATTCCAGCTCTGATTAGATTGTGGGGGGACTCTTTCTCTAGGGCTTCCATTTAGCTGCATTACCACAAAATCCCTCACCCCAAACTCCCACTCAGTACCCACAGCCATTTTCCCACCACCCAAGCTCCATCTAAGACATCAAAATCAGTCATGGGTCCAGCCTGTCCACCCTGCTGTGCTAGTTCTGGGCTTGGGGCTGGGCTATTCTGAAGGAGTCCCTGTGGGAGGGGATGTGCCATTGAACCCCAGATTTTAGCGTAGGGTGGCTGCCTAGGTCGGAAAGATTTCTCCCAAGTTTGTATTTTCAAACTTTTTAACATACAGTAAAACTGAAAGAATGACACAAATATTTATACATACCCTCATTAATAATTTGCCATATTTGCACACTCTCCCTTCTCTCTCTCTTTCCCTGCCCCCTCTTCTATATTGTAGACATCATGACATTTCACTTGCAGATACTTCAGCATATATCTCCTGAGAATAACAATGTCCTTAGTCGGGAAGATTTTTAAGGGCTCTACAATGCTCAGCTAGGGGAAAGTCTCCAGTCTGTAGAGTCCAAAGGGGGTCAAGAAGTATATGAGGTCTAAAGACCAGATTTAAGTCTGCACATGGGTAGTATAAGAAGGAGCTAAGCACAACAGAAGGAGGCGCAAACAGTGGTCCAAGTGCAGAATGACTTGGGTCAGTCATTTCCCTTTCTTGAGCTTCACTTTCTTCATCTATAAAATGGGGATTGTGCTAATCTCTGTCTTGCCAATCTCCCAAGCTGTATGAGGCTCAGATGTGAAAACAGATCTGAGAGCACATGGGGCGCTTCCACACTTAAACATTTAAGGGCAAGTGATTTACAGAGATGACCTTCAGAGCTAGTAAAGAGCAGGAGCAATAACTTCCTGGCCCCAGGCCTGGATGCCTCTGGTAACACATGAAGTCAACAGTCCCCCTGCTCAGCCCCCAAACTCTTGTTACTGAAAGGCCACAAAATTTTCATTTGTAATGGAAATCTCAGTGGCTCACATCTTTTGCAGTTTTTCAAAGGCATAAACACACACGCCAGTTCTTTCTAGTTCTTTTTTCAGACAACTCCATTTTCTCTCATTGATTATGGCACAAAACTAAAAGATCACCTCTCTACTTTTTCTTCTTTCTGACATTTTTTGCTGTGCTCCCCCTTAATTCCTACTATTCTGCCCCACCCTGTCGAGACTTCTAGACTTAAAATATTCTATCATCCTGCCTACCCTTAGCTCAAAGAGCAAAATGCTTTACAAAATTAAGTGAGCATTTGGGATTTTTAACTTGATTTTATCTTTTCATTCAACCAGAGGGGTATGTGTGTGGGAGATGCACTTGTCAACTAAAAGCAATTTCTCTGCCTCCTTGGGGACCGAAGTGTAATCGTAGCTCTGTCTTCCTGGTGTCAGGATGAAACTTGCATTTTCCTGAGTGGTGTCAGCACACTGACAGACAGCTCCTGGTATCTATTGAGGGGTACTGGAAAAGAACAGCTTGGGGGAGGGCGAGAGATCACGAGGCTGGTCTCAGCTCATCTCTCATCCCCTGGGTGACTTTGGGCTAGTCACTTACTGTCTTTTGCCTCAGCTTTTCTAACTTAAAAAATGGGAATAATTTTCTCCCATTTCTACTTCACAAAGATGGTGCCAGGACCTTGTCAGGCTTTGGTGATATGAAAATGTTTGGAACTAATAGAGCTATGGGGAAAAAATAAAATGCTATAGAAGCAGTATATCCTAGAAGTGCTAAGTAGCTACAAAGGAACTTCAAGTTTTCTTTGTACAACTCCACTTGAGAAATGAGGAAACTAAGTTCAGAGAGGTCCCAAATGGTCCCCCATGATTTTACTCTATGTTTGCCATGAGCCCAGATAAATCCCTCCCAAACAGAAAAGCAGGGAGGCAAAGTCTTGGGGTCCTAAGGCTTATAGCCCCCTTTAGAGAACACACATGACGCTATGCACACCATGTGGACCTTCTGATCAGACTCCTCAAAAAGGGGTGTTGGGAGGCAGGCTTGCTAATCTCCCAATTCCTTCCATGGGCCCAGGGGTTACCTTTGTTATCTCACTCCTGAAATTGCACGGACCTTCACAAAAGCCTGCTGAGGAAGGTGGGCAGGGGGACAGGGACCCTCATTTCATAGAGAAGGAGTCTGGGGCTCAGGTTGGGAAGCAGACATACTTGCACCCATTCAGCCAGTCAGTCAACATGCCCAGCCTCACTCCTGATATTTTAGCTTTAAATGTCATACTGTTTCCACGGTGCCTCTGCTGCCTCTTGCCTGATGTAAGGACCCCCAAGAAGGGAATTCAAATGAGATAACCTGACTGAAAAATGCTACATAGACATACACAAGCATTCTTAGAAAATCCAAATGAGTGACCTTTATGGAGTATGCTCATTTTGAATACCTCTAGACCCTATCAGGAGTCAAATTTTGAGGTTTGCTCAATTTCTCATGCTACATATTTACCCATACACCCAAAGGAAGTAGAGTGGGGTTAAAGGGATCAAGTTCTCCATAAGGTTGCCCCAGTGTTACTTGTAGCTGGAGTGTAATGGGGAGAGACAGTGGTGGAGGGTTTTCAAGGAAAGACTTCTTTCCTCTATATTAGAGTTTCTCTAACTTAATTGGGTATAAAAGCCCCCATGGGGAGCTTGCTCAAAATGCTATTTTTCTGGTCCCCGTGCCCAGAGATTCTTGTTCAATGAGTCTGGAGTGGGAGCAGGAGATCTGCATCATTACAGCACATCCCAAGTGATTCTGATGCAGCTGGTCCAATGGACAACACTTAGGAAAATCCTGATCCATGATAAAGCTTACAAGCCTTTGATGCTTGGAATCCCATTTAAATAGCAACTGTTTGCCTTGGTGCCAAGTACTTTTGAGCTTCAGGAAAAAAGATAGGAAGGTTTGAAACCTTTCTTCTCATAGTCAGCAAGCCCCTAGCTTGACTTCATCATTGTGCCTTCTTAGCTAGAATATGTTTTCTTCTTACTAAAGACTTCATGGCAAACAATGACCTAAATTAGGAGCAGGGCGCTTGGCTTTTAACTGGAATTACAATGAGACACCCTTAAGAGGCAGCAAGCTGTCAAGCTCTAAGAGTTAAACCATCAGTGTGAGGGCAAATATAGTCAATGTGCCCCTTGTACACCTTGGGGTGAAGGGTTGCAGGTCCAGGCTAGCAGGCTCTTGGCTATTCAATTGGGATGCTAAGGACCTCTGCATTCTTGGAAAGGAGATACCATAATGGGTTATGTGGCCCTGCATAGGAGGGGAGTTATGCATTTTACTCACAGGCAAACTTTTCGCTTTTTCTGGGTCACCAAAGCCCGGTTCAGTGTCCTGTACCAAGAGCACAATCCCAGCATAAAAGCCCCAGTCTTTCCCTTACCTAACCTAGTTCTTTATTCAACAGATAAGGTTATAGTTTTTTTTCCCTATAAGTAGTATTTTCTAACTCCAGAAAATGATACATGTTTATTAAAGAAAATTTGGAAAATACTAAAATATGGAAATAATGACAGTTTAAAATTGCCCATTGGTGTACCTGAAAAAAAAATTGCCCATAACTGCATTGCTTAAATACAATCACTACTAAGATTCTGGTGTGTTTCCTGTTAACATTTTTTTCTATGTATAAGCTTATTATTTATTTGCGGTGTTTATATGATAGCATACATGCATTTTGTATTTTCATTATTTTTCACTTAAAATAATCATAAATGCTTTTTTAAGATTATCATATAGGCTTTCAAATTATACATTTAAAAATAATTGCACAATAATTAATTGAGTGAATCAACATTATCTATCTATAGCTCAATGTCTTGCACATAGAGGACATTTAATAAATATTTGTTGAATGAATGGATGGATTGATGGATAAATGCATTCCTCTATTATGTGACATTTAGTTAAGGGTAAATATTTTCAAAGGAAACAACACTAAGTAATTAAGTGGCAGAGGAGGTGGGTCAAAGAAAAAGGAGTTGGGGAGAACTGCTAACTTGACTGCTAAATAAAATTTTTTGAGAATTCTGAACTCTATATTTCCCCTTTCCTTTTTTCCAAATGAGTAGGCTTTGGTTTGCCAGGAGCTTGTTCACAACTATTAATATCCCCATTTTACAGATGAGGAAAGCAAAGCCTCAGAGGGATTAAATAATCTTCCTAAGATTACATAGCTGTTACATAGCACAGTTGGGCTTCCAATCTAGGTTTGTGAGCATCCTTAGTTTTGTTCCTTAACTACATCACACCTCCTGCAGAAAAAAAAAAGTATCAAAGAGGGATAGTGGTCATGAGTTTGTACTTCAGGTAAAGCTATTTTGGAAGCAGAGAAAATTCGTTACTGAGGGACTGGGCAGGCAGCCTTTGTACCTTGAGGGGAACCCCACCCCCCAAATCTCATTCAGCTGGAAAAAAAAAAGAAAGAAACCCACTAAGACTATTACAAAAGGTGGTGGTGTATATGCACATGGGAAGAAGTAAGGCCTAGATTTCAATATCCAGAGCCTGAAACTGGACATTTCTAGATGTCAGACTTGTTTGGCTTGGATGACTGGGTATTTGTACAGCAGAAATTGGTAAAAGAGCAGGTCTAGTGAATGTTGACTCTGATTGATTTTAGAAAACAGAAAAAATTGGAAATGATTTAGAAATTGGTGTAAAGGCAGAGAGGTACCATGTTTCCCAGAAACGAAGGAAAATGAGTGGAAGCCCTTTAAACTCTTACTACAGCTCTGCTTTGCTAAGAATTGCATAGCGAAGCACAGGCGATTTTTCCATTTTATGCACCCCTTTTGCTGCATTAATGCTAATATCAGTGGTTAGCAAAGCAAATGTAATAACTGCTCTCCCCAAAGGACTTGTGATTGCAGCTTCCACTCCTCAAGCCTGCAATCAAGCTGTTGGAAGAGGATTTTTCATATTTCTTTCTACCTCCTTACTAGCATTTTGATCGACAGAGCCCCATTTTCCCAGTGGAGAAAAACAAGGCACAGAGTCACGTTTGTACAACTGCCAATGGAGAATTGGGAGAGAAATTAATTTAGGGCCCTGAATTTGAATAGAAAAGGAAATTTCAATTAGAAGCCCTTCTTGCCCAATACGGTCCATCTCTGGTGGCTGCTTCTACCCCAGGATTTGGGGGTAAGACTGGTTTACTACCAGCAGATGGCCTGAACACTGAACCTATTATGGTATGTGCCCCCATATGTATTTAAAATTAAAAAATACAAAGCCATAAAAGAAGTGCAACGAAATCCAACACAGTACCACCCCCCATTGAAATATCAAATTCTTTCTTAAAATAAATGTTGGTGCCCCTCCTACGCCAGTGCCCTGAGCAAAAGCATAGGTAGTGGAATCTGTAAGTCAGTGGAAACTGGGCGGCACCCCATATTCATACGTATTTGATACTGTGTTCTTTTGTCTCAACTGGGGATCCTCAAAACAAAAGTGCCCAGGCAGGAAAGCATCTCCCTCTTTCCTGAGGGACCCGCAGGGCAGGAACGTTAAAATTATTCTCAACTTTGGGGCTCCTTGGGGAGCAAAACTCCTTTCTCCTACTCACATTCTCGGTCCTCGAGAACAGAGCTGTGACATAACAAATCAAATTTGGAGCTACTGAAGCTGAGGTGCTGCCTCCCCTAAGACAGGGGTCCCCAAAGGCGGAGGCAGTGCCTCCCCTTCCGGTTCAGGGCTCCTAAGGCAGATACCACTTCCCGCCTAGACTGGGCCTCCCAAAGGCTAAGATGATGTGTCCCCTAAAACGTGGGGGTTTTAGGGCTGGAATACAATCTCACTCTCAGATCTGAGGCTCCCAGGGGCAGGTACACCATCTCGCCCTCAACTACCAGCTTCTGGGGAACAGGCTTGTTTTTACGCGCCAGATTATGGCTCCTGGGGGCAGGGGCCTCCCTTCCTTCTCAGATTCGGGGCTCACCAGGGCTGAGATGGCGTCTCCCCTCAGACTCTGGGGTCCCCAGGATAGGGGTAGGGTCCCGCCCTCAGAGTCAGGGCTTCCCGGGACTGGAGCTGTATCTCTGCCTTCCTCCGCGTGGGGGAAGGGGCTGTGGGACCAGCGGCCTCTCCTCCGGCGGGGGGGGGGGGGCTCCCCTGAGGCCCTGCCCCCTTCGTGACATGCCCGAGGTGTCCGGTGACCGGGACACTCTTAGCTGGGTGCAGGGTGCGGCTCAGGGCGTGGTCACCGGGGGCTACTTAGGGCAGCCGGCGCGGGGGCCGGCGCGGAAGCCGGCTGCGAGGCTGCGGCGCCGAGCGCGGGCCATGGCGTGGATGCTGGACTGCCTTTTCGCGTCGGCCTTCGAGCCCCGCCCCCGCCGTGGTGAGTGGGGCCCACCGAGCAGGGGGGCTGGGGTTCTCCGCCGGGGGCTGCCGGCGGCTGCGGCCTCGGCCAGGCACCCTGGGGCTTGGCTCGCCGCCCCTTCGCCTCCTTTCCCGCTGGCTTTTAGCTAATTGTTCCTGGCTCAAGGACTGCCCCGTCGAGGCCCCGCATAAATCACCGGCTTTGCCGGGAACAGCGAGCAATCGCGCTAATGGCTCGGCGGGACTTGGGTCGAGCGCAGGGGCGGAGTCGCTGGCTCAGCCGTCCTCGGGGACAGCTAGAGCGTTGGGGCCAGACGCGTAGGAGCGCAGTCCCGAAACCCAAGGGCCCTAAAGGCCCAAGGATGAACGTTCCTGGCCGGACAGCTAGGGCCCGCAAACCCTGAAGATGGAGGTGGGGGAATCCTTTTGCCTTGAAGCTTGTCCCCCTTGTTCCAATCTCAATTATAGAATATTGACAAGGGCCCCTTAGTGTCATCGAATTCAACCCCTTTATTTAAGAGATGGTGACATTGAAGGCCAGGGATGGCAAAGGCCTGGCCAAGGTCATACAAGAAGTTGGCAGCAAATCCGGTTCTGCTGAGGCTCTGCTAACGGGCCCACTGACCCAAACTGCCCAATGGCAGAGGCCTGGGGTCATTAGTCTGGGTCTTCCCTTGGGTACTTTGATATCAATGCCGTTTTCCCTATCCCTGTGGAGTTGAGGACATAAGTGTGCAAAAGATCACAGCACCATTGTGGTATGTGGGTGGCATTTCACCCCTTTCTTGGAACTGCTTCTATAAAGTACATTTTGGAAACGGATTATGTTTTTTTCCTCCTTAAAGTTTCAGGAGGCTTTTCTTTTTGAGATTTCCCAGGACCCCCACCCACACTGTCCTTCACTCCCCCTTGGTAGGCCCCACCCCCTGGAGGCTGCCACCTGCCCCTACTGCCACCTGTTTTTCCATAGTCTCCACCTCCAAAATCTATATTGGTGAGAGTGCGTCATTGGTCACCAGCCATAGACCAAACCTGGGGTTGTCTCCTCTTTCCTTTGCCCCCTCACAGGTGGGGGAGGGGAGGCAGGGAGAGGAGAGGCCTCAGCAACTTAATTCTGCAAAAACCCATTTTTAGTTCTTGCCAGCCCTAGTAGCCTGCTGAGAACCATCCCAGGAGTCTGACCTACTACTAAGGGACTGCAGCACGCTTAGCAAGTTCAAGTGCAGTCTCTGGCAGGCCACAAGTTCTCTGAGAAAGAAAGTGATCTGCATACACACAGAGTTTAATTCTTTTTTCTGTATATTTTTTCAAGTTTATGTGATCCTGGTGAATTGAAAAAAAAAATAAGGGAGTTTTATAAGATGCCTTTTAAAGCCTTACAGCTCAAACACCCTACTCTTGAAAAGGGGGTAGTGTGAACCACTCCACCCATGCCTGGCCTGCAAGGCTGTCGTATGACTCCAATGAGATCAAGAATATGAAGTCTCCTTTATGAATAACCGCATTGGAAAGGGGTCAGTATCACAGAAGGAAGCCCATCCCCATCTAAATACAGTCATTTCTATTAGAATTAAAAGGCTTTTCCTTAAACTGAACCCAAATCTCTGTTTTTCTGGCTCTGGCGCTGACCTTCATGATCATTTCAAGAGAACAGTGCCAGCCCTCTCCATTTCCCCACCCCCACTCACCCCTGTTTTTATCCAGGCCAAACCTCCCCAGTTCCTCCATCTGTTTAACATGTGACAGAACTGCAAGGCTCCTACCCGCATCTAGCTGCTCTTCTTTGAACATGCTCCAAGTTGTGAATGCCCAATGACCTGGCCAAAAGAGGATTTCCAGCTGTGTCCCTGTAAATATAGTCCCAGATGGCTGACTTTCCCTCTTTTGGAAACCCACATTCACACTCATGATACACAGACATATATGTACACATTCCCATACCCACACATGTCCACATACAAAGTCACCAACGCACAGACACGTACTTCACATACATCACATACTTTTCACACACAACACAACATAATCACATCACACATGCACGCACCACACACAAATCCTTTGTACATGTCACATAGTTCACACAAATAGCTAATTTATATTGGAAGTACTTTCTTCACCTGAAACTAGTCAATTTTTTTTTTACTCAATTTTTTTGAAAGTAAACTCAAGTTCTTTTCAGAGTCTCCATTCTGTATTTAGTTGTTTGAATCCAAGTACAAGACCTTATATTTGCTACTGCATTTCCAGTCTGGTGAAACCTGTCCCCCTACCTACGCCGGTGGTACACCATGGTGTACACCAGCTCTATTACTTGTACAGAGAAGCTAATATATGTGAAATACTTCCCAGCTGCTGGGCCCTAGTCTCAGTCCTTTATATGTATGATCTCACTTAAGTCACACAACATGACTTTGAAATAAGTAATTAGTCTTTGGGTACAGGTTTTTGACCAGGTAAAAACTCATTCATTGCAACCCTCCCCGCACCAAGAAATGTTATGCAATATGAAAGGTAACTTCGTGCATAACTATTGATATTCTGTACGGCTACAATTGCCCTTGGTGCCTCTCTTCAAATGCTTTCCAGAAATCCTCAGGAGTCAGAGGGACGGAGTTGCTGGCCGATGATTGGGAAGAGTTGGGGAAGTATTCTCAATGTTCCTTCACTCACCCACCTCCCTCTTGCTAAGGAGATCACTGGTACATCAGAGCAATCTTTTGAGGGTCTCAGTGGGCAATCGATGACCATATGATGACATGTGGGAGAGGCATCATTGAGATCTGGGAAGAACAGGGACCCAGCAATGTCTTCTTTCCCAGGGGAAGAGACAGCACAATTGACCCACTTGAAATTCTCTCCCCTGTTCACTCCTGGCATTGGATTTAGCCTCAGACAATTGGAGTTCTGTAAAGCAGCCAAAACTCTAAAGCTGAAGGGACCCTAGGGCCCACTTTACATACAAATTTGATCTTTTCTTGGGGGTGGGACCCAATAGATTCGCTGAGGCCAGGACTGGTTGAGCTGCACAGGATTATTTCCCAGAGCTGGGGCGAGTTTGCCAATGAGACACCCCACTTCCCTGGTCATAGCATCAAACTAGCACCCCCACTCACCAATGGCAGGACTTCCCAAAGTTCCTTTGAAAACCATTTGTTTGCACCTCAAAAGACATTTCTCCATACGGAAAAAATGTGACACTCTAGAGCTTAGGTTCCTAGATTAGGCCGTGCTTTACCCACCATAAGGATAAAATGCAGAATCTGTGTGATGAAAACTGGCAGAAAATAATACACTTGCAAGTGTACCTCAGGCTGCAGCAGTAGAGCTGACATTCATCAGGCTTAAATATCAAATGACAGAAAGCATATTGGGCATCGATAGAGCAGGATACCAGGTCCCTGGGGTGATGATGGCAACAGTGAAAGCAACGTCTTCCCCTTTTTCACACTTATCAACCAAGACAGCCTAAACGTCCAACTGTAGCGGAGCGGTTAAATAAACTATATGACATATCCACTTGTTAGACTAGTCTACAGCCATAAAAATGTTGTTTATGAAGAATATGTAGCAACATGGAAATTGTATGATTTATGTGTCAAATATGCATTTTTAAAAGACAAGACTGGAAGAAAATTCAGCAAGAAGGTATTAGGTTGGTGGGATAATAGCTATTTTTTTCTGTTTCCTGAAATATTGAGCTTGTTCTTAAATTACTCTTATAATTTAAAGAGGTTTTTAAAAGGCTAATTGAAAGCCTCTAGTATACAAATACTCCATACAATAATTACGATGATCTAGAATCCCACTATACATAGTTTAATCTAAGGGACTTTTTCTTCAAATTTTAGTTTAAGTGTAATGACTAAATCAGGTCAGCCAAATGTGATCTTCCCAATGATCGTGAAATGTCCCCTAACACTAGGTGGAAAAAGGCAGAATTGATTTGAATCTCAGACCTGCTTTTATATTTTTTCAATGTGCAAGTTTCTTAGCCTCTTTTCAAATAATATAATTATGCCTACATTTTCAGGTTATAAATAGTAATAGTTATTATTTCAATAACTAATAATAGTTGTATTATTGTTATTTTTACTGGAAATATTATTACATTAAGTGCCTTCTATGGCTCAGGTATCAAAATATGTGTTTTATTCCTTCTCCAAACATTTATTCTGTACCAGTCATCTTACAGAAATGATCTCATTTAACTTTCACAACAACTCTTTGAGGTATTATCTTCATTGTAAAGACAAAAACTCAGAGAGGTTTAGTAACTTGCTCACCGCCATACAGTAGCTGAGCGAGTATTACAACCCCTTTTGGTCTGATTTCAAAGCTTGAGTGAGATTAAAAGAAATAACATTTGCAAAGCTTCTAGCACTATGCTGATATAGGGCTGAGGTTTACTAGGTGGTCAATTTGATGTTGATGATGTTCCCTTGCCCAGAGTCCAAATTCTGGCCTTTGATCTGCTTGATTACTTATAAACTATTTTCTAAGAAAAGGTGCACATTTCAACTGAAAGATGCAATGCAAACACCACCTGTGTCCTTATTGCTGGGGCTCTGAGTCACTAGGAAATGATTTGTGTTTCCTTCTGGCTTTGTCATTTGTTCTCACATGTATCAGCAGAAGTAGGTAAATGGCATGTTTGATGAGCCTTGGCAGCTACTGTCACGTCTCAGATACACTTCTTGAGAAACCACGCAGTTTCCTCGGGATAGGCACCTGCTACCCAGCAACTGGTAGGTCCCTGCACTCAAGGATGCTTATTAAATCGCTGGAGCCTATCTTGAACCCCTGTTCCAACAATTCTTTGTATGGTATGGCTGACCCTTAATTGTTACCCCTCTCACTTTCCTCCTCAAAGCAGGGGCTATAGGACCTCCTTAGAAGCAGACAGGGGTAGGAACTAGAGAAGATTTTAAATTCCTAAATCCTCAGAGGGACTCACTAATAGATTATCTTGCATGGTGGAGTCTAGGGTCTGTGAGGGATAGCATGCAGGATGAATAACAGAGGTGAAGAGGAGGGAGGAACTGAAGGCATCTTCCAGAGACTGGGAACACCTGAAGCCCGGCCTCTCAGAGCTTTTGCTGCCATGAATCTCAATACATCTCTACTCTGGAGCCTCTTTATCTCTCCCTGGGATTATATCCACCCCCTACCCTCAACTTCTTCACCTTCCCCTACCACTCTCTGCCCAAATGCAACTTCAGCTTGTAGTGACTTGTTTTTGTCTCTAGAGGGAGGCAAGAGCATTAGTGAGGGAAGGCACAGATTGTGGTCTTCTCTTATTTTACCAAAGGGTAGATTTTATTTTCCTTTAACTGCGAACAGATAAATAACAACTAATTGGAACAATATTTTAGGTGCTGCAAAGTATATCTCAGAGAAACATCATTGCTCCTCTCATCTACCCCCCAACCTTGGTGGCTGCTAGAAAAAGGGTGGCCTTGGAAGCCCCTCTTAATTTCTGGGTTAGAGGTCAGAAAACAAAAACAAAAACAAAAAAACAAAACAGAAGTTGTGGGGTCAGTTTAGCCAAGGAATATTCATGATGTCTTTCTCTTGGGTACAATGGCACACATTTAAGAGACAGGGTCGGGACTGGGTCTAAAGTGAGGGTTGGGGAGCTCAGTCCATAGTTGGGGCAGGAGGAAGTCTAGACGCTGAGCAGGTAGTTTGAAACTTTCCTGTATGGAGTATTACATCTGAAACCTTGATCTCATTAACACTGCCAGGAGAAACTGCAGAGTGAGAATTGGACTTAGGGTCCAATTCTTCCGGGCTGCATTAGGCTGATCAAAACATCACCCTAAAAGAAGAGGGGCTATTTCAAGAGTGTCAGACACACCAGTAATGAGGAAAATTGGCAGCTTAGTCAGTCGGCTTCAGTCTGTGAACACTCTGGTTGAGACACTCTGGGCTATATGGGCAGGGGGTGAGTAAAGCAAGAGAGGGAATTAACCTTTTCTTAAACATTTACTAGGCATGTTAGACATTTGGCTGACACTTTCCATATTTTACCTCCTTGTCATCTGAGCATGTCTAAGGTAAGTGTTAACATCTCCAATCTACAGATGAGAAAACTGAGGTTCAGAGAGATGAAGTAACCTTCCTAAGATCACACAGCAAGTAAGTGATGGAGCTGGGATACAAACTCAAAGCTGTCTGAAAGTCCTGATCTTTAAAGGGTTTTACTCACATTTTTCTTGGGAAAACCAAGATCTCCCTCTTCAATAAAATTCATATTTTGGTGCCTTACCTGTATAGGTTCTTGTTTTGAGGGTGAAAACATACAAATTTCTGTTTACATTTCCTGTAATTGGGGGTTATTAAAGCATTTTTCCACCTTTACAATTCCCCATATAATCCTCATGTTATGAACTCCAAAGAGAGAGAGACTTATAGTGGGGATTTTAAGCTCCAAAGAAAGAGAGAGAGAGAGAGAGAGAGAGAGAGAGAGAGAGAGAGTGTGTGTGTGTGTGTGTGTGTGTGTGTGTGTGTGTGTGTGTGCGTGCGTGTGTCTATCCCATGGTGGTGGTGGTGTTGACAAGGGTCCTTGTAGCCCCTCCTATCTCACCATTTATATGGGTTGGGGAGGGGGGAGTAAGGATAATCTTTCATTACACTAATTTTAGAGCCTCTGGTCTAGAATTGCATCTTTGGAGACACAGCCTTGGAGCTTTTGGCTTCTTCAAAGTTGAAGTTTGTTCCCCATTTCACAGGTAAGAGTACTGGACTGGAGTGAACCAGACAGTCTTCATGGATTCAGGTGGGACTTACACAACAGAATTTAGATAGGTGGTCCGGCGGTTGAGTGTATGTGTGTAGTGATGGGAAGCAGAGGCCTCGCAGGATTGACTGTGAGGAAGTGGAAGTGGAGTTGGTATATTCAGAGAAGAGTGAGGAGGTGTCAGACTGGCAGCAGCAGGAAAGCCAAGTGCCTGAGACCAGGTGCTGGGAGACACCAAAGTTTGCATGAACTTCCTGTACAGACTTACTTGTAAGTCACACAGGGCTTCAGCTAGTCTGTGCCCTGTGTAACTTAGACTGGCCTCTCTAGCACTTAAAAAAAAAGAAAGACTTTCTGGCTATGTAGTATTTTAGGCAATGCTTTTCCTGCCCACCCAGGATGAGGTGCTGACCCAGGCCCAGCTGCAGGGGAAGCTTTATGGATGTTATAGCCGCTTCTCGTCTGCACACCAGGCTCATTTGTGCCAGTTGAAAGGGCACAATAATAACAGTAGCAATTTAAATCCTGCTTCTAGCTTTCCGCTTTCCCCCCTGAAAAGTGGCGAAGTGACTCACCACTGTTGAATTGTCCCTCTCTATCTACCCCCGACCTCTTTGTGACAGTCTAGGCTGGTTCCCTGGGGGCTGAGCTGGAAGTCAGTTCTTCCAGCGGCCCTTTAGCTGTGATGGATCCAACACCCCCCCCCCCCCCGCCAATAAATGTGTTCCAAAAAATGCGATGTATTGTTTTAATTTGAAATTCTCAGATAAGGCTGCTTGGAAGGCATTAGAGCAGCATGAACCCCATTAAGTAAGTACAGTTCACCCCCCCAAACATGAATAACACAAAATGGGGCCCATTCAGGAACCTTTGGGGGTGGGGCTCTGCTTGTTTTTCTATGTTCAGTTTGATATGGAGATGACTGGTCTGCTTGAAATTTACTACATACCAGCTTCTGGTGGTAATGCCATAAAAATGGGTCCAGGGGAGCTGTGAAATCATTCCCTTACTCCATCCTTACCCCTCACCCTCATCCCCATCCATACCGAATTCCCCTGACCCTATGGATAGAAAATGCTCATTCTCTGCTCTTTCTTTCAGCACCAGCCTAAGGAGAGCTCCCAGAGCTGGAGCTGGTGAGGTGCTTATGAGCCTAGAGTAATTAAAGATTTTGAGGTGTCAACAAAACAGGTAATTAGGTGGAGAAGGTATCAGCTGTCTGAGAGACAAAGAAAGCAATTATGCTGAGCACTCTTGGTGCTGTCAGTAAACTCAAAAGAATGATCTGCTGGTAAGTGATACTGTTTGATAGAGACTTTAATGCCTAGAAGAAATGAGGGACTCTTGGTGAGGCTACCTCCAACAGAAGAAAGGTTTAGGGAGCTTGGCAAACCTGGATTCAAATACCAGCTCTGCCTCCCACTGGCTGTGTGACCCTGGAGAAGTTACTTAACTACTCTGAGTTCAATGTGTGATGTGCAAAATAGCGATCAGTCATAGCTCTAATTACCTCATAAGGTCATTGTGAAGACTCAAGGAGATAATGCATGTAACAGCACTAGCACAATGCCTGGTATACAATAAGTGCTTAATAAATGGTAACATTATTATCATGACCACTATTATTATTCTTACTGTATACCAGGCATTCTCTACAGGAGCCCAGAGTTTAAAAGGAGAGACAAATAATCGCAGTTATGTATGATCATGTCATGAGAAGTATGAAGAGTGTAACTATGATGGCTCAAAGAAGGGAGCCCTCAACTGGGAGGCAGGGGTACAGAAAAGCAGAGAAAGTTTTATGACTCCTGAGTTAGTTCTTAAAAAAATAAGTAGGAGTTTGTCAGGAGGCCCGGGGGAAAGGGATTCCACGGGACTGTATCTGCCCACACAAAGCCAAAGAGGTGTGCAACAGCCAGGCCTTGAGCAAATAGTTGCGCTTTGCTGGGCAGGAACTGGGATCTCCTGGGGCGGGGGGGGGGGGGGGGGAATCAGTGACCAAGAATCTTTCCAGTTTACTCCCACCAGCCCCTGCACCGCGCCTTAGGCGCCCTACCTGGCCAATCACGTGCGGCGCCCTCCTCTTCTTTCCTCTAAGCAGTCAGGTAAGCTCACACTCAGCCCCCAGCGGGCCTGGTGGGCACAGCGGGGGGTCGGCGGACCCTGACCCAGCAGATCAGGCCAAGGTGCGACTCTGCCCAGGTCGCGGGCCCCTATCTCCTTCCTCGTCCCAGTCCTGATGCAAAGCCCCCCTCCACCCCCAGTTAAAAAAAAAAAAAACACCAAGCACACAGTCACTTGGGTTCTTTAGACAACCCCTTGCTCTCTCACACACCACACCCGTAAACTCACGCGGCGACCCCACTCCAAAACACACACGGTCTTCAGCCCTCCATCCTAGCACATACATTGGCTGCATGCGTCCCCACCACACACATGAACACCTCACACTCAAACACATACACACATTGCGCCCTCACACACACAAACCTTTGAACACACGCCTTAAGTAAGCTCACATTTATAAAGAAGACACCTTGCTCACGAACACACACACTACACGCCACAACAGCCACTGCCGGTAAACCCACATTGACACAGCACAGCGAAGGATAAACACACCAAACAAACATATACAGACAAGCTTCAATGGGCACACACACATAGATACACTGCATACACATGCACACTACAGCACAACCACAAACCCCGGCAGAAACATACATCGAACACACCCACATCCAGACCGCACCCACCCAGTCACACTATAATCGGGCAGAAACATACAACCCGCAAACGTGCACACACAAACACCACACAAACACACGCTTTACATCCGAGCGCAAACTAAATACACTTCACACCCAGCAGTCGGACTAAAACATGCAACACGCACACACACCCCACACCCAGCCACACACGGAACTCAAACACAGGCGAACCGCACTTGCGCGCGCGCACACACGCGTACATGCATACATACATACACATACAGCCCGCCCCCTCCTTCCCTCCGGGCGGAAGAGAAGGGGGCGAGGATGGGAGGAGGGGGAAGGAAGGAGGGGGGATGGGCGGGCCAGGCGCTGCGGGCACAGACGCTCTTTTCCCTTTGACCTGGGGTGTTGTCCCCATTAACCCGCCTGTTCCCCATTCCCAAGCAAAGGGATTGAGGGAGTTGGGTCCAGACGGGGTCCAGTCGGAACCCTGGAAAACTGGAAGGTCCGGGGAATCCGCCGGCGGGCGAAGGGCACGTGAGCTCTGCGGGGACCCTGATTCTGCGTTGGTTTACACTGCCGGAGGCTCCTCCCCCCAGCAGCCTCCCCCTCAGACCCCTTCGCAGCTTTGACCTCTGCTCCCCACAGCGGGAGGGGGTGGGGGAGGGGGGTGGGGATGCTTCTTCCTCTCCTTCGCGAGAGAGTGAGCAACTGTTAGGGGCGGAAAGCTTTTTTGGTTTCAAGAAGTAAGGAGTTTATATCTGGAGACAAGCTTTTTGCGAAACCTGTTCTAATCTAGTTTGAAGACGTCTCAATAGAGAGCTCACTATTTTGCAAAGCAACTAATTTTTACATAAAAGGCGATGGCTAGAAATCACCGACACCGCGCTGGACACACAGTATGGTGAAACTCCTTCCCGCTTTTGTCACCAAATCTTGCAGGGCTATCTGAAGCCCAGCACCAGCCCGCGACAGCTCTTGGGCAGTCGGTGAGCTCTTTTTCTAGCACACAAGTCCTATCGAGAACAGCCGCCTTGGCCGGGGAGCCACCGGCGGCAGGGGGCAGTAGAGTCGCCTAGGGTGCTTTGCGCTTCTGGCGTCATAACCCCCGCGGGAAACTCTGAGGTCCCCTCCCTCTGTAGCGGGCTACTGGGGTCACTCTAGAATGCTCCGCGGCCAGATAACCATCTGGCACCAGTCCTCCGCCTGCCTCCTTTCTGCAGAGACGGACAGCAGGTGAAGGCGAGGAGGAGGAAGAGGACTTCCGCCTGAGGCGGCACATTGTGTAAAGCACCTTGCGGTGCAAAGTGCATAAGCTTCGGAGTTGGCAGAGGTTCGAATCTCAGCTCTGCCACTTCGCAGCTGACTACCTTGGCAGGTCACTGTCTTAGCTTGTGGGGTGGGTGTGAAATTTAAAGGAGGAAATATGTGAAAGGTGCTTATTCCAGTTAAGATCCCAAGGATGTCCATTCCCTTCCACTCCCTCACCCTCACCCTCACCAAGGATAAAGATTTGGGAGTTTGGGGAAGAGGAGGATCGGAGGCTGGAGACATGGCCACCAGGTAATGCCTCTAAGCCAGAGGATGGACAGAGGTTCAATAGCATTCAGTTTCTTAAGCAATGTGCTGTGTTTAAGGGAAATGCCTGCACCAGTGATTTTAGTGATGCCACTCACTAGCCACAAGACATTTCAGTTCACAGCCCCAGTCCTTGGGGCTGCAGTCAGGCCACTCTGTCCATCACCTCACCTCTCACAGGGACTTCCTAAATCATTCCCTCCCCCACCCCGAATTCTTCTCCCTCTTTACAAGTTGCCCAGTTATTTTATTTTTTAATTGTAGTGAACACTCATTGGATGCCAGGGACATCTTCTCTTACCTTATGCCTTGCCAGTGCCTAGCACAGCGCCAGATACAGCACAGGCTGTATACATGCGGCAAAGTGATGCCCTGGGTGAAATCCCTTGGAAACACTGAGACTTAAGGGCACATAAGGAGTTATCATAAGGAATATAGACAGAGGATTCCAATAGCAACACCCCAGGCACTGTGGGGATGAAGGGCAGTGGCTTTTGAATAGAGGGCTATTCCAATCCTCCTCAAAGCCCTCCAGCCCTAGGCTTCCCTGGAAGGGGATTTTCTTACTGCGACTGAGGATTCTGCAGTCAATTAAGAAGAAAGCCTCTTTCCTGGAGGGCAGAGGCCCTGGCCAGCTAGAGGGTGAGTCATTGTCTCAGAGTTGGGCAGCAGAGGTGGCGCTAAAGTGGCAATGAATTAGTCCAAGATGGCAAGGGGAGATTACCTGAGTGATGATCAGAAGGAGGATAAAGCGGAAGACTGAGGCCTTGAGGCTGGGACTAAGTGGTAGAATGGGTAGAATGTCTATATACTTAAGCATAGTCAGCTCCTAACCCACCTCCACACTTCCACCCCATCCCCACTCCCCAAGTCCCAAAGGATAGCCAGGCAGCTTCTTAGAGGAGGAAGTGGTGTGGAATGCATCCTTCCTGGGGGATGTGTGGGAGACCTGGGTTTTAATCCTGACTTGGATCTTGTTGTGTGACCTTGGGCAAGCCCTTTTCTTTCCTGTTCTCAACACCAGAAGGAAGTTAAGGGTGCAAGGACCTCTGTGCCCGGCCCTGTGCTAAGTATTTTACTGATGTTATTTCACACACTCTTCCCCATAGTGCTATGGGGTGAGCATTTATTGCCCTACTTTGCAGTTGAGAAAACTGAGGCTGAGTGATATTCAATCATCTACTTTCTAATATGTCATGCAGCCTTTATGTATTTATGTTACCAAGGCAATCACTGTAACTTAAGCCAATAACCCGCCAGTCCTCTGCCTAAATTGGCTCTTTATGCACTCAGGTTCAAGTCATGTCTCCCGCCTGCCCCCAATACCAACCCATGTTGCTTTCAAGGCAGTTGGCTACGTGGGTGGGTTTCTCTTTTCATCTTCTGAGACACCCACCTACCCCCAATTCAGATTTTTCCTTGGCATATCAGTGTAAGATCCCACATTAGAAAGCGAGCATCACTAGAAAGATGCACCACAGTATCAATCCCTTATCACAAGAGTGGGGGATCTGGCTGCAGGATGCTGCAGTGAGGAAGGGGAGCAGAGCTGCCAGGGCCAGAAGGAGGGGCTGCAGAAAAAACCAAGAGGAGAGAGAGAGGGGATGCCAGGGACAAATTGGACCAGCCTCAAACTACCGCTCCCTCCCTGTCTCCCCCTCTCCTGATCTGGTGCTCTAGAATGTATAAAGGGGCAGCACCCAGCCCATTTTCAGCAGGAGGAGAGAGAGAGATCCTCTCCTTCAAAGGAAGGGAAAACCACCCTGAGCACTCAAATTACATTTCTGTGTTGGGTAAGATTTATTTAATTGCTCAGGGGTGGAAGGAGGGGGTAGAAAAAAGGAGCAGGGTAAGAGGGCACCTTCTTGGTAGTGCTGGTGCTGAGGTGGTACTTAAAGTGAAAAGAGCGCCACCAATGCTGCTGCCAGAGCCAGAAGCTCTCTCCCTTTGCTAGAGGTCAAGAGAGACTTGCCACTGGGCTTCTGGCTCTCATTTCCAATCCAGATCCCTAAGAGCCATATCTCTGAGCCTTTGGGGAATAAGTCCATGTCTTCCTTGGCTGCCCCAGTACCTCTGTATGCCTGGGGTCAGCAACTGCTCTCTATTCTTCCCCCTCTACTTCCTTCCTCTTCTCCTTTGCCTAGGCTCTGCTCCTTCTCCTTCCCTCTTGCTGAGTTCAACCAGAGTCTCTGACTTTCTTGATTCTCTTCTCTTTCTTTTCCATCCAGTTCCTCTGTATCAACAACACTCTCCCTTCGTCCATTTACTTTGTCCAGAAGAGGAGAAAATTCAACTGGGAGGGGGTGTAATTGTGTCTTTGAAATTTTCTCTACTTGAGATCTTGCATTTATAACCCTGTATTGCCCTTGTTGCGTCAGATGAGACTATTTAGTGCTTGTGAATAATACGTTTTTGCTTGGCTGAATAGTGATTTGAATATATGATTGATGGGCTGCAGATTAGAAGAAGGCATTTTGGGAAGCAGTATTAGAAGGTAAGATGGTTTGGGCAGGTGTGAATGGCCTTCTGACTCCTCCAGGTGCCAAAAAGAGAAAAAGAAAGATGAAGACTATAGTAGTGTGTGTGTGTGTGTGTGTGTGTGTGTGTGTGTGTTGGGGGGAGGTGTTACTGAGACCATTCTCATCCAGATGGGTAGAGGAATTCTGTTTGCTCTTGCTGTTCATTGAACTCTGAACAAAATGACCTTTCTTGTCTCTGAATTTGGAAAAGCAGAGGCCCTGGACAAGACGGCAAACAAGGAGCAGGAAGAGTAAGGCAAGGAGGGGCGGGGTGTGTTCCTTGTTCAGTCCTTGTGTGCAAAAGGATGTCACCTGCCCTTCAAGGCCATGCTAGTCGGGGCGGAAGTGAAGTGGATAAGGGGTAGCAAAAAAGTGTACTGAGCTGGGTTCCAGGAGTTCTGCGCCTTCCTCTTGGCTCTGCCAGGATTTAGCTCAATGCCCTTTGGTAAGTTTCTTAGCCATCTCAACCTCCACCTCTGCCTTTCCTTCACCTGGAATGTGAGAATGTGCGGCATGGCCAGGGAAAGAGAAAGGGAACCCTTAAAGGAAGGGACCCTTCAGCTGAATCTTGAGAGAGAAATCAGCTTTGAATAAAGGGAGAGGTGATGTGGGGTACCATGAGAAACAGTGGGAGTAGCCCAGAGAATTTAGCAAACAGGTATGCGTAAGGCACTGAGTTGGCTGCTGCGTAGAAAATTGCTATGAATCAGCCCCTGCCCCACCGCGGGAGCTTCAGAGAGAGAGAGTAGGGGAATCTGAGCTGCAAAGCTAAGCGCTCGCAGTGCCTTCAGCTCGTCCCAGGACAGGTCGTTGTCGCGCCGAAAGACTGACCAGCGGGTCACGCAGCCATTTATTGCCTGGCCGGACCAGGAGAGTCGCCAAGAGGTAGTGCAGGGGCCGGGCTCCAGGGGCCTGAATGCAGCCCCCTCGAGGGGCTGAGTGGGAGGTTAGGGCACTCCAAGCGGAGCGCCCGACTTGCGGGAGGGAGAGGAAGCCTGCGGATGCTGAACAAGCTGCCCAGCTTTTCGCGTTCAATGGCTCAAACGTGGAGCACGCAAGAAAGATTTCATATTCTCTGCAGCGGCAAGCAGCAAGACTGGTTTTTGCGCTCGGCGGGGCTTTGTTTAACTTCACAGGTGCTGCGCGCTCTTGAACCACGTACGGGAGAGACGCGCCAGGCGCAACCCCGCCTGACTGCGCTCGGTAGAGGCAACCCGTGGCTCGGTTCAGCCCTTCGAGAGGAGGGCAGGAAGTTGTGGCTGGCCGGTTCCTGTCCCTCTCACCGGCACCCTGCTTCCCCTCCTTTCGCTGTCACCTAGCTCCTGGTGGAGGGCAGACTACAAGGCTAGGGCTCCATTAGGGAGGGAGAGGGAGACCCACTTCCCACTCTGGCGCCCAGAAACCTGCAGAGGGGCGGGGATGCTCTCTCTTTCCAGCTGTGGACAGCGGCAGCGTGGCCCTGTGTCCTGAAGGTGGCTAAGTCCTGTAGAAGAATCAAGGACTAGGCAGATGTGAGGACTGTGTCTCTACCGTGTTCTTAGATAAACCGGATAATGATAAATGACACTGGTTGTGTTTGGGGGCTTGGAGATGCTCACAGACTTGCCCAAGGCCACTCAGCTGTTTAGTAACTAGGCAGACCTCCTGACTCCTGGCCTAGGTTTTTTTATTTTTCCACTGTGTCATAGCCAAGACAGTGGTCTAATTTTGAAGGAGGATAGATACAGGTAGTTAGACACTGATATTTTTTTTAAAATGCTGTTCTTTAAATGTAGTTTTAAAATACCATTCCTATCATGAAAACTATCAGGAAAACATCTCCCACAGCCCCAATTCCCTGTGACAGCCACTCAGACAGGATTTTGAAACAGAAACTGCAGAAAATTGAATGTTTCTTGGGGGAGATACAAGCAAAGGAGAAGGGAAGCAGGTGGGAGTGGGGGAACAAAGGTGGAAGAGAGGTAGCTCTCAGCACAGATTTGGAGAACAACTTTATCTGGAAGGTTTCCTTGACAAATCTCTGTCCAGATGATTTGGGGAAGTGTCCTCATTGGTCTTTCCTCTCTCACGCCCACTCTGTAGAAGTCCCAGCTGTGGCCTAGAGGGGCAAATGCTTGATGGTTCTCTCTTTAGTTCAGAGTCTCATCCTTCCCTCTGTTGTATCAAATACATTGGGGAAGTCTATTCTGTGTGTGTGTGTGTGTGTGTGTGTGTGTGTGTGTGTGTGTGTGTAAACGCATAGGTGAGAATGCATAAGGATGTATATGTGTACAGTTGTTTGTGAGAGAAAACGTGTCTGAAAGGGAATATGTCTTAAAGAAAGGGGCTTGGGGCCAGCGGAGTTGAGAAGATAGGAAAAATGAATCAGAGTTTACTGAATGTATAGTAAAAACCTGCAGCTGAATAAGGGTCTGATCAGTGCTGGTGGGCCTGAAGAAACAGTCAATTCTTAATAGTCCTTAAAGGAACAAAGGAGAGGAAATGAATTTAAATGAGGGCAGGGAAGGATGATATTAGACCCATGGGCTTTTCTTGATAGTCCTTCAGACTCTTGACATTTATGTGACCTCCAACTAGGCTGTAGGACCCCAAGGGCAGGAACTGGGACTTTCCACTCCAGATGGCTCCCCTCTTTCCTCCACCATCCCTAGCATGGATGGTTTGCACACTGTGCTGAGGAAACCAAAGGTAGGGACTAAATTCCTTTTGTGGGCCAGTTAACTTTTTTCTACATTTCAGAGCCTAGACTGATCCCCCCAACCCCCACAGTTAGTTGCCTTGCATTTCTGATCATTAAAGACCCAGTGAAGAAACAGTTCATCTCATCCCTTCTGAAAGTGAGCTACCTGCTAACAGGGTGTGGTACCCACTTTTACCTTCAATGGATGGTACAAGAGCATTCTTCAGTGAGGGCACTCTCTGCTTCATTTCAGATAGCAGCACTTCTGCTCAGTCTTCCTTTCAAATTTGACTCTTAGGTATTTGGCGGGGGGCACAATTCTTCACCTTGGTACAGCACTGTACCCTTTGGAGGATTCTTTCATTTCACCCTGTCTTTTATCTAATCTTTACCACAGCCATACCTGATCGATATCATGGTTTTATTTTGTAAGGTGATGAAACTGAGGCTCATTAAAGTGAGATAATTAGCTCCAAGTCACTTGGTTGCTTAGTGTGTAAACTTACGTATGGTAAGTCTGGGATTTGAACCCAAGTCCTAGTCCATATCTCAGGACCTTTTCAGGATGCCACGCTACCAGCTTGGGGAATGGGCTGAGGCAAAGACGTGATGGGAGGCATACATAGGACTTTTGGTGCCTTTCTCTTCTATCCACTCCTCTACCTTTAATAATAGTGTTTTTCAAAACCATATATATCAGTATCTCTCTCTCTCTGTATCTGTGGTCATCACCTACCTATCTTATTTACCTATCTCATCAATCTGTCTTCATCATCATCATCTATCTTATCTACCATCATCTATCTATTTTATATATCTATCATCTCTCTATCTGTCATCATCTATCTATGTATCCTGTCTCTTAATCATCTACTTTCAGTCCCATTTCCCAAGAATAATGTGTATAAAGAAAGACCTCAAAATCTAGCCATCTCCTTAGGAAAGAAAATAGTCTTAGGCCATCCCAGTTCCAGGCAGCAGATGTGGTGATGTAGATCAAGAAATACCATGGTTTGGTGGGAAGGGCAAGACCAGGCCTGGGGATAGGCTAAGTCCCAGATTGTATTCCTCCATGGCATGTTAGTGCAACTTCAGATAAATCATAACCTCTCTGGACTCCTGGTTTGTTGTTATCTGTAAAATGGGAAACATAATACCAAACCTATTTCCTTCCCAGGGGTTGTTGTGAGAATAAAGTGGCATGATTCACTTATCCATGAATCACGAATAGCTCTTTTAACTACAAGACTGTGATCTTCTCTCGAAACCCTCAGAGTTTATAATTCTGTGATTCACCCAACAAATACATTGAACACCTACTGTGTGCTAGGGTCTGGAAATGATGGACATGTGGAAAGCTTTTGAGAATATGAAAAGCACAAGAAAAATTAGACATTAAAAAATTACCTTCTATTGATGGAACATCTTATTCTTTTACTTCTTCTGCCACAACATAATAGAAGCAGCAACCAAGAGGGGTAAAAAGGTAAAGGGTGACACAGCTTGTGATGCACGCACTATTATGCACCCTGACACATACTGCAGATAACAGTGAGAATATCTATATCATGTTGTATTTGATGTCACATCACCTTGTTTACACTATTGTTTGGGATGTTTATAGAATGAAGATTGCCTTTCACCATCCTGAGCTTGAGTTGTTTCTTTAGTCAGTAAAATTTTAAAAGGACATCCCACGTTCTATAGAATGACGACTGTACTTATTTTACAAAAAGATTGTAATTTGTGGTGTCTGTTTGCCTTCGGATATGACCTCCCTTGGTTTATTGAATCAGGCTTTGGTTATGTGTCCATTCTTTGGATTTCATTATTTAGCTATGCATTATTTTGTAGCTATTAAGAGCAAAGGTGGACAAGGCAGTGGAAAGAGCCCTAGGTCTGAGAAGAACTGAGTTCTTGTCTAGATTCTCTGTGAAATTGCTGTGTGGCCTTGGGTGAACTCCTGTCTCTTCTTGAGCCTCAGTTTTTTGAACTGTAGAATGGAAGCTTTGGACAAGGTGATGGCTAAGGTCCCATCTATCTCTGATCCATTCTAATATTCTAAGACGTTCTGGAAACATTTTTTGATGCCAGAACTTTTCTGAATGTATTTTAACAGCAGTACCTCCAGTTTATGAGCTTCTGTTATGGTATGATGGGCTGACTCACATATTAAGGAATGCTGCCCCCAAATTTAATTACCTTGGGGCATTACACCCACTAGGGTAAAATGAGCCATTTTGTTCATCACGACTGCAGCCTTTGCTGAAATGGAGGTTATGGGATAACAACTTAAAGGCTAACTCATTAAAGTTCAGGGACAAATGCGGTAATGTGCCAGCAGACCAAATTGATGCCTGAATGTTTTCATCTACAGACCTGTATCTCTTTCCCATGTTGTGATATATTAATGGGGGTGTCTTTATCCATTGTCACTGCCTGTAGACATTTGAATACCTTAGATGCAATACCTTCTGGGCACTCAGCCCTGCACACTATCAATTTCTCAAAGTTCAAAATCTCTCAATGGCTAGAAGTAAAATTCTGATGGTGCCAGAAAATGCCTAATTTATTAGGATTCTAACAATGCAGTCCTGCTTTTTCCTCATAGGTGTTGACTAGTGAGCACTGCACCACCCCTAAGTATTTGATGGGGGCAGTGGAGTAAATTAGTCTTCCAAATTGTGAAGGCTATGGATTTATGCCTAGCTGAAACATTTCTGTCCTCACAATGTTGAAGCAGGGTGACCCTTCTGACGTTAATTTGTTTCTCCATCTGTGCCATGCATTTCTGGAGGATGTGAGGAACAAGCTTGATGCCACTCATATGAGTTTTCCCTCTATATATTGCTGGAGAGTTGATCTGGTTGTGCCTCTGCTCTTTGTTTAAATTCTCTCTCTTCGTGTCTGATTAATAGCTTAGCCCCTTTACTGATCCAAATGAAATTATATGTTCTTTTGCTAGTGACAACGTGAAATTGGGTGGTTTAAGAGATAGATAAATTTTGAGACTTACAAACATTTTACTAATCTGAATAATAGCATATGAAAAATTGAATGCACTTAGTTTTTCTAAGTTTTATAAGATAATTTTTTATACTTGACCCTGATGTCATTGGAGATTGAAGAAGAAAGATCTATTCACAACAATATCCCAAGATCTTTTTACCTGTTTTAATTTAATTCAAATTTAGTAGAAATTGAACTAAGTTGGATGCATTGATACAAATTCTAATTTTATGTAATTACTTTTGAAACCTGATATTTTCTGGTAAAATCAGGCCCTCTGCAAAGAACCTTCAATATCAATATGTTTATTAAAAACTGATGCTAAATATCACACATATGTTATTTGTTTAATTCTTACACATTTGTTGAAATGGATACTGCATCATTTCCCCATTTTATAGAGAAAGGCACTGAGGCTCAGAGAATTCAACATACTTTCCTAAGGTCACACAGCTAAGAAAGCATAAAGCTTGGCTTTGAACTCAGTTCTGTTTAGCTCTGACTCCAGGGGTCATTACAGATATTTGTCTAAGGATATTGTTTTTACAAATGTGTTGAATTCTAGGCTGAAATCGAGGAGGCTTACTTTTATCTTCCTTCTTCATTTTTGATGTCATGGTCACTTCAGGCCAGTGCCAGGGCATGCTGAAGGGGAAAGGGAAGACACTTTAGAGCAAGAGAGGTCTCTTGGAACCTTGTTCTCTGTGAGGAGCCTCCTTCTGTGATCAGCTTAGAAAGTCAGGCCCTAGGACACATATTAAAATTGCAAGAATCTGTTATGATGTGCCTTTCATAGTGTTGAAGCCTAGCTACTGGTTCCCCCTCCCCAACCTGCTCATCTGCTTCTTGTCTGGGCACACTGGCCTTCCTAATTCTGCTCCTGTCTGGCATTCTACTGGTGCCTTGAGAGTGTCGCAGGCAAGCAAGACAGTGTCAATTTTGCTGGCAGAATTGTGGCATATGATTGCTCTTAAGTTTAGCCCTGTATCTTTGAGCAGGAGGCAATGACAAATGGTTTATTCTAATGCCTTTGACTTCCTTTGGAATTGTAAGCATCTAGGCTGACTCATCTCTCAAAGGCTTCTCTCTCTCTTTATGGCTGACGTTGTTTTGAGGTTCTCTTATTTGTTCTCACCTTATTTGGTGGGGGGGGGAGAAGAAGGATTGATTTTCATCTTGATTTTTGGGTGAAAGAACCAGCTATACTCTTTGGATGACCAGATCTTGTAACCCTTGGCAAGAAGAAATAGCTGCAACACCAAAACAGGTACAAAAATGTCTGAATTGGGGTAAAAGGAAAGAGGTATCCATGTAAAAAAAAATTAATCCAGAGCTAGGCTGTGTGTGTCTGAATGAGACTCTTGGCTAATAGATTTTGGACCTGCCATTGTGAATGAGGGATTACTGGCTGCTTAGTTTGGGACTGTGGTTAGGTTCTCTGCATGTGCCTTTGGTTAAGATGGTCATTTTGTGGATGCAGTTTGGTGGTTGGGCTTAGGTGTTCACTTTGGGTCCAGGGGATATTGCTTTGCAGTTGAAGGAACTTTTTTTTTTTTTGAAGGAACTTTTTAAAAGGTCTATGCTAAGAATTTTCCTCTTAGCTCAGTTCAAAAGGCATAGAAATACTCCTGATCCTATTTCATAATGAACTTCAGTTATCAGGCAAGTTTTTATTTCTGGCATGTGTGACTTTGGCCATTAAGGAAAGTGGGCAAAAGAGGATTTTGGAAACAAAAGAAGTGAGGGATTTATTTTTTGACAGAGTTCATTTATATAGATTGTCTGATGATAAACTTCTACCTACCTTTTCTCTGTCAAAGCCACATTACCTGATCTTTGGAATTTAAGTACCCCCTCCCCCCAATTATATATAGAATATTATCATAAAACTCCATGGGCAAGGGGAGCTCAGAAAAGTAGCATGTGACCACTTTCCTTCTTGTCAAAAGGTTTAGTTCCCCACGTCCCAAATTAGCTTCTCTGTTAGGAACAAGCATCCACACATTCACCCAAATCATAAACTTCAGAGCTGTCCCTTCCATTACAATAAAATTTTTCTCTAACTCCTGTCAATTCTATCCATAAAATCCATCTCCTGCTCCAGCCCCACTGACACTGACTTGTGTCAGCATCTCTTGCCTCTTGGCTGATCTACCTACTTCAGGCTTTCTACCCAAACCAGGCTTTTCACTTCTCTGAGATTTTTCCAAGCTGCAGCTCTGACTCTGTCACTTCCCACTTAAAACCCTGCAGTAGTTCCCTATTGCCTTCAGGAGAAAGTCCAGCTCCTTAACATGGCTTATAGGGCCATTCATGATCTCATTCCTGCCTATCCAGATTTATCTCCTTCCATCCCCTTTGTACAGCTTTAAGAATATAACAACCTCTCTCCCATCTCCTTGCCTTTGCACTAGCTGTTCTCTCTTTCTGGATGCTCCCTGCTCCCTGTCTCCAGGCAGACTTAGATGTTTCCTCCTTTCTGCTTTCACAGTAGTTTGTTTATATCTTGGGAGATAGACTTATCACAAGGTTTTGTAAATTGTTGCTAACTTGTGTGTCTCCTTCACTGCACTGTTAAATTCTTATGAAAAGAGTATTATTATTTTGGTCATATTTGAATCTTTAGTGCCTGGCACAAAGTAAGCAATTAAAATTTTCTTTTCTTTTCTCTTCTTTTCTTTTAAATGCATGTGTGAAAGAACAAATAATAGAGGTGAGGATGTGCAGGATAGGATGCTGTGTGGGGTTCAGGGAGATCCCCACTGGGGGATCCTGTGCAACCTGGGAGCAGTATGAGTGGGCACCATGAAGAAGGGACATATAAAACAGGTTTGCCAATACACTAAGAAACTTCACTATACCAATACTGTATAGAGAGTCTCATTAGAAATGGCCTGGAGATGATGGTTGTTTTGGTACAACTGATTTTTTTTTCAGGAAAAAATAACATAATCAAGTTGCACAATTTTCGTAAATAGATAAAAGGCAAAAGGCAAACAAAATCCCACCACTTAATACAGATACCATCAGTAATTGGGTGCATTTCTTTCAGTCTTTTATTTTTATGCATGTTTTTCTTCACATAGTTGTAATTAATACAATTCTGTATTTTATATTTGTTGTTTAAAAGCTCCTTGTAAACATCACTTTAATGATTGCATAATTTTCCATACTGTGGCTATTCCATAATTTATATAACTAGTTTTGTTGCTGGGCTAGCTTTTTTTCCCTTAATTTTTTACTATTATGGTTTCTGTACATACGGTTTTTCTTGTCTGTAGGAAGATTTCATTAGGATAGATTCCTAGAAGGGGAATTACTGGGTCAAAGGACCTGGGAATGATTTTTGGCTTCAGACTCATGTGTCCAGTTTGCTTTCTGGAAGGGTTGTACAAAATTTACAGGACTCCTAACCTAGATGAATATGCCCATTTCACCCAAACTGAACAGCATCAAGCATTATTATTAAAAAATAAACTCCATCAATGTTCTAAATAATTAATGGAAAAACATTACCTTATTCTTATCTTAATGTGCATTTTAAAATTGTAAGGTTTTTTTTTAAAAAAATCTTTTCTTTCTTTTCTTTTTTTTTTTTTTCTTTCTTTTTTTTTTTTTTCTTTTGCCTAATTAGGTTTTCTCTTTTCTGGACTGTCGGTTCAGGGCTGGATTTTTTTAAGCTGGATTTTGTTTTTTTTTAATAGGTAGCCAGAGGCAGCTCTTCTTGAGGGTGAAGCCGCCTCCCAGTTTTCCCTCCCCCTTTACCACCCTCCCCCCCCCCCCATAGTTCCCTCCACCAGGTCCAGTGACAATTGGATGATGCAGTCCTGATAATCATCCAATTCCAGAATGGGTGGCTGCATTCCTTTTCTGAAGGCAGCAAGGACACTGTGCCCCAGAATCATGCCCCCTTTGCTGTTGTTGTCCGCCTTCATTTTTTTAGTGAACGTCCTAGGAGGAGCCCCAGGACACAACCGGGACCGCAGGACCAAGATGATCTCAATACACAGCCTCTCCGAGCTGGAGCGTCTGAAGCTGCAAGAGACTGCTTACCACGAACTCGTGGCCAGGCATTTCCTCTCTGAATTCAAACCTGAAAGAGGTGAGCAGTATCCCGGGATGTGGCATCCTCGCCTTCGGGTCGAGTGGACCCCCGGGGCGAGATGGGACGAACTGGGGGTCCAGGAGGGTGGAAGGACTCTCCTCTGGTCTTGGACCTGGCCGGTTCTCCTGGATCCTGGAGAACTGAGGGAGCGGGAGTTGAAGGGTGTTTGGTGAATTGGGAAGAGGCAAAGATTAGTTGAGTTGGGTCGAAGCCTGGGGGCTTGAGGGGCAGTGAGACAGGCAGATATCAGGAACAGACAGGTGGACAGAGGACAGGTGAAGAGACAGACGCACCAGGTATAGTGCTAGAGCGAGTCGGAACGAGGTGGAGGCTCAGAGGGACAGTCAGAGAGGACTGGGACAGACAGAGACAGCGCGGTTGAGAGACGAAGAGTTAGAGGGAGATAGCGAGACAGTGAGAGAGAGACGCGCCAATCCGGGCGAGTACCGAGAGGGCGGGTGCGGGTGCTGGGAGCGGCGGCGGGAGGTGCTCTGGGAACGCTGCCCACCCCTGCTGGCTGCAGGGGAACGAGCAGGACCCAGCGCAGGACTGGGGTCGAGCGCGGCAGTGGTCTCCGCGGTGCGGGCGCAGATTAGGCGGCTGAGGGGAGGTGGGAGGGGGGTCAAGCGAGCCGAGGGGCGCCGCCGCAGTGATAGAAAGTGCAGGGGGTGGCAGGTTCACCAGGCGCGCGTGCCGCAGGCGCAGCCTAAAAGGAGCGCAGCAAAGGGCTAGGAGACCCCACGGGCAGCCGCCTCTGCTGGGGTCGGAGTGCGAGGACAGCGGGTGTCGCCGCTTCTCCCGCCGCTGCAGCGCGGGGAGCCCACGACATCCAGGGAGCGAGCGCCCCCGCAGTAACTTAACGACCCCTACTTGCCTAGGCGCCGCAGGCAGAGCCCCTCCCCTCGCCTGTTGCGCTGTCCCGCGGCCTTGGAGCCCCGGAATTTACGTTTTAAGCATTGTGTTGAGCTACTGCTGGTGCGTAGCAAGATGAGCGCTGCGCACACAGCGCCTTATATCTGGTTTGGTTAAATTCTTGGAGTCTCTTATGTGGTAGATAGGATTGGTCCCGTTTTCAAACGGGGAAACTGAGGCTGAGTGAAAGCAAAACACTTTTAGGCGGCTGGACAGAGCTGTTTGTCCCTCCCTCCCGCCTCATCCCTGCGGATCAATGCACTGCGATGTTTTAGTCACTTATCAAATCCTATTTGTATGAGAGTGCGTGTATTTTCTTTTTCTTTTCCTGTAGCTCTACCTATTGATCGTCCAAACACCTTGGAGAAGTGGTTTCTGATTCTGAGAGGACAAGAGAGGGGTGAGGGTCTCTCATACTGTACTTTCCTTAGCAAAGAAATAGAGTGCTGCACCCCTCCTGTACTGGTCCCTGGCTACTGGATACTGGGCGGTGCCCACTGCCCCTGGGGGGACTCATTCGCCTCCCCCCCCCCGCCCCCCGCTTTCAGAAACCTCGCAGGGTGTGATTTCAGGAAATGGCACATTAGCTGTAAGGCGTGCTGGGTGGTCCCATTAGATCTGCCTAAGCCTTCCCATTGAATTTACCCCAGCCAGATCGCCCAGAAGAAGTTGCCCTCATTGTTTCAAGGTGGTCACCCCCTAGCAGGACTTAAGGCAGGGACCCCGTCGGGGAGGTGAGTGGAGTTGAGTTGTTCAGCCAGACCACGCCAGGGTCTCTTTGGCTTGCTCCCCAGGGAGGGGCGCTGCGGGTCTGGCGGGGTGGGATTGGCTGGGGGCGGTTGCTTAGAGGAGTGCTACAGCCCCTGCAGTTCCTCCTGATTTAAGCCCTGCAGAGCGTTGACGTTTCTCATTCTTTCTCTCCCTGACTCCCCAGCGGTATCACTCAAGACGTTTGGCGTTCGTCTGGAAGAGGTGCTGGTGAACGAACTTACCCGCCGTAAGCAACTTGAACTGAGAGCCGCGATGCAGATTGAAGAAGCCACTGGTCAGGCTGCGGGCCGTCGTCGGGGAAACGTGGTGCAAAGGCTGTTTGGCCGCATCAGGCGCTTTTTCAGTCGCAGAAGGGATGAGCCTTCTTTGCCCCGGGAGTTTACTCGCCGTGGGCGTCGAGTGAGTTAAACCCTCCAGGTTTCAGGCAGCGGTCCTTCCAGAAGTGTCCAGGGATGTGCGGCTGGAGGGTCAAGGCCTGTGTCCTCAGAGGGAAGGGAAAGTGAACAGAACGTGTTGGAGGGGTGTAATTGGCTTGCTACAGAGAGAATGGCTCCTGTTGTGAATGTGACACAATCTTCAGGAAGGTCCGAAGTGACCGTCCTGCTCCCCCATTTTAACATAGTCTGGATTTCTTCACAGGGTGCAGTCTCTGTCGATAGTCTGGCTGAACTGGAGGATGGGGCCCTGCTGTTGCAAACCCTGCAACTTTCCAAGATTTCCTTTCCAATTGGCCAACGGCTTCTGGGATCCAAAAGGAAAATGAGCCTCAATCCGATTGCTAAGCAAATCCCCCAGATTGTTGAGGCTTGCTGCAGCTTCATTGAGAAACATGGTAAGGGGCCAAGAATGATGGTTAAATCAAGGTAGGAGGCAGTTCAAGAGAAAGAATGGTGTTCTAGAAATGGGGAGAAGAAAGAGGTCAAGGGATGAAGGGCTTGAAACATTCCCCTGTCACCAGTTGGGGTTGGGATGCAGTGGGGGAGGGAACGGGAAATGCTGGGGGCAGGCGTATGAACAGAGATACTTAGCATCCCCTGGTCTTTTCTTTCAGGCTTAAGCACAGTGGGGATTTTCACCCTGGAATATTCTGAGCAGAGAGTGAGTGAGGTAAATCAGCTATGTTTACACTTTTGTTCCTTCAGTGAGAAAAGGCAGGTGGGGGTGGGGGCTCCCCCACAGACCTGAAAAGAATGTCATGCTCCGTGAGGGGAGCATGGTCTTCTTTCTAGCCCCCTAGGCACACCATATAGCCACCTCCACTGAAGCCTGAGACTTATTGAAGGAGTGGCCAGGAGGGAGCCTGTGGTGGGCAGAGCAGTCACCAAATGTATTCTATCTAGCTCCGTGAAGAATTTGATCAAGGTCTGGATGTGGTGCTGGATGACTCTCAGAATGTGCATGATGTGGCTGCACTCCTCAAGGAGTTTTTCCGTGACATGAAGGACTCTCTGCTGCCAGATGATCTGTACATGTCCTTCCTCCTGACAGCAAGTGAGTCTTCTGCTGTCCCTTGTTGGGCAAGGAAAGGAAATAGTACAGAGGATGTGGGGTTCTGGGGACAGAGCTCAGGCTGCAAAACCTCAGGGAACTAAGGCAAAATGAACACCAGAAGATGAAAACACCTCTCTAGATTCCACTACAAGTCTGTTGTTTGGAAATCTCTCTAGAGCTTCTTGAAGCTGTGTGTACCCTCTCAGGGCAAAGAAGAACCTAGGTTCTGTGGTGGGGGGGGGGTCCGATTTTGATGAGAGCACTTCTTGCTTTAGGGGTCCTGAGCTCCAATGCCATGGGAATGAGCAAAGAAAACATGCCTAGGTACTTCCTCCACAGCCTTCAGCAATTTTCAACCAGAATCACATCTTTCTTTGTATCAGGCTGCTGCCAAGACTAGCCCCTGAAGCCAGTCCCTGTTTTCCTTCCTCTAGCTCTGAAGCCACAGGATCAGCTTTCTGCCCTGCAATTGCTGGTTTACCTGATGCCACCTTGCCACAGTGACACCCTGGAGCGTCTGCTGAAGGCCCTGCATAAGATCACTGAGAACTGCGAGGACTCCATTGGCACTGATGGACAGTTGGTAAAATGCTCTGGGAAAGAGTAGTGAGATTTATAGCAGGGGACCTGTGGCAGTATATGAGAGACAGACAGAGACAGAGAGACAGAGGGAGAGGGAAACAAGAACAAATGAGGACATTTCTATTTGTGTAACTTCCATTACTATTTCAGAGTTGATCACTTTCTGCTTTCCTTTACCTAGGTTTCAGGCAATCGTATGACTTCTACCAATTTGGCTTTGGTGTTTGGATCTGCTCTCTTGAAGAGGGGGACATCTGCCAAGAGGGAGTGCAGGAAAACAAGACTGGGGATTGACCACTATGTAGCTTCTGTCAATGTGGTCCGTGCCATGATTGATAACTGGGATGTCCTCTTCCAGGTAGGGGGAAGCTTTGGACACACTTATTTCACAGCTCTCTCACCTGTTTACAAGGCAAGGAAGAGTTCTACATATATCCCTGAGGGTATCCAAAGCAGGCAGCCACAAATCTCACAGTCTAGGAATCCTTCTTATATTAGCTGGGTATGGTGCCTTCAGTTCTGGGTACCTGATAGAAATGAGTATAGGTTTTTAAAGTGTTGGGTAATAAAGGCTAACTTTGCTAATTTTACCCTCAGGTGCCTCCCCATATTCAGAGGCAGGTTGCTAAGCGTGTGTGGAAATCCAGTCCTGAAGCCCTTGATTTTATCAGACGTAGGAATTTGAGGAAGATCCAGTGAGTGTTTTCTTGGTTTGTTCATGCTTCGCCTGAAGGAGAATCTCCTATGGGGGCTTCGAACCCCAGGCCACCTTTATGTTAGTCAACCCAAGTGTACAAACTGACTTGTTTTTTCAAATTCATTCCCCTTCAGGAGTGCACGGATAAAGATGGAAGAGGATGCTTTACTTTCTGATCCAGTGGAAAACTCTGCTGAAGCCCGGGCTGCTGTCCTTGGCCAAAGCAAGCCCTTTGATGAAGGTCAGTTCCCTGCTGGTGGTCAGACCCTTGCTGAAGGTCAGGCCCTTGCTGAAGGTCAGTCCCTTGGTGAAGGTCAGGCCCTTCCTGAAGGCCAGGTCTTTGCTGAAGATGAGCCCCTTGAGGAAGATGAGTCCTCTGAGGAAGATGTGTCAGTCAATGAAGAACTAGTATATGAATATCTCAATCAAGGAGTAGACTTTGGTGAAGTCCAAGCTCTCGAGATTCCAAATGACCTTGAGATTCAAGGACCACATCTTGAAGGCATTCCAGAGCTTGATGAAGATGATGATGATGATGATGATACCCTGAATTTTGATGACCTTCCTCACCTTGAGGACATTCTAGACCCTGATGATGAAATTCCAGAACTCATTGAAATCCCAGACTTTGAAGAAATACCATATTTTGATATGGTTCCAGACCCTGAAGTAGCCCCAGATTTTCAAGAAATCCCAAACCCTGGAGAAAACCCAAACCATGACCTTGAAGAAGGACCAGATTTTGAAGACTACCCAAACTTTGACCTCATGGAAGTTCCCTATCTTGATGTAATCCCAAACAATGAAGAAGCCTCAGATACTGAAGAAATCCCAGGCAATGAAGAAGCCCCCGACACTGATGAAATCCCAGACCATGCAGATGACTCAGATAATGATGAAAACCCAGATTCTGAAGAAGGCCTCAATCTTGAAGAGGTCCCAGCCCTTGATGAAATCCCAAATGATGAAGCTTCAAATGCTGAAGGAGTTCCAGACCACGAAGAAGCCCCAGAGGTCAATGGGATTTCAGACTCTGATGAAGACCTCGATTTTGATGAAGTCCCAGCTCTACATGTGGTCCCAAGCCCTGAAGAAGCCCCTGGTGGTCATGAAATCCCAAATCATGAAGAATCCCCAGAGGTTAATGGACTCTCAGACTCTGAAGAAGACCCCAATCTTGAAGAGGTTCCAGTGCTTGATGGAGTCCCAAATAGTGAAGAAACCTCAGATACTGAAGAATTTCCAGATTATGAAGAAACTCCAGAAGTCAATGGAATTGCAGGCTCTGAAGAAGACTCCAACCCTGAAGAGGTCCCAGCTCTCCATGTGGTAACGAGCCCTGAAGATGTCTCTGATTTTGATGAAACTCAAAACCAGGAAGAATCCTCAGATGTAAGTGGAGTCCCAAACAACGAAGAAACCTCAGATGCTGAAGAAATCCCAGGACACGAAGAAGCCTCTGATGTCAGTGAAATCCAAGACTCCAAAGAAAACCCCAATCTTGAAGAAGACTTAGTTCTCAGTGTGGTTCCAGAGCCTGAGGACACTCAAATTCACAATGAAATTCCAGATTCTCAGAAAGACGTAGCCAACACTTTTGAAGAAAATGAAGTAACCAGTGTGGCTCCAGAGCCTGAAGATGTCTCCATTTTCAATACAATCCCAGACCCTCAGCCAGACCCAGCTGTCAATCTAGAAGAAATAATGAATGTGGAAACAGTTCCAATGCCTAATGCTCTTGACTCTAAAGAAGTTCAGAATCTAAAGACCATCCAGTTCTGCAAAGAAGATGCAGATGTTACATTTCCTGTAGATACCACCTTCCTTAAAAACAAGTCTCAGCCTGGCCAAGTTATGGGCTACAAGTCCTCCTCAGAGTCACTGAAGACCAGCACCTGCTTTCTCCCCTCCATGAAGTTCTGTAAGCTTCCAGCTCCAGCTTTGTTACTCATTTGCTTGGTAAAATTAGTAAGGCTGGTTTTAGGGTGGTGGTGGTTGTTAGAAGGTCGCCCACTTCCTTACTTCCTTGGTGGTATTGCCCATTTGCTCTAAGCATGGGGTATCTGTCTCACTCTTTCTGTTCTCTAACACGGCCCTACCGTCCTGACCCCCACCCCCACCCCCAGCTTCCACAGTGGGCCTAGATTTAGAGACCTATATTCTACTGTTAGGCTGCAGTTTTCTTACATGTCAAATGGGAATAATCATTTCTGCCCTAACTTCTTGCCTCATACTGTATTTGAAGCTCAAAATTAGGTCTTAGTCCTTTGGGTGCTGTGCAAAGTATGAAGTCTAGAAACATCAGGAGTTAACATTGTTACTATTTTCCAGGTTCCTCTGAGGAGCCAGCTGTGCCTCCCGGCACTGCCCGTTCCCATGACGATGAGGAAGGAGCGGGTAACCCTCCCATTCCGGAGCAAGACCGCCCATTGCTCCGTGTGCCCCGGGAGAAGGAGGCCAAAACTGGCATCGGCTACTTCTTTCCTTAGATGTTTTTCCTCCTATATGGTGCCGGACAGGGGAAAAGGGTGGGGGTAGACCTGGGATGTCACAGGAAACATTAAGACTCTTGAAGGTAAAGATCTGAGAGTAAGAAGGAGTTCCACCTGATGCTCGGGTCAGGCTGAGAATTCCAAACATACTGCCAGCCCCTTTATTGGGGATGCTTGGTCCCTTCAGCTGGTAAAAGCAGAGATGTTTCTGTGTCATGCTCAGGCGCCCTGGTGCTACCTTGCCTCTCTCTTTTATCCCTGATCCTGGCTTTCCCTTACTACAGCCGTTCCTTTAATTGATGTGACATTTGTGGTAAACACCTGTCCTAGAGAAGTTCACAAATCCTGAGGTGCTTTCCCTCCCCCAAAGGGGATTGCATGCTTTCCTGACTTTCCTACCCTCCTCCTAAGAGCTCAACTGGAAAGGCCCTCAAGAGGCATGCTAGGACGTTAGGTCAGCATACTGACAGCTGACAATTAATGCTAAACCATGTCACACCAACTCATAGCCGTGTCCCTGAAGCCACTACACTGCCTCAGGATAATTTTTTTCAAATTATTTAGACCAATGGCTCATTAAACAGCCACTCCCCAAATCCTGAGAAACTCAACTAGCTTTTCTGGGGTCAAAAGTTAGAGGAAAAATTTGATTTTATTACCTAGATCTGTTTTACAGACAGCTGGCAGGCACATCCCGTTGTCAGCAAAACAGCTAGTTAGGTATAAACACATAGTTCCAAGTAGTAAAAGTCACCTGATTACAAATGTTCTTAAATATCTTCTCTGTAGTTCCCCTATGCAGGATGGTACAAATTTGCGGGACATGCTCTGGTAACACACAGATATGGGTTATGTATGACATCCAAAATTATAGCTGTTATTGAGGGGTAACAACTGCTAAGGTCCATAGAATGAAGAATGTATTGTATTGAGGGATAGAAATTGATTACATAATGGGTAACAACCGCAGAGCTCGAAGATTTGTGATTGTTAAAACTTCTCTGGCATTTAATCATTAATAAACATCTGTATTGTGACAGCAGCATATTCATGGGTTGCTGTTTTTTTTTTTTTTTTTTTTTTTTGATTTGAAATTTTGTTGGTGAGTTGGGAAGCTCTGGCTGGAGCTGAAGGGGAAAGAGAGGTGAGGAAGAGGAAGAAAAGAGAAGAGGGTGATGTGGAATAAGGGGGAGGGGTGACATGGTATAAAGGGATGGAGTGAGTGGAATAAAGAGGAAGGTGTCATGTGGAATAAGGGGATGGAGAGAAATGAAATAAAAAGGTGAGGTGGAATAAAGGGGGGTGAAGTGGGATAAAGGGGGTGATGTGGGATAAAGGAGTGGGGTGATGACGAGTAGAGGGGAGAGTGACATGGGATAAAGAGATGGAGAGAAATAGAATAAAGGGTGAGGTGGGATAAGGGGGATGAAGTGGGATAAAGAAGAGGGGGTGATGAAGAATAGAGAGGAGGGGTGAAGTGAGATAATGGGATGGAGAGAAATGGAATAAAGGGGGTGAGGTGGAATAAAGGGGAGTGCTATGGGATAAAGGAGAGGGGTGATGAAGTGTAGAGGGCAAGGGTGACGTGGGATAAAGGAATGGAGAAAAATGGAATAAAGGGAGGTGAAGTTGAATAAAAGGCGGTGAAGTGGGATAAAGTAGGGTGCTGTGGGATAAAGGAGAGGGGTGATGAAGCATAGAGGGGAGGGGTGACATGGGATAAAGGGATGGAGAAGAATGGGTTAAAGAGGGAGTTAGGTGGGACAAAGGAGAGGGTGTTGGGGAATAAAGGGGAAGGGTGATGTGGAATAAGGGGATGGAGAAAATTGAAATAAAGGAGTGAGGTGGAATAAAATAAGGTGATGGAGGATAAAGAAGAGGGGGTGATGGAGAATAGAGATGTAGAGGGAAATGGAATAAGAAGGTGAGGTGGAATAAAGGGGTGTGGTGTGCGGTAAAGGAGAGTAAAATGGAAGAAAGCGGGAGGAGCTGTAACTGAATAAAGAGAATGTAGAAGGGACGAAGGAGAAGCAGGGGAAAAGAATAAAGCTTATGAGGAGGCCCTCTAAAAGGAGAAAAGAGGGGAATAAGGGGAGAGGTCACTAGATGTTCTCAACTGAGAAATTCCCCCTGGATTTGTCAAAAATGAAAACCTAGAAACACCTGGAGACATATTATTTCCAAGGGTAAGAGAAGAACATGCTTCTGCTTGATTGATGGGACTGCCAAACTTTCTTCAAAGTTTAAGACTTTATGATATGCTTGGAAATTTCGCAAGTCGGGGACAGGCTTCCAGAAAGTGGAGTAGTATGTATTATTTATTTTTGCACACTTTGCTTTAGGATATTTCCTTCTGTAGAGTTTTACAGACAGGAGAAATGTAATGTTGGGTCCCTCCTATAACAATGATTATTCTACAATAATAATTATAATGATACTTCATGCATATTGAATTCTTCAGAATGTGTTTAAAGCTTTACATGCATCATTTTATTTAATATTTACAGTAACTCTATGAGATACATGTTACTGTCATCCTCATTTTCTTCTTGAATAGAACGAGATACAGAGAGGTCAAATAACCTGTCCAAATTACACATTCAGCTAATGGAAAACAGCCAGTCTTCAAAACTTTAACCACTAGATTATGCTGGCTTATCCTAAAATTTTAGGATTCTTCCTCTGACACAAAAATGCACTGTGATATCTGCAGTCAGTTTTTGTTTTTTGGTTTGGATTTGTACTTTTAACAAGCAAGCTTCAGGTTCCTTCCTCATAGGTCCTTTCTTCAAACAAGCTATTAGACAATAACTGTGGTATCTCAGGCAGACCCTAGCAGTTGTATCTAGGACCCACAGATATTAAACCCAGCAGAAAATATAGAGCTCATTCATTCCAACTCTCTATTATATGAATGGTCACACTAAGGCTCATATTTGGAAAGGACTTACTTGAGGTCAGAGATCTGGATTAAGATCCAGACAGGCCTTCTGACTGCCATTCCAGGACTTTATGGAGCCAAAATAGTACAATATGTCCTTGGAAGTGTTCACCTGTGCTTTTTCCACTCAGCTTGAAAGTTAACAAATAAACCAGATTACAAGAAGGCAAGTAGGTTGATTCAAAGCTTTCCCTTTACTTCCTGGCCTTCCCTGAAACCAGGTTTTCTCCTGATCTTATTGCTTCCCCTGCATTCCTCCCTAGTGCTGACTGCCAACCAAGGAGTTGGGGCTAAGAGTGGTGAGTAGATATGGGTATTATCCTCACTCTTCCCCATACTCTAAGGGCCAGCTCAACAGGCTTCCTTGACACTCCAAGTCCCGTCCTTATCCTAGGCGATCTCAACAATACCTATGTGGAAGACCCATCCCACACACCCTAGCCTTTCATCCTTTAGCTTCTTAGTGTTTCAACCCCCTGCAGCCACTGGGCATCACTGGGCATGACTTCACTTCTAAAAGACTCAACTCCAGTAACCCATTGTGACTCAAACCTACGAACATCTGCTATTTGGTCTTGTTGAGATGTCCGGTGCCTCAACAAGCCTTTTCTTTTCTCTTCACTTCTTTCCTTATCCAGGCAGGATCTCAGGGCATATTAATTTAGAACTGCCTATATCTTCATCCCTTTGCCCTCGAAATACCATGACTGCACTATTTACTTTCAGGCTGTGTCCCTCCAAGCATCTGATTTCTCCAGTCTCATAATGACCACTGTGAGAGAAAGTAGTATCCCTCTAAATATTGGTTCATCTAATAGAATTTCCAACCTCAGCTGGGCTCTCAGGCCACTCAGCAATCCTCTTGCACACCCCAGGTCATGTCCTCTAATTCTCCTCCCATTCATATTCCATTTCTATATCATTCTTCTCAAATAACAGCCCCTTTCACTCTAACTCATCCCCAATACATCCTCTCTTCTGCTTTATGCTTGTTTATTTTCCTCTTTTTATTCTAGTTTTTTTTGGGTAGGAACCTAGATTATTGATTTTCTCTTTTCTAATGTTAAGTGCTTTAACAGTGTATCACAAGTTTTGACGTGTTGCATTTTCATTCAGTTCAATATATTTTAAAAATTTCCTTTGAGACCTTCTCATTGACCAAAGGATTATTTAGAAGGTTAGTTTACTTTTTAAGCGTTTCAAGATTTTGCTGCCATCTTTCTGTTACTGATCTGTAGTGCTGCCTGGCTCACCTGTTATACGTGGGACTTTCATTTGATGCAGAAAAAAATGAGCCTATCTGGGCCATCTTCTGTTTCTAAGGCTAAGCTCATGTTGAGGAAACGGCAAACCTGTGTCACCTTTTTCTCTTTGGTTAGAGGTAATAAGACGTCTTTGTACTTTGCTGTTTCTCTGGTCCTAGGGTCCTAAACCATCCTCTTGTATCTTTTAGAATTCTCCTTTGGTTTTCTCTAAAGTTATTTCCAGGGCTTATAGTTGTACTTGGTAGGGAGGAGATTGGGAGAAAAAGGACTATGTGATCTTGTCCTGAGCAGAAGTCTCCTGGTTATTCTTAAAAACTTTATTCAGTTACCATAATTTGCATAACTTCCACTTTATTCAGTTTCCAGAGTTTCCATAACTTCCAATCTATAATTTATTTATTTATTTGTTCATTTAGTCTGTGTTGGATCTTCACTGCTGTGTGTGGGCTTTCTCTAGTTGTGGTGAGCGGGGCTACTCTTCACTGAGGTGCACAGGCTCATTGTGGTGGCTTCTCTTGTTGCAAAGCACGGGATCTAGGTGCACTGGCATCAGAATTGCAGCATGCGGGCTCAGTAGTTGTGGCTCATGGGTTCTAGAGCGCAGGCTCAATAGTTGTGGTGCATGGATTTGGTTGATTCGCGGCATGTAGGATCTTCTTGGACCAGAAATTGAGCCCGTGTCCCCTGAATTGGCAGGTGGATTCTTAATAACTGAGCCACCAGGGAAGTCCCTCCAATCTATAATTTAGAGTGTACAATATTGTTAGTGTATTCACAGAGTTTTGCAACCATTGCCATAATCTAATTTAATAATATTTTCATCACTCCAAAAAGTAACCATGTACCAATTAGCACTCAGTCTCTATCTTCCCTATCCCCAAGTTCAGGCAACCACCAAACTACTTTCTATCTTTACAGACTTCCCTATTTTGGACATTTTATATAAGTGGAATCACACAATATGTAATCTTTTGTGACTGGCTTCTTTCATGTACCATAATATTTTCAAGATTCAACCATGTCACAGCATGTATCAGAACTTCATTCTTTTTTAATGTCAATAATATTTCATTATTACTATGGATATGCCATATTTAATCCATATTTACCTGTTGATATTTACAAATAATGATGTTAAGCACTTTCATATTTTTCACCCAATCTTTGGTCATATATGTTCTGTCTACTTTTAACAGATTTTTGATTCTGTTGAAAGTTTTTTTTAATGTGTTTTGGATAATATTTTTTCCAGTCTGTGACTTGTTTTTCATTTTCTTAATGGAATCTTCTGAAGAGCAGAAGTTTTTAATTTTTAATTTTTTAATTTTTTTTTGGAATATAATTGCTTTACATGCTTGTACCAGTTTTTGAGGTACACCAAGGTCAATCAGCTGCATTTATACACATATCCCCGTATCCCCTCCCTCCCTCGACTCCCTTCCAAACTCCCCGTCCCAGTCCTCCAAGGCATCATCCATCATCGAGCTGAACTCCCTTTGTTATACAGCAACTTCCCACTGGCTATCTATTTTACAGTTGGTAGTATATATATGTCTATGCTACTCTCTCACTTCGTCTCAGCTTCCCCTTCACCCCCCGCCCCCCAAACCTCGAGATCTCCAGTCCATTCTCTGCATCTGCGTCCTTATTCTTGTCTTGTTCCTGAGTTCATCAGTACCATCTTTAGATTCCGTATATATGAGTTAGCATACAATATTTGTCTTTCTCTTTCTAACCTACTTCACTCTGTATGACAGACTCTAGGTCTATCCACCTCATTACATATAGCTCCATCTCATCCCTTTTTATAGCTGAGGAATATTCCATTGTATATATATGCCACATCTTCTGTATCCATTCATTTGTTGATGGGCATTTCGGTTGCTTCCATGTCCTGGCTATTGTAAATAGTGCTGCAATAAACATTATGGTACATGTTTCTTTGGGGATTATGGTTTTCTCTGGGTGTATGCCCAGGAGTGGGATTACTGGATCATTTGGTAGTACCATTTTTAGATTTTTAAGGAACCTCCAAATTGTTTTCCATAGTGGCTGTACCAACTTACATTCCCACCAACAGTGCAGGAGAGTTCCCTTTTCTCCACACCCTCTCCAACATTTGTTGTTTCCAGATTTGGTGATGTTGGCCATTCTGATTGGTGTGAGGTAATACCTCATTGTGGCTTTGACTTGCATTTCTCTGATGATGAGTGATGTTGAGCATCTTTTCATGTGTTTGTTGGCCATCTGGATGTCTTCTTTGGAGAAATATCTCTTTAGGTCTTCTGCCCATGTGTGGATTGTGTTATTTGCTTTTTTGGTATGAAGCTTCATGAGCTGCTTGTATATTTTGGAGGTTAATCCTTTGTCCGTTTTTTCGTTGGCAAGTATTTTTTCCCATTCTGAGGCTTGTCTTCTTGTCTTGTTTATGGTTTCTTTTGATGTGCAACAGCTTTTAAGTTTCATTAGGTCCCATCTGTTTATTTTTGATTTTATTTCCATGATTCTAGGAGGTGGGTCAAAAAGGATCTTGCTTTGATGGATGCTATAGAGTGTTCTGCCTATGTTTTCCTCTAGGAGTTTTATAGTGTCTGGCCTTACGTGTAGGTCTTTAATCCATTTGGAGTTTATATTTGTGTATGGTGTTAAGAAGTGTTCTAATTTCATTCTTTGACATGTTGCTGTCCAATTTTCCCAGCACCACTTATTGAAGAGGCTGTCTTTTTTCCATTGTATATTCTTGTCTCCTTTGTCAAAGATAAGGTGCCCATATGTGTTTGGGCTTACCTCTGAGTTCTCTATTCTATTCCATTGATCTTCCTTTCTATTTTTGTGTCAGTACCATACTGTCTTGATCACTTTGGCCTTGTAGTATAGTTTGAAGTCAGGAAGCCTGATTCCACCAACTCCATTTTTCCTTCTCAAGATTGCTTTGGCTGTTCGGGGTCTTTTGCAATTCCATACAAATCTTAAGATTCCTTGCTCTAGTTCTGTGAAAAATAACATTGGTGATTTTATAGGGATTGCATTGAATCTGTAAATTGCTTTGGGTAGTACACTCATTTTCACTATGTTGATTCTTCCAAACCAGGAACATGGTATGCCCCTCCATCTGTTTCTGTCGTCTTTGATTTCTTTCATCAGTGTCTGAAAGTTTTCTGCATACAGATCTTTTGCCTCCTTAGGCAGGTTTATTCCTAGGTATTTTATTCTTTTTGTTGCAATGGTAAATGGGAGAGTTTCCTTAATTTCTCTCTCTGCTCTTTTGTTGTTAGTGTATAGGAATGCAAGAGATTTCTGTGCATTAATTTTGTATCCTGCTGCTTTACTAAACTCATCAATTAGTGCTAGCAGTTTTCTGGTAGAGTCTTTAGGGTTTTCTATATATAATATCATGTCATCTGCAAAGAGTGACAATTTTACTTCTTTTCCAATTTGGATTCCTTTTATTTCTTTTTCTTCTCTGATTGCTGTGGCTAACACTTCCAAAACTATGTTGAATAATAATGGTGAGAGTGGACACCCTTGTCTTGTTCCTGTTCTTAGAGGGAATTCTTTCAGTTTTTCCCCATTGAGAATGATGTTGGCTTTTGGTTTCTCATATATGGCTTTTATTATGTTGAGGTAATTTCCTTCTATGCCCATTTTCTGGAGAGCTTTTATCATAAATGGATGTTGAACTTTGTCAAAAGCTTTTTCTGCATCTATTGAGATGATCATATGGTTTTTATCCTTCAATTTGCTAATATGATGTATCACGTTGATTGATTTGCGTATATTGAAGAATCCTTGCATCCCAGGGATAAACCCCACTTGATCATGGTGTATGATTTTTTTAGTGTGCTGTTGGATTCTGTTATCTAGTATTTTGTTGAGGATTTTTGCATCTATATTCATCAGTGATATTGGCCTGTAATGTTCTTTTTTGTGACATCTTTGCCTGGTTTTGGTATCAGGGTGATGCTGGCCTCGTTGAATGAGTTTGGGAGTGTTCCTCCTTCTGCAATATTTTGGAAGAGTTTGAGAAGGATAGGTGTTAACTCTTCTCTAAATGTTTGATAGAATTCACCCTTGAATCCATCTGGACTTGGGTTTTTGTTTGTTGTGAGATTTTTATTCACTGCCTCAATTTCCATACTTGTCATGGGTCTGTTCATAGTTTCTATTTCTTCCTGGTTCAGTCTTGGAAGATTGTATTTTTCTAAGAATGTATCCATTTCTTCCAGGTTATCCAATTTATTGGCATATAGTTGCTTGTAGTAGTCTCTCATGATCTTTTGCATTTCTGTGGTGTCCGTTGTTACTTCTTTTTCATTTCTAATTCTGTTGATTTGCATCTTCTCCCTTTTTTCTTGATGAGTCTGGCTAATGGTTTATCAATTTTGTTAATCTTCTCAAAGAACTAGCTTTTAGTTTTATTAGTTTTTGTTATTGCTTCCTTCCTTTCTTTTTCGTTTATTTCTGCTCTGATCTTTATGATTTCCTTCCTTCTGCTCACTTTGCGGTTTCCTTGTTCTTCTTTTTCTAATTGATTTAGGTGTAAGGTTAGGTTGTTTATTCGATAATTTTATTTTTTCTTAAGGTAGGACTGTATTGCTATAAACTTCCCTTTTAGAGCTGATTTTGATGCGTCCCGTAGGTTTTGGGTTGTTGTGTTTTCATTGTCGTTTGTTTCTAGATATTTTTTGATTTCCTCTTTGATTTCTTTAATGATTTCTTGGTTGTTTAATAGTGAATTGTTTAGCCTCCATGTGTTTATTTTTTGCAGTTTTTTTTCCTGTAATTGATACCTAGTCTCATGGCATTGTGGTCTGAGAAGATGCTTGATATGATTTCAATTTTCTTGAATTTGCCAAGGTTTGATTTGTGACCCAAGATGTGATCGATCCTGGAAAATGTTCCATGTGCACTTGAGAAGAAAGTGTATTCTGTCATTTTTGGATGGAATGTCCTATAAATATCAATTCAGTCGAGATGGTCTAAAGTGTCATTTAAAACTTGTGTGTCTTTATTTATTTTCTGTTTGGATGATCTGTCCATTGATATAATTGGGGTGTTCAAGTCTCCCACTATTATTGTGTTACTGTCGATGTCCCCTTTTAGGGATCTTAGCATTTGCCTTATTTATTGAGGTGCTCCTATGTTGGGTGCATAGATATTTACCATTGTGATATATTCTTCTTGGATGGGTCCCTTGATCATTATATAGTGTCCTTCCTTGTCTCTTGTAATAGTCTTTACTTTAAAGTCTAATTTGTCTGATATGAGTGTTGCTACTCCAGCTTTCTTTTGACTTCCATTTGCATGGAATATCTTTTTCCATCCCTTTACTTTCAGTCTATATGTGTCCCTTGGTCTGAAGTGGGTTTCTTGTAGGCAGCATATAGAAGGGTCTTGTTTTTGTATCCATTCAGCCAATCTGTGTCTTTTGGTTGGAGCATTTAATCCATTTACATTTAAGGTGATTATTGACATGTGTGCTCTGTTTACCATTTTCTTAATTGTTTTGGGTTTGTATTTGTAAGTGTTTTTCTTTTCTTAGAGAAGTTCCTTTAGCAGTTGTTGTAAGGCTGGTTTGGTGGTGCTGAATTCTCTGAACTTTTGCTTGTCTGGAAAGCTTTTGATTTCTCCCTCAAATCTGAATGAGATTCTTGCTGGGTAGAGTATTCTTGGCTGTAGGTTTTTCTCTTTCAGGACTTTCAGTATATCCTGCCATTCCCTTCTGGCCTGCAGAGTTTCTGTAGAAAAGTCAGCTGTTATCCTTATGCGTTTTCCCTTATATGTTATTTGTTGCTTTTCTCTTGCTGCTTTTAATATTTTTTCTTTGTGTTTAATTGTCGTTAGTTTGATTAATATGTGCCTTGGTGTATTTCTCCTTGGGTTTATTCTGTATGGGACTCTCTGTGCTTCTTGGACTTGGTTAATTATTTCCTTTCCCATGTTGGGGAAGTTTTCCACTATAACCTCTTCAAATATTTTCTCAGACCCTTTCTTTTTTTCTTTTTCTTCTTGGATGCCTATGATTTGAATGTTGGTATGCTTAATGTTTTCACTGACGTCTCTGAGACTGTCTTCCATTCTTTTTATTCTTTTTTCTTTTTCCTGCTGTGTGGCAGTTATTTCCCCCATTCTATCTTCCAACTCACTTTTTTGTCCTTCTGCCTCAGTCATTCTGCTGGTTATACCATCTAGAGTATTTTTAATTTCAGTTATTTTGTTATCCATTGCTGTTTTTTTTTCTTTATTTCTTCTGAGTTCTTATGAACTGTTTCTTGTACTTTCTCTATTTTGTTATGGAGATTTTGTATAATTTTTACTATTGTTACTCTGAATTCTTTTTCAGGCATTTTTCCTATTTCCTCTTCATTTATTTTTTCTTGTGAGTTTTTTCCTGCTCCTTTGCCTGCATGGTGTTTCTTTGTTTCCTCATGATAGTCCAGACTTCAGAGGTTGCTTGTCCCAACAATAAAGGGATTTAAAGAACACTGTCCAAGCCCCAGACTAATGTCCGAGTGTTGGGTTAAACAAATACTATGTCTAGGAAACACATACATGTATGAGACACACAATTACTGAATCCATTAGGACATAAGCCTCTGGAAAGACCTGACAGAAGAACCCCAGTATGCTATCAGATATTCAAAGAGAAACCCAACAGAAATTGAAAACCAAAACAGAACAAAACAGAAACAAAAGCAAAAAGAAACAAACAAACAAATAACACCTTACACTTACAAACACTAATCCAGGGAGATTTTGTAAGCTAGGATCAAATATAAAAATGAGCTAGAGTACCACCAGACAGAATGGAGATTCTCAGAATGAAATTAGACAATTGTACTAAGAACTAAAATAAAGACAAAAACCTAATATTAAATACCAAGGCAGTGTTTCATCTGGAGAATAGAGCAAGGAGTCTGAGCAGATTGATAGTGTTGCTTATATGTTAAGTTAAAATAAACTAAAAATGGATGGAAGACAGGGGAACAGAAGATCGTAGTGTGCCTGGAAATATGTAAATAAAAAGAAGGGAATAGAAATGTATAAAGGATAAAGATGAAAGGAAGGTAGGAGAGATATATAGTCTGTACTACCAAAACCTTAGCTAGAAATAGAAGTATATAAAAAGGTAACAAAATAAAAATAGAATAAAAAATAGAATAAAAAATATGTTATAAAACTTGGACTTAGGACTAAAATCATAATTAAAAAAAACAAAACAAAACAAAACCACAACTCAATCCAGAATGGACCAGTTCAATAGAATTGATACTAATATTTGTTTCCTTAGAGTCTCAGCTGTAAATGTCCTTCTACTCGCCTAGGGTTTTTTGTATTATTCTGTGACCAGCAGAGCTTCCTTTATGGTTCATCTGTAAGCATTGGTGTGTGGGGAGGGAGAGGGTACAATAGTGGCTCCTTTCCCTGGGAGTGAGTGAGCAGTGGCACTCTGTCGTTTCAGTCGGGCTTGGAGGTGCCTGTTGCAGAGGGGCACCAGTGGGTCAGGTGTAAACAGAATGTCTCAGAGTTGGGCCTCTCTCTGGGCTTCTTTGTTCTCAGTAGCCTCCCTACTGCCAGCATTCCAAGGGGTTTTAAGCTAGCCCCGCCCAAGGGCCTGAGGGTCCCTGTTATCCCTGAGTGCCTTAGGTCGCCCACAGGGGTCCCTCCACTGCCCACTGCAGGCTCCAAAAGAGAGAGAGAGGCTATGCCCGAAGCTCCTCCCCCCTGCCCATGAGCCTGCAGCATCCAGCTGCCATCATGGCTGGGCAGCTCTCAGGGGCAGGCACTCCTCTCCACAGACCTCTTCCCGCCTATCCTCTCAGTCCGTCACCTTACTGGCAACAATTTTTCTCACCCTGAACCAGCTCTCCAGTTCCCACGCTCCCACTCCTGGACCCTCAGTTCAGCTGTGAATCAACGTCTCAGTCCAGGAACACTGAGCTGTGGTGCAGAGCCTCCGTGTATTTCTCACTCCTTCCCATCTGCCACAGCTCAGCAGCTTCACCCTCTTTGAGCCGATGTAGATGCCTCCCTACCAGTTATGTCAGGATCCTTGTGGTCCTTTCTGGTGTCTGAGGTTGTCTGCTGGTGTTCAGTTGGTTCTCTATGGGATTTATTGGGTCTTTTGGTGCATTCCCAATGTATCTGTGGAGAGGGATGCATTCCACGTCCCTCTACTTTGCCGCCACCTTTTCCGACCAGAAGTTTTTAATTTTAATGAAGCTCAGTTGACCATGTTAAAAATGTTTCGGATCTTACTTTTGGTGTCATTTCTAAGAAATCGTTGCTTATCCCATGCTCACTAAAACACTCTCTCAAAGTCTGTACCAGACCAAGGACATGATTGGTCTAGGGTGCAAAATTTAAGGAGTATCTCTCAAGTTTGTGCAAATCCCCGAGAGCAAGGACATTCTTAAATTTTGCACCCTAGGCCCTTCATTTGCCTCACTTACATGTTTTCTGTTATGTTTTTTTCCAAGAAGTTTTATAGTTTTATTTATCCAATCATCAGTTGAAAGCCAAAAGGGTAGTTTCCACTTTTCTTATTATGAATAATGTTTTTATGAAATTCATGTACAAATTTTTGTGTGGAGATACGTTTTCATTTCTCTTAGGTATGTACCTAGGAGTGGAATTGCTGGGTCATATGGTAACTCCATTTTTAAACATTTTTGGAAACTGTCAAACAGTTTTTTTTAAAGTGACTATCATTTTACGTTCCTGCCAGCAATGCATGAGATTTCCAACTTCTTCACATTTTTGTCAACAATTATTATCATTAGTTTTTGAATTATTGCAGTCCTTCTAGTGGTGTGAATCATTTCTCATTGTGGTTTTGATTTTCATTTCTCTAAAAACTAGTAATGCTAATCAATGTAATACATCATATTAAGAAACAAACTTTTAAGAATTTAGTTTTTCTATTTCTGTCTACAATTTATTTGGAGTTGAATCTATATACAGTGTGAGGTGTGGATTGAATTTCATTTTTTTCTTCAGTACATACATGCACATTTCTAGTACCATTTATTTAAAAGACTATAATTTCTCCATTTAATTGCCTTTATAACTTTGTCAAAAATTGGTTGACCATTCATTTTGTGTATATTTCTGCATTTTCTCTCTGTTTGATGGATCTATTTTTATGTTGGTACCATCTTTCTTGATTATTGTAGATGTATAATAAATCTTTAAATTGGGGAGTGTCAGCTCCCTACTTTCCCCCCAGCTTTATTGAGGTGTAATTGACATATAACATTGTGTAACTTGAAGGTATACAACATGATGATTTGCTATATGTCTATTTCTTAAAATATTTACCACAACAAGGCTAGTTAACACATAAGTTACCTCACATAATTAACATTTTTTTTTGTTATGGTGATGGTAGTGAGAACATTAGAGCTCTACTCTCCTAGCAACTTTCAAGTATAAAATATAATATTACTAACTACAGTCACCATGCTATACATTATATCTCTGGAAGTTATTCATCTTGTAACTGAAAGTTTGTACCCTTTGACCAATACTTCCTTTTTTCCCACCCCTCAGCTACTGGCAACCCAGCCATCATTCATTCTACTCTTTCTATGAATTTGTTGTTTTTAGGGTCTACATATAAAGTGAGATCATACAGTATTTGTCTTTCTCTGTCTGACATTTCACTTAGCATGATGCCTTCAAGGTACATCTATGTTGTTGCAAATGGCAGAATATGCTTCTTTTTTTAATAGCTAAATTATATTTCTATATCTGTATCTACCTATCCAACTAGATAGATAGATATAGATTTAGATATAGATATAGATCTCATTTTATTTATTGATTTATCCATTGATGGACACTTAGGTTGTATCTGTGTTTTGGCTATTGTGAATAATGCTGTATAAAACATGGGACTGCAGATATCTCTTTGATACCCTGCTTTCATTTACTTTGGACATGTACCCAGGGTCATATGGTGGTTCTATTTTTAATTTTATGAGCAACCTCCATTCTGCATTCTGTAGTGGTTATACCAACTTATATTTCTACCAGCAGTGCACAGAGTTCCTTATTCTCCACATCTTTGCCAGCATTTGTTATCACTTATCTTTTTGAGAACTGCCATTCTAAAAGGTATGTGAGGTAATACATCATTGTGGTTTTGATTTGCATTTCCCTGATGATTAGTGACACTGAGCACATTTTAATGTGTTTGTTGACCATTTCTATGTCTTCTTTGGGAAAAAAAAGTCTTTTAAAGCCCTCAGCCCATTCTTAAATAAGACTATTTGCTTTTTGCTATTCAGTTGTATGAGTCTTATATATTTTTGATATTAACACCTTATCAGATATGTGGTTTGCAAATATTTTCTCCTATTCGGTAGGTTGCATTTTCATTTTGCTGATTGTTTTCATTGCTGTACAAAAGCTTTTTGGTTTGCTTTAGTCCAACTTGTTTACTTTTGCTGTTATATCTAAAAAAATGTTGCCAAAACCAATGTTGAGTAGATTTCCCTCTATGTTGTTTTCTTCTAGTAGTTTTACAGTTTTGGGTTTTACATTTGTTTTTAATCCATTTTGAGTAAGTTTTTGTGAGTGCCATAAGATAGTTATCCAATTTTATTCTTTTGCTTGTGTTTATCCAGTTTTCCCAATACTATTTTTTGAAGAGACTATCCTTCCCTGATTGAGTACAGTTGACCCTTGAACAACATGGGTTTGAACTGTGTGGGTCCACTTATATTAGGAATTTTTCAATAAATTCATACTATAGTACTACACAGTTGGTGCTTGGTTTAATCCTTAGATTCGGAACAATGGATAGAGAGGGCCAACTGTAAAGTTACATACAGATTTTTGACTGTGTGGGGGTTGGTGCCCCTAATCCCCATGTTGTTCAAGAGTCAACTCTATGTTTGGCTTTCTCATCAAATATTGGTTGACCATATATGCAGGGGCTTATTTTGGGGCTCTCTATTCTGTTCCATTGGTCTACACACCTATTTTTATGTCAGTACTATACTATTTTGATTACTATAGCTTTGTAATATAGTGTGAAATCAAGAAGTGTGATGCTTCCAGCTTTGTTCCTTTTTGTTTTTTTGTTTTTGTTTTTGTTTTGTTTTTTTTTTTCAAAATTGTTTTGGCTATTTAGGGTCTTTTGTGGTTCCACAAAAATTCTAGAATTGTTTTTTTTCTATTCCTGTGAAAAATGCCATTGGAATTTTGATTAAAATTGCTGTGAATCTATAGATGGCTTTAGGTAGTATGGACATTTTAGCAATGTTAATTCTTGCAATTTACAAACACAGGATACCTTTCCATTTGTTTGTGTCTTCAATTTCTTTCACCAAAGTTTTGTAGTTTTCAGTGTACAGATTTTTCACTTCCTTGGTTAAATTTATTCCTAAATATTTTATTGTTTTTGGTGCTGCTGTGAATGAGATTGTTTTTTAAGTTTCTTTTTCAGTTATTTTATTGTTAGCATATAGAATCACAACTGATTTCCATATGTTGATTTTATATCCTGCAACTTTACTGAATTCGTTGATTAGTTCCAACAGTTTTTTTGGTAGAGTCTTTAGGATTTTCTATATATAAGATAATATCATCTGCAAATAAAGACAATTTTACTTTTTTTTTTCCTGGTTTGGATGACTGTATTCCTTGGTCTTGCCTGATTGCTCTAGCTAGGACTTCCAGTACTATGTTGAATAAGAATGGTGAGAGGGGACACCCTGGTCTTGTTCCTGATCTTAGAGGAAAAGCTTTCAAACTTTTACCATTGAGTATGTTGTTAACTGTGGGTTTGTCTTATATGGCCTTTATTATGTTGAGGTATTTTCCTTTGATACCCGATTTGTTGAGGATTTTTATTGTGAAGGGATGTTAAACTTTGTCAAATACTTTTTATACATCTATTGAGATGATCATATGATTTTTATCTTTCATAAAATTGGCTTAAAACTGTAGCAATTGTCAAGCTCATCTCATTTGTTTCCCATCTTTCTTGGATAACTATCCTTTGTTGTATGGTTTCCAGTGACTTGAGAACTATTATTTCAAATATTCTGACAGTTTCTTAAGTCTCTCAGGTAGAATGGTAAATTTGGTCTCTGTTATTTCTTTCTGTTCAAAAGAAAAATTTTAAGTATGTACTAATTTCACACTATTTAGGGAGTTTCTAGACATCTTTCCATTACTTATTTATAATTTAAATCCGTATAGTCTTAGAACTTCCTTTGTCTGACTCAAATTCCTTAAATTTTTTGAAGTTTGTTTTATGACCCAGAAATATGTTAAATCTTGGCAAATGTTCATTCTACTGTTGTTGCATGATGTATTTTCTATATATCAATTAAGACAAATTGATTAATATTATCACTCAAGTAATTTATATACATATTTATTTCTCTGTACTTGATCTATCAATTACTGTAGAAGGAATGTTGAAATCTCCAATTACAAATGTGGATTTGTTTATTTCTTTGTAAGTTCTATATTTGCTTCCTCTATTTTAAAGCTCTGTTGTTAGGTGTATACACATTTAGAATTGCTGTTTACTTGGTGAATTGACCCCTTCATAATTATGTAATGGCCCTTTTTTAAATTAATTAATTTATTTATTGGCTGTTGGGTCTTTGTTGCTGCACACAACCTTTCTCTAGCTGCAGTGAGCAGGGGCTACTCTTTTATTGTGGTGCATGGGCTCCTCATTGCCGTGGCTTCTCTTGTTGTGGAGCACAGGCTCTAGGCAACGTGGGCTTCAGCAGTTACAGCACATGGGCTCAATAGTTGTGGCTCACGGGCTCTAAAGCACAGGCTCAATAGTTGTGGTGCATGGGCTTAGTTGCTCTGCAGCATGTGGGGTCTTCCTGAAGCAGGGATCGAACCCATGTCCCCTGCATTGGCAGGCAGATTCTTAACCACTGTGCCACCTAGGAAGCTCTGTAATGGCCCTTTTTAATCCCTGTTAGTATTGCTTGTTTTCAAGCTTACATGTCTGATATTAATATACCCATTCCAGATTTCTTTACTTTCTTTAATTTTTAAAAACAGCTTTATCGAGGTATGTTTCATGTGCCATAAAATATACCTGTTTAAAGTTGTTTAGTGGATGCATTCAATGGTTTACTATTTTAACAAAGTTGTGAGACCAACACCACTACCTAATTTTAGAACATTTACCTCCCCCATTAAAAAAAAGCAATACACATTTGCAGTCACTCCCCACTTCTCTTTTGCCCCCAGCCCTAGGCAATCAGTAATCTAAATTCTGTCTCTATAAATTTACCTATTCTAGACATTTTCTATAAAGGAAATCTTACAATATGTGGTCTTTGGTCACTAGATTTTTTTACTTCACAAAATGGTTTCAAGGCTGACTCATGTTGTTTTATATGTAAATAGTAGATTCAGTGTTTTTACTGGCAAGAAATAGTCTATATTATGGACATACTACATTTTATTTATCCCCTCATTAGCTAGCTGATAGGCATTTGTGTTGTTTCCACTTTTGACTGCTATGAATAATGCAACTATGAACATTATTGTACAAGTTTTTGTGTGGACATGTGTTTTATTTCTCTTGGGTAGATACTTAGGAGAGGACATTTTGGGTCAAATAGAAACCTTATGCTAACACTTTGAGGAAATGTCACAGTGTTTTCCAAAGTAGCCGCGTCATTTTCCCATCCCATAAGCAATGTATGAGGGTTCCAGTTTCTTTATAGCTTTGCCAATGCTTGCTACTTCTGGTCTTTTTTTTTTATTATAACCATCTTGGTAGGTGTGAAATGATATCTTGCTGTGCTTTTGGCTTGCACTTCCTTAATAATTTATGATTTTGGGCATCTTTTTGTGTGTTTACTTGCCATTTGTGTATTTTCTTTAAAGAAATGTATATTTAAAGTTTATTTTTATATTATTTTATGTTTTAAATATTGGGATTTCAGTATTCTTTACAAATACTGGAGATAAGTCTTCTATCAAAAATATAATTTTAAGTATTTTCTCCCATCCTTTGGCCTGTCTTTTCATTTCTTTGATTATATACTTCACAGTATAAAAGTTTTTAATTTTGTTTGTCTAATTTATGTTTTATCTTTTGTCATTTGTGCTTTAGTTTCATATTAAATAAACCATCTGCTAACATGAAAATCATGTTTACTCCTACATTTTTTTCTAAGAGTTTTATAGTCTTAACTCTTATGTTTATGTATATGATCTATTTTGAGTTAATGTTTATGTATGACATGAAGTAGGGGTCTAACATCATTCTTTTGCATGTGGATATTTGGTTGTCTGAACAGAATATGTTGAAGAGAATATTCTATGTCCATTATCTCATCTTGGTATCCTTGTCAAAATCAATTGACCAGATGTAGAGTTTATTTCTGGACTCTCAATTTTATCCTATTGATCAATACACCTATCTTTATACAAGAACCACACTCTTTTGAGTATTGTAGTTTTATAGTATGTTTTGAAAATGGGAATTGTGAGTTGTCCAACTTAGTTCTACTTTGTCAAGATTGTTTTGGCTTGCATTTCCATTCAAATTTTATGATGAGATTGTAGAATCCTGAAAATCAGACTGTTGGAATTTTGGTGGGGATGGTGTTGAATCTGTATATAGATGTTAAGAACATTATGTCTTCCTAGTCATGAATGTGGAACATATTTCCATCTATTTAGACTTTCAATTTCTTTCAGCAATATTTTCTAGTTTACAATGCACAAGTCTTGCATTTCTTTCGTTCAAATTTATTCCTATGTATTTTTTTTCCTTTTGGCACTATTGTAGATGGAAATAAATTCTTAATTTCAATTTCAGATGGTTCTAGTGTATAGAAATACAATTGATATTTCTATATTCATCTTTTCTCTTGTGAACTGGCTGAACTCATTTATTAGCTTTAATAGATTTTTTGTGCATGTGGATTACTTAAAACTTTCTGTTATACATATAATATGTTATCTAAAATAGAGATAACTTTACTTCTTGCTTTCCTATCTGGATGCATTTAATTTCATTTTCTTGCCTAATTGTCCTAGCTTGTTCAGTGTTGTGTAGATATAGTGAAAATGGACATCCTGTCTTTTTCCTGATCCTAGGGTGAAAATTTACAGTGTTTCACCATTAAGCATTAGCTGGGGTTTTTCATAGATGCCCTTTGTCAGCTTGAAGAAATTCCTTTCTTTTTGTAGTTTTTTGAATGTTGTTATCATGAGTGAGTGTGGTATTTTGTTAAATAATTTTTGTTCATTTACTGAGATATCTGGGACTTTTTGTCTTTCATTCTGTAAATGAGCTATATTACATTGATTCACTTTTGGAATCTGAACCAAACTTGCATTTCTAGGATAAATTCAACTTAGTCATGTTGCATACTCTTTTCTTTATGCGTTGCTGGATTCACTTTGCTGGTATTTTGTTTAGAATCTGTATTAGTGTATATATAATAAATGATATTGGTCTTTAGTCTCTTATTTGTATTTTTACAATTTTAATCCATGTAATATTGGTCTCAGTATTAATTGGAAAGAAGTGATTATCTTCTATTTTTAGGAAGAGTTTGAGAAGGATCGGTGCTAATTCTTTAAAAATATATTTTTTTTAACTTTAAAGAAGTTTTATGGCACTTGCCAGTAAAGCCACTCAGTCTTGGGCTTTTATTTATGACAAGTTATTGATGACTAATTCAATCTCCCTACTTCTCTACACATATTTTCTATTCCTTCTTCAGTGATTTTCAACAGTTTGTGTCTTTCTGTGCATTTGTCCATTTTAACCTGTTTAATTTGCTGTTCATAGTGTTCTTTTATAATCCTTTTGAATCTATAAGGTTGGTAGTAATATTTCCTCTCTCATTCTTTACTTTAGTTATTTGAGTCTTCTTTTTGTTTGTTGATTTTGTTGGTTTTTACAAAGAACCAACTTTGGATGGTTTTATTTTTCTCTATTGTTTTTCTATTTATGATTAATTTCTGCTCTAATCCTTATTTATCCCTTCCTTCTATTTACTTTGGATTATTTGACCTTTTTTATTTCAGTGTCTAAAGGTGGAAGTTAAGGTTGTCTATTTGAGATTTTCCAGCTTTTTTATTGTGCATTATACAGTTCTCAATTTCCCCTACTGCTTTAACAGAATTTTCATATATTTTTGCTTACTTAATAGACTTTATGTGTTTTTTTCTTTTTGCAGCTTAAGATTACAAGAAAAAGTGAGGGAAAGTACATAGATTCCATATACTCCTAAATACCCCCAACTTCCCCTATATTTAACATTTTGCATCACTGTGGTACATTTGTTACAATTGATGAGCCAATATTGATACATTGTTATTAAATAAAGTGTATGCTTCACTCTTTGTGTTGTACATTATATGCATTTTGACAAATGCAAAATGATGTGTATTCATCATCATAGTATCATACAGAATAATAGTTTTATTGCCCTAAAACTCCTGTTATAATGCTCTGCTTATTCATCCCTTCTTCCCTCCCCCAGAATTCCTGTCAAGCACTGATCTTTTTACTGCCTCCATAGTTTTACCTTTCAGAATGTCAATACATAGTTGGAATCATTCAGTATGTATGTAGCCTTTTAAGATTGGCTTCTTTCACTTAGCAATGTATACTTAAGATTTCCCTATATCAGAGTTTAGGGTCTAAGCACAGATGGGACTGTGAAGATTGCTTTGTGCTCTATAGCCTGCTCTTCACTTCAAGAACTATGGAGGATTTCTCTCTGTTTCAGAACTTGTATGGCAGCTGCTTGGTTCTCTGATTAGTTCTCTTAGGTCTCTAATCCTGCCTCCTCTCTGGTTTTCTGTGCTTCAGGAGATACCACTTTATCCTGATGCCCTGCACCTGCCCTCCCCCGACCCCTTGTCTTCAAAGGATTACTTTAGCTTCTATGTTGTATTAACTGAAGATTTGGATTCTTGCAGAGAGATGTCTTTCAACTACCCTGACCCACTGTTGGCTTTCATCAGCCTCTGACTTAAACTCATAGAAGACTTGCAGTGATTCTTAACAGTTTTTCTCAGTTTTCATGCACAACATAACTTGATGTGGGATATCTCTGTCAGCTTTAATCTTGTCACCATATTTTAGTGTATTACTACCATGCATTTAGTGAAGACTTCGCAAAGTAGTTGGTAGGTAAAAATTAACTAATTGAATGAGATTCCTTGGGAATCTAAAATGTCACACCAGTCAACATGGGACATTTAAGGTTTCTTTAAGAAGTTTGTCAGGTCTCTCCTTACCACTATCCATGGCATTTTTCAAAGGATATAACGACAATGAGTCTCTCAGGAAAGGTTTATCATTTTCTGGAAAAATTGTTCTTTTTCTTTTTTTAATACTTTGCAGCCTCAAATATCTGACGGTAATACTATAATGGTAACACTATAATTTTGTATGTTATTCAGCTTGTTCTCATTTGTAGAGTGGGGGTGATGGTCTTTCGTGATTTTCTATATTCTAATCCAAGGAGTAAGATCTGCCGAGTGTTTTGTGCTGAAAGGATGTTGGATTTTTATCAACTGCTTTTCTGTGTCAATTGAGATGGCATGTTTTTCTTCCTTTATTCTATTAATGTGGTGTATTACATTGACTGTTTTTCAGTGTTGAACCATTCTTGCATTTCAGACAAATCCCACTTGGTCATGGTGTCTAATACTTTTAATATGTGACTGATCAATTTACTAGTATTTTGTTGAGTTTTGCATCTGTAGTGATAAGGGGTATTGGTGTGTAATTTTATTTTCCTGTGATGCCTTTGTCTGAATTTGTAGCAGGCTAATGCTGCCCTCATAGAATAAGTTAGGAAGTGTGCCTTACTCTTTTGGTTTTTGGAAAAGTTTGACAAGGATTGGTATTAACTTTTAAAAACGTTTTTGTTGGAATTCATCATTAAAGCCATCTGATTCTTGATTTTTTTGGGGGGGGAGATTTGATTATTGACTCAATCTCTTCTTATATGTCTATTTAGATTTTCTGTATCCTTTTTTTTTACTGGTCATATTCTGGTTCTTTTATTTTTTTTTTTACAATAAACTGCATATATTTACAGTGTACAATTTGGTATCCCAATCTCCCAATTCATTCCCCCCCAACCCTCCCCACTTTCCCCACTTGGTATCCATATGTTTGTTCTCTACATCTGGGTCTCTATTTCTGCCTTGCAAACTGGTTGATTTGTACCATTTTTCTATAGTCCACATATATGTGTTAACATACAATATTTGTTTTTCTCTTTCTGACTCACTTCACTCCGTATGACAGTCTCTAGGTGCATCCATGTCTCTAAAAATGTCCCAGTTTCATTGCTTTTTATAGCTGAGTAATATTCCATTGTATGTATGTACCACATCTTCTTTATCCATTCATCTGTTGATGGACATTTAGGTTGCTTCCATGTCCTGGCTATTGTAAGTAGTGCTGCCATGAACATTGGAGTGCATGTGTCTTTTTGCATTATGGTGTTCTCTGGGTATATGCCCAGCAGTGGGATTGCTGGATCATATGGTAGCTCTATTTTCAGTTTTGCAAGGAACCTCCATACTGTTTTCCATAGTGGCTGTATCAATTTACATTCCCACCAGCAATGCAAGAGCGTTCCTTTTTTCTCCACACCCTCTCCAGCATTTACTGTTTGTCGATTTTCTGATGATGCCCATTCTAACCGGTGTGAGGTGATACCTCATTGTAGTTTTGATTTGCATTCCTCTAATAATTAGTGATGTTGAGCAGCTTTTCACGTGCCTCTTGGCCATCCATATGTCTTCTTTGGAGAAATACCTATTTAGGTCTTCTGCCCATTTTTTGATTGGGTTGCTTGTTTCTTTGATATTGAGCTGCATGAACAGTTTATATATTTTGGAGATAAATTCTTTGTCGATTGATTTGTTTGCAAATATTTTCTCCCATTCTGAGGGTTGTCTTTTCGTCTTCCTTAGAGTTTCCTTTGCTGCGCAGAAGCTTTGAAATTTCATTAGGTCCCATTTATTTATTTTTGTTTTTATTTCCATTATTCTAGGGGGTGGATCAAAAAAGATCTTGCTGTTATTTACGTTGAAGAGTGTTCTTCCTATGTTTTCCTCTAGGAGTTTTATAGTGTATGGCCTTATATTTAGATCTTTAATCCATTTTGAGTTTATTTTTGTGTATGGTGTTAGGAAGTGTTCTAATTTCATTCTTTTACATGTAGCTGTCCAGTTTTCCCAGCACCACTTATTGAAGAGGCTGCCTTTTCTCCATTTGTATATCCTTGCCTCCTTTGTCATAGATTAGTTGACTGTAGTTTATCTCTGGGCATTCTATTCTGTTCCATTGATCTATATTTCTGTTTTTGTGCCAGTACCATACTGTCTCGATCACTGTAACCTTGTAGTATAGGCTGAAGTCAGGAAGCCTGATTCCCCCAACTCCGTCTTTCCTTCTCAAGATTGCTTTGGCTATTTGGGGTCTTTTGTATTTCCATAAAAATCATAAAATTTCTTGTTCTAGTTCTGTGAAAAATGCCATTTGTAATTTGATCAGGATTGCATTGAATCTGTAAATTGCTTTCAATAATATAGTTATTTTTACAATGTTGATTCTTCCAATCCAAGAACATGGTAGGTCCCTCCATCTGTTTGTGTCATGTTTAATTTCTTTCATTAGTGTCTTATAGTTTTCTGAGTACAGGTCTTTTACCTCCTTGTTTAGGTTTATTCCTAGGTATTTTATTCTTTTTGTTGCAATGGTGAATGGGACTGTTTCCTTAATTTCTCTTTCTGATCTTTCATTGTTAGTGCATAGAAATGCAAGAGATTTCTGTGTGTTAATTTTGTATCCTGCAACTTTACCAAAGTCAATGATTAGCTCAAGTAGTTTTCTGGTGACATCTTTATGATTTTCTATGTACAGTATCATGCCATCTGCAAACAGTGACAGTTTTACTTCTTCTTTTCCAATTTGGATTCCTTTAATTTCTTTTTCTTCTTTGATTGCTGTGGCAAGGACTACCAAAACCATGTTGAATGGTAGTGGCAAGAGTGGATATCCTTGTCTTGTTCCTGATCTAAGAGGGAATGCTTTCAGTTTTTCACCATTGAGAATGATGTTGGCTGTGGGTTTGTCATATATGGCCTTTGTTATGTTGAGGTAGGTTCCCTCTATGCCCACCTTCTGGAGAGTTTTTATCATAAATGGATATTGAATTTTGTCAAAAGCTTTTTCTGCTTCTATTGAGATGATCATGTGGTTTTTATCCTTCATTTTGTTAATATGGTGTATCACATTGATTGATTTGTGTATATTGAAGAATCCTTGCATTCCAAGGATAAACCCCACTTGATCATGGTGTATGATCCTTTTAATGTGTTGTTGGATTCTGTTTGCTAGTGTTTTGTTAAGGATTTTTGCATCTAAATTCATCAGTGATATTGGTGTGTAGTTTTCTTTTTTTGTAGTATCTTTGTCTGGTTTTGGTATCAGGGTGATGGTGGCTTCATAAAATGATTTTGGGAGTGTTGCTTCCTCTGCAATGTTTTGAAAGAGTTTGAGAAGGATGGGTGTAAGCTCTTCTCCAAATGTTTGATAAAGTTCACCTGTGAATCCATCTGGTCCTGGACTTTTGTTTGTTGGGAGATTTTTAATCACAGTTTCAATTTCATTACTTGTGGTTTGTCTGTTCATATTTTCTATGTCTTCCTGATTCAGCTTTGGAAGGTTGTACCTTTCTAAGAATCTGTCCATTTCATCCAGGTTGTCCATTTTATTGGCATATAGTTGCTTGTAGTAATCTCTTATGGTGCTTTTTATTTCTGTGGTGTCCGTTGTAACGTCTGTCTCATTTTTAATTTTACTGATTTGAGTCCTCTCCCTCTTTTGCTTGATGAGTCTTGTTGGAGGTTTATCGATTTTATTTATCTTCTCAAAGAACCAGCTTTTAGTTTTATTGATTTTTGCTATTGTTTTCTTTGTTTCTATTTCATTTATTTCTGCTCTGATCTTTATGATTTCTCTCCTTCTACTAACTTTGGGTTTTGTTTGCTCTTCTTTCTCTAGTTTCTTTAGGTGTAAGTTTTGATTGTTTATTTTGGATTTTTCTCATTTTTTGAGGTAGGATTGTAATGCTATAAACTTCCCTGTTAGAACTGCCTTTGCTGCATCCCATAGGTTTTGGATCTTTGTGTTTTCATTGTCATTTGTCTCTAGGTATTTTTTGATTTCCTCTTTGATTTCTTCAGTTATCTCTTGGTTATTTAGAAGCATATTGTTTAGCCTCCATGTGTTTGTGTTTTTTACAGTTTTTTTTCCTGTAATTGTTTTCTAATCTCAAAGCATTGTGGTTAGAAAAGATGCTTGATATGATTTCAATTTTCTTGAATTTACCAAGGCTTGATTTATGACCCAAAATGTGATCTATGCTGGAGAATGTTCCATGTGCACTTGAGAAGAATGTGTAATCTGCTGTTTTTGGATGTAATGTCCTATAGGTATCTATTAATTCAAGCTGATTTATTGTGTCATTTAAAGCTTGTGTTTCCTTATTAATTTTCTGTCTGAATGATCTGTCCATTGGTGTAAGTGGGGTGTTAAAGTCCCCCACTGTGATTTTTTTACTGTCAATTTCCTCTTTCATAGTTGTTAGCATTTGCCTTATGTATTGAGGTGCTCCTCAATTGGGTGCATATATATTTATAATTGTTATCTCTTCCTCTTGGATTGATCCCTTGATCTTTATGTAGTGTCCTTTCTTGTCTCTTGTAACATTTTTTATTTTAAAGTCTATTTTATCTGATATGAGTATTGCTACTCCAGCTTTCTTTTGATTTCCATTTGCATGGAATATCTTTTTCCACCCCCTCACTTTCTATCTGTATGTATCCCTAGGTCTGAAGTGGGTCTCTTGTAGACAGCATATATATGGGTCTTGGTTTTGTATCCATTCAGCCAGTCTGTGTCTTTGGGTTGGTGCATTTAGTCCATTTACATTCAAGGTAATTACTGATATGTATGTTCCTATTACCATTTTCTTAATTGTTTTTTTTTTTCTGTAGGTCCTTTACTTCTGTTTCCCACTTAGAGAAGTTCCTTTAGCATTTGTTGTAGGGCTGGTTTGGTGGTGCTAAATTCTCTTAGCTGTTGCTTGTCTGTAAAGCTTTTGATTTCTCCATGGAATCTGAATGAGATCCTTGCTGGGTAGAATATTCTTGGTTGTAGGTTCTTCCCTGTCATCACTTTAAATATTTCGTAGCACTCCCTTCTGGCTTTCAGAGTTTCTGCTGAGAAATCAACTGTTAACGGGATGGGAGCTCCCTTGTGTGTTATTTGTCATTTTTCCCTTGTTGCTTTTAATAACTTTTCTCTGTCTTTAATTTTTGTCCATTTGACTACTATATGTCTTGGCATGTTTCTCCTTGGGTTTATCCTACCTGGGACTCTCTGTGCTTCCTGCACCTGGGTAGCTATTTCTTTTACCATGCTAGGGAAGTTTTCAACTATAATCTCTTCCAGTATTTTCTCAGGTCCTTTCTCTCTCTCTTCTCCTTCTGGGACTGCTATAATGCGAATGCTGGTGCGTTTAATATTGTCCCAGAGGTCTCTTAGGCTGTCTTCATTTCTTTTCATTCTTTTTTCTTTTCTGCATCAGTGATTATCACCATTCTGTATTCCCGGTCACTTATTCGCCCTCTGCCTCAGTTAATCTGCTATTGGTTCCTTCTAGTGTATTTTTCATTTCAGTTATTGTGTTGCATATCTCTGTTTGTTTGTTCTTTAATTCTTCTAAGTCTTTGGTAAACTTTTCTTGCAACTTTTTGCTCTTTGCATCCAATCTTTTTTCAAAGTCCTGGATCATCTTCACCATCATTATTCTGAATGCTTTTTCCAGAATAGTGCCTATCTCCTCTTCATTTAGCTGTTTTGCTGGGGTTGTATCTTGTCCCTTCATCTGGTACAAAGTGCTCTGCTTTTTCATTTTCTCTCTCTTTCTGTGGCTGTGGTTTTCAGTTCCACAAGAAGAAATACTGCTGACACTGCTTGATATTGCTGTCTACCCTCTTGTGGAGGAAGCTGTCTAGGAGGCTCATGGGTACTTCCTGATGGGAGGGACTGATGGTGGGTTGGGCTGGGTGGTTGGAGCTCAGTAAAACTTTAATGTGATTTGGTGGGTGGAGCTCAGTGACACTTTAATCTGCTTGTCTGCCAATGGATGGGGTTGTGTTCCCACCCTGGTGGTCGTTTGGCCTGAGGCGACCCAGCACTGGAGCTTACCGCTCTTTGGTGGAGCTAATGGTGGACTCTGGAAGGGCTCATGCCAATGAGCACCTCTCAGAACCCCTGCTGCCACTGCCCCTGTCTCCTCGGTGAGCCACAGCTGCCCCCCACCTCTGCAGGCAACCCTCCAACACCAGCAGGTAGGTCTGGTTCAGTCTCCTATGGGGTCCCTTCTCCTTCCCCCCGGGTCCTGGTGAGCACACTTTTTTGAGTGCCCTCCAAGAGTGAAGTTTCCATTTCCCCCAATCCTGTGGAGGTCCTGCAATCAAGTCCCGCTGGCTTTCAAAGTCTGATTCTCTGGGGATTCCTCCTCCCGTTGCTGGATTCCCAGGTTAGGAAGCCTGACGTGGGGCTCTGAACCCTCAGGACTTCTGTGTTATAAGTGTTCTCCAGCTTGTGAGTCACCCACACAGCATTTATGGGATTTGATTGTAACGTGATTGCGCCTCTCCTATCATCTCATTGCAGCTTCTCCTTTGTCTCTGGATGTGGGGTGGTTATTTTTGGTGAGTTCCAGTGTCTTTCTGCTGATGGTGGTTCAGCAGTTAGTTGTAATTCTGGTGGTCTTGCAAGAGGGAGTGAGCGCACATCCTCCTACTCCACCATCTTGATTGCTTCCCTCCTTTTCTATATCCTTTTGAGTCAGTTTTGGTAGTTTGCATGTTTCTAGGAATTTTTCCATTTCATTTAGGTTGTCTAATTTGTTAGTTTAAAGTTTTTCATAATATTACCTTATAATATTTCATTTATGTAATGTGGCTAGTGATGACCCACTTTCATTTCTGATTATACTTATTTGTGTCTTTTTTCTTTGTTCTTAGGCTGTTAAAATTTTGACAATTTTTTGGAATTTTTTCAAAGAACCAAGTGTTGGTTATGTTGATTATCTATTTTTTATATTCTATACTTCATTTATCTCTGCTTTAATATTTATTATTTTCTTCCTTCTCACGACTCCTGTTTAATTTGCACTGCATTTTCTAGTACTTTAAAGTCAAGTATTAAGTTATTGATTTAAGCTCTTTCTTTTTAAATGTAAGCAATGGCAGCTTTAAATTTTTCTCTGAGCGCTGCTTACCATAAGTTTTGGTATGTTGTGTTTTCATACCAATTTTCTAATTTTCCTTTTGATTTCTTCTTTGACCCATTGGTTAAGAGTGTGTTATTTGAATCAACATTGTGAAAATAACTATACTGCCCAAAGCAATCTACAGATTCAATGCAATTCCTATCAAATTGCCAATGGAACTTTTCACAGAACTAGAACAAGAAATTTTACAATTTGTATGGAAACACAAAATATCCCAAATAGACAGAGCAATCTTGAGAAAGAAAAACAGAGTTGGAGGAAATAGGCTCCATGAATTCAGATTATACTACAAAGCTACAGTACTCAAGACAGTGTAGTACTGGCACAAAAACAGAAGTATAGCTCAATGGAACATGATAGAAAGCCCAGAGATAGCCCCACTTACATATGGTCACCTTATCTTTGGCAAAGGAGGCAAGAATATACAATGGAAAAAAGACAGCCTCTTCAATAAGTGGTGCTGGGAACATTGGACAGCAACATGTCAAAGAATGAAATTAGAACACTTCCTAACACCATACACAAAAATAAACTCCAAATGGATTAAAGACCTACATGTAAGGCCAGACACTATAAAACTCCTAGAGGAAAACATAGGCAGAACACTCTATGACATACATCAAAGCAAGATCCTTTTGGACCCACCTCCTAGAATCATGGAAATAAAATAAAAAATAAACAAAAGGGACCTAATGAAACTTAAAAGCTTTTGCACATCAAAAGAAACCATAAACAAGGCAAGAAGACAAGCCTCAGAATGGGAGAAAATACTTGCCAACGGAGCAACGGACAAAGGATAAATCTCCAAAGTATACAAGCAGCTCATGCAGCTTAATACCAGAAAAGCAAATGACACAATCCACAAATGGGCGGAAGACCTAAATAGACATTTCTCCAAAGAAGACATCCAGATGGCCAACAAACACATAAAAAGATGCTCAACATCACTCATCATCAGAGAAATGCAAGTCAAAGTCACAATGAGGTACCACCTCACACAGGTCAGAATGGCCATCATCAAGAAATCTAGAAACAATAAATGTTGGAGAGGGTGTGGAGAAAAGGGAACTCTCCTGCACTGTTGGTGGGACTGTAAGTTGGTACAGCCACTATGGAAAACAGTTTGGAGGTTCCTTAAAAAACTACAAATAGAACTACCATATGACCCCGCAATCCCACTCCTGGGCATATACCCAGAGAAAACCATAATCCAAAAAGAAGCATGTACCACAATGTTCACTGCAGCACTATTTACAATAGCCAAAACATGGAAGCAACCTAAATGCCCATCAACAGGTGAATGGATAAAGATGTGGCACATATATACTGTAGAATATTACTCAGTCATAAAAAGGAACAAAATTGCGTTATTTGTAGTGAGGTGGGTAGACCTAGAGCCTGTCATACAAAGTGAAGTAAGTCAGAAAGAGAAAGACAAATATTGTATGCTAACTCACATATACGGAATCTAAAAATGGTACTGATGAACTCAGTGACAAGAACAAGGACGCAGGTGCAGAGAATGATTCCCTTTGTTATACAGCAGAAACTAGCACAACAATGTAAAGCAATTATACTCCAATAAAGATCTGAAAAAGATAAGTAAAATAATCAGCTTCATGCAAAAAAAAGGTAGAATGTTTTTTAGACTAGTTCTCTAGACTAGCTCTGTGTTTATAAGCCACCTATTTTTTTTCTTCATATCTTTAGTGGAGTATAATTACTCTACACTGTTATGCCAGTTTCTGCTATACAACAAAGTGAGTTAGCTCTATTTATACATATATCCCCATATTCACTCCATCTTGAGCCTCCCTCCCACCCTCCCTACCCCACCCCTCTAGGTCATTACCAATCATAGAGTTGATCTCCCTGTGCTATGCAGCATCTTCCCACTAGCCATCTATTTTAAATTTGGTAGTGTATATATGTCAATGCTACTCTCTCACTTCCTCCCAACTTCCCCCTCCCCCACTGTGTCCTCAAGTCCATTCTCTACATCTGTGTCTATAAGCCACCTTTTGATACTAGCATGAACTATACATTGACACTGCTCAACAAACTTTGATTAAAGATTTTTATGTTCTAGCCATGAATTTTCTACCATTTTAAAACTAATTATTACTGAATATAATTTGAAATTGCATGTTCTGTGATGCCACATTGTGTTATACCAGTTGGTTGTTACTTGAACATCATAGAGGCCTTTCAGAACAGAAATTCAGGATATTCTGGAGATTCTTTATTCATAGAAATACTGGATCTTAAAAAGTTTAGAGCCAAAGAAGACATAAGTGATCATCTATTTTGAGCTTTCTTTTTAAATGAGAGGGATGTAGTCAATTGATTTACCAGGCACATTGAACTAACCAGAACTGGCATAGCAGCATTTTGACTCTATTTTTCATGTTCTGTATGTTACAACACACTGCCTCATGTGGATCTATTCTGTGGTTCATTAAGAGCAACTCATGTTGAGGAAATATTATTTCCATTTTTGATAAAATTACTAAGATAAGGGTAATGCATAAAAATATAATGCATCTGGACTTAAGCAGGACATTTGACAAGGTGTTTTATATCTTTTTTTTAAAATTTTATTTATTTATTTATTATTTTTTGGGGGGTACACCAAGTTCAATCATCTGTTTTTATACACATATCCCCAAGGTGTTTTATATCTTTGTGCTTATATAGAGCAATATAAAATGGATGCTGGAAATATTTTAAAAAAGACACGTGAATTTTGTAGTTTTCCTTCTGTTACTAATTTCTAGTTTCAATTCTTTTTTGTTAGAGAAGATACTTTGTAATATTTCAGGCTTTTGATGTCTATTAAGCATGAATTTGTGGCCTAACATACAGTCTCTCCTGTAATGTAATGTTCTCGAGCAGTTGAGAAAAATGTGTATTCTGTTCTTGATGGGTGCAGTGTTTTATAGATATGTTAGGTCTAGTTGGTTTATAGTGTTGTTCAAGTCCTCTATTTCCTTATTGACCTTTTGTTTTGATTTTTATCCATTGTTTAAAGTAGCATATTTAACACTTTTGACTTAAAATCTTTGTCTAGAAAGTTTCATGTGTTTCATCAAAGACAGCTTCTCTTAATTTCCTTTTTTCTCTTGTAGGCCACAAGAAGAGGCCACACTTTCTTTTTTTCTTTTCATTCTTTGTAATTTTTTTGAAACCTGGATATTTTGAATATTATTATTTATAAATGATTTCAAAAAATAAAGGAGAGCACACCCCAACTAATTATTTGAAGCCAATATTACCTTGATACCAAAACCAGAGAAAGACAATGTAAGAAAATAAAACTACAGACCAATATTTGCTAGTGAATATGGACCAAAATACTATCACAATGAATCTAGTAACATATAAAAAGGATTATACATCATGTCCTAGTGGCATTATTCCAGAAATTCTAGCTTTCTTTAATCTATGAAAATTAATCAAATATAGCATATTAATTGAATAATGGATAAAACCATATGACTACTTATATCAATAGTTCCTGGAAAAGCATTTGAGAAAGTTCAAAGCCTGTTCATAAGGAAAACACTCAACAAATCATTAATAGAAGCAAAGTTCCTCAGTCTGATAAAGGACATCTATTAAAATCCACATTTAACCTCAATTGCTGTAGGACCTAAGGACTCTTCATAGATATGTTTTTTCCCTGGTTCTGTGTAATAAACTTCTAGCTTGTCTACCCTTTGGTTTGTTGTTATATGTATCATGGAGCTACCAGTTTTCTCTTAATTGGTCACCAGTAAAATTAGAATTGTTTTCAATATTGCCCTTGGGCTTGAGCTTGCCCATGGTCTTTCCAAAATAATATTAGTTCCTTTAGTCTGATCTGTGGATCTTTTTGTTCTCATGTATGCCTTTTTCCTGGGAAGAACTTAAATGCCAATGCAAGGGAACAAGGGTAGGGACAGAAGCATGCTTCTCCTAGCTGTAGGAACAGAGTTCTGGGCATGAAGCTTAACCCTTTTAGTGTATAACCTCTGCCATTTTAGAGAGTTGGGTTAGGTGTGTTCAGAGTAGAACGTACTTTGCCTGCCATGCTTACAAAAGAGTTTCCATCCTACGAGTAGGGACTGGGTGGGGAAAAGAAGACTGGTCCTCTATGACTGTCCAGAATATAATTTCTGCAATAGAGAGTTTAGGGTGATAAGTGATGCTGGTAGCCAAATCCTCCCAGTATAAAACAGTCATCCTAGACTGGGAGGTAAGTGGAGAGGGAGTCCATCTTTTTGATTGCAGATGTCTGGAGTAGAATTTCTATCATACTGAACTGGTAGTGGTGGGGATATAAGCAAATCAAGGCTGCAATGCCACAGACTCTCACTTTTTTAAAACCAAGATTTAGATTACTTTCTTCATTAGATGTTTCTCCATTTGCTTTGGGACCTTAGGACATCTCCAGAGGCTTAAATTTTTTTTAAATAGTTTTCTGTAGGTAAATGGTTGTTTTGTTGAGGATAGGGTCCACTGTGTTCCTCTAACTATCATTCTGGAAGTCTATCCAGAGGTGACTTTTTCCCATATGGATGTTGACTTGACTCAGAACTATTTATTAAACATATCATCTTTTCTTCAAAGCACTGCAGTTTCTTCTTGTCATAAATCAGATCATCATATACGTACGTGCCTGACTCTGGACTTAAGATTTTTTCCGATAATAGATTTTTAACATTTTGCCAATATTACAGTCTCTTGATTACTGTCTTTTTATAATAGGTATTCTTTTTTAAATTTTATTTATTTATTTTATTTTTTTAAATGTACAATTTGATATTTTTTTTCTTCTTAATAATGTATATATGGCAATCCCAATCTCTCAATTCATCCCACTATAATAGGTATTCTTATCTGGTAGTTATTTCCTCCTCTTTGCTCATCTTCTACAAAATCTTGATTATTTTTGGCCTTTTGCATTTCCTTATGAATTTCAGGATCACCTAGTAAATTTTCCAAAAACATATTGGGATTTTCATTGAGATTATATTGAATCCATATATTAATTAGGGAAGAATTTATATCCTAAAAATAGTCTTCTGATCCATAATGTATTCATTTATTCATGTCTTTAAATGTTCTCTCAAAGTGTGATTTTAATATTCCGTATGAAGGCCTTTCACATTTTCGTATCTATAGCTAGACATTTGATTTCTTATACAATTGTAAGCAACGTTTGTATCAGTCAAGTTTTCATCAGAGAAATGGAACCAGTTCAAATATGTATTTAATTTGCCTAGTAGATTTCAGACTTGCCCTTATGTTCACATAAACTATTCTCTTTCTCTCTCTCTCCCCGTCTCTCTCTCCCTGCTCTTATGGCCTTTCAATGAACTCAATCAGGACCACCCATATTTAGGATAATCTCCTTTTACTTCAAGTCAACTATATATCATATCTACAAAATACATTCACAGCAACATATAGATTTGTATTTGAATAATTGGAGACTAGAACTTAGGTAAGTGGACACAGAACTGTATCATGATGTCATTAAATTTTCCTTTTCAGTTTTTTATATTGTATTTTATATTTGTTGATAATATATTTATATTTTTACAATATAATATACTTATATATATTTATATACATTTAAATATTATTTGTATATTTATATTATAATGGAAACTTTATTTTAATGGTGGAGACATTATAAAAAAACAAATCAGATAGTGATAAATGTGAAGAAGAAAATTAAAGCAGGAGGTGGGTATACACATCTTTCAAATGAACTTGAGGTGGGAGAAGTAAATTTAGAAGAAAAATGGTGGTGGGTGGCATGAAAATAGGATGAAATAGGATGGCCAAGGTGAACACTTCCCAGGTAGCAGTCATGTGTGAGAGTGCCTGTGTGAAATTAAGGAATGGCACAGGAAGATGGCTGGGAAGGAGTTGTCTGGGTTGTTCAGGATGATAAAATTTCCTTTTCAATTTAAATGTTTGTTACTGAAATAAAATTGATTTCTGTATCCTGACTTGCTAAATTCACTTAATTCTAAGAGTGTGTTCATAAATTCCTTGCATTCATTAGGTATCCAATCGTGTGTGTAAATAATGAAAGTTTTATTTCAACCTTTCTAATCCTATGCCTTTAACTTCTTTTTCTTCTTTTATTTTACTGATTTAGACCTGCAGTACAAACTTGATTAAAAGTGATAATAGAAGTCATCCTTGGTTTGTTTGTTTGTTTGTTTGCTAATGATGGTACAATATTTCATTTTTACCATTGAATGTAACGTTTGTTGAAGTCTTTTTGGAACGTATTTTCTTAGAATGTGCAATTTGCCTTTTATTCCTATTTTGCTATAAATGTTTATCATGAACATGTTTTAAATTTTGCAAATACCATTTCTGCTTCTATCAATATGGTCCTGATTTTTCTCTTTTTAACCTTGGTAATGTGATAAATTACATTGAATGATTTTCAAATGATAAACCACCCTTGGATAACCAGAATGAAGATCACCTGATTATGATATATTCTACTGTTTTATTTATTGCTAGGTTTGAAATATTAAATGCTTAGGAAGTTTTTTTTAAAAACATCTATATTCATGGGAGAGATTTGTCTGTAATTTTTCTTTCTTTCAATATCCTGACCAGGTTTTGGAATCAAAGTTTTGCTGGTTTCTTAAAAAAGATTTGGGATGTCTTTCTTCTTATTTAGTTGTGTGTATGGATTTTGTAAAATTAATGCTATTTCTTTCTTAAATGCTGGGTCTGGGGTTTTGTAATGGGAAAGTTTTAAGTAACGGAGTAAATTTCTTTATAGATATTGGACTATTCAGATTGCTTATGCATTATTTTTTCAGCTTTGGTAAATCATATTCTCAAGCAATTTGCTTTTTTTCTCTAAATTTTAAATTTAATTGCATACATTTGTTAAAAAGAACCTCATTAGTTTTAAATATCTTTAAGATATCTTGCAATATGCCTCTTTTCTGATATTACTAATTTCTGTTTTCTGTTTTTCTTTAACCAATCTTACTAGACATTTGTCAATTGTATTCAGCTTTTCAAAGAACACAATTTGCCCCTTTTGTTTTTTCTCTCTTTTATATTTTTTAAATTAAATAGATTCATAACCTGATATTTATTTTCTTCCTTATAATATTGTAAGGTTAAACTTTATCATTGTTTTTCTAACTGCTTGTAATGTAAACTTAAAAATTGATTTTCAGTGTTTCCTCGATTCTAATATGAGAGTATACACACACACACACACACACACACACACACACACACATATTCCACGAATGTCTATTAAAGCTGCATACCACAGGGGATGGAAAAAGATATTCCATGCAAATGGAAATCAAAAGAAAGCTGGAGTAGCTATACTCATATCAGATTAAATAGACTTTAAAATAAAAAAAAGTTACAAGAGGCAAGAAAGGGCACTGCATAATGATCAAGGGGATCAATTCAAGACGAGGAGATAATAGTTATAAATATATATGCACCCAATATAGGAACACCTCAATTCATAAGGCAAATGCTAACAACTATGAAAGAGGAAATCAACAGTAACACAATAATAGTCAGGGAAGTCACTTACACCAATGGACAGATCATCCAGACAGATAATTAATAAGGAAACATGAGCTTTAAATGACACACTAAACCAGCTAGATTTAATAGATATCTATAGGACACTACAACCAAAAACAACAGATTACACGTTCTTCTCAAGTGCACATGGAACATTCTCCAGCATAGATCACATTTTGGGTCACAAATCAAGCCTTGGTAAAGTCAAGAAAATTGAAATAGTATCAAGCAATTTTTCTGACCACAACACTATGAGATTAGAAATCAATTACAGGAAAAATCTGTAAAAAACACAAACACATGGAGGCTAAACAATACACCACTAAATAACCAAGAGATCACTGAAGAAATCAAAGCAGGAATCAAAAATACCTAGAGACAAATGAGAATGAAAACATAATGATCCAAAACCTATGGGATGCAGCAAAAGCAGTTCTAAGAGGGAATTTTAAAGCAATACAATCCTAATTCAAGAAACAAGAAAAATCCCAAATAAAAAATCTAACCTTACACCTAAAGAAACTAGAGAAAGAAGAGCAAACAAAACCCAAATTTAGCAGAAGGAGAGAAATCATAAAGATGAGAGCAGAAATAAGTGAAATAGAAACAAAGAAAACAATAGCAAAACTCAATAAAACTAAAAGTTGTTTCTTTGAGAAGATAAATAAAATTGATAAATCTCTAGCAAGACTCATGAAGAAAAAGAGGGAGAGGATTCAAATCAATAAAATTAGAAATGAAACGGGAGAAGATACAATGGACACTGCAGAAATAAAAAGCACCATAGGAAACTACTACAAGCAACTGTATGCCAATAAAACGGACAACCTGGATGAAATGGACAGATTCTTAGAAAGGTATAACCTTCCAAGGTTGAATCAGGAAGACATAGAAAATATGAACATACCAATCACAAGTAATGAAATTGAAACAGTGATTAAAAATCTTGCAACAAAGGGGGGGGCAGGTTGGGGGGCATAGAATTGGGAGATTGGGATTGCCATATATACATTTCTAATAAGAAAAAAATCAAACTGTACACTTTAAATATATGCAGTTTATTGTATGTCAATTGTATCTCAATAAAATTTCTTAAAGAAAAATCTTCCAACAAACAAAAGTCCAGGACCATATGGCTTCACAGGTGAATTTTATCAAACATTTAGAAAAGAGCTAACACCCATCCTTCTCAAGGTCTTCCAAAAAATTTCAGAGGAAGGAACACTCCAAAACTCATTCTAGGAGGCCACCATCAACCTGACACCAAAAGCAGACAAAGATACTACAAAAAAAGAAAATTACAGACCAATATCGCTGATGAATTTAGATGCAAAAATCCTCAACAAAATACTAGCAAACAGAATCCAACAACACATTGAAAGGATCATACATCATGATCAATTGGGAGTTATCCCTGGAATACAAGGATTCTTCAATATACGCAAATCAATCAATGTGATACACCATATTAACAAAATGAAGGATAAAAACCACATGATTATCTCAATAGATGCAGAAAAAGCTTTTGACAAAATTCAACACCCATTTATGATAAAAACTCTCCAGAAGGTGGGCATAGAGGGAGCCTACCTCAACATAATAAAGGCCATATACGACAAACCCACAGCCAACATCATTCTCAATGGTGAAAAACGGAAAGCATTCCCTCTAAGATCAGGAACAAGACAAGGATGTCCACTGCCTCCACTGCTATTCAACATAGTTTTGGAAGTCCTTGCCACAGCAATCAGAGAAGAAAAAGAAATTAAAGGAATCCAAATTGGAAAAGAGGAAGTAAAACTGTCACTGCTCACAGATGACATGATACTATACATAGAAAATCATAAAGATGCCACCAGAAAACTACTTGAGCAAATCAATGACTTTGGTAAAGTTGCAGGATACAAAATTAACACACAGAAATCTCCTGCATTTCTATACACTAACAATGAAAGATCAGAAAGAGAAATTAAGGAAACAATCCCATTCACCATTGCAACAAAAAGAATAAAATACCTAGGAATAAACCTAAAGACCTGTACTCAGAAAACTATAAGACACTAATGAAAGAAATCTAAGACAACACAAACAGATGGAGGGACACACCATGTTTTTGGATTGGAAGAATCAACATTGTGAAAATGACTATACTACCCAAAGCAATCTATGGATTCAATGCAGTTCCTACCAAATTACCAATGGCATTTTTCACAGAACTAGAACAAAAAATCCTAAAATTTGTATGGAGACACAAAAGACTCCAAATAGCCAAAGCAATCTTGAGGGAAAACATAGAGCTGGAGGAACCTGACTCCTTGACTTCAGATTATACTACAAAGCTACAGTAATCAAGACAGCATGGTACTGGCACAGAAACAGAAATATGGATCAATGGAACAGGATAGAAAGCCCAGAGATAAACTATGGTAATCTAATCTATGACAAAGGAAGCAAGTATATGCAATGGAGAAAAGGCAGCCTCTTCAATAAGTGGTGCTGGGAAAACTGGACAGCTACATGTAAAAATGAAATTAGAACACTCCTTAACACCATACACAAAAATAAACTCAAAATGTATTAAAGACCTAAATGTAAGGCCAGACACTATAAAACTCCTAGAGGAGAACATAGGAAGAACGCTCTTCGACGTAAATAACAGCAAGATCTTTTTTGATCCACCCCCTAGAGTAATGGAAATAAAACAAAAATAAATAAGTGGGACCTAATGAAACTTAAAAGCTTCTGCACAACAAAGAAAACTATAAACAAGACGAAAAGACAACCCTCAGGATGGGAGAAAGTATTTGCAAACGAATCAAGAGACAAAGGATTAATCTCCAAAATATATAAACAGTTCATGCAGCTGAATATCAAAGAAACACACAACCCAATCAAAAAATGGGCAGAAGACCTAAATAGGCATTTCTCCAAAGAAGACATATGGATGGCCAAGAGGCACATGAAAAGCTGCTCAACATCACTAACTATTAGAGGAATGCAAATCAAAACGACAATGAGGTATCACCTCACACCGGTTAGAATGGGCATCATCAGAAAATCGACAAACAGTAAATGCTGGAGAGGGTGTGGAGAAAAAGGAACGCTCTTGCACTGTTGATGGGAATGTAAATTGATACAGCCACTATGGAGAACGGTATGGAGGTTCCTTGCAAAACTAAAAATAGAGCTATCATATGATCCAGCAATCCCACTGCTGGGCATATACCCAGAGAACACCATAATGCAAAAAGACACATGCACTCCAATGTTCATGGCAGCACTACTTACAATAGCCAGGACATGGAAGCAACCTAAATGTCCATCAACAGATGAATGGATAAAGAAGATGTGGTACATATATACAATGGAATATTACTCAGCTGTAAAAAGCAATGAAATTCGGATATTTGTAGAGCCCTGGATAGAGCTAGAGACTTATACCGAGTGGTGTGAGTCATAAAGACAAAAACAAATATCCTATATTAACACATATTCAGAATATAGAAAAATGGTACAAATCAACCAGTTTGCAAGGCAGAAATAGAGAGCCAGATGTAAAGAACAAGCATGTGGACACCAAGTGGGGAAAGCAGGGTTTGCGGGGGGAGTTGGGGTGGGATGAACTGGGAGATTGGGATTGCCATATATATATTACTAATAAGAAAAAAATATCAAAATGTACACTTTAAATATATGGAGTTTATTGTATGTCAATTGTGTTTCAATAAAAGTTCTTAAAGAAAAAAAGCCTCATATCACAAATTTTGACAGTCATTGTATTTATTCTATTTCATTTTGAAATATTTTCTAATTTTACTTGTGATTTAATCTTTGATCCATTGATTAGTTAATAATGTATTGTATAATATATTGTATTTATTGTTTTATTGTTGGTTCTAGGCCACTTCCATTGGAGTCAAGAGGTGTTCTGAATGATTTCAGTCTTTATTAGCATGGTGAGGCTTTCTGTTTTGGGAAACATAGATCAATTTTGTTAAATGCTCTCTACACTTATTAAAAGAAAATGAATATTGCCATTTTTAGTTGGAATTGTATTATGCATGGCAAAGGGGTCATGCTTCATTATGTTAATCATACTTTCTTTGTCTCTACTCATTTGTATGTGTGTTTTAATATTTTACCAATTTTTAAAAATACAATCTTCCAAGACTGAACCAGGAAGAAATAGAAACCATGAACAGACCAATCACAAGTACGGAAATTGAGGCAGTGATTAAAAATCTCCCAACACACAAAAGCCCAGGACCAGATGGGTTCACTCGTGAATTGTATCAAACATTTTGAGAGGAGTTAACACCTATCCTTCTCAAACTCTTCCAAAATATTGCAGAAGGCGGAACACTCCCAAACTCATTCTACAAGGCTATCATCACCCTGATACCAAAACCAGGCAAAGAGGTCACAAAAAAAGAAAACTACAGACCAATATCACTGATGAATAGAGATGCAAAAATCCTCAACAAAATACTAGCTAACAGACTCCAACAGCACATTAAAAAAATCATACACCATGATCAAGTGGGGTTTATCCCTGGGATGCAAGGATTCTTCAATATATGCAAATCAATCAACGTGATACATCATATCAACAAATTGAAGGATAAAAACCATATGATCATTTCAATAGATGCAGAAAAAGCTTTTGACAAAGTTCAACATCCATTTATGATAAAAGCTCTCCAGAAAATGGGCATAGAAGGAAATTACCTCAACATAATAAAAGCCATATATGAAAAACCAAAAGCCAACATCGTTCTCAATGGGGAAAAACTGGAAGAATTCCCTCTAAGAACAGGAACAAGACAAGGGTGTCCACTCTCACCATTATTATTCAACATAGTTTTGGAAGTTTTAGCCACAGCAATCAGAGAAGAAAAAGAAATAAAAGGAATCCAAATTGGAAAAGAAGAAGTAAAATTGTCACTCTTTGCAGATGACATGATATTATATATAGAAAACCCTAAAGACTCTACCAGAAAACTGCTAGCACTCATTGATGAGTTTAGTAAAGTAGCAGGATCCAAAATTAATGCACAGAAATCTCTTGCATTCCTATACACTAACAACAAAAGAGCAGAAAAAGAAGTTAAGGAAACTCTCCCATTCACCACTGCAACAAAAAGAATAAAATACCTAGGAATCAACCTGCCTAAGGAGGCAAAAGATCTGTATGCAGAAAACTTTAAGACATTGCTGAAAGAAATCAAAGACGACACAAACAGATGGAGGGACATACCATGTTCCTGGATTGGAAGAATCAACATCATGAAAATGTCTGTACTACCCAAAGCAATTTACAGATTCAATGCAATCCCCATCAAATTACCAATGGCATTTTTCACAGAACTAGAGCAAGTAATCTTACGATTTGTATGGGACCGCAAAAGACCCCGAATAGCCAAAGCAATCTTGAGAAGGAAAAATGGAGTTGGTGGAATCAGGTTTCCTGACTTCAAACTATACTACAAGGCCATAGTGATCAAGACAGTATGGTACTGGCACAAAAATAGAAAGGAAGATCAATGGAATAGAATAGAGAACTCACAAGTAAGCCCAAAGACATATGGGCACCTTATCTTTGACAAAGGAGGCACGAATATACAATGGAAAAAAGACAGCCTCTTCAGTAAGTGGTGCTGGGAACATTGGACAGCAACATGTAAAAGAATGAAATTAGAACACTTCCTAACACCATACACAAAAATAAACTCCAAATGGATTAAAGACCTCAATGTAAGGCCAGACACTCTAAAACTCCTAGAGAAAAACATAGGCAGAACACTCTATGACATCCATCAAAGCAAGATCCTTTTTGACCCACCTCCTAGAATCATGGAAATAAAATCAAGAATAAACGAATGGGACCTCATGAAACTTAAAAGCTTTTGCACAGCAAAAGAAACCATAAACAAGACTAAAAGGCAACCCTCAGAATGGGAAAAAATAGTTGCCTATGAAACAACGGACAAAGCATTAACCTCCAAAATATACAAGCAGCTCATGCAGCTTAATAACAAAAAAGCAAGTAACCCAATCCACAAATGGGCAGAAGACCTAAATAGACATTTCTCCAAAGAAGACATACAGATGGCCAACAAACACATGAAAAGATGCTCAACATCACTAATCAACAGAGAAATGTAAGTCAAAGCCACAATGAGGTATCACCTCACACCAATCAGAATGGCCATCATCACCAAATCTGGAAACAACAAATGTTGGAGAGGGTGTGGAGAAAAGGGAACTCTCCTGCACTGTTGGTGGGACTGTAAGTTGGTACAGCCACTATGGAAAACAATTTGGAGGGTCCTTAAAAAACTACAAATAGAACTACCATATGATCCAGTAATCCCACTCCTGGGCATATACCCAAAGAAAACCATAATCCCAAAAGAAACATGTACCATAATGTTTATTGCAGCACTATTTACAATAGCCAGGACATGGAAGCAACCTAAATGCCCATCAACAAGTGAATGGATACAGAAGATGTGGCATATATATACAATGGAATATTCCTCAGCTATAAAAAGGGATGAGATGGAGCTATATGTAATGAGGTGGATAGAACTACAATCTGTCATACAGAGTGAAGTAAGTCAGAAAGAGAAAGACAAATATTGTATGCTAACTCACGTATACGGAATCTAAAAATGGTACTGATGAACTCAGTGACAAGAACAAGGATACAGATACAGAGAATGGACTGGAGAACTCGAGGTATGGGAGGGGGCGGGGGGTGAAGGGGAAACTGAGACGAAGCGAGAGAGTAGCACAGACATATATATACTACCAACTGTAAAATAGTCAGTGGGAAGTTGTTGTATAACAAAGGGAGTCCAACTCGAAGCTGGAAGATGACTTAGAGGACTGGGGAAGGGAGGGTGGGGGGGACTCGAGGTGGGGGGAGTCAAGGAAGGGAGGGAATACGGGGATATGTGTATAAAAACAGATGATTGAACCTGGTGTACCCCCCAAAAAATAATAAAAAAAATTACAGACATTAAAAAAAATATATTTTACCAATTTTTTTATGCAGTGTTTTTGCCAAGAGGGCTTGTCCACCCCACTAGGAAGCAGAAGTCCTTCCATTCCTTGTAATCAGATACTACATACACACTGTCAACTCTTAAATATATTTCCAGCTAGACCTTTCATCTGAATCCAGGCTCATATATCTAAATGTGTAACAAGCAACTTCACATCTCTCTGATACTTCACATTCATGTTAAATCTAAAATCATCATCTTCCACCCCAAACTCCCCTCCCCACCAATCTTCCCATCTTACTGAAAGAAGTACTATCACTTAAGTTGTTCATGTAGAAAAAAATAAGAGCATTAAGTTTAGAGTCCATTCTTGATGTCCACAGTACATACAGAAAGTCAATAAGTTTAACCTTTCTGACATCTCTCTGATCGATCTCCTCTCCATCCCCACAGATACTGCTCCATTATCTCCTGTTTGAACTCTTGCAGAAGTTTTAATTGGCTTTCATGCCTTCAGGAAGAGCCTTGTTCTCCTGGATTTGCCCTCCATGTAATTGCCAGGGCTATTCTTATAAATCATAAATGAGCCATTACTTCTCTGCTTAAAATTCTTAAATTCCTTCTTATTACCTGCAAGATATATTTTAAGCAACTAAGTCTTTGCCATAATATTCGTTTTTCTGTAATGTCATTTTTGTATTCCATCTCACTATTTTGTCCACTTGGGGAACATCTTTTCTATTTTGCAAGAATGAGTTTGCGTCGAGTTCTTTGCCCATACTCAACTAGAATGGCATATTTCCACCATTGTTCCCTTACTAAGTCCAATATGACCTTCTATCACAAAACCTCTGAAACTTTATTTCACTTAATTTTACGTCTGTGACACCTATCTACCCCAAGACTCTGAACAATTCAATAGAAAGAACTTTGACGGATTCATCTTTGTGTAATTCAGTATTGAACTTGGCAGTTACTAGACACACAATAAATATTAGTTGATTGAGTAAATAGAAAATTTTAAAAAACTACATACAATTTGCTGTATTTTCACCCATTTAATGTGAAACATTTTATAAATGTTAATTTTAATCCATTAATCCGTTTATCTCCTATATTTGATCAGAAACGTTATGCTGTGAATAGCTCTGTTTTGTCTGTGAAGTCCTAACTGCTGTAGGCTATGTCTGGTATTTCAGTTAATCAATTAAGCTACCATAGTAAGAGGATAAATGACTTAGAATCTTTAATGTGACGTCTCTCATGAGAACTGGTTCATTTTACCATGTAGCGGAGCAGAGAGGGTAATAACAGCCATGTAGGGTGATCCTGAGAATAACTGCCTTTAGAATTCCCACAGGTTAAACTCATCATCTTCCCACAACCCTCTCCCCTTTTCCACTCTCTGTCACAGTGAATGGCATTGTCATCCATGTGGTTGCAAAATCAAACCCCTTAGCATCATTTTTTCACTTTCTCCTTTTCTTCACCCTACCTTCTTCAATCCATTACTAAGTCCTATTGATTTTACCTTTAAAATAGTTCCCAAATCTTTCAATTCTTTCCCTTTTCACAGCCACCACCCTCATCCAAGACACCACCATCTTATAGCATATGTAATTCCGTACCATACTATTCATTGTATATTTCATTCTTTCTTTGCCGTCACCAATAGACTATGAGCTTCCTGAGAACAATGTATATTTCTGATACTCTATTCCTCCAAGAACATGTCATCAAATATGAAAGTGGGTACTAATAGTTAATGTATTACTTTCCCCCGAATGTTCTATTTGTATTTTAACAGTAGCCTTCCAGGAATGATGCTTTAGAACAATGTTTCCCAAATGATAGTCTGTAAAACTCTAGTCAGGTATTCTGGGTTAAATAACTGTGGAAACTGCAAACTTTTTCTCTTTCTTGGATATAGTATTCATTTGCTATATTAAAGGTTTTAAAACATACTACAATAAAGCATACAGATTAATTGTATATAGCCCAGTATTTTCCACACTTACTAGACCAGAGAATCTCTTTTTTATGGCATATCTGTTAATGTCTTGCTGAATGGTATATTTTGTACACAGTCTATAAAATGACTCATAAATGATCAACTTTGGACTCCAACTGTCCAATGTAAGACAGTTGTAAAGGGCAAGAGGGGTTTTGGTTAGCCCTGAAATCCTCTTGAAAGGCTGAGGGTGTCTCCCAAGTGACCTCAACAACCTATTAACAGCTTGGTGTGACTATGCCACCCAAGGACCAACTTCTTAGTCCAACTTTTGGTCTTTCCAGTGTTGTTTCATCCCAGAGTATCTGAGTGCCCTTACAGACTTTACACAACAATGTCTCTGTTGGGAATACCAGGTGACCCATCCTATTTTTTCTTCCCATAAAAATGTTCTTTTACAGTTGTCAGTCCCATTGTAGCTCCTTAGTTCTGTTCGATTATTTTTCCCTGTGTAGAATGAGAAACTTTTTGAGTTGTGCTGCTCAACTGAGTTTCTTCAAACATGGCATAAATAATCCTCAGGAAAAAGCATTCCCGACCATCATAAGAGAACTCTGGTTCTCTTGTGTATGTGTTTGTGTGTGTGTGTGTGTGTGTTGTTTGTGGGTGAAAGAGAGAGAGAGAAGATTAGAGATATTTATTTTTATACACAGCTTCTTTAGAGTCTGTGAAAATCACAACAATTCAATAGCTTGGGAACTTCCCTGGCCCATGGAAAACCCTTGGAGACGTTGTCACTCAAGCCACCCTACCACTGACCCAAGGCCATGCATATCTTGCCTCACTGTCTTCCAGTCCTCAATCTTATTATTGCTACATCCCTTAAGAATACCACTGGCATCACATCTGTCTTTAAAGGGAAATCTCCTGGTAGAGCGTTATCACCTTTATGTTAACCTCTCTTCCCAAGAAAGGGGTGTCCCTCTCCTTTATAAGACAAATTCTCACCCTGAGAATTTCTTCTCTCCAAGATCCTGAGGGATCTTGCTCCTATTTTTTCCAGCTACTTATGCATTCATTCACAAATAGTTATTAAACTATTCGTATGATCCAGGCACTGTCCAAGGTACTGCAGTTTACAATTGAGAATAAATTAGTAACTGTCCCTGCCCTCATGGAGCTCACTCATTTCAGTTCTTGGATGTCTTCCTCTGCACTGTCTCCTTCCTTCCCCTCAGCCCTCAAAAATAACCATGAGTGTCACATGTAGAGAAAAGCAGTTGTCCTTTCAATGGCCATTTGATTCCTGTCATACACTGCCCCTACTCCTTTTCCCACAGTTTGTAAAATGACTTTTCTAAAGCACAGATATGATTCCCCACTACCTACAAGCTGAAGCTCCAATTTCTTAGTAAACTTACAAGATCATTCACAATATGGCCCCAGTCTGACATCTTGATCTAACTTCCTGCAACTCCCCATTACAAACCCTGTGCCCAAAGTTGGGACTAGAGTGAAGTACCTAAGGTATGAACCTAAGAGTGAGTACCTCCTTGAAATTTTTGTGTCCCAGGTACTTCACTCAGCTTACCCAAGTCCCAACCTTGCTTATATTGGGGCCACACTTGATGGGCTCTGAGTCTCCAAACACATGATGTGCCTTTACATCTCTGTGCCTTTGCAATGTTTCCCTTGTTTTCGCCATCCCCTCCTCTCTTATAATTAAAGGCAATTAAAAATTTTTTAGTTATGTTTATTTGAGTCATGCTTAACTAGAGTATTAACCCCAAGAGAGCAGGGGTCATATCTGTGTTTCTCACTGTTGTATCTCCAGCAATCAGGAAAAGGAAGGATAAAATGAATCCAGTTCAAAAGCCACTTGATCCATGGAATCCTCTGTGACACTTCTGTCCCTCTGCAAATTCAATGGCTCCTCCTTTTGTGCTCACACAAGACTCCAAGGATATAACTCAGTTATAGCTTTATCACACTGTAAGATATTTACACTATCTCCCTTCAACTATATCATATAAATGATAGAGTATTATTAGCTATAGTCACTATGTTGTTGATCTTATAAGTGGGAGTCTGTACCCATTGAACAATATCTCCTTGTTTCCCCCACTCCCAACATAACCACCACTCTACTCTCAGTTTCCCTGACTTTTCCTTTTTATATTCCACATAAAAGGAATTATCATTCATTGTGGTTGAGAATGAAAAATGATATCGCCTCTTTTGAGGACAGTTTGGCAGTTTCTTACAAAACTAAACAAAATATCACTGCATGATCCAGCAATCATGCTCCTAGATATTTACTCAACTGATTTGAAGAGCGATGTCCACACAAAAATCTGCAGGGGTGGTAATCCATGTTATGGTCTCGTTTAATTCACCCTGCAAAAATCATATGGATCTTGGCAGATGAGGATGAACTAACATAAACTTAACAAGAAATAGCCCTTACTAATGCTTCTACACCAGATATAGCATTCTTACTATAATGGATCATTATCAACATATCCTTTGGTATTTGGTATGTGACTTTGATACAGCTGAAGGATTATTTGTTTCAATATTCATCAGAAAGAAGGATGAGAAGTTATTCACATTCACCTGGATAGACAGCAGCCTACATTAATGATCTTCATTCAGGTCTATTTTAACTCTCTTGCTCTTTGTCAGAATATTCCCAAGATAATTTTATAGCCTGGAAATTCTATAGGATCTCATGCTAGTCCACTATGTTGATAATATCAATTTACTTGGCTCTGATAAAGGGGAAGTGGCGAATATTCTGGATCATAAACTCCAGAGGGTGGTAGATAAATCTCATAAGGACATAGGGACTTGTCATATTGGTGAATTTTTAAAGGATCAAATTATCTGAGCCATGCAGGCATGTCTCTTCCTTGAAAGGACATGCTATCGTACCTTGCCTCTCCTACTACTGAGAAAGTACCACAGTGCTTGGTAGGTCTTTTTGGATTCTGGAGACTACATATATGGTAATTGGGAATACTGCCCTGACCCATCTATGAGATGATGTTAAGTGGGGTAAAAGCAAGAAGAGGCATTGAGGAAGGTCTGGCAATCATACAAATGTCACTGTCTCTTGGGATAAACCACCTGGCAGATTCCATGTTGCTAGAGATGTTTGTGGTAGATGAAGATGCCACGTAAAGTCTTTGGTGAACCCAAACAGTGAAGGTGAAGCACAAACACCTAGGGTTCTGAAGTAAGTCCACACTGTCTGCCAAAGAGTAGTATAGATCATTCAGAAAGAAGCTGCTTATGTGCTATTTGGTTCTAGTAGAAAATGAATGAGTGTCTGTCCATGGGACATTAATCAACTATGCAGCCAGAACTTCCCTCATGAACTGGGTTCTATCAGACCTACCAGGTCATAAGATCGGGCCATCACAGAGATCCAAAGTATGATATAAGTAGTGTATTTGGAATCATATCTCAGTGTGTCCAGAGGGCATAAGTAAGTTATGTGAATCAGTGCCCCAGTCCCTATTGTTGCAATAAGGCCTCTCTTTCAGCTCACATCTGTGGCCTCATGAGGCATTCTCTATGACTGGTTGACAGAGGAGGAAAAAGCCTGTGTCTGGTTCCTGTGTTGATGTGAACCAAAAATGAATGGCAGCTGCACTACAGCCCCAGTCAGAGGCAACTCTGAAATACAGTAGTAAGGAAAAATGCTTCAAGTGTGCAGAGCTGATCAATCATCCACTTAGGGTGAAGACATAAATAAGCATATATGTGGACTTCTGGACAGTGGTGAATAGTTTGACTGGTTGATCAAGTTGTTGGGAGAAGCAAGATTGGAAGTTCAGGGCAAAAGGAGAGGCATGTGGATGGACCTAAAGGCATGCACACAGTGTGAGGATCTTTATATCTGACAGTAACGCCTACGAGAGAACATCAACTGAAAAAGAAGAAGCAATAGACAAGTCAACAGGATGACTTGCTCAGTAAATATCAGCCAGCCTCTGTGTTTGGTATACCAGTACTTGCACAATGCACCTATGAATGAAGTAATCATGATATCAGAGATAGAAACTATTTATTGGACCAACAACATGGGCTCTCTCTTACTGAGACTTATTAGCTACTACTGCTTGGTATCTTGAGTATCTTTCTTACATTTCAGTACCAGAGGCCAATGCTAAAACATCAATATGGTACTTTCCCTTGAAGAGACAAACCAGACATTTGGTGGCAAGTTGATTACATCCTGCACTGTAAGGAGCAATGATTTATTATAACTAGGATTTACTTATATTCTGAGTGAGCACTTAACTTTCCTGCCTGCAGTGCATCAGCCTACTCTACTATTTCAGTTCTCAAAGAACGTCTGACTTACCAACATGAGGTCCTGCATAATATTATCTTGCATTAATGAATTCACTTCATGGCAAAGGAGGAATAACAATGGGTGTATCACTATGCAATCCACTGGTTTTATCATATGCCACATTACCCAGAAGCTGCAAGCCTAAAAGAGTACTGGCATAGTCTCTTGAAGGCGCAGATAAGGCAGCATCTTAGATATGATGCCTATGATTTGGGGATGCTGTCCTTTAATGAAGCAGTCTGTGTCTTGAATGAATCGTCATTATATGGTGCTCTATCTCCAACAAGTAGACTACATAGACCTGAGGGAAAATGGGTGGAAGGAGTGGCCCCACTCACCATCATTCCCAATGACCCACTTGAAAACTTAAATTCTGTGGGTCTAGATGGCCTGATTTCTAGAAGGTGGATGCATCTACCAAGGGACACTGTAATATTCCTAATAAACCTAAAGCTATGGCAGCCACCTGGTAACTTGCGGTTTCTCATGCCAATATAACAGCAGGTAAAGAAATGGATTAACATACTGGAAAAGCTAGCCTGACCATCATGAGTAGGTAGAGTTGTTATTCTTATATCCATTCGTTAACTGTGAATGGACAATGAACCTGGAAAGAAGGGGCTGGAGAACAGGGAGGCCAGTCATCTTTCTGCCATGTCCAGCCTCCCAGAGATCTTGAGTTCCTTAGGACTGAATCTACCTCCACAGCAATGAGCTTAGAATGTGGCAGGAAAGGAGGTCATCCTCAAGGTGACCTCCAGAAAGCACCACTGTGAAACATTCCCAACCATTACAAGGCCTGCACATTGACTCCACTCTCAGGAAAGGAAATGTATTTGTTGACTATGGGCCAAGAGGGAATATGACAACTGGGCTCTGAATGTCAGGAAATAGCGCTATAGGTAGAAGTAGAGAGCTTGCCCCAGAGCCAAATTGAAGAAATTGTTCAGTGCTGACTGAAATGGCCACTTCTGGGGCTTGTGAGAGTTTGACTTCATCAGCCAGAGGAGGAATCAGCTTGATATATCAGAACTTTTTCAAGGCTTCATTGGGAAACTGGATTCTTATTTTGGAATTTTCCTTTTTCTGTATCCTATTACTTGACACCTCGTATTCCTCACATTGTTCCATATTTGTTCAACGTTTCTTATTTGTCGGGTGCCTACAGTGTGCCAGGCCCTGTGTGGTTCAAGTAGTGGTGGGATTAGGGGAGTGAGTTTGGGGGCCAGGATAAGATACAAGGTTGAGTTAGCCATGGCACCTTTCCTTGAGGAGCTTGAGATCCAGCAAGGCAGGCAGAACTTTGATCAAAAACAGTGTAAAATGCTAGAGCAGAAGTCTAAACACAGCACCATGGGACTCCAAAGGAATAACAGCTGTTCAGCTGCCCAAAGATCAGGGAAGTCTTCACAAAGGAGAGGACACTTGAGCAGAGGCTTGATTAACAAATAGGAACTTAAGGTTGAGAAGAAGAGAAAGGCCATTCTTGGCAGAGAGAACAGAGTGTGTAAAGACACCAAAATAAGAAATATGGTTGTATTTTGTGGAATGATAAGTGAGCCTTTGTGGGAATCTAAAGTTGTGCAGGATATTCTCTGTGTAAGAGTGTCTGGCCCAAGAGATCACATAGGTGCTGATCCCCAGCTTACATTCTGCTTGTCAACTCATTCTGGTAAGAAACTGATTCTTCCAAGAGAAAGGGGTTTTATTCTATCAGTTTTTATTATCACTGCACCCAGTCCCTCCATTATTTTTCTTCTGTCTTCAAGCTTCATCTCTTCTCAGAGTATGATGGTGAATGACCCCCCAAGATATTCTCAGGCTAAAAACAGGTGTAAGTGGCAGAATTTTCTTGTGAATACTTGCCAAGACCTAGGGTTGATTGCCCTTGCTTTTTTCTTGAAATCCTGACACATTCTGGGGAAGGACAATCTGGAGATGTTCTCTTTGGGAGGCTCCTTGTGGCTTTGGAGAGCAGAGTGCCCAGGAAGTGCAGAGTGACTCAAGGGAACCAAGGAAGGGGAAGAGAGAGAGGTAGTTGGTAGCCAACACACAACACAAAATAATGCCACCCATGGTCCATAAATACATTTAATACTCAATTAGACTCAACCAGCAACACCTATTTCCTCCTACCCCAAAGTACACACACACACACACACACACACACAAACACACACACACATACACATATCCTTTAAGGGTAAAGAAGGAAAAAGAGGCAAAACTAGAAGCTGATGATCAATTTCACAATATCTAGAGCTGTCAGTAAAAAAACATAAGCCCAAATGGAACTGCAAAACCTCCTTCCTGCTTTCCCTCCCCACTCTACCACTTTCCTTGAGCTGTTACGAAGTTTGCTCTAGCAGTATTGGGGCTGACTTCCAGCCTCTCATGCCCACTGGAGCGACTGCCCCCCTCTGCCGAAGAGGCCACAATTTGTTATTGGTCTCTCACTACCAGTGTCCTCGACTTGGAGGCCAGATGACTTTTTGTTTCCTTACTTCTCTGTAGAAAGTCCACAGTACTCTGTATCCCAACTTCTGTGACCTTGATAAGTTCACTTATCAACACGAAATCTGTTTTCTCATCTCTAAAACAGTAATAATGTAATAATAGTAATAATAATAATATCCATCTCAGAGGGTTGTTTGTGAAAATTAATTGAAATTTTTCTGGGTAAAACACCCAACACAGTACCTAGCACATAGTAAAAGCTCACTAAATGTTATTGACTAGCATCTATTTCACAGAGATGCACTTCAGTCACACAGGAAGAGATTGAGTAGGGACTTGAACTAAATTTTTATGACTTGGTCCAATGTATAAGTTCATGGATCTTTCCACTTATCCTAGAAAGGAAATTTGAGTTTCTTTTCAACTTAATTTCTGAGTATCTACTATGTGTAAGGCACTTGGACTCAGCACTGGAGATACCAAGATGAACAAGATATTATTCCTGTCATTGAGTTCATTGTCTCCTAGGGGACAATGGTGGCTAACTGGACAATTACAATACAAGTAGATAATATTGTTATCAGTCAGTGCAAAACTTTGTGGAAACACAACTGAGAGACAATTGGTTTAAAGTGGGGACAAAAGGAAAAATTCCTGCATGGGATGTCACCTCAAGTGAGTCTTGTCAGATGAGTGAGACTGGTCTTATGAAGGGGAGAGGTATGAGTATGTAGCTGGTGGGGGTCATGAACAGGTTCCAAGTCTAGGCTAAGGTGCTTGAGCAAGTAAGATCCTCATGGGGAGAGTATCTAAGGATGATGAATCAGGCAGGGCATGAAATTAGAGAGTTAGGTAGAGGCCAGGTCATGAGAATTCTTAGACACCAGGTTATGGAACTTTTTCTTGAGAGTAATGGGGAGAAAGAATTGGCTGTAAATAGGAGAATGACATAAATATTATATTTAGATATGATGTTTAAAAAGTTTCAGGTGGGTAAACCAGATAAGAAATTATTGTAGTAATACAGGTTACAGATGATGTAGGCTTACACCAAGGTAGTAGCAGTAGAAATGGAAAGTATATATCTAATAGAAGATATTTTTAGAAGATAGAATGGACAGGAGAGGATTTGCTGATGGATTGGATATAAGGGGTGAGGAAAAGAGAAAAATCCAGGGTTACAATAAGGATTTTGCCTTAAGCGATTGGGTAAATGTGGTGGCATCTGGGATTGGGAATATAGAATTTTCCTCCTATGCTTTCAATTGGCACATGAGAAAACAGAGACCCTCAGAGGGGAAGTCGTGTACCAAAGTGTGCACAAAAACTTAGGGGCAAATGGGGGAATCTGGACTCATTTTTTATTTAGTTTTTGCTCAATACTTTTTCTACTGCACCAAAAAGTTCCTCTGCTCAGCAGTCTTTGTATATTGGCAAGAGATAAATGAATCAAATTAACATCAAAAGCCCAATATCAAAGCAGGAAGTGTAGATGGTTGGGTCATAAATCTACAGTTTTGTTAACATGACTCACATTAAAGAGAATTTATTCACCAGGCATTGATTTTTTTTAACATTGGACTTGAAATGAATGATTTTGTATAAAGCAAAACACACTACCCTCGGTATTTAATGAGAGAAGAATCACAGCCTAGTCAGGAAGAGTTGTGGTTCCTGACCATAAAGAAAGACAGGCCTGGCTCATGAGGGAGAGATAGTTTTTATTCTCTAAGGAGTTTCAGTCATCAGGAACTTCCAAGGCTGGTAAAGGAAATATTCATTCATTCAACATATATGTATTGGGGACTTATATTCCAGGCACCATTCTAGGCACAGTGAAATATAGGTCCCCAATAAATATATATTGGATGAATGAATATTTAGTGGGAGAAAAAGACAACAAATAATACACTTAATATGTAAGTTAAATATATAGTATGTTTTACTATATATTAATAAGTGCTAAGGAAAAATATAAAGCAGGTGTTATGAACAATATTGTGTCCCCCTCCAAATTCATTTCTTAAAGTCCCAAATTCCAGTGCCTCAGAATGTGACTGTATTTGTAGATAAGAGCTTCAAAGAGTTAAATTAAACTGGAGTTTTTAGGGTGGGCCCTAATCCAATATGACTGATATCCTTATAAGAAGAGGAAATTTGGACAAAGACATGTACAAAGGGAAGACCATGTAAAAACACAGGGAGAAGACAGCCCATCTATAAGTCAAGGAGAGAGGCTTCATAAGAAATAAACCCTGTTGCTCTCAGACTTGTAGCCTCCATAAATGTGAGAAAATGTTTCTGTTCTTTAAACCCCATGCCCCTAATTCTGTGACACTTTGTTATGGCAGCTCTAGCAGATTGCAGGGATACATACATACAGCAGGGGAAAGGGATAGGGAGTGCTCTGGTGTGATTAGGTTTGCAATTTTACCCAGAGAAGTAAGGTGACATTTGAACAAAAAAATCTAGAGGAAGTGAAGGAGCATCACACAGAGATATCTCAGGAAGAGTGTTCCAGGCATAGGAGACAGCAAGTGCAAAGACCCTGAGGTGGGGGTGTGCCTGGTGAGTTTGAGGAACAATAAGGGAAGCCAGGATAGCTAAAGCAGAGTGAGTAAGGTCAGAGAGTTAGTAGATGGTGGCCCAGACCATGTAGCACCTTTTAGGTCATCGTATGGAATTTTATTCTGAGTGAAAATTAGATCTTGCCACTGTGGAAAACAGTTTGTTGGTTTCTTAACAAGTTAAAGATAGAATTACTATGTAATCCAGCAATTTTACTCTTAGGTACATACCCAAAAGAATTGAAGACAGAGATACAAACAGATGCTTGCATATGAATATTCATAGCAGCCTTATTCATAATAGCCAAAAATGGAAACAACGAAATGCCCAACAACAGATGACTGGGTAAACAAAATGTGGTATACCCATACAATGGAATATTACTCAGCCATAAAAAGGAATGAGATATTGATACATGCTACAGCATGGATAAAACTGGAAAACATCAGGATAGGTGAAAGAAGCCATACACAAAAGGCCACATATTGTATGGTTCCATTTATATGAAATGTTTAAAATAGGCAAATCCATAGAGACAGAAAGCAGATTAGTGGTTGCCAGGGGCTGGTTAGAGGGCATAATGGGGATTGACTGCTTAATGGATATGGGATTTCCTTTAGGAGTGACCAAATTCTACAAGTAGATAGTAGTAATTATTGTACAACAGTGTGAATACACTAAAAATCATAATGGTGAATTTTATGTTATGTGTATTTTACCACAATAAAAGTACTTAGACCCAAAGAAGTATTTTGAATAAAGAGGTGGCATGATCTTACATATTTTAAAATGATCATTCTGACTGCTCTGTTGAGAAGGAATGGATAGGTGGGTGGCAAGAATAGAAGCAGGGAGATCAATTAGAGGCTCTTTTAGTAACCAAATCGAGGGATTAGACAGGTGGATAGGAGTCTGGAGCTTAGAGGAGAGGTCTTGTGAGGGAGATATTAATTTGAAAGTCTTCACCATATAGATGATATTTAAAGCAATGAGACTGGTTGGGACCACCAAGAGATAGTTCTCCCATTTCATATAGATTGTTTAGTCCCTTACATGGTGGAACTTCAATTCCAATAGAGGAGACACAGTTTCTTTACTTTATGTAAGAGGACTTCAACTTTTAACAGGAGATAATCTTCACCCTGGGGAGGCTTGTCTTCTGGGAGAAACTGTTGTTACCCTGATGTATCCCCAGTGTGATGGAGAAGCAATGGTCTCCTTACTCTAAAGATCTCCCAATCTGACTAGGGAGACATTGTCCACTCACTCTAAGTAGCCCCAGCTGAAGAAAAAGGCATTGTTCCACCCCAGGGAGTTTTCCCCAGTCTAATGAGGAAGGCATGGCCCCCACTCTGGGCTCCCTAGTGCTTATGCCTGTAGCTCTGAGGAGGGGGGCACAGAAAGCACTATCATTGCTCAGGCAACAGCATCAACTCACAGAACTAATGTTAACAGTGAAGAGATCCATACATGTTACAGCCCAAAGCTGAATACCAGTTAATGTCCATGTCTGGGAAGAGCAATTAGAGTTCATTAATTGAGTTGCTGGTAACACTGCCATTCTCAAGGCTAATTATCTTTAATTAAAGTTGTCTACTTTGATAATAAGCATTCAGCCTCCTTCCATTCAATTTAACAATGTTCCAGGCACTATCCTAGACACTTCAGGGAATACCACACTTTAGGGAGCTCAATGTTTTGTCATGGGACCATCCCAGTACATAGATAACTCCAACTTAAGGCAGAAACTGATAAGTTCTGAAGAGAGTTATATGCTAGGGTTAGATCAGTACAAAGGTACTTAAGGGGAAGATTAATTCTGTCTGAGGAGGGGAACATTGGATGGAGCTTTACGGAAGAACCAATGTTTGAGCTGTAACTTAGGAGAATGAGTAAAATTTCCTCAGGCATTTTAGATAGATAGAACAGCTTAAGTAAGTGATTGGAGGCTGAAAAATACAGAGTATATACAGTTACTAATATAACTATTAATTTTTATTTTTCTCATTTATTCATTAATTTAGCAAAGATTCGCTGAGCACTTGTTATGTTCTAGGAACCCTCCTCAGTGCTTTGGATACAGCAATGAGCAAAATAAATTCCCTGTCCTCATGGAGCTTTCATTCTAGAGGGCTGGGATAGACCATAAACAAATAAGCAAATAAGTACATAACTTGTTAGGTAGTAATAAGTGTTTCCAAGAAAAAAGCAGAATAAGGGGGTAGAGAGTGATGGGGGAGAGGTTGTGCTATTTTATATAGCATGGTCAGAGAAGTCATGTCTGCTAAGATGTCATTTGAGGAGAGACCTAGATGACATGAAGGAGTGAATTAAAGATATATCTAGTGCAAGAACATTCCAGATGCAGAAAATAGCAAGACCCTATGGCGAGAGTATGCTTACTATATTCTGGGGTCAGCAAGGCCTGAGCAACATAAAGAACAAAGTCATGATTTACTTAGAAGAGGAAGCCCAAGATAAGGAACAGGCTTGGGAGTTATGGAAGATCTGGAGTTTGGTTTAGGGCATTTTAAGTTTAAGATGTTTATTAGCCATCCAAGTGTAGGTGTCCATCAGGCAGTTGGATATATTAATATTTAGCTTAGGGGAGATGCCCCTCTGAAGCTAAAAATTGGGGAGTTGATGGCACATAGATATTTAACATGATGTGACTGGATGATATCTCAAGGGAGGAACTGTGGATGGAGACATGGTCTATGGACTCAGTTCTGAGTTGCTCCAATGTTAAGCACTTGGATTGATGAGGAAGAACAAACAAAAGAGACTTGAAAGAAATGGTGAGCGGTGGTTTTTCTAAAAGTGAAGGCGAGAAGTAATGAATCTTTGAATTACAGTTCTGGCAGTGGGGATGTAGAAATAGGGTCAGAGTTTAGCAAGGCATCATGGGAGTAAAATCATCAGTATTGGGCATGGGGGTGAGGGTGGACAGAGAGAGAGAATGGCACAGGAAGCCTCCTGGGCATGATTTTGGCTCAGACAACTTGGAAGATGGTGATATCATTAATGAATACAGGGGACATTGTCAGGGGAGGGAAGAACTGGTTTGAGCAGAGAGAAGCAGAAGGAAGAGTCGGGGAAATGTTAAGTTCAATTTGAGACATTTGAGTTTGAAATTCTTGAAAGGCATTCAAGAAGAAGTGTCAGATTGGTAATAGTAAATGCCAAGACCTAGAACCATATAAACGCTGACATTGTTTCTTCAGTCACTAATCACTATGTGTCTATCACTCAGTCTCATAATGTGGTGTCCACTGATGGGTGAAGGTTGGAGGGAAGAGATATTTAGTAAGGAGGAAATTCAAATTTCTGAATCTACTCTGTCAGTTAGTAACTCTGGGACCTTGGGCTAGTTATATTATCTCTTTAAGCCTAGGTTTCCTCCTTCATAAATGGAAACAATGTTAATACCTCATGGGTTTTCTTTTTGAGGATTAAATGAGTAATTGCATGGCAAAATTGTGAGAGAAGTCAGCGCTTACAAAATTTTGGTTGAGTGAGGCTATGAATGGATTAGTTTAAGCACCTCGCAGGAGCACCAGGGAACTCCAGATGGGGAGCTACAAGCCAGGCAGGCATGTCTTGGGCATGAATGAGGAATAGGAGTAAAAAGGACTTTTCTGAAATTTCCTGGCATCTCTCTAGAGATCCTAGAAATCTAGGTGATAACCTTCAAGAAGGGCTGCAAGGAGGCCCCATCTCACCTGCATGCTCGTCTGTCTTGCACATAGAGAGCATGGAACCAGCTGGGACCCCTCTCTTGTGGTATAGGGAATAACTCCATTCCAGCAGGCCTGCTATTGGGATGTCTGTGCCAATTTCCCCAGGAATGGAGCTGTTTCTGGGGACTAGATGGGGATTATATGGGGGAATAAGGGACCAGGAACTCAGGGTTTGTGGGCAGAGCAACACTGAAGTGGGTTAGTCGTGACTGGGCAGGTGCAGATGGAGAGGGAAAAGATAATAGGGTTTATAAAATCACAGCAATAATGTAAGAAATCAAGAGAAAGACAGACATACAGCCAGACTGACTGACAGAGACTGGAAATATAACGAGAAGGTAATTTTTCCACTACAATAGTGCCTGTCAAAATCTAGCAGAGGGCCTGACACTCAGTACATAGGTAGTGAGTATTTGTTGAATGAATGAATGTATGAATGGGGCAGGAGGCAAGCTGGGAGGACAGAGAGAGAGAGAGAGAGAGAGAGAGAGAGAGACAGAAACAGAGAATTGTACGGTGGTGGAAGAATGAATCTGTAACTGAAATCAATTCAACAAACATTTATTGATCTCCCATTGCCTGCCAAGTACTGAGAAAATTAGACCTGGAGGCATTGCGCTGAGTCACAAATAGCTCTGAGCTCTAGCAGGCTGGCAGCTGTGTTAGAAAGCAGCACTGGAAAGTGGTCTCTGTTATCAATTGTCGACATTCTGGATACTCCCCAAAATGTCTTTACTCTGCCTACTTCTGGTGTGCTTAGTGTCCCTGCCATACTATAGGTCAAACTTAAGGAAACCCAACAAGCATGTTTTAATATGTTATTACCATACAAAAACTGGAAGAAATCTCAGTTGGAATGTCAGGAACTGTTACCCAATTTATCTCTTTTGATTATTACTAGAACCCTGAAACAAAAGTATCATCATTCCCATCTTAGAGATGAAAAAACTGAGGCTCATAAGTTGAATGGCTTGCTCAAGATCATATGGTAGCAAAGCCAGGGTTCAAACATAGTTCTTCTGTTTGTTGTTCAGCCCTGGCTGCCTTCATAAGTTCTGTACACACTTAACCCTCATACCACTTTCCAAAGACTGGATAAATGAAAATGCAGACATCTAAAGGCAGCACATGTTGAACAGAGACATATGCTGCACAGAAGAGTCTTGACTTTACAGTAGGGACACTAACATAAGGAGACTCCCTGTGCAATTCAATTATTATCTGATTATTAATTCATTCACTGAATCACTCATCTATTCAATGATGCTTCAAACATGGGTTGATCTCATATTGAATACTATGTGCCCAAAAGTGTTGTGAAGCAAGTCAGAAATGATGAGTACCTGGAGAACATTTCACTCCATTGGGTGATGGGGAAACCAAGGATAACAACGATAAGAGCTAACATTTAATGAGTACTTACATTGTTCCAACTACTTTCCATAGTTTAACTTCTTTTATCCCCAAAATGACCCTATGAGGTGTAGGTACCATTATTTCCCTCATTTTATGATTAATGAATGGAGGCCCAGAGAGACGAAAACTTGCTTAAGGTCACACAGCTAGGTGGCAGAACCAGGATTTGAATCCTGAAAATCTGACTCCAGAGTTCCCAATGATAATTCCAGGCTGATATAAATGTTAAATTCTCCATCCTATTCTCTCACTCATTCTCACATTCCTTCCCCTCCAGTCAAAGAGAATCTCTCTCCCCTTCTTGTTTCATTCTCTTTACCATCCCCATGATTTTGTTTCCTCTCTTACCTTTGCCTGGGATACTCTCTTCATTGCTTTATCTTTCCCCACAAAAACTCTTCTTACACTGAAAATGGTAGTTCAGATGCTGCCAACTTCATCATGAAGCTTAACATGAACCCACCTAAGCAATGTGAAGTGAGCTCTTCCCATTCTCTTCAGGAGGTCATGATTTTGACTTAGATCTTTTGTAGCACTTACTATGTCCTGCTTATATCTTTGTTTTTATATTATTGTTATTGTAACTTATCTTTACTCCTCCACTGTCCTGAAATAGATTGCAATTTTCTTAAGAGCTAGGACCATGTCTAGAACCCTCAACAAAACTCTCATGTTTGGCATGGTGCTTAGGTGTTGTAGGTATCTGTTTGTATAGAAGTAACTTATCTGATGCCTGGTTGCCCAGACATGCATGCACCTCATGCAGTAAGTCTAAGTTCATGAATATAAGTTACTTCCACCTGCCTACTTTCTAAAGGCATTCTTCACATTCTTGCTGCAGGCTACAGATAATAGTGTGGAACATAGGTGTGATGATGCAATAGAAGATAGCAATGAATTTTTTTTATCTTGGAATGCCTGTGAATGACATTTTAGGTACATAGAGGTGACTGTGCTGTAGAAGATGGCCACCAGAGCCAAATGGGAACTATAGCTGGAAAAGACTTTGGATGGCAAGGTTCATAGTGGAGGGCAAGTCAGGAGGGCCCATAGGAGATGAGGATGAACTTAAAGGCCCAAAGCAGGCTCATGATACTGCCACCCAGCAGCAGCCATTCATCGCGGCTAGTAGTGTAAGAGAATTTCAGGTTTAGCACAGTCTGGATCTTACATGTGAAATGGTTGGAGACATTGATTGGAGGCATGGTAGAGTGATGACATAGTGGACATGAGGATTCTACTGAAAATGTTTACTCTTATCCAGCAGCTGTCCACCAGGCCCACGCAGACCCTCTCTAAAAAAGTGGGTAACACAGAGTGTTACAGGTGGCTATAGCCCAGATTTAGGCCATGGCAGCCAGGTGGAAGACGGGAGGAGGTAGTTTGTTGTCTGGGGAAAGTAGTGGGCCAGGAAGAGAGTCAGGGTAGGAGTCAGGCCATTGGCCGGTATGTGTGGGCTGCTACTATTGCAGTAGCAGATGTCCAGGAAAGAGAGATTCCTGAGGAAAAAATATGTAATACTGCATGGTTGGTTAAGCCAGATGAGGAGGATGAGGAGGACATTGCCAACCAGAGGGATAAGATAGACTAACAGTATGACGCTGAAGAAGAGTACTTATACTTGTTGATAATTGGATAGGCCCAGGAACAGTCATGACTGTAGAATTTTCTGTCAATTGCCTTACCCACTGTTGGCTCTCAGGAGAAATGATTATAGAATTGTTCGGGGGCTCCCTGGACCAATCCCTTAGACCCTGGCCATTATACTGAGTCCATGAAAATGGTCACAAATTGAGTATCCTGAACACAGACTAAGTCCCTAACTGAGGGAGTTGTATCCAATCAAGGTTTGAAATACTTCTGCTCACATATTGTCAAGGTTTCTTCTCTAACCTTGTACACGTACAGATCTGGATACTATTGCAGGAACGCGCAGGGGTTGTGTTTACTCCTACAACTTCTTTCTCCAAGGCTATCAAAGTGTGCAAAAAGGGAGCAGTTTCTTGGTGAAATGAATTCATGAATGAATTAATGCAGAGACTTCTGAATTTCTTTAGGCCTTGTTTGGGGTCAGACGAATTTTGAGTACAGTCCATTATTTTTTTTAAGTACTTTTTTCTTTTTTTTTTTAGAACTTTTATTGAGATACAGTAAACATACAATAAACTGCATATATTTACACTGCACAATTTGGTATCCCAATCTCCCAATTCATTCCCCTCCAACCCTCCCTGCTACGCCTGCTTGTTGTCCATATGTTTGTTCTCTACATCTGGCTCTCTATTTCTATCTTACAAACCAGTTGATTTGTACCATTTTTCTAGAGTCCGCATATATGTGTTAAAATACAATATTTGTTTTTCTCTTTATGACTCACTTCACCTAATCATTTTAGGTGTAAGTTTAGGTTGTTTGAGATTTTTCTTGTTTCTTAAGGTAGGCATCTATTGTTATAAACTTTCCTCTTAGAACTGATTTTTCTGCATCCCATAGATTTTGGAAAGTTGTGTTTCTATTTCCATTCATCTTGAGGTATTTTTTGATTTCCTCTTTGATTTCTTTGTTGACTCATTGATTTTTTTAATACCATGTTGTTTAGTCTTCATGTGCTTGTGTTTTTTCCAGTTTTCTTCCTATAATTAATTACTAGTTTCATACCATTGTGGTCAGAAAAGAAGTTTGATATTATCTCAATATTCTTATATTTATTGAAACTTGTTTAGTGGCTGAGCATGTGATTTATCCTGGATAATGTTCCATGTGCACTTGATAATAATGTGTATTCTACTGTTTTGGGATGGAATGTTCTTTAGATATCTATTAAGCCATTTGGTCTAATGTGTCATTTAAGGCCTCTGTTTCTTTATTCATGTTGCTTTTCTGTATGAATGATCCATCCATTGATTTAAGTGAGGTATTAAAATCCCCTACTTTTACTGTATTCAATATTAGCATCAATTTACCCTTTAAGTCTGTAACTGTTTTCTTTATATAGTTGTGTTCTTGTGTCAGGTGCATATATGTTTATGAATGCTATATCTTCTTGGATTGATCCCTTTATCATTATATAATGCACTTCTTTTGTTATAGACTTTATTATTTTATGTGGACCATTTTTAAAGTCTTTAATTTGTTACAATATTGCTTCTGTTTTATGTCTTGGTTTTTTGGGTGCAAAGCATGTGGGATGTAGCTCCCTGACCAGCCATTGAACCTGCACCCCCTGCATTGGAACATGAAGTCTTAAACACTGGACCACCAAGAAAGTCCATATAGACTTTGTTTTAAAGTCTGTTTGGTCTGATATGACAAATCAGCTTTCCTTTCCTTTCAAGTCCATCGCCTTAACCACTCAGCCATGACTACCAACTTTCCTTTTATCTCAATTTGCCTGGAATATCTTTTTCTATCCTTTCACTTTCAATCTATGTGTCTTTAGCTCTGAAATTAGTCTCTTGTAGGCAGCATATAGATGGTTCTTTTTTTTTTTATCCATTCAGTCACCCTTTATCTTTTGATTAGAGTAGTCTTTCTATTATGAAGATCATTCTCTTGGTGCATTTTTGAAGGATTTTGTTTGTAAAAATAAAATGATCTATGTACTACTTTTCAGGGTGGGGGGGAGTGATGTCTGTTGCATAAATAAGGGGGTTCTATCACCTAGGGAATGTTGTCAATAACCCACATTTCCTTATTTTTCCAGTTCCCAGTAGTCATTTTCGGAAGACCCCGAAACTAAAGTACAACTTTGGGGTAGTGCCAACCTTACTTAATAGACTGTGAAATAACCTGGAGAAGGAAAGCAGATATCTTGTCAGTTACCGCAGTTGAAATCTTATGGTGTCAGTATTTTTGAAAGAGCCCATAATACTTTCAGAGGGAGAAGAGATGCTTATGCTGGGAGAGATCTAATGCCTTCATTATTTCATAACTGTCTTGATATTAAATTTAAAATGTCACTTGAAATTCTCCAGCAGGGTTGGGATGAGGCAAGACACATATCCTGGTATCTCTGGAAACTTTTGATAGGTAGAAGATAGGACATGCTCACTTCTGAACACTGGTGGAATAATGTATTGCAGATAGTTTTAAAAATGCAAGTGTAGGAGATGAGAAACTTTCCTCCCAAGCCTTCAGGGAAAGAAAAAATTATTGCTTTAGAAAAATGGGTACAATTTGAAGAAAGGAAGTACTTTCCTATGTCTGCTCCTGAAAACTTTGCACTAGCTTAGTTAGACTTTAGGAATAACAATTCTAGCTGAATGCAGAATGCAGAATGTAGAGAAAATGCTGCCCTGTATTGAACCAATGTAAAGCCATACCTTGGTTATGCTCCAGGACTCTAAATCAAATCATGCCTACTAGAGACTCTATGGTTTGAAGCAGATTATGGCAACTGCCTAGAGCCCACCTTGAGCTGTCATCTACCAGGTTCCTAAATTTTTGTTGGGGCAGGGAGGAATACTGCTGCCTGAGTTTATCTTATGCTCTTAAGAGCAAAGATTGTTGAACAGAGATTAACCTCTTCAAATTCTCTGGACTATTGGAGTCCGGGTTATCTGGGAATCTGTCTTCCAAAGGAAAAATTGTAGCATAATGGTAACGTCAGAAGAAAATGTGTGCAGTCACCAGCAGCAGCCGAAATAAAGGTTAAAAATTCTTCTCTTTTCCTCTGCCATTCAACCTTCTGCAGGTTATAGCCTCTCAACTTGTGAATATCCAGTTTACTTATTTTTGAAAATGGCAATCTCACAGATGTATAGACATATTAAAGTTCAGAAAAGCTCTTGTTGTTTCTGGTTACCCTCTGGAACTACACAGAATAAGTGTAAACTTGTTTTGAAATGACAAATTTTCAAATATTTCAAGGTAACTCATTGTCCCTCATTACCTAATGCTTGAATTCCACAACTGGTCTATCAAATCCCTACTTTTCTTTCTAATCTCTGCTCCCAAAATCTAATCTCTAAAAAGCATTTAGAAGACCCCTTTTATCCATCACTTTCCTGTTCAAGGACCTAAAATTCATTCCTGATGTTTATTTTTTGTTGACCTTTTTAAAAAAGGCAGGTCTGTTGAGGTATTATAAAGTTTACCTTTTTAGGTATATATTTCTGAATTTCAACAAATATAGAGTCATTTAACCACCACCACATCAATATATAGAATATTTTCATCACTCTGAAAGTCTCCACTTTTTCCTTTGTAATCAATGCCTTTCACACACCCCTGCGACCACTAATCTAATTTGTCTTCTTTATAGGTATGCCTTTTCCAGAAAGTTATGTAACTGGAAACATAGAATATATAGCCTTTTGTGTCCATCCTTTTACAAAGCAAAATGCTTTTGAGATTTATCCACGTTGTGGTATATATGAGTAATTCATTCCTTTCACTACTAAATTGTGTTCCGTTGAATAAATGCACCACAATTTGATCATTCATTAGTTGATGGGAATTTGAGTTTATCCTGTTTTGTTATCTCTTCTGAGTAAAACTGCTATAAGAATTTGCTGTAGGTCTTAGTAGACATGTGTTTTCATTTATTTTGAGTAAATACACAGGAGTGAGGTAGTTGGGTCATAAGTTAAGTTATATATTTAAAATTATAAGAGCTTGCCAAACTATTTTCCAAAGAGGCTATGCTGTTTTGCTTTCCCAACAGCAATGTATATGAGTTCTAGTTGCTCTGCAACCTCACCAGGTATAGTCAGGGTATCTTTGTTTTTGCCATTTAGAAGGTATGTATTGCCATTTAATTGTGGTTTAATTTGGATTTCCCTAAAGCAAATTATACTGGACATCTTCCTTGGAGTGTATATTTAAAACTGCTCAAATTTTCATTGGATTGTTTTATCATTATTGAGTTGTGAGAATTATTTATGTATTAGGGATACAAGTCTTTTATCAGACATGTGTTCTGAAATTTTATGTCCTTGCCTGTGGATTGCCTTTGTGTGTCCTTAACAGTGTCATTCAAATAACAGTAGTTTTGAATTATGATAAAGACAAATATATCAAACTTTCTTTTGTTGTCTGTGCTTTATGAGTCCTGTGTAAGAAATCTTTGCCTAACGCAAGTCACATTGAATTTCTCTAGAAGTGTTTTGGTTTTACATTTGGAACAGTGATACATTTGGAATTGATTTTAAAATATGGGTTAAAGTTCCTTTATTTATTTATTTTTTTGCTTACAGTGATCCAACTGTTCTAGCATTATTTGTTGAAAGTGCTATAATTTCTTCATTGAATATCTTGTTACGTTTGTTGAAAATCAATTGATCATAAGTATTTCGGGTCTTTTTCTATACTCTCTTCTATTTTGTCCTATTGATCTATATGTTTTATCTTTTGCCAACACCACACTTTCTTGATTACTGTGGCTTCATAGTAAGTCTTGAAAGCAAGTAGTGTATATGGTTATGCTTAAAAAAGGGGCCCTTGTCTTTCCTGAAATATTATGAAATATATGATGACTATGATCTGCTTCAAGATAACCTGTGGGGGACAATTGGGTAGAGATATAGAGGGAACAAAAGAGCTGAGTTGATCATTGTTGAAGCTAGGTGATGGGTAGATGAAGGCACATTCTCTCCAGTTTGGTATGTGATTAAATTTTCCTTATTAAAAAAAAGGAAGTAGTATAATTCTTCCAATGTTTTTTTTAAAATTGTTTTGGCTATTCTAGTCAATTTGGCCCAACATAAAACAGGACACTTAATGGTTGAAACTCATTATATAAGACCTATTTAGAGAAAGGGTGATGATTCCCACTGCTTTTCCACTTAGGAGCCAAGTTTGGAGTGCTCTTTATTTGGAAAGAGTGAACAGCACCTCTTGATGCTCAACATTAATGGCTGGTCCCACCCATTAAGGCCCCTGTGTTACTTTCATATTGCTACTGTAACAAATTACCACAAATTTAGTGGCATAAGAAATTACCACAAACTTAGTGGCTTAAAACAGCACAACTTTGGAAATATGATGGCTAACAGGCACATGAAAAGATGCTCAACATTGCTAGTCATCAGAAAAATACAAATCAAAACCACAATGAGATATCATCTTATATCTGTCAGAATGGCTATTATCAAAAAGTGTACAAACAACAAAGGATATCGAGAAAAGGGAACCCTAGTACACTGTTGGTAGGAATGTAATTTGGTGCAGCCACTGTGGATAACAGTATGGAGGTTAGTCAAGAAATTAAAACTAGAACCGCCATATGATCCAGCAATTCCACTCCTGGTTGTGTATCTGAAGAAAATTAAAACACTAATTTATTTAAAAAGATACATGCACCTCAATATTCATAGCAGCATTATTTACAAAAGCTAAGATATGAAAGTAACCTAAATGTCCACCGAGATGAATTGATAAAGAAGATATGATATATATAATATATAATATATGACATATATTATATATTATATATGCATAATATATGTAGGAATATTACTCAGCCATAGAAAAGAATGAAATTTTGCCATTTGTAACAACATGGATGGCCCTAGAGGTTATTATGCTTAATGAAATATGTCATACAGAGAAAGACGAATACTCTATGTTATCACTTACATGTGGAATCTAAAAAATAAAACAGGGAAGAGATGGCGGCCAAGTAGAAGGATGTGGAGTGCATCTCTTTCCACAGGTGCATCAGGAATACATCAAAAGATCCAATAATTCCCACAGAAAATCTGCTGAACACTAGCAGAAGACCTTGGACACCAGAAAGGAATGCAAAGATCCTGACATAACTGGGTAGCACGAAGGGGGAAAAAAAGCAGAAAGAGAAGGGGAAGAAAGAAAAGGGATGGGTCCTACACCATGGGGCAGGGGGATCTGAAACAGAGTAGAGATTGCAGAATTCGGGGAAACCTGATGGGGAAAACCCCTCTCCAATGGAGAATTTGATTGGGTCAGAAGGGAAGCATTTGGGACTGTCCAAAGTGGGTGAAGCAGCCAATCTGTGACAGATGGGAAAGAGTGAGAAACACACAGAGTGTCCATACCATGGCCCTGCATATCCCGGACAGAGACGTGGGTTCACAGCAGTACAGGGGGTCTGGAAGCTGGAACGTGGGAACCAGAGAACTGGTTCTGGGTGAGAAACTTTGTTGGCTGTCAGGAGATGGACTGGTGGGAAAGGAGGGAAGAAACCCACGGCAGAGAATGCCTACCGCAGAAAGCTGGGTGGCTGTGGTTGTGGCCCACTACTGTTGAGTCACAAGCAGCAGGGAGGAGCCACTGTTGTAGCCTTTCTTTTGGCCCCTGCAATGAACAAAGGGAGGCCCCCTCTGGGCCTGGCTGTTGCAGTCGACAAGGGATAGAAAAAGCCCCCTAGGGAGACTGGCCTGGTGTGCCTGCTGCTGAGAGCCAGAAGAAGTCTACAGAGTGGGCCAGCTCTGGAGATGTTCCACTTACACCTGAGCCCACTGGCTTCCCTGTGCAATAGGCACCGCCACTGCTGCCAGGGCTCCCACAACCCAGGCAGGGCACTACTGCTGACTCACACACAGGGGAAGGAGCCAGTATTGTACCCTCCCTCTCCCCACATACTGGTGCCTACAGGCAAACAATAAAAGAAGCTCTGCTGGTTGCAAAGTAATATAAAAAGCCCCCGAGGGCTGCCCACCAGGTGTCTTGTGCTAGGCAGCAGTAAAGAACCACACTAAGGCCAGATTTCCTATACCTGTGGCTGCTGCCATCCCTGTACATTTGGCATCATCCCTGGGGCTCCCACAATCTAAGCAGGGCACTACTGTTGAGTCAAATGCAGGGAAAGGAGCCACTATCAAAACCTCTCTCTCCCCACACACCTGCATCTGCAGATGAACAATAAAGGAAACCCTCACTGAGGCAGACCCAAAAAGCTTCAAGGCAGCCTCAGGACCAGACTGGAGATTAGACCACATGCAGAAGCAGGGACAAAACCAAAGCTGAACACCAGGGACAGGGGGACTAAGGAAGAGGTTCTAAAATATTTCCATCAGATATACATGATGCAGACTAAATCCTCGTGATCAGCTAGGTAGATCCTATGTCTTTGGAATAGCTGAGTAGACAATTAATGTTCCCATAAATGAAAACAGTCTAGCTCTGGCAGTTGTGGACTGAGAGAGCAAGCACACACAGGAATTGGGCCAGATGAGAGCCTATGTGGACTCCATAGGACCCACAGCAGGTCCAGAGTCCAACCCAGAGACAGAGGAGGGCTTCTTGGGGAGGCAGAGGTGGCCTGAGGCTCAAGGTGTGTACAAGGACACTTACAGTTGAGACCCCAAGGAAACAGAATTATTATTATTAATTCTATTGCTCTGATCCATTCTGTGATCAGTTATAGCTTTTTTTTAAAATTATGATCTTAGTCCTAAGGGACCTTCACATTTTATAACATTTTTTATTGCATTTTTTACTTTTTATTTTTAGTCTTTTTATATATTTTTATTTCTGGCTAGCTTTTTTGTAGTGCTGAGTTTATCTCCCCTATCTTCTTTTCTTCTTTGTCTTTAATACATTTCTATTTTATTTTTTTTCTTTTTCTTTTTATATTTCAGGTCATACTATGCTCTTCTGTTGCTCTGTGTTTTATCCCTTTTTATTTTATTTTATCTTACTATACTTTTAATAAATATTATTGGTCTGCTCTGTTTCCTTGCTTTATACATCAGATGACACACTGCTTTAGTTTCTGTCATTAGGTTTTGTCTTTATCTTAGTTCTGATTATAATTGTTTGATTTTGTATTGGGGATCTTCAGTCTATCTGGTTGTTCCCTTGCTCTTGGTATATTTGCTCCTTCTTTCTCTTTGGTCCTTGTTATATTTGGTCCTTGTTTTCACAATTTCCTTGGTTGTGTTTTGTTCTGCTTTTTTTGTTTGTTTGTTTTTTATTTTTGAATTTTTGGTTTTCTCTTTAATTGTCTGATTGTGTTCTGGGGTTCTTCCATCAGGTTGTTCTAGTGCTTTATGTTCTATTGGGTTCTGTTTTAGTTTTTCTTGTGCATGTACATGTTTCCTTGATTCAGTATTTGTTTGTTTGACTTAACCTTTCACCATTAGTCTGGGGCTTGGATAGTCTTTTTTAATCCCCTTTATTGGGAATGAGCAACCACTGGAGTCTGGATTCCTCGACCAGAAGTCAAGTTGGAGGCTCTGGGGAGGGGCACAGAGTCCAGGATGCTAGACCACTAGAGAGTCCTCAGCCACAGGGAAGATTAAACACAGAGATATCTCACGGAAGCCTCTATCAAAGTCTAAGAACCGGCTTCACCCAACTGCCTGCAACTGCCAGTGTGGAAACCTCACACCAAACTACAAACAAGACAGAAACACAAACTGACCCATCAGTACACAGACTACCTAAAGCCATATTAAGCTCACAGATACCCTAAAACACACCACCTGACATGGCCCTGCTTATCAGAGGGAAAAGACTCAGATCCACACACCAGAGAGCAGGCACCAGACTCTTCCATGAGGAAGCCTACTCAAGACACTGTACCAACTCCACCACAGAGGGCAGAGAATAGAAACAAGAGGAGTTACCACTAGGCAGCATAGGGAAAGGAGACAGCAAATACTATAAATTAGACAAAATGAGAAAACAAAGAAACACCTTGCAGGCAAAGGAGCAAGATAAAAACCCACAAAAGCAAATAAATGAAGAAGAAATAGGAAAATTTGCTGAAAAAAAATGAGTAATGATAGTAAAATAATCCAAAATCTTGAAAAAAAAAGAGAAAATACAAGAAACATTTAATAAGGACCTAGAAGAACTAAAGAGTGAACAGTAATGCACAACATAATAATTGAAATTAAACATACTCTAGATGGTATAAACAACAGAATAACTGAGGGAGAAGAACAAGTAAGTGAGTTAGAAGATAGAATGGTGGATATAACTGCCACAGAGCAGGAAAAAGAAAAAAGAATAAAAAGAATAGAAGGCCGTCTCAGAGACCTCTGGGACATTAAGCACACCAACATTCAAATCATAGGTGTCCCAGAAGAAGAAGAAGACAAAAGAAAGGGTCTGAGAAAATATTTAAAGAGATTATAGTGGAAAACTTCCCCAACATGGGAAAGGAAATAGTCAATCAAGTCCAAGAAGCACAGAGTAAACATATAGAATAAACCCAAGGAGAAACACACCGAGGCACATATTAATCAAACTAACAAAAATTAAACACAAAGAAAAAATATTAAAAGCAGCAAGCAAAAAGAAACAAATAACATATAAGGAAAAACCCATAAGGATAACAGCTCATCTCTCTGCACAAACTCTGCAGGTCAGAAAGGAGTGGCAGGATATACTGAAAGTCTTGAAAGAGAAAAACCTACAGCCAAGAATACTCTCATTCAGATCCAACAGAGAAATCAAAAGCTTAACAGACAAGCAAAAGTTGAGAGAATTCAGCACCACCAAACCAGCCTTACAACAATTGCTAAAGGAACTTCTCTAGGCATGAAACACAGGAGAAGGAAAAGACCTTCAAAAACACAGCCAAAACAGTTAAGAAAATGGTAATAGGGACATACATGTCAATAATCACCTTAAATGTAAGTGGATTAAATGCTCCAACCAAAAGACACAAACTGGCTGAATGGATACAAAAACAAGACCCTTATATATGCTGTCTACAAGAAACCCACTTCAGACCTAGGGACACATACAGACTGAAAGTAAGGGGATGGAAAAAGATATTCCATGCAAATGGAAGCCAAAAGAAAGCTGGAGTAGCAATATATATATCAGACAAATCAGACTTTAAAGACTATTACAAGAGACAAGGAAGGACACTCCATAATAATCAAGGGATCAATCCAAGAAGAAGATATAACAATTGTAAATATCTATGCCCCCAACATAGGAGCACCTCAATACATAAGGCAAATGCTAACAGCCATAAAAGGGGAAAACAACAGTAACACAATAATAGTAGGAGACTTTAACACCCCACTTACACCAATGAACATATCATCCATACAGGAAATAAATAAGGAACCCAAGCTTTAAATGACACATTAGACCGTCTCAACTTAATTGATTTTATAGGACATTCCATCCAAAAAGTACAGAATACACTTTCTTCTCAAGTGCACATGGAACATTCGCCAAGGTAGATCACGTCTTGGGTCACAAATCAAGCCTTGGTAAATTCAAGAAAATTGAAATTGTATCAAGCATCTTCCCCGACCACAATGCCATGAGACTAGATATCAATTATATGAAAAAAACTGTAAAAAATACAAACTCATAGAGGCTAAACAATATGCTGTTAAACAACCAAGAAATAACTGAAGAAATCAAAGAGGAAATCAAAAAATACCTAGAAATAAATGACAATGAAAATGCAATGACCCAAAACCTATGGGATGCAGCAAAAGCACTTCTAAGAGAGAAGTTTATAGCAATACAGTCCTACCTCAAGAAACAAGAAAAATCTCGAATAAACAACCTAACCTTACACCTAAAACAAATAGACAAATAAGAACAAAAAAACCCCAAAGTGAGCAGAAGGAAAGAAATCATAAAGATCAGATCAGAAATAAATGAAAAAGGGGCAAGATAAGGGTGGAGCAGTAAGAGGTACAAACTATTAGGTGTAAAATAAGCTACAAGAATATATTAGAATGCACAGGGAATATAGCCGATATTGTATAATAACTATAAATGGAGTATAACCTTTAAAAATTGTGAATCACTATGTTGTACACCTGTAACTTATATAATGTACAGCAACTATACTTCAATTAAAAAATAGTTATTGTCACAAGAAAACAAAAATTATAACTATGGTGGTGATGGATATTAACTTGTCTTACTGTGGTGATCATTTTGCTATATATATAAATATGGAATCATTATGTTGTAATCTGAAACTAATATTTATCAATTATATCTCAATAATATATATAATATGTAATATTACAAAATATATAATATATAAAACATAGTATATAATCTATATCTACATATCTATATCTATATATATGAAGAAAAGACTCATGGAGATAGCAGACCTACTATAGATAAACAAGAGATCCAGAAGGAATATTGGCCTATAGAATAGAGTATGTTGGATCAAAGAGGAGACTTAATTAACTATGTATATGAAGGGGGAAAAAAGGAAATAAATGAAAAAGAAATGAAGGGAACAATAGCAAAGATCAATAAAACTAAATGGTGAACAAAGGGAGTCCAACTCGAGGATGGAAGATGCCTTAGAGGACTGGGGCAGGGAGGGTGGGGGGGACTCGAGGGGGGGGCGTCAAGGAAGGGAGGGAATATGGGGATATGTGTATAAAAACAGTTGATTGAACCTGGTGTACCCCCCCCAAAAAAAATAATAAAAAAAATAAAAAAAATAAAAAAATAAAAAATAAAATAAAATAAAAAAAAAACTAAATGGTGGTTCTTTGAGAAGATAAAATTGATAAACCATTAGCCAGACTCATCAGGAAAAAAAGGGAGAAGATGCAAATCAACAGAATTAGAAATGAAAAAGGAGAAGTAACAACGGACACTGCAGAAATGCAAAAGTTCATGAGATACTATTACAAGCAACTCTATGCCAAAAAATTAGATAACCTGGAAGAAACGCATAAATTCCTAGAAAAGTACAATCCTCCAAGACTGAACCAGGAAGAAATAGAAAATATGAACAGACCAATCATAAGCACTGAAATTGAGACTGATTAAAAACCTCCCAACAAACAAAAGCCCAGGGCCAGATGGCTTCACAGGTGAATTCTATCAAAAATTTAGAGAAGAGCTAACACCTATCCTTCTCAAACTCCTCCAAACTGTAGCAGAAGGATGAACACTCCCAAAGTCATTCTACGAGTCCATCATCACCCTGACACCAAAACCAGGCAAAGATGTCACAAAGAAAGAACATTACAGGCCAATATCACTGATGAATATAGATGCAAAAATCCTCAACAAAATACTAGCTCACAGAATCCAACAGCACATTAAAAAGATCATACACCATGATCAAGTGGGGTTTATCTCCAGAATGCAAGGATTCCTCAATATACACAAATCAATCAAGGTGATACATCATATCAACAAATTGAAGGATAAAAACCATATGATCATCTCAATAGATGGAGAAAAAACTTTTGACAGAATTCAACACCCATTTATGATAAAAAATCTCCACTAAGTGGGTATAGAAGGATATTACCTCAACATAATAAAAGCCATATATGAGAAGCCAACAGCCAACATCATTCTAAATGGTGAAAAACTGAAAGCATTCCCTCTAAGAACAGGAACAAGACAAGGGTGCCCACTCTCACCATTATTATTCAACATAGTTTTGGAAGTTTTAGCCGCAGCTATCAGAGAAGAAAAAGAAATAAAAGGAATTCAAATTGGTAAAGAAGTAAAATTGTCACTCTTTGCAGATGACATGATATTACACATAGAAAATCCTAAAGATGCTACCAGAAAACTGCTAGCACTAATCAATGAATTCAGTAAAGTAGCAGGATACAAAATGAATGCACAGAAATCTCATGCATTCCTATACACTAACAATGAAAGATCAGAAAGAGAAATTAAGGAAACACTCCCATTACCACTGCAACAACAAGAATAAAATACCTAGGAATAAACCTACCTAAGGAGGCAAAAGACCTGTATGCAGAAAACTATGACACTGATGAAAGAAATCAAAGATGATACAAGCAGATGGGGGGACATAGCATGTTCTTGGATTGGAAGAATCAACATTGTGAAAATGACTATACTATCCAAAGCAATTTGCAGTTTCAATGCAATCCCTATCAAATTACCAATGACATTTTTCACAGAACTAGAACAAGAAATTTTATGATTTGTATGGAAATGCAAAAGAATCTGAATAGCCAAAGCAATCTTAAGAAAGAAAAATGGAGCTGGAGGAATCAGGCTCCCTGGCTTCAGAATATACTGCAAAGCTATAGTAATCAAGACAGTATGGTATTGGCACAAAAACAGAAATACAGATCAATGGGACAGATAGAAAACCCAGAGATAAACCCACGTACCTATGGTCACCTAATATTTGACAAAGAAAGCAAGAATATACAATGAAGAAAGGACAGTCTCTTCAGTAAGTGGTGCTAGGAAAACTGGACAGCTGCATGCAAAAGAATGAAATTAAAACACTTCCTAACACCATACACAAAAATAAACTGAAAATGGATTAAAGGCCTAAATGTAAGACCAAACACTATAAAACTCTTAGAGGAAAGCACACACAGAACACTCTTTGATAAAAATCGCAGTAAGATCTTTTGTGACCCACCTCCTAGAGTCATGAAAATAGAAACAAAAATAAACAAATGAGACCTAATTAAATTTGAAACGTTTCGCACAGCGAGGGGAACCATGAGCAAGACAAAAAACAACCATCAGAGTGGGAGAATATATTTGCAAATGAAGCAACTGACAAGGGATTAATCTCCAAAATATACAAAGAGCTCATGCAGCTCAATATAAGAAAAAAAACAACACAAAAATGAGCAGAAGACCCAGACATTTCTCCAAAGAAAACATACAGATGGCCAACAACCACATGAAAACATGCTCAACCTCACTAATTATTAGAGAAATTCAAATCAAAACCACAATGATGTATCTCCTCTTACCAGTCAGAATGGATCAAAAAATTTAGAAACAATAAATGCTGGGTAGGGTGTGAGGAAAAGGGAAACCTCCTACACTGTTAGTGGGAATGTGAATTGATACAGCCGCTATGGAGAACAGCATTGAAGTTCCTTAGAAAACTAAAAATAGAACTACCAACAATCCCACTCCTGGGCATATATCCAGAGGAATCCATCATTCAGAAAGATACATGCACCCCAATGTTCATTGATGCACTGTTTACAACAGCCAGGACATGGAAGCAACCAAAATGTCCATCAATAGAGGAATGGATAAAGAAGATGTGGTAGATATATACAATGGAATATTACTCAGCCATAAGAAGGAATTAAATTGTGTCATTTGCAGAGACATGGATGGACCTAGATACTGTCATACAGAGTGAAGTAAGTCAGAAAGAGAAAAATATCATATAGTAATGCATACACATGGAATCTAGAAAAATGGTATAGATGAACTTATTTTCAAATTAGCAATAGAGACACAAACATAGAAAAGAACTATATGGATATCAAGGGGGGAAAGGGGAATGAAATAGATTGGGAGATTGGAATTGACATGCATACACTATTATGTATAAAATGGATAACTAATGAGAACCTATTGTATAGCACAGGGAACTCTACTCAATGCTCTGTGGTGACCTAAATGGGAAGGAAATCCAAAAAAGAGGGGATGTATGTATACATAAAGCTGATTCATTTTGCTGTACAGCAGAAATTAGCACAATATTGTAAGCAATTATATTCCAATAAAAAAAACACAGTGAGATACCACCTCATACCTGTTAGGATGGCTGCCATCAAAAAATACAAAATACCAAGCATTGGTGAAGATGTGGAGAAATTAGAACCCTTATGCACTGTTTGTGTGAATGTAAGATGGTGCAACTACTGTGGAAAACAATATGGAGTTCCCTCAAAAAATTAAAAAGAGTATTATCATATAATCCAGCAATCCCACTTCTGTATATATACCCAAAATAATTCAAATCAGTATCTCAAAGAGATGTTTGTACACCCAGATTCATAGCAGCATTATTTACAATATCCTAAAGGTAGAAGCAACTCAAGTGTCCATCAACAAATGAATGGGTAAACAAAAATTGATATATACATACAATGGAATATTATTCAGCCTTGAAAAAGAAGGAAATCCTACATTTTCCACACTACAACAAGAACGAACCTTGAGGACACTATGCTAAGTGAAATAAACTAGTCATAAAAAGACAAATATCGTATGATTTCACTTATATGAGGTTCCCAGTGTAGTCAAATTCATAGAGACAGACAATTGAATGATGGTTGCCAGGGGCTGGGGAAAGAAGGGAATGAGGAGTGGTTGCTTAATGGGTATATAGTTTCAGTTTTCTAAGATGAAAAGAGTTCTGGAGTTGGTTGCAAAATACTGTGAATGTACTTAACACTAGTGAACTGTACATTTAAAAATTATTAAAATGATAAATCTAAAATGATAAAGCAAATTAGTGAATTTAACAAACAGAAACAAAGTCACAGATCTAGAGAACAAACTAGTGGTTACCAGTGGGGAGAGGGAAGGGGAGAGAAGCAACATAGGTGTAGGGGATTAAGAGTTACAAACTATTATGTATAAAATAAATAAGGAAAAAGGATATGTTGTACAGCACAAGGAATATAGTCATTATCTTATAATAACTTTAAATGGAGTATAATCCACAAAAATATTGAATCACTACCTTGCACACCTGAAAGTAATATAATATTGTAAATTAACTATACTTCAACTAAATATAAGTAAATAAACATATAAACAAAACAACCCAACTTTATTATGTTAGAGCTCTGTAGATCAGAAATTTGACTCAGGTCTGTCTGGGCTGAAATGAAGCTGTTAGCAGGCCTGTTTTACTTTCTGGAGGCTCAAGGGGGTGGAATTTGTTATTTTTGTTTTTTTGTTTTGGCTGCATGGTGGGGCATGAGGGAATCTTACTTTCCCAAGTAGGATCAAATCTGTGCCCCCTGCAGTGGTATTGTGGATTCTTAACCACTGGACCACTAGGTAAGTCCCTGGAATTTGTTTTCTTGCCTTTCCTAGCTTTTAGAGGCTGCCCACACTACCTGGATTATGAGTCCTTTTCATCTTCAAAGCTATCAATGGCCAGTTGAGTCTTTCTCATGTTGAATCATACTGACACTGACTCTTCCACTTCCCTCTTCTATTTTTAAGGATCCTTGTGTTTCCATTTGGATGTACTGGCTAATACAGAATAATCTCCCTGTTTTAAGGTCACCTGATTAAGAACTTAAACTCTGTCTGAAACGTTAACTCTCCTTTGCCGTATAACATAATATACTCACAGGTTCTGAGGCTTGGGACATGGACATCTTTTGAGGGCTATTATTCTGCCAGCAATCACAATGCATTTTCCTTTGCATATAGTGCTGGATTTAATTTACTAATATTTTAAGACTTTCTGCATCTATGTACCTGAGGGATATTTGTCTGTACTTTTCTTGTGATCCCTTTGTTCAGTTTTGATATCAGAGTAATGATGATATAATTATATGTGTTGGACTGTGTTTCTTATATTTGTATTTTTTGGAAGAGTTTGTTTATAATTAATGTTGCTGCATCTACTTTGATGATTTCTAAGTATGAATTGAATTTCTATAGTAGACATAGGACTGTTTAGGTTGTTTATTTCTCTTGAGTGAACAATGGTACTATCTTTCAAAGAATTTGTCCATTTCATGTAACTGATCAAATTTATTGGCAAAAAATTGTTCAAGATATCCTTTATTATGCTTTTTAAGTTCTATAAGATCTGTAGTAATGTCTCTCCTTCCTTTGTAACATTGGTAATTTATGTCTTTTGTTCTTTCTTCTTGATCCATCTGTCTTGAAGTTTATAAATTTTATTGTTCTTGTCTTAGAGTCAGGCTTTGGTTTCATTGATTTTTATTGTTTTTCTGCTGTTTTCTCTGACATTGATTTGTGCTCTCTATATTTCCTTCTCCTTTTGGCTTTGGGATTTAATTTGTTCTTTTTCCTAGTTTCTTAATCTGGAAATTTAGATGATCATTTCAAAAGCTTTTGCCTGCTCTGATATAATCTTTTACTGCTATAAATTTCCATCTAAGCATGTTTTATTTCTGTCCCACATATTTTATATGATGTATTTTCATTTTCATTAAATTCAAATATTTCTTGATTTCCTTTGTGGCTTCTTTTTTGATCTATGGAGTTTTTAGAATGGTGTTGTTCAATTCCCAAATAATTAGATATTTTTTCAGAATATTGATTTCTAGTTTAATCCTGTTAGTCAGAAAATACTTTACATAACTTCAATTATTTTAATTATTGTGTTTCTTTTATGCACCAGAAAATAAACCATTTTTGTGCATGCATCATGTGCACCTAAAACCAATGCATATTCTGTTGTTGAGTGGAATGTTCTATAACAGTCAGGCCAAGTTTGTTGATAATATTTTGAAGACCTGCTATATCTTTATTTTCTGCCTACTTGTTCTATTGTTAAATGAAAGAGAAACATTAAAATATCCAACTGTAATAGTGTATTTAACTTTTTCTCCTTTCAGTTCTAGCAATTTTTGCTTCATGTATTTTGAAATTGTGTTGATAGATACACACACGTTTAGGGTTATGTTGTTTTCTTGATCTACTGAATTCCTTATCATTATCTAATCTCCCCCCTTATTTTTGGTAGTAATATTACTTGTCCTGAAATATTCTTGGTCTGATATTCATTCATATAAGCATTCCAGCTTTCTTTTGGTTAAGGCTTTCATGGTATATCTTATTTTCTTTCTCATCTACAAATTATTTTATATTTCTAGTGAGCTTCTTGTAAAAAGCATATAATTGGGTCTTGCTTTTGTAGCCAATATGACAATATCTAACTTTTCTGTGGGTGTTCAGACCATTTACATTTAATGGAATTGTCGATATGGTTACATTCACATCTATATCTTGCTAGTTGTTTTTTGTTCATCTCATCTGTTCTTTATTATTTTTTTCTCTTCTCATATTTTGTTTGAATAGGTTGAGTAATGTTTGTGAAGTCATTTTATCTCCTCTCTTGACTTACTTAGAATCTTTCCAAAATTTTGTTTATTGGTTTCACTATGGTTTATAATATACATCTTTAATTAGTCAGAGTCCAACTTCAAATAATATTAAACTCACATGCAGTATAAGAACCTTATACCAAATGTTACCAATTACTCCCTGATATCTATTGTGCTATCGTTGCCATGCATTTTACTTACACATTATAAATTACAAAATATATTGTTACTACTTTTTCTTGAAATTGCCTATTTAATTTTTTTTTTTTATGAAGCAATTGCTAAGTTTAATATCAGATTTCCTTCTATTAATTTTGGGGACACAGAACTCATTTTTCTTTGTATTATAGAAACATGCGGCTAGTGTCCATAGTCATTAACTTCACCTGAAATCAAATGTATGTGTGCAAGACCCTGATATCATATCAAACTTCAGTCAGGTATTTTGATGCATGACATGTATGTAAAAGATTACACTGATCGGTTTAATCTCAGTCCCAATAAGAAACATTAGGGGGGAGAAAAACAGTAAAAATAGATAATATAGAGTAGGCGATCTCTACCCTGGCTGCACATTAGAATGTAGGAGGACTTTTTTTTTTTTTTTTTTTTTTTTTTTATTATTTTATTTTATTTTTTTGGGGGGGTACACCAGGTTCAATCACCTGTTTTTATACACATATCCCCATATTCCCTCCCTTCCTCAAAGCCACAATGAGGTATCATCTCACACCAATCAGAATGGCCATCATCACAAAGTCTGGAAACAACAAATGTTGGAGAGGGTGTGGAGAAAAGGGAACTCTCCTGCACTGTTGGTGGGACTGTAAGTTGGTACAGCCACTATGGAAAACAATTTGGAGGTGCCTTAAAAAACTACAAATAGAACTACCATATGATCCAGTAATCCCACTCCTGGGCATATACCCAAAGAAAACCATAATCCCAAAAGAAACTTGTACCATAATGTTTATTGCAGCACTCTTTACAATAGCCAGGACATGGAAGCAACCTAAATGCCCATCAACAAATGAATGGATACAGAAGATGTGGCATATATATACAATGGAATATTCCTCAGCTATAAAAAGGGATGAGATGGAGCTATATGTCATGAGGTGGATAGAACTACAATCTGTCATACAGAGTGAAGTAAGTCAGAAAGAGAAAGACAAATATTGTATGCTAACTCACATATACGGAATCTAAAAATGGTACTGATGAACTCAGTGACAAGAACAGGGAAGCAGATACAGGGAATGGACTGGAGAACTCGAGGTATGGGAGGGGGCGGGGGGTGAAGGGGAAACTGAGAAGAAGCGGGAGAGTAGTACAGACATATATATACTACCAACTGTAAAATAGTCAGTGGGAAGTTGTATAACAAAGGGAGTCCAACTCGAGGATGGAAGATGCCTTAGAGGACTGGGGCAGGGAGGGTGGGTGGGAATCGAGCGGGGGGTGCCTATTTAATTTTAAAGAGACTAAAATACTCATAGAATGCCTTTTATATTTACTTTTATCTTTATCATTCCTGGTTTCCATCTGGTATCTTATTCTTTCTGCCTAAATAACTTACCTTAACATTTCTTGTAGCACGTTTACTAGAAGTAAATTCCCTCAGCTTTTGTTTGTCTGAGACAGTCTTTATTTTCTCTTCATTATTGAAAAATATTTTCAATAAGTATAGATTTCTAGGCTGACATATATTTCTGTCAGTACTTTAAATATGTCACCTAATTATCTTCTGGCTTGCATAGTTTCTGATGAGAAGTCTGCTGTGATTTTATTTGTTCCTCTGAATGTACTGCATCTTTTTACCATTAATATTTTTGTTTGGAGTTGGTTTTCAGAAGTTTGACTATGATCTATCTTGAAGTGTATATTTATATTTATCCACATCTGAGTTTCTTGGATATGTGGAAAAGTCTCAGTCATTATGTTTTCAAATGATTCTTCTGTTCCATTTTTTCCTGCCTTCTTTTCTGAAATTCAAATTACTTGTATGTTAGTCAATAACATGTTGACCCACAACTTTTGGATGTTTTTGCTTTTGTTTTTGTTTTCACTTTATTCTCTCTTTGACTTATACTTTGAATAACTTACTCTGGCCTATCCTCAAGTTCACTAATCCTTTCTTTGGTTGTATCCATCTATTAATGAGCCCATCAAAAGCATTCCTCAGCTGTGTAAACTCATTACTGTATTACGTTGTTACTGTGTTTTCTTTTTTTTAAGTACTTTTATTGAGATACAGTTAACAGGCAATAAACAACATATATTTAGAGTGTACAATTTGGTATCCTAATCTCCCAATTCATCCCCCCCCCAACCCTCCCTGCTTTCCCCACTTGGGGTCCATGTGTTTGTTCTCTACATCTGTGTCTCTATTTCTGCCTTGCATTTCCTCTTTCATAGTTGTTAGCATTTGCCTTAGGTATTGAGGTGCTCCTATATTGGGTGCATATATATTTTTCATTGTTATTGCTTCTTCTTGGATGTATCCCTTGATCTTTATGTAATGTCCTTTCTTGTCTCTTAACATTTTTTATTTTAAAGTCTATTTTATCTGATGTGGGTATCACTACTCCAGCTTTTTTTTGATTTCCATTTGCATGGAATAGGTTTTTCCATCCCATCACTTTCAGTCTGTATGTGTCTCTAGGTCTGAAGTGGGTCTCTTGTAGACAGCATATATATGGGTCTTATTTTTGTATCCATTCAGCCAGTCTGTGTCTTTTGATTGGTGCATGTAGTCCATTTACATTCAAGGTAATTATCAACATGTATGTTCCTATTACCATTTTCTTAATTGTTTTGTTTTTGTTTTTGTAGGTCCTTTTCTTCTCTTATGTTTCCCGCTTAGAGAAGTTCCTTTAGCATTTGTTGTAGGGCTGGTTTGGTGGTGCTGAATTCTCTTAGCTGTTGCTTGTCTGTAAAGCTTTTGATTTCTCCATCGAATCTGAATGAGATCCTTGCTGGGTAGAATATTCTTAGCTGTAGATTCTTCCCTTTCATCACTTGAAATATATCATGCCACTCCCTTCTGGCTTGCAGAGTTTCTGCTGAGAAATCAGCTGTTAACCTTATGGGAGGTCCCTTGTATGTTATATGTCATTTTTCCCTTGTTGCTTTTGATAACATTTCTCTGTCTTTAATTTTTGTCAACTTGACTACTATATGTCTTGGCGTGTTTCTCCTTTGGTTTATCCTGCCTGGAACTCTGCGCTTCCTAGACTTGGGTAGCTGTTTCCTTTCCCATGTAAGGGAAGTTTTCAACTATAATCTCTTCCAATATTTTCTCAGGTTCTTTCTCTCTCTCTTCCCCTTCTGGGACCCCTATAATGCAGATGTTGGTGCATTTAACATTGTCCCAGAGATTTCTTAGGCTGTCTTCAGTTCTTTTCCTTCTTTTTCGTTTATTCTTTTCCACATCAGTGATTTTCACCATTCTGTTTTCCAGGTCACTTATTCGCCCTTCTGCCTCAGTTAATCTGCTATTGATTCCTTCTAGTGTATTTTTCACTTCAGTTATTGTGTTGCATATCTCTGTTTGTTTGCTCTTTAATTCTTCTAGGTCTTTGGTAAACTTTTCTTGCAACTTTTTGATCTTTGCATCCAGTCTTTTTTCAAAGTCCTGGATCATCTTCACCATCATTATTCTGAATTCTTTTTCTGGAAGGGTGCCTATCTCCTCTTCATTTAGTTGTTTTCCTGGGGTTTTATCTTGTCCCTTCATCTGGTACAAAGTGCTCTGCTTTTTCATTTTCTCTCTCTTTCTGTGGCTGTGGTTTTCAGTTCCACAAGAAGAAATACTGCTGATACTGCTTGATATTGCTGTCTACCCTCTTGTGGAGGAAGCTATCTAGGAGGCTTGTGTGTGCTTCCTGATGGAAGGGACTCTGTTACTGTGTTTTTAAAAAATTTTATAGTTTCCATTTTACCTGTTCATATAGTTTGCCTTCCTCTGCTGACGTTCCCCATCTGTTCATACACATACATCCATTTTTTCGCTAGGTCATTTATCATATTAATTATAGTTATTTTAAAGTCTCTTTCTAATCATTCCAATAGCTGCAACATCTCTGAATCAGGTTAGGTTGGTTGCTTAATTTCTTAAAAATAGATTATTTTTTCTTGTTTTGCATTTGTCTCAATTTTTTCCTATATTATAGCTTTATTTTTTAAATTTTTATTGGAATATAATTGATTTACAATGTTGTGTTATTTTCAGGTGTACAGCAAAGTGCATCAGTTCTACATATACATATATCCACTCTATTTAATGTCAGACATGTGTTTAGAAGAATAGTAAGAACTATGGTAAATAGGTATGGCTGGATATGATCCTGCCTCTTCTTGTATAAGGCCTTTTAATTATGAAACTGAGTCAATTCACTCAGTAGTTGAGTAGGCTTTGTGACTTGTGCTGTCATTTTCAGCAGTGCATCGTTGGCTTTGAGTTCCTGCAATGGTAAGCTGCTAATATCACATCCTTAGAGTGTGAATTGTGTTGCCAGAGGGTTTTTCTCAGTGTTTCTGCTTCCCCCTCAGCTTTCAATTGCCCTTGCATGCCTGGGCCACAGAGGGGAGTTCTTTCTATGTTCCTGCCCCTCCTTCAGTAGAAAAATCCTGTTGCTTGTTATTTTGCCCTGGGATCCTCATGGGGGCACAGCATGTTCTCTGTTGACTTGGTCCAATATCAGTCTTAGGCAGGCCCTGTACACCTGGGCTTCCAGGAGTGAAGCTTCCTAGTATTTCTGGCCATCCTTGCTGCGGCAATGAAACTCTGCCTTGTATCTGTCTTTGGTCTTGGGCAGGAGTTTCCTGTCCCTCTCCCAGTAGTAGCAGCCTTACGCTTGGTATGTTTGTAGGATCCCTGGGCCCAAGAAAGTTTCCTACCCCTATTCCAGAGGTACATGGATTTGCTTATATTCTTCCCCAAGGGGCAAAGTGTTTTTCCTGAGTTCTGGGTAAAAGATTCCTTACCCTTTCCTTAGTGACAGACAGGTTTTGCTTTGATTCCCCCCACCTCACTCAAAGCAATAGATCTTTGCCTGTGCCATGGAAGTAACAGAATTTTCTGCCCTATCCCTAGCATCTTAAGGCTTTTTCTTCATAGGAGAGAAGAGTCTTGAAGAAGCTTTCAGGGAAGACTTTCTCCCATCTTTTTCATGAATACCCAATGTAGGTGTATGAAAAATAGCATATGTGTGAATGCAAACTTCTCTTGTGTTGGGGACAACCAGCTATTCCACTCAACACACTATTTTGAACTCCTCCCCAAACTGTATCTTATATGGAAATGAAGCCAGTCTATTCATTGTTCACATACATGGTATATTCAAACCTGCCTTTATGTGTTTGCTTATGCTGTTCCTCTTGTATGAAAAGCTGTCTTTTCTATAAATTCTCAAATCTTTCCTAGTCAAGCACAATTTTTATTTCCTTCTGGATAATTCCAGCCAATTCTAATTGCTTCTCTGTTGATCACCCTTATAACTGATTTTAATATATTATTGTCTCCAATTTAAAAGTAAATATTTAAACCTGTACCATTCAGTGCTTTAGTACACTGTGTAGTATTGTTCCCTGTGTCACAGGGTCTAGCCATGTATACAGTAGGTGTTCAATGTCCTGATAATAGAATTTAGTTAGAAAAAATATATTAAACTGCTCTTGTGTCACATTGACTGCAATAATAAAACAAATACAACTATTCTAACCTCCTTTTGATTGGTATTTGTATGGTATTAGCCCATTAGCAGATTAGTTTAACAAATTAGCTCTGAAAAGCAGTGTAATGTTGCAGAAGAAATATAGGCACTGGAGCTCAATGGCTCTGAATTGAAATCTTGGCTCCACAATTTATTGGCTGTGTGACTTTTCACAGTTTCTTAACCCTTCCTAAAGATTAAGTGAAATAATATTATCTACTTAGGCATAGAAAAGATGGTCCAAGGTGAAGAGATGGAAAATAGATTGTTTCCTGGGAGCAAGAGAGGGCAAAAGATTGGGGTGTTGCTTTGAAAGGGTGAAACTAGAATAGAGCCTTACTGTGTATGTCTGTGTTGTGTATGGGGGAGTGTCACAGGGTAGGCAGCAAGAAATGAAGTAGTATAGTTTTTAAAGTTTTGGCAGCAGAGTAATAAAAACCTAATATCAAGACCTAGTCCTGACACTACTTAGCTTTGTGTATATTAGGCATGTCGCCACACCCTCTTGAACTTCAGTTTCTTCATCAGTAACCTGGGTACAGTATTACAATTTGCTTGAATAACTTCAGAGAGCTGTCTCAAGGACCAATAAAGGAACAATAGGAACAATGGAATAAAAGAACAAAGGAACAACAGCACATAGTAAGCTGTAAAAAGCTCCACAGAATGGTGTGGGGGCTTGTAATTATAGTGACCCAGAGGATGAAGCAAACAAGTTCCCTGCCTTCCCACTCTTGGCAAAATCATAATTAATCAAGTTGTTATCAACTCAATGCATGCCCAAAAAGGGACTTGGGACAGTGGATCACAGACATATCATTTAGGATCTCAATTTTCTTTTCTTTCCTTAATATCTGTCTCAAATACAATGCTGTTTAAGGGAATCTGGATGTGAAGTTGCCTCAGTAGGAGCAGGATTGGTGGACGAATTTGGAAAATATCTATTCAAAAGTGAAACATGATTCAGAAAAAAATTGAATTGGCCAAGATATTGTGTGGACAGGGAGGTATGGCTTAAGGAGGATGATCTGGCATTTAATAATATAATGAAGGAGAAAAATCTGGTCTGTGGAAGTATTTTCCTATTTCCATCTCCGAGTTTTACTTTATTCAAGAGAAAAATGTCTTTCAAGTAAACACTCTAAAAGTCCTCAAATGCCAGCTGCCAAGGGTAGGTGGTAAACTGTATTGGGAGTTGTTACAAATTTTAAAAAACTGAACAAGTTCGAAAAAACTTTAAATGCTGGAGCAGGTAGAGAAAGGGTTGGGAGTAGTAGCAAGCTACCATTTTGGGAGCAGTTTGTCTAAGCCCAGAAAATGTGACTAGTCTGTGTCCAAAACCATGTGTTTGTGTGTGCGTGTGTGTGTGTGGTGTCACTTGTATGTTTTTATATGTGCATGTTTAAGGATTTGTATCTGTGTGATAGTGTGTGTTAGCCTGTTTTTTTTTGGTTACATTTTGTATGTTTTTGAATCTGCATGTATATCCTGCAATCATTTGAGTTTATGTATGTGTCTATGTACACATCCAGGGTTCTAGGATTCTTTTAAGGCTTTGTTAATCTATGGACTCTTTAGTTTATAGGATAAGCTTGTGAGCGAAGAGGGGTAGTTGTTCATTCTGAGGACATTATAGACTAGACTGGAATTTTCTCTAATACTTCAAGACAATTCCCTTGATCAATGCCTCCTCTCCATCTCCACCTCCACAGCCCATGTAGCCCTCTGACTGCTCCCACTCCCACTCAGGCCATTTCTCTACAAGAGGTAGATGAAGAATAACTGATGAAGAATGATTGGAATTATTTCACACCTTTCCTTTAAGTGAGTGGCAAGTGGGGTGTCACCAGAGAAGGGAGCTTTGTTCCCCCTAACTACTCCCTTTAGATCAATGAGGAATTGGGAATTCTGGCTTCAGTTCTTTTATGTTTGCTTGCCTGGAGGTCTGCTTACCATTCTTTTTGGAACATTTCAGGCTGAGGCATAGGACTGCACTTTTTTGCTTTTGGAGAAAGGCTTTCCCTCCTCCAGAGAAGACCCATTCTCCAGCTCTAGGCTAGGAGGTGAGAAACTAAACAAACCAACAATGCCTATAGGCTGCTTTAGAGACTCAGCCCCACTCCTATGTTCCAGTGAGAGAGCAGAAGGGTCTCCCTAAGCAGGCCTTGATTCATCGATTAATTCATTCAGTAGATATTTCTGGAGTACTTTCTATGCAGCTTTGGGAACAGAATTCTTGCCAGCATATTCCTTTTGACAAATGTATTTGGGAGACAATAGCTGAGAGTGACTCATGATGGGAATTGCAAACTAGTCCATGGGAGAGGGCAATGGACTTCAATATCCCAAAGGGAAAGTAGAGCCCTGTGCAGTTCCCTAATCTCCAAATATGGAGCTATCTAGAGTTCACGATTCTGCTTTTGTTTCTGCCTTTGTTTCCAAATTGGCTGCCCCATATTGGTGAATCCTGTGGATTCTAGCTTCTCTCCCCTCCCTCCCATGTCCCAAAGCCATTTACTGAAACTCTTGTGGAGCAGCAGCTCTTGAACCCCAAGCAGCTTCTATGGTCTACAGCCACCCTGAATCTGAATGACTTTTGCTAATGTAAGGTTAGGAGTGACTTTTTCTGAGCCAGCTCTTAAGAGTCATAGGATCACACACACTTGGGTGGGAGGGCACCTAGGTTCTGGTGTACTCCTTGCTACAGAATCAGTAACAAGTAAATATCTCCCTGTTCTATTCATTGAGGAGTCAGACATCAACAATCTCTAAGGTCTCTTCTACTCTGACATTCTATGATTACTTCTAAAAATGATTTCTTCAAAGCCTCTTCAAACTTCAAACTTCAAAAGCACTAGGGAGAACACTGAATAGGTGTATTTTCTGAGAACTGGAATTCTTGTCATTTCCCTATATATTTGAAAAGAAAGGGATCTGATATTTATTAAGTGTACTATGAGCCAGGAACTCTATTATATTGTACATTATTATTTCAATAATAATTCATAACTTGAAGAAATTTGGGGCTGATAAAGTGAGTGTATCTGTGAAGTACTGAGTACAATGCCTGGATAAAATATGCACTCAATAAATGTGATGCCCTGCTTCATACTTCAGCCCCTCTCTACCAAGCTCACGACTATTTAAAAGGAAGAAACAGAAACTCAGAGAGATTAAGTAACTGTCCCAAGTCACCCAGATTTCTAGCTCCAAAGGCCTGTGTATCCTGTTATATTACACTGCCTCTGGAGTGTGAAGTCTGCAGTTATTTCACCTGTGGACCTGCTCCATTAGCATGTGAAGCTTGAAGAGTTTGCTTAGAGGCCTCTTACTCTCTTGCCTTGTTCCTCATTGTGATCCAAGGCTAGCATTTGGGAGGTGGCAATGCAAAGATTTCAGGTGCTGTACAGGTTTCCCTGTGCAGGATTATAACTGGTTCCACAGAGCTTGAAACCTCCATCTAGGCCTCATCAACATCAAAATCTCATTCTTGGGCAACCATCCCCTAAGGCAGCCCTTGGGTCACCTGACAAGGATTCCCTGGAGCCTCTAACTTCCAGTTCTGTTCCCCTGATGCAGGTAGGGGAAGATAGCCTTGTGGAGAATAGCCAAGGGAGCCACCTTTAAATAAAAGGAAAGGTAAGTTTGTTTGCTGAGGATTTATTTCAGAAAATCATATCCTTGGCTGGCAGAATATTGAGAACTGTTATAAGAGTGGAGGCTATGGGAGTAGCTACAACCAGAGATGAGAATGACTGATGGCCCTAAGGGAAGAAGAAAGTAGGCTGAGGCTTGCCTACCCAGAGGTATGGTCATTGGCCCATGTATTAGTAGGGTTAAAATGAATGTTGCTGAGGTGAATGGCAGAAGACTGGTTTTGGAGGCAATTTTATGACTTAAAAATAGTGTTCTTATGAGATCCATCAAGTCCATTAATTCTGTAGCAGCCTTTCTTCTGTTGCTCTTTATTTAGCGGAAGTGGCCATGACATTCTACATCTGCTGGTGGAGATAGGTTTGCATGGTGCATGTCACACTGTGGTCTAGTACCTACCGTGTGCACAGAAAAATCCTGGATTTTGGATGGCATCAGTACAACTTTTGTGTGAGAATAAGAAGGTAGTTCAGAAATGCTGTTTCACAAAGCAGATGGCTAGACCTGATGATTTCTTGTGGTCCCTTCCACCTCCAGGATGATCTGCATGATTGAGTATTCCGTGCTCTCTCTCTCTCTCTCTTTCTCTTCCTCTGCATCTCTCTCTTCTAGGCTACAGAGGTCAGGACATGTAATAGAGCCCTAGGACCTGGGGACCAGCAATCTGAGCTTCCTAAAGGTATATGAAATAATTCAAAATACATTTCTTCATCTGTTTGCATCATCTTTGATTTCTTTCATCAGTGTCTTATAATTTTCTGCATACAGGTATTTTGCCTCCTTAGGCAGGTTTATTCCTAGGTATTTTATTCTTTTTGTTGCAATGGTAAATGGGAGAGTTTCCTTAATTTCTCTTTCTGCTCTTTTGTTGTTAGTGTATAGGAATGCAAGAGATTTCTGCACATTAATTTTGTATCCTGCTACTTTACTAAATTCATTGATTAGTGCTAGCAGTTTTCTGGTAGCATCTTTAGGGTTTTCTATGTATAATATCATGTCATCTGCAAAGGGTGACAATTTTACTTCTTTTCCAATTTGGATTCCTTTCATTTCATTTTCTTCTCTGATTGCTGTGGCTAAAACTTCCAAAATTATGTTGAATAATAATGGTGATAGTGGGCACCCTTGTCTTGTTCCTGTTCTTAGAGGGAATTCTTTCAGTTTTTCCCCATTGAGAACGATGTTGGCTTTTGGTTTCTCATATATGGCTTTTATTATGTTGAGGTAATTTCCTTCTATGCCCATTTTCTGGAGAGTTTTTATCATAAATGTTCTTGGATTGGAAGAATCAACATTGTGAAAATGACTGTACTACCCAAAACAATTTACAGATTCAACGCAATCCCTATCAAATTACCAAAGGCATTTTTCACAGAACTAGAACAAGAAATCTTATGATTTGTGTGGAAATGCAAAAGACCCGAATAGCCAAAGCAATCTTGAGAAGGAAAGACGGAGTTGGTGGAACTAGGCTTTCTGACTTTAAACTATACTACAAGGCCACAGTAATCAAGACAGTATGGTACTGGCACAAAAATAGAAAGGAAGATCAATGGAACAGAAGAGAACCCAGAGGTAAACCTAAGCACATATGGGCACCTTGTCTTTGACAAAGGAGGCACGAATATACAATGGAAAAAAGACAGCCTCTTCAATGAGTGGTGCTGGGAACATTGGACAGCAACGTCAAAGAATGAAATTAGAACACTTCCTAACACCACACACAAAAATAAACTCAAAGTGGATTAAAGACCTCAATGTAAGACCAGACACTATAAAACTCCTAGAGGAAAGCATAGGAAGAACACTCTATGACATACATGAATGCCAGATCCTTTTTGACCCACCTTCTAGAATAATGGAAATAAAATCAAGAATAAACAAATGGGGGCTCCCTAGGTGGTACAGTGGTTAAGAACCCGTCTGCCAATGCAGGGGACACAGGTTCAATCCCTGCTCCAGGAAGATCCCACATGCCGTGGAGCAACTAAGCCCGTGTGCCACAACTATTGAGCCCATGTGCTGCAACTACTGAAGCCCATGCGCCTAAAGCCCGAGCTCCGCAACAAGAGAAGCCAAGGCAATGAGGAGCCTATGCATCACAATGAAGAGTAGCCCCCACTCACCACAACTAAAGAAAGCCCACACACAGGAAAGAAAAAAAAAAGAATAAATGAATGGGACCTAATGAAGCTTAAAAGCTTTTGCACAGTGAAAGAAGCCATAAACAAGACAAGAAGACAGCCCTCAGAATGGGAGAAAATACTTGCCAACGGAGCAATGGACAAAGGATTAATCTCCAAAATATACAAGCAGCTCATGCAGCTTCATACCAAAAAAGCAAATAACCCAATCCACACATGGGCAGAAGACCTAAACAGACATTTCTCCAAAGAAGACATCCAAATGGCCAACAAACACATGAAAAGATGCTCAACATCACTAACTATTAGAGAAATGCAAGTCAAAGCCACAATGAGGTACCACCTCACACTGGTCAGAATGGCCATCATCAAAAAAAATCTAGAAACAATAAATGTTGGAGAGGGTGTGGAGAAAAGGGAACTCTCCTGCACTGTTGGTGGGAATGTAAGTTGGTACAGCCACTATGGAAAACAGTTTGGAGGTTCCTCAAAAAACTACAAATAGAACTACCATATGATCCAGTAATCCCACTCTTGGGCATATACCCTGAGAAAATCATAATCCAAAAAGAAGCATGTACCATAATGTTTATTGCAGCACTATTTACAATAGCCAGGACATGGAAGCAACCGAAATGCCCATCAACAAATGAATGGATAAAGAAGATGTGGCATATATATACAATGGAATATTCCTCAGCTATAAAAAGGAATGAAATGGAGCTATATGTAATGAAGTGGCTAGACCTAGAGTCTGTCATAGAGAGTGAAGTAAGTCAGAAAGAGAAAGACAAATATTGTATGCTAACTCATATATACGGAATCTAAAAATGGTACTGATGAACCCAGTGATAAGACAAGAGTAAGGATGCAGATGCAGAGAATGGACTGGAGATCTCGAGGTTTGGGGGGGCAGGGGGGAGGGGAAGCTGAGACGAAGTGAGAGAGTAGCATAGACATATATATACTACCAACTGTAAAATAGATAGCCAGTGGGAAGTTGTTGTATAACAAAGGGAGTCCAACTCGAGGATGGGTGATGCCTTAGAAGACTGGGACGGGGAGGGGGGTGGGGACTCGAGGGAGGGAGGGAGGGAATAAGGGGATATATGTATAAATACAGATGATTGAACTTGGTGTACCTCAAAAAAATAATAAATAAATAAAATGAAAAAAAAGATGTGGCACATATATACAATGGAATATTACTCAGCTATAAAAAGGAATGAAATGGAGGTATCTGTAATGAGGTGGATAGACCTAGAGTCTGTCATACAGAGTGAAGTAAGCCAGAAAGAGAAAAATAAATACTGTATGCTAACTCATTATACAGAATCTAAAAAAAAAAGAAATGGTACTGATGAACCCAGTGATAAGACAAGAATAAGGATGCAGATGCAGAGAATGGACTGGAGGACATGAGGTTGGGTGGGTGCAGGGGGCGAAGGGGAAGCTGGGACGAAGTGAGAGATTAGCATAGACATACATATACTACCAACTGTAAAATAGATAGCTAGTGGGAAGTTGCTGTATAACAAAGGGAGATCAACTCGAGGATGGGTGATGCCTTAGAAGGCCAGGACAGGGAGGGTGAGAGGGAATCACGGGAGGGAGGGGATATGGGGATATATGTATAAATACAGCTGATTCACTTTGGTGTACCTCAAAAGCTGGTACAAAAGTGTAAAGCAATTATATTCCAACAAAGAGCTTTAAAAAAAGGGAAAAAAAAAGAAGTTATACTCTAGTTTTAGGATATTAATTAAGAAAATTATATAATTTAAATGTATTATAAAATGCCTTTTTTACAAAAAAATTCATTTCTTCGCATACAGGGGGGCATAATTTGCCTTCTAAAAGTGGCACAATATTCTGGAAAGAGTAAAGACTTTAAAGACAAACTATTTATTTTGGATCCAGATTCTCCCATGTCCTAGCTCTATGATGCTAAGTCAATTTAACTTCCTTGAGCCCCATTTTCCTTACCTGTGAAATTAGAATAATCCTGGTACCTGTATCCTATGTGTATTGGGCAGATTTACTGAGATAATTTAGCTCAGTGCCTGGTACAGAGTATGTACTGAAAGCTTGTTTGTTGAATGAATGAGTGGATATTGATATCTTTCTTTCCCTCCCTCCCTATGATAAAGTGCTATTAAAAAGGCTTTTGCTATAGCTGATTAAGTGGCAAGATCATGGATGTATAATTCAGTCAGTTCAGGGTCTGCACTCTTAACTCAATCATCTATATCTGTGTGACTTTAGTAGTTAAAGATTTGTCTGAGACTTAGTATCCCTATGCATAAAATCTGGATAGCAAGGCCAAGTGTGCAGGGCTGTTGTGAAAATTAAAGGAAATAATGTATGTGATAGCACACATAGGACCTAGAACATGGGGTGTGATCGGTAATGTTAGGTCCCTTTCTCTGCCTCTCCTGGGCACTTTCATGTATATAGACTCATTTAATCTTCAGAACAACCATGTGAGATATGTATTATCATCATAATAAGATAATGTATGTGGAGGCACCTAGTATAATATGATGCAGGTGGTCAATAAATGCTTGTTTCCTTCCCCTCATTTTCCCTAATTAAGCCAATTATTATCCTGCTAACAGTCATGCTTTTGCATAAACTATGTGAATATTTTAAAGAATGAGGTGCTAATCCTATATTGCTATCAATTTAGAAAGCAGTCTGGACACCTGGCCTATAATCAGAATTATGTTGATTTTAATAAGATGACAAAAGATCACAGAGTTGATAGGTATAAAGTGCTTGTCTAATTCTTCCTTATTATAGTGAGTTATGAATAGATTAATTTTATATTTCTAAATGTAACAATAATTAGGAAACCATTTTCATGTAAATTATAGTTTTACATGTTAATGCCATGCTTTCCTTAGCATCTAAAAATGCTGTTCTTTACTCACCATGAGGAGAAAGTTTTTATCTATGTATACAGAAATGGGGACTGGTTGGGGTTGAGTTCCTCTGACTTTAACCTGGTTTTTTACCTGGTTTTAAACCTACCATCTAATCTCTACTAAATTGTATGTTAGAGTATGACTTGAAGAGGACCAAAGGGTGGGGTATATTTGTGGTTGGGACAGAGAGCTTTATGCCAAAATAAAATCTGAATTGCCCTGTTAGTAACCATGGACAAGATGCTTAACATCTTTTTTCCTTTGTTTCACTATCTGCAAAGTAAATATAATATAGTATTTACCTGACATGGTCCTTTTGGGGATTAAAAAAAGGTAATTTATGAATAAATAAGTTAATCCACCTGTAGGCTTTAACGTAGAGTTCACCATGTAGTGAAGGTCAATAACTGTTAACAGTTGCCACTGCTATGACCACTACCACCACCACTTCTACCAGTACAACGATGACGATGTGACAAAACCATTGCAGAATGGTTAAAGAATTGGGGGTTCTGTCCATAAACTATTCCAGATCTCTGAAGGTTCATGCCATGCTTTCCTTAGCATCTAAAGAACTTTCTTATTTTCAACCCCCATTTTTGAAATCTTTCCAAGGGGCCTGTGTCCACATTGCTGGAATTACTACAAAACATCTGAGATCATCACTGAATCCTGATATACTGAGACCCTTTCAGGGCCATAAGAAGATCATTCATACCCTTTGTTACCATTGTCCAAAGCCTCAGCTATAGAAGGTACAGGAAACTGGGCTGAATGTGATTTGAATGCAGGAGAGCTCTTGAAAATTTTTGTAGTTTTAATTGTGATGGCTTCTATTTTAATTTTTCTTTCTCCCCTAAAAGCAAAGTATATTAAATTTTCTTAGTTTTGTTGAGTCTCAACTAATCATAATTTTACAAGAACCTTTTCCCTGTCTCTAAAGAAACCAGAGAGCTTATTATGTAGAGAGATTTATCTAGGTGCCATGCATATTCAAGGAAGTGGGGAAAAGGGAATACAACTAGGTTGATTGAATTCTTTTTCTTTTAAAAATTGACCAGTTGTTTGGCTGCTCTGGAGACTAAATTAATACAGGTAAATTTCCTAAGAAGCACATTGATAGCTCAAGTGGGAATAGTGAACCTGGATGTGTAGCCTGGAAATTTGCAATAAGTTACAGACCAGTGTGTGAACATGACTTTTCTGGCAATAAAAATGGGAGGCAAAGAGACCTATGGAGACTTTTGTCCTATGAATTCTTCAAAATAGAATGATGAACGGTTCAGATGGTCTCCTGTGTGAATGTGAAAGGTTGGACACCAGTGGCTTCTCATGGTCCCTTCTACCTCCAGGGCCTTGATGTTATAGAATGCATTATTCCAGAACCATTCCTTCTTTAGATATTTGCTTAGAAACTTCCTTTGGTCTTTCTTTTCTTTACATTCCCTATATTCTTCCTTCCTGAAATATTTACTGAGTGCATACTAAAAGCTTAGGCACTGTGCTAGAGATTAGGGTACAGCATAAGCAAGACAGACTCTGCTCCTACTCATGGAGTTGACAATTTATAATGTTCTGGGATGGACTTAACCTGATGGTTGGAGAAAGATAGCTCCTCAGTCGTGTTTGGGCCTTGTGTTATATAAAATTGCTAATATGTGATTTTTCTCTCTTTTCTTTAACTTGTACTAATTAAGATCTTAGACAAAAAGATGATTTTTATTTTTATGCTTTTTTTGAAAAATAGTAGATGTACAATATTATGTTAGTTACAGACGTGCTACATAATGATTTGACATTTATATATATTAAAAAATGAGCACTAGGATAAGTCTAGTAATCATCTATCCAACTTATTTATTACATAACTGGAGGTTTGTACCTCTTAATCCCCTTCATCTATGGAGCTGAACAGGTTGAAGTGGCAGAGAACTAGCACTAGTGTGGGACAGGAAATGCTGACTTTTTGCCTCTGATGTAGCCTCATAACTTAAACAGCTCAGGAAACCTAGAGAGGAGGTGAGGTGTGTATAATTTTAAAAAAATAGCAAGCAAATACCAAACCAAACAAATAAACAAAAAACAAAGAAAATAAACACAAAACTTCTTTCCAGTTGGTCCCACGGAAGTTTTCTTTCATTGGCTTTGAAGTGCTCAGTCTTTTTTTTTTTTTTTTTTAAAGTCAACTGATCTGAAGTTGAGGCTGCAGCAGTAATACGTAATAAGCAAATAAGACAGTCCACCCACTTGCTTTGTCTAAAGGATAACCTAGGACCAGGCCATCTTCCCCTTACAAAATTAAAAATGGTTTATCTTGGCATCGGTTACTGACACCAGCCTCAGATTGTCTCAGGATGCCATCAGTCTCCCAAAAGTTTGTGAAATGCCCTCTTGGAAGAATAGAGGGACAAATCCAGGTGTTCTGTGAATGTGGGCTGGAATCAAGGCCCAGGATCCTTGGGTTCATCATGCTGGAGCCATGCAGCAGGACTTGGGAGCTCCAGGCCATCCTGCTTAGGAAAAATAAAATCGACGGCAGATTTTCATCCACTTATTCATGAGTACATCAAAAGGGTATTAAGCGCTGACTAGTATTGGGAATAAAAGAGGAAACTGAAACAACTTCTTTCACTTTTCCAGACTCAAAAAACATCATTTCCATGTGTTAACAACCATCAGTCAAGTAAACAATAACGTTGAGAACAGAAGTGTGAGTCCACCGATATTGTACTTTTCTTTAAAATATTCTCAATCGATCAGTTTTCTTTTAGCCCAGAGCAAAGAAAATCTTGGTGTGGGAGTAGAATGGGACCACAATATCTCTCTTAAGTTATTTAAAGATCAAGATAAAGATCAAGATTGTATCTATTGCATTAGAAAAAGAGTTAGTTCTATGTTGTATAGAGCCAGTGAGCAGATCAGGGATGAATTTAAAAGGATTCTGATTTAGGTTTATTTCTAATAGGTACAGCTTATCAACTGTGGAATATGTGGTCTTGGGAGCTACTAATAACAATTAATTATTATAATATTAATCATTGTTATTTTAATGTATTTTATATGTACTACTTTAAATAATTGTTAAAAACAGTATGTCTCATTTAATCCTCAGCACTCATTGTGTGTTTCGATCAAGGTGTACAACATTATCCCTATTATACAGCTAAAGAAACTGAGGCTCAGAGATGTTGAAGAGTATTACTCAAGGTCACACAGCTAATATGGGATAAGCTGGAAATCAAATCCACGCCTATTGATTATTCTTGAGGGATGGTATGGGGAAGGATTTTTTTTCCCTTGGCTTCTTTTAGAGTGTAAAGAAGCTGTCTTCAGACAGGAAAGAATCAAATGGCAGCTCAGACTTCCAGGGAGGCAAGAGACGTTTACCAGGCCAGAGTCCAGTGTAGAACTACGCTCTGCAAACCAACCCGGTTGAAAATGAACTATTTTGTTTATTGCCATTTCTATTTTTAAGATTGTGTTCTCTGATTTCAATGTGAAAATGTTGGTCTGGGCTGTTGAATGGCAAAAAACACACCCTTTCTTGCTCACTACAGCTACAATCACACCATCCCCAGTGTGCACAGATGTATGCTTGTGTGTGCATATGAAATTAATTTCCTGAGCCTGTGAACACACACTGGTTTCACAAGTTGCATGAAAAACTAAAGGTGGCAATCCAAAAAAGAACCAGGTTTTGTCGTTTCCTGCATAAAAACAAACAACTGAGTTAATTCATTTGATTGACTCGTCCATTTTCCCAGCGGTTTTCTTGGCGTGGGGAAGAAAATTCTCTGTGAGAGCAGCCTGTATATGTGTGTGAGTGTGTGTTTGAGGACCACCTTATACCACTGTTTAAAACTTTTTCTTTTCTTTTAATATGTTTTTCAAAGTTCTGTCTGATAATTGTGGATTGTATCTAGAGGCCCACTCGCTAAAAGCTCGTTGAGTCATAGGCAGGTTCTAAGAGTCCAGGAGACCTGCAGTGATGACTAAGAGTCATTATTTGATAAAAAGGGAAAAAATAGGTATTGGTTTGAAAGGAAGGCTGTGGGAGCATGAAGAACTTCTTGAACAGGAGAAAAAAAAACACTTGGAAGCTAGCTGGCAGGGTGAGTGGGGACCGGAGAAAACCGGTCTTGTGCAGTAGGATTTGCTGCTGCATTTTAATCACATCTCTATGTGACTGGTTTTTTCCTCTTTCTGTTTTTTTTCATCAAGCAAGAAAGGACACAGAGGGGATTCAGCAGGAACATAGCTCTTTAAACTTTGTACTGTACTCTGACCCCTTACACATTTTCAAATTGACATCTAGAAATTTTTCATTAAGTTCAGATAGATGCGAACACTGTATAATTTCTGTCACCTTATAAGTATTGATAGTTTAAAATTAAATCCTTGCCTCACTCTTTTAACTTTTTCAATGGATTCTAAATACTGTAGTATTCTGATGTCCACTGTCACCCAGTAAAATATAAATGGACAAGTTCTCTAACTTACCATCATTACCTTTTATTCTTGAACTCACATTTCCAGTCACTTTTCCCACAGAATTTTATTCTAATGTCATACATATTTTTACACTTGAAAGTCTCCTCTTGATCATCCTATTATACATTCAACAAATATATACGTACCATGAAATTTTAAACTAAAAAAAGAGCCCTATTACCAGAAGTCTGCAAAGTGTTAAAATAAACAAGCAAATAAGTCACAGAGTTAGTAAGTGACAGAGAATTAATTAGAACCTGAGACTATTCTCTAACTTCAAGATCTTATCCACTTCACTCTGCTGTACTCTGGGATCTCACAGAAGAAAGCGACTGCAACAATGGTAAGATTCAAGATACCTAATGAGTAGACCTTTCTCTTGCAAAATGGGAGGAGGGTAATTATGAAAAGGAAGGTGAGAAAAGAGGACCAGAATGATTCTTCAGCCTCAGGCACATTCACAGTAGATCAGTTTTAGAGAATAGTCCATCTATAAATTAGAAATTAACTTTCTTAAAACTCTCCCTGTCTGCATACTTCTTTGGGAAGTCATTGTGTACCTCTAGGGTGGGGTTCCTCAACAACAGCACCATTAACATTTGGGGTCAGATAATGCTCTTTTGTAAGGGGCTGTCCTGTGCATTATAAGGCGCATCCCTGGCCTTTATCCACTAGACGTCCCTCTCCAGTTGTGACAACCAGAGATATCTGCAGATATTGCCAAGTGTCTGAGGGGTTATGTGTGCAAAATCTCCCCCACTTGAGCACCATTGATATTAGGTTCTGCATACCCCAGTATGAAGATTGATTATCTAGCTTGTTAGGAATATGAACCAGGCCCAAATCAGTCAAACGTGTTATTAGTGCTTTGTTTAGGAAAAGGGCAAAATCTGGTTGTTTGTGTTTAGATTCCCTTCCTGCACAAGCGGGAAGTTTTTGAGCCCATGGGAATAGGAAATTGTTAAATTCATATCAAAGGTTGTTTGGCCTGACCAGGCACTTGGTCTTGAGGGAACCAAAATTAGGTTAGGATAAGATATTTAAAGATGCCAGAGAAGGGGGAGAATGGAGATGAGAAATGAAGTCACTAACAACAGAAATCATGATGGCTCCATTTACTATTTGCCAACCACTGTGCTAAGTGTTTTTTATGGATTATCTTGTTGAATAATCACAATAACCCAGGAGATAGTTATAATCATTTGTTAATTAGGGTACAGGTTAAACTATTGTAACAAAATGACTAAAACTTTCAGTGACTTAGAGAAAATAGAAATGTGTTTATCTCCACAAAGGGGCTAGGTAAGCTGTTTAGGGTTACTCTATCATACCATGATTTTGCTCTCAGGTCTGTATTCCAGCCAGTGGGAAGAGTAAAAAGGGGAGGATGAGGATATGTACTTTTAAGAGCACAATCTAAAAGTTATACACTTCATTCCTTTCACACCCAGTTGGCCTGACCCAGCTGCAAAGGAAACGTGGACTTTCTACGTATCCTACAACAGGGATTGGCACTACAGCCTGAGGCTCAAAGACTTCTTTTTTTGGTAAATGAAGTTTCATTGGAACACAGGCACTCCCATTTATGTATGTACTATCTATGCTGCTTTCTTGCTTCAATGGCATTGCTCAATAGTTTTGACAAAGACAGCATGGCCTGCAAAGCCTAAAAACCCTGGCCTTTAAGAAAAAGTTTGCCAACCCCTGCTCTAGAGGTAGGAGAGGATGGCTATTTGGGGACCCCAACAGGCTCTGTTAAATTTGTATTTAACAGATGAGGAAAGGAAAACACATAGAGTTTAAGTCAATGGCCAAAGATGACATATTGATAAGTGGCAGAGCTAAGATCTGAATATGGCTCTGTTTGGCTCCAAAGGCAAAAATGTTCACTCTATCATACTGCCTCATGAATTCATTCAGCAAGTATTTATTGTGTCTACTCTGTGTCAGGCAATGTTCTAGGTGCTGGGGATTGAGTAGTGAGTAAAAGAGAGGAAATCTATGCTCTTGTGAAAACTACAATAAAGGAGACAGATTATTAGAAGGGAATTAAGTAAAATGTATGTTAGAGATGATAGGTGCTATATAAAAAATATAAATATAAATCAGAAAAGAAGGGGAGGCAGTGACAGAGTTAGGGTAGAGATTCATTTTTAAAAAAAACTGGTTAAGGATGGTTTCAATATTGGGGAAACCAGGGAGAATGAGTCTGAGCCTTAGCTCTTGAGGAAGAAGTGGGAGTCTGAGATGAGAATACCCAATAAAAACCCCAAGTTCCTTCTTAAAGGAAGCAGAACCAAAGGTCAGACACTGGGAAGGAACTGGAGAACAGTGTGGGTGCCCATGGCTTATGTGTGGTGGGTACCTGGTGCAAAGTAGATGTATAGGAAGAAGGCTGGCTTAGAGGTATAAGATTGTAAGTCTGCCTTTAAATCTTTTAGACAGAATTCTGAAAACTCTTTGCATATACACAAAGGTGAACACATACATGTAAATAATAACAGGCAGTGAGTCAGTTTGTGTGATGGAAAGATCATGAATGTTGGAGTCACATAGAACTGTGCTTGAATCTCAGCTCATGTTCAGTTGATGACTTCAGGTAAAATTTTGTTAGTACTAATATTAGCCATAATTTATTGAGCATTTTCTATGCGACAAGCACTTTTTATTCATGATCTCTTCTAATTCTTACATAACTCTTTAGATAGACACTAGAGTTATCTTAAATTACCTTTAAGTTAAATTAAGTAGTGAAATTAAGTGTTGATAAGGAACAGTAAAGAAGTAATGAGCGATATACAATACAGTTTTCCTCTTGCATTTATATTGCATCATCTTATTTAAGTATAGTGATTAATGATGTTGGTTAATGCTTCTGTGGAGCTGTTTTTACAAAAAAAAATTATTGTGTAAAGAAAAATCTTTAATGTGTATTTAGTGCTAACTTTGTGTCAGGCATTGTTTTAATTACTTTACATGTATTTACTTCTCAAAACAGCACTATGAGAAGCTACCATGATAATTTTTTCAGCTGAGAAAACTGAGGTCCAGAAAGTTTAAGTAACTTACCCAAGGTCATAGAGCTAGTAAATAGAGAAGCTGGGAATGTGGCACTGGAGTTCATGTGTTTAATAATTATACTACACTGCCACACAAAAACCAATAAAAAATTAAATGAGAAAACATATTCGTTTCTCTTCCACTGCCCATGATGTGATGAAAAGCCTGGTTATTTGGACCTTGTGATCTAATCCATGGCGACTACCTCCCTAATGTCAGTATTTCTAATTTTCAGGCAAAGTCCCATGTAGCAAATATTTCACTTCTTGAAGACTGTTCAGGGAAAACCAAATTTAAAAAGTGATGGCAAAGATGATAGCACATGTGACTATCTATACCCGACTGTGTAGATCTGGATGTGTGTGTGTGTGTGTGTGTGTGTTCAGATGTGTGCACATGAGTCTAATCAGTAGTTTCAGATGTCAGCTGATGGGCTTTCTTCCCAGAAACCTAAAATCCAGCCTCTTATGGGGAAAGATTTAAAAATAAGAAATCTGTATTCTGTTTTAGGATGTACACTGGTTTTCCAGAGTCTACTCTCTCTCCAGCAACCATTGTTCTGCTGGCTCAGAGATGTCATTATCAAACAATCATGGATGGCCCAGTAACATCAATGGAGTGATTCTCTGCTTTGGTCCTGGCATTTCACCTTCCATTTCATGCTGAAGATCATGAATATTATTTGCTATCTGGCCTGCCATTTCTTTGAATTGTCAACACTTAGTAAAAATTCTCCTTGGGAATTTCTTCTGCCCCAAATGGCACAAAGGATGCCTAGCATGGGCTAAACATGTCTCCTTTGGATGTGAATTTGGGGGTCTTGTACAGTTGTACTCTGAATTGTTTCCTTAGGGATGGTGATAAATTTTCACTGAGCCATTCCTTCCCCCATTTACTTTCCTCATCCCTGTTCCGCACACTGACTAGATGACAAGTTCAGCTAATTTCCATAAAAGTTTCTCTGAGTGCAAATTTAACTGGCTACAATAAGGGCCAGTCCCCGCAATATGTCCTAATTAGTGCAGAGCTCCAACCACTGATAGAATTGTATATGTAGGAAATCTAAGTGGTAGAGTAATCTGACATGAGTATGAAGAAAGCAACACATCCCCAGGAACTTCTGACTTCCGTGGGACCAGGAAATAACACTATAATTGTGACTGAGTTTATAATACTGGGTTTTGCAGACCTCAAGGAATTGGGTCTCTTGCTCTTCTTGGTGTTTGGCGTTGTCTATCTAGCCACCATTTCTGGGAATCTCCTCGTTGTGATCCTAGTGAGCACTCAGCAGGGACTTCAGACACCAATGTACTTCTTTCTGGCAAACCTCTCATGCCTGGAGGTCTATTATGCATCCAATATCATGCCCAGGTTGCTCATAGACTTGTTGAGAGAGAATGGAGTGATCTCCATGGTAGGTTGTATTATTCAGCTCTACTTCTTTGGGGCTGTGGGTAGCACTGAATGTTATCTTCTAGCAGTGATATCATATGACCGATACCTGGCTGTCTGCCAGCTTTTGCACTATCCAACACTAATGCACGGAACCATATGTTTGGGGCTAGTAATTGGCTCATGGGTTAGTGGCTTCACAGTGGCAGCTGCATTATTCCAGGCTGCTATGGTATCCAGCTTGACTTTCTGTGGCAGCAATGAGATTGATCACTTCTTCTGTGACTTTAAGCCTGTGCAGAAGCTCTCCTGCTCAGATCCCCAGCTAGTCAACCTGGTCTGCGTGAGTCTAACAGCACTGGTGACTCTGGCCCCCTTTAGACTAACCCTAGCCTCCTACTAGAAGATTACTTTCACAGCATTGCATATACCTTCCATGACTGGTAGGCAGAAGGCATTCTCCACTTGTTCCTCTCATTTAGTGGTTGTGAACTTGTTTCATGGGAACTTGATCCTAGTCTGTGCTCTGCCCTTGGCTGAACTCTCAACAAAATCTTCTCCTTGTTCTATACTGTTGTCACTCCCACGTGTAACCCGCTTATCTACAGCCTCAAAAACAAAGATGTCAAGGAGGCCCTGAGGAAGCTGAGGGTTTGATCCTACAATGATGAGCTTCATACAGTCAATAAATATGATGGCAATCTGAAGGTCAAGGCACTCTTCGCATCCTCAGGGAATTCCCAGTCTGATTAGGAAAACATAGGATAGATTATAATCTTTATAACCTGAAATGTTGGTTAATCCTCAAATCATCTATTTAGCTGATTTGGGGGAAAGTTAGTAGGTTTGTCTTGGTCTCCTTGAAGTGATCTAGTTTTCCCTGAGCATATTTATACTGTGAGAGGGGAAGAGTAATTTCTAGTTGGTGGGAGGGGAGCCATTCTGGGAAAGACAATAAATAATGCTGCCTATAATCCCCTCAAAGGCTCAATCTGGAGGTAAAGATTGGGAGGTGTGCTTTAGTTGTGTTGAATTTCTTGTGTGTATGTGTGTGTGTGTGTGCACGCGCGTGTGCGTGTGTGTGTGTGTTATAAGTTAGACTGGGAGATCTTGGGGTTGGAGGAGGAGTGATAACTGTGCTACCCTGATAAGAATAGGAGGGCTCCCTAAATGAAGGGGCCATATTTATTTGCTTAGCACTGAGGCTGGAGTTCTGGTTGTGAGGTTGACTGTATTAAATGGCTAATAATAATACTGCACCTATACTTGGCCTAGGACTAAGAAAGATAAAAGTGGAATCTAATAAAATATACAGAAACCCACTAGAAGACTAGTTTTGGAGAAATGTGCATTAAACACTTATTTGTTAGACATGTAGATTTCTTCAAGGCACTCTTTTCTAAGTTGAATTTTCTCTGTCATTCACAGCTACTCACTGTGTTTTCATTTCTTTCTTTATGTTCCTCTTCCAGATCCTCCTTCTGCTGTGTACCTCAGTTAGCCTTGATGGTCTCACTTGTGCTTTTGTTTCTTATTTTTGTATCTGCCACCAGCTACCTAACATTATCAACTGATGTATTCAAGTTATATTTCAAGAGAGAAGGGAAGCAAAAATACTCTGCTAAGGGAGACAATCAAAAATATGCATTGGGACTAATATTATCCAAGCATTGTGCTAGGTGCTAGGAATAGAATAGTGAACAATATAGATACAGCTTCTGATCTCAAACATATTACAGTCTGGTGGCCTTGGTATTCAAATTGCTCGGAATTTATATTTTTACATTGTTTGTAGACTATGTAGCTCTTGAAAGCACTGTCTATAAAGAGAATCTCTACACATAAAATCCCAATAGTTTTATTTACCTTAATTTTAAGAATAATATTATAATTAATATGAAACAACATAATGTAAAGACACAACAAAGCTTTTAGTAGAACATACGAACAAGCAGAAATGCTCAGAATGTCCCTTGCTTAGCTAAATACATCCCCTTTTTTCCTTTAAGACCCAACTCAAGTACTACCTTCTCTCAGAACTCTTCCTGCTGTCTTGCTCATGTAATTTCTTCCCCTTAGAAGTACTCTACTCCCCTTTATTTGACAAGAAAGCATGCACTGCTCTTCACATTTTGTGTACATGCCCTATCTTTCCAGTGAGATTGTAAACCCTCCAAGTAAAGGGATAGAAAGTCATTTCTAGCTGTACCCCCAAGTACCCAGCATAGTACACTTCACACAGGAGACATTTGATACTTGTCTTCACATGATCAAATCTAAGCTCCTCAGCATGAGATTCAAAGTCTTCCATGACCCTGCTCCTGCTTCCTTTTCCCAATCTCATCTCCCACCAAGCTCCATTTCACAATTTACCGTATCACTCCTGTGCATCCTTAATCATGCCCTTTGCCTGAAAATTCCTGCCCATATTTGTTTTTCACCTGGTTAATACCCCATCATATTTTAATACTTGGATTCATCATCATCATCCTACCAGGAAATTTTACCTGTTTGTTTTCTCTCATCCAAACATTGAGTAAAGTGACACTCTCCTATATCTCCATGGGATTCATCTTGGACCTAGGTTTAAGCAGTAATAACACTATCTGGTGTTTTACCACTGCATTTTCAGTGCCTAGAGCTATGCTTTGCATAGGCGATAGTCAGTGACTACTTGTTGAGTGAATAGATGAACATATATTGCTATTTATATTTCTCCCTTACTAGATTATTACTATTTCCTTGACTTCAAGTACCACCTATATACTGATGATCCTCCATAATTTAATACTGTGATAAATGCTTTAAAGGAAAAGCACAGGCTGCTAGGAAGACATATAGCAAGCGTAAATAATTCGGATTCAGTTGGAAATATCAGAAAGATTTCCCTGATAAGGCAGGGGAGGATTTCAACAGAGGGACTAGATAGCAGCAGGGTCCTGCAGTAGTAAAGACTTTAGAGTGTTTGGGGAACAGAGGAAAGGCTAGCGTGGTTACAATGTAGTGATCAAAGGGAAGAGCATCACAGATGGGTCTGGGCCTGGTAAAGTAGGCAGGAACAAGATAAGACAAGGCCTCACTGCATTTCACTGTAAGTGAGATTGGAACTCTTTGAATGGTTTTTAGTAGAGTGACAGGATCCGTTTTATGTTTTAAGATCACTCTGGCTGCTATGTGGAAAATGACTTTTAATGGGACTGGAGGGCTAATAGACATTGAGAGACCAACTAGGACACTGTTACAATGTTACCAGTGAGAGACAATGGTGATAAGGACTAGAAGAGTAGAGGAAAAGATGGGGAGAAATGAATTGAACTTGATATATACAGAGGTAGAAATTATAGAGTTTGGTAATGGATTATAGAGGGAGGAATCAAAAATAACTTTTAGGTTACTGGTTTGTGAATTGAATATGTGCTTGTGTCACTCACTGGGATGAAAGAACCTTGGAGTAGAACTAGGTTTGGGGGAGAAGAGAAATGATGAGATCACTCTTGTATGAGAGTATACTGATATAGCAGTGAATGGTAAGCAGGTAGTTAAATATACTGGTCTGGAACTCAGAAGAGGTATCTGGGCTAGAAATATGAGTTTAGAAGCTGTCAACATGTAGATAGTGTTTAAAATCATGGAAAAGGGGAAATCATGTAGAGAAACAGTTTAGAGAGAGAAGAGAAAAGAGCCCAGAATGGAGCACTGTGAATTCCATCATTTAGAGGTTGCATAAAGGAAGAATAAGGATGAGGAGGGGATAGAGAGGTAGCAGGAAAACCATAAGTGTGTAGGCTCATGCAAGTAAAGAGAAGAGAGTGTTTTAAGGAAGAGAGCCTGGTAAACAATACTGAAGGCTGATGAGAGGAGGTGTAATCTGAGGACAGAGGAGAGTCTATTATATCTGATAACCTGGAGGACATTGATGACCTCACTAAAAGAACTTTTGGTAGAGTAATGAGTGCAGAAGTCATACTGGAGTGAGAAAAAGAAATGAATAAAAGGTGAAGGAAAGAACATGCCATGTGTAGACAATGCTTTGGAGAAACCTGGTTCTGAAAGGAAATTGATTTACTGAAAGATGGAACAAGGAGCTTAAAGGAAGATGTTTGTTTTTACAATGTGAAGTAATAGAAAATATTTTAACACTACTAGGAAGAAGAATGTATTATAAATGAAGAAGCCGAAGAGGCAGGAGACCAGAGGGATATAGTATTTTATGGTCCCTGCAAAGGCTGGAAGGTCCAAGGTCCAGCACATATGTGAAGGGATTGGCCTCTGATCAAAGGAGTGACACTTATACTGTGACAAATATGTACTCAGTACTTACTATGTGCTTCGTTTTGTTTCAAGTATTGAAATACTAGGGTTACAACAATGAATAAAACATGATCCCTGCCCTCTTGCAGCTCACAGTTTGGTGAAAGACAAGTAAGTAAACAGAAAATTATAATTAGGTTGATTAATGCTATGATAAGTGTAGGGTCCTATGTCAGTGCTGGGGAGGGAGAGTCATTGTTTGTTCCCCAAAGAAAGATATGTTGGAATCCTAATGCCCAGTATCTTACAATGTGATCTTACTTGGAGATAAGGTCTTTACAGAGGTAATCAAGTTAAAATGAGGTCATTCTGGTGGGCCCTAATTCAATGACTGGTGCTCCTATAAAAAGGGGAAATTTAGACAGAAAGACACACATACAGGGAGAACACAATACGAAAATGAAGGCAGAGATGGAATGGTTAGTCTATAAGCCAAGAAGCACCAAAGATTGCCAGCAAACCACCAAAAGCTAGGAGAGAGACATGGGACAGATTCTGCCTCACTGCCCTTGGAAGGAACCAATGCTGCCTTGATCTTGGACTTCTGGCCTCCAGAACTGTGAGAAAAAAAATTCTGTTTTTTAGTACACTCAATTTATGGTACTTTACTAGCAAACTAATACAGGCACCCAAGCCAATCTGAGGCAGGTTGATCAGGTTAAGGGAAGACTTCCCAGTGGAGGTGTTATCTGAGCTGAATCAAATAAGTGGGATTGCATAGTTGGAGCCTGGGGAAGCCATCTGCAAGTAATCCAACATGGCCGGATGTAGAGTGTGTGGGCAATGGTGGTGACAACTGAGAACTGAGAAGCTGGGGCCAATTCATGAAGGGCCTTCTATTCCAAGCCAGAGAATTTGGACTTTATCCTGAAGCCAAAGGGTGGCCTTTAAATGCTCATTCCCCTCCCAATTATTCATCTAACTCCATTTTTCCAGGAAGGCTTTTCTTGCATCTATTGTGGAACTTCTCACACAGAATTATGAAAAACAACTTGCTTCTTGATCTACTCAAATATGCAGCAAGCTCCTTGAAGGAAGGGACTATGTCCTGTTTATGAGATACACCCAGTGCCTGGCAAGTGCTTGACATATAGTAGTCTCTCAATAAATGGTTGTCTGCTGTGTTCCTAGGGACAGCATTGGGACTTCTTGGTTCTCTTTGGAATGGTATTCCAGGACACTCCATATTTTCTTTTATTCTTCTCTCCTCTTCCTTCCTCTCACTGATGACCCTCCATCAACCCTCCACACTTGGCTCTCATTTCACTTCTCCACTTGTTTTTCTCTTTGGATTAATGATCCTGGGAACTTCTGGTGTGCTTCCTCCCCGCACCCCACACACTCCATATCAGTACTCCCCACATCAGGCAGCCTCTCATGCATCCAGGTTCCTACTGTCCCTAAGGGAGCCTGGTTCACACCATGCAGATCCCTGTAGTCCAACCTTGTCACCTTACTTCTGCCCTACTTCTGTCAGGACTACTGCTTAACTTAGGCTAAGCAGGGTCATTAGGTCAGTTTCAAAGAAATAGGTCTGGCCCAGAATGGACCAAAGAACAGGTGGCAGCTTTGGCAAGAGGATGATGTTGAGGTTACAGGACGGGGCAATGGGGTTGCTAGGCTCAGCAGGTGGGCAGGTTAAGATAATCTGAACAATCTCTAACTGAGCCAAATTTGACCCATAGGACCTCCATTGAAAAAGGCAAAATAGGGCACCAGAAAAGGAAACTAGGAACAATGACAGTCAAGGCAAGATGCTGAGCAGAAACCAAGTGTTCACATCAGATTGAATTCATTAAAAAAAAGTACATTTCCTCACATCTGCCCATTTCTACATGCATAAACACATCCCAACTTGAGCAAGTACCCACAAATATACACACACACACATGCACACATCACAGTCACAAAATGTTGACACACAGACCCATACCTACAGTGACAGAACCTAGTGTGACCTGCTTTGGTTGGCAGATACTATATCACGTGATCTGTCTGCAACTGGCTGGGAAAGAAGCTCTTTATATGTGCAGGTCTCAAATAACAGAAGCATCACTTGAAATAACAAAGTCTTTTTAATTTGTCTCAGAAAGATAGCTTCCTGTCTTCTCATACCAAAATGAACCTGACACAACTTTTTCCGGATGATTCCAAGCCATGTTTATGGGCACTTATTATGGGGGGCTGGACTAAAACATAGGGTGTTGTTAGGAGCTATGTTGAAGTGTATTGAACTCTTATCCCTCCACTAAACGGCTCCAGGGTAAACATTCTATTTACATTGACACATCCATGTACATGCACAGATATATATGGGCATGAATATATACACACACACCATCTCTCATATATATGTCTCTGTACAAGAGGCACATAAATCATACTGTTTAGATGCACGCACAGTGCCTTTACTTATAAGCAACCTATGCACTCCTTATAGCTAGGTTTGTAAGTGGTTCCCTTTCTTATAGCCAATAGCCTGCATCTTTAGTCATTTTCCTTCTTTCTTTTTCACACTAATTTTTAGGATTAAGGAGTTAGTGCAGCATTCACTGCAGAGTTGGTGGTTTTAATTGGTCGCACATCACTTAGTTAAAAAGAACATTTAACTACAAAGAACTTCACTGGGAGATGGGTTCAGGGGGAGTTATTAAAAGCAAGTACATAACCGCTCCTTGGGAGGCCATTATTTTGCACTTCTCCCCTCCCCCTAGAGAGCATGATTATTATTGGTAACAAGGTGAAAGGAAATTCCCTGACTTCATTAGAAACCTGGAAAAATAACTTTTCCTTACAAATATCTTCCTTTCTTGCTGGAACACGTTTCTTCTAGAAGGTGGTATGGCAAAAAGGCCAGCCCCAAGTATCCTTTTCATCTAATAAACTCTCTGGAGCTTCAGGACTTATCCCTGGAGAATAAACCCCCTACCACACACAGATGCAGCAAAACAGCCACCTCATTAACTAAAAAGTTGTAAATAACTGGGACACCACCTACACTGGTAATATTCTCATGTGTGTCACCTCAGGGAGGGGAGAGAAAAAATTTCATGAACATTTCACCAGCATCTGCTTTATTTACATATAAATAACGTGCTCATTACAAACCCTTATCTGTTCATTGAAGCCAGGCTGGCAGAACCTAGTGTGACATGCCTTGGTCGGCAGATACCTTAACACCTGATCTGTTTGGCATTGGCTGGCAAGGAAATGTTTGCAAGTGCATGTCTCAGATAATAGAAGTGTACTTGCAATGGCCAAGTCCTTTTCATTGTAATTGTTTCAGATGGATGGTCTGTATTTTTAAAATTGATTTATAATTAACAGATACTATTATATTAGTTTCAGCTGTACAGCATAGTGATTTGATATTTATATACATGATGAAATGATCACCTCAATGAGACCAGTTACCATCTATCACCATACAAAGTTGTCATAATATTACTGTGTATATTCCCTATGTATATATTACACCCCCATGACATATTTATTTTAAAGCTGGAAGTTTGTATTGTATCTCTTGATTCCCTTCACCTATTTTGTCCATCCCTGTCTTTTCATGCCAAATGAAACTGACACAATTTTCCCTTTTCATGTTGATTCCAGGTCATTTTTTATGGATACTAATCTTTGAGTTGGGCTGGGATGTAAGGTGTGTCCTTAGGGTATCAGACTGTTTAATCATCCAATAAATGTCCCCAGGCTGTCTATTTTTTAAGAAGTATCCTGTCTTCTTTCTAAAATTTTTGTTGCTAATCATATTGTTTATGCCTCCAGTAGCCTTTGACATCTTCTATTCTATCCTAGGCTCAGAAACCATGCTGAGTTACAAGTGTATATAAAGTAATACTGAGAGCCTTAAGAGTTTTTCTGTAAGTACTCTGCATGAGTTTTGATGTATAGATTTTGTATCATCTCTTTTGGCTGCTCTAAGGTTTTTAAAGGTTAATTTTTAGAGTTTAGCTCTGAGAGTATTAGACGATTATGGTTTCTAGGAAAGGAAGCTTTAGATAAGTGATATATCATTATAGTTAGGGTTAATATAGATAAAGTAAACTTCATTAATTTGGGTTTTACTAATTCATAATATGGGACTGTCTTGTTATAAACTAGGTTTGGAGTTTACTATTTCACCAGCTACAGAAAGAAAGGAGATGGTTGGTGATAAATTAATACTTTAGACAGAATCACATGGGTAACGCAAGTTTCATTTACACATGAAACTTGACTATATTTACCTATTTATTAATATGGATCCCATTAAGCCATCTACTTGGTAATACAATTCACTGTATATATTTGGAAGTAACAATAAAAAACAACAAGACCTTAGCTAATCAATCCACTGAGAAGGAAGTTCATTTGAATAAAGTCAGCCTGGTATACAGAGACATAGAGAATTAATGGAAGCTCTCAGTCCTTAGCTAGTGGTAGTGGCAGCTAAAGAAAAGAGAGAGCCAAGGCCATTTTAGTGGAGAAGTTAAAGGTATGCAGTATCTTTAGCTCAGAATTAACTGGTGTGGGGTCATGTCCTTAGGAAACAGAAATATATTCCACAAGCCTGAGAGAGTCACAGCCTCCCCTTGGAGCATGGCTGGGATGGAATATATATCTGACATTATTACTCTGTGAAGCAAGTTTCTGAACAAGAAAAATCAATATTAGTGGAGATATTGCTTTATAGCTTTGAAAGATATTATGACTTTTCACTAAGTCAGACTGTTCTTCCCACCAATTAATGGTAGAGAGCTCAATATGTGCTAGGTATCATGCTAAGTGTTTTAGATACATTATTTCATTTAAACCTTGTGAACTTTGCAGGTAGATATTATTTTCATTGTGTAAATGAAGAAACTGCAATTTGGTGAAAGTGATTCACATACCCAAAGTAGTGAATGGTCAAATTAGGTTTCAAACTCAGTTCTAACTCCACAGCCTGCTATCTTAACCACTATCATATACTGTAGTTCCTCAAGAGATAGAATAAGAAAAATATTCTAGGGCGCTATAACAGGTACATGTCAAGAACTAAGCTGAAACTCAGGGGCCCTCCCAATCCCTACTTACCTACCTTCAATCCTATGGAGCAATGACCTTCAGGTATTCCTGGCTAGGATGATGATTACAAAATATATGAAAGAGAAAGGACAACATAAGTGTCCTAGTTTCTAAAATAATCATCCTTGAGCCTACCTCTATACTATACAAAGGGAAGTTGTTACTCAGTGTTTGAAAAACTGTGACCAAGGCCAAACTGGAAACATGTTTTGACTTTCAAGAACAAAATTGTCAACATCAGCCAATCAGTCTTGTAGTAGCTAGCACTGGTGGTGAAATGCATGCTATTTTCATGTCACTGAAAAAATGAGTGGCTATTGTTTAGAGCAAAGGATCAGTATCAGTACTGTGTGAAATGAGTTTGCAAATGAGATACCTTATGTGTTAAGAGATACTTACAAGGTGATGAATAATATCAAGAGCAAGAATTGGTTCCGGGAAGATGTCCATGATGATGTATGAATTGATCTTCTAGTCATTGATAGGACCCCGATGGAAAAGGTCAAAGATTTGCTTTCTTAAATGTCTTAGTGCCTTGCAATTGTGAGAATGATGGTTGGGAATCCAATTTGGATGAAGAAGCTAACTTGTTCCGGAAGAAACCCTAAACACAAACTAGTTTCTGAAAAGCTATCAGTGCATTTTGAGTGATGAATGAAAATAGGAAGGACTTGACATTTGTATTGAACTTTCAAGGGAAGTTGGACAAAACAAGGTGTTCTCAAGCAGAATAGTAACCAGGGTGGAAGATGGCTTTTCTAGTATGTCCAATAAGTGAAAGTGCTAGAAACTGCAGAGGCAAATTCAGCATGCCAGAGACCCCCAAATGGGTGCAAGATCCAACTACAAATGAGGATAACTATTCTGCCAACAATGATACTATTCTGCTAACAATGATTATACTGTCCCTGTAGAATTCAGTTCTCAAAGGCAGGCAGTCATTCTAAAGTACTACTGGAATTATGTGACTGGCTTCTTCAGCACAACATGCTGTGGTTGACAATTTTTGCTACTTTAGTTGAGCCTAAAGGCATTCAAAAATCCCTGTGGTTTAAGCTCTGTCCTTGGCTCTTGGAACAATTTTAGTCTTGCACAGGGGAAATATTAGAAATTCAGTCTTACTCTGACTTTTTCATCCCATAGTTTTATTGGGGTCCTGCTTAATTTCCTATAACTCCTAGAATCTAAATCTCATATTTGTTTCCCCAATTGATAATCCATTTCCCCTGAGAGTAGGGTTCTGATTTGCCTCTCTTCGGGCCTTTGTAATCCTTACTTTAATACTATACTTCTATCTGCTCTTGGGACTTCTGGATTCCTTCTGTCTATTTCTTGTGCTGACCTCTACTATTGCCACTTCCAGGTCTCCCTGACATTTTAGTCACCTCCCTGAGTTTGTCTCATAATACTTAGGCCCTTCTTAGAGCTAATGTAAGCCCTGATGGCCTATCTGATCTTTAGATCCTGGCCATCTCTGATTTGACCCATGGGCCTGGACAACATTTAATGGCTCATAACTTTAAGAATAATAGTTAAAGAATTCAACTTCTTTGAATGGTACCACTCAACTTAATTTCCAAAGTTATCAGACTAAGCTCAAAGAGAGTTTTGACCATTTGTAGAATGTAAATCCATCTTCAAAAGATTAAAGTTAAGCTTTGCTGAGGAAATTCAATAGAATGTATCTAAGGATCTAAAGAAAATACTCAAAAATAAGTTTCATTGATTTTGTTTTTATTTTATTTTTTAATAAATTTATTTATTTATTTATTTTTATTTGTGGCTGTGTTGGGTCTTCGTTGTTGCAAGCAGGCTTTCTCTAGTTGCGGAGAGCAGGGGCTACTCTTCATTGCGTTGCATGAGCTTCTCACTGCGGTGGCTTCTCTTGTTGAGGACCACAGGCTCTAGGTGTGTGGGCTTCAGTTGTGGCACAGGGGCTCAGTAGTTGTGGTTCGTGGGTTCAGAGTGCAGGCTCAGTATTGTGGCACATGGGCTTAGTTGCATGTGGAATCCTCCCGGACAAGGGATCAAACTCATGTCTCCTGCATTGGTTGATGGATTCTTAACCACTGCCACCTGGGAAGTCCGAATTTTGTCTTTAGAATCAATGGAATAAGTGTATAGTTTCCCAGTGGACTTCTGTGAAGGGGAAAACTCTCATTTGGATATATAAATTCTGATGGGTTTTTCACATAATCCCTCCTATTACTCCAGTAATACTGTGAAACAGATTGATATCAGCTTTATAAACCCTAATCTTTTTTTTTATAAATTTATTTATTTATTTATTTTATTGGCTGTGTTGGGTCTTTTTTGCTTTGCGTGGGCTTTCTTTTTAGTTGCGGTGAGTGGGGGCTACTCTTTGTTGTGGTGCGTGGGCTCCTCATTGACATGGCTTCTCTTGTTGCAGAGCATGGGCTCTAGGCATGTGGGCTTCAGTAGTTGCAGCACATAGGCTCAATAGTTGTGGCTCATGGGCTCTAAAGCACAGGCTCAATAGTTGTGGCGCACGGGCTTAGTTGCTCCGTGGCATGTGGGATCTTCCTGGAGCAGGGCTCGAACCCATGTCCCCTGTATTGGCAGGCGCATTCTTAACCACTGCACCACCTAGGAAGCCCATATAAACCCTAATCTTGACCAGCTAGAAAAGTAGTGATACCAGACATCATGTCCCCACACTTTGTTTGCATCTTCATTCATATTTATGCCAGGAATGATCTTGCACTACAGTTGAAGTTGGGCATAAAGGTAAACTTGAAGAGTCTATAGAGCTTGAGAAGCCAAAGAAACAGATAATGGGTTAAAATTTAGAAGCAGTAGAGCCCCATGCCAGAAAGCCCTAAATATTGTCTTCCTTTATTCTTGATTTGTACTAAAGTTAACTTTTGAATCCTACTTTGAACCCCAATTTATTTGCCTGGGTTCCTGATACTTGTCTAACTCTTGGCAGTCCTCTACACTTTAGGTACTGAAATCTGTCACTAGGTCCTCTCTCTGCAGTTCTACTTCCAGATATAATGCTCTGGAACACAATTATAACCTTTCACAATTAGTGTCATTGCCCTGAGAGCCATGCAGCCTTCCCCACATCCTACCCTAGCCCCCTTGTATAGAAAAGCTAATGTGGATGGGTTCCTAATGTTGAGGCAGGTACTGTTGGCAAGCTTCCTTTAGGGCAAGACTGAAGCCCATGTTGCTTCTTCTTACCCTTGACTTGCCCATTCCAGATTCCTTCTCCCTCTTTCCTGAGCAGCCGCTGAGGTACCAGCAAGCCATCTGGCCAAAACAGTGAGGGTTAAGGTATAAATTGAAGCTAGAACTCTTCTAATCTAGTATGACAGTTTGTACTGATCAGGTTAATGAGGATAATTTCTCTTTGGCTTGTACAGAGACATGAAAATGTAATCTGATCTGCTATTAATTACCCTGTCCAATCATTAACATAATGTTTCACTGAATAGAGAAAGACTATTCACACTGCAGAAGCAGTGTATCAACCAAAGCACCATAATGGAAAAAAAAAAAGCGTTGCCTTTTGTGTTCAGCAGGGAAGCTGTACTACCACTGTGAGCAGGATATGCACTTTGACATGTTTCTCACTAGCAGGGATGAGCTGTCCTGAGCCATACACCATCCTCCAGTTCCCTTGGGGGAATTACACACATTTGTGTGACGACTGGCAGGGAATAGGGAGGTACACTGTGGTTTTGGGAACAGAGTGAAACTAGTTGGCCCACAAGAAAATTAAAGAACTGCATCTTGAGTGAGAGCAACATAGTACTTTATCAAATAAATGAAATAACTTTAGATGGTTCTTTTGCATTCTTTTATTAACAAGTATTTATTGAACAATTATTCCTTGTTAAGCTCTGTACTGGGTACAAGGGATGTAGTGTTCAAACAAAACAGACCCAGATCCTGCCTTTGTGAAGTTTATAGTCCAAGTAGAGAATATGTATCTGTATCTATATTATATATCAATGCAGAATATTCAAATGCAGTTGTGAGAAATTTATAATGAAAAAGCTAGGGTGCTCTAAGAGCATATGGTAAAGAGACTGGGTGGAACCCAAAGAATGAGCCAGGTGAAAAGTGGAGTAAGGAAGGGGAGAAAGAACAGCATGTGTGAAAATTATGAGGAGGCAAGCAGGTTTGAGGACATCCAGGAAGGAAAGGAGTTCAGAGAGCAAGAAAGCAACAAAAGATGAGATTGGAGAATGAGACAAGTGTTATATCTTTTTCGGCCATGAGCACACTCTAGATGGGCTACAGGTCCTTGGATGTTGGACAGGTAATGTTGGTCACTTCCATGGGGCATTTGGACTTTATCCTAAGGGCAATGGGAAATACTTGAAGGTTTCTAGGCTCAGTTGACCTTAGACTAGTAGATTTTTTAAAAAAAATTTCCCAATGGCCAACACACTAAACAAAACCTTCAACCTATCTCAAAAACCTGGATTCAAGAAAGAAAAGAAAAAAGAAAGACATGTATGGAAGGAGCAGATGAATCATTTCCACTCCATGCGTCTTCACAGAAGGCTAGGCAGAACCCCTGAGAGGCTGAAAAATAATTACACTTCTACTCTGGATCCATGTCTTAACCACAAGGAATGTGTTCTTCAGGCTCTATTTCCTAATTCAGGGTAATTACAAGAAGTTAAAGTTAGATTAGAGACAATTAGACCCTACATAAGAGGGAACTCTGTGGGGGATCAGGAGGGGAATAGGAAGAACCAGTTGGGAAAGTGTTTCCCAAACTGCTTGGCATTCTTTGACTCATATTTTAGGAGGAGGTTTTTGGGGGGAGGAATTCTATCTGTGTTCCTGGTGGTGCCCACCTGGAGGGCAAGTAGGTGAAATGAGGTAACACACACACACACACACACACACACACACACACACACACACATCACTGACAGACAATCAAGTACCTTTTCCTCAAGCCAAAATGCTTCATAGGCCAGAAGCCAATAAATGTAAACAAAGAGGAAAGGAAGGTGAGGCTTTCCTTACAAGTCAATTGATGACATCTTATTTGAGCAATTACTTTTTTGTCCCACTCTGGATCTAGATACTGTGGAAGAGACATGGTGAGCATATGATCTTCCTTTTAAGGAGTTTTCAACTCTATTTGAGAAGTTGGGTATAGCTAGTGCACAAAGGGGGAGAAGGAGACTGGTGGGGGGTGAGGTTAAGAGGTGGCCACAAGTCAGGCTGAGGTGCTCTGACTCCATCCCAAGGGCACTGGAGAACCACAGAGAGTGATAAAGAGGGAAAGAATAGGGTGAGGTTTGGGTTTTAGGAAGATACATCTGGCCACTGTGGGGAGGGTGGATGAGGGGATGTGGCAATGAGCAAGGTTGGGGGGCTCAGTCAGAGATGCCTGTGGAGGGAGCTGGGGGTGTCTGTGACCAATAGGAGGAAACTTAGGAGGAAAGGACAGTGTAGGCAAAAAAAGTGACTTATTTTATTCTCTTCATCCACCAAACCTCCATTGCTAAGTCATTGATTCATTCAATCAACAAATAATAATTTTGCATCTAGGCAGAGAGCACCATGCTAGGGGACATTAAGAGTAACGAGGATGATGTTATTCCAGTCTTCAAGGGGCTTGATTAACTACCTGTTCAAGTGAGTAGAACAGTCAATAGCTGCTATAGGATTTTAGAGGTGGTTCTGATCAGTGGAGAGGCAGACGATCTAAGAAATAACGGAAGGTGAGGTGACTGTGCTTGAATCCTGAGGAGAGGCACAGTGAAGAGCAACTAAGTTTGTATGGAAATGGTATGGTGACTATGCATGTACGTAGGTGTGTTTATGTGTGTGTGTGTGTGTGTGTGTGTGTGTGTGTACACATGGGCACATTGGGCAAGTGCAGATAATGAAACCAAAAACCTTAACACTAGCAGATATTTCTATAAAACATACACAGAAAGAGAGAGACAGAGACAAAGATAGAGAGACTTTTGTGACAAACAAATTTGTGTCTTTTGAATTTTCCCCTAAAAGGAATGGTAGAATAGCCCAAGGGAGTCACTTGTCTGGCAAACTTAATTTTGCCATGCAAGGATTAACCTGGAATTCCCAAGGGCATCAGGCTGTAGGATCTCAGGGAGGGTCTCTGCTCTGTTGGCTATTTCCCTGGAAAGAGGGAGCAACAGTGGTCTGAGCCACCAAGTACTCAGCCTAGTGCTTGGCTTCCTTCACAGAAGCCCAGGCTGCTCTGAGAAAAAAGACTCCCTGGGGATGGTGAGGGCCATTAGGTCCCTTTAGCATATGCCCACTGACTCCTAAGCCTCCTCACTGTGTTTTTAACATACTTGTTTCTCAAGCTGTACACAGTGGGGTTGACCATAGGAGTGACCACAGTGTAGAACAGGGAGAAGATTTTGTTCAGGGCAGCAGCCTGGGTTGTTGTGGGAATAGCATACACTGTTCCCAGTGTCCCATAGTACAGAGTGACCACTATGAGATGGGAGGAGCAGGTGGAGAAGGCCCACTGCTTTCCTGCAGCTGATGGAATCCTGAGGACAGCAGTGACAATGTGGATATAGGAGGCTACGGTGAGTAGGAAGGGCACCATGGTGACGATGGAGGCCGGTAGGAAAGTGGTTTTCTCCATTGTCTCAGTATTAGAACAGGCCAGTTTCAGCACAGGGGCCAGTGGGGCCAGTTTCACCACAGAAGAAGTGGTCAGTCTTACAAGTTGCGCAGAATGGCAGCTGGAAAGTCATGGTAACAGTGACCTCAGGGGTTAGGAACCCACCCAGCCAAGACGCACGTGCAAACAGGATACCTGTGTGGAGGTTCATGCGGGATGGGTACTGGAGGGGGCTGCGATGGCAAGGTAGCGGTCATAAGAAAATGGCTGCCAGAAGAAAGCACTCAACTACTGCCATGGAACCGAAGAAGTAAAACTGGGCCACACAACCTGCAGAAGAAATCACCTTGGGACCTGAGAGAAGGGTCTGCAGCATCTTAGGGGCAATGGAGGTAGTGTACCAGATCTCAAGAAAGGAGAAATTGGACAGAAAGAAGTACATGGGGGTTTGGAGGCTGCAATCAAGGGAAACGACTGTAAGGATAAGAATGTTCCCCAGCAAGGTCACTACATAGATTCCCAGAAATATCCCAAAAAGAAAAAAACTGTAATCCATGGAGAGTCCCAAATCCCAGTAGGAGAAATTCTTTGATCATGGTCAGATTACACACATCTGTGAGATTCACGCATTAGACCTGAGGAAAGGAGAGAAATATAGCCAGCTGGAAAAAGAGCCATGCTACTGGAGGGGCGCAACAGCACCAGATATGCTATATATTATAAAACTCAAAGACCCTGTCTTTTCTCCTCTGGAATAAATTTTCTGTTTTGTTCTACTAGGTGTATTTATCTAATAGTTATAGTGAAATCAGAAACTATGCCCTGGAGAGTTAACGGAGAGGATGTTTCCTTTGCTCTTTTCCACTCTTTTCCTTGACATAACCAGTGATGAATCTACCTTTGGGATTCTCACAGTGGGAAGCAAACACCTCTTAATGGGGAAATGGCGCAGAAGCTTCCCTGAACTTCTGAAACTCAGCTTTTAAGACTCAATAGAAATGTGAGTCCAAAATTATAAAATAACATTGGAATTCACACCACGCTATCTCCCCCCTAACCACTAAATCGGGGTGGGTTTCATAATTGGAGGGAGGAGGGGAATTCAGAATTATTGATCTTAAAGTACCTGTAAGAAAAATAAGAGTTTCTGCCAGGCTCTGGGGACATGCAGCTGATTACTTCCATGACATCAAATTCCTATGGAAATTGGGGGGAAAATGTATGTAAAGTTATTCACTTGAAATGTTAGAGAAAAATAATGTTCCATCCTTCATAAATGAAAATGACATTCCTGACTCACAAGCAGTAGGATGTGCATTTAGAGTTATTTTTTTTTCCAGCAGCAGGAATAGGTTAGCAGTGAGTCATGGATGCAGCTCCCCCATTCCCACAAGCACACTGCACCCCCCAGCTCAAAGACCCAAATTTGTGAAATGGCTGTCTGGTCTTAGCACCTGAGCTGTGTGGTAGGATTAACAATTAATCTGTGCTGTGGCCTAACTTAGGGGTAAGTGTGAGGCCAGAGTCTGTGGCTTGGTTCAGTTGGGGTTCTAGGCCGAAGGCTCAGTCTGTGGTGGGAATAGAGCAAAGCCATTTTTCCTGCTTTGCTTGGGGTAATGACAATGTGTTCCTAAAAGGTTACAGTTAAGTATATTTTTGTAAATGAAATCCTATTTTAAATCCACTCTGGGAACTGGCTATTCAAAGGACTCATTAAGAATGCTTCTGTAACATGAAAGAATTTCTCCATAATTTACCCTTTGTACCAATATGGATTGTTAATATACTGGATTTGTGTAAAGGAAGGTCCACCTATAATGGGAATATCTAGGATATTTAGGGAGCCTAAGGTGGTACTGAATATAATTATAGTGTGTAAGGAAAATCAACCAGCAACTAGAGTTGTCCCTGGGGGTGATAGCTGCTTCCTAATTGGGAGATTAAGTTGCAGGGTGTCCTATTACTTACCATTTTACCTTGTCTTCAGAGACTGGCAGCCGGCATTCAGAACTGAAATTAACATCATTAGATTTTTATCATTCAATCCCAAATCTCATTAATAAGTAATGAATACACTTGATTTTTCCCTTTCGGTTTACAGGTATGCTCCTTGGTGCCTCCGAATTCAAAGGCACACCAGCTTCCCTAAATCCTTGCACATCCTCTCTTTTCTTGCAGTGAAGACAGATTATTGTCATCGCAAAAGAGAGGTTTCAGCTCAGAATTCTATTCATTCTTTCATTCAGTCACTTATTCACTCACCACATATTTTTGGACACCTACTATGTGTCATATATTGGGCTAAGTAGGCATTGGAAATAAAATTATGAACAGCAAAGTCATAGTCTCAACGTTCCCAGAGCTTACATCCTACTAGTGGAGGTGATCTTAAAAATAACAGTAATACTGTAAAACTATTGTGATTAATTCTATAAGGGAGAAATACAGGGTCTTAATATAAAAAACAGTATGGGTAGAGGTGACCTCATTTTGGCCAAATTGTCAGGGAAGATCTCTCTGAAGAAGTCATATTTAAGCTGAGATCTGATGAATATGGAGTAGCCAGCTATGAGAACAATCAGAGGGGAGGTATAACAGATAGAAAGGCAGCATATGCAAAGGCCCTGAGTGAGATAAGCACTTGAATAGTGGAAGAATTAAAACAAACAAGCAAACAGCAAAAACAACAACTGTGTCTAGAAGGCAACAGGTGAAGCAGGTCAAGGAAAGAGTGATAGGAGATGAATTTGTAGAATGCATATCTGATTTGCAATTTGGAAAGATCCCTCAGGTTTCTATGTGGAGAATGGACTGCAAGGAGCTAAATAAAAGGGAAAGTGAGAAAACTGGTGAGGAAGATAATATAGTAATACAGGTAAGAAATGGTAGCCAGGATCAAGTTGGGATGGAGTAAGGTGGATTAATTTTAGGGCTTTTTACATAGTAGAATTGATATATATTTTTGTACTTTTATGTATGCATATTATACTTTAATAAAAAAATTAATGAAATGATGTAGATTGCAGATGAATTGCATTAGAAGAGGGCATGAAGGAAAGGAAGGAATTAAGGATGAATCCCAGGTTTTTGGCTTAAGCAGCTGCATAGATCTTTTCCTGAGATAGGAGGACCAAGTAGGTAATTTAGTTTGAGGGGAATTTTCTTTTGTTTTCCTTCCTTCCTTTCTCCCTCCCTCCCTCCCGTCCTTCCTTCCTCCTTGCTTCCTTCCTTCCTTCCTTCCTTCCTTTTTCTTAGATCTAGTGGGTTATGATCCATTGCTGGGATGACAGTTTTAATCCTTACATAGGCCAGTAATCTCGTAACAGACAGAGCCACAGCCCGGAGAGACAGAGCTCTCACTGTGGCCACACAATAAGCTTAAACAAAAGTCTGACAAACTCTTGTCCTTGGTCTCAAAGGGAACCAGGGAAGAGAGTGAAAGTGTCAGTGTAACCTTTACTTGCTCTGTAGAAATTGCTCAAAGCACAGGGTTAGCAACTGCCTATCGGGAGCATCCCGGGCCTGTGAAGCACAGGAAAGCACAATTCCATGAAGGACTCCTAGATTCCCCTCAGTGTGAGACTCCAAGAAACCTTCATTAGTGGCAACCTAACTACCCAGAGCTTTCAATTATCTGAGATTTAAAAGAAAAATTCTGTTTTGTCTCATTTTGCCTTTGCGTGAAAGAGACAGATAATGAAATGAACTTACTCAAGAAAACAATTTTCAGGAGATGTCCTGGGGTCGGAATACATTCAGTTCTACTCTTTCTCTCTTCTTTTCATTTGTAGTTTTGGCCAATCAGAATTAATGCTCAAAATAATGACCGGAGGCTCTGAAAGATCCTCAATCAGTAAAGAGTGATTCAAGTATATCATTATACTTGATTTACTATGTCAGGACAGTGGACTCAGATATCTTAGTGGAATTTTTTTTAGCAAATACAATGGAAAATAGCTTTCTTCTTATCCTTCAATTACCCAGAAAATCTAATCAAACATATACCCTTTCCCCCTTTCCCCTGATGTTCCCTTAATCAGGACTTGTCTTGGTATTAATTCTCCTATGTCTTTATAATTACTAAAAGGTATTCATTAACATGAAAAATTGGTGCCCAATGTAAAATAAAATCCCCCCAATTTATCTCCCCCCACCATCTCCAAGATGCTGATAGTTGCAAAAGTACAATAATAAAATTGAAAGTGTAGCAACATAACTAGGGAGCGACAGACTAGGGAACGAGCCCAAACTCATTACCTCTTCTAGAGTCAAGCCAGGAAAACCTCTTGGGAAAGTGGGGGATGAGGAGGAATCCAAAGAATGGCTGAAGATTAACTGCTGGAAGGGAGAAATATATAGCTTGATAAGGAGAACAATGATCTGGCTATACCTATCAGATACCATCTGATCCAGCAATCCCACTGCTGGGTATATATCTAGAGGAAATGAAATCAATATCTCAAAGAGATATCTGCATCCCCACGTTAATTGCAGCAATATCCATTATAGCCAAGATATAGAAACAACCTAAATGTCCATTGATGGATAAACAATAAATAAAATATGGTATATACATTCAGTGGAATATTATTCAGCCTTTAAAAAGAAGGAAATTCCTGTCATTTGCAACCACATAGGTGAACCTAGAGGGCATTATGCTAAGTGAAATAAGTCAGACAGAGAAAGACAGATGTTCTATAATTTCATTTATATGTGGAATCTAAAAAAGATGAGCTCATAGAACCAGAGACTAGAACCTTAGTTACCAGGGGCTGAGTGGGTGGGGTGGGGAAAATGGGAAGATGTTGGTCAAAGGGTACAAACTTTCAGTTATAAGATGAATAATATACAGCATAGTGACTACAGTTAATAATACTGCATTGTATACTTGAATTTGCTAAGAGTAGATTTTAGGCACTCTCACCACAAAATAAAGAAGGTAACTACATGAGGTGATGGATGTGTTAATTAACTTGATTGTGGTAATCATCTCATAATGCATACATATATTAAATCTCTGTGTCATACATCCTAAAACAATTAGAAACCCAGTGCTCTCCCTTTCTTCAGACACCCAACTCTATCCATTTTTTAAAAAGTAAGCAACAAACACATGACACACAAATGTGCCCTTAGCTCTTTATTCTCTCCAAAGTTATACTATATTGATATCAGGGGCAGTTGTTTAATAATACCAAGGATAATTAGTTGGTACAGAAGATCAGCTTGGTAGACCAATCCTCACTATTTAGGGGACCCCTTGGTCTAAATACACATAAACCTGTTCCCGAAAGTTGTACCTGAGAGATACTAGACTGGTGAGCAGCAAAACTACCCAGAGACAGAGTCTTTGAAAGAGCAGAGCAGAGAAGAAATCCTTAACTAGTACTATATTAGCTCTTCTACCAATAGATGAAGTTGGGTTTTTTTTTTTGCAGTCAACTATCTCTATAAGTAGTGTCTTTCTTGAATAATTCAAGTTTGTGCCATGCAGCAGGAAAATTTGATTATAAGTTTATTTTCCTTTGAACACAACTTGTGGAACATTACAGACAGCTCACATTTTAAACGAATTGTACATTAATACAAGAAACCCCTTGGTGTCCAGGGGAATGATTTCATTTTTTGTGTTTTTGCACATTGAGACCTAGATATAGGCATTATTGAAACTCGGAGACAGGAATTGCTGAGGTGCCTGAAACAAATATTATTGAGACCCAGAAACAGACTAGGAGATAGGCATTACTGAGACCTGGTGACAGATATTTCTAAATAACTATATTCTTTGGTGCCAAATACTTTTCCCCTTGTTCTGTTTCATCTGTCAACACAATAAACAATGAAATGGGCCAGGAAATATCTTGGGCCAAATGATATGTGATGTGTCATTATGTGACATACCTAACCTAAATGTTAAGAATGGCAACAATTATCCTAATAAGTTGTGCAAAGAATAATAGGCTCATACTTTTGGTCCCCACTGTCACGATATTTCATATAAAAATTTGGGGGGGGCTCTAAATAATCTATATAAACACCTAAGTTTCCCTTTACCTTAACATAGACTCTAATTATGGTTGTTACTTTATAGCAAAAATCTGAAACTTGTGGATTTCAGAAAATATTCTGTCAATAAACCATTGTAGAAAAAAAAATTGGTCTCCACAATGCCAAATACCTGGTTTGAATGAAGAATTTACTTTTTTAACCAGTTATATTTTTCTAATTGGCTTCTCATGTTCATCTTGTCCTCTGAGTCAAGAAATAGCATTTACTAGACTTTCTATGCCTGTTTCATTTCCTTATATCCAGGAGAACTGAAACATCCTGATCCATCATTCTAATGCTTATCTGCTGATATGCTCATGGTGCTACTGATATGCTCATGGTGCTACTCATTTGAATAGTGGTGACATTTATTTTCTTGCATCTTTCACTCATAGTCCTGGTGTTTGACTCTAACAATGGAGAAAACCTCAGTACCCCTCCTACTCACTGCTCTCTAATCCCCACCTTGCAGCATTCAAGAACACTATCTGTCACCACTCACATTTTCTTTTTGAAGATTTCTGCTCCTAGACACCTCTTCTTTGCTGATCATGACAGATTTACAGTAGTTAGGAAACTGCAATAGTCACAGTAACATGGTATCTTCGGTCTGTACCAAAGACTTTATCATGTTACAGGGAAGTAGTACATTGTAGTAGTTAAGAGCGTGGTCTTTTGTGTCAGACAGACCTGAGTCTGAGCTCTGGCTCCACCAAAAACTCTCTGTGTCACTCTGGGCAGGTAACTTAACCTCTTGGTGCTTCAATTTTCTCAGCTATAAAATATAGAATGATTATAGTAATAAAACTACCTCATAGTGTTTTCATTACAGTTGAATGAGAAAATCCATATGAAGTATTGGTGAGGTGCCCAGCACTCTGTAAGTGCTCAATCTCACTTTCAATTGACAATGTGTGCCTGTGTATATGATTACTTTTCAGTCCTTTTATGTGTTATCTCCCTCACAAAATTGTAAATGCCTCAAAAGTAGGTACATCTTGTACTTTTTCTACTGTTCTCCTCTGATCTCTTTCACATACCTAACATAAGAAATGAGTCCCCAGTAGGATCTTTTATTTATTTATTTATTTATTTATTTATTTATTTATTTATTTTTTAATTTTTTTGGGGGGGGTACAACAGGTTCAATCAGCTGTTTTTATACACATATCCCCGTATTCCCTCCCTTCCTTGACTCCCCCCCTCAAGTCCCCCCCACCCTCCCCGCCCCAGTCCTCTAAGGCATCTTCCATCCTCGAGTTGGACTCCCTTTGTTATACAACTTCCCACTAACTATTTTACAGTTGGTAGTATATATATGTCTGTGCTACTCTCTCGCTTCGTCTCAGTTTCCCCTTCACCCCCCGCCCCCTCCCATACCTCGAGTTCTCCAGTCCATTCTCTGTATCTGCGTCCTTGTTCTTGTCACTGAGTTCATCAGTACCATTTTTAGATTCCGTATATGTGAGTTAGCATACAATATTTGTCCTTCTCTTTCTGACTTACTTCACTCTGTATGACAGATGGTGGTTCTATCCACCTCATTACATATAGCTCCATCTCATCCCTTTTTATAGCTGAGGAATATTCCATTGTATATATATGCCACATCTTCTGTATCCATTCACTTGTTGATGGGCATTTAGGTTGCTTCCATGTCCTGGCTATTGTAAATAGTGCTGCAATAAACATCATGGTACAAGTTTCTTTTGGGATTATGGTTTTCTTTGGGTATATGCCCAGGAGTGGGATTACTGGGTCATATGGTAGTTCTATTTGTAGTTTTTTAAGGAACCTCCAAATTGTTTTCCATAGTGGCTGTACCAACTTACAGTCCCATCGACAGTGCAGGAGAGTTCCCTTTTCTCCACACCCTCTCCAACATTTGTGGTTTCCAGACTTTGTGATGATGGCCATTCTGACTGGTGTGAGGTGATACCTCATTGTGGCTCTGACTTGCATTTCTCTGATGATGAGTGATGTTGAGCATCTTTTCATGTGTTTGTTGGCCATCTGTATGTCTTCTTTGGAGAAATATCTCTTTAGGTCTTCTGCCCATTTGTGGATTGGGTTATTTGCTTTTTTGGTATTAAGCTTCATGAGCTGCTTGTATATTTTGGAGGTTAATGCTTTGTCCGTTGTTTCTTAGGCAATTATTTTTTCCCATTCTGAGGGTTGCCTTTTAGTCTTGTTTATGGTTTCTTTCACTGTGCAAAAGCTTTTAAGTTTCATGAGGTCCCATTCATTTATTCTTGATTTTATTTCCATGATTCTAGGATGTGGGTCAAAAAGGATCTTGCTTTGATATATGTCATAGAGTGTTCTGCCTATGTTTTCCTCTAGGAGTTTTATAGTGTCTGGCCTTACATTGAGGTCTTTAATCCATTTGGAGTTTATTTTTGTGTATGGTGATAGGAAGTGTTCTAATTTCATTCTTTTACATGTTGCTGTCCAATTTTCCCAGCACCACTTATTGAAGAGGCTGTCTTTTTTCCATTGTATACTCGTGCCTCCTTTGTCAAAGATAAGGTGCTCATATGTGTTTGGGCTTACTTCTGAGTTCTCTATTCTACTCCATTGATCTTCCTTTCTATTTTTGTGCCAGGACCATACTGTCTTGATCACTATGGCCTTGTAGTATAGTTTGAAGTCAGGAAGCCTGATTCCACCAACTCCATTTTTCCTTCTCAAGATTGCTTTGGCTATTCGGGGTCTTTTGCGTTTCCATACAAATCGTAAGATTACTTGCTCTAGTTCTGTGAAAAATGCCATTGGTAATTTGATGGGGATTGCATTGAATCTGTAAATTGCTTTGGGTAGTACAGACATTTTCATGATGTTGATTCTTCCAATCCAGGAACATGGTATGTCCCTCCATTTGTTTGTGTCATCTTTGATTTCTTTCATCAATGTCTTAAAGTTTTCTGCATACAGATCTTTTGCCTCCTTAGGCAGGTTTATTCCTAGGTATTTTATTCTTTTGGTTGCAATGGTGAATGGGAGAGTTTCCTTAATTTCTCTTTCTGCTCTTCCGTTGTTAGTGCATAGGAATGCAAGAGATTTCTGTGCATTAATTTTGTATCCTGCTACTTTACTAAACTCATCAATGAGTGCTAGTAGTTTTCTGGTAGAGTCTTTAGGGTTTTCTATGTATAATATCATGTCATCTGCAAAGAGTGACAGTTTTACTTCTTTTCCGATTTGTATTCCTTTTATTTCTTTTTCTTCTTTGATTGCTGTGGCTAAAACTTCCAAAACTATGTTGAATAATAGTGGTGAGAGTGGACACCCTTGTCTTGTTCCTGTTCTTAGAGGGAATTCTTCCAGTTTTTCCCCATTGAGAACGATGTTGGCTTTTGGTTTTTCATATATGGCTTTTATTATGTTGAGGTAATTTCCTTCTATGCCCATTTTCTGGAGAGCTTTTATCATAAATGGGTGTTGAACTTTGTCAAAAGCTTTTTCTGCATCTATTGAAATGATCATATGGTTTTTATCCTTCAAGTTGTTGATATGATGTATCACATTGAGTGATTTGCATATATTGAAGAATCCTTGCATCCCAGGGATAAACCCCACTTGGATATGGTGTATGATTTTTTTAATATGCTGTTGCAGTCTGTTAGCTAGTATTTTGTTGAGGATTTTTGCATCTATATTCATCAGTGATATTGGTCTGTAGTTTTCTTTTTTTGTGACATCTTTGCCTGGTTTTGGTATCAGGGTGATGATGGCCTCGTAGAATGAGTTTGGGAGTGTTCCGCCTTCTGCAATATTTTGGAAGAGTTTGAGAAGGATAGGTGTTAACTCTTCTCGAAATGTTTGATAGAATTCGCCCGTGAACCCATCTGGTCCTGGGCTTTTGTGTGTTGGGAGAGTTTTAATCACTGCCTCAATTTCCGTACTTATGATTGGTCTGTTCATGGTTTCTATTTCTTCCTGGCTCAGTCTTGGAAGATTGTATTTTTCTAAGAATATATCCATTTCTTCCAGTTTATCCAATTTATTGGCATATAGTTGCTTGTAGTAGTCTCTCATGATGTTTTGTATTTCTGAGGTGTCCGTTGTGGCTTCTCCTTTTTCATTTCTAATTCTGTTGATTTGCATCTTCTCCCTTTTTTTCTTGATGAGTCTGGCTAATGGTTTATCAATTTTGTTAATCTTCTCAAAGAACCAGCTTTTAGTTTCCTTTATTTTTCTTATGGTTTCTTTCCTTTCTTTTTCATTTATTTCTGCTCTGATCTTTATGATTTCTTTCCTTCTGCTCACTTTGGGGTTTCTTTGTTCTTCTTTCTCTAGTTGTTTGAGGTGTAAGGTTAGGTTGTTTATTCGATCATTTTCTTGTTTCTTAAGGTAGGACTGTATTGCTATAAACTTCCCTCTTAGAACTGCTTTTGCTGCGTCCCATAGGTTTTGGGTTGTTGTGTTTTCATTGTCATTTGTTTCTAGATATTTTTTGATTTCCTCTTTGATTTCTTTAGTGATTCCATGGTTGTTTAGGAGTGAATTGTTTAGCTTCCATGTGTTTGTATTTTTTGCTGTTTTTTTTCCTGTGATTGATATCTAGTCTCATGGCGTTGTGGTCTGAGAAGATGCTTGATATGATTTCAGTTTTCTTGAATTTGCTGAGGTTTGATGTGTGACCCAAGATGTGATCTATCCTGGAAAATGTTCCGTGTGCACTTGAGAAGAAAGTGTATTCTGTCGTTTTTGGATGGAATGTCCTATAAATATCAATTCAGTCGAGATGGTCTAATGTGTCATTTAAAGCTTGTGTGTCTTTATTTATTTTCTGTTTGGATGATCTGTCCATTGATGTAAGTGGGGTGTTCAAGTCTCCCAGTATTATTTTGTTACTATCGATGTCCCCTTTTATAGCTGTTAGCATTTGCCTTATGTATTGAGGTGCTCCTATATTGGGGGCATAGATATTTACCATTGTGATATGTTCTTCTTGAGTGGATCCCTTGATCATTATATAGTGTCCTTCCTTGTCTCTTTTAATAGTCTTTACTTTCAAGTCTAATTTGTCTGATGTGAGTATTGCTACTCCAGCTTTCTTTTGGCTTCCATTTGCATGGAATATCTTTTTCCATCCCTTTACTTTCAGTCTATATGTATCCCTTGGTCTGAAGTGTGTTTCTTGTAGGCAGCATATAGAAGGGTCTTGTTTTTGTATCCATTCAGCCAGTCTGTGTCTTTTGGTTGGAGCATTTAATCCATTTACATTTAAAGTGATTATTGACATGTGTGTTCCTATTACCATTTTCTTAATTGTTTTGGGTTTGTATTTGTAGGTGTTTTCCTTTTCTTGTGTTTCCTACTTAGAGAAGTTCCTTTAGCACTTGTTGTAAGGCTGGTTTGGTGGTGCTGAATTCTCTTAACTTTTGCTTGTCTGGAAAGCTTTTGATTTCTCCCTCAAATCTGGATGAGATTCTTGCTGGGTAGAGTATTCTTGGCTGTAGGTTTCTCTCTTTCAGGACTTTCAGTATATCCTGCCATTCCCTTCTGGCCTGCAGAGTTTCTGTAGAAAGGTCAGCTGTTATCCTTATGGGTTTTCCCTTATATGTTGTTTGTTGCTTTTCTCTTGCTGCTTTTAATATTTTTTCTTTGTGTTTAATTGTCGTTAGTTTGATTAATATGTGCCTTGGTGTATTTCTCCTTGGGTTTATTCTGTATGGGACTCTCTGTGCTTCTTGGACTTGGTTAATTATTTCCTTTCCCATATTGGGGAAGTTTTCCACTATAACCTCTTCAAATATTTTCTCAGACCCTTTCTTGTTTTCTTCTTCTTCTGGGATGCCTATAATTCGAATGTTGGTATGCTTAATATTATCACTGAGGTCTCTGAGACTGTCTTCTAATCTTTTTATTCTTTTTTCTTTTTCCTGCTCTGTGGCATTTATTTCCCCCATTTGATCTTCCAACTCACTTATGCGTTCTTCTGCCTCAGTCATTCTGCTGGTTATAGCATCTAGAGTATTTTTAATTTCGGTTATTTTGTTATCCATTGCTGTTTGTTTTTCTGACTTCTTATGAACTGTTTCTTGTACTTTCTCTATTTTGTTATCGAGATTTTGTATCATTTTTACTATCATTACTCTAAATTCTTTTTCAGGCATTTTTCCTATTTCCTCCTCATTTATTTGGTCTTGGGGGTTTTTTTCCTGCTCCTTTGCCTGCATGGTGTTTCTTTGTTTCCTCATGGTTGTCCAAACTTTTGGGGTTGCTTGTCCTGGTGATAGAGGTGTTTATAGAAGACTGTCCAAGCCTCAGACTAATGTCCAAGTATTGGATTAAACTAATGTTAAGTCAAGGAAACACATACATATATAAGACACACAATTACTGAATCCATTAGGACATAAGGCTCTAGAAAGACCTGACAGAACCCCAGGGTGCTATCAGATATTCAAAGAGAAACCCAACAGAAATTGACAACTGAAACAGAACAAATCAGAGACAAAAGCAAAAGCAAACAAACAAACAAATAACACCTTACACATACAAACATTAATCCAGGGAGATTTTGTAAGCTAGGATCATATATAGAAAAAAGCTAGAGTACCACCAGAGAGAATGGAGATTCTCAGAATGTAATTAGACCACTGTACTAAGAACTAAGATAAAGACAAAAGCCTAATATTAAATACCAAGGCAGTGCGTCATCTGGAGAATAGAGCAAGGAGTCTGAGCAGACCGATAGTGTTGCTTATAAGTATTTTAAGATAAAATAAACTTAAAATGACTGGAAGAAAGGGGAACAGAAGAGTGCAATGTGGTTGGAAATATGCAAATAAAAAGAAAGGAATAGAGATGTATGAAAGATAGGGATGAAAGGAAAGTATGAGAGATATATTGTCCGTACTACCAAAAACTTAGCTAGATATAGAAGTATATAAAAAGGCAAAAAAAATAATAAAAAATATCATTAAAAAATTATGTTATAAAACTTGTAGATCCCTTAGGGCTAAGATCATATTTAATAAAGAAAAAAAAAAGAGAGAGAAAAAGAAAAAGAAAAAAAAAATCCAGAACTGATCCCAGAATGGACCAGTTCAATAGGTATTGATACTACTATTTCTGTTTCCTTAGCGTCTCAGCTGTAAGTGTCCTTCTCCTTGCCTTGGGTTTTTTTTTGCATTATTCTGTGACCAGCAGAGGTTCCTTTATTGTTCGTCTGTAAGCCTCGGTGTGTGGGGAGGGAGAGGGTACAATAGTGGCTCCTTCTCCTGGGAGTGAGTGAGCAGTGGCGCACTGTTGTTTCAGTCGGGCTTGGAAATGCCTGTTGCAGAGGGACGCTGGTGGCTCAGGCGTAAACAGAAAGTCTTAGAGTTGGGCCTCTCTCGGATTTTTTTTTGTTGTTATTGCTGTTGTTGTTGTTTTTTTTTTCTCTCAGCAGCCTCCCTGCTGCTGGCGTTGCAAGGGGTTTTAATCTAGTTCCATCCAAGCACCTGAGGGTGCTTGTTATCCCTGAGCACCTTAGGTGGCCCACGGGCGTCTCTCTAGTGCCTGTTGCAGAGGCGCTGAAAGAGAGAGAGAGGCTATGTGCACGGCTCCTCCCCCCCCACCCGTGAGCCTGCAGCCTCCAGCCGCCATCATGGCCGGGCAGCTCTCAGGGACGGGCACTCCTCTCCGTGGACCTCCTCCCTCCTGTCCTCTCGGTCCGTCACCCTACCGGCAACAATGTTTCTCACCCTGAACCAGCTCTCCAGTTCCCACGCTCCCGCTCCTGGACCCTCCGTTCAGCCGCGGATTGATGTCTCGGTCCGGGAATGCTGAGCTGTGCTGCGGACCCTCCGTATGTTTCTCACTCCCTCCCGTCTGCCACAGCTCCGCCGCTTCACCCTCTTTGAGCCGTGGTAGATGCCTCCCTACCGGCTATGTCGGGCTCCCCGCAGTCCTTTCTGGTGTCCGAGGCCGTCTGCTGGTGTTCAGCTGGTTCTCTGTGGGAATTACCGCATCCTTCCGTGCATTCCCAATGCATCTGTGGAGAGGGATGCACTCCACGTCTCTCTACTTCGCTGCCATCTTTTCTCTCCCCAGTAGGATCTTAATAAATGTTTATTGGTATAACTTTTTTCCCATCCCAGCCAAATTCTGCAGGCTCTAATATGATGACTCTTTTTTTCCAAATCAAAAAATCAATTCAAATTTTTATTTTTACTTTTTATATCAACATTATGGATCTGTAGTGTACATCCAATAAATATTTTAACTTCAATGAAATCCGGAGAGATTTTTCTTACCTCTCATTGTCCTTTTCCTCTACAGAGGGGCTGGCCTATGACCCCATGATCTGGATGCTTCATTCATCTTGACAAAGAATCAGGATCCTCCAACAAGAATGTTCTCAGTCTAGCTGCTGCTCTAACTTCCCAACTTAATATCCTGCCTTAACTTCCTCCCATTAGAGAGTCAGGTTCTACCTGTTTGCACAATACATCGTTTTCATGAACATCCATTTCCCTTAAGTCTCTTACCCAAGAGTAATATTTTATCCTTCCACTGGGAAAGTTAAAATGGTAGAGTATACAAAGAGCATCTAGAATGTCTTGTGCCAACAGATTTCTTACCAAATCCTGAACTCTGAAGTTTGTGGGTTCAGAGGAGTCAATTACTACTCTGAAAGCCAGACTTCCCTGTTGTGATGAACAAGGCCAACCCTCAGCAGCACTGGGATATTGGGAAAGGTTGATCTGAAGCTACATTTCCTTTTTCTTTCTCTAGCACATTCCATCTTGGTTGATCCCAGTTTTATATTATCTCTGAACCCTTTTCTTTTCTCTCCACCTCTAGTTCACTACTTTTAAGAGTTCCTTTCAAAATATTTTCTTTTTAATTTGTACTAAAATTCAGACCTATTTTTCCATTAATTTTTATTGGAGTCTAGATTTGTTTTACAATGTTGGTTAGTTTCTACTGTATAGCAAAATGAATCAGCTATACATATACATATGCCCTCTTTTTTTGTATTTCCTTCCCATTTAGGTCACCACAGAGCATTGAGTAGAGTTCCCTGTGCTATACAGTAGGTTCTTATTAGTTATCTATTTTATACATATTAGTGTATGTATGTCAAGCCCATTCTCCCAATCCATCCCACCCCCTTCCCCCCTGGTATCCATATGTCATTTCTCTACTTCTGTGTCTCTATTTCTGCTTTGCAAATAAGTTCATCTGTATCATTTTTCTAGATTCCACATATAAGCGATATTTTTCTCTTTCTGACTTACATGGAAGCAACCTAAATGTCCATCAAGAGGAATGGATAAAGAACATGTGGTACATATATACAATGGAATAATACTCAGCCATAAAAGGGAATGAAATTGTACAATTTGCAGAGACGTGGATAGACCTAGAGACATACAGAGTGAAGCACAACCATTTTTGAGGCACTTAATATAAAACTGAATATAAATCTGTGATGGAAATCTTTGCACAGAGTAGGCACAAATTATTTGCTGAGTAAATAAAATAAAGATCCAGAAATACAGCTATTTCCTCTTGAGTATGTTTGGTAATGAATCAGCAGCTAATAAAAAGTGTTTTCAAACTTCTACCCCCTCCTTTTGGTTCAATACTGCCAGGAGACCCCCTTGAAAATATCAGTCTTTCTTTTCAGGCTTTGATTTGTGGTTAAATTTATTGAACTCATTATGAACTTGGAATCCTCTGAATAATGATGTACAGAGCCTCACTACTGCACTAGCTATGAAGGAAAAATTTATTGAGAAAATTAATATTGTAAACAAGGTTGCAGAGATCGTGCTTAACCTCCTCAAGAGAATAGAGCACATGTAGTATAAATGAATATTGCTGATTACAAATGATTTATGCCTATTCATTAAAGCAAATACCTCAGACATTTGACAACCTTTAAAGCTGTTAATTCAAGTTATTGAATGTAGTCAAGGGGGAAATAGTTGCATTTTAGATTTCCATTCTATTATTCAGTCAGAAAACATTTACCGAATGCCAGCTACATGAATAGTCCCACTATGGGTATATCTTGAATTATATAGTAAGTGTGCTCCTTTTAAAAGTATATATCTTTTAACTTTTGTAAAACTACTCTAATTTCAAATTCATTAAGGGAGGCTTTCTAAGGAAAGAAATCCTGTAGCAAATTTTGGAAGAGTGAACAATATTTTGTAATATGACTACTTGTCTGATTGCTATAACTTTGTTTTATAAGTATAGAATTTTAGGTAGTAGATTTTCTTAAATAGAGTTGTTCCTGTAATTTAAACTGGCCTTTATCCCCAATTATTATAATCTGTTGATACGGGACCCTAGATTTCTCTGGGTTTCAGATAGCAGCAGGGAAACATCTACCACTACATTCCTAAAAACTCTTTGGTAAGACAAATTCAAGAAGTCTTCTTCTTCTTCTCCTCTTCCTCCTCCTCCTCCTCTCCTCCTCCCTCTCTTCCCCCTCCCCCTCCCCCTCCTTCTTCTTCTTCTTCTTCTTCTTCTTCTTCTTCTTCTTCTTCTTCTTCTTCTTCTTCTTCTTCTTCTTCTTCTTCTTCTTCTTCTTCTTCTTCTTCTTCTTCTTCTTCTTCTTCTTCTTCCTCTTCTTCTTCTTCTTCTTGTCCCCCTTCTCCTCCTCCCCCTCCTCCTCCTCCTCCTTCTCCTCCTCCTCCTCCTTCTCCTCCTCCTCCTTTTCCAGAACAGTGTTACCTCTTTCTCTGAGGAAGCCATTAGGAGCAAAAGATGGCCTCATTCTTCTTAGAATGCAACCTTGGAAAATTCACTAGATGCATTTTTAGGGTGTTTCTTTGTTTATTAGGGTAAAAATGAGGGGATTCATTTTGGAAGATGATCACATTATACAGAAAATAGATTTGTCAGGTTCTCAAAGATGATGTTCACACAGAGGACACACTTAAGAGTAGACGAGGAAGTTGGAGAAAGCATTCCAACTTCCATTGGTGGTGGAGGGTCACAGAATGGGGGTGGCAGTGAGGAAATGTGATACCAGAGCCTACAGAAAATGACCTATATCCACCGTGCAAGTGCAAAGAAAAAGGGATTTACTCTGGAGTACAGGTATTGATTTACACAGAGGTAGTAGTGTAGTAGAGCGGAGAGACTTTATGCTTTGAAGCCAGAAATATCCCATCAAATCCCAACTTGGCCTTTTGCTAGTTGGGTGACCTTGAACAAATTTTAAGTTCAGTGCACTTCAGCTACCTCATCTGTAAAATGGGGACAATACCTACATGATTAGATTGCTGGGTGGTTTAAATGAAAATGCCTTTTATGAAAAACATCTACTAAAATAAGTGTTCAACAAATATTATCTCCTTCTCTCCTCTCTCCTTTAGTTTCTTTGGTGAAAAAACAACAAAAAAAGATGAACAACTTCATTTACTGCAAAGAAAGTCACCTGGAATGCCATCATAATGCTGACGCTGTGATTAGGAGTCAGGAGCTGAGAGAACCAATATCTCACCAAGTGGCATGTAAAATTTAAAGTTCATAAAAGCTTTATTTACAAGAATTGTGCATCTCTTGGGGGCAAAGTCCTGGCTATATCTTTTTTTTTTATTTTTTTTTATTTTTATTTTTTGGGGGTACACCAGGTTCAATCAACTGTTTTTATACACATATCCCCATATTCCCTCCCTTCCTTGATGCGCCCCCCTCGAGTCCCCCCCACCCTCCCTGCCCCAGTCCTCTAAGGCATCTTCCATCCTCGAGTTGGACACCCTTTGTTATACAACAACTTCCCACTGACTATTTTACAGTTGGTAGTATATATATGTCTGTGCTACTCTCTCGCTTCTTCTCAGTTTCCCCTTCACCCCCCGCCCTCTCCCATACCTCGAGTTCTCCAGTCCATTCTCTGTATCTGCTTCCTTGTTCTTGTCACTGAGTTCATCAGTACCATTTTTAGATTCCGTATATGTGAGTTAGCATACAATATTTGTCCTTCTCTTTCTGACTTACTTCACTCTGTATGACAGATTGTAGTTCTATCCACCTCATGACATATAGCTCCATCTCATCCCTTTTTATAGCTGAGTAATATTCCATTGTATATATATGCCACATCTTCTGTATCCATTCATTTGTTGATGGGCATTTAGGTTGCTTCCATGTCCTGGCTATTGTAAATAGTGCTGCAATAAACATTATGGTACAAGTTTCTTTTGGGATTATGGTTTTCTTTGGGTATATGCCCAGGAGTGGGATTACTGGGTCATATGGTAGTTCTATTTGTAGTTTTTTAAGGAACCTCCAAATTATTTTCCATAGTGGCTGTACCAACTTACAGTCCCACCAACAGTGCAGGAGAGTTCCCTTTTCTCCACACCCTCTCCAACATTTGTTGTTTCCAGACTTTGTGATGATGGCCATTCTGATTGGTGTGAGGTGATACCTCATTGTGGCTTTGACTTGCATTTCTCTGATGATGAGTGATGTTGAGCATCTTTTCATGTGTTTGTTGGCCATCTGTGTGTCTTCTTTGCAGAAATGTCTGTTTAGGTCTTCTGCCCATTTGTGGATTGGGTTATTTGCTTTTTTGGTATGAAGCTGCATGAGCTGCTTGTATATTTTAGAGGTTAATCCTTTGTCCGTTGTTTCATAGGCAACTAATTTTTCCCATTCTGAGGGTTGCCTTTTAGTCTTGTTTATGGTTTCTTTTGCTGTGCAAAAGCTTTTAAGTTTCATGAGGTCCCATTCATTTATTCTTGATTTTATTTCCATGATTCTAGGAGGTGGGTCAAAAAGGATGTTGCTTTGATGTATGTCAAAGAGTGTTCTGCCTATGTTTTCCTCTAGGAGTTTTATCGTGTCTGGCCTTACATGTAGGTCTTTAATCCATTTGGAGTTTATTTTTGTGTATGGTGTTAGGAAGTGTTCTAATTTCATTCTTTTACATGTTGCTGTCCAATTTTCCCAGCACCACTTATTGAAGAGGCTGTCTTTTTTCCATTGTATACTTGTGCCTCCTTTGTCAAAGATAAGGTGCCCATATGTGTTTGGGCTTACTTCTGAGTTCTCTATTCTGTTCCATTGATCTTCCTTTCTATTTTTGTGCCAGTACCATACTGTCTTGATCACTATGGCCTTGTAGTATAGTTTGAAGTCAGGAAGCCTGATTCCACCAACTCCATTTTTCCTTCTCAAGATTGCTTTGGCTATTCGGGGTCTTTTGTGGTTCCATACAAATCGTAAGATTACTTGCTCTAGTTCTGTGAAAAATGCCATTGGTAATTTGATGGGGATTGCATTGAATCTGTAAATTGCTTTGGGTAGTACAGTCATTTTCACGATGTTGATTCTTCCAATCCAGGAACATGGTATGTCCCTCCATCTGTTTGTGTCATCTTTGATTTCTTTCATCAATGTCTTAAAGTTTTCTGCATACAGATCTTTTGCCTCCTTAGGCAGGTTTATTCCTAGGTATTTTATTCTTTTGGTTGCAATGGTGAATGGGAGAGTTTCCTTAATTTCTCTTTCTGCTCTTCCGTTGTTCGTGTATAGGAATGCAAGAGATTTCTGTGCATTAATTTTGTATCCTGCTACTTTACTAAACTCATCAATGAGTGCTAGCAGTTTTCTGGTAGAGTCTTTAGGGTTTTCTATATATAATATCATGTCATCTGCAAAGAGTGACAATTTTACTTCTTCTTTTCCAATTTGGATTCCTTTAATTTCTTTTTCTTCTCTGATTGCTGTGGCTAACACTTCCAAAACTATGTTGAATAACAGTGGTGAGAGTGGACACCCTTGTCTTGTTCCTGTTCTTAGAGGGAATTCTTCCAGTTTTTCCCCATTGAGAACGATGTTGGCTTTTGGTTTTTCATATATGGCTTTTATTATGTTGAGGTAATTTCCTTCTATGCCCATTTTCTGGAGAGCTTTTATCATAAATGGGTGTTGAACTTTGTCAAAAGCTTTTTCTGCATCTATTGAAATGATCATATGGTTTTTATCCTTCAATTTGTTGATATGATGTATCACGTTGATTGATTTGCGTATATTGAAGAATCCTTGCATCCCAGGGATAAACCCCACTTGATCATGGTGTATGATTTTTTTAATGTGCTGTTGGAGTCTGTTTCCTAGTATTTTGTTGAGGATTTTTGCATCTCTATTCATCAGTGATATTGGTCTGTAGTTTTCTTTTTTTGTGACATCTTTGCCTGGTTTTGGTATCAGGGTGATGGTAGCCTCATAGAATGAGTTTGGGAGTGCTCCGCCTTCTGCAATATTTTGGAAGAGTTTGAGAAGGATAGGTGTTAACTCTTCTCGAAATGTTTGATAGAATTCGCCTGTGAATCCATCTGGTCCTGGGCTTTTGTGTGTTGGGAGATTTTTAATCACTGCCTCAATTTCTGTACTTGTGATTGGTCTGTTCATGGTTTCTATTTCTTCCTGGTTCAGTCTTGGAAGATTGTATTTTTCTAAGAATGTATCCATTTCTTCCAGGTTATCCAATTGATTGGCATATAGTTGCTTGTAGTAGTCTCTCATGATGTTTTGTATTTCTGAGGTGTCTGTGGTGACTTCTTTTTCATTTCTAATTCTGTTGATTTGCATCTTCTCCCTTTTTTTCTTGATGAGTCTGGCTAATGGTTTATCAATTTTGTTAATCTTCTCAAAGAACCAGCTTTTAGTTTCCTTTATTTTTCTTATGGTTTCTTTCCTTTCTTTTTCATTTATTTCTGCTCTGATCTTTATGATTTCTTTCCTTCTGCTCACTTTGGGGCTTCTTTGTTCTTCTTTCTCTAGTTGTTTGAGGTGTAAGGTTAGGTTGTTTATTCGATCATTTTCTTGTTTCTTAAGGTAGGACTGGATTGCTATAAACTTCCCTCTTAGAACTGCTTTTGCTGTGTCCCATAGGTTTTGGGTTGTTGTGTTTTCGTTGTCATTTGTTTCTAGATACTTTTTGATTTCCTCTTTGATTTCTGTAGTGATTCCTTGGTTGTTTAAGAATGAATTGTTTAGCCTCCATGTGTTTGTATTTTTTGCAGTTTTTTTCCTGTAATTGATATCTAGTCTCATGGCGTTGTGGTCTGAGAAGATGCTTGATATGATTTCAATTTTCTTGAATTTGCTGAGGTTTGATTTGTGACCCAAGATGTGATTGATCCTGGAAAATGTTCCGTGTGCACTTGAGAAGAAAGTGTAGTCTGTCGTTTTTGGATGGAATGTCCTATAAATATCAATTCAGTCGAGATGGTCTAATGTGTCATTTAAAGCTTGTGTGTCTTTATTTATTTTCTGTTTGGATGATCTGTCCATTGATGTAAGTGGGGTGTTCAAATCTCCCACTATTATTGTGTTACTGTTGATGTCCCCTTTTATAGCTGTTAGCATTTGCCTTATGTATTGAGGTGCTCCTATATTGGGGGCATAGATATTTACCATTGTGATATGTTCTTCTTGGATGGATCCCTTGATCATTATGTAGTGCCCTTCCTTGTCTCTTTTAATAGTCTTTACTTTCAAGTCTAATTTGTCTGATGTGAGTATTGCTACTCCAGCTTTCTTTGACTTCCATTTGCATGGAATATCTTTTTCCATCCCTTCACTTTCAGTCTATATGTATCCCTTGGTCTGATGTTGGTTTCTTGTAGGCAGCATATAGAAGGGTCTTGTTTTTGTATCCATTCAGCCAGTCTGTGTCTTTTGGTTGGAGCATTTAATCCATTTACATTTAAAGTGATTATTGACATGTGTGTTCCTATTACCATTTTCTTAATTGTTTTGGGTTTGTATTTGTAGGTGTTTTCCTTTTCTTGTGTTTCCTACTTAGAGAAGTTCCTTTAGCACTTGTTGTAAGGCTGGTTTGGTGGTGCTGAATTCTCTTAACTTTTGCTTGTCTGGAAAGCTTTTGATTTCTCCCTCAAATCTGAATGAGATTCTTGCTGGGTAGAGTATTCTTGGCTGTAGGTTTCTCTCTTTCAGGACTTTCAGTATATCCTGCCATTCCCTTCTGGCCTGCAGAGTTTCTGTAGAAAGGTCAGCTGTTATCCTTATGGGTTTTCCCTTATATGTTGTTTGTTGCTTTTCTCTTGCTGCTTTTAATATTTTTTCTTTGTGTTTAATTGTCGTTAGTTTGATTAATATGTGCCTTGGTGTATTTCTCCTTGGGTTTATTCTGTATGGGACTCTCTGTGCTTCTTGGACTTGGTTAATTATTTCCTTTCCCATATTGGGGAAGTTTTCCACTATAACCTCTTCAAATATTTTCTCAGACCCTTTCTTGTTTTCTTCTTCTTCTGGGATGCCTATAATTCGAATGTTGGTACGTTTAAGGTTATCACTGAGGTCTCCGAGGCTGTCTTCTAGTCTTTTTATTTTTTTTTTCTTTTTCCTGCTCTGTGGCATTTATTTCTCCCATTCTATCTTCCAACTCACTTATTCGTTCTTCTGCCTCAGTCATTCTGCTGGTTAGAGCATCTAGAGTATTTTTAATTTCAGTTATTTTGTTATCCATGGCTGTTTGTTTTTCTGACTTCTTATGAACTGTTTCTTGTACTTTCTCTATTTTGTTATCGAGATTTTGTATCATTTTTACTATCATTACTCTAAATTCTTTTTCAGGCATTTTTCCTATTTCCTCCTCATTTATTTGGTCTTGGGGGTTTTTTTCCTGCTCCTTTGCCTGCATGGGGTTTCTTTGTTTCCTCATGGTTGTCCAAGCTTTTGGGGTTGCTTGTCCTGGTGATAGAGGTGTTTATAGAAGACTGTCCAAGCCTCAGACTAATGTCCACGTATTGGATTAAACGAATATTCAGTCTAGGAAACACATACATGTATAAGACACACAATTATTGAATCCGTTAGAACATAAGGCTCTAGAAAGACCTGACAGAACCCCAGGGTGCTATCAGATATTCAAAGAGAAACCGAGCAGAAATTGACAACTGAAACAGAACAAATCAGAGACAAAAGCAAAAGCATACAAACAACAAATAACACCCTACGCATACAAACATCAATGCAGGGAGATTTTGTAAGCTAGGATCAAATATAGAAATGAGCTAGAGTACCACCAGAGAGAATGGAGATTCTCAGAATGTAAGAACTAAGATATAGACAAAAGCCTAATATTAATACCAAGGTGGTGCTTCATCTGGAGAATAGAGCAAGGAGTCTGAGCAGACCGATAGTGTTGCTTATAAGTATGTTAAGATAAAATACACTTAAAATGGCTGGAAGAAAGGGGAACAGAAGAGCGTAATGTGGTTGGAAATATGTAAAGAAAAAGAAAGGAATAGAAGTGTATAAAAGAAAGGGATGAAAAGAAAGTATGAAAGATATTTTGTCCGTACTACCAAAAACTTAGCTAGATATAGAAGTATATAAAAAGGCAAAAAAAAAAAAAAAAAAAGAATAAAAAATATCCTTAAAAAATTATGTTGTAAAACTTGTAGATCCCTTAGGGCTAAGATCGTATTTAATAAATCAAAAAAAAAAAAAAAAAAAAGAGAGAGAGAGAAAGAAAAAAAAATAATAATCCAGAACTGATCCCAGAATGGACCAGTTCAATAGGTATTGATACTACTATTTCTGTGTCCTTAGCGTCTCAGCTGTAAGTGTCCTTCTCCTTGCCTTGGGTTTTTTTTTTTTTTTTTTTTTGGGTTTTTCTGTGACCAGCAGAGGTTCCTTTATTGTTGGTCTGTAAGCCTCGGTGTGTGGGGAGGGAGAGGGTACAATAGTGGCTCCTTCTCCTGAGAGTGAGTGAGCAGTGGCGCACTGTTGTTTCAGTCAGGCTTGGAGGTGCCTGTTGCAGAGGGCGCTGGTGGCTCAGGCGTACACAGAAAGTCTTAGAGTTGGGCCTCTCTCGGGGTTTTTTCTTTTTGATGCTGGTTTTTTTTTTTCTCTTGGCAGCCTCCCTGCTGCTGGCATTGCAAGGAGTTTTAATCTAGCCCCGCCCGAGTGCCTGAGGGTGCTTGTTATCCCTGAGCACCTTAGGTGGCCTGCAGGGAGTCTCTCCACTGCCTGTTTCAGAGGCACAGAAAGAGAGGGAGAGGCTATGCATGCGGCTCCTTCCCCCCACCTGGGAGCCTGCAGCCTCCAGCCGCCATCATGGCCGGGCAGTTCTCAGGGACCGGCACTCCTCTCCGCGGACCTCCTCCCTCCTGTCCTCTCGGTCCGTCACCCTACCGGCAACAATGTTTCTCACCCTGAACCAGCTCTCCAGTTCCCACGCTCCCGCTCCTGGGCCCTCCGTTCAGCCGCGGATCGATGTCTCGGTCTGGGAATGCTGAGCTGCGCTGGGGACCCTCCGTATGTTTCTCACTCCCTCCCGTCTGCCACAGCTCCGCCGCTTCCCCCTCTTTGAGCCCTCGTAGATGCCTCCCTACCGGCTATGTCGGGCTCCCCGCGGTCCTTTCTGGTGCCCGAGGCCGTCTGCTGGTGTTCAGCTGGTTCTCTGTGGGAATGACTGCGTCCTTCCGTGCATTCCCAATGCATCTGTGGAGAGGGATGCACTCCATGTCTCTCTACTTCGCCGCCATCTTTTTCTCTCTCCCTGGCTATATCTTATTTCTCTCTGTGATTATATGACTTGGTGAATGGTTGAAAATTCAGAGGACACCAATGAAGCTTACAGGTGGTTCAACGTGGACACAATTTTGTACTTAAAAGGAGTTACTTCACAGATGCCAAGGAAAGAAAGTTTGAAAATTGGATGACTAGTTCTCAAAGTTTAGTTACAGACTAAAAGCAAAGTTTCGGCTAGGCAGTCTTCAAGAGCTGAAGAATGTTATTGATATAGAATGGTGATTGATATCTGGGCAGGCTAGTAAGTACCATTACATAAAAGAGTCTAATTTCCTGCTCTGTATTTTTATCACAGTTTCCAGATGGAGAATTGGATCATAAGTTTAATGAACCCCTCTTGGAAGAATTTGTAGTAGATAGGAGGGTGGTTTTCATCAAAGCTTAAGTGGTAAGGACAAAGGGACAAGATCCGAGGTTGTCATAGGAACCTCTTTCCCCTCAAGGGCCATCAGCAGGATTAAATAATGGCCATGGTGCACACTAAGGACAGAAGAAGAACAAGATGTGAAAGAAAATAAGTACGAGTAGGAGATAGGTGAAGAAAGAAAGAAAATAAAAAGAGAGTGCTAGTGCCATCACTAGCAACTTGAATCACTCCATAGTCATGGTTTACCACTCTCTGAACCCTCTCCATTTAATCATGTGATTTCTAGCCACAGTCAGGTAACAGATATTTATTAAGTCCCTGTTCTGTATCACCTACTGTGGTAGGTGCAGTGGGCAATACAGATGTGATTAGAACACAGTTAGGGTAGAAATGAGCTTTCAGTCTGGCATAGAAGGCTGACGAGTTTATTCCAAGGTAGGATGAAAAATGCTGAGAGAGATTCAAGCAAAGTGCTCGAGTTAGAGGAAGCAGAGAAGGCTTCCTAAATGATGTAGCATTTGAGGTGTTCCTTAAAGGGTGCAAAGGACTTCAGTAGGTGAGATTGGGAGAGGATATTCAAGACAGAAGAAATGGACTGGGAAAACAGACTGAGGAGGAGAGTATAATATGGATAAAATAATAGCAAACTCCTACCCCTCCCCTTTTTGCTGTTTTCTATGCACCAGGCACTGTGCTAAGCAGTCTAGGTGCATTACCTCATTTAATCATTATAATAAGCCTATGAGGTAGGATTCCACTATTATCCCTATTCTATAGATGAAGAAACTGAGACCAGAGAGGCTGTATAAATTGTCCAATGTTAAACAACTATGAAGTGGCAGAGCCAGGTTTTGAACCTGAGCCTATCTGAGTCCTGAGCCCATGCATGCAACCAACCAATAGATTATTTGCAAGTCATGTCATGTAAAGGCATGACAGCATAGTGTGGCTCAAGCACAGAGCATATGGGAAGGAGGAATGACAGCTGCAGCCAAACTGTGGAACATCTTATTGGCAGCAAAAGGTGTGGGGACTGGATCCTGTAAACAATGGGAAACCATGGGAAATTTTTAAGTAGTGGAGTGACAGTGAAAGTGGTGCTTTAAGAAGATTAATCTGTCAGCAGTGCAGAGAATGGATGGGAAAGGAGAGAAACTGGAGGCAGTTAAGAGGCAATTGCAATACAATAGTCTGGGTGTAAGGTAGTATATGAAGCACTTGAACTAAGAAAGCCAAAGAGGGGAATGGACAGAGGAGAGACATTGTGAAGGGAAAAGAAAAAGCAGTTTGTGACTAACTGAATGTGGGAGTTGAGGGAGAGGGAGGGGTAGAAATTAAATAAGGGAGACTGAGGTTTGGAAGCTTTCTAACTAGAAGAAAGGTGATGCCAGTCACAGAGTTGTGGGACTGCTACCCTGGAGAGAAGTTTGGACTTGAGATTGAAACAGGGAGAAATTTCTAAAAAAGTGATCTTTGTAACTATGGAAATGAAGGAGGTGAACTTGGGCAGAGACAATAGCCAAAGGTAAAAGCTCAGGTGTATGGCTCCATTGAATTGATGTGGCAGGGTGGGACAGTTATAATGGAGGTAGATGAGAGATGTCATTGGGGAGGGGAAAGAAACAGGAAATTGTGAGAAAAGGAATTCAAGAAGGTTGAGTGATCAACATTATCATTGTGGTAGAGGGGTCAGAGAAAAAGAAAGATGGGAAAATACTATTGATTTGAGTGAATAGAAGATCTTTAGTGATTGATAAGGAGCAGTTCCATAACAGAGCCAGATTTCAAGGGGATGAAAAAGAGAGAGAGAGTAGGGGGTCACACACTGGAGACAGAAAATGCCCAGCAGAGTTTTTGTGGTGAAATTAAAGGAGCAAAATAAATATTTTAGGGGTGCTAGGACTATTGAAAGGGCTTCTTAGAGTAAGCATGATCCTAGCACATTTGCTAGCAGCAGGAAAATGTTTATTAACTAACAATTGCTAGTACAGATGTAAATATTAAAGATTTGGTGTCAAGTCAAGGGTTAATAGTGACTAGAACAAGATCCTGATGAATGTAAGAAAGGGTAGGTCCCAGAGCTAGGTGGAATGTTTGCTTTGGCAAATATGGGGGTGATATCTACTTATTTGAAAAATGAAAATAAAAAGAGAAAGGAGGCCAACTAAATTTACAGAAGTATGTGGAGATGGAGAGATGGCATTAAACTAGAAGCACTCTGAATTTTCAAGGAAATTTGTACATCATGCACTGACTGGTCTTGCTGTTACCAATAGATTATCTGGAGAAGGAAAGGAGGGTAGACATGGGACTGAGAGCTCCAGGAGTGTGTCCCCAGCAACTAGCACAGTGCCTAGCACACAGAGTGCTTAATAATATTTTTTTACTAAATTAGTGAATAAGTGGACAAGATTTAGAACAACCACTATGAAACGTGAGCTATGATGTCACAGAAAAATGAATAAAAATATTGCAAAAAGACACCCACTAGAATGGCTAAGATGAGAAAGATAAATGATACCAGAGTTGGTGACAACATGGAGCAGCTGGATTGTTTATACACTGCTTGAGGGAATGTAGATTGGTACAACCACTTTGAAAAACTTTGGCAAGTAATATCTACTAAAGCTAAACATATGCATGCCCCATGAGCATTCCACTTCTAGGCATATACCCAAGATATTAATATTAAATACTAATATGCATTAATTCAATAAAATACAGGAACAAGAATGTTCATAGCAAGACATAGAAAACTAATACACTAATAAATATTAGATGAGATGCCTGAGGTTGCTTAGGCCATAAGTAGTAGGACTGGGATATGAACTCAGGGCTTTCTTAATATAAAGCCTATGCACTTGCCTCTAAACCACATTACTACTGGATATCATTTATTATGTGCAGCACTTTACAGGTATTGTTGGTTATCCTCATAATCTTGCAATATGTGTAGTATTACGTACATTTTATAGATTAATAAATTGAGGGTCAGAATTTACTTGCACAAATTCACACAACTAGCAAATGATGGACATATTTTTCCCACCCAAGAGCTAAAGTGTGAACTCAAATCTTCCTGGTTCCAAAATCCATGATCTTTCTCTTCCATCAAGGGGTGGAGGATTTTCTCAAGTTTTGAGAAGTTCTAAAAAGGAAATACAAACACACACACAAATACCAAAAAAAAAAAAAAAAAGAAGAAGAAGAAGTACAGTGGAGTGATATAGTTGGAAACATAGGAAGGGTTCAGTGAAAGAATCCTCACTAGCTTGGTCTGCATTGCCCAAAAGGCAAAAATCAAAGTCACAGTAAATAAATGTCCTTCCGCATCTTTCTATCTGTGACCGACTTACTTTACTATAAGAGCCTGTGAGCCAAGGATGGCTCTAGGTATACTGGTGAGGTGGATGACTATTGTTTTAGCAGTAACCACTCACCTCTTTTTTTCAATCCTCTCACCTATTGTAGACAACACCTTAACTCACATTTTACACACATACACATACACATGTACACACACATGCATGTATGCACAGAACTCTAAAACTATTTCCTTAACAATTTAACTTTTCATTGCAGAAGACTTGTTAAATACTCAAAGAAGTGTTCATGCCCGATGTGACTTAGTGACTTTAACCATACAGCTCAGGGATACAGATCAAGAACTATCCCCACTCATCTAGGTTCCAGTTCTAATTCCCTTCTCATAGGGGGTGTTCAGAGGTTTGTGAAAAGTATCTTTGACTCTTCTTCCCCATGCCAAGAGTATTGGAACACCCCTAGTATAACCTCAATCCCCCCTAATATCTTTTCCCAAATATACCCCTCCCTGACCTCAAATCATTGCTTTAAGTGGAAGCAATTCTGGGAGGAGAGATTTTAACCAAGGTAGACTGAGCCACAGAGGATGAGACAAATTTTGAGGACACCAAGTTGAACGTAGAGGCTCTGACATTTGCCAGGTTTTCCCTTACTCCCAAACCAGAGCCTTGCAGCACAAGCCCTATTGCTCTTTCTGTCCTTTTCTCACCCTCCCTCTCCTGAGTCAGGTGTCTCAGGCTCAGAAGATGTAAATTAGTTGCCATGGTAACCTGTGTCTGTGCCCAATAGCCTCTTCCCTCAGCCAGTTCTAGGCCCTAGACATCTGTTCTCAGTTCACCTCTTCTAATGTTCCCAAATCTAAACTCAGGACTATACGCCAAGTTACACAGTATCTGTGTGTAGGTGGTGCAGAGGCCTTTACCTGCATCCAAGATAAAAGAAACAAGAAAGAGGAAATGGAGTAACAGGAAAGCAGAGTGCTTAAAAGGAGTTCTCTGAGCACAAGGGTGCCAGGGCCACTAATGTAATTAAGAGCTTACTACCTGCCAGTCACAGTGATGTCCTGTCCCTTATTTCATTTAATTCCCTCAAAGAACGTTGTGAAATAAGTATCATTATTCAAATACACTGTAGGGATGAGAGAAATGGAAACTCAGGCAAAGTGACTGGTCTAACATACAACTTAGTCTTTATCTGAGTTTTCAAAACACATTTCATTGCTTACACTGATTTATGGAAGGGAAGTAAGAGCTACAGAGAAATCTTTCCTCAATCCCCATGCCTGTGAATCCCTCACAGCCTTTCCCCACAAATTGCCCCCCTCCTTCAAATATGGCCCCCTCTTCAGACATCACCTTCACCTTCATAGACTCCTTTCTCGCTATTCAATAACCTATTTTTACCATTCTGAGGTTCTCCACAATTTTTCTCTGGCTAAATCCTCACTTTTCCCATATTCTCAGGTAAATCCCTGAATTTTCCTTTCTATGGGACATCTCTCATGGCATGGAAAGGAGAGTGGAATAGGCTAACTTTCCTGACATAAGAAGAACAGGGGACTCCTGTACTAGTTTCCTATTGGTATAATAAATTACCACAAAATTTAGTGGCCTAAAACAATACAAATTTATTCTCTTACAGTTCAGGAGGCCATAAGTCTGAAATCAGTTTTACTGAGCTAAAATCAAGGTGTCAGTAGAGCTGTGCTCCTTCCAGAGGCTCTAGAGGAAAATGTATCCTTGCCTTCTCCAAATTCGAGAGGCATTTCTTGTCTCCTGGCCACTCTTTCCATCTTCAAAGCCAGCAGTGTATCATCTTCAAATCTCTCTTTTCCTTTGTCATAGTGCTTTCTCCCCTGTAGTCAAATTTCCCTCTGCCTCCCTCTTTTAAGGACCCTTGTGATTACATTTATGGTTCACCCAAATTATCCAAGGTAACCTCATCTCAAGATTGTTAACTTAATCATATCAAAATCTCTTTCATTATATAACATAACAGAGTTTCCAGAGAATAGGACTTGGGTATCTTTGGAGGCCATTACTCAACTGACCACAGCATCCAAGACATTCAACTGTAGCCTTAGAGAAGGAACTAGTTGTCCTTCATCTCTGGAGTAGATGAACCAGGACCTCAAGAGTTAGAGACAGAGTAGAAGGCATAAGCATGGATAAAGTTAGAAGAGTTATATAAACTTGAATTCTGTTGAAATGAAGCCAAGTATGGAGTGGGTAATTCCTGCTTTCTGCGGAGATGTCTCTTTACTTGCACACCACCCCTACAGAGAGAGGTATAAAGGAAGGTAGGACTTAGAGGTGTAGAATTCCCTTCTCTTTTCCAAAATGGTTGCCTTATTGTTCTTCTGTCTTGCCTGGGTGGTTTCTCTGGCAGAGGAAAGTTGAGGAAAGGCTGAGATTCTGGCTCCAGAGACAAAGGGAGGTGGCTAGAACCCCTCTCTAGGTGAACTGCACTCTCCATCTCCATCTCCATATTAAATCTCCTCTTTCCTATCCTTGTTGCCAATCAGGCACCTCCTGTTTTTTGGGACGTGAAGCTACAATAAAGTGAAGCCCAGGGTAATAAAAAGAGAGTGGAGAAAAGGAGGCACTTTCCTTAGGAGAATCCCCCATGTCAGCCCACTTCAGGACAGAGAAAAGCCTTCTCCATCAAGCAGTCTGAGGGTGGAGAGGAACTGGGGATGGCTGCCAAGCAGAGTGACCAAGAGTTACAGGGTCATTCCTTGATAACAACTATCTTCTTTTCCTTGGCACTGAATATTGCTACCTATCTAGGAAGTAGGGACCCTCATAAACCACACACCACAAGGTTCTCTGGCTGATGCTTATCACAAGGAATAGCTTTAATCACATATGGCAGGTCTGAGCTAAAGCCGAGTGAAGAGAGTGGAGAATAGGAATGTGGGGGGTTCTGATTCTTAAAATCATACTGGTTGGGATGGGAGTGTGGGGGTGTGCCTGGCCTCAGACTAAATTGTCATGGTCTTGGAGTGTCAGCAACAGTATCATAAGCTCAGTGAGGTTTTGATTTATGAGCACCAGATGCACAGTTGTGCACTGATGTTTTTTTGTAAAGTTAACAGCTGGCTTCTCGTATTTTGTTCTTGTTCCAGGACATCATCTATTATATTGCTCAGTGCTCCTCCTTATATAAAATCTCATGACAAATTCTTCTCCAAGATTGGGGCCAGGAAAAAGTTTGTTTCTCCTAGTGATTGTGTCTGCTTTCTTCTGCAAGACAATGAAAACAATGAAACCCATCATACAGAAGTACCCCCACATCCACACCCTAGCCAGAGGGTTCACAAAAATTCTCTAGCTGAATGAGTTTTGAGTCTGCTGAGAGGAGGAGTGTCAGAGGTAAGGGAGAAGCCATGTGCAGCTCACAGAGCTCACTCAAGACTGGGCAAGCTGCAACTTCTGAAGAGAAGGACTGACCAGGCACATACCAAAGGCCTAACAGGGAATCCAGAGAATTCCCAGGCAACAATGATGATACCATCAAATTCTAAGATGAACCATGTTAGGATCTTCTCCAGGTCCTCCTAACTGAAAAGTTAGGAGATGTGCCTGGCACCCAGGATTACAAAGAGCTGGGAATATTTAGGAAGCAGGGCTCAGGTGGGTCTTCCTCTCAAGTATCACTGATTTGTGAAGGACTGAGAAGCTCTGGGAACTGGTAGTACTAAGGTAGAAGAAAAAGGCCTAATTGTCCATGGGAAGTCCAGGGAGATCTATGGATCTGATAGCTTCACAGAAATGTCCTGAGCCTGCTGTGATGGGGTATAGGAGACATTTGACTTTCTAAATCCCACTAAGTCCTTAGACCAGTTAAACTACACTTTCTTGCTAACCTTTTTAATTGACTATGAGACACATGGGTCACATCTTGCAGAAATCCATGTGGAGACCATCATGGATGGTACTATTATAATCGAAGTATTAACATTATGTTTTGATTTTCACCTTGGTCACCAGGAAACTTGGTTCCAAATTATGCTTGATTGAAAAGGGGGGAGGTCACTATATTTTGTTTCTTCCCATCTCCTTCCCTTTGCACTTCTTTTATTCTTTGTTAACAGATTTTAGTCTAATTGTAGCAAGAAGTTACCAATTGTAAGCCACTTCAATTATTTTTGAAAGTAAAAGGGAATAAATAAGCAGATAGATATATGATATTTTATTTGTGGGCTTGTCAAATTCTTCATATGCCCTTGCTTGGATTTAATGTAGTAGGGCAATTGACCTTGAGTCAAGCTATGCTCACCTTTGTTCTGCAGATTTGCTGCTATTGGCCATGAGGGTGCCTGGGCCAGTCTACGTCCTGCTAGTAGCCTGTAGAGTCATTGCTGCAAAGGAAAGAAAGTATCTCATTTTGTTAGATGCTTTTATTACCCATGGCATCACAATAACACTTTCCTCAGGTTTCTTGCCTGGGGAACACCTAATGGCAAAATACTTTTGATACTTCAGTAACTAGAGCTCCTTTAATAGGGTCCATGATGGACCTGCCTTGTTTTGTTCTATAGTGAAAAATGTTATAAGGAAGTTACAGTATATATTTTGTTTGTAACGATGCCTTAAGCTATTAAGTCCATTTGTTATTTTCTGAAAGCAAGAGAGATAATGCTCACTAATAAAATTTACCGCACTGCGGGTAGCTCTAAGTTTCTTCCCTATGAAGTGTTTCATTGCTCTCGTGGGTCTGCTTCTCTTCCCCATCTTTCTTGTGTCCTTGTAAGATGGGGAGGGGGCACAGCTCTTTTAGTGCTGGGGCATTGGACTCTTTCTGAATCACAAATAAGTCACGGGTAAGAGCCAGCTTAATGAAAGCTGAACCCCTTTTTTATAGTTCCCTCTCCTGGCCCTGGCTTCCTTGTTTGCTTCTCTCAGTCTCCAGAGTCCAGCCTCCTTGGGCCACTGATTCTGGCGTTCCTCTGAAGACCCTGTCTTTACTCTATTCCTACTCCCTATCCAATATTCAGACACTGAAGTTCCCCTTAACCCAATTTCTCCCCGAATTGAAAATGCAAATGTGCCTGCTTTATTGTCTGTATGTATTAAGCTTCTACAAGAGGCTTTGTGCTAAGCACAATACTCTGTATGGGGTAGGACATGAAGGTGGGGGTTGGGAGCTGAATGGCCTTTGAACTGTCATAGGTCAGCAGCTGGAGTGCTTTACACTATTCAGGCCTGTGATAGGGGTGAGAAGAGCAGAGGGGGTAGATGGGGACAGAAGCAGGGAGAAGTACTGTGGGCTCCATCTTGAAGCCAGAGGGAATTGAACTGGAGAACTGAAAGCCATCTCAGAGAGAGGAAGCTGCAATTTCCATCTCACCCCAAGTCTCTGGGTAAAAAACTGTTCACAATTCTACTGTCATAAGGACTTCAGCTCCCAGTAATAAGAGAACAGCACAGAAGAGGATGGCAAGAGAGAAAGGTTGTGGGTTTTTCATCTTCCTTTCAGATCAAAACCAAGAATCCAGAAAATGTACTTTTCCTCAGACACAATGCTGTGTCCTGACGCCAGTTCCACAGTAGTGGGACTCTGACAACTTTGTGTACGAATAATTCACCTGTAATCCTAATTGAAGGTGTTTATTTCTCTAGCTTCTATTTTAAAAAGCCACTGGACTTTTGACAATATAAAAGTTTCAACTTTGACACGATGGATTAAACCCACTCTAGAGGGGCTGAAATTTTATAATCACTATCTGACTGGACTCAAGTGTGTTAAACAGAGAGGTTTTCACAGTGGTGGCAGCGTGCAATACATGGATCAACAACTGGCTTCTTTTAACAAAACATAAAAGCTATTTCCAGCTGAAATTCTCAGAAACAATATAGGAAATTAGTATAACTGATTGATGTGATCTCATCTAAAAGAAATGAGAGTTGAAGTTTTATCCCACTAGAGCAGATGATTAGAGGCAAATGAGGGGCAGGTTCCCATGGCAACCATGTGGCTATCTCAGACCCAAAGGAGGCCTCTGAAGGGGAAGCTTTGAAAAGGAATATGCATTTTTAAAGGGAAGAGATAGTTGACCTTTGTCTTTTAGGAACATGCTGGAGTTCTTAGGTAATTAAGGTGATGTAGAGGTACCTCTAGAGTTGTTCTGTGAGTGCTGAGGAAAGATATTGAATACTGTTCCAGGTGATCCTCCATTTGATTACTCCTCTTATTCCAACCCCCTTTGAGGGGGGTCATAACTGAAAGGAAGCAGGGTATCTATGGACATTACTGCAAACCTGCTTGGGCTCATGGTGGGTGTGGGTGTCAGGTGAATCCATCACACACAGACCCTTTCTTTCTTCACATAGATTTGCCCTCTCCTCCTTGAACTCATAACCAGCAATTCTAGCCCAGCATGGATTGGGAGAATCTTTGGGGTGGCAGTTCTTGTGTTGAGGGAGGTGTGGCAGGATATCACACCTCCTTTTGTGAAGGGGTGTGGCTGACAGTTTCCTGTTGATTCCCTTTTAGTAGATTAAGGTCCTATTTCATGGAAGCCACCATGGATAAGGGTACAAGTCAAAGCCAAGGCTCACTGCTCTTCTTACTCTAAGGACTTTTCCAGCTTCCCCTGATGACTCCTAAACTACAGCTTCTGCCATATCAACCTTTCTCTGCTGCCTTCCTCTTCCCTCCTCTCATAAGTAAAGTTTACAAGATCTATTATTCCCCTTCCCCAGATTCCCCTATTTTCACTTCTCCATAGTTCTACCCATTGCTTCTACCCATCCCCCTCTTCCTCCCACATGTACTCCCAGGTACGCTTTGCTGACATATGAGGTGTCAGATTTGATATACTGTCTGCCCCTGGAATCTCAGAAGCCCTAAGGGATTCCTAATCTAGGCCAACAGTATCACTGAAGGAAAAGGATAGATGATAGGGTGTAACATTTTCTAAATCCCTGCTATATCCTTCACATATGCTGACTCACCATATCTGTAAAATAGCTCAGCAGTGTAGACTTTTATGAATCATTCCCATTTTACAGATGATGAAACTGAGACTCTTAAGATTCAAATGACTTCTTCAAGAAGTCAGAGCTTGTAAGTGCAAAATCAGGATTTGCATCCTGGTCTTTTGGCTCTAAATATGATACTTCTTCCAGTCCTTAGGAGAGTATGGGAGCTTGATGACCACATGTTCCCAGGAGAAGATGTTATTATTGTCTCCTGAAGGCTGCTGGAATGTGGTGGGGGCAGGGGGAGATCTTTAAAGACTCATTCTGTTCAACTGTTACAACTCCAGGAGCTTTGCAGTAGTGCTTGACCTTGAGGCCTCTAATCTGTTTTCACTCAGGGTGATGGCAAGTAATTCATTCTCAGTCTCCCACAGGAGAATATTCTGTTCTACCATAGGCCTTGGATGACTAGAGTCAGGAGTTCTCTCCACTCTTGTTTCTTGATTTCCGTTCTGTCATTCATCCTTTCACTTGTACATTCATTCATTCATTCATTCACTAATTCATTCATTTGTTCAACTCTGTTGAGTATATCTCAGGTGCCAGACACTAAGTAAGGAGTTAAGGATCCATTGATGATGAAGCCATAGTCTCTGTTTTTTTGTAGCTTGTGGTTTTCTGGAGTATTCAGAGACTTCAGTAGATAATGGCTATGTGATAGGGTAAGAATAGTGATACCACTATGGATTGATTTACAGCATGGAAATTTTGACCAGAGTAGGGGGATGAGGTGAGTTGTGAAGCTTTATCTTTGCAGGAATCAACCTTACCTGGCTCCCAGGTACCCACCTCCCCCTTCTTTCCCCAGGTTCCTTTGTGTAGCAAATACTCAGTCACTACTTTCTAAATAGGGTCTTTTTGTTGGGGGAGGTAGTTCATTATATGAATCATTGATCAGTGTCTTTAAAGAAAAATATAATGCCCAAATGCTCTTTTCCATTGAAATTCTGGGAAATATACTAGAAAATTAGCCCACAGCTGACTGATGTGATCTCCTTTAACAGAAATAGTCCCATACTAATATATCTGATCAGTCTAGAGAGCTTAGATTGCCTGGATACATAAAGAAGTAAATGGGATGCATTTTTTTTGATTAACCTGCTTTGTAAATAAATATCCCTGCATTAGAACATAATCTTTAAGTGCTGTTCTCATACAGCACTCTTCCTGTATCCTTCTCCCTAAGGGTAGATGCCCATGTGCACAGCAGTTACCTTTTCTTCTCTCTAATCTCCCTCTTTGAAAGCTTGCTTTCTCAGGTTGTTTTTCTTGGAACAGACCTGATATAGAAATTCACACTGTGGTGTAAATGGGTGAAAACAATTTAATGTTGTACCTTTCATAAGGTATTTGCATTTTAATGAAGACCAATCACTCAATTTGGAGACATAAGTCCTTCTTTTAAAATTTTCATGCCTGCAATCAATTTATTTTTTAGAAACTCATGCACAAGTCCTCAAATCCCAGATCTTTCAGACTTAAAATTCTCATGGGAAAATTTCAGGCAACAGTAAATTTGACCCAGGGGAAATATTTTGGGATAGAAGTGGCTCTTACTTTTCTCTATCAAGTCCCAGCTCTGGAATGCTGCTTGGGGTGACATTTGTAATTTCTCCTCACTTCTGGAAGTACTTTTGGCTCAGTCCATCTCGATTTCTTTGCAATCAGTCATTGAATACTTCTAGTCCATTCAGAGTGGAGTTGAGAACTGAAGGTAGGCTTTTATCATTTTTGAGTTATGAATGGGGAAGATATTATTACAGTGCTATTGTACAATTGACCTGATTCTGGTTGGTTGTTTGGTTGAGAATGAGTCTTTCCTCACACATGAGTTTTGTGGACAGGTAAGCTCATATGTCAGCTCACATGTGCATGTGATCACATGTGCTCTTGCACATATTTGAAGACAAAAGGGTTGTAGGGGGATTGCTGAAAGATGGGTAATGATAATAATGGCTTACAATGCTTTAGACACTGTGCTAAGGGAGTTATATATCCTCAGAACATCCATATGAGGTTGGTATTATTATTGCCATTTTAAAGATGAAGCTGAAATTCAGATGTGTTAAATAAATTTCTTCAGATCACACAGTAAGTATAAGAGATAGCATTTGAACTTCAGTCTTGATCCAGAGCCTGTAGTTTTTTTAAAAATTTTATCTTATTTTTGGCTGCGTTGGGTCTTTGTTGCTGCACGCGGTCATTCTCTAGTTGTAGCGAGCAGGGGCTACTCTTCATTGTGGTGTGCAGGCTTCTCATTATGGTGGCTTCTCTTGTTGCGGAGCATGAGCTCTAGGCACGCGGGCTTCAGTAGTTGCTGACCGTGGGCTCAGTAGTTGTGGTTCGTGGGTTCTAGAGCACAGCAGAGCCTGTACTTTTAAAACAACTATACAATACTGCTTTTCCATGGGAGTGGGTAGATGGATAAGTTGGAGTATTCCAAACTGAAAGGAGATACAAGTTTGAACAATGTCCTAGGGGCAATAATGGGCAAGATGTGACCCAGAGACACTAAGTATCCTAGTCCAGTATGACTTAGAGGCAAGAATTCTTGCAAGGTAGTAAGGCAAAGAATTCCTGCAGCAGTTGTCTAGGGCTATGTTGTGGAGGCTCCAGAATGTTGATCCAAAGAATGTATCCTTTATCCTTTATCTAGTACTTCAATTATTAAAGATCAAGTTTCAGAAGCTAAAGAAATTTTCAGAAATTATAAATGAAAATATTTTCAGAATTGTACAGAGGACTTTGGAGATAAATCAAACACTAAAGCCAGAATAGAAACATATTTAATAAAAGTAATCATTCAGCACCACAAAGCATTAGACAAGGTCTATTGTGAATTGTGTTTCCTTTGCACGTCACAAAGAAAATATCCAGTATTGTGATTATCAAGGTAATTTGTCTTAAGGTTAATAGGTGGTAAGAAAAAAAAATGATGCTTTGTGGTGTTCCATTCTACAGGGGCCAGAAGGTTCTGTTTGGCCTATGTAGCATTTACAAAGAAGGTACTGGTCTAATAATCCCAAAATGACAATCCTGGTAACTTCACAAAATGACTTCTATTGTTGGATGGAACAAGCGAGATTCTAGGTAATAATGGAGATGACTACCTGTGTGATGCTCCCTGGCCTGGGAGACCAGGGGCCTAGATTCCAATTCCAGTTCTACCACTAATTAATTGTGTGATCTGAAGACAGTCACCCAGTTCCTCTTGAGCTCAGTTTTCCCACTACAAAATATGGAAGTTGCAGTAATGTTCCTGACTGCCTTCTTTGGCACTTTTTTTGTATGTGTATTTATTTTTAAGTTAAAAAAAATTCACTAGTAATATGCTGGTCTTTTCTCATTGTAAAAATGTTAAGCAATACCAAAGTCCCCCTTCAACCTTCTACTTCATATCTCTTCCAAGATAGAAATTATATTTGTAGTGTAATCTTCCAGATGATTACTATGTATCTATAGACATATTGATATATGTACATAGTTTTGTGGGGGTAATTTTTAGAATAAATACTATCAAAGTGTATGCATTGTTCTGCAAGGGGATTTTTTTTATTCAATAGCATGTCTTGGGGATATTTTCATGTCAGTACATATAAACCTGTCTCATTTTTTATAATTAATTCATAGTATGCCGATACCATCCATTGTTTAGCTATTTTTCCATTAATGAATATATAAGTTGTTTACAAATGATCACAGTTACAATTCTGCAATGGACAGTCTCAGGCATCTCCTTGTACAGATGTGCAAGTGTTAGGGTATGTTCTTTGACATGGAATTGTTGGCTCTGAATATTTCAGTTTTATTAAATACTGTCAAATTGCTCTGTAAACTGAGTTACACACATGCAAGCAGTTTCGTTGCGACTTCATCAATACTATTTCATTTGCCAGTCTTGTGGGTGAAAATGGCTCATCCGGTTACTTGCAAATTTGAAAAGTTTTTCTATGCTTATTGTTGATTTGCATTTCGTTTTTTTGGTAAGTTGCTCATTCATATCCCTTTCCCATTTATTCTAGTGGATTGGTTACATTTTTGGTGGTATTGACATGGAGGATACCTTTATATTCATGTAAATGTGTATGTTTATAACTTTAAAATCATAACTAGACTGTATGTAATTGTAGATTACAATCTCATTTCTTAACTTTGCTTATGATGAATATCACTGTTCAGAAGTTAAAAATTCTTGACCCTGTCAACTTTATCCATTTTTTTCTTTATGATTTCCAGATTTTAAGCCTTGCTTTAAAAAGTCTTTCTATCATTTTAAATTATTTCTACTATATTTTCTTATAATATATTGATAGTTTTGCCTTTTCATATAGCTCTTTAATTCATCTGGAATTTATTTGTGTTTATATTGTGAAGTAGAAATTTCTCTGTCTTTGTCTCTGTCTCTAATGTCACTTTCTTTTTGTGCATGTGTGTCTCTATATATTTTTTCCCAATCACTAAGTGTCCTAATGACATTTATCAAAGAGATCATCCTCTCCTCACTGATTTGCTTCCTTATTAATCATATACTGAATTTCCATTTATTTCAATGGATCTAGTTTAGGACCTTGTGTTATACTTCATTGATCTCTTTGATTATTCCTGTATCAATGCTACTCTATCTAAATAGCTATAGTTTTTATTAACATATTTTGATATCTGATAGAATCAATCTTCCTTTTTTGGTTTTCTTTTCCAAAAATGTCTTGGTTATTTTTGTATAGTTTCTCTTCTGGGTGAGTTTTAGAATAAGCTTCAAATTCTATAAACATTTTTACATGGAATTTTATTGTAATTGCATTTAATTTATAGAATAATCTGAATAGAAATGACATTTCTATAATAATGATTCATCCCACCCAGGAAAATTGTAATTCTCTTCATTTATTCAGTTCTTCTTTTAAGACCTTTAGTATAGTGTTAGAATTTTCTTTATATTGGTTTTGGATATGTCTTATTAGATTTATTCAGATTTGAATATTTTATGACATTTCTTCCTCGGTACTTCATTTTTTTCCTATTGTAAATGAGATTTGTTTTCCTATTACATTTTCTAATTTGTTGCTTTGTTGAATTTACTCATTTAACAAATATTACTTGAGTGCCCACAATGTGCCAAAAGGCCCTAGGGATTAAAAAGGAATAAAACACTTTTTTGTTTTGAATTTTAGTAAGCTTTCATTGATTTATTTGGCTTTTTCAAGGTAAACAGTTATATTTTTATCTCTTTCTCCTTAATATTTGTATTTCTTACTTATTTTTCTTGCATTTTTGTATTGACTTGGACCTCTAGTACAATGTTAAATAAAAGCAATGATCATTTGCTTCCTTTTTTGTTCCTTAATTTTATGAGATTTCTTCAATTTCATAATTAACTATGATTTTTGTTGTATGTTTACAGCAGATACTTTTCACAAATTAAGCATACTTCATTCTCTTCCAACTTTACCTAGATTTTTATTAGGAAAATGTTTGCTAAATAGATCTATGTAAAATGTTAAGGTATATTGCCAAAAATTCAGCTGAACCTAAAATTTCACGGGATCATTCCAATGAATGAATTTTTAATTATTCAGTTATTATATTGACACTGATAGGGACTATTTTAAAGAAGCTTTTTTTTCAGCAATAACTACTTATTCATTAATATATGCACTTAGATATTAATTTAATCAAAGATCTAAAAAAATTTTTTAAAGAGTGTAAACATAGTTGAATCATATATAAGACCTCTGAGGATCCACAGAAGAAATACCAATAAAATTTTAATGGAGAGATCAAATAAACTATAAGGTAGAAATTAAACTGCAAGACAATAACAGCAGAACCTTGGAGAAAGAGAAATGAAATGAGTGAAAATCCCTGAGACTAATTAACCCAAAGGACAGCATTCAAATAGTCAATGAGGAGTAATCAACATGGATAAGCATAACTTGGAAATATGTGTTACAACTGTAAGCCCAGTGCAGTGAATAAGAACAATAATGTTTTATTAATACTAAAAGAAGATCTGCTAGAATGGTGTGTGTCAGGTTGGGAATGGCTGGATTCATGAAATAATTTGGGACATCTATTGAGGTGATCATAAAATTTTTGTTTCAATCTGTCAATTGCATTAATAAAGAACCTAATATTAAGCCATATTTGTTTCATAGGAAAAACCTTATTTATCATGACTCATGTTGTATTTTTCTTTTAATACACTGCTGGATTTGAAGTGCTAATATTCTATTTAGTATTCTGCATCTATGCTCATAAGCAAGGTTGGCCCCACAGTTTTCTTTTTTCGGCTATATTTGTCCAATTTTTGGCATCAAAGTTACACCAGACTTTCAAAATGAATGAAAAATATTCCCTTTTTACTCTGTGCTACAGAATATTTTACAGTGCATGAGAGTGATTTGTTCCTTAAGGATTTGATGTAACTTGTCTATTTAAACTTTAGGGCCCTGTGCCTTTTTTAGTGGTAGATCTATGATTACCTTTCAGATTATTGGTCCATTCAGGTTTTCTATATCTTCTTGAGTCAATTTTAACAATACATCTTTTCCTGGAAAATTATTAAGTATTGATTTTCAAAATTTTAGTGTCATAAAATTACATTTAATACAACATTAAATATCCTCCACATGTTGCTTCAAACATTGCTTATTTATACCTTCTATCTCTTTTCCTTCCTCAGACTTTTCCAAAAGTTTATCTATTTAAACAGTAGCCTTCTCGAAAAACAGAGCTGGAGGAATCAGGCTCCCTGACTTCAGAATATACTACAAAGCTACAGTAATCAAGACAATATGGTACTGGCACAAAAACAGAAATATAGATCAAAAACAGGACAGAAAGCCCAGAGATAAACCCACGCACATATGGTCACCTTATCTTTGACAAAGGAGGCAAGAATACGCAATGCAGAAAAGGCAGCCTCTTCAATAGTGGTGCTGGGAAAACTGGACAATAGTATGTAAAGGAATGAAATTATAACACTCCCTAACACCATACACAAAAATAAACTCAAAATGGATGAAAGACCTAAATGTAAGGCCAGACACTATAAAACTCTTAGAGGAAAACAGGCAGAACACTCTATGACATAAATGACAGCAAGATCCTTTTTGACCCACCTCCTAGAGTAATGGAAGTAAAAACAAAAATAAACAAGTGGGACCTATGAAACTTAAAAGCTTATGCACAGTAAAAGAGACCATAAACAAGACAAGAAGACAACCCTCAAAATGGGAGAAAATATTTGCCAACAAAGCAACTGACAAAGGATTAATCTCCAAAATACTCAAGCAGCTCATGTAGTTCAGTATCAAAAAAAAAAAAAAAGCATCCCAATCCAAAAATGGGTGGAAGACCTAAACAGACCTTTCTCCAAAGAAGACATACAAGTGACCAACAAACACATGAAAAGATGCTCAACATCACTAATCATTAGAGAAATGCAATTCAAAGCCACAATGAGGTCTCACCTCACAACAGTCAGCATGTCCATCATCAAAAAATCTAGAAACAATAAATGCTGGAGTGGGTGTGGAGAAAAGGGAACCCTCCTGCACTGTTGGTGGGCATGTAAATTGATACAGCCACTATGGAGAACAGTATAGAAGTTCCTTGGAAAACTAAAAATAGAACTACCATATGACCCAGCAATCCCACTCCTGGGCATATACCCAGAGAAAACCAAAATTCAAAAAAATACATGTGCCCCTATGTTCATTGTGGCACTATTTATAATAGCCAGGACATGGAAGCAACCGAAATTCATCAACAGATGAATGGATAAAGAAGACGTGGCACATATATCAATGGAATATGACTCAGCCATAAAAAGGAATGACATTGAGTCATTTGTGGTGAGGTGGATGGACCTAGATACTGTCATACAGAGTGAAGTAAGTCAGAAAGAGAAAAACAGATACCGTATGCTAACACATATATATGGAATCTAAAAAAAATGACACTTATGAACACAGTGGCAAGGGAAGAATAAAGATGCAGATGTAGAGAACAGACTTGAGGACACGGGGAGAGGGGAAGGAGAAGTTGGGACAAAGTGAGAGAGTAGCATTGACATATATACACTAACAAACGTAAAATAGATGGCTAGTGGGAAGCAACTGCATAACACAGGGAGATCAACTTGATGGTTGGTGATGACCTAGAGGGGTGGGATAGGGAGGGTGGGAGGGAGGCTCAAGAGGGAAGGGATATGGGGATATATGTATAAATACAGCTGATTCACTTTGTTGTACAGCGGAAACTAGTACAACAGTGTAAAACAATTATACTCCAATAAAGTTCTGGGAAAAAAAAGAACTAATTCAATAAAGGAGAAGAAAGAGCTAAAACAAAACAAAACAAAACAAAAAACAAAAAAAGTAAGTTTATACTATACTGTCGCCTATTAAGTGTGGAATAGCATTATATCAAAAATTATATACCTTAATTAAAAATACTTTATTGCTAAAAATAAATCAATAGTAATCTCAAAACCACATTATATCTATTTGCTCAATGAATGTTTTGTGGCTTGTTAGTTTGTGTTTGGCTTTCGTTTGGGTTTTTGTTGTTCTGTTTTGTTTGCTTCATATACTTTAACGTTGCGTCTCCATTCTGTTAAATGGCAATAACTGCTTCAATTGCTCTGGATCTCTAAGCTACATATTAATCACTCTTTACTGCATTTGTCATATGAAATATATCCTTGCCTCGTGTTAGAAAAAATAAATAGTAGCCTTCTCAAATAAACTGTTTTAGGTTTTATGGATCAACATTACCTATTTTTGTTTGTTTTGTTCTTGTCAAAATTTCTTTGAATTATGTTTTTATGTTTATATTTACTTTTATTTTCTCTTGCTAAACTTGTTTTTTAACTAATATCTTGAATTTTCTAATAAATTTATTTAGACTTTGATATTTCCTTTGAGAGCCATTTTGGCCATGCTCCATAGGTTTTGCTACATGTTGCTTTCATTCTTGTTCATTTCTAAACAGTGTGCAATTTTAATTTTGCTATTTTTCCTTAACTTAGAGTCATTGAGAAGGATTTTTTTAATTATGTAGAAATTCTTAAAAATTCTTTTCCTTAACCATTATTACTAATTTCCAATTTTAATGATATGCTCAGAGTATGTAGCCTTAATGTTCTCTGTTTTTCCTAATTTGTTGAGGTTTTTGTAACCTTATATACAGTCAAATTTGGGGCAAGACCTATATGTGTTTAAGGAATGTCAATTTTCTGCTTGTTGGATACATTCATGTACATATGTATTGTATCAAACTCATTTTTATTAGTGTTTCCACTTGATTTGTGGCTGGGTTTCTGAGAGAGAGGTACGTAAAATTTCCCATTGGTGTTGTAGGTTGCTGATTTCTTCTTGTTTTTCTATACATATTTATTTCATTTTTTCAAAGTTATGTTTTTGTAAATAAACTAAAAATTAGTATATCCTCCTGGTGGGTTATACCAATATGAAACATTCCTCTTGTCCCTTTTAATTTTTTTATGTTTTATTTTGCTTGATATTACTATTGTTACACCTACTTTATTTTTGTTAGAAATTTCTTCATGTCTCAATTTATTTTCAAGTCTCATGTGTCATTTTGTTTAAAACGTATCTCTTTTAAACAGGTTATGGCTAGATTTTATTTGTCCAACCTGAGATTATCTGTCTTTCAATGAGAAGATTTAACTCATTCAGATTTAATGTGACTATTGATATCTGAGGTTATCTTTGCCATATTGTTTTACCTTTTCTAATTATAATAATTTCCTGTTTTCTCCTTCCCAGCAACTTATTGGAAATAGCATTTTCTGTGTTTTTTTTGTGTGTGTGTGTGTGTTGTTGTTGTTGTTCTCTAGTAGTCTTTTTTGGAAGTTTTATATTATATTTCATATTCTAGTTATTACCCTTAATTTCTTTAAAATTATTTAAGTATTTATTTTTCTTACATTTCTAGAATTTATAATTGTGTACTCACCCTGAAAAAGACAACAACCACAGCAATAGTTTACCTTCCTTTTCTCTTTTCTCTTAAATCCCGTAATTTTCCATGTAAAGATCATCTGGGATTTAGTTCAATACTGTTAATATTTTTTCAATCAATACTTATTTAGGCTTTATTATAATTTTACTGGCTTCTTTTATCACCATTGTTTCTTTTACTGCACATCATCCCCTTGGGTTCATGTTTCATTTTGCTAGAGTACATCCTCCAATAATTCATTCAAAGGTAAATTGCAGTTAGTAAAATATCTGAGTATGTGCATACTCAGTGAAAAATAACTTTATTTTGCACAGCCCCAACTCTCCAACTTAAATGTTGGTTTTTATGAGTATAATATCTTCTGAATTATTTTTATCATCAGTTTGAAGCTAATCCATTACTATTTTCTAACATTGAATATTGCTGATGAGCAATCTCATGCTAGCTTGATTCTCATTCCTGTGCAGGTGGCCTATTTATTGCTTTGAAGCCTTTCACAGAATTTGTTTTCTCTTTCCTTGGAGTTCTGAAATTTCACCATGATGTGTCTTAGGTATGGATACTTTTTTATTAAGCTAGCTTTCCCAGTGATTGGTTTGTGCTTTTTATTTGAGGATTTTTGTCTTTCTTCAACTCTGAGAAATTTTATACTGTTATTGTTTGCTAGATCATTTTTTTCTTCAATTTTCTTTGTTATTCTTTAACTCATTTACTTTGTTTCTTTTTTTGAGGGGAGGGGCATTAGTCCTGACTCTTGAGTTTGGCGACTCTGTTTTGTGGTGCCTGTTTCCCGCAAATGTTTGTGGATTTTTGCTTGGTGCTTACCTTGGGTTTTGAGAAACCCTGTTTGCCTCCAGATGATGTTTCTTTTTCTCACAGCCTGCACACTTGTCAAGAGATTGAGAAGGGACAGAGCATACTGCTGAAAGGAATGTGTAAGTCATTCACCTTTGGGGCACAGAGGCCTCCTGTTTCTCTTGGGTTTCTCCAACCACTTGGGTCCCGGCTTTGCTTCTCCAACCCAAGCATCCATAATAATTGTTCTAGCCTGGGACAAACACCTATTCTACTCACTACCTGACACAATTGGGAAGAGGAGAATTAAGGGATCAAATCACTCAGCAGCTCAAAATGGGATATTATAACAAATAATGGTTTTCCCATGGCTTCCGTATACTACCTGTATCTCTTACCTCTGGTCTTGGAGATGACCTGGAGTGATACCCACCTTATTCAGCCATCCTCTACTATATATGTTTTAGGCAGTATTTTTCTACATTAATCTTATTCTTTCCACCTTAAGCCTAAAATGGATTCCTCAAGATTTGTTATGCAAATTATACTTTTTATTTTAAATTTATGTTGTAGAGATATTAATTTCAAATATATATTTCCTGCTATTCATGGAAATTTGGAGAGAAAACCAGATGTGTGAGCCCAGTCCATCTTTAGTCAGTTTCTACAGGAACAGGCTAGTATAGGCATACTTTCCCTTCTCCCAACTATAATCCCACCTCCAATACAGAAACAACTTTCTAGGAAGCACCTCATGCAAATTTTTAAACTGTGAGCAAAGTTGAGTAATCCATAAGATGATGGTTTGTGAAGAATGTTCTGGGCTCAAAGGGAGTGATTATAATAGACTACAAAAATTGACCTGCAATCAGTTTTAAACTTTGCTGAATCTAGATACAGTGCGGAATGTACCAAATTCTTAGATACTTTGTAGGCTGATTGTACTCATAGAACATTGATTTAAGGGGCCTGTATTTATAGCTTCTATTTAAAAGGAATAAAGAAAAGCGTAGTTTTAAAATTCAAACTTGTAAACATCCAAGTCTTAAAAATTCAGCTCTTTCCACAGATCAGAGATTTTCAATTCAAGATCAGATATGAATCCAATGTGTTAAGTGTGCTAAGGCGAGAGTTTTTAATGGAGTCAGGTCATATTGGAAATGGTGCTGGTCAGGCAGTTTGATGGAGGTGGGGAAAAAGCATTTTGCAGTGTCAGAGTGGCTTCATTAAAGACAAAAGGAGAAAAAAGAAGGAGAATAAAAGACAAAAGGAGAAGTGATTTGCAGCTGAAAATTTCAGATTCACTATAAAATTAACCTACACGCCTGATAGGTTCTCATCTAATAAAACTGAGAGTGGGTGCTGGCTTTCCTAAAGGCAAAACAACTTAATAAAATTAATCTATAGTGCTCCGAATGCTTAGGTACTGCAAGTCTTCAATGATGCATTTTTCATTAAGTGACTGGGTAAATATAATTGTCTATGCTAGAAAGTCTGAGTTCTTATTCTAATTTATTTAAATTAGAATAAAAGAACTTATTTAATGACTCATCAGTGTTGGGGAGACAGAAGGGGGCATCGTTTTATTGTGGTTCCCATGACTGCATGGAGAAGGGTGGTTTGAGTTTCATTTCAGCTTGAGCTAACAGGACTTTTCCAGGATTCATTTATTCTTCCCAGACACCTTAGCCCCAAGTTGAAGGGGTAGGTAAACACCCCACTACTTCCATTTAAGTTTTCCAATGTATGTAGAACTCTACTTTTGTGTAAGAGCCAGACTGAGCCAGGAAAAAGGGAGCTGGTCTAGAGCCTGGCATTTGTATTACTGTCATGATTTGCAGAGTAATCCTAGCAAGGGAAAGAATACAGCAGGGGCAGAACCAGCCTAGCCAGTCCAGTGTTATGTGGGGGGGGGGGGGCAGGGGGGATTAAGGAGCAAGCACCTGCTTGGGTTGATGTGCAGAGGACCCAGGGATAGAGGTCTCTTTTCCCAAAACCTATGCCTCATCTGCCTGTCCCTTATACCAGAGATTCCAATCTTAGTCATTCAGTCCTTCAAGAAGTCTCCTTTTAACCTTCAAATACTCCTGAGAGGTATAAATTATTCATATCTCACCAGTTCTCTCAAACTCTGGAATCAGATAGACCCATATCCAAACTGCACTTGTCTTAGATATAGTCTTAACTTGTCTTAGTTTGCACATCTGTTAAACGGGGATGATAATCTTTACCTCAAAGGTTGATATATTAAATGAGAAAAGCAAATGTGGCAGTACCTAAGAAAATGCCTGACATGCAAGAGATGTCCTCACTTCATTCATATCAGTCAACTTATGAGGGAGGTGCCAAGGTGAAGTGTCTTCAAAGTATCTAGAGGAGTGGGACTCAGCCAGGGAAAGCAAGATACAGAAAGGCCAACACTGACTCAGAATGATGTCCAGAGAAGGGATTTCTGGACCTGGAGGCCTGGAGATAACAAGCAGCAGCAGCAGCACCAGCACAAGCCTGCTGTTAAGCAGCATGATGGTTCAGAAGAGGGCTTCATGGCTCAGCCTTCATTCTCAGCCAGTGGAGGACAACTCTGCTTATTAGTTGTAGGATGTTGGGCAAGTTATTAATCTCATTGAGCCTCAGTTTCCTCCTCTGTAAAACTGAGTATAATAGTGCACTCCTAAGAATTATTGTTAGGCTTAAATGAGTTATGATGCACACAGTGGTTGGCACAAAGTAAGTGCTCAGTAAATATTGTCATTAGTATCATCAGCATCTCCATTATTGTGATTATTACTTTTTAATATCTATGTGCATATGTTTCTTTTACAGGATATTTAAAAATACTTATATTATTCTCCCTAAATGATATTTAAATTCAATTTAATTTCTGGAGTATTCTGGTTCATCACTGAATATCACCTAATATTATTTCATCTTCTTCTTATTATACTCCAGGGTTAATAAATTACTTGAAAGTTCCAGAATGCTCAGTCCTGGGACTAGATTTCAGGTGAATTTGGGGAAAACTGAGGATTCTTCCTGGTATTATCCTACTTCTTATTTCAGAGTCTTTTTAGGTCTGGTGGTACTCTCACCCCAAGGGTCCAGTGCCCTGTTTGCCTTTTTGTTCTTTGCCCTTTCATATAATGTGCTTCAGATTTTCTGTAGGGATGACTCCAGCACTAATTCATGCTAAGATATGAATGGGTATTAACTCAAATGCTGCACCTCCCATTGAATTTACACTTTTAATAAGGGCTTAATTTCAGAATCCATTAGTTATTTCATTCCCTTCAAACCCCAAGGATGGATTAGCAATAAACAAGTGGCTCATGTACAGACTTTTTATGGTCAATTTTTCACACAAACTAGGAAATGAAAAACAGCTTGTGATGGAAGAAGCTTAGACCGACGTGACCAGAGCTTGTGAGGAATGACCGGGGCCCAAAGAGAGAGATTCTAATAAACCAGGAAAATGACTTTCTTAACCCCCATTGCTCATTGACGTCAACCCCAAAAGCACAGGCCACGGTGCTGAGCAGGCTTGCAAGTCACACCAATTTAAAATCCTTAAAATTTGGGTTACTTTTCAGCCAGATAAAATGGGGAAGAGGGAGTTTGATATTATGTATTTTAAAACCCCAAATTAGTAAAATGAAAAGGTTCATCTTGACCTTTTGTTTTTGCCATTTCCTTCCCCACAATACTTTTAAGCAGGTGGATGCTAAGTTTGGGGTCAACAGAGAATGAGAATGCTCTTTGGGTACCAGAATCAATTATTATAGTCTTTAAAAGAAAATATAATATCCATAGGCTCTTTCAAGATAAAATTTTCAAAAACACTCCAAAGAAATTAGCCCTTAAGTGACTGATGTAATCTTCTCTAATCTAAATAGTCCCTCACAAATATGTCCAAGGAGTCTAGAGAATTTAGATTGCTGAGGTTCAGGGAGAGGTGAGTGGGATGATGTACTTCGTGATTAAACAACTTGGTACATTAAAGTGCCATTGTTAGAACATAAGTTTCAATTGCTGTCCTCCATGCACCCCTCTTGCTCCCCCATCACTCAGTGATCTCTCTCTTGCCCTCGGATGGCCTTTACTTCTTTCCGGACTTCCCCTCAAAACTTTTCAGGCTTTTTTTTTTTTTTTTTTTGCATTGAATCAGGCAAGAAGAAAATCACACTGTGTTGTGAACAAATAAAGAAACACAGCTCAACAAGATATTTGCATGGTAATACAGGACATAAAGTCCTAAAGATAGAATTTCAAGCACTAGTAATTATGGAGTAAGGGGCTTCTTGGCCAGATGGAGCTTTATTATGTTTCCTTTTACTATGCGCCTGCAATATTTAATTAGGTTCTAGTCACATCTACCTGGCCTTTTTAATCATTTAGCTTGGATAAGAGGTTATAGGTACCAGACAGTAGCTGATGAGAAGAGGCTCCCACTGAGTTTGAGGTAGAGTTAGAAAAAATGTGGCACATATAGGCTACTAATTGTCTTCAAGCAGGCTTTGTTCACCAACACAGGAAATTGAAATAGTATCCAGTATTCATGTGTATTCAGCAAATGCTATCATGTGCCAGGCAGGCACAGTGTTAGATGTTGGGTTACAGCAATTAATAAGATAGAGTTCTTTTCGTGGAAGAGCTCAGATTCTAGTGGGAGAGACAAGTAAGCATTAACAAATACAAAGTGATTGGGCAACTAGCTAGGCATTTGAATAAAATATCTGGATCCTTACTTGACCCCTCACACCAAAATAAATTTGAGATAGCTCAAGTTAAATATTTAAAAAGGGAAAAACCATAAGGTGCTAGACAAAAACATGGGTGATTGTTTTTATAATCTTGCAGTGAAGGAGACCTTTCTAACTAAGCATGCTCCAAAAATCGAATACTATTAAGGAAAAGACTGACACATTTAACTGTATAATATCATTTTTATGGCAATAAATAAGCAAGCCAAAAGACAAGTGACTAACCAAGAAAAATATATCGCACAGGTAACAAAGGGTTTTTTAAATCCTTCTTAAAATAAAAAAAATAGTTTAAAAATATATATGAAACACTTTTGCAATGCATGAAGGGCAAAGATCTCACAGAAAAAATGGATAGAATTTTTAACAGAAAAATAAATATAATCAATGAACATAAAAATTCTACTCAAACCTGCTTATACTTATTTAAAGGCAAATCAAAACAATGAGATATAATTTCCCTACCATACTTAAAACATGATGAAGTTTTATAAAACCTAACGTTTTTGAGAATGTAGGGATTCATAAACTCTCATTCACAATCAGTTGGACTATAACTTATGGGTACACTTTTGGAGGGCAATTTGATATATTTATCAAGATTGTAAAAGGCCATACTCTTGAACCCAGTAATTCTACTTCTAAGAATTTATCCTAAGGGTATATGAATACAAAGATGGAAATACACATTTGTAAGAAGATGTTCATTGGAGTGTTGTTTCCAACAGCAAACCAAACTGAACTACAGCAAGAGTTTATATAACAGATTAGAATAAACATGTATTAGATTAGATTCGAATATATAACAGATTAGAATAAATATATATTCCAAAATGGGAGGCTCTCTAAGATATATAGAGTGAGAAAAGCAAGATACAGAACAGTATGATCCTGTCTGTGTGAAAACAAAGCATATACAGATATTCTTGTATATGCAACAAACATTTTTTGAAAAATACATAAGAAACTTATGTTAACAGAGATTACCTCTGGAGTTTAAGACTGTGATGGGAAGGATATAAAAATATTCTACTTTTTATTTCATAGTCTTCTGCACTGTTTGTGCATTTTAACCATGTGCATTTTTTACTACTTTTATTCTTATTAAATACTTTTTTGTATGTAACTGAAATACAATAATACATGCCAACAATAATTATAACATATATACTATATGTATAATTATAAAGATAGATGAAAAGCCAGATAAAAACAGAAGCTGCCCTAATAGCACAAGGGCTGGTGACCTAAGCCAGATGATAGAGCTGTGTGCATGGTGGTGGTGGGTGTGTGGTGGTGGTGGGTGAGTGGAGGGTGAGGGTTACTGGCAGGAGGTAGCATCTGTACTGAATCTTGATTGACAGTGAAGAATTAGGTGAAAGAGAGAGAATAGGGGTTATTCCAGGTAGAGGGAACATTCACATATTAGAAGTTGTTGGTTTGGGCTGGAGTCTGGTGGGAAGTGTTAGGATGGAGAGTGCAGGCAATTGAAGCTGGAGATGGAGTTTGAGACCAGATATTATGAAGGACTTTGCCTATCAAGCTAACTACATTACTAAAGTCTCAGAGACTAGTTTTCATGGAAATGATGAACTAAAAGGTTCACACTGTGGTGTAAATGAATCAAAACAGGTATTTGCATTTTAATAAGGGAGAGAATGTTCCAAAGGTCTAATTTCAAGCATTAGCAATTAGGGAGGAGGAATCTCTCTCATGTCCTTCAATTCACACAATTATGAGAAGATGACACACCTGGTTATCTGGGTATCAGACTGTTCTACTCAGTGAGGAGTCGGCCACCCTATTTTTCAGAAGCCCCCTTGTCCAGGACTGGTAAAAGGAGCTTAGGGGAGAGAGGGTGGCTCCCATGGTAATGAGTCAGTTGTGTTCAGAACCCTGCAGACATTTGTTGCTGAGAGGAAGTGGAAAGCAAACAGGTGTCCTAACCTGCTAGGTCAGCTGGTTTCCCTCCATTGACACTACATGGTACAGGTGAAAGTGCATAGGTTTTGGAGTCAGACAGATCAAGATTTTCATACCGGCTTTGCCACTTGCTAGCCCTGTGACCACGGGCAAGTTACTTAATATTTCTGAGGGGCAAGTCCTATAAAGGATTGTGTAAAATAATGCATACAAAGCACTGAGCGCTGACGTGTAGGGAGTAATTGATGTGTTAGCTTTTATAATCATGATTATTCTCTCTTCTTCATGAGCCCACCACAGATTACCATGATCTTTGTCATATTAAGTATAATTATCATCATCCATTCTTACCCATGAATCTTCCCAGAAGCTTTGTCTTGTTCTCCCAGAAGTCAACCAAATATTACTATTACTGTTGTTTTTGCTATTATCATTCCTTCTTCCCTATGAGCCTACCATGGGTTATTATTCTTCCTGTTGTCATTATTATTATGGCTGTCACCAATGTTATTTGCTCTTCTCCATGAGTCTTCCCAGGATTACACTCCTTACCGTCTCCAACTCATGACTTCTCCAGGCCCCACCACTGGAGGGAGCAGCAGAGCTGACACACCGACTCCTTGTGCTCCTCTCCAGAGCTACCTAGCTTGATTTTAGCAGGTGTAGAGGAGGGGCCAAGAAGGCAAAGGTGAAAAGATTTCTCTCTTTGTCTCCCATTCTGCCCCTCCCTCCCTGCTTGCCAGGGTCTCAAGGTCTCCTACAGTTTTGGTCTGTATCCTCTGCTCCTTTCTTCCTTGATGGAGTGATTGAAATAAGTAAGCTCTACCCGTAGGTGAAAAGGTCAGCTTGTTTTCCCAGAAAGCAAAAGAGGACCTAGGAGTAAAGAAAAGGTGAAAGAATTCCTCAGATGTGGATGGAATCTATTAGCACAGCCCCAGAAATTCACAGATCCAGGACGTATGAGCACAAGATAATGAGAGCAACTTCTTTTTACTGAGCTCTTCTTACATAATGCAAACACATTGCACCCTTACTACGCTCATATGAATTGGGTACTCTTATTATTCTCCTCCTGCAGATGAGGGGACTGAGGCTGGGAGAAATTAAGGCACTTACTCAAGGTCACAGAGCTAGTAAGGGTCATCACTGGCATGTGATCCCAGGCTTGTTTGATTCCTGGGCCAGGCCTTCATCTCTACTCTAGACTGTAGTTTAAAGAAAAAGAAAAAAAAAAAACTTGAAGTTGAGCAAGCCTAGGGCAGAGACAGCTCAAGGTTATTTCTATTCATATTTCAGTGATTACCTCAGGTTGTGATTTTTATAATTTTCTCTTGTATTTTCCTTTTAAATTGCTGTGACTTTGTAGCCTTCATCTTTTGTTTGCAATTAATATCTTTCAAACCTTACTAATTGTTTTCTCTATAGTTTCCAAGAGAAAAGTCCGTAGGAAAAATTAATTAAAGCTACTATTTATTGACGTTTACCTACTGCATGCTAGGCACTTGACATACATCACGGCTAGTCGTCATAACCACCCTCAGAATTGGGTACTATTATTATTCACTTCCATTTGACATAAGGAGAGACTGAGGCTCATAGAATTTTAGTGGGTGTGCAAGGGCATGCAGCTGGTAAGTGGCAAAATGTGGGTTTCAAACCCTGGGCTCACTTGCTCCAACGCTTATGTTCTTCACTACACTTGTGGTGCACTGTTTGTGTTCCATGCCACCTCAAAAAGGTTTGTGGCTTGATTTTGGCCAAACAAAGAGAAGTAAAATTATCGCTGTGCGTTAACCTTGGGAGGATGAATGGGGGCAGTCTAACAGCGAGCACAGAACAATGCCTAGGGCCCACGGAAGAAAGAAGGTGAGTGGCGAGCTGTTGGCAGCCCAAGATGTATCCCCAGGAGTTTATATCAACAAACTCCTCAGCCTGGAGTTGTCTCCTTCAAAAGGTGACCCTTGATCCACTGATACTGCATTGAAAAGCATCTGGAACTATGATGTGCTACAAGGAGTGTTTCTTTTGTTTTTCTCTTTTAGACTACCAGGCCGATAGAAGGTTTAGAATGGAACATTGGAAGAAGTGTGTGAGGTTTGAAGGGGATGAGGAGTAGGGGCGAGCTCAATTCTGAAGGAAGGGAAGGTAAATGAAGTCTTTTCTCTGTCTTTGGGAGGTTCTTCAGGAGGCTATGAGTCACTGGAAAATCGTCTGACAGGGCCCTTGCTAAAAAACACTCAGGAATCACAGATTTTCCCTACCAGGTCTTCCTTTTTTAGATTCTCTAATGTATGCCTAGTGCATAAAGAGAAGGGATTTGCTAAATGTTGACTCTCCTAATGTTGTAAAATGGTCAGTAGTGTAATAATGGTGATCCTATTAGCAAGCCTCAAAATGGTCTTTTTCTATGTTGTCTCAAAGGATTGTCAGGTCTGGCGCCAGCAGGAATTGCTGCCTAGGGAGGATTCTTGCCTAGAACTTTTTTGAGACCTGCCACCATCCAGTCTGCTCTTTGTTCCCCTTTGAGCCTGGCCTCATTTGGCTGTTCTCCCTCTGGTATGCCCCTAGCTGGAGTGCCAGCCAAGCCATTGCCCTTCACACACCCCACTACAGACTGATATGCCTTCTCCCTTTGCTTGGCTGCCAGGGAGAGGATTTATATCAGGATTGCTCAACTAAGAAATGCCCAGCCCCGTAAAATTCCAGTGCTTGTTCTCTGTTACTTTTTCATTCTTTCACAGTGTTGATTCTTAACCGTTGTTGGAGAATCTTCATGGAAGAGTCTACCTTTGAATGATTTGTCTTTGAGTCTTATGTTGAATATTCTGTGTGTCAAATTCTTTTAGTTGCTTGGGCTAGCCCGCCTCCACTGTCATTGACCCACTATCAATAAAGACAGAGCTTGCTTAACAATAAGGCATATTCTGTTTTATGTGTGTACTCACTCTGATCAAAAGAGAGATGTTTACTATAAGTGGAGTTCTCTGTGGAGGTCCAAGCCAAACCACAGCCTGGCCCTTTCTATAGTACTTTCTAAATTGTTGTACAAGTGGTAGTATTGTATAAAATAACCCACTGGGGAAAAGTGAGTTTTTATTGCTACAAAACTGTTACTAACCTAACCTTCCTCCCACACATGCCACCCTTCTGGCCCCTCAATTATGGTAGTAGGCCGCAGTGGGAAAGCAAAAGTAACCCTAAAATCACCAACATTGAAATATACTCTCTTAAAGCTTACAACACTTCCGATACTCTTGGTTAACAATATTTTACTAAAAAATGTTTTTATTCATGGGCCTATAATAGGCAGATGGAAACCTACAATTCAACAGTTGTATGAGTCAGGGGATAAATTTTGAGTCCTCCTGAAAACTATTAGCCAAAACATTAAAGGTAACTAGTTTTAGAAGAATGCTCTCAACCTTGGCTCTGCATTGGAATAACCTGAGGAGTTTTAGGAGTACCCATTTCTGGGTCCCAACCTTAGAGATCCTGATTTATTTCATGTGGAGAGCAGTCTGATGGTAGAGATTTTTAAAAGTCTCTTCAAATGATTCTAATGTAGCCAAGATCTAGAATGCTTATTCTAGATCCTTGCTATACAAAGTATAGCCTATGTACCCACAGCATGGACATCACCTGGGAGTTTGGGAGAAATGCATAAACTCAAGCCCTGCCCCAGATCTACTGAGTCAGAATCTGCATTTTAACAGGATCTGCTGGTAATTCATATACACATAAAAGTTTGAGAAGCACTGCTCTAGAGGAAGTGTGAACTCTCATAAAGCATTGCCTGGAGACAACACTTTTGCATCATCAACCAATCTGCCCATAGGCATTCTGGGTTTTCTAAAATATAACATATAAAGCCTATAACCTCAACTGCAGACGACGTGTCTACAGCAGTCTAATAAAGATGAATTCTCCCACTTCAGAAAAATGAGGAAAAGTGTAGATAGCTCTGGATCTAGCATTGTTTCTTCCTGGTCTGTCTTATAAGCTTGGATACCTTTGTTGGTAGTCTTCCAAGACTTGTGGGTAAGAAGTGAGGTGCCAAAAGACTAAATAAAACAATGATATTTTTTCCCCACAAAGCAAGGAGATACTACACATGCTAGCCTGGTGAGTTTGACGTCGATCCCCAGCAAACTTCTAGAATGGATTATTAAGAAGATGATTTCTGAGCCCTTGGAAAGGGACTTACTAATCGCTACGAACCAGCATGGGTTCATTAAGATCAAGTCATGCTGGACTAAGCTCATTTCCTTTTGGATGGGCTTACAAGAGGAGGCTGCAAAAATCATTTACCTGGGCTTCGGCAAGGATCTTGACAAATACTTCTATGATGTCCTTTCAGGCAGGGTGAAAACATGGGGTAAACTGATAGTATGGATGGTTGAATATTTAACCCATTAAATGATCACATACAAAATGTATGCATTTAATTATCGTAAACCCAGAAAGACAAGTGCTTTCCAACACTTGGATAAAGGTGAGACATTGACTAAATTTGGGATTAAAACAAAGCTTGTAGAGATATCTGTGTACATTGTACAACAGAAAATAAAAATCCTCATTGTTCTCAGCCTCAGGCCTTATATTGATACAATACTTTTCTATATTATAGAGTACTTTCAAGTATATTATTTCATTTGATCTTTAGCACAAACCTGCAAAATTAGAATAGCGATTATCTCCATTTTACAGATATGAAAACTGAGGTTGAAAGATTCAGCAATTTTCTTTTTTTTTAAATTTATTTATTTATTTATTTATTTATTTTTATTATTTTTTGGGGGGTACACCAAGTTCAATCATCTGTTTTTATACACATATCCCCGTATTCCCTCCCTTCCTTGACTCCTCCCCTTCAAGTCCCCCCCACCCTCCCGGCCCCAGTCCTCTAAGGCATCTTCCATCCTCGAGTGGGACTCCCTTTGTTATACAACAACTTCCCACTGACTATTTTACAGTTGGTAGTAGATTCAGCAATTTTCCAAGGGGAAAAATAGTTGTGAAGCTGAACATAAAAAAACTCTTACTCTAATGTAGTTGTGACAAATATGAAGCTGTATATTTCAGCTCTAAAATTAACTACGTAAATTCAGAGTGAAGGCAAGGCTTAGAAGTACTTCTATAAAAGGCATAGGGGTTTCCATTAGCTTCAAACTTAGTATAAGCCCACAGTGTTTTATGATTGCTCAATATGCTATTGAGATCTGAAGGGTATATTAATGAAAATATACAGTCCACCACACTGGTGGTGATAGTTTCTTTCTATCTAAAGTTGGTCAGAGCATTTCTAAGGTGTTGTTTTATTCAAGTTTCTGTATTTGAAGAAAATGGGGATGTTGTACTTGTAAAAGCAAAGACTTAAGGAAGGATTTTGTGTTACACATTTTCTGTGGATCAATGGGTATGAAAATTGGAGGGAGGCAGTCCTCAGAAAATTAAAAGAATTTCTTCACAACTATTTGTTATAGGTATTAAGTTTCCTCTGGGCCCCAAACCCCCTGCACCCCTCCTCTAGAAGGTTTGGTCAGCCTCTTGTTCAGCATGTTATAGAAAGTGTGTGCATTGTATCACCTCGGATGGCCCTTCAAATTCTATGATTTTTGAAGTCTAGGATTCATTCTTTCACTGTGTCCAGATGCATATGATCAAGTTCAACTTTGGGACATCATTTGATGAATTCTCAAAATTGACTGCTGGGGTTAAAATGGAACAACTGCTTGAGTAATGATCTTGCAAAATAAGGGAGCTTTGGCTAGTTTTGAAGTTTCTTATGACGTGCCACCCTTTATGGGATTTATCTCAAGCTCAAAATTAATTCTAGCCCCTGTACATTCTGCCACCTTATGATGTCATATAGATCATCCTTGGGTCTTTAGCATATGGTACCAAAGATGGCCTTCTGAAATAAGAAGGGATTTCCTCACAAAAGTCATCCTTTATAGGCTAGTAACTAACGTGAATGGCTTGAATTTCTCTGCACACCCTTACCACACCCAGTTTAAAACATGACTCTCGTCAGGATCCTGTAGAGTTAATTTAACATACAGTCTGATATGATGGTCTGGCCTAGGGCCTATTGTTGGGGATGGGGAGTGGGCTGAGGGAACATCTTTCTTCTCCAGGCCTCTATTGATCTGCCACCACCAACCATGTAGTTTCCTTTTCAGGTATTTCCCCAACATGGTGACCAGTTCATCACATTGGCTGCCTCTTTAGGGAGGGAAGTTGAAAGTGTTGGTCTGTAGCAGTAGCATGGAGTTCTGAGAGGGAAGGGGAGAGATCAAGACTATGTTTGGGACCATGAACAAGTCTTCCTTTTTAATAAGCCTAGAGGCCAGCTTCCATTGATAAGGAAAGGAAATGGAAAAGAAGGGGGAGGAGGGGAAGATGAAGTAGATTTCAACAGGAGGGCTACAGGTTTAGCACTGGGCAGTGGACAACAAATTAGACCAAAGCACCTCCTTCCCTTGAGAGTACGAGGTCAGGATCTCAAAATAGCCTGCGACAGCATAGCTTAGTGGTTATAAACACAAACTCTGGAGCCAGACTGCCTGGGTCCAAATCCTGTCTCTGACACTTGCTGGCTATGTCACCTAGGCGGTTTGCTTAATCTCTATGGCGCTGTTTCTTTCTTTGTAAGAAATGTGAATAATGATAGTACCTACCTCATATGTGTATTATAAAGATTAAGATGCTTAATAAATGTAAAGCTTTATAACATAGCCTAACAAATCCCAAGTGAATGAGTGTTGGTTCAACAAAATAAATGAAAATGTGGGGTGCAAAGGTGGACAATTTAGTAAATATTTATTGTATACCTCCTATGTTCCAGATACTGTGGTAACCAAGGTTTAGTACGGAAAAATCTGGCTTTGGAGTCAGGAAAAATTGGATTCTAATTCTAGCTCTGACCTTGGCTATGAGCTGGGTGGCCTTGGGCATGTTCCCTAACCTCTCTGAGTCTCTGTTTCCTCATGTGTAAAATGAGGATATTAATAGCATGAGGCCACACAGGATTGTTGTTAGGAGTAAATGCGATAGTATCTGTTTGTGTGGTATATGTATGTGGGCTCACTAAGTGATAATACATGACTTCTGTAAGCTGGGGCCTATACAATGAAACCTAACAGGGATAAATGCCAAATCTTAAATCTGAGTTTAAAACTCAGTTGCAGAATAACGCATCACTTGTATAAGTGAAGGACAAGAAAGGATTGAATTGGCAAGAGCTCGTGTGAGAAAGAACTGTGGGTTTTAGCTGACCACAAGTTTCCTATGAGCCAACAGGGTGATCTGGCTGTCCAAGGACTAATGTAATTTTAGATATTATTAAAAGAAATGGGAAGTTGAGATCCTGGAAAATGATCATTTCACTGTGCTCTGTACGCTGTGCCGGTCAGATCACTTTAGACATGTAAGACTTCATTTTGCTTACATTTCTGGATAGACAATGACAGACTCACTGACAAACTGCCCAGCAGTGGTGACCTGGATTAGGAGGCATTGGAAAATCCTTTCTTGAGGATGAGATTAAAATTACCCAGGGAAGGAAGCACTAAGGTGATATTTGGAACAGTTTTTTCTTCTAATGAGAATGTTTATAGAACACATCCCACATTCAACCTGCCAGCAAATCCTGTTGGCTGTTTCCTCGGATTATATCAATAATCCAACCATTTCTCATCACCTGTCTGCTACTGTGCTGACTTAACCTACCATCTATTGCCTCATTATTGTAGTAGCCTCCTTGTAGATATCTCTGCTTCCACTCTGGCCACTCAGTCTATTCTCTGCACTGAAGACAGGATGGTCCTATTTAAATGTAAGTCTAATCATGTCACTCCAGTGGCTTCCTAGTTCATCCAGAGTGTAAGTAAGTCAAAGTCCTTATAAAGATCTACAGAGGTCCTGCTTGCCCTGGCTCCCGTTACCTCTTTGACCTTATCTCCTACTTTCCCCCTTGCTTACACTGATCCAGCCACTATAGCCTAGTCACAGTTTCTCAAACCAGCCAGCCATTCTCTTGTCTCAGGGCTCTTGTGATCCTGATCTCTCTGACCAGAGCCCACTTTGCCTAGTTATCTGCATGGCTTATTCCTTCATATCCTTTAGTCATAAGTCAAATGTTACCTTCTCAGTGAGGTATTCTTAGTCACCCTTTTTAAATTGCAACAATCTCCCCACAAAACACACTCTTCTGTATCTCTTTCCTCTGCTTTATTTTTCATCACATCTTTTATCATTGTTTAATATTTTATATAATTATTCTACATAATTAATGGGTATATAAAATATATAAAAGAGCTGTTCTGGTTAAATCTGGCAGGAATCAGATAGGCATGAACTCTGCCCTCTCCAAAACCTGGATAATTGAGAGTTAACTACATAGAGATACATTTGCAAATGAAAGTTGGCCAAACCCTGGAAGCAACACTGAGTGAGATATTCTGGACGCAAGGAAGACTACTCATATCTTCCAAATATTGTAAGACTCTTATGTGTAAGAAGTAGATTTCATGTAGGTTGCAACTTGGGTCAGAGCTAGAGCCAATGAGTGTGAAGGGAATACACATAGGCAGATATGAGATCTATCAAGCAATCTGAAATTCTCAGGTTGTATCATGGAGTGGTGAGCTCCCCATCACTGGAGGTGTACAGAAAGAGGCTGTGCACCTACCTGTCAGCTTTGCTATAAATGAAATTCTGTACTGGGTTGGAGATTGGGCCACATCACCTTGACAATCTTGTAGCTCTAAGATGTTGAGGACAAATATGTGGCCCACAGATAGAGGGTAATTTACTTTTGTTTTTTAGAACTGAGGAGAGGGTTTTTGGCCTTTGTTTCTGGAGTCCCAGAGACAAATTCTCCTCTCAAAGGTCCATTCCACCCTAAGTGAGATTCCATTTCCCAGAAATTACCTGATGCTGTGCTGATTAGAGGCCAGCCAGGGGTAAAGGGACAGATTCCCATGGCAACCAGGTTGAAAAAAACATACCATGTGGAGCACTGTCAGCAACAAGCTACGTTTGCATTATAAATAGATATTTAATTTGTTGAGATAGTTTGTGACGACTTCTGCATTATAAATAGATATTTAATTCATTGATATAGTTTGTGACGACTTCTGCATTATAAATAGATATTTAATTCATTGAAATAGCTCTGACAGTGAGTAGGAAAGTTAAACCTCAAAGCCACTCTTTAAGTATTTCACAATTAACTATTTTTTTCCCTTCTAAATCATGTAGAACTTGTTCTCTAAAGTGAAAGAATGGTATCTGTGAATGCTTTTAGAAAACCAACTAAGAGTCTAGTGTCCCAATATTTCTCACTATTTGTTTCTCATTGAAAGGTTTATCAAAATTTTCTTTGATTGCATGGGTATCTCTGTTTCACACATTTTGTTTTGAGGTACACCAAAGTGAATCAGCTGTATTTATACATATATCCCCATATCCCCTCCCTCCCGCGACTCCCTCCCACCCTCCCTGTCCTGGCCTTCTAAGGCATCACCCATCTGTTTCACACTTTTTGATACAGGAGACCCCAGGTTCAATGTCTGGATTGCACATGAGTCTTTTTCTGTCATTTTTCCTTCATCTTCATCCTGCCTTTTTTTTTTTTAACTCAGAGGCTTCTGTAAATTTCACTCATTGGCCCTATGCTCTTTTCTTCCCATCTCTCTTTCCCTTGGTGAACAGCTAAAGCAATCAAGTGATCACTTGCTAACATGCACAGCCCTACCACTAGCCTTGACAATACACATTGGAATATCCAATGATGGGGAAACAAAATCAGACCTGATCAAAGGACTTCTATCCTAAAACCAAGGACCAAAAACGGGCCTCCCTCCAGTGTTCAAAATATACAGTTTGATTGAGAGATAGGGATGGAGAGTTTGAAGGCAGTGAGTGGTGTTCAACAGAAAGCAACAATTAGGTTTTGCTAAATTCAAATGTAAAAGCACTTTTGAAATGCAATTTTTAGAAACACTATAAGAAATTAGTATAAGCGACTAGTAGAATCTCATCAAATGGAAATCAGAGTGAGACTTTGTACTTCTACATTCCAAAGAGCTTAATACAAATTAGTCTATAGTACTCAGAGTATTTCATTCTGTCAGGATAAAGGGAAATGTGATGCATCTTTTTTCATTAAGTTGCTGGTTAAATAAGCTTCCTGATGTAAGAATATGGGAGTTGCTTTCTAAAGTTTATCGTAACCAGGGATAAATAACTTACTGTGTGCAGCACCCTTGTACATTGCTGTATTGAACAGTGATAGCTTAGAATTAAACAGTGTTGGGAGGTAAGGGACTTAGGGTCAGATTTGAAGGGGTCATGACCTCCTCCAGGACCTGTAGGTCAATTCTTCTGAGGTCTTGAACAGGTTTAAGAAATTAGGTAAGGCTCCTTCCCCAATCCAACCTTCCTAATGTGTACTGGATTCTCACCCATGCAGCAAGTTGCATGCTGATCCAAGGAGAATGATCAGGGGCTCGGAATGCAAGCCAGCCTCAGTTTGCAGTCCTAGGAAGGAACACTGGGACAAAACACTGGGAGGTCCTCTGCTCTAAACCAACAACCTTACCTGCTTACTCAGTCCTTGAGAGCCCACCACCAGAGAAAGCAGGGCTTTCTATAGGGAGGGGTAGAGTATTCAGCTTTTATCAATCTTTCACACTTAAGAGTGAATTAATGTACACCTGTAGTTGTTAGGTAAGGGCCACAAAGCACACTTTACCAATTTCAAAGTTCTGCAGTGGACTAATCCTAACATTTGAAAGCAGGTGTACTACAGGGACTTCCTATGTGGTGCAGTGATTGAGAATCTGCCTGCCAATGCAGGGGACATGGGTTCAATCCCTGCCCCAGGAAGATACCACATGCCGTGGAGCAATTAAGCCTATGCACCACAACTATTGAGCCTGCGCTCTAGAGCCCGTGAGCCACAACTATTGAGCCCATGTGCTGCAACTACTGAAGCCTGCGTGCCTAAAGCCCATGCTCTGCAACAAGAGCGGCCACCACAATGAGGAGCCCACGCACCACAACGCAACGGAGAGTAGCCCCCGCTCTCCACAACTAGAGAAAACCCATGTGCAGCAACGAAGACCCAACACAGCCAATAAAATAAATAACTAAACAAATAAATTTTTAAAAGAAAGCAGGTTTACTACAGACCTAGAAGTAACAAAGTGGAAGGTATGTAACTTCAGTGTTTGCCCTCCTCAGGCTCAACTCAGAGAGAATATTGCCATTCATTCATTCATTCATCCATCCATTCACTCCATAATGAAATGGAAGGATGATAGGACATTCTGTCCAGTTACCATGTCCCAAACCAAACTGGACATTTTGGAGCCTTCCCTCCTCCCAAACCTATCCTTGAGCTCCTTTCTCTGTACTAGCAGCCCTATGCTCTCTTATTGTGCCATAGAGGTCAGCTCTAATACACCATGTTTGCTAAGTGTTAAGTGGACAACAAACAAATGGAAAACCACTCCCGTAGTTTTTGCAGTTAAATAGTGAATACTCTCTTTATTCAGAAGAATACATTTTTTAATAGAATTTCATGCACCAGTAAATCAGTACAGTGAGACGTTATGGGGGTGGGGAATCTCTCTTCAGGAAACTTCTCACCCTGGTAGAGCTCTCAACTCCTAAAATCCCCTTGACCCATCTCTGGTGATTAGTGGCCAAGGAACAGTAGATGGGGTGGACTCCCAGGGAAATCAGTCAGATTTGCAGGTGTCCGAGGATAAAAAAGAGGAGAGGAAAGCTCTTGTAAAGGAGGAGGTTATTATATTGGGACTGGCAGTTCCACTGAGGTTCCCTGAGAAATTGATGAGGGAGAGTTGGTGTTGGTGCCTGGGTCTTCTTCTTGATTACACTCTTCCAGGGCTATGGTCTGGTCTCTTCCATCTGTCTCTGAGCCCCTGTGTAGAGAAAAAGACATGACTAAGGGAGGATCCAGAGCCATCAATCTGAAAACAGGTTGCATTGTGGGAGTCAGATGCTAGAGGAGTATTCGGACCATTAAAGCCCTGGGTTCACAGAAGGAGGTTGACATGAGACAATTACCTGGTTCGGAGTCGAGGCCACTTCTTCCACTCTATGGCTAGCACCACCCCTAAAGCTACAACCACCACCACGATCAGGGTACTTCGGACTATGTTCCCCACAGTGCACTCCTGAGCAGCAGGCCCTGAGATGATAGAAGAGCAGAAACCAAGGCCATAGAGATTAGTGCATGTATGTTCCCCTTGATCTCTTGTTGCCCCCTCATCTGGCTTCCTCCAGGGTTCACTTGGGAACGATGTGTTGAGACTGCAGATGGGGTGGTCAGAGGCAGTGCTTATGCTGAGGCAGAAGTAGCCCTACTTTTAGGGGGTGGTGGAAGAGGCCTTGAAAGTATCCTTCTCACTATCTTTGAGTGAATCTGAGGTTCCACCTCCTTACCATGCCTAGGAGAAAGAAAAATGACCACACTTGAGGTCTCTGACTCCAAACCCCTCCCCCTCCATATCTGGCCTGTCTCCAAGGAGACTTTCTCTGGGATCCCAGGTATGTCATGCCAGAACCATGGAGGGATTATCATCTCACCTGCTGCCCCCACCAGCTCCAGGGGATCACTAGGCTCTGACCAGATATCAGGGTAGGCCTGAAGACGGTAGCTACAGCTATAGTTTCCAATGCCCTTTCCTTCTATGTTGTTGATCACAAAGTCTCCATCCTCTGAGAACTGCTGAGGTGCTTCTTCTCCATCATGTTCCAGGACAAATTCCACACCTGGAAGGGGTCCTCTGCACTGAAGGGTGATATCCTTTCCTACCTTGAACACAGTGCCAGGCCAGGCTGACAGGGAGGGTTTAGGGGGCTTATCTGCAACCAACCAGGACACAGAGTTAGAAGAGCCCTTGAACCCAGCCCTTTACCCCTTAGGGCTATAATAAAAAAAAAAACTACAAAATCTAGACTCTTACTGAAATCTCCAAGACCTTACCAGTCACCCAGATCTCCAGGGAGTCACTGTGATTAGAAGCTGCAAAGGGAGCAGAATCCAAATAATAAACACAGCTATACATCCCAGAATCTTCAATGCTCACTGCTGGCATCCAGAAGTCAGCCCTGTACCCACTTGGCCTCTGTTGCTTTAAGGGCTCTTGAGTACCCTTCTTCAATAGGACAAATGTTGAGTCTGGCAGTTCCCCTTGACATTGAAGAGTCATGTTTTCTCCAGGGGCCACCATGGGACCAGGCTGAGCTAATAGGCTGGGTTTGGGGAGCAAACCTGGAAGAAATTAACTCTTGGTCATAGAGAGGTGGCCACTATCCAGGGCATCACTGCTGGAGTCCCAATAAAGAGGAGAGACTATTGCTTGCCTCTCCTTGTGCTCTTGGAAAACCATTTCCCGTAAACCACCTGCCAGCCTATTCTTTCTTTTCTATACTCCCCTGCCCACTCCAGAACATCTTCCCCTTACCTGTGACTATGAGTTCCAGGGTGTTGCTAGGCTGTATCTTGATAGGGCTGGTCCATTCAGGGTAGTAGCAGCAGCTGTAACGACCTATGCTAGCACCAGATATATTGGTGATGGGGAATGCCCCATCATTACTGGTGGATCCCCAGAGCTGCACTGAAGTGGCTTCTATTTCTTTGTGCAGAATGTACCCTACTCCACGAACTGGCCCTTGGCACCAGAGAGTAACATTCTGCCCCACAGAAACCACAGAACTGGGCTCAGCAAACAACCATGGCTTGGGGAATGTGTCTAAGAAGAGACCAAAGATGGAAGGTGGTGAGTATGCAAACTTATCACTAGTATGCAAATTAACTCTTTATCTTTCTCCTTCCAGACTAGCCTAGCCTAGCCTTCCAAGAGGGATCACCCTCCCGAACCCCTACTCCAGTTGTCTCTGTCCCAGTTCCGTGTCTTGTCTGTCCTTACCAGTCACCCAGATCATAAGAGGTTTGCTGAGATATGATCCCCTGTTTGACATAGTGGTCTCATAGTAGACACAGCTGTAGTTCCCGGAGTTCTCTGCTCCAACAGTGTGGAGGAGGAAGTCAGCCGAGTTCCCCGAGACACTCTGGAACTGTAAGGGAACCTGGGTTCCCTCCTGCAAGAGGGCAAACCTCATGCCCTGGAAAGCCCCTTGGCAGCGCAGGGTCACATTCTTCCCAGGAAACACCACAGGACCTGGCTGTGCCAAGAGAGTGGGTTTGGGGTAGAATTCTGAAATTAAAGAGACCACAACATGAGAGAAGCCAGTCCCCGGCATTCTGAACATTGCTGTTTTAGTGTTACTGTAAGAAACAATATTGTTTATTGTAGAAAATTAGAAAATATAGAAAAAAACCTAATGAAGAAAATACAGTTCTACCACTCAAAGAAAATCATTCTTTATACACTTTTATGTACTTATTTCTCATTTATTTTTGGTAAATGCTCATGTCATTGTAGCTATAACTATTTGCATAATTAGGCCTACTGTATGCACAATTGTGTAGTTTAATATTTTTCGCTTTGTATTGTAAACATTTTCCTATGACGTTAAAACAGTCTTTGAAAACTATCATTTGTAATGGCTGCATAATATGCAGTTGACATTTCAAGGTCTTCGCCCTTTCTCTGAGGGCCATCCAGCCCACCAATCTCTGACAGCCCAGCTAAAGAAAAAGTGGATATTGGGCCTAAAGCTCAAGGCCAAGCCACAAAAAGATTTCAGAAATAGGGCAACACGTGAAACACCCCTATCTGCCTCATTTCTTTCCCCAGAAGTGAATTATTTTCCTCCCTCTTCTCTTTTTCTCATCTTCCTGTATTTGTGATAATATAAGCAGCTGCCCTACATGGACTGTTTACCACTGTCCTAAGCACACTCTCGCTGACTTTTACAAAGAGCACCTCTTCCTCTCCCACTCACAGCCCTCCCACCCACTGTCCCAGGGTCAGTACCACCTCCACCTGCATTTCCCCACTCCTTACCTGTCACCACGAGCTCCACAAGGTCACTGGGCTCAGACCAGATAGCAAAGTCATAATAGCGGCAGCTGTAATTCCCTCCATCACCAATGCCCACTGAAATGATCAGAAAGTGGGCTGCACTGGCTCCTGGACTCGCCCAAGACCTGTCACTGGAAGCTATTTTATTTCCATCTTTGTACAGAATAAAGCTCATGTGCTGGTGGGGGGTGGAGCAATTGAAAGTCACTCGGGCACCAGGAGTGACCACAGGACTGGCCCATGTCTTGAAGAAGGGTTTGGGGTACATTTCTAGAAGGCAAAAAACCAAACACAACACAAAACCAAATTAGGAGGAAATAAAGAAAGATAGCTAATATAGCAATTATTGTTCTAGGAACCTGCTTTGTTTCCTATACTATTTCATTCAGAAGAAGGTGCATTTAAAAATCAAGGCAAAACCACTTTGCACATGGACTTTTCACAGGGACACCTCACCCGACCCTTCACTTCCTCCAGCCGAATCCTCACTGTCAGCAGAACAAGCAATGGAAGCTAGCTAAAAGAGTGAATTGTCATTGGGGCTCTGCTGATTCCCTGAGCCTCAGTTTGCCCGTTTGGACAAGAAGGGGAAATGGTACCTGATCCACCCCCTTTGAATATTTGCTCTATAGCTAAATGAGATAATTGATATGAAAATAATTAGAAAAATTAAATCACCCTCCACAAACCCCAGCTATTAATAACGATATGGCTATTAATATCGTGCAGCCAGAGGCCCTGGCACTCCCAGCGCCACGCCTGCTTGGCTCTAAGATTGGACACAGGCTCCTAGGACCAGCAGCAAAGTTTACTGTGGGGAGAAGGGTGTCTGACCCAGAGCTTTGCTCCCCCCCTCCTGTCTCACACACCCCTTTCAGCTCTACCTTTTATCACAAGCTCCAGGGGCTCACTGGGCTCAGACCACTTGAAGGGGCGTTTTTCAGTGTGAGTGCGGCAGCTATAATTGCCTTCGTCTTTATCCTCCATTCTTTGGATTGTAAAGAAGGCTTCTCTCCCAACAGCACCAAGTTGCTGGACAGGTTCCTGCACTCCCTTCTTATACAGAGCAAACCCCATGCCTGCCAGCCATCCTTTGCACCGGATTTGCAGTTCCTGGCCCCGAATTGGGGGGGAAGCAGAAATGACAGGTTTGGGGAGGATGTCTGGAAAACAAAGCAGGGAGGACAAGGAGTCTGAAGTTTGGAGGTGTCCAGATGCGACACTCGGAGTCACTTTGTCAGCAAAATAGAAATCCATCCTGGACTGGCCTTTGCCTCTTCCTGTCAGTCTTCTCTTAACTCTGTTCCCCACACCTCCCCCCATTTCAGTGCCTCTCCTCTCCTACAGGCAGCAGAAGCCCCTTGGCCTCTGAGTCTCTGAGCATTCCCCCACCTCTAGGAACAGTGCTGGTGTCCCAAGGGCAATGGGGATCACTCTGGGAGGACCCTCTGCCTTTTCTTACCTGTCCCTACCAGCTCAAGTGCCTCACTGGGCTCTGACACAGCCATCTCCTCCCATGAATGGCAGTGGTAACTCCCGGTGTGGCTCTGGGTCAGGGCTCCAAGGGGGAAGGCAGCCCGGACCCTCTCCGAGGCCGGGCGAGTTGCAATCCACCCAGTCCCGTCCTTCAGCAACACAAACTCCTTAGTTGAGCCAGAAGGGCTTCTGCACCAGAGGGTTAAGTTCTTCCACGGGGCCAGAGGGAAGTTGGTCTCTGCCCACAGCTCAGGCTTAGGGGTTGGCATGATTATTTCTAGAAACAGCAGAGTTAATGAAGCCATCCCCCCTCACCTTCACCCTCCCGCCTTTCTTTGCCCTTGAACCCCCTCCCCAGATCACACTGCCCACCTCCCCTTTCAACCCCAATCAAACTCTTTCCTTCCCTCCACAGGTGCTGGGGAAAAGGGAAGCTGATGTCTCAGCTGAGCCTCAGAAAAATGCAGAAGCTTGGGGGAAATTTTGCAGGCAGAAAAGCAGAGTTGGAGGCTGAATTTTGCCAGCAGCTTTAGCAAGTGCCCCTTCCTGGCCGTCCTTCCCTCCCAACCAGTCACTCCCTGGCCACTGACACTGACACTCTGTAGTTATTTCGGATCTCCAGGGAGGAATGTCCCAGTATGGAGCAGGAAAAACTCACCAGTCTCTTCTGTCAATACCCCATTGCACAGTCCTGCAAAAGAAATTGCTGCCAGGGTTTTACCCCCTCCCCCACGGGACTTCACCCCGGCCTTCTGCCCAGGCCCCTTCCCCACCCCCTTTTACTCACCACAGCAGAGAAGAGCTGTGAGTATGAAGAGCATGGTGACCCCTTGAGCTGTTCCCAGCAACCAGGCTTCTCTAGCAAGACCAGAAAAGAGATGAGAGGAGTTGCTGGGATTAAGGGGAGGGCGGAGAGAAGGGGGCGGCAATTTATGTCATTGGCTTACTCACCACCCAATAGGGATTGGATATGGCCAGGATAATGGGATATAATCTTTTCTGACATCGATGACTTTTCTTTTTGAGGGCCTCACCACCTACAAACCTCTTGCTCTTTCATGACCCACGTGCCCCCCACCCCCTCCCCCCTCCCCAGACTATATCAAATGTCAGCTCCCCAAGGCCCCTGATTAGGCTGTTGCTGGAATTGAGATGTCAAATGTGAAAATGCCTTTGCAACGCCAGCTCTCAGAACCCCTGGAGCTCAGTGTGATCAGCAGTTCTGGGTGGTGGGTGTGGGGGTGGAGGGAGAAATCTTGGGTGTTTCTCAGTCATCAAGTTTAAGTTTGGAAGCAGTTTTTATTATGGCAGTATTGGTCCTCCAACGGACCTGCCTCACCTGCCTTTGTTATGGAAGGGTTGCCTAGGCAGCAGCAGTGAATTACCAGAGGATTGTCAGTGCTGAGCTAAGCTTGTCAGAGAGTGGGATCTCTCTACCCCCACCCAGATTATGACTAGAAATGTGCAGCAGGTTTAGGTTATGGGTGCTGTAGAATTAGATTATATTAAGCCAAAATTCATTTGACAATTTTTACTTAGAAAACACTGACCTTCCTTCCTGGTCAGGAAAACATGCTTTTCAAGCTGCATTCTCTGAAATCTGGTTTCTGAACTCATCCTTTGATGCAGTGGTCCTGGGCTGAGGTGGGGGCACTTGAAGCTACATTTTTTTAACCCCTGGCTTGAAGATTACTCCAATATGTGGAACTCAGGATAAGTTCTGTGAAGAACTAGAACTTGACCCCCATTGACATTTTTTGAAAGCTCAAAGGGTAGTGGTTTTGCAGAAAGTTTAGGTGGTTCCTTTCTCATTACCGAAACAGTCTATCCCTCAGATCCCAGTGGAAAATACAGACACACACAATCATAGTCATCATCCATTGTGTATTGAATACTCCCAGGCACACAAAGGCCTATGATCATGGTAGGGGAGAGGTACAACCAGGATCACAGTGTGGGGGAAAGTAAGCAAGGCATTCAGGAGCAGAGGCCCCCACCAAGCTAGGAGCTGTCATGTCTCTTCTCATTTTCAGGCAGAATAGCCTGAGCACAAGGCCATAGGGATCAGGGAAAGAAGAGGATGACCCAGAGAACACAAAAGGATAAAAGTAAATGGCAGGAGAACTTGTTTGGCTTGACATTTTATGGGTCAGAGGAAGCAGTCTGATTCTCTGGCCCAATCCATTCCCTCATCAGATGCCCACCCAGGTTAAGGCTGTATTTTCAGAACGCTCTGAACAGTGGTTGGGGGCCAGAGTGGCAGAGAGACTGGCTTCCATAGCAGCTAGGATGGACTACAAGGCTTGCTAGCCCTTTAGAGCTAGGGGTAAGGGTGAAAATTTGGGATGGGAGCTGGATAACATCCTGGGAGACAGGACAGCGTGGCTTCTTACAAAAAACGTTCAGACGAAGTTAATGTGGAAGACATCAATCATCTCTGAGAGGCAGGGTGGCTTGGGAGGGAGATTTGGGCACTCTCCTGGGGGGATCAGTGAATGAGATTCTGATTACTTCTCCAGCCTATGAGAAATATGCATTTCTCCACCCTCTGGCTTAGGGGCTGACCCCTCTGTGAGGTGAAAGAGAAATGGCTAGAATGAGAAAGTCATATCTTAAGCCCACAAGGTGGAAGCTACAAAGGGTGTGCCCCTGTGGCCTGTCTCAACTGGAGTATGACCCTTTCCTGAATCTCTGGGGGGCCTGAACTCAGCTAGATTGAGGAACAGGGGGTTGGCACAAGACAGTTACCTGATTCTGAGTCTCCGACACTTCCACCTTATCCACAGCACTACCAACAGCAGGGCAACAAGCTGCATGATTAGGGACAACCTGACAGCTTCATTCAGAATGTAATTCCAGGTATGAAAGCCTGCGGCCAGAGAAGACCAGAAGAGGGGACCTTGATGGGGACAGAGACAGATGAATACATTCATGGGGGGAGGGGATCTCGTTACTGCAGGTGAAGGGAAGTTGAGACAAAAGTGGCCTTCTTTTTCATGAAGAATGGGACCCTTGAAAGTATCCTGCTCACTGTCTTTGAATGATTATGAGACCACCCTAGAGGAAGGATGCCCAAACCCAAGGTCCCTGACTTACAAGACCCTGATTACCCTTTCCATATCTTTATGGGTACTGCTCTGGGATCCAAGGGGTATCATGGCCAAAGCTGTGGAGGGCACATCCATATGAAGAGTTTTCCTCTCACCTGCTGGCCCCATCAGCTTCAGAGGCTCACTGCGATATGACCAGATGTTAGGATGTGCCTCTATGCGATAGCTGCAACTGTATGTCCCTGTGCCTTTCCCTTCAACATTACTGATGATGAAGTCTCCATCCACTGAGAATTTTGGGGATATTGCTCTTTCTTCCCATTCCAGACAAAATTCAAGTGCTGGATGAGGTACTCGGCACTGAAAGGTGATGGCCTTTCCTAGCTTGAACACGGTGCTGGGCCAGGCTGACAGGAAGGGTTTGGGGGGCTTATCTGCAACCAATCCAGAGATCAGAGTTAGAACAAATGCCTCCTCCCTCAACAAATATTTCTCAGCTCCTTAATGGTCTTCACTTTCTTTCTACTTCCACTAGATCAGTGGCTTCAAAATTTGACTGTGCATCACAACTACTTGGCCCATTCCTTGATTCTCTAAAGATTCCTAGATTCCTATCTTCAATCAGAAAGACCCATACCTCTAAGTTTCCCCTGGTCTTAGGGAAAATAACTTTTATAGGAGTCACAATGGGACTTGTCCATGCCGAGATGTAGGGCTTGAGTAACAATCCTGGGAGAGAAGGTACCTAAAGTTTTTGGAGAAAACTCTACACCACACTCCTAGTGTGTTTTTCTTTGGGTCATAAATCCAAGAGGGCATAGCGCCACTAGTTCCTTCTTATAACACTGTAATGATGATAAAAACAAACAATAGTTGTTAACACTTGCCTACAACCACAAGCTCCACAGTGTTGTGTGATGTCATCCTGATGGAGGTCTTCCAGGAGAGGAGATAGTGGCAGCTATAGATGCCAGCATCACTATAAGTCACATTGTTGAGGAAGAATGACTTGTCATCATTGATGCTGGTAGTATCCAAGAGCTGAAGTGGTTTGTCTTCTCCTTTCTTATAGAGTGCAAGCGCTACTCCATCCACTGGCCCTCGACACCACAGGCTCACATTCCGACCCATTTGGACCACAGGACTGGGCTGAGCAAGTAGCCAGGTCTTGGGGAAAATGTCTAGGATGAGACCCAAAATATAAAAGGCTAACAGTCTGACTTACCCCTCCTACTACTTAGGGTTCTTTTCCTCTTCCTCCAGTCCACCCTTGGCAAATCCCATCCCAAGCCCACTTATAGAAATTCTGCTCCTTCCCCCACCACTAGCCCTGGTTCCAGCGGGCCCAGAGTGAGTTGTACACTCTTAGCCCCTAACATAGGTCCCATAATATCCCCCTCTCTTACCGGTTACCCAGATTTTCAGGATATCACTAAGGAGTGAACCCCTGTATGACCCATCATAGTAAAAACAGAGGTAATGTCCAGCATCATGGATTTTCAAAGCCCGGAAGAAGAAATATGCCTCATTTTTTATTGGCTTCTTGTGGTAAAAGGACTTCTCCAAGTCTTCAAGCCTTATTAAAGCAAAGGTCATTCCATAGATTGGCCCTTGGCACCTGAGATTCAGGCTTTCTCCCGGTGCCATGATGGGCCCAGGATAGGCTGTCAGAGTTGGTTTGGGATAGAGTCCTAGAAAGTGAAGAGACCCTGAGTTAGAGGTAGGATGATTTTTCCTTATTATATTCTGGTTTATTTTCCTAGTTTCCTTACACAGGAAGTGGTAGCTGAAGTTTACTCTCTGCTGCCTCTCCCTTCCTTGAATCTCTGCCTCTTCTAGGAGGTAATCAAGGGTAAGTTCACTTCTGTCCCTTCCATCTCACCAGACTCTATCAGCTCTACTTAGCCCTAACTATGTGTAGGGGTGTGTCTCAGTGGATATCTACATTTGTAATTCCCTGTATATTTAGGTCCCTGAAATGCCAAATGTAGTTCTTCAAACCACCGAAGAAGTCAAACTTCTGAAAATGAATTTGATTCCATCTTCATAAATCATGAATGCTACTGCAGCATTAAAGGATGGCTTTTGAAGACATTAAGTTCACAGAGGACCCTATTTCCCACAGGAGATTGAAAGAAACCAATAAGGAGGGATTGGCCAGTAAGTCTGCAATACAAGGAAACCTCTGTTACTGGGGCCACACCCTCATTTCCATTATTGTTCCTCCAAAGAGATTAAACTACAAAATAGAAGGCAAACCTCATTCCCAAACCACTCCTTCTTACCCACCCCAATCTGAGGTAGGCCCACCCACCTGTTATTGAAAGCATCAGCTCTATCATATGCTCAGTAAGCATTTAGGGTGTGTCAGGCATCCTGTAGGTCTAAGAATATACAAGTAAAGAATACAGACACAGTGCCTGTTAGCCAAAAGCTCATGGCCTGGTGGGGGACACTGGCAAACAGGTAACTGCAGAAGTGTGTATTAGTGGCATCTACATTCGTACAACAAACATCCATAACACGCAGTTCAAACAGACAGGCTTTTGTTCTTTGATCCTCAATAAAAAGCTATACTAATAAAATTAATATCTACCATTTATTGAGAACTTATATGCCAGGCACTGTACATATATTATATTTAGGCAAATCCTCACAACAACCCTGTGAGGTAGGCATTAATATTATACCAATTTTGCAAATGAGGAAACTGAGGCACAGAGAGGCATCATACATTAGATTGGATAGATACTGTTATTCCATTTTAGAGTGGGGGAAACCAAAGCACAGAGGTGAAATAACTTGCTCAACATCACACAGGGAGGCAGTGTCAGAGGTGGAACTAGAAACTAGGATTACTAATTCTAAGTCCAGGGTACTTTCTGTAGCACAACAGCTTTCCCTAAGCCTATTTAACTTGTTGAGGGAACTAAAGCAAATGTGGCCAATTCTGTCTAGAAGTATCTGGGCTATGAGGTGAGGGAGTTGGGGGTGGGGTATGTGTCTAGCATTTGGACATTTTGGGGAGCCTCCTACTGTATTTAAAGCTTGGTACTGCCTTACTGGATCTGTATATACAGGGCTAAATTAATTTATAAAGCCATTTCTAAAATATGAACTATCACTTTGTCATTTTTTTTTGTTTATTTTTTACCACCAGCACGAGCAATTCATTCTATTTTCCACACTTAAAAATAAAAATCACAAACAGAATAAAAATGCATTTAAATTAAAAAAATCAGTTTATAAGACTGCAGTGGCAGTGCCTGGCACATATTAAGTGCTCAATAAATATTAGCCAAATGAACAAATGACTGCATGACTTTCATCAAATAGAGAACAACAAAGCTGTGATGAGCTGAAGCTTCTGGACATTTGGCTGGACTCACTCACTAGCCAAGTGATTGGCTCCCAGACATCTGCCTCATAGCATGTGTAATTCTAATTTGCATCTCAGTAAAATGTCAAATGACTCTAGCTCATGGGTTTTGCAGAGAACTGGGCAAGGAAAGTAATATCAGAGACCCTGGCTCATCCAACCATGATCCCAGGGACAACGATCATCAAACCCCAGCAGCCATAGCCACACCCACCTGCCACAATCAGCTTCAGGGGGTTGCTGGGCTCTGACCACAGGGTAGGGAGCATCTGGATATGAGTGCGGCAGATGTAAACCCCTTCACTCTCAGGTGTCATGTTGGCAATGGAGAATATGGCCACTGTCCCGGTTGGGACTTGGTAGTCCACGGGTTCTGCATATCCCTCTTTGAACAGCATGAATACCAAATCCTGCAGCCAGCCATGGCAGCGTATGTTAACATTACATCCAGGAAGAGGGGAGGTCTCAGCCTGGATCCAGAAGATGGGCTTGGGCAGCTGGCCTGGAAGGAGAGAATGAACTGGAATTCAAGTAGAGCAAGGATAGTGCTGCTCAGGGAGCAACAGAGAGCTCCACTTAAATGAGTCTTCCCTGTATGATCCTTCTTTGTCACCTTTTCTTTCCCCATCTAGGGTATCCCCTATGTTGAGAACTTGCCTCTAGATCTGTTCCAGAGTCTGTGTCCTCACTCTGCATTGCCTATAGAGACTAGGCACTCATTTACTAACTGTGGAATGCCTGCATTATACATGCATGCATTTGAGGCAAACGAATGAATTAAACAAACCCTGCTCTGGGAAGGCAAGTTTGAGTCCCAGGAGTTGGAGTTTATTCTTGATTATCTATCTCTGTCTTCTTACCTGGTGCCTCCAACTCTAAAACTTTACTAGGCTCTGACCAGCCTGTCTCCTTCCAGTAGCAGCACCTGTAGAGACCTGTATTGGACTGAGTAAGGGCACCAATGGGGAATGAAACTTGGAAGGTCTTGTGGGAAGGGCGGATCCAGGTCATCTGTGTCTTATCCTTCAGCAACAGGAACTTGCTTGAAATCCGAGAGGGGCTTTTGCACCAAAGTGTGACATTCTCCCAAGGGGCCTGGGGGTAGTTGGTCTCTATCCACAGCTCCGGTTGAGATTGCATCATTGCTGTCATTCCCAAAGATAACAAAGATGTCAGCAGTCCAACCCTCTTCCTCCCATAACATGCCCCACCCCCCCCACACACAGTGTCCCTTAAAATTAGCCCCAATCCAGATTCCTTCTCTTGTCTTCCCTTGGGGACAGAAGTGCATGCTTTTATGGGGGGTGGGATAGAGTCCCCAGGATATTTGTTTAAGGAATTTAAGTGAGTTGGTGAATAAAGTGCAAATCTTGCTTCCTTTCCATCTGAGACAAAGTTCTTTACTACTTTGTGGGAAACCAAGCCATGAAGTGAGGGGTACTGATTCCCAACCAGCTCAATCTGGAAATTGCCTTTGGGATCTCGAGACAGTTATGCCCAGGGCCATGGAAGCAGATCATTGTCTTGCAGCCTCCAGGAAGGAAGGTACTTGAGGTGGCAGGACTCACTTACCCATTGGTGTCATACCCAGACTCAGACTTGAAGAGAGAGATTATGGTAAATGGGAGCCCCTCATTGCCCCCACCCACCCTCAAACCTCAATATTATCCATTCCCTCCCCAAGGTGCCCACTCATAGGGGTACCTATGACAGGGTCATCTCCACCACTGCTTCCTTGTACTCACAAATGCAAAAGAGTAAGAGGGTGAATGTCCGCAGCATGGTGGCCGCTTCCCCTGGCCTGTCCAGGGTCATGGAGCCTCTGAAGTCTTGAAGGGTTTTGCCCCTCAGCAGGTAGTGAGATCTAAAAGCAGAAGTATTTTTACTCAGGGGACTGACCCTGATCCTGAAAGTTTAGTTTGGATCACTAAATTGCACCTGACAACCCTACCTTCCACTCCCTCACATGCATGTAGGTTTACCGGCTACTTCTCTTTGTCCCTTTTCCCCACTTCCCCCTTCTCACACCCAAGGTCTTTGCTGGTATCTACCATGTCAGGTTTATTGAAATGTCCATTTGTCCATGGGATCTCAGAGGCCCAGAGGGTGACCTAATCCAAGCCAGCAGAAGCCCCGTGGCATGAGGGAGATGAGAAGTGTAGAGAGTCACCTTTTCAGATCTTTTACTCATATAGATATATATTTGTCTGAGTCCTCCAACAACCTAGCAAAGGAAGTGTTCCTACCATCCCTATTTTGCTGGCTAGGAAACTGAGGTTTAGACAGGATATATAATTTGACCAAAGTCAAAAGACATTAAATATCAAAGCCAAAATTCAAACCCATGTTTAACTCCAATGCTTATGCTCTAAAACCAGTATTTAAATTTTTAGAGGAAGCCCTTGTCCCCTTTCTCACCCTCCCTCACCCCTACCATCTCATCCCATCCAGGCCTCCCCTTCTTTAGAATGCTTCAAATCTAATATAACTTTCATTCTTATTTCTTAGCCCCCAAAAGCTCAAAACCTCCATCTTGAGTAGGTGTTGGGAAATCAAACTGTTTGAGCTAACTGATGTAAGATGTAAATGATTTATTGGCTCCCCATAATGTATAAGCATTTTTGTTCATTGCCCCCAAGGAAAAAAAAAGAATTGTTTGAATTTCAGGGAATATGGCAAAGATATGTGAGTTCAGGGAGGCCTTCTCATTTTCTTGAATATCACCATTGACCACAGGCCTTAAATGTCCATAAGTAGACCCCTTATTGCTTTTCTGCCTCTCCTGCCCTATCCCCAGAACCCAGAGTATCCTTTTGCCAAGGGAAGGAGTATGCCTGTCACACAGACTCAGGCTAACTCTCCTCTACCAACTCTCTACTCAAAGCCTGAGGTTCTGGCTGACCCCAGCTGTTTAAGTCTCTTTCAACAGAGTGGGGTAAAGACAGCTCCCAGAACAGAAAGCGGTGATTTTGTTTCTCCAAACTGACCCTGATATGGAAGGCTCTAATTTGTTCCAGTGATAACATTAGGAGGGATGAAAGAGCAGGATAAAAGGGGAAGATTCAAACATCTGGGCTGTAGGAAGTAGGTGGACCATCAGAGATCCAAGGAAGCTCAGTTTCCCTTTGCATTTCTTACTTTGTGTTGAAGGATGTTCAAATTACCCTCTTTGGACTTTTCTTATCTATAAAGGTGGGGAATAATATCTACCTAGCCTTGCTGCTGTGTTGAATCTTAGATAATACATGTACAGTTCCAGGCACATAGTGAACATTTCATTAAAAATGGCTATTTTTCTTCCCAAAGGGGGCATTAATCTGGTATAGGAACCTAAAGATGCTCTTTCCACTTCAGCTCCTACAGACTCTTGCCCCTACTCCTCTCAGGGTCAGGTCTAGGCCCAAGCCCAGGTTTGGGTGCCACCCTGTTTCTTTGATCCCCTGAGGCTTTGGACCAGAATTTATTGGGGGGAACTCAGGTTTCACTGCCAAGGGAAAGGTTCAACCTGGGATTCTGCCCAGGAATGCCATTTGAGATTTCAGCATCACCACTTGGACCCCTAAACCAGGGTTTCGCTTCCTGGGGGCTTGAGGGGAATAAGGCAAGGTGGGCTTCTCAGCATGGCTAACCCCTCCCCAACCTACTAAGGAAACCCTACCATTTATATCCAGCCAAAATGATGAACCTTCTGTCCAGGGAACATTGGAAGGAGCTGCAGGCTTCAGGTTAATTGGCCACGCCCATTTTGGGCCTTTCACACCCCCCCTCCGCCCACACACACCAACCCCCAACTTCGGCAGTCTAGCCTTTTCACCCTCCCCTTCTACTCCACCCCAAGCGCTTTACACACCCTTAGGCAACGCCGCAGTGCTTTTGAGGGTGACAAACCCGAAATGTCTAATGGCTTGCCCCCCTGCATAGCTTTGAGGGTTCCAGGAATCAAAGGGGTTGGGCCCAGCGGAGTGCCGGGTACATGCTCCGCTAAAGGCCAGAAGGGAAGACTGAGAAGGAAAAGGGAAGGTATCTACAGTGCCCAGAGATTCTCAGCAAAGCATGGCTGGGATCCGGGGAGGGAAGGAGAAAGGGAGGGATGAAGGCGGTGGGGGCAAAGACTTGGGAGCATTTAGATTTACAGCAATTAATTACATCAGGGAGATTATTTCTGGGTTTTGTTTAGGATCTGATGGGCAGTATTTAATCTTCAGCCACTGGACTATGCGCTCATTTGCAGGTACTTACGGTAGTTGAAGGCCCGCTCCGCTGCTGGAGATTCTCCAGTGAGCTCCTCCAGATGCAGCAAACTGCCAGGCACGAGAAGAGCAGTCTAAGGACAGCCTCTCAGGCTCAGGGCCCCGCCTCCATCTCTCCCCCGCCTGCTCGGCCTCTCCAAGCTCCCCTCCTCCCTCCGCCAGGCTCTGGGAGCCCACCTACACTAACTCCCTGACACCTGCAGTCCTTTGACGACCAGGATTTCCACTCCCCTCCCAGCTCCCGCCGCTCTCCCGATTCCCTGCAGAGGTTGCTGGAGCCAAATTCAGGCCCCTGCCCCCTCGCCTGTCGCTCAGAGTTTCATTGGGTCATTGTATTCTGGAGGGGAGAGGGCCAGCTCTGAAGCCTGCCAAAGCTGTAGATCCCTCCTCTCCAGCTCCCCAAGGCCTTTAAAGGGATCTCAGATCTTCCTATGCCCATTTAATACCCCACTTAAGCATAAATACTGCCACCAGGGATTATGTGCCTACTATGTGCCTCTGAACCCTGAGCATCTATTATTTCAAATCTTCATAGCATCCCTATAAGATGTGTTACCTCCCTCAGTTTTACAGATGAGGAAACTGAAGCTCAGAGAGGGTTAAGTAACTTGGACAGCCTTCAAAATCCAGCTTGGGGTAAAAGCCCAGCTTTAGAGACACACATATTTGGATTTCAGTCTGGTTCCGTTATTCAATAGCTGAGTGACCTCAAGAAAGTGAGTTAAACTCTCTGAGCCTCAGTTTCCCCATCTGTAAAATAAAAGAGCAGAAGCTATTGCACAGGGCTTCAATGGGATACTGTAAGTAAAACTTATAGCACAGTAGGCCTGGTACATGGTGGGTGCTCAGTAAATGGTAGTTGCTGCTGTTGTTGCTACCACTACCACCACCACTAGTACTATTATTAATCTTGTACAGGTTTCCACAAATTCCCTAAAGAAACATGATTTCAACGATGTAGACAACCTTTCATAAATTTAGTTGACCATGAATGACTTTTTCAAATGATTATGTATGGATAAGATACTCACCAAAGCTCCTGACATATATTATATGATGGGATTAAAGTATAGCATCCACTGGACTCACAGATCAATTGATTGTTGTAAGAAATAGCCACAGTTTTCTTTATGTACAATTTTTACATTCATAGAAGATTAAAAATTATCTAAGGAAAAAATACTGTAATTTGAGAACAAACTACATAAAAATAAAGTAACAGTTCTTTTAATAGGAGAGTTGAATATCATGTCTTCATGCATCAGGGATATCAGTTGTGGCTTCCTGGCATCCTCTGTTCCTACGCACCATTATAAGGTACAGATTATCACAAAAGAATAGAATAACCATATGAATGGTATTTTGGGGCAAGTTGTTTAACCTCTCCAGGCCTTAGTTTTCTTATTTGTAAAATGGGGATAACAATTGTACTTAATATCACAGAGAGTTTTGGGTAGGATTGAATGAAAATCCCCCTGTAAACTACTACATAGTGCCTGGGACAGAGCAACCAACCATCGATTAATTCAATACATGTTTACTGAATATTTTCTTTGTGCATTGTTATAGATGCTGCCAATCCAGAGAGAATGGCAGTTTCTCTCTTAAGGAGTTGGTAGATTGAGGATAAAGAGTGATAAAGAACAAGTAGGAGAGAGCCAAAGAAAGGGGAGCCATGGGAATCAGAGGACTGCAATAGGAAAGATCAGCAAGTAAGGCATGGAGAACTGCAAGTGGGTTACTGTTACTGTGTATCTAAACCAGGTCAGTGGTAGTAGAGAAGGAGGAGAGAGCAAGGGTTCCTGAAATATTTAGGAGGTAAAATTGGCCAAACACAATGGTTGTTTGGAACACTATAGTGATAATTATTGTCTGGGTCGAAATATCCATGCCTATCTTCAAAACATTTGTATAAAAATCGGTGTGATAGTATCAGGCACTAAGTGCTTTATAAATATTAACTCATTTTATCCCAATCACAACACTAGGGGATAGTTACAATATCAGTCCCATTTTACAGATGAAGAAGCTGAAACACAGAACCATTAAAAAATTGCCCAAGGCTAACACAGACAGCAAGTGGAAGAGCTAGTATTCACATCCAGGCAATCTGTATATACAGTTCCATGGTTCCGTGTTCTTTTTTTTTTTAAATTACCTAAACCACAGTATTGATTTTAATATATCTATTAAAAAGGATCTTATTTAAAAAATAATTCAAAAGCTTTTTATGCAAAGTAACTGAACAACTTCCCAGTTCCTTCATTCTGTTTTTTATTGAGGTATAATTGATACACATGATATTAGTTTCAAGTGTAAAACATAATGATTCAATATTTGTATATATTGTAAAATGAAGTCCCATGTTCTTAACCACTACAATGCTCCCTCTACATTGGAAGCTTATAATGACACAAGCAAAAACATTTTTTTTTAATTTAAAATAAAGTTACCTCTAGAGACTGTCATACACAGTGACATGAGTCAGAAAGAGAAAAACAAATATTGTATATTAACACATATATGTGGAATATAGAAAAATGGTACAAATCAACTGGTTTGCAAGGCAGAAATGGAGACACAGATGTAGAGAACAAACATAAGGACACCAAGTGGGAAAAGCAGGGGGGGTTGGGGGGTAATGAATTGGGAGATTGGGATTGCCATATATACATTACTAGTAAGAAAAAAATATCAAATTGTACACTTTAAATATATGTAGTTTATTGTATGACAATTGAATCTCAATAAAAGTTCTTAAAGGAAAAAAATCATGAAATAAAAATATAAATGCCAAAATAATAATAATAAAAATAAAATTAAAAAAAGTTACCATATGATCCTGCAATCCTACTCCTGGGCATATATCAGGAGAAAACTATAATTAGAAAAGATATATGCACCCCAATGTTCATTGCATCACTATTTTTTTTTTCATTGCATCACTATTTACAATAGCCAAGACATGGAAGCAACCTAAACATCCATCAAAAGATGAATGGATAAAGAAGATGTGGTATATACAGACAATGGAATATTAGTCATAAAAAAGAATTAAATTATGCCATTTGCAGCAGCATGGATGGACCTAGAGATGATCATACTAAGTGAAATCAGTCGGAGAAAGACAAATATCATGTGATATCACTTACATATGGAGTCTTAAAAAAAAAGATACAAAGGTACGTATTTATAAAATAGAAATAGACCCACAGACTTAGAAAATAACTTATGGTTACCAAAGGGGAAAGGGGTGGGGGAGGGGAGGGTAAATAAGGAGGTTGGTGTTAATATACACACACTACTATATATAAAATAGGTAACCAACAAGGACATACTGTATAGCACAAGGAAGTCTACTCAATATTTCGCAATAACCTATAAGGAAAAAGAATCTGATACACGTGTGTGTGTGTGTGTATCACTGAATCACTGTGCTGTACACCTGAACCTAACACAACATTGTAAATCAAGTATACCTCAATAAAATTTTTTTAATTCCAAAAACTGATGTGAATGTCCTTAGTAAAACAGGAAGGCACCAATCAAATGCATTATTAATAATGTAGTAGAAAAGAAGGCAATGATAGCATCCTCCTACTCTCTGCAAGTCCTTAGCCTGAAGCTTGTGCTCTTGGACCAGCAGCCTGAATCTAGAGCTCAGATTCACCACTAATGCCATGGAAGCCTGAAAAATGTCCTGGGATTGTGTAGGTGAGAATACCACTCACATTTTTTTTTTTTTTTTGCTCTGGGTCACTGTAGAATCTTGAAGGGACTTATTCAGACTTCATAGAAGCCCCTCATTCAAGCTATGCCTGGCAATTGAGATATTAGAAACTCCATTCTGGGCTACCTCTGTGGGTCTTGGACCTTGTAGCCTTCCTGCAGAAGGAAAAATATTCTCTGGCCAAGCTCCCTAGAGGAAACTTGTGTGGCCCAATATTTGTAAAGCTGGTGATAGAGGCCAACAGAGACTGGGGCTGTGATTTAGCTGAGGTGGAGTTCTTGACATTGGCTCTGCTGGCCTTCCCTAGACACTCATACACACACACACACACACACACACACACACACTCTTCAAGAAATCTGAGTTTCTCTCCTGGTTTATTACTCTACAGTTAGCTGATATTAAACAACTCTTTCAGGAATGTTTTGAGAATGATCAGTCTTATTCCTAATGGCTGGCCCCCCCCTCTGATTCTCCATCCCTTTAAACTGGTGGGATGTACAGGAGATGGGGTGGTATGGGAGCTCTTACTGTCACTGTCTTGGGAGGTGGTGATACTAAAAAATATTCCTGAGCCATACCCCTTTGCACTTTGACACCTTGATCCCTGGGGACTGGAAAAGGGTTCCTCCTGCAAAAGTTTCAGAATCACCTCTTATGGATTATGAGACAATTGTTAAACACAAGGTTTTATTGAGTACATACTACACACATTGAAGTAGGGAGTGTGGTGTAGTGTAGAGAAGAACGAATGTGATTTGTAAGCTCCAAAGACTTTCAGCCTAGAGAGAAGAAAAGAGGAACTATCTTACAAAAGCTGTATTTGGGATCAGAAGAGTGCTAGAAAAGCTTCAAGAAGGTGGAGCTTAAAGGAAGTGAGACATCAAGGGCCATGTACATGCACAGGGTGGTCTGGGGAGACTTTCTCTGTAATTAAGTCCAGTCTAGGATGCTGAGATTTTTTAAGCTAAATTTGTGTTATAGCAGTTCAACCAGGATAAGCACAGGGTAAAGGTGGTCTCCTCCCAGTGATGTGCTGGAGCCAGCTACAGCTGGCTCTGGAGAGCTGAATGTGTGCATCTTATCTTAACCCAGCGTTTAGGAACATCATGTTGGTAGCTTAAATTGGCCATGGCCAGAGAATTTACACCACTGAGCAAGCAAATGCGACAAATGAGGTATTTTTTCCTCAGAAAGCTGTTTGTTAAACATTCACTAACAAACCACTTTCTTCCAGTTTTATGTTTTAGGATAGTGATTCTCAGTGGTAAACAGGAATTACCAAGAATCCTGATAGTTTTCATACATTCTCAAGAGAAAGATGAGCATTATAGCACATTGCTCCTACCCCCCACTTCACTGCTGTGGTAAGCCACCTAAGGACTGGGTCAGACCTCTAGAGTATTTGGTGCATACAGGAGGTGCTAATATGTTTTAGCACCCCCCCCCCAGCTGCCCAGTAAGTCTCAGCCATGATCCTATTTCATGGTGGAGTGGGTATATGGAGTAGACAAGTAAGGAACTGAGGTGGCACTAGACAAGTGGTGCTCTGAGACAATGAGGAGGCCCAACCAGACAGATTAGGTTCCAACAGCAAGACCTGGGGTAGGGGTGTTGAGGTTTGGTGGTGGGAAGTATTTTCTTTTATAGGCGGAAAGGGAAGCTGGGGCCCATCCACAGAGCTTGGGTTTCAACTGATCCTTTGTCCAGGATTTCAATTATTAAAGGCACAGTTTGGGGCATTAAGCCACTTCCAGAAGCTGTAACTGAGGGTATTTTCAGGACTGTGAAGGAAGATTCCTGGAATAAATCAAATGCAAGTGATGAACCAGAACAGAAACTTATTTAATCAAAAGATTCATTGTGAGCCATAAGGCATGGAGACCTGCATGATCAGGCTTCTGGATGCCTGTCATAAAGCAAGCCAATAGTGTGATTGCCTAGGTGAATTTAACTTAAGGTTAATGGGCAGATAAAGAAAATGATGTTTTGTGGTATTCCAATCTAGCAGGGCCACAAGGTTCTGTTTGGCCTACATACCATTTACCAGGAAGGTAAATTATTGCCCCACTGTCCCCAAATAATAATTCTCCTAGTATCATACGATGGCTTTTATTTATATAATAAACAACCAGAAGAAAAGATATGTGTGTGCTTGTACGTTGTGTGCATTTGAGTGCGTGGGGGTAAGGGTTCAGGGACAGACTTTAAAAATGAAGGAAGCCTCTGAGGGTGGGGTTGCAAATTGTTTCATTGTCCCCTTTTCCTATGTTGAATGAAGTTGATGGTCCCAGAAGGAAAGAGGTGGGTTCAGCCTCACTGCCTTGGGTGGGCAGGCAGAGTGGCTTCAATGAGCAGTTTAGGTCTGACACAGGCAGGATGCTTTAAACTGCCAGTGCCAGGAAAGCTTTTTTTTCTGCTTCAGAGTCTGACTTACCTCCAGTGTGTCTAAATTGTAGGAATTTTCGGGAGTTTGGGGTTTGATGAGGAGAAGAGAGGTAAGTCATTGGGGAACTTTTAATCAGTTGTCCAAAGGAAAGAAATCAACAATTGGGTTCTTTTAGCTCCATTTATTGTATGATTAACCAATTATATAATTAAAGTTAAATGGAGATGTCTAAACTGCAAGAGCAATGCAAATTAGCAATTTAAAAACACATGACTGCAACATCACCCACTGTTTACAATCTGCTTCCAAAAATATCAGTTTATAGGCAACCATTTCAATGTACATGCATCTCTTCGAGTTCTACTTGTTTTGTGCTCTAAAGATACGGTCAAATTTTCTAAAAGATCCAAGTACCCTTGACAGAGGGTGGAGGAAAACTTTCTTCCTCTGAACAAGTCTGTTAATTTCCTATAGTTTATTGCTTTCACATTCACAATAAAATTATTTTTCTTACTTTATCTATCATATTCCATTATCTCCCTGTTCCACCCACCACTGATTACTATATTGCTGTATTCATATCTTCTTTCCCATTTATCCCTCCCTCATCCCTTTCCATTTTTTAAACTTTTTCTTCTCCCCTTCTCATGCAGAATAGATAGACAGATAGATGATAGATATGGATATAGACATAAATGTAGACATAGAGATATACACACAGTAACAAATTGGTCAACATTACATTTATACTTCATTTTCACTAATTACCCTGGCAAAAAATACAATTAATCATAAAGCTAAGATCTACATTCTATTGAGAAACAGCTTTGTAAATCAATTTAGTCATTTATCTCCAGGAGCACGCTCTCCCTGGGCTGCAGCTGTTTTCAATAAAGCCAGTAGTTTTGGAGTTTTGCTGACAAATGCCTTGAAGTCATCTTGATTGTAAAAGAGTCTTCTCTCATCTTCAAATAGGAAAGGTACCTTGCCTGGATGGTTCACTCGAGGCTTCAGACCCAGGAACTTCAGCTGGTAGTAGATCTTGCTCCAGCTTTGTCTCTCTTGCACTGTACGTAAGGCATAGTCAGGTGTCAGCCCTATCTTTACTTTGTTGAAAATTGGTTCTTTTCTCTGAGCAACTTGCAAGATTATTTCTTTTTCTTTCAGATTTTGGGACTGTACAATTATGTGCCTTGGACTTTTACTTTGAGAGGTATATTTGAGTGGGGACCTGTAAATTCTCTCCGTATGTAAGTTGAGATCTATGTTTGGCTCTGGAAAATTTTTTTCAATAATTTCCTTAATAATAGCTTCAAGGTTACTCTCATTTTCTGTATCTTCAGGGATGCCACATACACAAATATTATACCTCCTTGATGTGTCTTTAAGATCCATCACCTTTTCTTGGACTGTGAAGAACTGTTTACTTAAAATTTTTATCTTTTGAGACCGAAGCTCAATTTGGTCCTCATTTGTACTGATTCTCTCTCCATGATATTTATTCGATACTTTTCCTCTTTCAGGGTTTCTTTCAATCCTGTGACCTAATTCATTAATGTCCTATAGTCTTTGATGAGCTTTTCATGTGTGCTTTTTAAAACGTCCATGTGGTCCTGTATCACCTTCAGGGTGGAAAACATCAGCTCATGTTGGCCCTTTCTCTGGGTTCTGCCTGCTGCTTCTCCAGGCCAGCTATATCTCTTGAACTCTCTGAGGTCCCTGGTTCCTCTGCAGAGTCACAGTACTTCTTGCTTGCTCCTGAGCTTGTCTTCATGATTTTCCTCATTCTCTTTTAAGTTTGGGTAGTTTTTGGTCTCCTTTTCCCTGCTTTTGTAGCTGAAGCTTCTGTTGGCTTCGAGGTGTTACCAAAGCTCAGCCATTTGGTTCTGCGCACAGCTGCTTCCTCTGTCCTCTCCCCCAGAAGCTCAAGAACTGGGGTCTCTTAATCGAAACTCAACACCTATTTTAAGCTGAAATCCTTGAAACACTATAGGAAATAAAGGTGTATTTAACTGATGTGCTCTCCTCTAATAGCATTGAGAGTAAGAGCTTCCTAGCCCTACAAGTAAGATAAAGAAATACATAAATGCATAAATAAAAAGCACACACATACAAATACATAAGTACACTAAACGCCTGAATACATAAATATATAAACACAAAAAACATAATACAAATAAAGGCACAAATACATAAACATGGAAATAAGTATGTACATTAAAAGGAGCTTCATGCATTCAGAATATTTAGCTTCTTCCTGGTTGAGGGTACACAGAATATGTTTCTGATTAAACAACTAGGTGTATTAGAATTATAAAGTAGAGAGTGAGAGAAGTTCATCTAAATGTTTTAGTGTTTGTGGAAAGAGATTTTGACTTTGTGTCAGGGGCTTGAATTTCAATCCTGGCAGAGCCACTTATTAGCGGTGTAATTGTGTGACATTTGGCAAGCTACTGAAAGCTATTTGAATCTCCATCTCCTCATCAGTCAAATGAACACTCGATAACTGTGAGTTAAATCTGAATATAGATCTCTTTGTTATCCTTAGCCCAATCATGTTTTTTTTTAAAAAAAAAAATCTCTTTATAGTGGTATCTGGGATTTAGCCTGGTGATGATGATGGGGGTAGAGACAGAACAGTGATGGGAAAGGGGAAACTTGAATAGGACTCAAATGGATACTGTCTGAGGTCCCATAGCATTATCTTTATTTTTGAACAATTAAAAAATATGTATTCAGCTTGATTATACCCAAAGTATTGTAGAAAGTGATGAGAGAATTGAGAAAATAAAGATAAACTCTGCCTTCAAGATTATGATCTAGTGGGACATGTATCCACATTCACAGCTAAGTATAATATAATGCAAAGCATGGTAAGTTTTGAAAGACAGAATGTCACACAAAACATTATGGGAGCATAGAGGAGAAAAGAGTTAATTCTGATTGGCAGCACTAAGAAAGTTCTTCATCCAAGTTCTCCAAACTGAAGCATCCCCATAATTAGGTATGGTGAGGGCACCTATGAAGCTTCCTACTCCAATACATCTGCCTCACGCATTTGATGTGTCCCTGACATTCCACCATATGATTTACTTTTTTGGGAATACAGGGCAAAGAAGTGCAAAGTATGGCAGGACAAGGTGTGTGAAGAGTGTCTGGAAATGAGGCTAGGGACATGGACAGAAGCCAGATCATTAAGGGCCATGTATGCCCCATAGCACTTTTTAGTAAAATTTCTTCCTTGTGCCAAATTGAAAGGCCAGGTCATGATCTAGGTCCAAGGGAAGGGCTTCTAACCAAGCAGAAAATGACCTTCTCTACCTTCTAATGCTCCCTGATGTTAGTTATGCTATCCTGGGAACAGATCCTCAAGGACAAGACTCAGAGGCCACTTTTTGAGCTGACAGTCCACCTGTCCCTCTAATTCAGGCTCCTAGTAGTTCAGGTTTCTGTTTCAAAAGAAAACAAAAACCAGAGACAGGGTAGTTTGCAATTAGAGTTATGTATATTAAATACCTATATACGAAAATATTGGCATTTTTCACAGGTCTGGTAATTTAAAAATCAGTGTCTATCTTAGACTCCAATGTATCCAAGTAGATAACTTTGAATGGGTTTGGAGGAGGACAGTTTAGAGGGCGAGATGCTGTGTAGGAGGAAAAAATCAAAATTAAGTGCAGTAAATTCAAATGCAAAAGGTGATTTCATCTGATTTTCATCTCAATTCTCAGAAATACTGAAAATTCCTATAGTAAATTAGTAAAACACCTCATGAGATTCCCCTGACAAAAATTAGAATAGCTGTTTGGTACTTCTACATTCAAAACAACTTAAAAAATAGTCTTCAGCCCTCACAGTGTTTAGGTACTATGAGATCTTAGGCAAATGGGGTCTATTCCTTTGCATATTTAATCAAAAATATTTATTGCACACCTACTTTGCTTTCTAATTCTGAGGATACATGAATGAACAAAACAGAAAAAGCTCCACATATTAACCAATAAATGTTTTTACTAAGTATTTGGGTAAACAAATTCTCTAATGTTTCAATATAAGCTATTTTCATAACTTTACAGTTACTAAAGATACAGAACTGACTTTTGCTGTAAACTATGGCAACTGAATTTTTGGATGTCAGTAGTATCTAGGATTGGTTGGGGTTTGGATAACTCTGAAGAGATTTTTGTATGGCCCTATCTAATCTCCTTTCCCTGTACCCCTTTATTCACAATCAAGTGAACAAAAGGAAGAGGAAGGGTAGGCGTGTAGGAGAAAGATTATGGAAAGCCTTCTTCATGTTTAAAAAGGAGTACAGGAAAAGGTTTGGCCAGTTGGCATTAAAATTATTTTTGATTAACTGTGTGACCTTTACCTACAGAAGACATTTTCTTAGTATTTTTAACAAGATCTCCAGAAACTTAGGATGGCATAATCCATTGAGGAAATTGCAGTGCCAGGGAAATCTACAGTACAATTGTCATTGGGCACTATGATGTTAAAAATATATATTAACTAATGGAAATAGTGCTGGACACTAATTAAAGTATCCAAATGACTTGTCATTATTAATAACTCTGTACTTCAACAAGGAGCACTTGCTGTGGAAGTTCTGTGACTATCCTGGGCACAGCATGACAATATTTTAAAAATATGTACACCATGAAAGAATCCCACTTGAAATAGCTGTAAGATGGCGCCAAAAAGTTACCAAGTGGAACTTAGCATAAACTGAAAATGAAGTGGAAATCTGTTCTTATAACCTTAAGAAGTAGTTTAAATTTTATACTTTTTGAAAATATATGAGAGAGACTTAATAACATGCACTTTCTTGAATCTCAAATGGTTAACCTCATTGCTTATTTATTTAACCAACCTTTATTGAATGTCCATTATAAACAAGGAACACTCATATATTTAGTGGAATAAAATGAGTGAAAGGTGGAAGGAAGGACAAAAGAATGCAAAACCCTTTGCGTATACTCTGCCAGCTAAAAGATTAATAAAACACATTTACTGCCCTCCTAGTAACTACAAGTCTAGAAATAGAGCAAGATGTGTAAACAAATAAAAATAAAAGTACAATGTGCTAAAATTTGATAAGAAAAGTGCAGGAAAAAAGTCATGGAAATTTGAGTGAAAGGCAATATTTTTAATATTCTTTCCAGCTGAGGGGAGTGGTAAAAGCCTTGTGGATAAGGTCACATTTGAACTGAACTCTGAAATACGGTGGGATTAATCTGGTAGCTGTAAATACTGGATAGTTACTTCTCCAAGAGTAGAGAGGGTGACTTACTCATCTGTGTACCTCTTGTGCCTAATACAGAAATAACGCTAATAATGGCTACTGTTAATCATGTGCTACTATATGTGGGGCACCATGTTAAGCATTTTCTATACATTGTCACATTTACTTTGACAACACTCCTGTGGCAGCAGTAGGAACAGTAGCAGCAAAAAACAGAGACATTTGTTGAATGCAGACTGTGAGCAAGGTACTGCTTTAAGATCAGTAGAGTAGTCCAAATTTATCCACGGGGATACCGTGCAAGACCCCCAGTGGATGCCTAAAACCACAGAGAGTACCAAATCCTATGTATATTCAGTAGTATGTTTTTTCCTATACATACATACCTATGATCAAGTTTAAATTATAAATTAGACATAGTAAGAGATTAATAATAACTAATAATAAAATAGAATAATTATAACAGTATACTGTAATAAAAACTTGTGTGAATGTGCTCTTGCTCTCTCTCTCTCTCTCTCAAAAATAACTTATTGTATTTTAGTCACCCTTCTTCTTGTGATGTAGTGAGATGATAAAATGCCTATGTGATGAGGTGGAGTGAGATGAATGATGGAGGCATTGTGACATAATCTTAGGCTACTATTGACCTTCTGATAGTATATCGGAAAGAGGATCATCTGCTTCAGAGATCATGGATCGTCCAGCCATGGCAATGTCAATGGTTGGTTGTCAGGAGCAGATGATGGTTGGGGATCCCAGGGCTGGACAGCATGAGATTCATCACACTATTTCAGAAAGGCATGTAATTTTAAAACTTAATTGTTTATTTCTGGAGTTATCCATTTAATATTTTTGGAACACAGTTGACCTCGGGTAACTGAAATTGAGGAAAGAAAACCATGGATAAGAGGGGCTACTGTATATCACTACTAGTATCTCTTTTTTACACATGAGAAAACTGAGGCCCAGAAAGGTTAAGCAACATGCCTAAGATCACAGAAGTTAGTCAGAGAGAGAGCTACAATTTGAATCTAGCTCATCTGATTCCAAAGCTCATAGTTCAGCACCTGTTACCTAGAAAGCAGTTAGATATTTTGAATAAATAAGTGAATGAAAACTGAAAGAGAAAAGAAGAGAGATACTGTGAAGATAAGAGCCAATGAATCTGCAAACTGTTTAGGGGGGAAAGAGTGAGAGAGGTATAACTGCGTTGGAATTTTCAGCCTGTCAATATATTTTCCTTGCAAAAGATGAGCTACCATGTACTGGATTTTTAGAAATTATTTTCATAAAGCATTTGAGAAATGTTACAGTTTTTTTTTTTTACATATAATACAAATGATAGCCCATAAAAGTTACATAGAAAGCACTTCAAAGAATAGACGAATGTTCATGCTGGTCATTTCTTTATGTGGTGGAGAATTATTGGTGACTCTTTTTCCTTCATCCCTGTATTTTCTTCTGTGACAACAAATAATTTGTGATTACAGAACGAACTTTTAAAAAGTTGGGTAACATTTTAGGGTAAATTGAAAATAGAGAGATTGATTCAAGATGGTGGAGTAGAAAGATGCTCGCTCACTCTCCCCTGTGAGAAAACTGGAATCACAACTAACTGCTGAAAAATCAACAGGAAGACACTAGAACTCACCAAGAAAGACACCCCACATGCAGAGACAAAGGAGAGGCTGCAATGAGATGGTAGAAGGGCACAATTGAGATAAAATTGAATCCCATAACCTCTGGGTGGGCGACTCACAAACTGGAGAATAGTTATAAACTAGAAGTCCAGCAGCTGGAGTGAGGGTGTTGAGCCACTCGTCAGCTTTCATACCTGGGGGTCTGGCAAGAGGAGGAGGAATCCCCAGAGAATCAGACTTTGAAGGCCAACAGGATTTGATTGCAGGACTGGGGGAAACAGAGACTCCACTCTTGGAGGGAACACATGAAGTAGTGTGTGCACCAGGACCCAGAGGGAAAAAGCAGTGACCCCATAGGACACTGAACCAGACCTACCAGCTGATGTTGAAGGGTCACCTGCAGAGGTGGGGGGTGGCTGTGGCTCACCATGGGGATGGGGACACTGGTGGCAGGGGTTCTGAGAAGTGCTCACTGGCATGAGTCCTCCCAGAGTCCACCATTAGCCCTGCCAAAGAGACTGTAAGCTCCAGTGCTGGGTAGCCTCAGGCCAAAAAACCAACAGGGCGGGAATTCAGCCCCATCCATCAGCAGACAAGCTGATTTAAGTTTTACTGAGCTCTGACCACCAGAGCAACAGCCATCTCTACCCACCACCAGGCCTCCCATCAGGAAGCCTGCACAAGCCTCTTAGACAGCCACATCCACCAGAGGACAGACAGCAGTAGCAAGAAGAACTATAATCCTGCAGCCTGTGGAATAAAAACTACAGCCACAGAAAGATAGACAAAGTAAAAAGGCAGAGGACTTTATACCAGATGAAGGAACAAGATAAAACCCCAGGAAAACAACTAAATGACATGCAGATAGGCAATCTTCCAGAAAACGAATTCAGAATAAAGATAGTGAAGATGACCCAGGACCATGGAGAAAGAATGGAGAAGATGCAAGAAATGTTTAACAAACACCTAGAAGGACAAAAGAACAAACAGAGATGAACAATAAAATAACTGAAATGAAAAACACTAGAAGGAATCAATAGCAGAATAACTAAGGCAGAAGAATGGATAACTGACCTGGAAGACAGAATGGTGAAAATCACTGCCATGGAAAAGAAGAAAGGAAAAAGAATGAAAAGAAATGAAGACAGCCTAAAATACCTCTGGGATAACATTAAATGCACCAAAATTAACATCATAGGGGTCCCAGAAGGAGAAGAGAGAGAGAGAGAGAGGACCTGAGAAAATATTTGAAGAGACTATATATGAAAATTTCCCTAATATGGGAAAGGAAATAGCCACCCGAATCCAGGAAGCACAGAGAGTCCCAGGCAGGATAAACCCAAGGAGAAGCATGCCAAGACACATAGTAATCAAATTGACAAAAAATTAAGACAAAGAAAAATTATTGAAAGCAACAAAGGATAGATGACAAATAACATACAAGGGAACTCCCATCAGGTTAACAGCTGATTTCTCAGCAGAAACTCTGCAAGTCAGATGGGAGTGGCAGGATATATTTGACGTGATGAAATGGAAGAAACTACAACCTTACCCAGGAAGGATGTCATTAAGATGCAATGAAGAAATCAAAAGCTTTACAGACAAGCAACAGCTAAGAGAATTCAGCACCACCAAACCAGCCCTACAACAAATGCTAAATGAACTTCTCTAAGTGGGAAACACAAGAGAAGAAAAGGATCTACAAAAACAAACCCAGGAGACGATTCAAGATGGTGGAGTAGGAGGATGTGTGCTCAATCCCTCTTGCAAGAGCACTGGAATTACAACTAACTGCTGAACAATCATTGACAGAAAGACTCTGGAACTCACCAAAAAAAAAAAAAAAAAAAAAAAAAACAAAACAAAAAAAAACAAAACAAAAAAAAACCCCACACATCCAGAGACAAAGGAGAAGCTGCAATGAGACAGTAGGAGGGGTGCAATTGCTTTAAAATCAAATACCATAAATGCTGGGTGGGTGATTCACAAACTGGAGAACAGTTATACTGCAAAAGTCCTGAGGGTTCTGAGCCCCAAGTCAGGCTTCCTAACCTGGGAGTCCAGCAACTGGAGGAGGAATCCGCGGACAATCAGAATTTGAAAGCCAGTGGGATTGGATTGCAGGATCTCCACAGGACTGGGGGAAATGGAGACTCCACTCTTGGAAGGCACACAAAAAACGGTGCTCACCAGGACCCAGGGGGAAGGAGCAGTGACCCCATAGGAGACTGAAGCAGGTGTTGGAGGGTCACCTGCAGAGGTGGGGGGCAGCTGTGGCTCACCAAGGAGACAGGGACACTGGCAGCAGGGGTTCTGGGAAGTGCTCATTGGTGTGAGCCCTCCCAGAGTCCACCATCAGCCCCACCTTTAAGCTCCAGTGCTGGGTCGCCTCAGGCCAAACAAACAACAAGGTGGGAACAGAGCCCCACCCATTGGCAGAAGAGCAGATCAAAGTTTTACTGAGCTCTGCCCACCCAGCCCTACCCACCATCAGTCCCTCCCATCAGGAAGCACAGCACAATCCTCTTAGATAGCTTCCTCCACAAGAGGGCAGACAGCAATATCAAGCAGTATCAGCAGTATTTCGTCTTTTGGAACTGAAAACCACAGCCACAGAAAGATAGAGAAAATGAAAAGGCAGAGTACTTAGTACCAGATGAAGGGACAAAAAAACCCCTAGGAAAACAACTAAATGAAGAGGAGATAGGCACCCTTACAGAAAAAGAATTCAGAATAATGATGATGAAGATGATCCAGGACTTTGAAAAAAGACTGGATGCAAAGATCAAAAAGTTGCAAGAAAAGTTTACCAAAGACCTAGAAGAATTAAAGAGCAAACAAACAGAGATATGCAACACAATAACTGAAAAGAAAAATACACTAGAAGGAACCAAGAGCAGATTAAGTGAGGCAGAAGGGCAAATAAGTGACGTGGAAGACAGAAGAGTGAAAATCACTGATGTGGAAAAGAATAAAGAAAAAAGAATGAAAAGAACTGAAGGCAGCCTAAGAGACCTCTGGGACAATGTTAAATGCACCAACATTTGCATTATAGGAGTCCCAGAAGGAGAAGAGAGAGAGAAGGACCCAAGAAAATATTGGAAGATATTACAGCTGAAAACTTCCCTAACATGGGAAAGGAAATAGCTACCCAAGTCCAGGAAGCGCAGAGAGTCCCAGGCAGGATAAACCCAAGGAGAAACATGCCAGGACATATAGTAGTCAAATTGACAAAAATTAAAGACAGAGAAAAGTTATTAAAAGCAACAAGGGAAAAATGACAACTAACATACAAGGGAACTCCCATAAGGTTAACAGCTGATTTCTCAGCAGAAACTCTGCAAGCCAGAAGGGAGTGGCATGATATATTTCAAGTGATGAAAGGGAAGATTCTACAGCTAAGAATATTCTACCCAGCAAGGATCTCATTCAGATTCGATGTAGAAATCAAAAGCTTTACAGACAAGCAACAGCTAAGAGAATTCAGCACCACCAAACCAGCCCTACAACAAATGCTAAAGGAACTTCTCTATGCGGGAAACATAAAAAAAGAAAAATACCTACAAAAACAACAAGAAAAAAAGCAATTAAGAAAATGGTAATAGGAACATACATATTGATAATTACCTTGAATGTAAATGGACTAAATGCACCAACCAAAAGACACCGACTGGCTGAATGGATACAAAACCAAGACGCATATACGTGCTATCTACAAGAGACCCACTTCAGACGTGGGGACACATACACACTGAAAGTGAGGGGATGGAAAAGTAAAAAGGAATGAAACTGGGACATCTGTAGAAACATGGATGGACCTAGAAACTGTCATACAGAGTGAATTGAGTCAGAAAGAGAAAAAAAAATATCATATATGAACACATATATGTGGAATATAGAAAAAATGGTACAAATCAACCGGTTTGCAAGGCAGAAATAGAGACAAAGATGTAGAGAACAAACATATGGACACCAAGTGGTGAAAGTGGGGAGGGTTGGGGGGGGAATGAAGTGGGAGATTGGAATTGCCATATATACATTACTAATAAGAAAAATAATACCAAATTGTACACTCAAAAAAAAATCTAAACAATTAAGAAAATGGTAACAGGAACATATACATCAATAATTACCTTGAATGAAAACGGGCTAAATGCTCCAACCAAAAGACACAGGCTGGCTGAATAGATACAAAAATAAAACCCATATATATGCTGCCTACAAGAGACCCGTTTCAGATATAGGGACACACACAGACTGAAAGTGAGGGGATGGAAGAAGATATTCCATGCAAATGGAAATCAAAGGAAAGCTGGAGTAGCAATACTCATATAAGAAAAAACAGACTTTAAAATAATGTTGAAAGAGACAAGCAGGGACACTACATAATGATTAGGAAATCATTCCACTGACACAACAGTGTAAAGCAGTTATGTTCAAATAAAGACCTAATAAAAATTCCACAAAGAAAAAAAGTAGAGATCATTCCAAGAAGAAGATACAACAATTATAAATATATATGCACCCAATATAGGAGCAATGTAATAGATAAGGCAAATGCTGACAACTATAAAACAGGAAATCAACAGTAACACAATAATAATACTTTAACACCCCACTTACTCCAATGGACAGATCATCCAGACAGAAAATTAATAAGGCAACACAAGCTTGAAATGACACAATAGACCAGATAGATTAAATTAATATTTATAGGACATTCTATCCAAAAACATCAGATTACACTTTCTTCTCAAGTGCCCACAGAACATTCTCTAGGATAGCTCACATCATGGGTCACAAATCAAGCCTTGGTAACTTTAAGAAAACTCAAATTGTATCAAGCATCTTTTCTGACTACAATGCTATGAGATTAGAAATCAATTACAGGAAAATAAACTGTAAAAAACACAAAGCCATGGAGGCTAAACAATATGCTACTACATAACCAAGAGATCACTGAAGAAATCAAAGAGGAAATCAAAAAATACCTAGAGACGAATGACAATGAGCACACAATAATTCAAAACCTGTGTGATGCGGCAAAAAGCAGTTCTAAGAGGGAAGTATATAGCAATATACTCCTACCTCAAGAAACAACAAAAATCCCAAATAAACAACCTAACCCTACATCTAAAGAAACTAGAGAAAGAAGAACAAACAAAATCTAAAGTTAGTAGAAGGAAAGAAATCAAAAACATCAGAGCAGAAATAAATGAAATAGAAACAAAGAAAACAACAGCAAACTCATTAAAACTAAAGGCTGGTTCTCTGAGAAGATAAACAAAATGGATAATCATTTAGCCAGACTGATCAAGAAAAAGAGGGAGAGGACTCAAATCAATAAAAGTATAAATGAAACAGGAGAAGTTAAGATGGACAATGCAGAAATAAAAAGCATCATAAGAAGACTACTACAAGCAATTATGTGCCAATAAAATGGACAACCTGGAAGAAATGGACAAATTCTTAGGAAGATATAACCTTCCAAGACTGAATCAGGAAGAAATAGAAAATATGAACAGACAAATCACAAGTAATGAAATTGATACTGTGACTAAAAATCTTCCATCAAATAAAAGTCCAGGACCAGATGGCTTCACAGGTGAATTCTATCAAATATTTATAACACAGCTTACACTCAAACTTCTCAAATGCTTCCAAAAAATTGCAGAGGAAGGAACACACACAATCTCATTCTAAGAGGTCACCATCACCCTGATTCCAAAACTAGACAAAGATAATACCAAAAAAGAAAATTACAGACCAATATCTCTTTTGAATTTAGTAGCAAAAATCATTAACAAAATACTAGCAAACAGAACCCAACAATACATTAAAAGGATCACACACCATGATCAAATGGGATTTATTCCAGGGATGCAAGGATTCTTCAATATATGCAAATCAATCAATGTGATACACCATATTAACGAAATGAAGGATAAAAACCATATGATCATCTCAATAGATGCAGAAAAAGTTTTTGACAAAATTCAACACTCATTTATGATAAAAACTCTCCAGAAGGTGGGCATAGAGGGAACCTACCTCAACATAATAAAGGCCATATATGACAAACACACAGTGAACATCATTCTCAATGGTGAAAAGCTGAAAGCATTCTCTCTAAGATCAGGAACAAGACAAGTACGTTCACTCTCATCACTACTATTCAACATAGTTTTGGAAGGCCTTGCCATGGCAATCAGAAAATAAAAAGAAATAAAAGGAATTCAAATTGGAAAAGAAGTAAAATGTCACTATTTGCAGATGACATGATACGATACGCAGAAAATCCTAAAGATGCCGCTAGAAAAGTATTTGAACTAATCAATGAATTTGGTAAAGTTGCAGGATACAAAATTAACACACAGAAATCTCTTGCATTTCTATACAGTAACAATGAAAATTCAAAAAGAGAAATTAAGGAAACAATCCCAGTCACCACTGCAGCAAAAGGAGTAAAATACCTAGGAATAAACCTAACTAAGGAGTTAAAATATCTGTACTCAGAAAACTATAAGACACGATGAAAGAAATCAAAGATGACACAAAGAGATGAGAGATATACCATGTCCTTGGAAGGGACGAATCAGCATTGTAAAAATGACTATACTACCTAAAGCAATCTACAGATTCAATGCAATCCATATCAAATTACCAATGGCATTTTATTAAGTGCTTAACTGGAATATAATTGCTTTACACACCAAAGGTACATGAAAGTGAGTCAGCTGTACTTACACAGATATCCCCATATCCCCTCCCTTCCGCAGCTCCCTCCCACCCTCCCTGTCCCGGCCCTCCAAGGCATCATACATCATCGAGTTGATCTCCCTTTGTTATACAGCAACTTCCAACTAGCTATCTATTTTACAGTTAGTACTGTATATGTGTCTATGCTACTCTATCGCTTCGTCCCAGCTTCCCCTTCGCCCCCTGCCCCCTCAACCCTGTGTCCTCCAGTCCATTCTCTGCATCTGCATCCTTATTCTTGCCCTGTCATTGGGTTCATCAGTACCTTTTTTTTTTTAATATTTTGTATATATGAGTTAGCATACAATATTTGTTTTTCTCTTTCTGGATTACTTCACTCTGTATGACAGACTCTAGGTCTATCCACCTCATTACATAGAGCCCCATTTCATTCCTTTTTATGACTGAGTAATATTCCATTGTATATATATGCCACATCTTCTTTATCCATTCATCTCTTGATGGGCATTTAGGTTGCTTCCATGTCCTGGCTATTGTAAATAGTGCTACAATGAACATTATAGTACATGTTTCTTTTTGGATTATGGTTTACTCTGGGTATATGCCCAGTAGTGGGATTACTGGGTCATATGGTAGTTCTATTTGTAGTTTTTTGAGGAACCTCCAAACTGTTTTCCATAGTGGCTGTACCAATATACATTCCCACCAACAGTGCAGGAGAGTTCCCTTTTCTCCACACCCTCTCCAACATTTATTGTTTCTAGATTTTTTGATGATGGCCATTCTGACCAGTGTGAGGTGATACCTCATTGTGGCTTTGACTTGTATTTCTCTTGTAATTAGTGATATGGAGCATCTCTTCATGTGTTTGTTAGCCATCTGCATGTCTCCCTTGGAGAGCTGTCCATTTAGGTCTTTCGCCCATTTGTGGATTGGGTTATTTGTTTTTTCGTATGAAGCTGCATGAGCTGCTTGTATATTTTGGAGATTAATCCTTTGTCTGTTGCTTCATTGGCAACTATTTTCTCCCATGCTGAGGGTTGCCTTCTTGTCTTGTTTATGGTTTCTTTCACTGTGCAAAAGCTTTCAAGTTTCCTTAGGTCCCATTTGTTTATTCTTGATTTTATTTCCATGATTCTAGGAGGTGGGTCAAAAAGGATCTTGCTTTGTTGTATGTCATAGAGGGTTCTGCCTATGTTTTCCTCTAGGAGTTTTATAGTGTCTGGCCTTACATGTAGGTCTTTAATCCATTTGGAGTTTATATTTGTGTATGGTGTTAGGAAGTGTTCTAATTTCATTCTTTGACATGTTGCTGTCCAATTTCGCCAGCACCACTTATTGAAGAGGCTGTCTTTTTTCCATTTTATATTTTTGCCTCCTTTGTCAAAGATAAGGTGCCCATATGTGTGTGGGTTTACCTCTGAGTTCTATACTCTGTTCCATTGATATTTCTTTGTGTTTCTTTGCAGTACTGTACTGTCTTGATCACTGTGGCCTTGTAGTGTAGTTTGAAGTCAGGAAGCCTGATTCCACCAACTCCATCTTTCCTTCTCAAGATTGCTTTGGCTATTCATGGTCTTTTGCATTTCCATACAAGTCATAAGATTTCTTATTCTAGTCCTGTGAAAAATGCCATTGGTAATTTGAATAGGGATTGCACTGAATCTGTAATTTGTTTTGGGTAGTACAGTCATTTTCACAATGTTGATTCTTCCAATCCAAGAACATGGCATATCTCTCCATCTGTTTGTACCATCTTTGATTTCTTTCATAAGTGTTTTATAGTTTTCTGCATACAGGTATTTTGCCTCCTTAGGCAGGTTTATTCCTAGGTATTTTATTCTTTTTGTTGCAATGGTAAATTGGAGAATTTCCTTCATTTCTCTTTCGGTTTTTTCATTGTAAGTGTATAGGAATGCAAGAGATTTCTGCACATTCATTTTGTATCCTGCTACTTTACTAAATTCATTCATTAGTGCTAGCAAGTTTCTGGAAGAGTCTTTAGGATTTTCTATGTATAAGATCATGCCATCTACAAAGAGTGACAATTTTACTTTTTCTTTTCTAATTTGGATTCCTTTTATTTCATTTTCTTCTCTGATTGCTGTGGCTAGAACTTCCAAAACTATGTTGAATAATAATGGTGAGAGTGGACACCCTTGGCTTGTTCCTGTTCTTAGAGGGAATGCTTTTAGTTTTTCACCATTTAGAAAAATGTTGACTTTTGGTTTCTCATATATGGCTTTTGTTATGTTGAGGTAATTTTTTTCTATGCCCACTTTCTGGAGAGCTTTTATCATAAATGGATGTTGAATTTTGTCAAAAGCTTTTTCTGCATCTATTGAGATGATCTTATGGTTTTTATCCTTCAATTTGTTATGATGTATCACATTGATTGATTTGCATATATTGCAGACTCCTTGCATCCCAGGGATAAACCCCACTTGAATATTGTGTATGATTTTTTAATGTGCTGTTGGATTCTGTTAGCTAGTATTTTGTTGAGGATTTTTACATCTATATTCATCAGTGATATTGGTCTCTATTTTTCTTTATTTGTGATATCTTTGCCTTGTTTTGGTATCAGGGTGATCGTGGCCTCATAGAATGAGTTTGGGAGTGTTCCTCCTGCTATATTTTGGAAGAGTTTGAGAAGGATAGGTGTTAGTTCTTCTCGAAATGTTTGATAGAATTCCCCTGTGAATCCATCTGGCCCTGGGCTTTTGTTTGCTGGGAGATTTTTAATCAGAGTCTCAATTTGCCTACTTGTGATGGGTCTGTTCATAGTTTCTATTTCTTCCTGGTTCACTCTTGGAAGACTGTATTTTTCTAAGAATTTATCCATTTCTTCCAGGTTATCCAATTTATTGGCATATAGTTGCTTGTAGTAGTCTCTCATGATCTTTTGTATTTCTGTGGTGTCCGTTGTTACTTCTTTTTCATTTCTAATTCCGTTGATTTGTATCTTCTCCCTTCTTTTCTTGTTGAGTCTGGCTAATGCTTTATCAATTTTGTTTATCTTCTCAAAGAACCAGCTTTTAGTTTCATTAATCTTTGCTATTGTTTCCTTCCTTTATTTTCATTTTTTTCTGATCTGATCTTCATGATTTCTTTCCTTCTGTTCACTTTGGGGTTTCTTTCTTCTTTTTCTAATTGTTTGAGGTGTAATTTAGGTTGTTTATTCGATATTTTTCTTGTTTTTTTTTTGTATTCTAATAAAACTTTATTGACACTGAAATTTGAATTTCATATCATTTTCATGTTACAAAATATTATTCTTCTTTTATTTTTTCCAACCATTTAAAAATGCAAAAACCATTATGAGTTCACAGGCAGTACAAAAACAAATAGCAGATCAGAACTGACCCACAAGCCATAGTTTGCCCACCCCTGCCCCTCAACTGTCTGCTGTCTATTAGTCTCACCTGCCATCTAACATTCCAACCATATGAAAACGTAATTTCCCAAATAACCCATTTGACTTAGTGATGTCTTACCCTTGTGTTTTTTCTTGTCTGCCCTGAGAATGCCCTTCCCCACTCCCTTTCCTGTTTAGCAAATGTATAGTCACAGCTGCAGTGCCTTCCCAGATTCCTTGGCACTAAGATGATTCTTCTTCTATACCCTCATTGCATTATACATGTATGTTAGTCTGGGTAGATTAGCTGTTGTAGCATGCAGCACTAAAATTTAAGTGCCTTAGCACAATAAATGTTTATTTCTCACACATATAATGGGGTCATGGAATCAGTTGAGCATTTGAACTCTACTCCATTTAATCATTTAACAACTCAGTCTCCTGTCTTGTGGCTCAGTCTTCCAGAAGATTCTTTAGATCTCTGTTCCACAGTCAAATGAAGAAGAGAGTAAGGACCGTGAGAGAGAAGGTTGTATGGGCCAGGCTTAGAGTTCATCCCTTCTGCTCGTGTTCCGTCGGTGAGGACTCCATCCCTTGGCCACATGTAACAGCAGAGGAAGCTAGAAATGAAGTTGAATGAATGAATGAATGAATGAATGAGTTGTGAGTAAAGGAAAATTTCATTTGTTTAGAACAGTGAACACACTGCTTTTAGTAGATGACTAAAACATTAATATCAACTGAAATTGTTAAAAGCAAGCAGGACTGTTATAACCAACTCAGGTAAATTTCATGTTCCCTTTTCCCCTTTGTGTTTTGAGAGGTGTTGTAGGTCTCATGTAAAATGTGTCCTCCTCTATGTCAATTTCCTTTCACCAGTTAAAAAAAGAATGATTTCACTCAGGCCTGCCTTAGCTTTGCCCTTCCTCTGACAGTGTGGTTGCTTGTATGAGGGACTACCAAGGACTTATAGGCATAACAGTTTTGCTAGGCAGTTCCCTACCCACCCCTTCCCTGAATCCCACCCCCCAACCACCAGTTTTGCTGCCTTGAGTGTGGTCTTGCCTCTCCAGCCCATCTGCACTTGTTCTTGGCTGAAATGGAATTAATGACATTCGCTGTTTGCCTGTCTCACACAGCTCCAAGATGTGTCCCTTTGTCCCTTTGTCGGCAGGCTGGCTCATACAACAGCTGCTACTCTCAGCCATCCCTACTGAGAGAAAACAATGATGCTTCCTGTTGATAGAGCTCCTTTGCTCTGAATCAAAGAAAAGATGTTAAGGCCACGGAGTCCTATTTAATGCTGTCTCTGGGGGCTATTGGTTTTTTGATCATACATACACTTGCTAGGATTAAATCCAGCATGAGTCTTAAGGGTATATTCTAGAGGGGCTACAAAGCACACAGGGCAGAAAAGATGCATAATGTGATGAGCTTGCTTCTTTTTTTCTAATTTCTTATTTTATATTATAGTTGATTAACAATGTGTTAGTTTTAGGTATACAGCAAAGTGATTTAGTTATACATACATATATATCTATTTTTTTCAAATTCTTTTCCCAGATAGGTTATTACAGAATATTGAGTAGAGTTCCCTGTGCTATACAGTAGGTCCTTGTTCATTATCTATTTTTTTGGGGGGGGGGTACACCAGGTTCAATCAACTGTTTTTATACACATATCCCCATATTCCCTCCCTTCCTTGACGCCCCCCCCCTCGAGTCCCCCCCACCCTCCCTGCCCCAGTTTTTTCTTGTTTTTTAAGGTAGGAATGTATTGCTATAAAATTCCGTTTTAGAACTGCTTATGCTGCATACCACAGTTTTCGGGTTGTTGTGTTTTCATTGTCATTTGTTTCTAGATTTTTTTGATTTCCTCTTTGATTTCTTTAGTGATTTCTTCGTTGTTTAATAGTGTATTGTTTAGCCTCCATGTTTTTGTATTTTTTATAATTTTTTTTCCTCTAATTGATATCTAGTCTCATGGCGTTGTGGTCAGAGAAGATGCTTGATATGATTTCAAGTTTCTTGAATTTACCAAGGCTTGATTTGTGACCCAAGATGTGATCTATCCTGGAAAATGTTCCATGTGCACTTGAGAAGAAGGTGTATTTGGTCGTTTTTGGGTGGAATGTCCTATAAATATCCATTAAGTCGAGATAGTCTGTGTCATTTAAAGCTTATGTGTCCTTATTTATGTTCTGTTTGGTTGATCTGTCCATTGATGTAAGTGAGGTGTTAAAGTCTCCTGCTATTATTGTGTTACTGTCAATCTCCCCTTTTATGGCTGTTAGCATTTGCCTTATGTATTGAGGTGCTCCTATGTTGGGTGCATAGATATTTACAATTGTTATATCTTCTTCTTGGATGGATCCCTTGATCATTATGCATATCCTTCCTTGTCTCTTGTAATAGTCTTTACTTTAATGTCTAATTTGTCTGATATGAGTATTGCTACTCCAGCTTTCTTCTGACTTCCATTTGCATGGAATATCTTTTTCCATCCCTTTACTTTCAGTCTATATGTATCCCTTGGTCTGATGTGGGTTTCTTGTAGGCAGCATATATAAGGGTCCTGTTTTTGTATCCATTCAGCCACTCTGTGTCTTTTGGTTGGAGCATTTAATCCATTTACATTTAAGGTGATTATTGACATGTGTGTTCCTATTACCACATTCTGAATTGGTTTTGGATTGTTTTTGTAAATCTTTTCCTTCTCTTGTTTTTCCTGCTTAGAAAAGTTCCTTTAGCAATTCTTGTAAGGCTGGTTTGTTTGTAAGGTGGTGCTGAATTCTCTTCAATTATGCTTGTCTGTAAAGCTGTTGATTTCCCCATCAAATCTGAATTAGATTCTTGCAGGATATAGTATTCTTGGATGTAGGTTTTTCTCTTTTAGAACTTTCAGTATTTCCTGCCATTCCCTTCTGGCCTGCAGAGTTTCTACAGAAAGATAAGCTGTTATCCTTATGGGTTTTCCCTTATATGTTATTCATTGCTTTTCTCTTGCTGCTTTTAATATTTTTTCTTTGTGTTTAATTTTTGTTAGTTTGATTAATATGTGCCTAGGTGTATTTCTCCTTTGGTTTATTCTGTATGCGACTCTCTGAGCTTCTTGGAATTGGTTAATTATTTCCTTTCCCATGTTGGGGAAGTTTTCCATTATGACCTCTTCAAATATTTTCTCAGACTCTTTCTTTTTTTCTTCTTCTGGGATGCCTATGATTCGAATGTTGGTGCACTTGATGTTGTCACCAAGGTCTCTGAGACTGTCTTCTATTCTTTTTATTCTTTTTTCTCTTTCCTGCTCTGTGGCAGTTATTTCCCCCATTCTATCTTGCAACTCACTTACTCGTTCTTCTGCCTCAGTTTTTCTGCTGTTTATACCATCTAGAGAATTTTTTAGGAACTTTTATTGAGATACAGTTAACAGACAATAAACAACATATATTTACAGTGTACAATTTGGTGTCCCAATCTCCCAATTCATTCCCCCCCAACCCTCCCCGCTTTCCCCACTTGGGGTCCATGTGTTTGTTCTCTACACCTGTGTCTCTATTTCTGCCTTGCATTTCCTCTTTCATAGTTGTTAGCATTTGCCTTATGTACTGAGGTGCTCCTATTTGGGTGCATATATATTTATAATTGTTATCTCCTCTTCTTGGAAGGATCCCTTGATCTTTATGTAATGTCCTTTCTTGTCTCTTGTAACATTTTTTTATTTTAAAGTCTATTTTATCTGATATGAGTATTGCTACTCCAGCTTTCCTTTGATTTTCATTTGCATGGAATATCTTTTTCCATCCCCTCACTTTCAGTCTGTATGTGTCCCTAGGTCTGAAGTGGGTCTCTTGTAGACAGCATATATATGGGTCTTGTTGTTGTATCCATTCAGCCAGTCTGTGTCTTTTGATTGGTGCATGTAGTCCATTTACATTCAAGGTAATTATCGAGATGTATGTTCCTATTACCATTTTCTTAATTGTTTTGTTTTTGTTTTTGTAGGTCCTTTTCTTCTCTTATGTTTCCTGCTTAGAGAAGTTCCTTTAGCATTTGTTGTAGGGCTGGTTTGGTGGTGCTGAATTCTCTTAGCTGTTGCTTGTCTGTAAAGCTTTTGATTTCTACATCGAATCTGAATGAGATCCTTGCTGGGTAGAATATTCTTAGCTGTAGAATCTTCCCTTTCATCACTTGAAATATATCATGCCACTCCCTTCTGGCTTGCAGAGTTTCTGCTGAGAAATCAGCTGTTAACCTTATGGGAGTTCCCTTGTATGTTAGTTGTCATTTTTCCCTTGTTGCTTTTAATAACATTTCTCTGTCTTTAATTTTTTCAACTTGACTACTATATGTCTTGGCGTGTTTCTCCTTTGGTTTATCCTGCCTGGGACTCTCTGTGTTTCCTGGACTTGGGTAGCTATTTCCTTTTCCATGTTAGGGAAGTTTTCAACTATAATCTCTTCCAATATTTTCTTGGGTCCTTTCTCTCTCTCGTCTCCTTCTGGGACCCCTATAATGCGAATGTTGGTGCATTTAACATTGTCCCAGAGGTCTCTTAGGCTGCCTTCAGTTCTTTTCATTCTTTTTTTCTTTATTCTTTTCTGCACCAGTGATGATCACCATTCTGTCATCCAGGTCACTTATTCGCCCTTCTGCCTCAGTTAATCTGCTATTGATTCCTTCTAGTGTATTTCTCATTTCAGTTATTGTGTTGCATATCTCTGTTTGTTTGCTCTTTAATTCTTCTAGGTCTTTGGTAAACTTCTCAATCTTTGCATCCAATCTTTTTTCAAAGTCCTGGATCATCTTCACTATCATTATTCTGAATTCTTTTTCTGTAAGGGTGTCTATCTCCTCTTTATTTAGTTGTTTTTCTGGGGTTTTATCCTGTCCCTTCATCTGGTACAAAGTCCTCTGCTTTTTCAGTTTCTCTATCTTTCTGTAGAGTATTTTTAATTTCAGTTATTTTATCTTCCATTACTGTTTGTTTGCTCTTTAGTTCTTCTGAGTCCTTATTGTTTCTTGTATTTTCTGTAATTTGTTGTCAAGTTTTTGTATCATCTTTACTAACACTACTCTGAATTCCTTTTCTGGCAATTTTCATATTTCCTCTTCATTTTTTGGTCTTATGGTTTTTTTCCTGCTCCTTTGCCTGCATGGTGTTTCTTTGTTTTCTCATTTTGTCTAATATATAGGATTTGCAGTCTCCTTTCCCTATGCTGCCTAGTAGTAATTCCTCTTGCTTATGTCTTCTGTCCCCTGTGGTGGAGTTTTCCCGTGTCTTGAGCAGGCTTCCTGGTGGGGGAGGGTTCTGCTGTCTGCTTTCCAGTGTGTGGCTCTGTGTCTTTTCTCTCTGATGAGCATTGCCATGTCAGGTGGTGTGTTTCAGGGTATCTGTGAGGTTAATATGGCTTTAGGTAGTCTGTATGCTGATGGGAAGGTTTGTGTTCCTGTCTTGTTTGTAGTCTGGTGTGAGGTGTCCAGCACTGGCAGTTGCAGACAGTCAGACGAAGCCTAGTCTTAGATTCTGATATGAGGCTCTGTGAGAGTTCTCTGGAGTTAATCTTCCCTGTGTCTGAGGACTCCCTTGTATTCTAGCATCCTGGATTCAGTGCTCCCTCCACAGAACCTCCTACTTGACTTCTGATGGAGTAGTCCTGACTTCAGTGGTTGCTTGTCCCAGCAATAAAGGGATTTATAGAAGACTGTCCAAGTGCCAGACTAATGGCAGAGTGTTGAGTCAAACAAATACTGTCAAGGAAGCACATACATGTATAAGACACACAAATACTGAATCCAATAGAACATAAGGCATTAGAAAGACTTGACAGAAGAACCCTAGCATGCCATCAGACAATCTAAGAGAAAACCAACAGAAATTCAAACCCAAAACACACACACACACATGCACACACACACACACACACGCAAACACAAATTCAGGTAGATTTTGAAAGCTAGGGTCAAGTATAATAAAAAGCAAGAGTACCACCAGACAGACTGAAGATTCTCAGAGTGAAATCAAACATTTATACTTAGAACTAAGATAAAGGCAAAACCTAATAATACAAACCAAAGCAATGTGTCACCTGGAGAATAAAGAAAGTAAACAGAGCAGACTGACAATATTGCTTATAAGTATATTAAGATAAAATAAACTAAAACAGGATAGAAGACAGGGCAACTGAACAGCATAGTGTGACTGGAAATATGAAAAGGAAAAGTAAGAAATAGAAATGTATAAAAGATAGAGATGAAAAGAATGTATGAGAGATACAGTCAGCACTACAAAAAACTTAGCTAGAAATAGAAATATATAAAAAGGCTAAAAATAAAAATAGAATGCAAAATATGTTATAAAATGTGTAGATCCCTTAGGACTAAGATTGTAATTAATAAAAAAAAATTAGAGCTGATCCCAGAATGAACCAGATCAATAGAATTAATACTAATATTTCTGTTTTCTTGGGGTCTCAGCTGTAAGTGTCCTTCTACCCGCCTTGGGCCTTTTGTATTATTGTGCGACCAGCAGAGCTTCCTTTATTGTTCGTCTGTAAGCACTGGTGTGTGGGGAGAGTGAGGGTACAATAGTGGCTCCTTCCCCTGGGAGTGAGTCAGCAGTGGTGCCCTGCCTGGGTCATGGCAGCTTGGGCAGCTCAGGCCAAGAGAGTGACTCTAACCATGGCTCCTCCCCACTGCTATGACTCCACCAGTGTGCCCTGCCTGGGTTATGGTGGTTCAGTCAGCTGTGATGGTGCCTGTTGCAGAGGGATGCCAGTGGCTCAGGTGTAAACAGAATGTCTCCAGAGCTGGACCACTCTGTGGGCTTTTGGCTCTCAGCTGCAGGCACCCTAGGCCAGCCCTGCCTGGGGGCCTTTGTTATCCCTGAGTGCAATAGCTAGGCCCACAGGGGTCCTTTCTTTGTGCATCGCAGGCACCAAGAGAGAGAGGCATCACCCGTGGCTCCTCCCCCCTTCTTGTGAGTCAGCAGTATTGAGCTGCCACTATGGCCATGCAGCTTTCTGCAGTAGGCACTCTCTGCTGTGGAATTCTTCCCTCCTGTCCTCTCAGTCCATCTCCCCACTGCCAACAATATTTCTCACCCTGAACCAGTTCTCCAGTTCCCATGTTCCAGCTCCCAGACTCCCTGTTCAGCTGTGAATTGAGGTCTCGCTCCAGACACGTTGAGCCGTGGTGTGGACCCTCTGTGTGTTTCTCACACTTTCCCATCTGCCACAGCTCAGCTGCTTCACTCCCTTTGAACAGTCCCAAATGCCTCCCTTCTCACCCAAGGAAATTCCCCATTGGAGAAGGGGTTTCCCCATCAGATAAGGGACGTTTCCCCAAATTTGGTAATCTCCCCTCTGTTTCAGATCCCTCTGCCCTAGAGTGTGGAACCCATCCCTTTCCTTTCTTCTCCTCCTCTTTCTCCTTTTTTTCACCCCTCTGTCCTACCCAGTTATGTCATGATTTTGCAGTCCTTTCTGGTGTCTGAGGTCATTTGCTGATGTTCAGCTGATTCTCTGAGGGAATTATTGTGTCTTTTGGCGTATTCCTGATGCATCTGTGGAGAGGGATGGTTTCCATGTCCTTCTACTTCACCGCCATCTTTCTTCCCCCCAATGGCATTTTTCACAGAAGTAAAACAAAAAATCCTAAAATTTGTGTGGAGACCTTAAAACCCCAAATAACCAAAACAATCTTGAGGAAAAAAAAATGGAGCTGGAGGAATCGGACTCCCTGACTTCAGACTATACTATAAAGTTACAGTAATTGAGACAATATGGCAGTGGCACAAAAACAGATATATAGATCAATGGAACAGGGTAGAAACCCATAGATAAACCCATGCACCTATGGTCAACCAACCTATGACAAATGAGACAAGGATATATAGTGGAGAAAAGACAGATTCTTCAATAAGTAGTGTTGGGAAAACTGGACAGCTACATGTAAAGAATGAAATTAGAACACTTCCTAGCACCATAGACAAAAATAAACTCACAAAAGATTAAAGACGTAAATGTAAGGCCAGACGCTATAAAACTCTGAGAGGAAAACATAGGAAGAACACTCTCTGACACGAATCATGGTAAGATCTTTGTTGACCACCTCTTAGAGTAATGCAAATAAAAACAAAAATAAACAGGTGGGACATAATGAAACTGAAAAGCTTTTGCACAGCAAAGGAAACTATAAACACGATGAAAATACAGCCCTCAGAATGGGAGAAAATATTTGCTAACGAATCGACAGGCAAAGGATTAATCTCCAAAATATATAAAGAGTTCATGAAGCTCGATATCAAAAAATCAAGAACCCAATCTAAAAATGGGCAGGGGGTGGGGGGCAAAGGGGAAGCTGGGATGAAGTGAGAGAGCAGCATTGACATATACACACTACCAAATGTAAAATAGAGAGCTAGTGGGAAGCTGCTGCATAACACAGGGAGATCAACTCAATGATGGGTGATGACTTAGAGGGCTGAGATAGGGAGGGTGGGAAGGACTCACGGGAGGGAGGGGATATGCGGATAGCTGATTCACCTTATTATTCAGAAAAAACTGGCACAACAGTGTAAACCAATTATATTCCAATAAACAGCTTAAAAAAATTGGGCAGAAGGCCTAAATAGACATTTCTCCAGTGTAGACATACAGATGGCCAAGACACACATGGAAAGCTGTTCCACATCACTAATTATTAAAGTAATGCAAATTAAAACTACAATGACGTATCACCTCACACTGGTTAGAATGGCCATCATCAAAAAATCTAGAAACAATAAATGCTGGAGAGGGTGTGGAGAAAAGGGAACCCTCTTGCACTATTGGTGGGAATGTAAATTGATACAGCCACTATGGAGAACACTATGGAGGTTCCTTAAAAAACTAAAAATGGAATTACCATATGACCCAGCAATCCCACTACTGGGCATATACTCATAGAAAACCATAATTCAAAAAGACACATGCACCTCAATGTTCATTGCAGCTCTATTTTCAATAGCCAGGACATGGAAGCAACCTAAATGCCCATCAACAGTTGAATGGATAAAGAAGATGTGGTACATCTACACAATGGAATATTGCTCAGCCATAAAAGGAACAAAATTGGGACATTTGTAGAGACATGGGTGGACCTAGAGACTGTCATACAGAGTGAAGTAAGTCAGAAAGAGAAAAACAAATATTGTATATTAATGCATATATGAGGAATCTAGAAAAATGGTAGAGATCAACTGGTTTGCAAGGCAGAAATAGAGACACAGATGTACAGAGTAAATATATGGACACCAAGGGGGGAGAATGGGGCAGGGGGTGTTTGGGGTGGGATGAATTGGGAGATTGGGATTGTTATATATACATTTCTAATAATAAAAAATATCTTATTGTTCACTTTAAATATATGCAGTTTATTGTATGTCTATTATATCTCGATAAAAGTCCTTTAAAAATCAGAATTCCTTGTTGTTAAGAAATTCACATATAAATTTTTAAAAGTGATGTGGATATTATATTTTTAACTTACTCTTAAATTGTTCAGGAAAAAGTGGAAGAGGGAGCGATGGGGGAGAGAGAAAGAGAGAGAGAGAGAGATTGGAAACAATATAGTAAAATGTCAAAATTTAGAGAATCTGAGAGAATTTTGGAATTGGAATTTTTTACGCTAATCGTAACAATTTTCTAAGTTTAAATTTATGTTAAAATTAGGGGAAAAATACTAGTTCAAATAGGTAAAGCAAAAAAGCCAGAAGAAATATATATATACACACATATATATGATCTGTAAACAATGCACATCTACTAAATATTCGGTATATCGTGTGCATTGTTTATAGTTCATATATTTAGGTTATGACTCATAAATATGCAATATTACAATTTTAAATGTAACAAAGAAAAATAATCATCAGAAACATCAAATTTCCACTCTTCCTACAGCACTTATTTTTGTCAACTTTCCTTGTTTTGGCACTGCCAATCTATTCTTCATAGAGTTGCCAATTGTACCAGAAGAAAACCATTCTTAATTTGCACAATTGGCCATGTTACCTACAGTATCATTTCAAGTGCTAACTTATGTTCAAATGCTTCAAAATCATCTTGAGATAAAGTTTTAATGTTTATTTTGACCATTTTTCTGAACTAATTATCTGTTTAGTTGAATTTATTTGGATATTTGATTAAATGGAAAATTGGTAGGGGGCTTTTAGAGAGTGAGGTAGAGTGAAATGTTGGACTAATGGGGGCAATTAATTCAAATGGTTAGCTTTTTATGCAAATACAGTTCACCATGGAAAACCAAAAAAAACCCAAGAAAACAATAAAAGAAGATAGTTATATAAGGTTTGTGAAATTGCTTTTACTTCTGCTGTCCAATTCTCCTTAGGTCAGATCTGATGACTGTTGTTATTTTTATTATAATTCTTGATCTATGTATTGCACCATTGTTCCTTTCCTCCAAAGTGCTCATAGATCCATTTTGTTCATTTACCTTCACAACAATGCTGCTAAATAGAGCCTTGGCCTATGGGGCCAATTCTTATTTTCTTAGCTAGCTTAGTATACAGCACCTAATTGTAGAAAAAAACAATTTTTTCAAAGGCAATGGTGTCTTTGGTTGTTGATATGCCATATATAATATAGCTATTATAATTGATAATGGACATAACAATTTATGATCCTTCTGAAAGATGTTCTTGAATAGTATTTGCTAGCAGATATACAGGACTAGACATAAACTGAGCAGAACTGGAAATATACAAGTTAGGCATCCCAGATTGAGAAAGTTTTCTTTGAATTTGTGTTCCCTCATAGTTTAGGGAGAAAAATGAAAGGTAACAGCAACCTGAATTCCCTTTAAAATAAGAAGACCATGCTATGATTTTATAAATACCTCACCTTACAACAATGTCATCTGCTGGAAATCATTCAAATGGAAAACATCAACAGAGAGGCTTTTCTAAGATTCATGTTTATTACAGGGTAATAAGGTTAGATCAAGTTCTTTTAATGTAATTTTAATTTTGGCTCTAAATAATTTGTATCTCTTCCAGGGTTAAAAACACAGAAAGTACACATAAACACGAAGTAAGATATAAAAATTTTCTGAAATACATTAACGATCTCATTTATATAACAAATACCTTGTTTGTGACTGTCTCAACATTAAGCTAGATAAGTACATGCAAAAATGATGGGAGTTTGATTTGTGATGCTGTCCATTGCCCAGAAATGAGGGACTGTGGTTGTTTATGCAGCACTGCACCATTTTAGGAGGCTGGGGACAGACTAGGAATATGCCACTTTTTTTCCACCTTAGATTGAGACAGACAGCAAAATGAAGAATTTAAGTCTGTTATTTGTCAACAGGTTAAATTTGAGAACATTTACATTTTAAAGATGAATTTTGAAAATCTAAATGCCCTTGAATACCTAATTATCTGTGCTTTCATTCTGAAAATTAATTTCCAGAATGAAAACAAAACAAAATAGGGCATTTGCTTGACTGCAGAATTGATGGGAGTTATTTTCAAAATAACTCTGAAATAAGCTTGATAGTACATGTGTCAAAAATAATTTTTAAATGTTCACAAACATGAATGTGAAATCCTGCATTTGGGTCCAAAACAACCAGATGTACAAGCAAAGGATGAGATATGGCTAAGTAGCAACACACGTGAAAAAGATTTAGGGGGTTTCAGGGCCTGTAAGTGCACTGTTATTCAGTTGTGTGTTGTGGTTGCATGGAAAACTAAATCCATCTTCATCTGCATTAATAGAAAGATAGAGTCAGAAACAAGGGAGTGATAGCATAGCCCAGCTCTGTGCTTGGCAGACCTGTACTTGAAGTATTCAATGAAAATAGCAGGATGGGGGAATATTTGGGTAGCAGCCACAAGCTAAAATGTATCTAAAAGAGAAAGAGGAAGATGCTGAAGAGTCTGGAAACCATGCAGGAGAGGGACTGCTGAGATACCTGGGCTACCTTAGCCTAGAAATGACAATTTTTGAGGTGGAACAGAAGGTAGAAGCTGTGTTTGAATCCTCCTTTGTCATTGTGTCCTCATCAAACTCTTTTTGCCTCTCTTTCATCCCTCTTCTCTTCCTTGCACTTTCTTTCACCTATCCTTCTTCCCTAAAGCTATTTCCCAAGATGGTCATGTTTGATTTGGTTCTATGACACATATATTGTTTCCTGGCATACCCTAGACACCACACTTCCCTGCAATGCCTTTTTGCTTCCCCCTTATTCTTGTGCTTCCCCACTCATAGCTGGCAGGACTGGACCACAGTAAGGCCACCCTCCACATTTCATTTTAGAAAGGGCTTCATGACCCTGGGAAACGAAAGAGAATACGAGTTAACTAGCACAGACTTTTAAGCTGAAGTCTTGTGAAAAAAGGCCTAGGTACAAAAGGAGCAACTCTAATAAAGCTATAAAATGAACTTCTTTATTCTCCCTAATGCTCGTTGGCATTAGACATGAGAATCTGAGCACCAATCCTCATGGGTGGGCTGAAAGTGCACCTGTAACACTAATCTAGGATGCTTAAATATCAGGTTCCTATTTAACAAGAAGAAGAAAAGGGAGAGTTTGTTAATACAAAAGTTTGAACATAGAACATCACTGCCTGAATGATTAAACCTATTTCAGAGGGCTGAAATACTAATGACTCCAATTTGTCAAAACATGGGAGTTTTAATGGGGGCCAGGATGGGTTGGCGTTGGTATGCAGCATAGGAATCAACAACTGCGTACTTTAAAGCAAAACATAAAAGCTTTATCCAGCTGAAATTCTCAGAATCACTATAGGAAATTAGGTGTAATTGACTGATGTGATCTCATGTAATAGGAATAGGACTGAGTGCTTAGTATCCTCACAGTTAAAACAAGTAAATAAAATGAGTCGGCAGTGCACAAAATGTTTATGGTGTGTAACAGCTCATGTAAATTGGCCACATCCTTGATTTAAACATTTTGTAAATATAAATTATTATGCTAGAAGATGGTAGGAAAGGAAAAAAAACAAAAAGAAAAGGAAGGGAAACAAAAAGAAGATAATAAGGAAAGGGAAGGTTAGATGGAAAAGATAGGGAGAGGAGGAAAAGGAGAAAAGAGAAAAAAGAGGAGAAAATAGGGAAATGGAAAATAAATTTAAATAGGAAAATACAGAAAACAGGAGGGCAAGAGAGAAGATGCAAATATTTGAGTGGCTACAACATACCTGTATGCACAAAAGTCTTCAGAAGAGAAGTGAGAAATCAATTGGTTTTTTTTCAACTTGTAGTCACCAATAACAATATTCTCATAATAGTACTGATAAATTAGACTGGGTGGGGCAGAGAGAAATGTAAGTCCTGATGGGTTCTTGGTCCGATAGTCTCTTCCAGGATCCATCCATCTCTTGCCAGTTACCTTTGGTCTAAGTTGAGGTGCTCAACAAGCACATCACCACTGCTATTTGAATGTTCACAGCAACTTTATTCATAGTAGCCCCAAACTGTAAACATTCCAAATGACCATCACCTGGTGAATGGATAAATAAATTGTGCTACACCTGAACTACAGAATACTACTCAGCAAGAAAGGGGAACAGACTATTGATAGATATAACAAACATAGATAAATCAAAGACATGTTATGTTAAGTGAAAGAAGCCAGACCTAAAAGACTATATCATATGACTTCATTTATATGGCATTCTAGAAGAGGCAAACTACGGTAATGGAGAACAAATCAGTGGTTGCCAGGGATGAGGGTCGGAAGTACAGGATTCGTGCAAAGGGGGATGAGGGAATTTTGGGGGGGTGAAAGAAATGTTATTTATCTTGATTTTAGTGGTGGTTACATGTCTATGTGCATTGTCACAACGTATAGAGTTGTATGCTTACAACTGGTGAATTCTAAATTATAACTCAATAATGGCAAATAAAAACAAAAAACTTGTCTAAGATCAACTTACTAGTAAGTGGTGTTGCTCTTGATTTTTTCCCCTTAATCTTGAAGAGGAGCAGTATGTATAAAGCAGATATTTGGGGGCCTAAAGCAGAGATTTAAAGGTGTTTGTTCACAGAATTTCTTTTTTTCCCCTCAGGTCTTTATAGGAGTATAATTGTTTTACAATGTTGTGCAGTTTCCACTGTACAACAAAGTGAATTGGCATATTTACACATATATCCCCATATCCTCTCCCTCTTGAGCCTCCCTCCCCTCCTCCCTATCCCACAACTCTAGGTCATCACCAAGCATCGAGTTAATCTCCCTATGTTATGCAGATGCTTCCCACTAGCTATCTACTTTACATTTGGTAGTGTATAAATGTCTATGTTACCCCCTCATTTCTTCCCAGCTTCCCCTTCCCCCTGCCCCATGTCCTCAAGCCCATTCTCTACATCTGCATCTTTATTCTTGTCCTGCCCCTAGTTTCATCAGTACCTTTTTTGTTTTGTTTTGTTTTGTTTTAGGTTCCATATACGTGCACTGGCATATAGTATTTGTTTTTCTCTCTCTGGCTTACTTCACTCTGCATGACAGACTCTAGGTCCATGCACCTCACTACAAATAACTCCATTTCATTCCTTTTTATGGCTGAATAATATTCCATTGTATGTATGTGCCACATCTTTATCCATTCATCTATTGATGGACATTTACTTTGCTTCCATGTCCTGGCTATTGTAAATAGTGCTGCAATGAAAATTGGGGTACATGTATCTTTTTGAATTATGGTTTTCTCAAGGTATATGCCCAGTAGTGGGATTGCTGGGTCATACGGTAGTCCTATTTTTAGTTTTTTAAGGAACCTCCATACTGTTCTCCATAGTGGCTATATCAATTTACATTCTCACAAACAGCACAAGAGGGTTCCCTTTTTTTCACACCCTTTCCAGCATTTTTTGTTTCCAGATTTTTTGATGGTGGCCATCCTGATCAGTGTGACGTGATACCTCATGGTGGCTTTAATTTGCATTTCTCCAATGATTAGTGACGTTGAGCATCTTTTCATGTGTTTGTTGGCCATCTGGATGTCTTCTTTGGAGAAATGTCTATTTGGGTCTTCCATCCAGTTTTCAATTGGTTTATTTGCTGTTTTGGTATTAAGCTTCATGAGCTGCTTGTATATTTTGGAGATTAATCCTTTGTCTGTTGCTTCATTGGCAAATATTTTCTCCTATTTTGAGGGTTGCCTTCTTGTCTTGTTTATGGTTTCTTTCACTGTGCAAAAGCTGTTAAGTTTCATTAGGTCCCATTTTTTAATTTTTGTTTTTATTTCCATGATTCTAGGAGGTGGGTCAAAAAGGATCTTGCTTTGATTTATGTCATAGTGTTCTGCCTATGTTTTCCTCTAGAAGTTTTATAGTGTCTGGCCTTATATTTAGATCTTTAATCTATTTGGAGTTTATTTTTGTGTATGGTGTTAGGAATTGTGCTAATTTCATTCTTTGACATGTAGCTGTCCAATTTTCCCAGCACTACTTATTGAAGAGGCTGTCTTTTTCCCATTGTATATTTTTGCCTCCTTTGTCAAAGGTAAAGTGCCCATATGTGTGTGGATTTATCTCTGGGCTCTCTATCCTTTTTCATTGGTCTATATTTCTGTTTTTGTGCCAGTACCACACTGTCTTCATCACTGTAGCCTTGTAGTATAGTTTGAAGTCAGCGAGCTTGATTCCTCCAGAACAGTTTTTTCTTCTTAAGATTGCCTTGGCTATTCGGGTTCTTTTGTATTTCCATACAAATCATATAAGTTCTTGTTCTAATTCTGTGAAAAATGTCATTGGCAATCTGATCAGGATTGCATTGAATCTGTAAATTGCTTTCAGTATTATAGTCATTTTCACAATGTTGATTCTTCCAATACAAGAACATGGTATGTCCCTCCATCTGTTTGTGTCTTCTTTGATTTCTTTCATCAGTGTCTTATAGTTTTCTGAGTACAGGTCTTTTACCTCCTTGGTTAGGTTTATTCCTAGGTATTTTATTCTTCTTGTTGCAATGGTGAATGGGATTGTTTCCTTAATTTCTCTTTCTAATCTTTCATTGTTAGTGTATAGAAATGCAAGAGATTTCTGTGTGTTAATTTTGTATCCTGCAACTTTACCAAATTCATTGATTAGCTCAAGTAGTTTTCTGGTGGCATCTTTAGGATTTTCTACGTATAGTATCAGGTCATCTGCGAACAGTGACAGTTTTACTTCTACTTTTCCAATTTGGATTTCTTTAATTTCTTTTTCTTCTCTGATTGCTGTGGCAAGGACTACCAAAACCATGTTGAATAGTAGTGGAGACAGTGGACATCCATGTCTTGTTCCTGATCTTCGAGGGAATGCTTTCCGTTTTTCACCATTGAGCATGATATTGGCTGTGGGTTTGTTACATATGGCCTTTTTATGTTGAGGTAGGTTCCCTCTATGCCCACCTTCTGGAGAGTTTTTATCATAAATGGGTGTTGAAATTTGTCAAAAGCTTTTTCTGCATCTATTGAGATGATCATGTGGTTTTTATCCTTCAATTTGTTAATATGATGTATCACATTGATTGATTTGCATATATTGAAGAATCCTTGCATTCCAGGGATAAACCCCACTTAATCATGGTGTATGATCCTTTTAATGTGTTGTTGGATTCTGTTGGCTAGTATTTTGTTGAGGATTTTTGCATCTAAATTCATTAGTGATATGGGTCTGTAGTTTTCCTTTTTTGTAGTATCTTTGCCTGCTTTTGGTATCAGGGTGATGGTGGCTTCATAAAATGAGTTTGGGATTGTTGCTTCCTCTGCAATGTTTTGGAAGAGTTTGAGAAGGATGGGTGTTAGCTCTTCTCTAAATGTTTGATAAAATTCACCTGTGAATCCATCTGATCCTGGACTTTTGTTTGTTGGGAGATTTTTAATCACAGTTTCAATTTCATTACTTGTGTTTGATCTGTTCATATTTTCTGTGTCTTCCTGATTCAGTCTTGGAAGGTTATATCTTCCTAAGAATTTGTCCATTTCTTCCAGGTTGTCCATTTTGTTGGCATATAGTTGCTTGTAGTAATCTTTTATGGTGCTTTTTATTTCTGCAGTGTCTGTTGTAACTTCTCCTGTTTCATTTCTAATTTTATTGACTTGAGTCCCCTCCCTCTTTGCTTGATGAGTCTTGTTAGAGGTTTATCAATTTTATTTATCTTCTCAAAGAATCAGCTTTAAGTTTTATTGATTTTTGCTATTGTTTTCTTTGTTTCTATTTCATTTATTTCTGCTCTGACATTTATGATTTCTCTCCTTCTACTAACTTTGGGTTTTGTTTGCTGTTCTTTCTCTAGTTTCTTTAGGTGTAAGGTTAGATTGTTTATTTGGGCATTCTCTTGTTTCTTGAGGTAGGATTGTATCACTATAAAATTCCCTCTTAGAACTGCCTTTGCGGCATCCCATAGGTTTTGGATCTTTGTGTTTTCATTGTCATTTCTCTCTAGGTATTTTTTTATTTCTTCTTTGATTTCTTCAGTGATCTCTTGGTTATTTAGTAGCATATTGTTTAGCCTCCATGTGTTTGTGTTTTTTACAGTTTTTTTCCTGTAATTGATTTCTAATCTCATAGCGTTGTGGTCAGAAAAGATGCTTGAGATGATTTCAATTTTCTTAAATTTACCAAGGCTTGATTTATGACCCAAAATGTGATCTATCCTGGAGACTGTTCCATGTGCACTTGAAAAGAATGTGTGATCTGCTATTTTTGTATGTAATGTCCTATAGATATCTATTAAATCTAGGTGGCTTATTGTGTCATTTAAAGCTTGTGTTTCCTTAGTAATTTTCTGGGTGGAAGATCTGTCCATTGGTGTAAGTGGGGTGTTAAAGTCCCCCACTATGATTGTGTTACTGTTGATTTCCTCTTTCATAGTTGTTAGCATTTGCCTTATGTATTGAGGTGCTCCTATATTGGGTGCATATATATTTATAATTGTTATCACTTCTTCTTGGATTGGTCCCTCAATCTTTATGTAGTGTCCTTTCTTGTCTCTTGAAACAGTTTTTATTTTAAAGTTTATTTTACCTGATGTGACTATTGCTACTCCAGCTTTCTTTTGATTTCCATTTGCATGGAATATCTTTTTCCATCCCCTCACTTTCAGTCTGTATGTGTCCCTAGGTCTGAAGTGGGTCTCTTGTAGACAGCATATATATGGATCTTGTTGTTGTATCCATTCAGCCAGTCTGTTTCTTTTGGTTGGTGAATTTAGTCCATTTACATTCAATGTAATTATCAATATGTATGTTCCTATTACCATTTTCTAAATTGTGTTGTTGTTGTTTTTGTAGGTCCTTTTCTTCTCTTCTGTTTCCCGCTTAGAGAAGTTCCTTTAGCATTTGTTGTAGGGCTGGTTTGGTGGTGCTGAATTCTCTTAGCTGTTGCTTGTCTGGAAAACTTTTGATTTCTACATCGAATCTGAATGAGATCCTTGCTGGGTAGAGTATTCTTAGTTGTAGGGTCTTTCCTTTCATCACTTGATATATATTGTGCCACTCCCTTCTGGCTTGCAGAGTTTCTGCTGAGAAATCAGCTGTTAACCTTATGGGAGTTCCCTTGTATGTTATTTGTCGTTTTTCCCTTGTTGCTTTTAATAACTTTTCTCTGTCTTTAATTTTTGTCAACTTGACTGCTATATGTTTTGGCATGTTTCTCCTTGGGTTTATCCTGCCTGGGACTCTCTGTGTTTCCTGCACTTGGGTAGCTGTTTCCTTTCCCACGTTAGGGAAGTTTTCAACCATAGTCTCTTCCAGTATTTTCTCCGGTCCCTTCTCTCTCTCCTCTCCTTCTGGGATCCCTATAATGCGAATGTTGGTGCATTTAACGTTGCCCCAGAGGTCTCTTAGGCTGTCTTCAGTTCTTTTCATTCTTTTTTCTTTATTCTTTTCTGCACCAGTGATGATCACCATTCTCTCTTCCAGGTCACTTATTTGCCCTTCTGTCTCACTGAATCTACTATTGGTTCCTTCTAGTGTATTTTTCACTTCAGTTATTGTGTTGCATATCTCTGTTTGTTTGCTCTTTAATTCTTCTAGGTCTTTGGTAAACTTTTCTTGCAACATTTTGAACTTTGCATCCAGTCTTTTTTCAAAGTCCTGGATCATCTTCACTATCATTATTCTAAATTCTTTTTCTGGAAGGGTGCCTATCTCCTCTTCTTTAGTTGTTTTCATGGGGTTGTATCTTATCCCTTCATCTGGTACAAAGTCTTTTCCCTTTTCATTTTCTCTGTCTTTCTGTGGCTGTGGTTTTCAGTTCCACAAGATGAAGTACTGCTGATACTGCTTGATTCTGCTGTCTGCCCTCTTGTGGAGGAAGCTGTCTAGGAGGCTTGTGGGTGCTTCCTGATGGGAGGGACTGATGGTGGGTAGGGCTGGGTGGGTGGAGCTCAGTGACACTTTAATCTGCTTGTGTGCCAATGGTGGGGTGTGTTCCCACCCTGGTGGTCATTTGGCCTGAGGCAGCCCAGCACTGGGGCTTACAGGCTCTTTGTTGGGACTAATGGTGGTCTCTGGGAGGGCTCACACCAATGAGCACTTCTCAGAACCCCTGTCACCAGTGCCCCTGTCTCCTCAGTGAGCCACAGCTGCCCCCCACCTCTGCAGGCAACCCTCCAACAACCAGCAGGTAGGTCTGGTTCAGTCTCCTATGGGGTCCCTGCTCCTTCCCCCTGGATCCTGGTGAGCACACTTTTTTGTGTGCCCTCCAAGAGTGGAGTCTCTGTTTCCCCCAGTCCTGTGGAGATCCTGAAATCAAATCCCTCTGGCTTTCAAAGTCTGATTCTCTGGGGATTCCTCCTCCTGTTGCTGGACCCCCATGTTAGGAAGCCTGACTTGGGGCTCAGAACCCTCAGGACTTTTGCGGTATAACTGTTCTCCAGCTTGTGAGTCACCCACCCAGCATTTATGGGATTTGATTTTAACGTGATTGTGCCCCTCCTTCCATCTCATTGTGGCTTCTCCTTTGTCTCTGGATGTGGGGTGTATTTTTTGGTGAGTTCCAGAGTCTTTCTGTCAATGATTGTTCAGCAGTTAGTTGTAATTACAGTGCTCTTGCAGGAGGGAGTGAGCACACATCCTCCTACTCCGCCATCTTGATTCTTCTCTGGATTCCTTTTATTTCTTTTACTTCTCTGATTCCTGTGGCTAAAACTTCCAAAATTATATTGTACAATGGTGGTGAAAGTGGGCTCCCTTGTCTTGTTCCTGTTTTGGAGGGAATGCTTTCATTTTTTCTCCATTGAGGATGCTGTTGGCTGTTGGTTTGTCATCTATGGCTTTTATTATATTGAGGTAGGTTCCTTCTATGCCCACTTTCTGGAGAGTTTTTATCATAAGTGGGTGTTGAATTTTATCAAAAGCATTTTCTGCATCTGAGATTATCATATGGTTTTTATTCTTCAGTTTGTTAATATTGTGTATCACATTGATTGATTTATGTGTATTGAAGAATGCTTGCATTCCTGGGTTAAACCCCACGTGATCATGATGTATAACGGTTTTAATGTGCTGTTGGATTTTGTTTGCTAGCATTTTGTTGATTATTTTTGCATCTATATTCATCAGTGGTATTGGCCTGTAATTTTCATTTTTTGTGACATCTTTGCCCGGTTTTGGTATCAGGGTGATGGTGGCCTTGCAGAATGAGTTTGGGAATGTTCCTCCTTCTGCTATATTTTGGAAGAATTTGAGAAGGATAGGTGTTATCTCTTCTCTAAATGTTTGATAGAATTCACCTGTGAAGCCATCTGGCCCTGAGCTTTTGTTTGTTGGAAGATTTTTAATCACAGTCACAATTGCATTAATTGTGATTTGTCTGTTCATATTTTCTATTTCTTCCTGATTCAGTCTTGGAAGGTTTTACTTTTCTAAGAATTTGTCCATTTCTTCCAGGTTGTCCAGTGTATTGGCATATAGTTGCTTGTAGTAGTCTCTCATGGTCATTTTATATCTGTGGTGTCAGTTGTTAGTTCTTTTTCATTTCTGATTCTTTTGATTTGAGTCTTCTCGCTTTTTTTCCTCATGAGTCTAGCTAATGGTTTATCAATTTTGTTTATCTTCTCAAAGAACCAGCTTTTAGTTTTATTGATCTTTGCTATTGTTTCCTTCATTTCTTTTTCATTTATTTCTGATCTGATATTTATGATTTCGGGGTTTTTTGTTCTTCTTTCTCTAATTGTTTCAGGTGTAAGTTTAGGTTGCTTATTCGAGAGTTTTCTTGTTTCTTTAGGTGGGATTGTATTGCTATAAACTTCCCTCTTAGAACTGCTTTTGCTGCATCCCATAGCTTTTGGGTCATCGTGTTTTCATTGTCATTTGTGTCTAGGTATTTTTTGATTTCCTCTTTGATTTCTTCAGTGATCTCTTGATTGTTTAATAGCATATTGTTTAGCCTCCATGTGTTTGTATTTTTGTTACAGTTTTTCTCCTGTTCAGAGAATTTCTTAGTGCCTTGTTCATTAAGTTGAGATTCTTCACTCTGGCATTCAAGGTCTTTTGTAATCTGATCCCACTTTGCCTCTTCAACTTTGATTACACACACACACACACACACACACACACGCTCTTGACTACTATCAGGCAGTTCTCACTTCATGCAACATGCCTTCCTTGATTACTCTCCTAGAACACATGTACCACACTTATTTCAATAGATTTGCCTTTGCTGTTGCATGTTTTCCCTGTATGTTTTGGTCTCCCTACCATCATTTGTTCAACTATTTATTGAATGCCTACTATGTGCCAACTTTTAATAATTAGATACACTTTAATAAGACTGTTAAAGTCTCTGTCTTCACAGAGATGGCTGTTACACTGCAGTATGGAAAGGGTCATATGGTAGTGGAAGATACAGGTTATTAGTACAACAAAGTAAAGGAGCAAAACAGATTTAGGAAGGCAGTGGTCAGGAATAGTTTCTCAAAAGAAATAACATTTAAAAGGAGACATGAAAAATACTTTGGTGTTCTCATCAGATTGATAGAAAGTGAGTAGTTTCATATGAGTTTTATGTAATGTTATAACACCAATGGAAAACTAGAAATTCAAACCAATTATCAAATAGTTCTACCTCTGTACACTTTAAATATATGCAGTTTATTGTATGTCAATTATATCTCAATAAAAGTTCTTTAAAAAAAAGAGTTCCACTTCTGATATGACCTAGAAAGTTCTTATCTTCACATAGATAACAACTATACACTCTGGACAAAGTACAAGAAACAGTGACCTAAAATTTCTCTAAACAAAAGCAAGCAGATTCTAGGAGCTAACTCTTGGAGAAAGAACATGGCATAAGATGAGTTACCTATTTTCGTGACTTTTAGCCTAGAGCCAGATGCAGTCAATTCCATGTGGGAAGACCAGAATTCCCAGAGTTCTTCTGGCTTGTAGAATCACAGCACAAACTTTACGGCAGACACTGACACTGCAAAGTGAGAGGAAAATTCCATAAAGGAGAAAACCACAAAGGATAAGCCTTAAAATCTATATGTAATCTCTGTTAGAATCTCTGACTGAACTCTTACCTATGTCTGGGTGGAGAAGATCTCAAGAAGGACAGTTAAGGATAAGATAATTTAACTGAGATTTGATCTGTCATTAAGAAACAGAGTTTGAAGTTTGAATCCAAATATGTTAATACCTTTTAAAAGAAAATATCAACCCTCTGTAGAGGAATATGAAATAATGCAGAATCTCCAAAGTATAATATGTGTCCAGAATACAATCTAAAATTACCTGACACAAAGAACCAGAAAAATGTGATGCTGTAACAAGAGAAATAATAATAAAGGGAACTGCGTCCGAAATGATTCAGATGTTGGGTTATCAGAAAAGGATTTTTTTAAAGTAACTATATCCATGCTCAATGACAAAAAGGAAAATATGCTTATAAAAACAAAAAGATCATAGCACTGAAATATAAATTATAAAAAAATGGAAATTCCAGAACTTAACACAATATTTGAAATATAAAAATTAACTGAAAGATGATAACATAGAAAAGAGACAGTAAACTTGTTGATAGATCAATAGACAGTATCCAATCTGAAGAAGAGAGAAAAATTCAGGAAAAATGACCAGAGTTTTAATTAACTGGAGTACCAGATGGAAAAGTGCAGAAAGCATATTGAGGAAATAATAATACCCCCAAATATCCACTGTTTGATGAAAGGCATACATTTACAGACTCAAAAAGTTCAATGAATTCAAAGCTGAATAAATACAAAGAAAATCACTCAGACAGTTAAACTGCTGAAAACCAAATATTTTGAGAAATATCTAGAAAGCCACCAGAGAAAAATGACACATTACATAAAGATGAACAATAATTAAAAGATCATCTACTTGTAATCAAAAGCTATGGGGACTTTCCTGGTGGAACAGTGGTTAAGAATCCTTCTGCCAATGCAGGGGACGTGGGTTCGATCTCTGGTCTGGGAATATCCCACATGCCATGGAGCAACTAAGTCTGTGAGCCACAGCCACTGAGCCTGTGCTCTAGAGCCCACGAGCCACAATTGCTGAAAGCTCATGCTCTCCTAGAGCCCGTGCTCTGCAACAAGAGAAGCCACTGCAATGAGAAGGCTGCACACTGCAGTGAAGAGTAACCCCCGCTTGCCACAACTAGAGAGAAAGCCCATGTGCAGCAACCAGGACCCAACACAGCCCAAAATAAATAAATTAAATTAAATTTTCTCTTCATTAACAAACTACAGGGAACTCCTGGTTTCAGTCTTATATTAAAAACTTAGAAGTTGTCATTCCCATCCTTACAATAAGAAAAGGCTGTACAAAAAAAAATTAATGACTTTTCTTAGACTCAGAGAACTGTGGTGGCAGGACAACCAAACACCTCAAAATCAGGAGTCACAGGTGTCAATCCAGATCTGCTTACTTTGAGGAGACCTGCTTAAAGCCTGCAGCAGTAGGACTACTTAATTCACTAGTAATTATGAAAAATTTTTGGAGGCTGAGTGTGGACTACTGTGGGAGTGAAAAATTCCTGGAGGCAAAATATAGGGGTCTCCCCACACTTTTGTGGATTTTCCCCCAGGAATCTCATAGTATTCTGACAGTAAAGATGAGGCAAAAACCTCTAGTGGCTCTGACAGTGGAAGAAGAAAAAAGAGAAAAATAAGGAAAAATTATGGAAAAATATCAAAAGGAGTAATATACATGTGATTAGAATACCGGAAAGAGAAGAAAGAGAGAACAGCGTAGAAGAAATATTGGAAGCATTAATGGCTAAGAACTTTCAAAAAATTTACAGTTACCAAACCACAGAGCTGGGAAACTCAGAGAATACTAAGCAAGATAAATACCACACACACACACACACACACACACACAACACACACACCTAGTTATATCATATTCAGACCGCAGAAATGAAATACAAAGAGGAAATCTTGAATGAAGCCACAAGGGGAAAACAAAACCTTACAGGATATAAACAAATACTATGAAATGTGTATTCAAACAAATTAGATAACTGAGATGAAATGGACAAATTTCTAGAAACAAACTACTAAAACTGACTTAAAAAAACTGAAAAATCTGAGCAGGCATATAAAAAATAAAGAGATTGAATTAGGAATGAAAATCTCCAAAGAAAGTAAAACTCAGAAAAAGATGGTTTTACTGGTGAATGCTACCAAAAAAAAAAAAATTAATCCTTCACAAATCTTTCAAAAAATAAAATGCTTCCCAACTCATTCTGTGAGGCCACTATTAACCTGATACCAAAATCAAGCAAATACATCATAAGGAAAGAAAACTACAGAAAAATATCCCTAATAAATCTAGGTGCAAAAATCCACAACAAAATTGTAGCAAACTGAATCCAACAGCACATAAAAAGGATTATATACCATGACCAAGGAGAAATTATCACAGAAATGAATGGTTGGTTTAATATGTGAAAATCAATGTAATAAACCATAGCTTAAAGAACAAAAGCTACATGACCATTTCAAAAGACACAGTAAAAGCATTTGACAAATGACCATTTCATGACAAAAGCACTCAGCAGTCTAGGAATAGAAAGGTTAGACACTTACCTCACATCATACACAAAAATTAATTCAAAGGGACCCTAGACCTAAATTTAAAACCTAAACCTGCAATATTTATAGAAAAAAATGTAAGAGAAAATCTTTATAGTCCTGGGTCAGGCCAAGATTTCCTATATACAGCACCAAAGACATGATCCATAATTGAAAAAATAATTTATAAATTAGATTTCATCAAAATTGACATTTGAGCTTCAAAATACATAAGGAAAGTGAAAAGCCAAGCATGGACTGGAGGAGAATATTTGCAAATCATACATTCACTGTAGCATTTTTATCCAGAATATATGAAGAAAAATTAAAACTCAATAATAAGAACAAATTGGGAGACTGGGATACCAAATTGTACACTCTAAATATATGCAGTTTATTGTAAAAAATAAACAAATAAAAAGTTAAAAAAAAACCTCAATAATAAGAAGATAAACAGGGACTTCCAGGGTGGCACAATGGTTGAGAATCCGCCTACCAATGCAGGGGACACAGGTTCGATCCCTGGTCCAGGAAGATCCCACATGCCATGGAGCAAATAAGCCTGTGCAACCACAACAACTGAGTCTGCGCTCTAGAGCCTGTAAGTCACAACTGTTGAGCCTGTGTGCCACAACTACTGAATCCCGTGTGCCTTAGAGCCCATGTTCTGCAACAAGAGAAGCCACCACAATGAGAAGGCTGCGCACTGCAATGAAGAGTAGCCCCTGCTTGCCGCAACTAGAGAAAGCCCGCGTGCAGCAACGAAGACCCAACCCAGCCAATAAATTAATTAATTAAATAAATAAATAAATTTACTTTAGAAAAAGAAGATAAACAACCCAATTAAAGATATGGATAATGATTTAGATAGACATTTCCCTAAAGAAAATAAATGAATGGCTAATAAGCACATGAAAAGATGGTAAATATCATTGGTCATTATGAAAATAGAAAATGAAACCATGATAAAATACCAATACACACCCTCTAGAATGTATATTATGCAGAAGAAAGACCACACCAAGTGTTAGTATGGATATGGATAAATTGGAATCCTTATACATTGCTGATGGAATACAAAATGGTATGTGCACACTTTGGAAAACAGTGTGGCAGTTTCTTTTACATTTAGTTTAAACTTATAGTGTGATTGAACATTTCCACTCATAAGAATCTACCCAAGAGAAATAAAAATATATGCTCAAAGACATATACAGCATAGCAACATTGTTCATAATAGTGCAAAATGGACAATATTACAAGTATCTGTCAACTGGTGAACGGGTAAAAATAATGCAGTTTATCCATTCAGTGGAATACCTTTTGGCAGTTTAAACAAGAACTACTGATATGTGCTATAACATGGATGAACTTCAGTAACATTATGTTAAGTAAAAGAAGCAATACGCAAAAGCTATATATGTATGATTTCATTCAGATGAAATACCTAGTAGAGAGGTCAATTTTTTGAGACAGAAAACTGATCCATGTTTGTCTAAGGTTAGGAATAACTGTAATCCTAGGATTACATAGGAGAGCTAGGATTAACTATAAGTGGACACAAGGGAACTTTTTAAGGGGATGAAAGTATTCTAAAACTAAATTGTCATGATGGGAGCACAGCTCTATAAATCTAAGAAAATAATTGAATTGTTACATATACACTGTATGAATTTTATGATGTGTAAATTAAATCTCAATAAAACTGTGAAAATAAAGATAATAAGAGGATTTTATGAATAACTTTATGCCAGAAAATTTGGCAGATTCCTTCAAGACAGAACTTATCAAAATTGACTGAAGTTTCAACTGAGAGAAGAAAATTTGAATATCCCTAAATCTATTTCTAAAGCTGAAATATCAAAAATCTTCCTACAGAGAAACTCCAGGGCCAGATGGTTTCATTGTAAATCCTATCAAAACACTAAGGAATGATATTTATACAAACACTTTCACATAATTGAGGAAGAAGGTGCACATCCAAACTCATTTTATGAGGCCAACTTAACTCTCAAACCAAAACCTGAAAAGACATAAATAAATGAGAAGTACAAATAAATATCCCCTGTGAATATACATACAAAACTCTTTTAAAAAATATTAGTAATCAAATCCAGCAGTATATAAAGAGGATACTACATCATGACAAGTACGATTTATCCCAAGAATGCAAGGTTCACTTAACATTCCAAAATCAATAATTTAGTCAGTATATTGAGATAACAAAGGAGAAAAGAAATAATAATTTGACAAAATTGAACACAAATTTATCATAAATAGGAGTAGAAAGGAATTCCTCAATTTGATAAAGTGTATCTATAAAGAATCTATAGCTAACCTCTTATTCATTGCTAAAGTATTGAATGCTTTGCCATAATATTAAATCAGGAACAAGATAAATATGCCTGCTTTCACAACTACTATTCAACACTGTCTAGGAAGTCTTAGTCATTGCAATAAAGCAAGGTAAAATAAAAGGCATAATGTTTGGAAAAGAAGATGCAAAGCTGTCTCTATTTGAAGATGTCATGATTATTTACACAGAAAACCCTAAGGAATCTACAAAATATCTGGTAGAACTAACAGGTGAATTCAGCAATGTCGCAGGACACAAAATAATTGCATTTATATGTTAAACTTTTTATATTAAAATAATAACAGCCTAACAAATAATATGGCAAAATACAGTTTACCCTTTACCCACTTTGCCCAATGGTAACATCTTGAAAAACTACAGAACAACATAAAAACCAGGATATTACCATTGATACAAAGAAGTTCCATCTCGATAAGGATCCTTCCTGTTTCTGTTTTATAGCCATACTCACTTCTGTCTCCCTTTACCCATTCTTGACTTCTGGCAACCACTGCTCTGTCCCCCATTTCTATAATTGTCAATTCAAAAATGTTATATAAATGGAATCACACAGTATATGACCTTTTGTGTTTGGTTTATTTCATTCAGCAAAATTCCCTGGACATTTGTCTATGTTGTTGCATGTTTCTATAATTTTCTCTTTTTATTGCTGAGTAGTATTCCATGGTAAGGAGGTACCACAGTTTATCTGTTCACCCATTAATGAACATCTTGATTGCTTCCAATTTGGGGCTATTATAAATAAAGCTACTATAAATACTCATGTTTAGGTTTTTCTATGAACTTAACTTCTTATTTCTTTGGGATAAATGTCCAAAAATGCAATTGCTGGCTTGTGTGGTAGTTGCACATTTAGTTTTATAAGTAACTGCTTGTTTGCCAAAGTTGTTAGGCCCTTTTATATTACCTTTGCCAATGAATGAGTGATCAAGTTTCTCTGCATTGGCAACAGCAGTTGGTGTTATGATTATTTTGTATTTTGGCCATTTTGATAGGTGTGTTGTGCGATCTCATGGTTTGCTGGTCACTAGTAGTTAATGATATTCAACATCTTTATATGTGCTTATTTGCCATCTCTATATCCTCTTTGGTGAAATATCTGTTCATATTTTTGCACATTTTATAATTTGATTTTTTAGTTGCGTTTTGGAAGTTTTTAAATTCTTGACATTAGTTCTTCACTATGTGGTTTGCGAATGGTTGCTTCCTGTCTGTGCCTTGTTTTTCATCGCCGTAACAGTAAATTTTGCAGAGCAAATTTTAAAATTTTGATAGAATCCAACTTATTAATTTTTCCTTTTATGGATCATGTTTTTGGTGTCGTCTAAAGACAGTTTGCTTAGTCCTAGATCCTGAAGATTTTCTCCTATGATTTTTCTCCTGAAAGTATTTTAGTTTTATATGTAATATTTAAAGCTATGCATGGAAATGAAAGCAAAAATATACAAATGGAACTATATCAAACTAAAAAGCTTCCGCACAGTGAAAGAAAATATTAACAAAATAAAAAGCCAACCTAGTTAATGGGAGAAGACATTTGCAAATCATTTATCAGATAAGGGGTTAATATGCAAAATATATAAAGAACTCACACAACTCAACATTAAAAAACAAACAAACAAATCCAAACAACCCACTCAGAAAATGGGCAGAGGATCTGAGCAGGCATTTTTGCAAAGACATAGAGATAGCCAACAAGTACATTAAAAGATGTTTGATTATCGCTAATCATCAGGGAAATGCAAATCAAAACCACAATGAAGTATCACATCACACCTGTCATATTGGCTATTACCAAAAGAAGAAAAAATAACAAGTGTTGGTGAAGATGTGGAGAAATGGGAGCCCTCATGCACTGTGGGTGGAAATGTAAATTGGTGAAGCCTCTTTGGAAAACAGTATGGGGATTCTTCAAAAACTTAAAAATAGAACTACACTATGAGCCAACAATTCCACTTCTGGGTATTTAGCTGAAGAAAACAAAAACACTAATTAGAAAACATATAAGCACCCCTATGTTCATAGCAGCACTATTTACAGTAGCCAAGATATGGAGATGACCTAAGTGTCCATCAATGGATAAATAGTTTTCTTCGTTGTGAAAAGCTTTTTAGTGTGATGTGGTCCCATTTGTTTATTTTGATTTTGTTTCCCTTGCCTAAGGCGACATGTCAAAAAAAATTAAGACCAATGTCTAAAAAGTACAAAAGTTCTTATGGAAAATCAAAGAAATAGTAAGTAACTGGGGTAAATACATAATGTTCATGGTTTAGGAGACTTCGTTAAGAAGCCATTTCTCCCCAAATTGATCTCCAGGTAAAATATAACCACCATCAAAGTATCAGCAGACTTTGCTATAAAAATTGACTAATTATAAACAATGTGAAAATTCAAAAGACCTAGAAAAACCAAAGCAATGTTGAAAAAGAACATAGATGAAAGACATACATCAGTTGATTTAAGGACAATATTAAGATATAGTAATCAAGACAGTGTGATACTCATTTTAGGAATGACAGATAAATCTTTTGACTAGAACAGAGCCCCTAGAAACAGACCCAAACCTATATGGCCATGTGGTTTTTAACAAAAGCGCCCAAGCAATCCAGTGTGGAAAGGAAGTATTTTTGTTTTGCTTTGATTTGCCTTTTAACAAATGATGCTAGAATAACTAGCTATCCATGTGGGAAAAAAGTGAAAAATTAATTTTAAACTTTTTGTGACAATATATACAAAAATTCCATGTGTAAAAACAATGAATCTCAATTTTTTTAATAACATACACAGAAGTTAATTCTAGATGGATCATAAGCCTAATTGTAAAGGTAAAACCATAAAGCTTTTAGAATAAAATATGAGAAAATATTTTTGTTACAAAGTATGTAGGCAAGAGTTTCTTATACAGGTCACAGAAAGCAACAACAATATAAAACCGTTGAGATAGATTATATCAAAATTTTAAACTGCTGCTCATCAAAAGACATTGTTAAGAGTGGAAAAGTCATGTACTGGGAGAAAATATTATATATATTGTATATAAGCATATACATGTCCTTACTTAGTATTTGTTATATACGTGTATATATACAATGTATATAAAATATTATACATATTGCATATAAGCATATACATGTCCTTACGTAGCATTTGTTATATACCTGTGTGTATATAACAAATACTACTTATCCAGGATATATGAAAATTCTACAACTCGATAATAAGAGGACAAGAAACGAATAAAAAATGGACAAATGTAGTACATTCTATTGGAAAACAGCTTTACAGTTTCTTATAAAGTTAAACATAAAGTCACCATATGACCCATAATCTCCCTTCAATATTTACCCAAGTAAGTTGAAAACTTATTTTCACACAGAAACATGTACATAGATTTAAAGCATCTTATTATTTCCCCAGATTGGAAACTACCAAGATGTCTTTCAAAAAGTGAATGGATAAACGAACCGGAGAACCATGAATATTACTTAGCAATCAAAAGGAACAACACAAAGGAAACTTTTTTAAAAAAAAATTTGTTTTATTTATTTAATTATTTTTATTTTTTAAGAATTTTACTGAGATATAATTGATGTACAATAAACTGCATAAATTCAAAGTGTACAATTTGATATTTTTTCTTATTAGTAATATATATATGGCAATCCCAATCTCCCAATTCATCCCACCCCAACACTCCCCCCGCTGCTTTCCTCCCTTGGTGTCCATATGTTTGTTTTGTACATCTGTGTCTCTATTTCTGCCTTGCAAACCAGTTGATCTCTACCATTTTTCTAGATTCCTCATATATGTATTAATATACAATATTTGTTTTTCTCTTTCTGACTTACTTCACTCTGTATGACAGTCTCTAGGTCCACCCATGTCTCTACAAATGTCCCAATTTTGTTCCTTTTATGGCTGAGCAATATTCCATTGTGTAGATGTACCACATCTTCTTTATCCATTCAACTGTTGATGGGCATTTAGGTTGCTTCCATGTCCTGGCTGTTGAAAATAGAGCTGCAATGAACATTGAGGTGCATGTGTCTTTTTGAATTATGGTTTTCTATGAGTATATGCCCAGTAGTGGGATTGCTGGGTCATATGGTAATTCCATTTTTAGTTTTTTAAGGAACCTCCATAGTGTTCTCCATAGTGGCTGTATCAATTTACATTCCCACCAATAGTGCAAGAGGGTTCCCTTTTCTCCACACCCTCTCCAGCATTTATTGTTTCTAGATTTTTTGATGATGGCCATTCTAACCAGTGTGAGGTGATACGTCATTGTAGTTTTAATTTGCATTACTTTAATAATTAGTGATGTGGAACAGCTTTCCATGTGTGTCTTGGCCATCTGTATGTCTACACTGGAGAAATGTCTATTTAGGCCTTCTGCCCAATTTTTTTAAGCTGTTTATTGGAATATAATTGGTTTACACTGTTGTGCCAGTTTTTTCTGAATAATAAGGTGAATCAGCTATCCGCATATCCCCTCCCTCCCGTGAGTCCTTCCCACCCTCCCTATCTCAGCCCTCTAAGTCATCACCCATCATTGAGTTGATCTCCCTGTGTTATGCAGCAGCTTCCCACTAGCTCTCTATTTTACATTTGGTAGTGTGTATATGTCAATGCTGCTCTCTCACTTCATCCCAGCTTCCCCTTTGCCCCCCACCCCCTGCCCATTTTTAGATTGGGTTCTTGATTTTTTGATATCGAGCTTCATGAACTCTTTATATATTTTGGAGATTAATCCTTTGCCTGTCGATTCGTTAGCAAATATTTTCTCCCATTCTGAGGGCTGTATTTTCATCGTGTTTATAGTTTCCTTTGCTGTGCAAAAGCTTTTCAGTTTCATTATGTCCCACCTGTTTATTTTTGTTTTTATTTGCATTACTCTAAGAGGTGGTCAACAAAGATCTTACCATGATTCGTGTCAGAGAGTGTTCTTCCTATGTTTTCCTCTCAGAGTTTTATAGCGTCTGGCCTTACATTTACGTCTTTAATCTTTTGTGAGTTTATTTTTGTCTATGGTGCTAGGAAGTGTTCTAATTTCTTTCTTTTACATGTAGCTGTCCAGTTTTCCCAACACTACTTATTAAAGAATCTGTCTTTTCTCCACTGTATATCTTTGTCTCCTTTGTCATAGGTTGGTTGACCATAGGTGCATGGGTTTATCTATGGGTTTCTACCCTGTTCCATTGATCTATATATCTGTTTCTGTGCCACTACCATATTGTTTCGATTACTGTAGCCTTGTAGTATACTCTGAAGTCAGGGAGTCTGATTCTTCCACCTCCGTTTTTTTTCTCAAGATTGCTTTGTCTTTTCGGGGTCTTTTGTGTCTCCATACAAATTTTAGGACTTTTTGTTCTAGTTCTGTGAAAAATGCTATTCGTAATTTGATAAGGATTACATTGAGTTTGTAGATTGTTTGGGGTAGTATAGTCATTTTCACAATATCGATTCTTCCAATCCAAGGACATGGTATGTCTCCATCTGTTTGTGTCATGTTTGACTTCTTTCATCAGTGTCTTATAGTTTTCTGAGTACAGATATTTTACCTCCTTAGGTATTCCTAGGTATTTTATTCTATTTATTGCAATGGTGAATGGGATTGTTTCTTAAATTTCTCTTTCTTAACTTTCATTGTTAGTGTATAGAAATGAAGGAGATTTCTGTGTTAATTTTGTATCCTGCAACTTTACCAAATTCATTGATGAGCTCTAGTAGTTTTCTGGTGGCATGTTTAGGATTTTCTATGTATAGTATCATGTCATCTGCAAACAGTGACAGTTTTACTTCTTCTTTTCCAATTTGGATTCCTTTTATTTCTTTTACTTCTCTGATTGCTGTGGCAAGGACTTCCAAAACCACGTTGAATAGTAGTGGCGAGAGTGGACATCCTTGTCTTGTTCCTGATCTCAGAGGGAATGCTTTCAGTTTTTCACCATTGAGAATGGTGTTTGCTGTGGGTTTGTCATATATGGCCTTTATTATGTTGACGTATGTTCCCTCTATGCCCACCTTCTGGAGAGTTTTTATCGTAATTGGGTGTTGAACTTTGTCAAAAGTTTTTCTGCATCTACTGAGATGATCATATGGTTTTTATCTTTCAATTTGTTAATATGATGTATCACATTGATTGATTTGCGTATATTGAAGAATCCTTGCATCCCTGGAATAAATCCCACTTGATCGTGGTGTATGATCCTTTTAATGTGTTGATGGATTCTGTTTGCTAGTATTTTGTTGATGATTTTTGCATCAATATTCATCATTGATATTGGTCTGTAATTTTCTTTCTTTTTTTTTTGTAGTATCTTTGTCTGGTTTTGGTGTCAGGGTGATGGTGGTCTTGTGGAATGAATTTAGGAGTGTTCCTTTCTCTGCAAATTTTTGGAAGAGTTTGAGAAGGATGAGTGTTGGCTCTTCTCTAAATGTTTGATAGAATTCACCTGTGAAGTCATCTGGTCCTGGACATTTATTTGTTGGAAGATTTTTAATAACAGTTTCAATTTCATTACTTGTGATTTGCCTGTTCATATTTTCTATTTCTTCTTGATTCAGTCTTGGAAGGTAATACCTTTCTAAGAATTTATCCATTTCTTTCAGGCTGTCTATTTTATTTTCATATAGTTACTTGCAGTAGTCACTTATGATGCTTTTTTATTTCTTCAGTGTCTGTTGTGACTTTTATTTTTAATTTTATTGATTTGAGTCCTCTCCCTATTTTTCTTGATGAGTCTCGCTAAAGGTTTTTCAAGTTTGTTTATCTTCTCAAAGACACAGCCTTTAGCTTTACTGATCTTTTCTATTGTTTTGTTTGTTTCTATTTCACTTGTCTGCTCTGATCTTTATGATTTCTTTCCTCCTACTAACTTTAGGTTTTGTTTGTTCTTCTTTCTCTAGTTTCTCTACGTGTAGGGTTAGATAGTTTATTTGGGATTTTTGTGGTTTCCTGTGGTAGGATTGTATTGCTATAAACTTCCCCCTTAGAACTTCTTTTGCTGCATGCCACAGATTTTGCATTATTGTGTTTTCATTTTCATTTGTCTCTAGGTATTTTTTTATTTCCTCTTTGATTTCTTCAGTGATCTCTTGGTTATTTAGTAGCATTTTATTTTTTAAGCTCTTTATTGGAATATAATTGCTTCACACTTCAGTGCCAGTTTCTGCTGTACAACAAAGTGAATCAGCTATATTTATACATATATCACTGTATCCCCTCCCTCCCACAACTCCTTCCCACACTCTCTTTCCCATCCTTCTAGTCATCACCCATCATCACGTTGATCTCCCTGTGTTATGCAGGAACTTCCCACTACCTATGTATTTTACTTTTGGTAGTGTATATATGTCAATGCTATGCTATCACTTTGTCCTAGCTTTCTCTTCATGTGCTCCATCCCCCATGTCTTCAAGTCCATTCCCTGTATCTGCATCTTTATTCTTGCTCTGTCACTGGGTTCATCGGTACCATTTTTTAAATTCCATATATATGAGTTAGCATATGGTATTTGTTTTTCTCTTTCTGGCTTACTTCTCTCTGTATGACAGACTCTAGGTCCATCCACCTCACTACAAATAACTCAATTTCATTCTTTTTCATGGCTGAGTAATATTCCATTGTATATATGTGCCACATCTTCTTTATCCATTCATCTGTTGATGGGCATTTAGGTTGCTTCCATGTCCTGGCTATTATAAATAGTGCTGCAATGAACATTGTGGAACATGCTTCTTTTTGGATTATGGTTTTCTCAGTGTATATGCCCAGTAGTGGGATTGAATATAGTAGTTCTATTTTTAGTTTTTTAAGGAACCTCCAAACTGTTTTCCATAGTGGCTGTACCAACTTACATTCCCACCAACAATGCAGGAGGGTTCCCTTTTCTCCACATCCTCTCCAGCATTCATTGTTTCTAGATTTTTTGATGATGGCTATTCTGACCAGTGTGGCTTTGACTTGCATTTCTCTAATGATTAGTGATGTTGAACATCTTCTCATGTGTTTGTTAGCCATCTGCATATCTTCTTTGGAGAAATGTCTGTTTAGGCCTTCTGCCCATTTTTGGATTGGGTTATTTGCTTTTTAGTATTTAGCTGCACGAGCTGCTTGTATATTTTGGAGATTAATCCTTTGTCAGTTGCTTCATTGGCAAATATTTTCTCCCATTCTGAGGCTTGTCTTCTTGTCTTGTTTATGGTTTCTTTTTCTGCGCAAAAGCTGCTAAGTTTCATGAGGTCCCATTTGTTTATTTTTTATTTTATTTCCATGATTCTAGGAGGTGGGTCAAAAAGGATCTTTCTTTGATGTATGCCATAGAGTGTTCTGCCTATGCTTTCCTCTAAGACTTTTATAATGTCTGACCTTACATTGAGGTCTTTAATCCATTTTGAGTTTATTTTTGTGTAAGGTGTTAAGAAGTGTTCTAATTTCATTCTTTTACATGTAGTTGTCCAATTTTTCCTGCACCACTTGTTGAAGATGTTGCCTTTTTTCCATTGTATATTCTTGCCTCCTTTGTCAAAGATAAGGTACCCATATGTGCGTGGGTTTGTCTTTGGGATCTCTATTCTATTCCATTGATCTTCCTTTCTGTTTTTGTGCCAGTACCATACTGTCTTGATCACTGTGGCCTTGTAGTATACTTTGAAGTCAGAAATCTTATTTCACCAGCTCCGTCTTTCCTTCTCAAGATTTCTTTGGCTATTTGGAGTCTTTTGCATTTCCATACAAATCGTCAAATTTATTGCTCTAGTTCTGTGAAAAATGCCATTGGTAATTTGATAGGGATTGTGTTGAATCTGTAAATTGCTTTGGGTAGTATACTCACTTTCACAATGTTGATTCTTTCAATCCATGAAAATGCTATGTCCCTCCATCTCTTTGTATCATTTTAAATTTCTTTCATCAGTGTCTTATAATTTTCTGTATACAGATCTTTTGCCTCCTTAGGCAGGTTTATTCTTAGGTATTTTATTCTTTTTGTTGCAAGGTAAATTGGAGTGTTTCCTTAATTTCTCTTTCTGCATTTTCATTGTTAGTGTACAGGAATGCAGGAGATTTCTGTGCATTGATTTTGTAATCTGCTACATTACTAAATTCATAACATATTGTTTAGCTTCCATGTGTTTTTTTTTTTTACAGCTGTTTCCTGTAATTGTTTTCTAATCTCATTGCTTTGTGGTTGGAAAAGATGCTTGATACAATTTCAGTTTTCTTAAATTTATTGAGGCTTCATTTGTGACCCAAGATATGATCTATCCTGGAGAATGCTCCGTGTGCACTTGAGAAGAAAATGTAATCTGCTGTTTTCAGATGGAATGTCCTATAAATATCAATTAAATCGATCTGCTCTATTGTGTTATTTAAAGCTTATGTTTCCTCATTAATTTTCTGTCTGGATGATCTGTCTATTGGTACAAGTGGAGTGTTAAAGTCCCCCACTATTATTGTGTTACTGCTGATTTCCTCTTTTATAGTTGTTAACATTTGCCTTATGTATTGATGTGCTCTTATGTTGGGTATATATATATATATACAGAATTGTTATATCTTCTTCTTGGATTGAACCCTTGATCATTATGTAGTGTCCTTCCTTGTTTCTTGCAACATTCTTTAAAGTCTATTTTTTCTGATATGAGTGTTTCTACTCCAGCTTTTTTTGATTTCCATTTACATGGGATATCTTTTTCCATCCCCTCACTTTCAGTCTTTATCTGTCTATATGTCTGAAATGTGTCTCTTTTAGACAGCATATATATGGGTCTTGTGTTTGTATCCATTCAGCCAGTTTATGTCTTTTGGTTGGAACATATAATCCATTTACATTTAAGGTAATTATGGATAAATATGCTCCTATTGCCATTTTCTTAACTGTTTTGGGTTTGTTTTTGTAGGTCCTTTTCTTCTCTTGTATTTCCCACTTAGAGAATTTCTTTTAGCATTTGTTTTAGGGCTGGTTTGGTGGTACTGAGTTCTGTTAGCTTTTGCTTGTCTGTAAGGTTTTTGATTTCTCCAACAAATCTGAGTGATATCCTTGCTGGGTAGAGTATTCTTGGTTGTAGTTTCTTCCATTTCATCACATTAAGTATATTGTGCCACTCCCTTCTGGCTTGCAGAGTTTCTGCTGAGAAATCAGCTTTTAACCTATGGGAGTTCCCTTGTATGTTATTTGTCATTTTCCCCTTGTTGTTTTTAATATTTTTGCACTGTCTTTAATTTTTGTCAGTTTGATTACAATGTGTCTTGGCATGTTTCTCGTTGGGTTTATCCTGCCTGGGACTCTCTGTGCTTCCTGGACTTGAGTGGCTATTTCTTTTCCCATGTTAGGGAAGTTTTTGACTATAATCTCTTCAAATATTTTCTTGGGTCTTTTTTCTCTCTCTTCTCCTTCTAGGACCCTTATAATGCTAATGTTGGTGCATTTAATGTTGTCCCAGAGGTCTCTTAGGCTGTCTTCATTTCTTTTCATTCTTTTTTTTTTCTGTTCCACAATTCTGTCATCCAGGTCAGTTATCCATTCTTCTGCCTCAGTTATTCTGCTATTGATTCCTTCTAGTGTGTTTTTCATTTCAGTTATTTTATTGTTCATTTCTGTTTGTTCTTTAGTTCTTCCAGGTGTTTGTTAAACATTTCTTGCATCTTCTCTATTCTTTCTCCATGGTCCTGGATCATCTTCACTATCATTATTCTGAATTCTGTTTCTGGAAGGTTGCCTATCTCCACATCATTTAGTTGTTTTCCTGGGGTTTTATCTTGTTCCTTCATCTGGAACAAAGTCCTCTGCCCTTTCATTTTGTCTGTCTTTCTGTGGCTGTGGTTTTTATTCCACAGGCTGCAGGATTATAGTTCTTCTTGCTACTGCTGTCTGTCCTCTGGTGGTTGTGGCTGTCTAAGAGGTTCATGCAGGCTTCCTGATAGGAGGACTGGTAGTGGGTAGAGCTGGCTATTGCTCTGGTGGGCAGAGCTCAGTTAAACTTAAATCCACTTGTCTGCTGATGGATGAGGCTGAGTTCCCTCCCTGTTGGTTGTTTGGCCTGAGGTGACACAGCCCTGGAGCTTACAGTCTCTTTGGAAGGTTAATGGTGAAATTTGGGAGGACTCATGCCAATGAGTACTTCCCAGAACTTCTGCTGCCAGTGTCCTTGTCCCTGTCGTGAGGCACAGCTTCCCCCTGCCTTTGCAGGAGACCCCTGAACACTAGCAGGTAGGTTTGGTTCAATGTCCTATAGGGTCACTGCTCTTTCCACTTGGGTTCTGGTGAGCACACTACTTTATGTGTTCCCTCCAAGAGTGAAGTCTCTGTTTCCCCCAACCCTGTGGAAATCCTACAATTAAATCCCTCTACCCTTTAAAGTCTGATTCTCTAGTGATTCCTCCTCCTGTTGCCAGACCCCCAGGTTTGGAAGTCTGACTTGGGGCTCAGAACACTCACTCCATTGGTTGGACTTCTAGTATAATTATTCTCCAGTTTGTGAGACTCTCACCCAGTGGTTATGGGATTTGTGGCCCTCTTACTGTCTCATTGTTCCTTCTCTTTTGTCTTTGGATGTGGTGTATCTTTTTTGATGAGTTCCTGTTGATGATTGTTCAGCAGTTAGTTGTGATTCCAGTGCTCTTGCAAGAGGGAGTGAGCATCCGTCATTCTACTCCACCATCTTGACAGGGTTTCCCAACATAGATGAATCTTTAATTCCTTTTTTTAGGTGAAAGCAGCATGACTACAAAGGCTACATAGTGTGTGAATAAATTTATATATTCTGGAAAAGGTAAAACTATAGGGACAGAAAAGAGATCTGTGGTCTCTAGGAGTTGGGAGAGGGTCAGGAGTTGACTACAAAGAGGCCATGAAAGGGAATTTTCAAGGTAATAGAATTATTCAGTGTGGTGCTCTAGTTGTGGATGCATGGTAATGCATTTGTTAAAACCCATATAACTGCACCCCATGGAGAATGTCTTATTGTATGCAGATTTTAAAAAATCAACCAGGATATCTGGGGAAACCAGGACAGAATGAAGACTATGGCAAATGAATCTAATTGTATTACAAATATGATATAACTTAATTGAAGGAAGTGGAGAGAAAAGGAGCTAACTTAATTCTTTTATAAAACTGGTTTGTCTAGATACTGTTTTAAAGATAAGGAAAAAAAAGGGCCTGTACACAAACACTGTAATCTTGTCAGTACATATATTTCTTACACGGGTATGATTTTGCAATTCTGAAACTACACTTCAACTACACTAGGGCACAAAAAAATAAGCAAATGTATTATAGATAGTGACAGCCACATTTCTCTACTAAAGAAAGAAGTTACAAATAAGCACTGAGTGTGTATTAATTTTCTATCACTGCCACAACAAATTACCACAAGCTTAGTGGTTTATAATAATTCAGTTTTTTATATTACTCTTCCATAAGCTGGAATCCTGACATGGGTCCCAATGGGCTAACATGAAGGAGTCTGGTGACTATAGGGTTTAGTCTATTTCCTTGCCTTTCCTGCTTCTGGAGGCCACTCATGTTCCTTGCCTCATGGTGCCTTTCCTTAATCTTCAAATCCAGCAATGTTGCATCTCTCTGTGTCTTTATTGCATAGTCACATCTGCCTCTGACTCCTGCTTTGGCCTCCCTCTTCCACCTTTAAGGACTCTTGATTCTATTGGGCCTACCCAGATAACCTAGAAAAATATCCGTATTTTTAAGGTAAGTTGATTAGAAAACGTTATTCCATATGCAACCTTAATTCTGTGTAAGGTAACATATTCACAGGCTTCAAGGATTAGAATGTGAACATCTTTAGAGGAGGGTGGTATTATTCTGCCCACCACAGGAGGAATAATAAAATAAACCCAGTAGTGCTAAATTAGAATAAGAGATATAGGTGTAAATTCATGTTTAATCATGTTTTTTTTCATAGATATGCAGATACAAAATAAAATATAGATTTGAGTGTATACACACAGATTTTCTAGCTCTGTTCACTAGAAGCAATAATATCTTAGGCCTAGATCATTTTCTAAATACCATTCTCCAATAAAAGCAACCCGGGCTCCTTGAAGAAATGGGTGATTCTACAGCTGGGGCAGGGAAAATAGAAGATGAACCTGGAGTGTCTTATAGTGCCACAAACACTTTAAAAAACCCAGATAGGGCCATGTCAAAAGGATATAGGGCCCAATCTGCAAGAGTTCCCAATGACTGAAATTGGAGCTACAAACTCAATAATGATATTATTGTATTTTAACTCAAAGAATAAGAGAATCCATACTGCTATAAATACATAATTGAATAATGGGGAAGAAAGGGCAACTCTTTCTTACTGAACAAAACTTTAAAGAGAAATGGAGTATTTGCACCTCCATCAAATATTATAATTTCCTGTGGTTAAGAAACATTCGTAAGTTCTTTGGCACTCCTCCATCTAGGAGATTGAGTTCAATTCTCCTCCACTTAAATATGGGTGAGACTTAATGACTTGCTTATATTAGAAGGACTATGAATTGAAACTGAGTATGTATGTATGTAGTATTTATGTTACTGTGAAGAGTACCTTCACAGTCAAAAACCTAGATGACACCACCTTGACCAAGCAGCCAAGGTTAACATCACCAGTGGTAAATCCTGGGGGTATATCATGTACCTTCTGATATGATGTGCTGAGAAGGGCACTTTGCCTCTGTGGTATTCTTCCCATTAACATATAACCCCAGCCTAATCTTGAGAAAACATTAGACAAAGCCAAATTGAGGCAAATTGTACAAAATAATTGACCAATACTCTTCAAAAGTGCCAAGGTTATGAAAAACAAGGAAAGATGAGAAACTGTCACAGATTGAAGGAGACTAAGGAGCTATGACAAGTAAATATGGTGTGGCATCCTGCATTTGATCCTAGGATGGAAAGATATTTTCAACTTTGTTCTGGAAATTATGAAGATTTTTATAATAAAATTTCTGGTAAAAAAACATAGTTATTAAATTACCAATTTCAATTGAATAGTATCCATGAAATGTCAAAGAAATAATAATGCTCAGTATAACGACTTTAATAAAACAGAGTACATTTTAGACATTAATATTAAAAGAGATTAAAATTAAAATTTGGCATCTGAAAATGGTCAAGATGGAATTAAGAAAACACATAAACCATGGAATGTTTACTACCTGGATGTCAAAGGCTTGGTGTCAGAGTGACTGAAGGTGAAGAGGTTTGAAAGTGGCAGAAACTTGATAGCCAAAGACATTATGGCCCCTGGATAACGTTTAACTGTTAGCAAGCTACTGCTAGTTGGCCTGTCTCGAGAAAAAAGTTACTTCATGGGACAAAAAAATCGGCAGAATCAATGAGACAATGCTGAATTGGTCACAGATATTCAAGAGGATGAAGCAGGACTAGAGTTGCACATAAGGCAACAAAGGCTGTAGTTGGTTGATATCACTATCAGCTTTTCAACATTGTGTCTCAGAGTCCCAAGAGGGTCACCAGAAACATTGCAAAGACAAGCAACTCCAAACCATGGAGATTCCCACATCCTAGGAAAGCAAGTTCCATGACCCTTGCCAAATTTTCCTTTTCCTTACTGGGTATGCTCTAGAGTGCTGATTTTTAACTAAAAGATTCTGTCCATTAGAATATGTTTGGGAAATTGTAGGGGCATTTTGGCTATTACAATGTTTGGGAGGTCTGACATTTAGTGGATAGAGGCCGGTGATGAGAGTTGTTCTGAAATGGATGGAATAATACCATGTAATGAAGAGTTATCCTGTATCCTACATGATTTTCAAATATTCCAGTGAGCCTAAATAGTATAGGTGAGAAAAACTGTTTATAATTATCTGAATCTTGTCTCATCTCAATAGTAGTTTTTATCCTGCTATTTTCCTATATCTCTGTTTTTTATGTTTTCTTTTCTTATATATAATGACTACCAATCCTCTTACTTTTCTTTAATATAAACCTATTCATTTTAAGTTGGTTCAATCATGTATTTCATTATGTTGTCTGATGTAGTCATGTTGTTGCATTTTTATATTGAAAGAAATATCATTTTGTTGTAAATTGCTTTCTGTGGATTTCTCATTTATCTTTCAGTTAAGTCATTATACTGATTTTTTTAAAGTTATGCATGCAGGTAGGTTATAAAAACTATGAACTTTATTTTAGGATAGTGAAGGGGAAATCACAAAATATTTGTTACTAAGAGGGAGTATTAGGTCTCATAGGAATGAGAACTACTGATTTAGTGCTAAAAATAAAAGATGAATATGGATAATAAGTAAGACCTGAGGTTGTTGAAATCCTGGCTTATTATTTCCAAAGTAGGAAGAACAAACCATTGATGTGAGTGAGCCACGGGAGCAGAAAGTTTTTGTTTGAGAAGAATCATTACTGGTGTGTATCAGGCCTTTTTCATTAGCTTGTCATTTTATCCTCACAACAACCCTATAAGATAGGTACTACTATTATCCCCATTTTTTAGGTGAGGTAATTGTACCTCAGAAAGATGAAGGCAGTTGCCTAAGTTTCCTTAGTCACCGAGTGGCAGAACCTAGAGTGGAACTTGGGTCTGTCTGATACCAAAGATAAGTGGTTTCTATGGTCCTACTCAGGTTCTCCTACAGCAAGCTGGGAAAGAAAGTGCTAGATATTCCCATCCTTCTACAGAAGAAATAGCCTGTGAGGGTCCATGAGTGTGGCTCTTTCAGCATTTTTTGAGTGCTGCAAGTTGTGCTAAGAATTAGAAAAAATAACACAGAAACCCCTTTCTTTCAAAGAATTTCTAACTTAATTGGATACAGAAGACATACAGTAAGTACAAGGTTAAAGTAGAAGAAAGGGAGAAAATGGTGGTAGCTAGGGAATAGCAAGGACAGTTGTGTGTGTGTGTGTGTGTGTGTGTCCCACTGTGTTCCATGTGTGTCTGAAGGAAATTTCAACAAAGATTTACTGAATGCCTACTACGTGCATGGCAAAAAGCAAGGTAAGAGATTTAATACATAATGAAATGCTGAAACCAGGAACCAGTCTTTGAGGAGGTGGGGGGGGGAGGAGCCAGAGTCCAGATGAAAGGACACACCTATTTGGCAGAAGCCAGAGACCCACGAGAGAGGGGGATTGGAACATGAAAGATATTTGGGAGACAGAATAGGGAGCATCAGCCAGCCTTATTGTTCAAGGCCAGGATGAGGCCATCCTTACCACTGAGCAAGAGTGAGAGGAGGGGGTAAGTTGAGAAGCCAAGAAGACCAGAAAAGATTTGGGACATGATGTGGGCATGAATAAGCCCAAAGAATCAAAAATAAATGAATAAAAGATTGTGGAGCTGCCTGCAGGGTTCTGGTGAAGTTAAGCTGCAGGGATTTATGCATTTTTTGATTACCCACTTTGTACACTACCCATAGTAAATATTCAACCCCAGGCACCCGACTCTGCAACCTCCCCACTCTTGGCCCCCCAGCCAATGTTCTGTCTCGAGTTTTCCCTAAGTTGTGAGCAATCTGAGCAACAAATTATGAAGACAGAGCATACACATAAAGGGTTTGCTGTTATAATCAAAATTTACAACAAAACTAATCTGACACATATTTAATGATATGCATAATTGTTATTTTACTGGGTGGCAATTAGGCATAAATTGTAAACAGTTCACATAAATGCCTGTAATTAGAATTACTTCCACACAGTTAAACCAAATTCTTAGCTTATTTTCTGAGTTTGTCAGCTCTTGTATATCCCTCATCTGTATCCACGTCAGTGGTGCAGATACCTTGTTGGTGTTAATCATCACCTTCAAGCACTTGTTATCGTTAGAGGATAGAATCTGGGATCTTCTGCTCCAACAGTTATCTCTGACTGCCACATGTAGGGCCCTTTAATCTGAAGTGCCCAGCAAGAGCCAGCCCTCTCTCACGTGGTCCTCTGGCAACCTCAGAGGGTATTCTTTGCACCCACTCAAGGGATTTCAGGTGGGGAGGGAGGGGACCTTGGTTAGTGATGGCAACATAGGGGAAGAAATGGATTCTGAGTCTCATTATCTGGAACTCCAGGGGCAAGTAGATCACACGGAAAGGGAAAACGGTTAAATTCAGCACACACACACACACACACACTCCTCTCTGCCCATGACCCTATGAAATGACTAATGTGGTCATCTGCACAGCTTTCCTTAAGGGGATAGATTCTTACTAAAAAGAAAACCCTGCTCCAGCCTAACTCTGAAACACTCCTCCTTCCATTCAATGAAGCTAATGCCTGAAATGCCTTTAAATTCCAGGCATGTGCTGCTTTTCTTTTGCCATTAAAAACAAATGGTTTAAAAAATCCAGAGGAAGCCAGCACATTGATGGGAATACTTGTCCATAGACTAAAATTTAAAGTCAGATAGACCAGGATGCTACAATTTGCTAGCAGTGAAATTTTGGTATTTACCCCCTCTGAATCTCAAATTACTCATCTGTAAAATGATGATCATAATATTACCTATCTCATATGATTGTTGTGGAGATTTCATGGGATCATGCATGTAAAATATTAGTACACTGACTAGAGCATAGCAAAATTTCATTAACCTTAGTTGCATTTATTACTAAATTATTGTTGCTTTCCCCATTATTGTGACTGCCCCTCTATATGTTTACTTCTATAGGAAGCAGGACTGCAGAAAACGAATGTATGAAATGCTAGTGGTGAAATCTTGACGTTGAAGCTGCAGATGACCTTAAATCAAACAGAACAGCACAGATGGCTCAGACCCTCATCTATATTCCAATTTTGTTAGAGGGATGTTGGTGCCGACCTGGTACACAGTGAAACCTGGCATTTAGAGGAGACCAAAGCAAAACCAGATTTAAAATGATCCTTAGAAACATTCATTTAATCACCAAAAATGTATTAATCTAACCCCTAGTTCAAGGCACTGGGGAGACAGAAGTAATATAGACAAGATACTTTAGTAGGGGAGAGAGAACAAGTGCAGCAAGTATGACAAGGGCACTAATAGAGAGCTATCCTCAACACTATGGTAGCACCCCGGACAGACAAAGTACTCTTTGCTTAGGAGGCTCAGGGAAGCTTTATTGAAAAAGGTTTTCAAGTGAGTGTAGCAATGTACTAAATGGTATAATATATGTTTTAAAAATTAACTGTTGGTCAAGAAGCATTTTCCCATATAGCTGAATTTTCTGAACCTACTTTTGCTTCCTAAAATAGCATGGATTCCATAGCCACTATTCTAATCATCATTGCTTCATAACAAACTACTCCAAGAATTAGTAGAATAAAACAACAATTGAATTATGTTAATGAATTCCATAGGTCAGAAATTTGGATGGGTCACAGCAGGGATGGCTTGTCTCTGCCTCAAAATGTCTGGGCCCTCAGCTTGAAAAACTTTGTGACTGGAGAGGGCCAGAGAGTGAGGAATAGGTATCTTTTCTCACATATCTGACAACTGATGCTAATTGTCACTGTCACCTTTTGTTAATGCTCTAGTCATGCTCTACTGATCAAAGCTATCATGGCTCTTTCGTATTCAAAGGGAGGAACATAGATCCCACCTCTCCATGGAAGGAATGTCAAAGAATTGAAGATATTAAATATACCCTATAGGCCTTGTATAGCTATCAGTTCCGTCTCCCCAGGGACTGTCAACCAGAACACCTCTACATGGCTTCTTTGTGTGGCTTGGTCTTCTTCTCAGCATGGTGACCCCAGGATAGTCAGCCTTCTTACATGTTATCTCAGTGTGCCAAAGGCAAGTTTACAGTGAGCAAGGCAAAAGTTGAATCACATTTTATGACCTAACCTTGGAAGTCACTCCCTATATTTTGGGTGCTACTATTGTGCCCAGGTGCCTTTGTTGTACTCTATTGGTCCAAGCTGTCACAAGCCCTTTGGGATTAGGGAGATAACATCACTCCTATCTTTTGATGGCAGAATTATCAAAGACTTTGTGGATATGTTTCAAAGCCTCCTTAGCTACTCATCTATCAAAACCACAACCATTGAATACCTACCCATTGACTAACCAAGGGGTGATGATTCCAAAAGCACTTGTTCATATATTCATCAGATATGCATTGAGTGCTTACTATGGGGCAGGCACAGAGGTTCTGAGAGACAGGCATGAAAAACATAAATATACAAATGATTATATAATTGCAACTTTGGTAAGTGCTAAGAATGATGAGATATTGAAATGAAGCCTAACCAGATGGGGGTGATGATGTTGGCAGAGAAGTTAATTTAGATGGAGTGGCCAGGCAATGTCTATCTGATGTCAACTTAAGGAGAGTACAGAGGATAAGAAGGAGCCAACTACGTCATGTTTTGGGGAAAAGCATCCAAACCAAAGGAAATAGTGTACATGAACATTCTGACACAGAAAAGTTTTTACTGATTCAAGAAACTGAAAGAGGATCTCATATGCCGTCAGAGAACATAGAGAGAATAATGGTATGTGATTAAGCTGGGATTAAACTCTTAGCAATTTAATAGGTCCATTTTCCATTAGCCTATTCCTATTATGCACCTGCTTTGTGTCCCTTCATATTAGTTGTTGTTGTCAGAAGGACAACATGGCAATTAAGGACAACGTGGCAATTAAGTAATATAAAAGGAAATATGGTTCTTGCAAAAAGAATAAGGTAGATCCAGTCTGGTCTCATTGTTTGGGCTGCCATTAAAAGCCAGATGTTGGACAACAGGATTCAAAGTTTCCAGAAGCTGCTTAATCAACTAATATGTTGGTGCCCAGCTTGTATTTTGCTTGCCAAAGATGATAGTAAGTTGAGGCCCTGGCAAAACTGAGAGGCCTCAGAAGCTTGGTCTCTAGCTTCTGCTTTTGGCTGTTAGACTACTGTATAATTATTTGGATATGTCCTTGGTCAATATTTCTTTACTATATCAAAGCAGAAAGGGCCCAATGACATCCAATAATAATGATCATCATCATAATTATAACAAATAAAATAATAAACACATTTAATATTTATGTGCCAAGGGTTTTATATACATTTTCTCTATAATCCTCATAACAGCCTAGTGAGGTAAGGTAGATACCTGTATTTTCATTTTACACATGAGAGATTTAAAGGTCAGGAAGTCTAATTTACTAGTCTAAGGTCAGAGAGCCAGGACTCAGTAGCTAGTCTGAGTGGCGAACCCATTCTTTTAAGCATGATTGAATACTGTAATTCTTCCAGAGAGTGAAAAATCAAACAAGCACTTGGGAATTTGGCACATGCAGGGCCCCTAAAGCTGAATATTTACCTGAATTTTTCACTTTTATCCAGATGCTTGGCTTCTTATAGGCTAAATTGAACTGTGGCACGTGGAAAAGTATCTACCCTTTCTTAAGGCAATGTCTTCACACTTTAATTCAGGTTTTTCTCAAAGGATTTTTTATTTGCATTCTGGTTTAAGAATCAAGTCCTTAAACTTACACAAACCACCATTTTGAGCTTCAGTTATCCTTGTAGAGCATAGCTTACAATCAGCCTCCTTAAGTACTTTGAATTAAGTGATATGCAGAGAACTGCTTGCCTTTAATAGATCTCCTTACCTGATCTCAATGGGGTCCTGTCTCAAGTATTAAGAAGAAGAAACCCAATTAGATCTAATTGCTGCTCTCCATGGATGTATTGCCTTCTCATTGACAGATAGTTGCTGGTATTGTAGAGGAGGCAATGACAAATTTTCTAGATGGATATATCCCTCCCCCTTCTTCTCACCACATGTCTTTTTCCCCCCAGTGCATTCTATAATTCACATATCTACAGTATGTGTGACTCCAGGTTTAGGTATATGGCTATTTAGAAATTGATGATCTTCTCAACAGAGGCCAGTTCCATTCCCAGAAAGTCAGGCCACTCGGTCTTCCCTTGGCTTGGTTTAGTTGCACAAACATTTACTGGATGTGAGCTGTATGTCTGAGACTGTGTAGACTGATTACTGGTTAGACTGGAACGTTTTCTTGGTAAATTCAGATCAACCTTATTCTTCTTGTGCCCAGAAATGTACTATACGCAAAGTAGGTGTTTATATTTAAATTTCTTTTGAATAATTGTGTTAAAGATATTAATTACTTAGTTAATAATTTAGGCTGCCTTTCCAAGGACTCAAGGTAGTGCTTGCCTCTGACCTTAAGAAGAAATGCTCAAGATTTCCCAGTCCACACCACAAATTTTACTGCCAAATTTGCACCAAGGGAGATCTTAGACTTTTAGAACTGGAAACATAGTGGCATTATATAATAGAAGAACAATTGACTAGATGTCAGAGGTCTGACCCATTCCCTAACTAATTTTGTGACTTACTTAATAATTGTATTTATTTTAAGATGTTTATTTTAATACCTATTCTTTGTCAGGCCCCATTCTGGGTGCTGGGAAGAGCTGGAGGTGAAAGCAGGGTAGACACAGAAATGGATAAGACATGTTCTTTGTCTTAAGGAATTCATTGTTAAGTGGAGAGACAGAGCACATATACAAAGAATTGCTGTATAACCTGGTCAGTGCTAAAATTGAAATATATGCAAAGTGCTTTAGTAGCACAGGAAAAAAAGAAGGCCTAACTTTAGAGGGGTGGTGAAAAATCAGGGAATGTTTCACAGAATTTGTGACACTTGACATTTGATATTTGAGTTGGGCTTTGAAGTACAAAAACAAGTTAACCCAGGAGAGGTGAGGCAGAGGTAAAAGTGGAAACAGTGTACACAAAGTCATGGAGTCATAAAATGTGTGAGGTCTTTATTCTGATCTTCATCAGAGATCCTTGTATCGGAAGTACAAAGAAGGGACAAATTTCCATTAAAAGGAAGATCACTCTAGTGATAGTGTAAGGAAGAACCTAGGAAACCATTCTCACTTCATGCCAGCCTTTAAGGTTGCATTTCAATGGTGGACTAAGAAGAACATCAGATACTCATACTTTTCCCCCTTGGGTTTTCCATTCTAGAAATGGGAATGCATCAAGTTGTTAGAAATTGTTATGCTCACTGGATGTTGAGTTCCCCTATCTCAGATGATAATAATAATTGTTAAATTAAACATCTATGCTGTGCATGTTTTCTTGTTATTGCGGAAGCTGTGGGGGAGATACGGAAGTAGTAATGACAAGGTCCCTGCCCTTAGAGAGATTATAACTTACCTGTGAGAGAAAAGAAGCCTCCAAAGTGTATAGAAGTACTTCATACTTACATATAAAAGTGGGCTGCTTTACAATTTACCTTTTGTATAATATACAATGATTTGTTAAGTTGATACATTTTCAATAGGTAATTTATTTACATGACTCCCACCTCAAAAGGTACATTTCCCCGTGCATTTGGTTTTTCTACCAAGAAGCAAGTGATATTACCAAATTTATATGCATCTTTCTAGAACAGTCTATGCATCTACAATCAAGTATAAATATGTTTTATTTTAACTTCTATTACACAAATGATGCCATACTATACACACTGCTTTTTGCACCTTGCTTTTTGTCATTACAATATATGGAGCTCTTTCCATAACAGCACATGTAAAGCTGACTCATTCTTTCATGTTGTATTTGTTTGTTTATGGGTGTATTGTTTTCCATTGTTTGGATGTGGTTTAATTTATTGAACCAGCAAAGTTGATTTTAATCTTTCATTTTAATAAATGATCCTGAAATGAAAACTAAAATGAATTTTAATCCTATGACATTTTTATCTCATGCATTTTTGTCAAGACTTTAAGTGGGGAAAGGAGACAGGCTGGGCTTTAGATTGCATTACATTACTTTTCTGCTTCTTCTCACCTCACATTTAACTCATACTCCCCCAAGAAAACTCATCTGCAGTAATGTCTTCCATGGTCCAAGACAACAATATTGGACAACTCAGGATCCTAGGCTACCCTCAGTTAGTGCAAAGATCATGGATCTGGTGCTAAGCAAACCTTGGGCTCATATTCTGGTTTCATTACTGTCTGGCTAGATAGTCTTGAGCAGGTGAATTAATTTCTAGAACTCACTTGTGATATCTGTAAAGTAGGGATAGTAACAGTAGCTACATTACCGTGTTGCTATGAGGATTTAGCACAATAATCCATGCAAAGAAAAGCATAGTGCCTAGTACCTACAAAACGTTTAACAAAAGAAAGTTTAATACACCTCCCGTTAATTAATGTTGAGAAAATTGATGGGACAAAGTAAAACCCATCATTTTCACACTAGCTGTTCTTAACCCTTTAGAAAGAGTTCCACTTTGTTGGGATTATCAGAAAGTACCAACAGCTACTAGAAAAATCAAACTTTCTTTTCACAAGGCATACATTCCTCATTAGACCAATTTTCTCAGAGTTACCTTTACATCCCTGTTCCTTAGAGTGTAAATAATAGGTTTGAGGGCAGGGGTAAGTACTGTATACAGAAGGGAAAGCAACTTCAATAAGTCTTCATTCTGAGGCCCAGATGGGAAGCCATAGACAATGCCCAGAGTCCCATAATACAAACTGACCACTGTTAAGATGGGAGGAACAAGTAGAGAACGCCCTCTGCTTTCCTGTGACAGAAGGAATCCTCAGAATGGTGGAGATGATGTGAGTGTAAGGAGTCAGAGTTAGCAGAAAGGGGCCAAGGGCAAATAAAGAGGTGCATAAAAAGAGATCATCTCAACTACTTCAGTATCAGTGCAGGCCAGTTTCATGATGGGCTGCAGATCACAGAAGAAGTGATCCATCTCATTGGCAGCACAGAATGTTAGCTGAAAAATGAGGACCATGAGAAGGATGGGTGCCAGAAATCCAGCCACCCAAGAGGCACCAGCTAGCTGTAAGCAACTTCAGTGGTCCATGATGCTAGAATAATGCAATGGGTTACAGATGGCTATGAAACGATCATAAGACATTACAGCCAGTAAGAAGCATCCTGTAGCTACCAGAGCAACAAAAAAATAAAACTGGCAAGCACAGTCTGGGGAGGAAATAGGTACATGAGCTGATAGGAATGTTCTTAGCATCATGGGCTCAATGGTAGTGGTGTAGCTAATCTCTAGGAAAGAGAAGTGGCCAAGAAAGAAATACATGGGAGAATGAAGGGAGCGATCAGCCAAAACTACAGTTAGGATTACAATGTTGCACATGAGAGTCACCACATAGATGACCAAAAATACCCCAAAAAGAAGATACTGAAGTCCATGGAGATCCCCAAAACCCAAAAAGATAAATTCTGAAATTTGAGTCATATTTTCTTTAGTGCTAGCCATCACTTGGATCTAAAAAAGAAAAAAAAAGAAATATAAAGAATGACCAGTGATTAAATTCTAGTTTTAGAAAAAAAACCCAGACTGCTTAGAGGCATCATACATATCAAGCACAATTGGCTTCTTTCTGGATATTCTAGATTTTTAATTAATAAATTTCATCTCAGTCCCTCGGGGCCATTTGGAAAGTTAATCTATGACTTCAATTATCCTTTCATATATAGAATGTATGGGCCCTTGAAACTATGGTTATGTGACACATTTTCCTGATATTTATTTTCGAAACAATAGAAAATGTTCTATCTGTGACGAGCTCACCCTGGTTGTTTCTATTGCTGCTAGAGGTGTTATTGATGAGGAAATTTTTAAGTTTATAACTTTATGCTAGCTCTGTTTTTGTAAAATCTGCTTGCTGTGCTGTGATAAGAATAAGATGACCTAGTAATCAACTGTAACCTTAAGATGTTCTGATAAGTATGGAATGTCCTGCTCCTGTTCATGCAAGTTTCTGTTTAGAACCGCCCCCCCTTGCATGTAACCCGTAGCAACTCCTGCACTCTGTAACTGCCCATAACCTATAGTAATTATGTAACCAATCAGTTTGTGCCAAACTCAACTAGAGCCTTGTTTAAACCAACCAATCAGTCTGTGCCAATTATAGCTATATGCCTTAACCTATACAAGGAAAAGATTCCCCTGAAAGGGGGCCCAGAATTTTGGAGCGTTAGCTCTTCTGGGTCCACCGGCTCAATAAACCTGAGTTCTCCAACCCTCTGAGTGTGATGTTTGGTATCTCATGGGATCAGTTTTCTGCAACATTTTTGGAGGCCCCAGCAAGATTCCAACCATGCCGGCCCCTTGAGCTGCTGAACCAGTGGCTCGGCAGTGTTGGGGTGAAGGAGCTCTGAGACAAAAGAGGAGGCACGCCACCCGATGGTATTCCAGGTTCTCTTTCAGACCAGTGCTCTGACTCTCCAGATGGCCGGGCCCCAACTGGACTCTTTGGAGGGACGGACCAGCTCACTAGGAATGGCCCAGGATCAGGTGAGACCCCAGGGCACTGAACTCAGTCAGGTCCAGTCTCCGGATGGAAGAGGAGCTTGATCACCTCCTAAGGTCTTCAGTAAGAAGACCACCAGTTAGGGACTTCCCAGAGAGGGGAGGCACTGTGATAAACTCTGGTGTGAATGTGTGTGTGAGTGAGCACCCTGGTTCGTCTTCATTCCAGGGCGATTGTGTGGCTCCATGGCCTTCATGGCTACAGAGTCTGAGTGGGCCCTAACCTGCGGTTCCGTGGTGACCTCATATGGCTCAGGGCAGTATCTGTCTCTGGGGGACCCAGTCCCTTTCTACAAGTCAGATTCAAGCGGGACTCTATACCATGAACCAAAGCTGAGAGGCACCTAAGCTCCCCACAGCGACACAGCCAGGTGGGCATCTGAGTGGCCTCCTTTTCAGAGGGGACACCTATCCTTGTTTGTCTTTGCGTCATTGACACAGAGGGGGAATTGGTTACTGATTTGATTTAGCAATTGCATATGTCCAAACAGCCCTTTTGCCCTAGGGCCCTCTGCCAAAGTTTTCTTAAAATTTTAAGGCTCACTCTCCCCTTCCATCAGCTGACTCTTTGAGCCAACTTATTGAGAAATTAGGCTTTCCCCAAAAGTCTTGCCCCTTTTGCCAGACAGATCTGCACCTCTCTTTCTCTAGGTCCCCTGGGGCGGTCCATGTGGAGTGGCACACTCTGATGTGTTCTTGTATACTTTGGGATTCTCATTACGAGGCTGCCTTCCTCTGTCACCCTTCCTTCATACTCCCCTGATGCCCCAAGGATTTCAGGCTCTTCACTTAGGCGAGGAGTACGCATACTGCTCCTCTGCCTGCTCAGTGCCCTCGAGAGGGTCAATCACCCCAGACCCCCTCTGGAGCCCCACCTGAAGTTATTCTTCTGCAAACCCCATTACAAGGGACTGCCTCCTTTCAGCCTCATCTCCCTGAGACATTTAATGATCAGGGCCATCTTCAGGGAGGCACAGAATCGTGCTGTCTGGGAATACTGGGCTTTCCAGGAGTGGCGACATCAGCGCTACCTAGGTTATAAGGCCCTAAGACAAGGCCCTTTCCATGTGCGCCCTTCTCCCTCCTGGTCAAAGAAATAAATTACACTTGTCAACAAAGGGGAGACAAAGTCATCTGAGGAGGAACTTGCTTGTACCTTTGAGAGATAAATGTCTTATCTGGTCATCTAAGGAACACATCACTGCTATCTTTTTAAATGCAGATTAAAAAATAAAATAAAATAATTAAAACTTGACTTGTCAAAGATAAATAGAAATCCTAAGTGTCTTTTCTGCAACTAATAAAAGGGTTTAGCCATCTAGATAGGTGACCTCTAGATAGGGGACCTCGATTTGTTCCATCTGCTAAAAGCCAATTTAAATCCAACCCCTTGTGACTGATGGCTTTTATGTTGTACCTGACTCAGTACTGAAATGTTAGAATGAGAATTATGAGGCCTCTGCATTTGTTTGTGTGTTCATATGTATCTATATGTTTGTTGTAGGTGTATGGTATTGCCAAAAGAATTCATAAAAGAGCTCTAATTGGCTTTAAAAAATTATTAAGCACTTATAAATACTCAGAAATAGAAAATAATCTGGCCAGAATGAATTTCAGGTTCATGATATCTGGAAAATTTAGTACTAAACTGATATCTGGTATTGAAGATGGTTTAAGCTTGTTGGTTTGATTGATATAGACATGTTTTAGAGTCATCAGCATTAAGTATAATTTTTATATAAATTTTTATTGTGCCTAGATGTAATATAAGCTAAAGTCTTGTTATATCTGTTACAAATTTGTCAGCAAGGAAAGTAACCTGATGTAAAGAAACGTCTGAAGAAAGAAAATGTAAATGAGATAAGAGCTTTCAGATAAACTCTGTCAAGAAGAATTATGCTTTAGGAATATCTACCTAAAACAGTCTCTGCAGATCCTGGTAACTTGGAATTCTGGAGTTGCCCTAAATTAAGTGATGAAAACTTATTGACTAGCTGGATCATTCCCAAATAAAATAAGATACTGAAACATAAATTACTGAACATTGGCTTCCTTTTACAGAGCTACAAAAAGATATTTAGGACTATTGATAAATACGCTTGGTGCCATGTTCAGTAAAGAAAGCAAATGTTTTTTAAAAAATATCACTGGTATTTATGTTCACCAATATACAGAATGCTATCACAAGGGACAGTGCATGGTTGCTTAAGGAAAGTAGGATGTGTGTTTTCAGTAAAGAAGGCCTGAGAAAAGGAATTACATTTTATTAAGGGAAAAGAAAGTAGGTCTGACTTACAGATGACTGAATGGAATATAAAGTAATGCTACAGAAAGTGATAAGAAGGTTTGTGGAAAGTGGACTCTGAGAAAAGAGTTTTGTGCCTGATGAGGATTGACTAAGTTTAGATAAATTATTTGAGTAAATTAATTTGGAAAGTAAGCTGGTGCAAAACTTGAATTTGGCTTTTCTCTCTATTAAGAGGACAAGTTTTCTTAAAATGTTGAACTGCCTTTTGATAAAAGATTTTAAGTTTCCTTACCTTTTAAGTGATCTGTTTTTGTTACTTTGGCTAAGTGACTAACTATTGTTTCACAGTTACCTGTGAGCCTATCTGACAGAGTGTTCTAAACCCTTTTTTGGGTATTTTGGACAAAACTTCCTAAAACAAATTCTGATGAAATCCTTTTCACCTCTAGCTAACTTTGAGATGCTTCAAAGGGCCCCTGAGACATCCCAAAGAGAGATATAAACTAGGTTCATTTGGTATGTTAAGTTACATAGGAAGTATTGTCAAATGAATAATAAATGTTAGATTTTAGTGCATGGTAATTGTTATTAATATGGATATTCTAGAAATTATATTTAGTGCATGGTAATTGTTATTAATATAGATATCCTAGAAATTATATTATACATTCTAGAGTTCCTAAAATTCTGATATGTCCTGGTAAAATGTTATCAGTCATAATTCTAGTTATTATCTTAAAATGTTGTATGACACAACAATAACCAAATTGATTGACCTTGCAATCAGATTTTAAACACAACTTCTTAAGCCTTATGTCTTAAGACGATTCTGGTTTTATTCTGATGCCTTTGCAAAATGCTTCCTCTTCAAGAAGATTTATAAAAAGGACTTTTGGATAAATACAAGTTTCTGACTTCCAGACCATAATGCTGAATAGGTTAAAAAAATTGAAGAATCCTAATGAGAAACCTGATGGCTTCATAAGCTGTTAACAAAAAGGATGTTACATAGGACTGAGTAAACAGGTGAATATGGTTATAAATTTTGTGTTTTCTATCTAAAAAAATTACTGTTTTAAATCTGTTTTCCAGGTGTAAGGAAAACCTTCCCTTCAAACTAATTATGATTTACAATAATTTGGTAAATTGTACATTTGTAAGCAGGATTGAAACATTTATCTTTTCTATCTGTTCCCTCCAGGCATTGGAAACTCAGGTTCCCAGCAGCTTTATCAGATAAATTAGAAAGGCTACCTCACTAACAGGTATAGAAAACTTAAGATATTTTGGGAACCTTGAAAAGGGAGGAATACACCTACATTTGTTAGGCAAAAATCTGTGATAAGCCCAAGCCCTTGGCATGGCTTTCCTAGCCCTGAAAGGTCTTTTAAAAGTCCAGTCTGAGGCTCCTTATAAAAGTTTCAACAAAGCCAAAAGCCTATATGATCAATTATAATTACATAAATTATCAGGCCAAGTTTCTTTTGAGACCAGACTTATTTTGCCAACAAATTAGCCTTAATCTGGTTATATTAGGTAAAAATGAGGGTAATTTTAGAGAGAAGAAGATTATGTTTCAATAAATATTGTGCCAGTTTTGCTGATGGAGGTCTGTATTTACTAAGATTCACTCCTTGGAAAGTTCCTTGCTGTTGCGCTATGATAATGTAAAATCCAACTAAGTTTTTAAAAGGACACTCAAAGTTTGTTTCTGAAGCTTATCTCAGTAATCTATCTTTGGATGAAAACAGATGCCCCACAACCTGCAACCAGGGGATTGTGGATACTAAAAGGATGTAATTTAAAGGACAACCTGCAACCTAGACGGAAAGACACTTATCAAAGGAGAAACTATACTCACACTAGGACGAGAAGAAGCCGACATCAGAAGTAGACAGCTAGCCCAAGATGTTGGACCTGACTCGTATGAGCATTTATATTTTCTTGACTTCTTGGACCTTTACATATAAATCAGATGTTTTTTATCATGGGCATAATCCTATGCTAATTTTGAAAATCAATCCAATTGTTGGGTTTGTGGCCAATTACCTATGACTAGTACTTTTGGGTTGCCTCGGTGGTTTTCTCCCCTCCAAGGCTCTAATTTGATGGACCTTAGGAAATTTGCTCTAAAAAAAGAAAAAAATTATAGTCCTGTTTGGGGATCCCCTCCCCTGGCCAATTAATAATACCTGCTCAGATTTCTGTGACCCACTCTGAAGTCTTGACCACTTCAAAAACTGGTTTGGAGTGGGAAGCTTGTGGCTTAAGTATTTACTTGTAACTCTATTGACGCTACTAGCTATATTATTTGTATTTTGCCTGCTTTTCAAGATTATTGCTTCTCGTATTACCAAATGTGTGACTGAACTGCCAACAAAAATAACGATGACTAGGCTACTTGATACAGTTGATCAAATATATAGTTCTGTATGTGATCAATGATTGTAATAGTGTAACTCTGGATATGGGAAGATACAACAAGAGGGAATTTTTCCTGGACCATAACAGATTAGGAGTACAGGTGGTCCAGAGAGCTTCGGCTTTTGTTACAAAGACCTAGTCCAGTACTGGCACATTGAGTGGCCTATCAGCGAGATCTTCATCAGACCTAGGAATGAGCCTTCTTAGCACTGTGGGACAAAATGGTCATGAAATGCCTCCCAAAGCATGGTCAAATTTATGACCATGAGGGGCTCCTGTCAACTATAAATTGGAACTTGCCATCTGCCTGTACAAGGACAAAATCACTTTGTGCTGCTGTAGCTACTGACCTTCCACATCCCCTGAGGGGAATTCAGGGTGGAGACCAGAAATGAGGCACTCTGTGCTTTGGAGCATGGGTGGAACAGGTCTTTAGATAGATATTTTCAGGAGTTGATTTTATGAGCCCAACCCTTGCAACTCCTCATATCTAGAAAAGCACTAAATCCCTACATGGTGACATCTGCTTGGGCAGGAGACAGGTCCTGGGGCTTCTGAATCCCAATTTACATGCTTAACAAAATTATCCGGCTCCAGGCGGTAGTTGAAATCATTACTAATGAAATGGCCAAGGCTCTTCATTTATTGACAAAACAGCAAACCAAGATGTGTGATGCTATTTATCAGAATCTCCTGGCCCTAGATTACTTACTGGCTGCAGAGGGGCGCATCTGTGGGAAGTTCAATCTCAGTAACTGTTGTCTACAGATAAATGATAAGGGCAAGGTTATAAAAAAATAACCAACAAGATGACTAAAATAGCTCATGTCCCAGTCCAGACTTGGAAGGGATGGAATTCCAGAGAGATATTTGGGGAGTGGTTCTCTTACTTAGGAGAATTCAAAACTCTTGTGGAAATAGTTCTACTCCTCCTTGGGACCTGCCTCCTCTTATCTTGCTTCTTGCCCTTATTCATGAGGATAATTTCCAACCTAGCTGAAGCCACCTCAGATAGAGGGGCCACCACACACCTCCTAGCCCTGGCCTAGCCTGGATGACCAAGAAGTTGACGCCTTGTGAAATTTCCAAGGGCGTCAAGAGGGGGGAATGATGAGGGAATTTTTAAGTTTATAACTTTATGCTAGCTCTGTTTCTGTAAAATCTGCTTGCTGTGCCGCGATAATAACAAGATGACCTAGTAATCAACTGTAACCTTAAGATTTCTGATAAGTATAGAATATCCTGCTCATGCTCATGCAAGTTCCTGTTTGGAAACACCCCCAACCCATAGCAACTCCCGCGCTCTGTAACTGCCCATAACCTATAGTAATTATGTAGCCAATCAGTTTGTGCCAAACTCAACTAGAGCCTTGTTTAAACCAACCAATCAGTCTGTGCCAATTATAGCTATATGTCTTAACCTATACAAGGAAAAGATTCCCCTGAAAGGGGGCCCAGAATTTTGGAGCGTTAGCTCTTCTGGTCCACCGGCTCAATAAACCTGAGTTCTCCAACCCTCTGAGTGTGATGCTTGGTATCTCGTGGGATCGGTTTTCTGCAACATTGTCATCAGCAATAAATATCCTGAATGACTTACTTGTAAATTGTATAAAGTCTATGATCAAATTTTTTTCTTGTTTTAGAAACTCCATGCCAATTAAATATGAATTGAATTTCAAATGTTGAAGGATGTCTAATTCATAAAACTTATTTAATAGTAAGTTCTCTAAACATTAGCAGAGGAGACATAATGATGGGAGGGTGAACTAGTGATGGTAGGGATATGGTATGGTATAATATAAACATATTCAAATTCCAGCTCTGCCACTGAATGACGTGTGCCTTTGAGTAAGTCACGTCACTTATCTGACAGTTTCCTCATCTTTAGAACAACATATTAATTCTATGTAATATGATTTGCACAATCACTGGTACATATCAGGCATTTAATACATTCATTCATCCATTCAACAACACTTATTGAGTGCCTACTATATACCAAACTCTTTGAAAGGTGCTTAGAATAAAATGGAGAAAAACTCAAGAATTTTTTTAACAAGTCAGGAGTACTCTATACATCTCATTGAGTTAACATTTTAGAGGGAAATAAAGATTAAAAACAAGTAAAGAAACCCATAAAATAATTTTGAGTTGTCCACTATGAATGTAAAAAACAAGGACCCAAAAGAGGAAATATATGTATGTGTGTTTAGGAGAGGGCTACTTTGGTTGGTGTGGTCAAGAAAAGCTTAAAACATTGAGACCTAAAACAATGGGAAGGAGATAGTCATGCAAGATTTGGGAGTGAGGGGTGGGAGGAAGTATTCTAGGCAGAGGAAACAGGCTTTAAGAAAGGAATGATGTAGAGTGTTAGAAAAACTGAAATTGAATATATATATATTATTTAGGGGGAGCTGGAGAGAGAAAGAGATAGAGACAGAGAGAGATAGAGAGACAGAGATAAAGAAGAGAAGAGTAGAAAAATAGAAAAGGGCCAGGTCATATAGGTCCTTGTAGGCCATGCTAATCCATGTAGATGATAAATACTGTAGGAATTCATTGGAGGGTGTTAAGAAGCATTGTGATCAAATTCATAGCTTATAATCACTTTTTACACTATGTAATTAATTAATCAGAGTAAGAACTTCATGGGTAGATTAAGACAGTTAAGAGATTATTTCAGTAGACCAAGTGAGAGATGATAGTAAACCTGAATAAAGTGGTTGCAAAAAAAAGTTGGAGAGAAGACAGGGTCAAGATACACTTTGTAAAACTCCTAGAGGAAAACATAGGAAGAACACCCTTTGACATAAATAACAACTAGATCTTTTTTGACCCACATCCTAGAGTAATGGAAATAAAAACAAAAATAAATAAGTGGCACCTAATGAAACTTAAAAGCTTCTGCATAACAAAGGAAACTATAAGGAAGATGAAAAGACAACCCTTAGAATGGGAGAAAATATTTGCAAACGAATCAACAGACAAAGAATTTATCTCCAAAATATATAAACAGTTCATGCAGCTCAATATCAAAAAACAAACAACCCAATCAAAAAATGGACAGAAGACTTAAATAGGCATTTCTCCAAAGAAGACATACAGATCGCCAAGAGGCATATGAAAAGCTGCTCCACATCACTAATTATTAGAGAAATGTAAATCAAAACTACAATGAGGTATCACCTCAAACCAGTTAGAATGGGCATTATCAGAAAATTTAGAAACAATAAATGCTGGAGAGGGTGTGGAGAAAAGGTAACCCTCTTGCACTGTTGGTGGGAATGCAAATTGATACAGCCACTATGGAGAACAGTATGCAGGTTCCTTGAAAAACTAAAAATGGAATTACCATATGACCCAACAATCCTACTACTGGGCATATACCCAGAGAACACCATAATGCAAAAAGACACATGCACTCCAATGTTCATTGCAGCACTATTTACAATAGCCAGGTCATGGAAGCAACCTAAATGTCCAACGACAGATGAATGGATAAAGAAGATGTGGTATATATATACAATGAAATATTACTCATCTGTAAAAAGGAACAAAATTGGGACATTTGTAGAGACATGGATGGACCTAGAGACTGTCATACAGAGTGAAGTGAGTCAGAAAGAGAAAAACAAATATCATATATTAACACATATGTGGAATATAGAAAAATGGTACAAATCAACTAGTTTGCAAGGCAGTAATAGAGACACAGATGTAGAGAACGAACATATGGATACCAAGTGGGGAAAGCAGGGTGTGGGGTGGGGTGGGATGAATTGGGAGATTGGGATTGCCATATATACATTAGTAATAACAAAAAATATCTTGTACACTTTAAACATATGCAGTTTATTGCATGTCAAAAAAAAAGATACATTTTGGAGGTAGAAATGCCAGGGATTACTAATAAATTAGATGTGAGGAGTGATAAAAAGTGAACTACAAAAAAAAAGTGAACTATCAAAGATAATTCCTGAATTTCTGCTTTGAGCAACTGCTTCCATTTACTTCAATGATGATAATGTGGAGGGAAGTTTAGGGAAAACACAGTTCAATTTGAGGTATTAAGTTTAAGATGTTTGTTTATGAGAATTATGAGTGGAGAAGAGAAGCAGACAGCTGGATTTGAGAGTGTAGCCCACACGAGAAGGCTGAAGTAGGATATAAATTTAACAATCATCAGAATATAGATAATATTCAAAGCCATGAGAATGGACAAGGTGACCTGCAGACAGATTATGGATGTATAAGAATGTGCTACAGTGAGCTTTAAGACCCTCTTTCTCTTCAGCCTGACAGGAGGAAAAGTAAGAAAAAGAGATTGAAAAGGGGGAGTCAGTGAGGTAGGATGTAAATCAGGAGAAAATACAATGACAGAAGCCAGGTTTCAAGAAAGTTATTGATTGTGTTAAAACCTGGTATAAGGTTAAGATGAAGATTCAGAATAGTCTCTTATGTTTGGTTACATGGATAATAGATTCAGTGAAGTGGTGGAGACTGAAGGGGAACAGAGAAATTGAGTGGCAACTGTAGAGAGATGAGCATTGACTTTTCCTTTTGCATGCTTGATGAGAATGATCCAGCATAGAGGGGTTATTGATGATACATAAGTAAATGAGGAGGTAATTTTAAGAGTGAAATCTTTCATAAAGTGAGAGAGGGTGGGATACATAGCACAAGTGGAGGGGTTACCCTTTGGTAAGGGCATGGACACTTCATCTTTTTAACAAAAGGAAGGCTGGAGAACATAGATGCAGTTGTAGTTAAGTTGCTACATTTAATCTTAGGAAGATGATGGAGTTTGCTTCTAATGGTTTCTGTTTTCTCAATGAAGTAGAAGGCGTTATCATGTAAAAGTGAGGGTAAAGGAAGGCATATGGGAGTTTTGAGGGCAGAGGGAAAACAGTAAAATATTCATATCTGCAAATGAGAATGTTATCCTTCTAGAACAAACACTAAAATTTCCAGGCAGTACTGAGTGGCAATTTGGTCTTTGACAACATAAGTTTAAGGTGTAACCACACTGCTTTCTTGCATGATCTTCACTGGCAATGTTTAGCTCCTAGGGTAGCATAGGCAAATAGTTGGTTTCAATCAGGTTTGGAGTTTGAGAAATGAAAAAAAATGGAAGAAAAGAGGGGCAAGAGAGTTGGGGAATATTTTTTTAAAAAGTTGTAATGAAGGACTATAAGATAAGTAAGTCTCTCCCATTTCCTTTCATGGTTTATTAAAGACAGAAAGGACATTAAAAATATCATTTGACTAACCCTTTAATTTTGTAACTAAAAAAGAAAATTCAGGCAGGTAAATTGTGTTTCTGAGGATCTCAGATCTAGTTAGTAACAGAGCAGGACATGACACCCAGGTCTTATTTTCTGGTTCTTGCTCCTTCCATTATAGCATGCTCTTATACTTTTTGATCTCTTTTTGTCTCTCTAGAGTGTCCAGCCCTTAATATGTAATGTGTAAGTACCTGAAGAAAGACTTACCTTCAGTTTAGCAACTTATGTGTTGGGAACTTAAGGATTTTTAAGGAACTTTCAGATCCATCATTATTTTTAATCTTCCCCCAAATCTCGTGAGGTATTTGGGAGTAGGTCTTTGATTTGTTTCATCTGATTTTTCAGATAAGAAAACTGAGTATGATGATTACTACAGTACCACATTGTACTTGTATTTCAATTATAACTCTTTCTCTTAGAGACAAAAAGTTAATCTTAATGTATGCTGATATAAATGTGAATTTACAAGATGCAAATCACATTATGAGCCAAGAGCTTTTGTCTAGTAACTGGATGATAGGAGTCATATGGAGATTACCATCATCTGAGCTGAACAACAAATATCAGAAACTGAGGTAGATTTCCATGATGGAGATGTAACAAAAAACCTGCTTTAGGAAAAAGGAGTTTAGAAGGTAGGATGAAGTAAACTGTTTCACAGCTATCGTGAGTGTCCAGCAAAAAGTAGTACCTTCTTAGAAGAAGAGAGAGAAGGCATTTCAGGCAGAGGGAATAATGTGGAAAAAGGTCCAGTTACCTGAGGACCATGTTGGCTACTGATTTCAGAAAGACTGTTTGACCAAAATGAGTAGGGGGCTGAGGACAGAAAAGCGGGGACCACACACATTTTTGGAGAAATAGCAAAAAAATGTTTAAATGGGTTAAAGTGGGAGAAACAAAGAGAGTTATATCACAGAGTCCAAGGAAGGAAAGGAACTATCAGAATTGTTAGTAAAGAAGAAGCCATGAATATTGGAGTGCTGCGACAAGAATCCTGACTGAACTGGTGTGGGGCGGTAAAAAGTAAAAACAACAAATGTGGGTTATTATTTCAAGACTGTTGGTGAAGTAAAGGAGAGAGTATAGAGAGCAAAAAAAAAGTAGAGGTAGAAGAGAGAGGACTGAGAGGAGATATTCTTGTTTATTCTCAATTTTGCTTTTTAGTAAAGGAGAAATTTGATCAAGATTCTAGGAGAAGAGTCTAAGTCCAGATAGAAGTAAATATAAAAGACATGCAAAGGGGTGACTGATGGAGCAAGGAAGGTCTCAGAGGTGGTTAGAGGGGATGGGATGGGGAAATATACAAGTGGAGGCATTATCTTTAGACAAGAAGGTATGATCATCTTTTAGAAGAGGAGAAGGGGGTAAAGATGGGTGTGGATAGTGATTATCAAGATAATTACCTCATCTTTTTCCTTCCACTTGAGTTTGGAAACTTAAGCCATCCCTAGATGGCTGCGATGAGCCCATGGTAGAGATGTTCACTTTGCTTCCTCAGAGCCTCTCTTCTTGTTCCATCTGTATATATGGAGCCCAAAATACTTAGCAGAAACCAAAGTGGATTGCTAAGACAGGTAGCTTGTTCGCTGTACCACTACTATGTCGTTTGACCAGGAGTAGATCCAGCAACATTATGACAGACACGTTATTGTATGTCCTTTAAAAAGATCTGAGAGGACCTTAAGAATCATAGCTTTCCAACCTTTCCTTTTATATCTGCACATTTACACTTTTCTCCCTAACTTCCCTGGAGCTCACCAAGCTTCCAAAAATAAGAACTAAGAGTACTTCACCCTAAAGATTTTTTAGTTTTCAGGTGGTTGTGACCAAAGCATTTTTAGCTCCAGCAGTGACCTCCTTTGGGTTTAGAAAGAGCATAATGCTTGCTTATGTATCTATATTTTAAACACTCCTACAACCGTCTGCAAGCAGAGACTGGTACATACAGTTCAAATAAGAAAGCCAATTATCTTTAAGTTTAGCTCCCAGGGGAGATTTGCTTTTTAATTGAGAGATCAATGTTGGATTCTCATGACATCCTGAACTTCCATTCAGTCACTGCTGACTAACAGTGTGAAATTGAAAATTGGAGTATCCGACATGTCACATGGATCAGAGCCACGATCCATTTAGGTCAGTCTCCAGAGACTGCTGAAGGCACCAAGAAATAGCTTGGAGAGAGTACAACGTGAAAAAATAATGAAACTAGTGACAGAAAATCCAGGTTCTAGACTTGGATCTCTTGCTGCACGTGTAATCTGGTGTGTCATTTATCTTTACTGAATCTCAGGGTTTTCTACTTTGAATGGGAGTGATAATCCCTGCCGTGCTGACTTCACAGCATTGCTGTGGGACTGAACTGATGTACGGGAAACACTTTATCAACTAGAAATCTACATGATCCATAGTAATATCATATTTGAGGAGTGTGTTAATGATATTGGTGATCATAGAAGTTGAGGATAGTTTTGTCTTTAAGTTCAAAGATATCTGGACTCCTAAAACTGGAGGTAAAACTCTTTACTTGTTTTACATCATTAAATACAGCCTGAAAACATCTAAATCCCTTTTCCCCAAAGCCTTCAGTCAACTTTAAGTGAATTCTACATTCTAATTAAAAGCACAACTGTTAGAGTTTAGTTTTTATAATCAAATTAAAAGTCCTCTTACAGAAGCTGTCAGAGGTAGTTTTTAAAACCAGTTACCTTGTCATTTTCCCATCCTTGGTAGACAGATTGCATCTCACCTCCTGAGTAAGATTTTTCAATGCAGGTTTATCTGCTTTCCAGGCAATATAGAAAAGAGTTGGTTGGGGTAGTAAAACCTCTTTGTATAGCACTTAGTGAGGCCTCTCCCCTTTCTTTGATGACTTTGTAAAGCATCATACAAAACAGAGCACTTGTAGAGATATGACCATTGCTTCTGTTATCCCAGGCCATCATCATTGTCACCATTTGGTTACGAAGTTCACAAACAATACCTGGACCCTCCTCTGTGTCAGTCAGTACTCTAAATGATGGGGATATAAAGGTGAAAAAAGGCTGGGAAGCTGAATCCTTGACTTAGGAACTCAATGACTAGTGGAAGCAAAGCAGTGGAATTGCAACATGAGAAATGCAACAAAAGGACTCTGTATAACATGTAGATACAGCACAGAGAAAGGAGTTTGGGGATGGAGGAAATAGTAACAGTGAAGGTCCATTGAAGGACCTGCCACTTGTTTGGGGATTTTTTTTTCCAAAGTATTTTCCATCTATTATTTCATTAATCTTTACAATATATTGGATTTTGAAGGATGAATAGGAGTCTTTTGAGCCAACAAGTGGGTGGAAAGAGTTTCAGTTAGAGTGAGTAGCATGTGCCAGTAAAGAGTGACAGGAGAAAAGTCTGGAGAAGTAGGCAAACACTGAAGATGGAGAGCCCTGTACACCATCCTAAAGAGAGTGGAGTTTATCCTGAGGTCAATGAGAAGGGTTTTTAAATAGGGAAGTGGCATAGTCATGTTCGTGTCTTAGAAAGCTATATACTTTGGGTGGATATGCAAATAAGTGGAGGCAAAGGAGGGGACTCAAGACAGGAAGTCCAGTGAGTAGGCTGTTACCTCAATTCAGGAAAGAATGGTGGTTATTGGAAAAGGAAAGGAGGCAATGACTTCAGGCAATAGTAACAGATAATATTCTTTATCACTAAGACCATCGTCATCATCATTCAAGTTTATCGGAAGGAATTTGTGGAAGAAAATAATTTTTCTAAGTATTTGCGAACATATGAATGGATCATAACCCTGAAGTTCACATGTGACTTAGTTATTTGATGTCAACTCACATTTCCCATAGAAATAACAGCAGTCCTAAATCTCTGGCCATCCCTGAGAAATCAATTTAAAGTACAAAGTACTTGAAAAGCTTTATGTTTGCAGTGAAACATAGTTGTTCTCTAATAACATTTGTCACATTAATAAACAAATGAAAGAATGAAGGAATAAATATAATAATATAATTTACTAACAGGCAAAATTCTGTATTAGGTATAGTCAGAGATGCAAAGATGTCTCAGATGTAGCTCTTGGCCTTGAGGGAAATGAAAACTCTTCAGCTGGACAGCTCATCAAAGCAACACCTCCTCTCTAATTGCCACCATGCTCGTCACTAAGGCTCAGAAGGAAGTTTTATTAAAAGAAAATTCAATAAGTGTTACATAATCTCCAATACACAAAAAGTGCTAACCTAAGGATCACACGAGGTGTTGGGTCTTTGATTTTAAGTTCGTGAATTTTTCAAAAACTAAGTTTAATGAACAATTCATAATTTGCACATGGTGAATAATTAAAACAGTATAAATAATCCTCCCTCCAATTCCAGATCAACAGTCCCTCTCCCCAGAGGCAAATACCATAAATTGTTATGGGTGCTTCAAGAAATTTTATATGCTTATACAAGCATTTATATGCATTTATATTTTTCATATTTACACAAAAGTGATTGCACAATACATAATAATTTCACAGAGCTTTCTAATTTAACATATTTTGGAGATCTTTCTGTATCTGCATGCATAGATCAATCTCATTCACTTTAACATTTACATTATGCCCTGGCATATATATAAGCCATTATTTATTTTTGTTACAGAGCTTTTCTAAGAAATAAAACATTATAGATATGATGAAAATTCCTTTTGCCCCCAATCCTATTTCTCTTGAGCCCCAGAAGCATTCACTATTATAAGTTGCTGTGTGTCCTCCATGTTCATGTTTTATCCTACTACATCTGAATGTATCTATAAACAATACATAATATTTTGTATATTTTAAATTTCACACAAATGGCATAACATTTTGCAACTTGCTTCCCCCCCAACCCCTGCCACTTCACATTTGTTTCTTCAGACCTATCCTTGTTGATAGTCGTAGTTTTTGTTCAATCATTGTCGATTTACCTTGCTCTTCATTATACTGAATACTGTGGATGTGCTGGATTTTCCTTGTAGGCTATAAAAAAGTCCTGCAATTGGAATTATTTTTCTCAAACTCTTGCTTTAACGTTATACTGGATAGATTAATAAAAGGTTGGAAGATTCTTATAAATTGAAAACCTGGAAACCTTTTGGTCTAGAAAAAGATGGGCATTTATGTTAATAAATTTTAGCTATCACAAACAATGTTGCAATGAATATTCTTGAATATGTTTTTTTTTTTCTATTTCCTTAAGATACCTAGGAGTTGAATTGCAGGCTCAGATTCATATTTTCATATTTACTAGGTATGACCAAATTGCTCTCTAAAGGGGATGTGCAAACACATATTCCCACAAGTAGCATAAACAGTTATCCGTTTCCTCACATTCTTGCCAGTATTTGGTATTAGCAGATGTTTTTATTTGTTGTAATCTGATGCAATAGTATCTCTGTGCTAATTTAATTTGCATTTCCCTGATTATTAGTGAGGATAAAAACATGTTTTCATCTTTTTACTGGCCATTCAGGTTTTCTCTTTTGTGTATTATCCAGTAATATTTTGTCCTTTGTTAGTTTGGATTGTTGTTTAATAAATGTAGTCCTTTATGGAGTCTGTATCTGTCTGTCATATATTTGTTGCAAATATCTTTTCTGAGTCTGTCACTTACCTATTAACTTTGTTTATTGCAATGTCTTATAGCATAGAAAGATGGAAGGGTTTTTTTTTTTGATGTGGTAGAATTTATCAATAATTTACAATTTGTACTTTCCATGCTTTATTCAAAAAATCCTTTCCTACCCCAATATCATTACTATATGATTCTAAATTTCTTTTAAATTTTAAGATTTTCAAAAAAACGTTATTAAATCCATCTCCAATTTATTTTTATATATGATGAAATATAGGAAATTAATTTTATTTGTTCCAATATGAATAAGCAATTGTTTCTACACCATTTATTGAATAGTCTATCCTTTCCTCTCATGATCTACAATGCCAGTTCTGTCCTAACCAAGGTTCCTCATACAGTTAACTTTTGAACAACATGGGTTTGAAGTGCACGGCTCTACTTATACATAGATTTTTTCCAACAGTAAATACTACAGTACTACATTATCCATGGTTGAATCCACAGGTGTGGAACCAGGGGTATGAAGGAACTGTGTGTATGTGAAGGGTCGACTGCAAATAATACATGGATTTTTAACTGCGAGAAGCGTTGGTGTACCTAACCCCTGCAGTTTTCCAGGGTCAGCTGTACTCTCAGATTTATGTCTGAGTCTCTCTTTTCTCCAAATGATCTGTTTGCCTCTCTCTACACAAATATTATACTGTTTTAATTACTATAGTTTTCTAAATCTTGATATCTGTAGGATAAGTACTTCCTATTTATTCTTCTTCATAATTGTCTTGGATATTCTTGGTCTCTTAATTTTTCATATGAATTTTAGATTCAACTTAAGTTTCATGAAAAATCTTGTTGGCATTTTGTTTGGAATTGCCTTGAATTGATAGATTAATTTTTGGAACTGTGGACATCTTTAAGTTAATGAATTGTTCTATATGTAAAAATGGTATATGTCTATTTTTATTAAAGTCTTCTTTAAGTCTTTCAGTAGTGCTTATAATATTTTCCATAAAGATCATGGGCATCTTTTGTTAAAGTTTTCCTTATGTTAATAGTGTTGCTTGTTATTATGAATGGTAGCTTTATTTTAACTAGTTTTATTAAGTTATAATTTACAAACAATGAATTTCACTAATTGTGTGATGAGTTTTGACAAGTATATATAGTTGTGTAATGGTCACTACAATCAAGATACAGAACATTTCCATCACTCCAAAAAGTCTCTTCATGCCCCTTGAAGTGAATCTCTTCCACTCACACTGGGTCCCTGGCAACTGTTGATATATTTCTTTTCACAATAGTTTGTATATTTTTAGAATTTCATATAAGTGGAATTATATAGTATATAGGCTTTTGTGCCTGACTTCTTTTACTCAGCATAAAGCTTTTATTTTTAAGCTCTTTATTGGAATATAATTGCTTTACATTCTTGTACCAGTTTTGAGGTACACCAAAGTGAATCAGCTGTATTTATACATATATCCCCATATCCCCTCCCGACCATGACTCCCTCTCATCCACCCTGTCCTGGCCCTCTAAGGCAGCACCCATCATCGAGGTGATCTCCCTTTGTTATACAGCAGCTTCCCACTAGCTATCTATTTTACAGTCGGTAGTGTATGTATGTCTATGCTACTCTCTCACTTCAGCCCAGCTTCCCTTTGCACCCTGCCCCCCCCAACCCCATGTCCTCCAGTCCATTCTCTGCATCTGCATCCTTATTCTTGCCCTGTCACTGCATTCATCAGTATCATATTTTTTTTAAGATTCCATATATATGAGTTAGCAAACAATATTTGTTTTTCTCTTTCTGGATTACTTCACTCTGTATGACAGACTCTATCCACCTCATTACGTATAGCTCCATTTCATCCCTATTTATGGCTGAGTAATATTCCATTGTATATACGTGCCACATCTTCTTTATCCATTCATCTGTTGATGGGCATTTAGGTGCCTTCCATGTCCTGGCTATTGTAAATAGTGCTGCAATGAACATTGTGGTACATGTTTCTTTTGGGATTATGGTGTTCTCTGGGTATATGGTAGAGGGATTACTGGATCATATGGTAGTTCTATTTGTAGTTTTTTGAGGAATCTCCAAACTGTTTTCCAGAGTGGCTGTACCAATATACATTCGCACCAACAGTGCAGGAGAGTTCCCTTTTCTCCACACCCTCTCCAACATTTATTGCTTCTGGTCTTTTTGCTGATGTCCATTCTGACTGGTGTGAGATGAGATCTCATTGTGGCTTTGACTTGCATTTCTCTAATGATTAGTGATGTTGAGCATCTTTTCATGTGTTTGTTGGCCATCTGTGTGTCTTCTTTGCAGAAATGTCTGTTTATGTCTTCCACCCATGTGTGGATTGGGTTATTTGCTTTCTTGGTATGAAGCTGCATGAGCTGCTTGTATATTTTGGAGATTAATCCTTTGTCTGTTGCTTCATTGGCAAGTATTTTCTCCCATTCTGAGGCTTGTCTTCTTTTCTTGTTTATGGTTTGTTTTGCTGTGCAAAAGCTTTTAACTTTCAGTAGGTCTCATTTGTTTATTCTTGATTTTATTTCCATTATTCTAGGAGGTGGGTCCAAAAGGATCTTTCTTTGATGTATGCCATAGAGTGTTCTGCCTATGTTTTCCTCTAGGAGTTTTATAGTGTCTGGCCTTACATTTAGGTCTTTAATCCATTGTGAGTTTATTTTTGTGTATGGTGTTAGGAAGGGTTCTAATTTCATTCCTTTACATGTTGCTGTCCAATTTTCCCAGCACCACTTATTGAAGAGGCTGTCTTTTTTCCATTGTATATTCTTGCCTCCTTTGTCAAAGATAAGGTGCCCATATGTGCTTTGGTTTACCTCTGAGTTCTCTATTCTGTTCCATTGATCTTCCTTTCTATTTCATCATCAATTTATGATAAAAACTCTCCAGAAAATGGACATAGAAGGATATTACCTCAACATAATAAAAGCCATATATGAGAAACCAAAAGCCAACATCATTCTCAATGGGGAAAAACTGAAAGAATGCCCTCTAAGAACAGGAACAAGACAAGGGTGTCCACTCATTATTATTATTCAACACAGTTTTGGAAGTTCTAGCCACAGCCATCAGAGAAGAAAATGAAATAAAAGGAATCCAAATTGAAAAAGAAGAAGGAAATGTCACTCTCTGCAGATGACATGATCTTATACATAGAAAACCCTGAAGACTCTACCAGAAAACTGCTAGCACTAATTGATGAATTTAGTAAAGTAGCAGGATACAAAATGAATGTGCAGAAATCTCTTGCATTCCTATACACTAACAATGAAAAAGCGGAAAGAGAAATTAAGGAATCTCTCCCATTTACCATGGCAACAAAAAGAAAAAAATACCTAGGAATAAACCTGCCTAAGGAGGCCAAAGACCTGTATGCAGAAAACTATAAGACACTGATGGAAGAAATCAAAGACGATACAAACAGATGGAGAGACATACCATGTTCTTGGATTGGAAGAATCAACATTGTGAAAATGACTATATTACCCAAAGCAATTTACAGATTCAATGCAATCCCTATCAAATTACCAACAGCATTTTTTCACAGAACTAGAACAAGAAATCTTATGATTTGTATGGAAACGTAAAAGACCCCGAATAGCCAAAGCAATCTTGAGAAGGAAAGACAGAGTTGGTGGAATTAGGCTTCCTGACTTCAAACTAAACTACAAGGCCACAGTGATCAAGACAGTATGGTACTGGCATAACGTTTTTTAGATTCATGCATGTTTTTGCTTATATCAGTAGTTTTCCTTTTTATTGCTGAGTAGTATTCTATTGTATGGATGTACCACAGTTTATCCATTCATCAGCTCATGGTTGTGTCCAGGTTTTGCCTGTAATAAACAAAGCTATTATAAACTTTCACATGATGAGTCTTTATGTGGACATGTTTTCCTTTCCTTTGGATACATTTCTAGGGTGGGGTTGCTGGGTCATATAATATGTGTATGTTTAACTTTATAAAAATTGCCAATCTGTTTTATAAAATGGCTATACCATTTTTGCATTTCCACCAAAAATATATGCAAAGTTCTGAGAATTGTCCCACATTCTTAACAACACTTGATGTTTTCAGTTTTCTTCACTTTAGCCAGTGAATGGTAACTATTAAAAAACCTATTTTCTAATTGTTTTTGCTACTGTATAAGATTAGTATTGATTTTTTAAAATATCTTCTATGTAGCAAGATTGAGAAATTCCCTTAATAGGTAAAATAATTTGTCTGAAAATTTTCTTTGATTTTCTATGTAACCAATCAAGTAGTCCATGAACAATGACACTTTCTTCCATTCCAGTGCTTAAATCTATATCTATTCTTTGTCTTATTGAATTGACAATGATCTCTCCAATGCAGTGTTAAATAGTAATTTGCAGTGCAGTTATCCTCACAGTGTTCATGGCTCTAATGAAAATGTTTCTACAGCTTTTACACTAATCATAACGTTTCTTGTAGGTTTTTGGTAGATATCATTGTCAGTTTAAAATTTTCTCTCTATTTTGATTTGTTTAGAAGGCTTTTTTTCATAGAGAGTGGTTGAATTTCATTTTTTTTAATCTATTAAGATGAGTACATATTATTTTCTCTTTAGTCAGCTTAAGTAATGACTCGCAGTAATGGGTTTTCTAAGGTTAGACTATCCTTTAATTCCTGAAAACAAGCTCATTAGATTGTATAGTATTATTTTTATACATTTTTTGAGTTCAATTAATGAATAATTTAATTAGGACTTTTGAGATTTTTAACAAAAGTGAGATTGGTATACAATTTTTGGTCTTTTTAACAAGGTTGTCTGGTTTCAGTTTCAACATTTTCCTAACCTCATAAAAAGGATTGGGTAGCTTTTCCTCTTTTTCTGTTCTGTGGAATATTTTATATAGAGATTGCCTGTTTTGTGATAGTTTGATAAAACTTACCTGAAAAAGAATATGGGATTTGTGTCTTTGGTGGCAGAGAGATTAGCTATGGATTGAATTTCTTCAGTGTCTAACGGCCTATTCATGTTTTCAACTTATTCTTGAATAAAATTTTGTTAATTTGTATTTTTCTATAGAATTTCTCATCTCATCAAAGTTTTTATGTTTATTGGCATAAAATGTTTCATAGCATACTCTTATTTTAAAAATCTAAAATGTTTATTTAGTAATATCTGTTTTTTCATTGCTCATAATGGTTATTCACGTTTTGATTCTTTTTTACTTATCCAATCTTATCAGAATATTGTCTATTTTATTAAGCTTTAACAAATTAAGTTTTGGCTTTATTAAGCATTTTTATTTTTGTTTCCTATTTCATTAATTTCTGTTTTGATATTTATTTCCTTTCTTTTACTTTCTTCTGGTTTGCATCATGATTCTTTTCTAACTTCTTGAATGCTAAATATATCAATATTCAGCTATTTTGTTTCATATTGCATGCATCACATTTTCTTATAACACATCAGGTACACTCTACAAGTTGATCTATGTCATTCAATAGCAATTGTGTGTAATTTTAATTAAATTTTTTCTTTATTCCATTCAGAAGGATTTTTGTCTAAATGTATAGGGGGTTTGGGGGGATTTTTTTGTTAACTTCTATTTTATTGCATTTTATGAGAGTGTTATTAATATGATATTGCAAATAGAATTTGAGACTTGCTTTGATACTTGACTTTTCTGAAGAAGTTTTGGCAGTTTTCCTATGAAAAATGGCATTTTCTGAGGTATCTGAGCAAGAGGCTAAAGTGATTGTTGGAAAATCTCTCCTTCTACCTGGGTTTAGTTTCAGGAGAAAGCCCTAAGGGCTGACCATAGGGTGTGGTGACCCTCCATTTCCACCTGTACATTTTCTAAATAAATGGGATTGCAGGACATTTCAGGATATTTTCTTTCCTTCTTTACTTCCTTCTTCCTTTCCTCCCTCCCTACTTTCCTTAATTCTTTCTTTCTTTCCTTTCTTCCTTATCTTTATTTCTTTGTTCGCTCTGTGCCTCAGATGTGTTAAGCAAAGGCTCAATCTAAAGAAAATGTGTTGCTACTGACTCAGTCTCCAGTGTTCATCTCTCAGTACCTTGATGCCACATGTGCATAGCACAAACCTAGGATTTTAAAAAAGTGAAATGATCACTCTAATGAAGGTTGGAAAAGTGGTTAAAAATGAAGGCTCTAAATTCAAACAGATTTGAGTTCAAAATTCTAACTCTATCCCATACTGGCTGTGTATGTGTAACTGAGCAAGCCACAAATTCTCTGATACTCCTAATAAAGTCAGGATAAAATCACATTGTTGAACCCATGGAATATACAACACCAAGATGAATGCTGATGTAAACTATGAATTTGGGGTGATTATGATGTGTCAATGTAAGTTCATCAACTGAAACAAATGTACCACTCTGATGGAGAGTGTTGATCATGGGGGAGGGTATGTATATGAAGAGGCAGAGGATATATGGGGACTCTTTATACCTTTCCTTGAATTTTGCTGTGTACCTAAAACTCGTCTAAAAAATAAAGTCTTAATTTTTAAAAATTTAAATGTTTGTTGTGATGATTAAATGAGATAATCTGAAGATTTATCATAGTGTCAGCATTTACTAGGTTCACAATAAATGCTAGTTCTCCATTCCCTTCAGCTACAGTTAACTCATATCTAATTAATTCTGCCTTGCTTTGAGCTCCACATAAACCCTCTTCAGCTACAGGCACATGTTTGTTCACCCAATGGGCACTTGTTTTGCACAGCTCACTATTACTGGGAAAGTCAAATACAGATGTGATCCGTTTCCCCAAAGAACTTTAATCTAGTTGGGAATACAACACACACACATCAAATCAATAGAAAGCAATGTATTTGCAAATGCTGAGTTATAATGCTGGTGGGGGGTGGGAGGGTGGGCAGAGGCATAAGAAAAGGTCAAACTGGATGTAAATGCTGGAGAGGAGGTAGACTATTGAAAAAGGAAAGGAGGGAGTGAATTAGTAATACATTTCTGGCTTTTCAGAGGGTTCAGAAGTAGACACAAATGCCCATGACGAAGCCCAATGAAAAGTTCTTATTCTTCTCATGAATATTTCATTAATGCCAACTTGGCTCCAGACACTGAGGTGATTACATAGCCATGAGACACCCTGGTCTTCCCCTGAAAGGCATACAATCTAGTAGAGGAAGCAAGATATGGGTACAAGAAAAGTGGAATAGAATAAGGTAGTATAGGAGTATAGGATGATTGCATGTTGTAATCATTGGTTCCAACATTCCAAGGTAGAGGTGAACACTTTTGGTCAGCTCAGGAGGAAGGTTGTGATTAAAAATATGGGGAGGATCTTTCACTGCTGAAAAGTGAGGGTGTCATGAATGAAGAAAATTGTAAGTGAAAAGGGAAGGATATGAAGTATGGAGAAGGAAAGAGGGGTTGTGAAAGATAAAGTTTGAGAGGTAAGATTCTGATTGTAGGGGACCTGTACGTTAAAGGATTTGGACTTTATTCTGAGGATAATGAAAAGCCAGTGAAGAGTTCAAGTAGAACAGTGGATGCAGTCAGACTTCTGCTTAGAATAATCATAAGGCAGCAGAGTGGAGGATAAATTGGTCAGGGTGAGCCTGGAGGCAGTGAGACCAGTTAGAAGGCTACTGCACTAGTCCAGGCAAATGATAAAAGGGAGAAAATCCTGCTCTATGACAGAGGAATTCCCAATAAGGAAGGTGTCAGAAAACAAGATCCTCCTCTAGGTCTGGCTGCCTTTAGACTTGAAACGACTACATTAGGTCACACCTGTTTAGACCTTGCCCAAACCTAGCTTGATGATAAGTTTTGAGTCAGGAAATAATTCCCTGATAGCTTCTTGTGACCAACGCCTCATATTTGTTGGTTCTCTGGTCAATTTGAGTAGTGTGGACTGAAGAGAGAACAAAGTAAAGCCAGAGTAAAGTTTTACGGAGTCTTGGCCTCCATAAAACATGATTCTTACCACAACTGTAAGTAGCCACACACCATCAGCCTCAAAGCCATCTTGGATCATTTTAGGGAAATCAGAGCCCTGTTTATACCTTCCTCATGTATGGTAGTAAGGAATTGTTTAGCTGTTAGTAAGACGTACAAAGAAGGTATATCAGCCCTACCCAATGATCTCCCCACTTTGTCAATTATCTTTGCTTCTAAATTTGCCTTCTACCCTGTTCCAGCCAAAGCAGACTTTTTTTTTTATATTTTATTTTTTTATTATTTTTTGGGGGGTACACCAAGTTCAATCATCTGTTTTTATACGCATATCCCTGTATTCCCTCCCTTCCTTGACTCCCCCCACCTCGAGTCCCCCCCACCCTCCCCGCCCCAGTCCTCTAAGGCATCTTCCATGCTCGAGTTGGACTCCCTTTGTTATACAACAACTTCCCACTGGCCATCTATTTTACAGTTGGTAGTATATATATGTCTGTGCTACTCTCTCGCTTCGTCTCAGTTTCCCCTTCACCCCCCGTCCCCTCCCATACCTCGAGTTCTCCAGTCCATTCTCTGTATCTGCATCCTTGTTCTTGTCACTGAGTTCATCAGTACCATTTTTAGATTCCGTATATGTGAGTTAGCATACAATATTTGTTTTTCTATTTCTGACTTACTTCATTCTGTATGACAGACTCTAGGTCTAGCCACCTCATTACATATAGCTCCATCTCATCCCTTTTTATAGCTGAGGAATATTCCATTGTATATATATGCCACATCTTCTTTATCCATTCATTTGTTGATGGGCATTTAGGTTGCTTCCATGTCCTGGCTATTGTAAATAGTGCTGCAATAAACATTATGGTACAAGTTTCTTTTGGGATTATGGTTTTCTTTGGGTATATGCCCAGAAGTGGGATTACTGGATCATATGGTAGTTCTATTTGTAGTTTTTTAAGGAACCTCCAAATTGTTTTCCATAGTGGCTGGACCAACTTACAATCCCACCAACAGTGCAGGAGAGTTCCCTTTTCTCCACACCCTCTCCAACATTTATTGTTTCCAGATTTTGTGATGATGGCCATTCTGACTGGTGTGAGGTGATACCTCATTGTGGCTTTGACTTGCATTTCTCTGATGATCAGTGATGTTGAGCATCTTTTCATGTGTTTGTTGACCATCTGGATGTCTTCTTTGGAGAAATGTCTATTTAGGTCTTCCACCCATGTGTGGATTGGGTTATTTGCTTTTTTGGTATTAAGCTTCATGAGCTGCTTGTATATTTTGGAGGTTAATCCTTTGTCCATTGTTTCATAGGCAACTATTTTTTCCCATTCTGAGGGTTGCCTTTTAGTCTTGTTTATGGTTTCTTTCACTGTGCAAAAGCTTTTAAGTTTCATGAGGTCCCATCTGTTTATTCTTGATTTTATTTCCATGATTCTAGGAGGTGGGTCCAAAAGGATCTTGCTTTGATGGATGTCATAGAGTGTTCTGCCTATGTTTTCCTCTAGGAGTTTTATAGTGTCTGGCCTTACATGTAGGTCTTTAATCCATTTGGAGTTTATTTTTGTGTATGGTGTTAGGAAGTGTTCTAATTTCATTCTTTGACATGTTGCTGTCCAATTTTCCCAGCACCACTTATTGAAGAGGCTGTCTTTTTTCCATTGTATACTCGTGCCTCCTTTGTCAAAGATAAGGTACCCATATGTGTTTCAGCCAAAGCAGACTTTTATGCACCTAGATTCTTTTTTCTCAGCCTTTGATTCCCAGTTCCCCTCATTCCCTTCACTACTCATCCATTTCTACCAGTCCTCACTCTTCATAGATTTTATTCAAACCACCCACCTCTTCCAAGAGGCTCTCTTATGAACCCAATCCATACTGCTTCCTTTGCCTCGAATCCCAGCCTCACAGCTTATATCCCTTGGTGTTTATTGATAGGCACCCTAATAATCCAAGATGTGATATAGTAGAATGGAAAGAACATAAGCTCTTTGGGCAAACAGACCCGGATTCAATTCCTTACTCATCATTAATTAGCTGTGTTACTTTGAGTGAGTTGCTTAACACTTTTCAGCTACAGTGTTCTCATCTGTAAAATGTGAGCAACAATAGTACCTACATCACAGAGTTCTTAGAAGGATTATGAGTTAACTGATTTGGCATTTATCACATAGAAAGGAGTCAATAAATGTCAATTTAACTGAAAAGTCGTAGTTGCCTTTTGGGTGGGATCTTCTGTCTTCCCTAAATTAATTGAAATATATTAAAAGTTTGTGACCATAGATTTCTTCCTTGTTATCCCTCTCCAACCCTGCATCTGGTATAGAGCTCTATATACAATGTGTTCAATTAATTTAATGACCAGATAAGGCATGATACAAAGCCACAGGTAAAGAATTGGCTATGGGGAAGGGAGCAGGTCTTAGGGAACCAAAACTATTATAAATTTGAAAGACCAGATTTACCAAAAAGGGAAAAAATTTGTAAACCTTGGATCCTGGAGGTTAATACAAGAGGTGGCATCTTGCCTTATGCAGAAGCAGCGTAATGTAGTAGAAGGAGTTTCAGAGTCAGACAGTCCTGAATTGAAATCTAGGTTCTACTGCATTCAAGCTATATGACTTTGGACAAATCAGCAAGCCACTCAAGGCCTCAGTTTCCTCATCTGTAAAATTAAAATAATAATACTTGACTTCCAGAGTTCTGGACAGGATGATTCAAGGCATAAAATTACTAGAATCATGTTTGAGACATGGTTGATGGCCAAAAATAAATCACCTACCTCTCCTTCCTTTACTCCATTGAACATCATGGAAATCTGGGTATGGGGAGGGGTAAGAATTGTGAGGTCTTCTTGATAACATTTCCAAAAGTTTCCTTCACATCTTTGTTCTTCAGACTGTAGATCATGCAGTTGAGCATGGGGATGACCACTGTGTAGAATACAGAGACCAGCCTGTCCATGCCTAGTAAGTATTCAGAGGCTGGGCGTAAGTAAATGAACACTGTGGTTCCATAGTACAGGCTGATAGCAGTCAGGTGGGATGCACAAGTTGAGAATGTCTTGTGTTTGCCCTGGGCTGAGGGTATTCTGATGATAGCCATGAAGACATATGTGTAGGAGACCAGGACTACTGTCAGGGACACAGACACATTAAAACCACCGCAGGCGAAGAGGAGAAGCTGAAGGACCTGTGTGTCAGAGCAGGAGAGTTTTAAAAGAGGAGGAATATCACAGAAGTAATAAGTGATGATATGGGACTTACCGAAGGTCAGATGAAAAGTTTTGCTAGTGAGGAGCACTGTGTTCATCAGGCCCACTGCATAGCTGGCAGCCACTAGCTGCAAAGCCTTGTGGACATGATGATATGGTAGAATAGAGGGCTGCAGATGGCCACATAGCGGTCATAGGCCATGGAGGCCAAGAGAAAGAACTCAGTGACAGCAAAGATCAAAAAGCAGCTTGTCTGGACCACACAACCAGAGAAGGAGATGGTTTGGCAACCAGAGAAAAACCCTATCAACATTTTAGGGGCTGTGACTGAAGAATAACAGAAATCAATAAAAGACTGTATGCTTAGGAAGAAATACATGGGAGTGTGGAGTCAGGAGCTCACCACAATGTGAACAAGGAGGCCCAGATTTCCAACCACTGTGACTGCATAGATGAGGAATAAGAGGGCAAAGAGGATGGGCTGAAGCTGAGGATCATCAGTGAGGCCCACGAGGAAGAAATCTCTCAACTCACTGGCATTGCCTGCTCCTGTTGGGCCACTGCAGGTCTGCAGGAGGGATATGTATGACAATAGTGAGACGTGTACAGCTCAGGTCCTTAAACAGAGATCTGCAGTGTCTGGCCCTGGCTACCTAAGACACAACGTATTGTGTGTGTCAACTGTGACAAATACTTCATCCTGGCTCACCTATTTCTTGCTACCCTCCAGCCTATTGGTTACAAGATTTAAAGACATAAGGATGGGATATGGAGTCAAAAGAATGGATCTGAATTTCAGCTTTTGCTACATATTGTCTCTCTGACCTTGGGCAAGTGCCTCAACCTCTCTGAGTCTTCTTTGTAAACAGGGATAAAATACCAATTTTGTAAGACTGGTTGTAAAGACTAAAGGTGATAGCAGGTGTATGTAAAATATATAGCAAGGCATGGGAAAAAGAGCAGGTACTCAGTGAATCCTAATTTTCTTCCTCCTTCAACATACTTCTTTCCAGCACCAAACCTGTCCTCAGCTAAAGTTTAGCCTGAGCATAAAGTCAAGGATGCAAATCTTAGAACATGGGAGGGACTCTACAAACTTACTAGTTCCTTCATTATCAGTTGTGTGTTTGAGGGACAGTAGAGGATGAGTGGAGGGGGAATATAATATAAAACAATAAAATATAGAGGTAAGAGGACAAGCTCCAAAGTCAATTATAGGTGGGTTAGAATCCAATACTATGGCTTACTAGCTGTGTGACCTTGGACAAGCTAGTTAACCTATCTGAGCTTCAGTTTCCTAATCTTTAACATGAGAGTACCAAATTTTTCCTACTTCATTGATGTGCTATGAAGATGAAATAATTCATGTAAAGCACTTAGCACAGTCTCTGGTACACACTAAGCATGTGGTAGCTTTTATAATGATTGGAAATCTTCTAGTTTGTCTGTTCAAACCACACAGAAGCCCCTTTTAGATTCTGGCACTTGTCTCTCTAAGAATCCCTTCCTAGCTGAGCTCCTGTTACTGATCATTGTGTGTGATTCTCCAGTGTGTTGATGCAGTAAAAAGGGTGAGAACAACTACTTTCATCTAATACTGTTTTCAAGAGGGAGAAATCCAGAAATCAGGACATCAAAAGGGGAAGTAATTTGCTCAAAGTTGCCCTGGGATTTGATGTAAGTGCCAGAACTCAAACCCAGGTGTCCTGTCTACAGTATTTCTTCCGCTTGAAGGAGGTAGCAGCTTTTGACCTCTCCTCTTTCAGAAGCATGAAATCCATATCCTTGTTAGAATACAGGGAGTAGCTTAGAAATCTCAATGTTGAATTCTGCTTAGGGTCATCTCTATCCTTTCTCTTAATCAGGAAGATTGACAATGCCTAACCATACTTTATTTTAATACTGTTTTTCCTGTTAAGAGCTGAGACAGTGAGGGACAAACTATAGCATTGCACAGAGAATTTATATCATTGTCTTTAGAGTCAGAACACCTGGGTTTGAGTTCTGATTCCACACTATTTTTCGCTCTATAGTATTTGGTAAGTCCTTTCTGGGTCATAACATCTTCATCTATAAAATGGGCATAACACTTGCTCTTCTGAATTCACAAGATTACTGCAAAGATCCAATGAGAGTCTCTAGGAAAATGCTTTGTAAAGTTTAAATATAGTCAGGGCAAATATTCAGAAAGCATGCACTGGGATAGCCATGTCAACTTTTAAAACATTCTATGACGATTGCTAATTTGCTGCTCTTGAGCCCCCTCCTCCTTGGGTGATTCCCTGGCACCTGCCAGCCCACCTTGGTTTTCACAACATTGACCTCCATGTTCTTGTGGGCTACAAGTCAGACCCTAGAAGAGAAAGATAGATTAGCCTCTAGCAACCTGTAAGTTAATGCCTGATGCCCTTCTGCTCTTCCAAAGCTGTAGCTGCCAGATTTTGGCAGGTGTTCCATTAAAGTCACCTTTATGGCCATCTTTGGGAACTGAAATGTCCACAGTACATAGTAAAATCATTAAAATTTTAAATATTATCATGAATATATTAATAAATACCATTAATAAAGTACCTAGTAAGTGCCACACATTATGCTGGGTGATTGACATATCATTTTACTTAACCTGCTTAACCACCTTAACAAGTAACTGCTATTATTATCATTTCCATCCTACAAACCAGGCAACTGAGGCTTGGAGCATTTCAATGCCTTGCTCAAGATCTCATGGCTGTTAAGTGGCAGAGTCTACATTCAAATATGGTTTCGCAATATTCTAATGCTATCATTGTGTTTATGCTGTCTTTTCTAAATATAGAGTCATACAATTAGAGATTGTTAGTTTTTTCCAAGGGATTTACAAATCCTTTCTTTGTTATCATGCTAATCTTGGATATAACAAAAGTGGTTTCTCTTAATTTTATAGATGATGAATTGAAGCCACAAAAAAGTTATGTATTTTGTTCTTGGACATGCATGCATTCATTCACTCAGCTAATATTTATTGATTGCTTGATGTGTTCCAGGAAATGTGATAGGCACTAGGGGACCTTCCAATCCAAAGGAATAGATGGACAACCAACTAAAAAACAAATACATAAATAATATTTGAATAATAAAATTATAAAGAAAATAAAATAAGCTAATAGAATAGAGAGAACTCAGAGTCTGGAAAGGAAACATTAGGTAGAGTGGAAGGGAAAGCCTGTCTGAGGAGTTGATATTAGAAGCTAGAATCTGAATGGAAAGAAGCCAGCCACACAAAGATCCAGAGTACACCCAGATACTTAGTGACATTGTCAGGAATAGGATCGAGGTCTCCTAAATTCTACCCAGAGCTCCCATCTCCAGTTGGAAGAAAGGCAATAATAGAAGTTGACTAGGAATGACTGAATATGTGGGACATTCAAACTTTAATCTGCAAGCATCCCTGTCCTTTATCACTCACCTTTATTCTTTGAATGCCTCTAGAAGTCACAAATATTCACCAACCACTTTTCTGTTTCTGTACTCATTGAAGATGCTTCAGCCCAGCATCAGCAGTTGGGCTTTTCCCAGACGTTCCCTTGGCAATCACAGGTAAGTTTGTGTGCCCACAACAGTAAAGCATGTGGAACTAAGCTCCAAGTTATACTTCCCTCCCCACTTTCCCCTCCAGGCTTGGCCTTTTCTGTGTAATTGGCAGAATCATTAATATAGCAAAATTTCTGTCTTTGTGACCAGTCTCCTGAGATGCTGAGGAAAGTAAGTTCAAGGGCTTACCAGCTGTGACATCCAAAATGGCTGGAGCAGTAAGCAGAGGCATACCCAATGGGGTGTTTTCACTGACTCATACTGAGAGTTTGGGGACCTGTAGTCACCACTGAGATGTTTTGGGAACAGTTGGAAGAATCAAATTGACTATGAGATGTATTGTGTTATAAACTTTTTATCTAAAATGCATTCTTAGTCATATTAAAAAGCCTTAGCCACAATTAAAATATCAGTTGTTTCCCCAAACATATGGATTCTAGGAATTAGGGATAAATGACCAATACAGAAGATGGGAGTAAGGATATATTTCTCATTTTATGATCTGTCATATCACCTTGTTTACTCAATCCTTTACTCTGATTATAAACTGTAAAGTACTTTAAACATCAAAGAATTATTTAATTAGTTTTTCTGTGGTCAGCAAAGTAACTGAGTGCCACTTAGTGTTCTAATAAAATACTCTTGTACCTGAAATATATGTGGCAGCAAGCTGCCTCGTACCATACTGTTTCATTTTTTATCAGACCAGATTTTTTCTATGTATTTGTTTTATTTTTTTTATTCAATAAATGTTTATTAAATATCTGTCATGTGTTTGTCATTGTGCTAGGACCTGGAAATATAAAATCGATAGTAAATTAATAATATCCCTTACATAAACTCCACTTCCTCTCCTTAATACATGCACACACATGAGTGTGCTCACACACAAACACACATAGTCTCTCATTTGGAAGGCAAAAGCAGCTTCGATCTCCTTCGCTGCTGGCTCATTAGCAGCTTTTATAGAAAAAACGAAGTTATTATGCATTTTAAGGGCTAAATCTATTGATTTTAAAGCAAGAAAATTGTTTAAAAAGTAGACTTTATAGACATGTCTCTTGTGGGTAGATTCATTTAATTCTATTGCTTGGCTGTGCAAATATTTTTAGCCATTTAAAGGAGAAATTATTTTTTTTTCTTCAAGTTAAATTGTGGTACATTAGGTGATATTTGAACCAGTTTATGAGCTTCTGCTATGGCATGATGGGCTGACTCCACATATTGAAGAGTGCTGTCCCCAAATTTAATTATTTTGGGGCATTACACCGAGTAGGGTAAAATGAGCCATTTTGTTCATCACGACTGCAGCCATTGCTGAAATGAAGGTTATGGGATAACAACTTAAAGGCTAACTCATTAATGCTCAGGGATGAATGTGGTAATGTGCCAGCAGACCAAATTGATGCCTGAATGTTTTCATCTACAGACCTGTATCTCTTTCCCATGTTGTGATATACTAATGGGGGTGTCTTTATCCATTGTCACTGCCTGTAGACATTTGAATACCTTAGATGCAATACTTTCTGGGCACTCAGCCCTGCACCCTATCAATTTCTCAAAGTCCAAAGATCTCTTAGTGGCTAGAAGTAAAATTCTGATGGTGCCATAAAAGGCCTAATTTATAAAGATTTCTAACCATGGCATCAATGCAGTCCTTGCTTTTTTTCTCATAGGTGTTTATTAGTGAGCATTGCACCACCCCTAACTATTTGATGGGGGAAATGGACTAAATTAGTTCTCCAAATTGTGAAGACTGTGGATTTATGCCTAACTGAAAGCATTTCCTTCCTTTCAATGTTGAAGTGAGTGAAATTTCTGACATTTCTCCATTTGTGCCATGCATTTCTGGAGGATGTGAGGAATAGTCTGATGATACTCAAATGTGTTTCCCCTTCTTGTGTTACTGCGCTGATGGCTTGACAAAGGAGTCATCTATCCTGGTGACAGATCCTGAGGGATTTCCTTTCACCAGTCTACAGTGAATGAGGGCAGGTGTCCATCTTCATGGAGCCTCGAAAATGGAGTACTTTACTATCCTCCTTGAAATGAGTGTCCCCTCTTGGTTATGATGTCGTCCTGGCCATTTGCTCTCTGAAATGAAATTTTCTCTAACTTTTCTGAATGTATATTATATAGCTCAAAAGTTACAGTTTCATGCTCTGTATTTTAAAAGGATTTATTTAAGCAGTCAGTACAAGGAACTCTGCTAAATCCAATCACAAAATTTTATGTTATTCTCACAACAACTTTATGGGTAGGTACTATATTTCTGTTTTATAGGTGAAGAAAGTGAAGCTCAGAGAAAATAAATAAATTACTCAGGATCACACGGATGATACGTAACTAAGCCAGGAATATTATCCAGGTCCTTCTGACTCTACAATCTATCAATCAATGTTCTTTTGGCCACAGCACATTGAAATCATCTTTTAAAAACTTATTTGCTAATCTGCTCAGCATTTTTCTTTAAAACTGATGGTTTTCAACACATTAAAATCACCTGGGAGCTTAAAAATATACCCTACTTGGGTCCCATTTTCAGATTCTGATCTAACTGTTCTGGGATGTGATATGGGCATCCATATTTTTAAAAAGCTTCCCAGGTGACTCTAATGTATTGCCAGAGTTGAAAGCTACAATTTTAGAGTTTTATGCTGAGTTCCTTTTCCTGCTTCCTTTTTACAAGTAGCATATTTAACCCTAGCTGCCTGATTCCCCACAGGATCTGAGGAAAAATTTAGAGCTTTCATTTACTACAACAATTAGGGAGAGGTCTTTGCACAATGGTTAGGGACTAATGCCTTCGGATCTTCACAAGTGCCTCCTTATCTACTTGACCATCACTGAAATGGTGAACTGCAATCCTGGATAAACCCAAGGAATCATAAAAAAAGGCATTTCAGAAGTTACTGTAGACACATCTTCATCCCTTCCCTACAAGGAGATCTGGAGAGACATATCCTCCATCACAATTCTCAAAGCTATGAAGTACCTTCACTGAGGGGTGCTCTTTCTTTCTCTGTTTTTTTTTTTTTCTTTTAGACAACAAACTTTCATTGAACACACGTATGTGCCAGGAACTGTTAGTGGTTCTCAGGGTGATACTTCCCTTCTCTAGGGCACTTGGAATGGTGGGGAAGATTTTTTGACAGTGAAAATAGCTGTGAAGAAAGACTGGTATTAAGTTTAAGGTGGCCAAGGATGCTAAACATCCTGTAATGCTCAAAAATCTTGTGCAATTCTTTCATTCCAAATACCAAATAGCACTTTTACTGAGAAATAATAATGCATAATTCAGGTCTAAGATATGACTTATTTCCCCTTCAATAACAGTGGCTATGATCACCATCATCATATTCCTGTTGAGATTTTTTTTTTACTGTATATTACGCAACAATTTTTAAAAAAATTTTATTGGAGTATGGTTGCTTTACAAGGCTGTGTTAGCCTCCACTGCACAAAAAAAATGAATCAGCCATACACATAGAGATATCCCCTCCCTTTTGGACTTCTGTCCCATTTAGGTTGCCACACTACATTAGGTAGAGTTCCCTGTGCTATACAGTATGTTCCCACCAGCTGTCTATTTTATACATAGTATCAATAATGTATATGTGTCAATTCAGTCTCCCAATTCCTCCCACACCACCATTTTCATCCTTGGTATCATACATTTGTTCTGTACTTCTGTGTTTCTATTTCTGTTTTTCAAATAAGATCATCTATACCACTTTTTTCTAGATTCCACATATATGCATTATTATACTATACTTGCTTTTCTCTTTCTGACTTACTTCACTCTGTATGACACTCTCTAGGTCCATCCATGTCTCTGAAAATGACCCAATTTCATTCCTTTTTATGGCTGAGTAATAGTCATTTGTATATACATAACAAAATCTATTCCTGTTGAATTTCTCCTATTTTATAAATGAACTGTAACATGATCATAGAAGATATTATTCTTGTTTTTTAATTTAATTTTTATTGGTGTATAGTTGCTTTACAATGTTGTGTTAGTTTCCACTCTGATAGTTTTCTATACAAAGTGAATCAGCTATATCCCCTCTTTTTTGGATTTCCTTACCATTTAGGTCACCACGAAGCACTGAGTAGTTCCCTGTGCTATACACTAGGTTCTCATTAGTTATCCATTTTATACATAATAGTGTATGTATGTCCATTCCAACCTCCCAATCCATTCCACCCTCCCTTCCCCCCCTTGGTATTCATGTTTGTTCTCTATGTCTGTATCTCTACTTCTGATATGCAAATAAGATCATCTATACCATTTTTCTAGATTCCACATATATGCATTAATATACAATTTTTTTTTCTCTTTCTGTCTTACTTCACTCTGTATGACAGTCTCTAGGTCCATCCACCTCTCTACAAATGACGCAGTTTCATTCCTTTTTATGTCTGAGTAATATTCCGTTGCATATATGTACCACATCTTCTTTATCCATTCCTCTACTGATAGACATTTAGGTTGCTTCCATGTCCTGGCTGTTGTAAATAGAGCTGTAATGAACGTTGGGGTGCATGTGTCTTTTTGAATTATGTTTTTTTCTGGGTATATGCCCAGTAATGAGATTGCTGGATCATGTGGTAGTCCTATTTTTAGTTTTCTAAGGAACCTCCATACTGTTCTGTTGAGGGCTTTTAAAGGAATTTTGTCAGTCAATTTTGTCAGTCAGCAACTATTAAGCCCTTACTGCAATTGAATCTTTAACAGACACTATGTAAAAGGAAGACAGTCTTTAACTTTAGAGCTCATAATCTAGTTGGAGAGACAAAATATACACTTGTGAAGATTTAAAAACATTCCCCAAACAACATACCAACTAGTACATATATAAAGCCAAAAGGAGGGTGGTATAATGAAAAGAATATAATCTTCAGAGTCAGACATAACTAGGTTCAAATTTTGGCCTCAAAGTTTTTTTTTGTGTTATCTTGAGCATGATACTCAACATCTCTTGAGTGTCAGTTTTCTAATCTCTAAAATGGGATGTTTTCCTTGCAGAGTTTAAATAAGTATTACAAATAGTTATCTATTACAGCACTTGTAACATAGAAAGTGCTCAGTAAACAGAATTCCATATTGTTAAAAACAATATAATAAAAAAATATTTAACTGAGAAACCAACTGGAACACTCAACTCGACAATGATAGATAGACCATATCTCAGGTCGTACACCTAATCATAACACATTTGAAAAGAATTGAAATCATATAAAGTGTGGTGGCTGACTATAATTTATTTAAACTAGGAAGCAATAACAAAAAAATGGCAAAAATCTCCAATTATTTGGAAATTTAACCATCTAAATAATCCATGAAGCATAGGGGAAGACTCAAAGGAAATTGGAAATTACTTGGAAGGGAATGAAAATGAAAATGCAACATACCAAAACTTGGAGACTTCAGTTAAAGTGGTGCTTATAAATTTATAAAGTTGAAAGCATGTATCAGAAAATAAGAAAGATCTCAAATCAATTAAAAGTGTTTGTCTTAGAAAACTACTAAAATAATAGCAAATTAAACCATAATCAAACAAAAAGGAAATAATGAAGAGCATGAATCAATGAATATTTTTTTACCTTTTATAAAATTTTTCTGCTGATTTCTTTTTTATTTTATGTTTTTAAAGCTCTGTTGGAATATAATTGCTTTACACTGTTGTGCCAGTTTTTGCTGTACAACAGAGTGAATCAGCTGTATTTATACATATATTCCCGTATCCCCTCCCATCCACAACTCCTTTCCACCTTCTCTATCCTGGCCCTCTAAGTCATCACCCATCATCGAGTTGATCTCCCTGTGTTATGCAGCAGCTTCCCACTAGCTATCTATTTTACATTTGATAGTGTATATATATTAGTGCTACTCTCTCACTTCGTCCCAGTTTCCCTTCACCTCCTCCCCTCGTGCCCCGTGTCCTCAAGTCTGTTCTCGACATCTACATATTTATTCTTGCCGTCACTGGGTTCATCAGTATGATTTCTTTATATTCCATTTATATGAGTCAGCATATGGTATTTGTTTTTCTCTTTCTGGCTTATGTCGCTCTGCATGGCAGACTCTAGGTCTATCCACCTCATTACAAATAACTAAATTTCATTCATTTCTTTGGCTGAGTAATATTCCATTGTATATAATGCCACATATTCTTTATCCATTCAACTGTTGATAGGCATTTACGTTGCTTCCATCTCCTGGCTATTGTAAATAGTGCTGCAGTGAACATTGTGGTGCGTGTTTCCTTTTGGATTATGGTTTTCTCAGGGTATATGCCCAGGAGTGGGATTGCTGGGTCATACGGTAGTTCTATTTTTAGTTTTTTGAGGAACTCCATACCGATTTCCATAGTGGCTGTAGCAGTTTACATTCCCACCAACAGTGCAGGAGGGTTCCCTTTTCTCCACACCCTCCCCAGCATTTATGGTTTATAGATATTTTGATGATGACCATTCTGACTGGTGTGAGGTAATACCTCATTGTGTTTTGACTTGTATTTCTCTAATAATTAGTGATGTTGAGCATCTTTTCATGTGTTTGTTAGCCATCTGGATGTCTCTCTTGGAGAACTGTCTATTTAGGTCTTCTGCCCATTTTTGGATTGGGTTATTTGCTTTATTGGTAGTAAGCTACATGAGCTGCTTGTATATTTTGGAGATTAATCCTTTGTCTGTTGCTCCATTGGCAAATATTTTCTCCCATTCTGTGGGCTGCCTTCTTCTTTTATTTATGGTTTCTTTTGCTGTGCAAAAGCTTTTAAGTTTCATGAGGTCCCATTTGTTTATTATTTTATATTATTTCTATTATTTTAGGAGGTGGATCCAAAAGGATCTTGCTTTGATTTATGTCATAGAGTGGTCTGCCTATGTTTTCCTCTAAGAGGTTTACAGTATCTGGCCTTATATTTAGGACCTTAATCCATTGTGAGTTTATATTTGTGTATGGTGTTAGGAAGGGTTCTAATTTCTTTCTTTTACATGTAGCTGTCCAATTTTTCCAGCACCACTTATTGACATGTTGTCCTTTTTCCATTGCATATTCTTGCCTCCTTTGTCAAAGATAAGGTGCCCATATGTGCTTGGGTTTACCTCTGGGTTCTCTATTCTGTCCCATTGACCTATATTTCTGTTTTTGTGCTAGTACCATACTGTCTTGATCACTGTAGCCTTGTAGTATAGTTTGAGTTCAGGGAGCTTGATTCCACCAGCTCCGTCTTTTCTTCTCAAAATAGCTTTTGCTATTCAGGGTCTTTTGTGTATCCATACAAGTCATAAAATATGTTGTTCTATTTCTGTGGAAAATGCCATTGGTAATTTGGTAGAGATTGCATTGAATCTGTAAATTGCTTTGGGTAGTATAGTCATTTTCACAATGTTGATTCTTCCAATCCAAGAACATATGTCCCTCCATATGTTTGTATCGTCTTCCATTTCTTTCATCAGTGTCCTATAGTTTTTTGCATACAGGTCTTTTGCCTTCTTAATCAGGTTTATTCCCAGGTATTTCATTCTTCATATTGCAATGGTAAATGAGAGTGTTTCCATAATTTCTCTTTCTGCTCTTTCATTGTTAGTGTATAGGAATGCTAGAGATTTCTGTGCATTAATTTTGTGTCCTGCTACTTTTCTAAATTCATCGATTAGAGCTAATAGTTTTCTCGTAGCATCTTCAGGGTTTTCTATGTGTAACATCATGTCATCTGCAAAGAGTGACAATTTTACTTCTTTTCCAATTTGAATTCCTTTTATTCTGTTTTTGTCTCTGATTACTGTGGCTAAAACTTCCAAAACTATGTGAAAAAATAGTGGTGAGAGTGGGCACCCTTGTGTTGTTCCTGTTCTTAGAGGGAATGCTTTCATTTTTTCACCATTGAGAATGATGTTGGGTGTTGGTTCGTCATATATGCCTTTTATTATGTTGAGGTAATTTCCTTCTATGCCCATTTTCTGGAGAGCTTTTATCATAAATGGATGTTGAATTTTGTCAAAAGATTTTTCTGCGTTTATTGAGATGATCATATGGCTTTTATCCTTCAATTTGTTAATATGATGATTCACATTGATTAATTTGCATATATTGAAGAATCCTTGCATTCCAGGGATAAATCCCACTTGATCATGGTGTATGATCTTTTTTTAATGTGCTGTTGGATTCTGTTTGCTAGTATTTTGTTGAGGATTTTTGTATCTATATTCATCAGTGATATTGGCCTGTAATTTTCTTTATTTGTGATATCTTTTCCTGGTTTTTGTATCAGGATGCTGGTGGCCTCATAGAATGATTTTGGGAGTGTTCCTCCTTCTGCTATACTTTGGAAGAGTTTGAGAAGGATAGGTGTTAGTTCTTCTCTAAATGTTTGATAGAATTCGCCTGTGAAGCCATCTGGCCCTGGGCTTTTGTTTGTTGGGAAATTTTAAATCACAGTCTCAATTTCAGTGCTCGTGATTGATCTGTTCATATTTTCTATTTCATACTGGTTCAGTCTTGGAAGATTTTACTTTTCTCAGAATTTAACCATTTCTTCTAGATTATCCAATTTATTGCCATATAGTTGCTTGTAGTAGTTTCTCATGATCTTTTGTATTTCTGCGGTGCCAGTTGTTACTTCCTTTTCACTTCTAATTCTGTTGATTTGCATCTTCTCCATTTTTTTCTGGATGAGTCTGGCTAACGGTATCTCAATTTTGTTTATCTTCTCAAAGAATCAGCTTTTAGTTTTATCAATCTTTGCTATTGTTTCCTTCCTTTCTTTTTCATTTATTTCTGATCTGATCTTTAAGATTTCTTTCCTTCTGCTCACTTTGGGTTTTTTTTGTTCTTCTTTCTCTAATTGTTTTAGGTGAAAGATTGGGGTTTTTTTTGATATTTTTCTTGTTTCTTGAGATAGGATTGCATTGCTATAGGCTTCCATCTTAGAGTTGTGTTTACTGCATCCCATAGGTTTAGAGTTGTTGTGTTTTCATTGTCATTTATTTCTAGGTATTTTTTGATTTCCTCTTTGATTTCTTCAGTGATGTCTTGGTTATTTTTTTTAATTTTATTTATTTATTTATTATTATTTGGGGGGGTACACCAAGTTCAATCATCTGATTTTTTTGGGGGGGTACACCAAGTTCGATCATCTGTTTTTATACACATATCTCTGTATTCCCTCCCTTCCTTGACTCCCGCATCCTCGAGTCCCCCCCCACCCTCCCTGCCCCAGTCCTCTAAGGCATCTTCCATCCTCGAGTTGGACTCCCTTTGTTATACAACAACTTCCCACTGGCTATCTATTTTACAGTTGGTAGTATATATATGTCTGTGCTACTCTCTCGCTTCGTCTCATTTTCCCCTCCACCCCCCGTCCCCTCCCATACCACGAGTTCTCCAGTCCATTCTCTGTATCTGCGTCCTTGCTCTTGTCACTGAGTTCATCAGTACCATTTTTAGATTCCGTATATGTGAGTTAGCATACAATATTTGTCTTTCTCTTTCAGCCTTACTTCACTCTGTATGACAGACACTAGGTCTATCCACCTCATTACATATAGCTCCATCTCATCCCTTTTTATAGCTGAGTAATATTCCATTGTGTATATATGCCACATCTTCTTTATCCATTCATTTGCTGATGGGCATTAGGTTGCTTCCATGTCCTGGCTATTGTAAATAGTGCTGCAATAAACATTATGGTACATGTTTCTTTTGGGATTATGGTTTTCTTTGGGTATATGCCCAGGAGTGGGATTACTGGATCACATGGAAGTTCTATTTGTAGTTTTTTAAGGAACCTCCAAATTGTTTTCCATAGTGGCTGGACCAACTTACAATCCCACCAACAGTGCAGGAGAGTTCCCTTTTCTCCACACCCTCTCCAACATTTATTGTTTCCAGATTTTGTGATGATTGCCATTCTGACTGGTGTGAGGTGATACCTCATTGTGGCTTTGACTTGCATTTCTCTGATGATCAGTGATGTTGAGCATCTTTTCATGTGTTTGTTGACCATCTGGATGTCTTCTTTGGAGAAATGTCTATTTAGGTCTTCCACCCATGTGTGGATTGGGTTATTTGCTTTTTTGGTATTAAGCTTCATGAGCTGCTTGTATATTTTGGAGGTTAATCCTTTGTCCATTGTTTCATAGGCAACTATTTTTTCCCATTCTGAGGGTTGCCTTTTAGTCTTGTTTATGGTTTCTTTCACTGTGCAAAAGCTTTTAAGTTTCATGAGGTCCCATCTGTTTATTCTTGATTTTATTTCCATGATTCTAGGAGGTGGGTCCAAAAGGATCTTGCTTTGATGGATGTCATAGAGTGTTCTGCCTATGTTTTCCTCTAGGAGTTTTATAGTGTCTGGCCTTACATGTAGGTCTTTAATCCATTTGGAGTTTATTTTTGTGTATGGTGTTAGGAAGTGTTCTAATTTCATTCTTTGACATGTTGCTGTCCAATTTTCCCAGCACCACTTATTGAAGAGGCTGTCTTTTTTCCATTGTATACTCGTGCCTCCTTTGTCAAAGATAAGGTGCCCATATGTGTTTGGGCTTACTTCTGAGTTCTCTATTGTATTCCATTGATCTTCCTTTCTATTTTTGCGCCAGTACCATACTGTCTTTATCACTATGGCCTTATAGTATAGTTTGAAGTCAGGAAGCCTGATTCCACCAACTCCATTTTTCCTTCTCAAGATTGCTTTGGCTATTCAGGGTCTTTGGCATTTCCATACAAATCGTAAGATTTCTTGCTCTAGTTCTGTGAAAAATGCCATTGGTAATTTGATCGGGATTACATTGAATCTGTAAATTGCTTTGGGTAGTACAGTCATTTTCACGATGTTGATTCTTCCAATCCAAGAACATGGTATGTCCCTCCATCTGTTTGTGTTGTCTTTGATTTCTTTCAGCAATGTCTTAAAATATTCTGCATACAGATCTTTTGCCTCCTTAGGCAGGTTTATTCCTAGGTATTTATTCTTTGTGTTGCAATGGTGAATGAAAGAGTTTCCTTAATTTCCCTTTCTGCTCTTCCGTTGTTAGTGTATAGGAATGCAAGAGATTTCTGTGCATTAATTTTGTATCCTGCTACTTTACTAAACTCATCAATTAGTCCTAGCAGTTTTCTGGTAGAGTCTTTAGGGTTTTCTATATATAATATCATGTCCTCTGCAAAGTGTGACAATTTTACTTCTTCCTTTCCAATTTGTATTCCTTTTATTTCTTTTTCTTCTCTGATTGCTGTGGCTAAAACTTCCAAAACTATGTTGAATAATAATGGTGAGAGTGGACACCCTTGTCTTGTTCCTGTTCTTAGAGGGAATTCTTCCAGTTTTTCCCCATTGAGAATGATGTTGGCTTTTGGTCTCTCATATATGGCTTTTATTATGTTGAGATAATTTCCTTCTATGCCCATTTTCTGGAGAGTTTTTATCATAAATAGATGTTGATTTTTGTCAAAAGCTTTTTCTGCATCTATTGAGCAGATCATATGGTTTTTATCCTTCAATTTGTTAATATGATGTATCACATTGATTGATTTGCGTCTATTGAAGAATCCTTGCATCCCAGGGATAAACCCCACTTGATCATGGTGTATGATTTTTTTAATGTGCTGTTGGAGTCTGTTAGCTAGTATTTTGTTGAGGATTTTTGCATCTATTTTCATCAGTGATATTGGTCTGTAGTTTTCTTTTTTTGTGACATCTTTGCCTGGTTTTGGTATCAGGGTGATGGTGGCCTTGTAGATTGAGTTTGGGAGTGTTCCGCCTTCTGCAATATTTTGGAAGAGTTTGAGAAGGATAGGTGTTAGCTCTTCTCGAAATGTTTGATAGAATTCACCCATGAACCCATCTGGTCCTGGGCTTTTGTGTGTTGGGAGATTTTTAATCACTGCCTCAATTTCTGTATTTGTGATGGGTCTGTTGATAGTTTCTGTTTCTTCCTGGTTCAGTCTTTGAAGATTGTATTTTTCTAAGAATGTATCCATTTCTTCCAGGTTATCCAATTTGTTAGCATATAGTTGCTTGTAGTAAGTAGTGTCTCATGGTGTTTTGTATTTCTGAGGTGTCCATTGTTACTTCTCCTTTTTCATTTCTAATTCTGTTGATTTGCATCTTCTCCCTTTTTTTCTTGATGAGTCTGGCTAATGGTTTTTCAACTTTGTTAATCTTCTCAAAGAACCAGCTTTTAGTTTTACTAATTTTTGCTATTGCCTCCTTCCTTTGTTTTTCATTTATTTCTGCTCTGATCTTTATGATTTCTTTCCTTCTGCTCACTTTGGGGTTTCTTTGTTCTTCTTCTCTAATTGTTTTAGGTGTAAGGTTAGGTTGTTTATTCGATAATTTTCTTGTTTCTTAAGGTAGGACTGTATTGCTATAAACTTCGCTCTTAGAACTGCTTTTGCTGCATCCCATAGGTTTTGGGTTGTTGTGTTTTCATTGCCGTTTGTTTCTAGATATTTTTTGATTTCCTCTTTGATATCTTTAGTGATTCCTTGGTTGTTTAATAGTGAATTGTTTAGCCTCCTTGTGTTTGTATTTTTTGCTGTTTTTTTCCTGTAATTGATATCTAGTCTCATAGTGTTGTGGTCTGAGAACATGCTTGACATGATTTCAATTGTCTTGAATTTGCCAAGGTTTGATTTGTGACCCAAGATGTGATCTATCCTGGAAAATGTTCCGTGTGCACTTCAGAAGAAAGTGTATTCTGTCGTTTTTGGGTGGAATGTCCTATAAATATCAATTAAGTCAAGATGGTCTAATGTGTCATTTAAAGCTTGTGTGTCTTTATTTATTTTCTGTTTGGATGATCTGTCCATTGACGTAAGTGGGGTGTTCAAGTCTCCCACTATTATTGTGTTACTGTCGATGTCCCCTTTTATAGCTGTTAGCATTTGCCTTATGTATTGAGGTGCTCCTATGTTGGGAGCATAGATATTTACCATTGTGATATGTTCTTCTTGAATGGATCCCTTGATCATTATGTAGTGTCCTTCCTTGTCTTTTGTAATAATCTTTAGTTTCAAGTCTAATTTGTCTGATATGAGTATTGCTACTCCAGCTTTCTTTTGGCTTCCATTTGCATGGAATATCTTTTTCCATCCCTTTACTTTCAGTCTATATGTATCCCTTGGTCTGATGTGGGTTTCTTGTAGGCAGCATATAGAAGGGTCTTGTTTTTGTATCCATTCAGCCAGTCTGTGTCTTTTGGTTCGAGCATTTAATCCATTTACATTTAAGGTGATTATTGACTTGTGTGTTCCAATCACCATTTTCTTAATTGTTTTGGGTTTGTATTTGTAGGTGTTTTCCTTTTCTTGTGTTTCCTACTTAGAGAAGTTCCTTTAGCAATTGTTGTAAGGCTGGTTTGGTGGTGCTGAATTCTCTTAACTTTTGCTTGTCTGGAAAGCTTTTGATTTCTCCCTCAAATCTGAATGAGATTCTTGCTGGGTAGAGTATTCTTGGCTGTAGGTTTCTCTCTTTCAGGACTTTCAGTATATCCTGCCATTCCCTTCTGGCCTGCAGAGTTTCTGTAGAAAGGTCAGCTGTTATCCTTATGGGTTTTCCCTTATATATTATTTGTTGCTTTTCTCTTGCTGCTTTTAATATTTTTTCTTTGTGTTTAATTGTCATTAGTTTGATTAATATGTGCCTTGGTGTATTTCTCCTTGGGTTTATTCTGTATGGGACTCTCTGTGCTTCTTGGACTTGGTTAATTATTTCCTTTCCTATGTTGGGGAAGTTTTCCACTATAACCTCTTCAAATATTTTCACAGACCCTTTCTTGTTTTCTTCTTCTTCTGGGATGCCTATAATTCGAATGTTGGTTCGCTTAATGTTATCACTGAGGTCTCTGAGACTGTCTTCCATTCTTTTTATTCTTTTTTCTTTTTCCTGCTCTGTGGCAGTTATTTCCACCATTCTATCTTCCAACTAACTTACTCATTCTTCTGCCTCAGTTATTTGTTTAGACCATCTAGAGTATTTTTAATTTCAGTTATTGTGTTGTTCATTACTGTGTTTGCTCTTTAGCTCTTCTACATCCTTATTAACTGTTTCTTGTATTTTCTCTATTTTGTTTTTGAGATTTTGCATCATCTTTACTATCATTACTTTGAATTCTTTTTCAGGCAATTTGCCTCTTTCCTCTTCATTTTTTTTGGTCTTGTGGGTTTTTATCTTGCTCTTTTGCCTGTAAGATGTTTCTTTCTTTTCTCATTTTGTCTAATTTGTAGTATTTGCTTTCTCCTTTCCCTATGCTGCCTAGTAGTAATTCTTCTTGTTTCTGTTCTCTGCCCCCTGTGGTGGGGTTGTTCCACTGTCTTTAGTAGGCTTCCTAGTGGGAGGGTCTGGTGCCTGCTTTCTGGTATGTGGTTCTCAGTCTTTTCCCTCTGATGAGCAGGGCCATGTCTGGTGGTTTGTTTTAGGGTATCTGTGAGCTTAATATGGCTTTAGGTAATCTGTGTTCTGATAGGTGGGTTTGTGGTCCTGTCTTGTTTGTGGTTTGTTGTGAGGTATCCCACACTGGCAGTTGCAAGCAATTGGGCAAATCCCGGTCTTAGGCTTTGATAGAGGGCTATGTGAGAATTCTCTGTGGCCAGTCTTCCCTGTGGGTGAGGATTCTCTAGTAGTCAAGCATCCTGGACTTGGTGCTCCCTCTCCAGAGCCTCTGTCTTGACTTCTGGTTGAGGAATCCAGACTCCAGAGGTCACTCATCCTACTTATGTCAGGATCTTTGCAGTGTTTTCTTCTCTCCAAGGTCTTCTGCTAGTGTTCAACCAGTTTTCCGTGGGAATTATTGCATCTTTTGATGTATTCCCGATGCATCTGTGGAGAGAGATGCAATCCATGTCCTTCTGCTTCACTGCCATCTTTTTCCTCCTCTGCGCCTCTGCCGCAAGATGCCCACTGAGCTGCATCCTGGCTGAACATGGAGAAGCAATGAATTTTTTAAAAGGAGAGAGAAAGAAAATAAATGAAAAAAAAGTTGCCTCTTTGAAAAGATTAATAAAGTTGATAATTCTGTTTCAAGACTGAAAAGAGAAAAACATAAATTCCCAATATCAGGAATGAAAGAGGGATGTTACCACAGACCCTGCAGACATTAAAAGGAAAATAAGGGAATAGTATGAACAATTCTACACATATAAATTAGACAACTTAAATGAAGTCACCAACTCCTCAAAAGCCAAATTATCAAAATTTACTGAAAATTAAATATTTAACTTGAATAGTCCTTTAATTATTACAGAAATTGATTTCATAGTTAAAAATCTTATGAAAAATATATCTCTAGGTCTAAATTGTTTCATTGGTGTCATCCACCAAATTAAAGAAAATATAATAGCAATCTATTCCAGAAAATAGCAGTAAACACTTTCCATTTTACTTTATGATGCCAGCATTACCCTGATACCAAAACCAGTCAAAGATAGTGCAAAAAAATTAAAACTGCAAATCAATATCCTTCATACACCTAGATACAAAAATCCTCCATGAAATACTGGAAAACTAAAACCACAATACCCCAAAAGACTAAAACACTACAGCCAATTGGAATCTAACCTAGGAATGCAAGGACAGTTCAATACTAAAAAATCAATCAGATCAATCAATATAATTCACCACTTTAACAGTCTAAAGAAGAAAAAAAGCCAACATGATTATATCAATAGATGCATAAAATATTTGACAAAATAAAACATCCACTCATTATTTAAAAAAAAAAAACTCACAAGAAAATCAGGATTAAAATATTTCCTTCACCTGATAAAAAAGCATATATTAAAAATTTACAGTTAATATCATAATGATAAAGGACCGAGTGCTTTCCTCCTAAGATAAGGAACAAGGCAGGGATATCTACTCTCATAACTCATATTCAACACTGTACTAAAAGTTCCAGCTGATGGAGTAAGATAAGAAAAAGAAAGAAAGAAAGAACATACAGATTGGAAAGAAAGAAACAGTCCCCATTTGTAGACAAATGATTATCTATGTAGAAAATCTCAGGGAATGTAAAATAAAACCTTGTAGAGCTAATGAGTGAGTTTAGCAAGGTCACAGAATACAAGTTCAATACACAACATTTAATTGTATTTCTATTTTTTAATAAATTTCTGCAAGTTTTAAAGGTTACTTTCCACTTATAGTTATTGCAAAATATTGGCTGTATCCCCCATGTTGTGCAATACATCCTTGAACTTATCTTATATCCAATAGTTTGTACCTTCCAGTTTCCCACCCCATACTGCCTCCCCCCCCCCCGCCACTGGTAACCACTAGCTTGTTCCATATTTGTGAGTTTGATTCTTTTTTGTTACATTCACTAGTTTGTTGCAATTTTTAGATTCCACATATAAGTGATATCATATAGTATTTGTCTTTCTTTGTCTGACTTATTTCACTAAGCATAATGCCCACCACATCCATCCATGTTGCTGCAAATGGCAAAATTTCATTCTTTTTCTGGCTGAGTAGTATTCCACTGCATATATATACCACATCTTCTTTATCCATTCATCTGTTGATGGACACTTAGGTTGCTTCCATATCTTGGTAATTGTAAATAATGCTGCTATGAACATTGTGGTGCATGTATCTTTTTGAATTGGTGTGCGTCTTTGATTTTTCAGATACATACCCAGGAGAGTGATTGCTGGGTTGTATGGTAATCCTATTTTTAGCTTCTTGAGAAAAATCCATACTATTTTCCACAATGGCTGCACCAAGTTACATTCCCACCAACAGTGTACAAGTGTTCCCTTTTCTCTACATCTTTTCCAATATTTGCTATTTTCGGTCTTGTTGACAATAGCCATTCTGACAGGTGTAAGGTGATATCTCATTGTGATCTTGATTTGCATTTCCCTGATGATTAAGGATGTTGAGTATCTTTTCATGTGCCTGTTGATCATCTGCATTTCCACTGTCTAAAATTGTCTATTCAGTTTTCTGTCCATTTTTAAATCAGGTTGTTTGGTTTTTTGACGTTGAGTTGTATGAGCTGTTAATATATGTTGGATATTAATCTCTTATCTGTCATATCATTTGGAAATATTTTATCCCATTCAGTAGGTTGTCTTTTTATTTTCTCAATGGTTTCCTTTGATGTGCAAATGCTTTTAAGTTTAATTAGATTCCATTTATTTTTGCTTTTATTTCCTTTACTTCAGGAGATGGATCCAAAATGATATTGGTTTGATTTATGTTGGAATGTTCTGCTTATGTTTTCCTCTCAGAGTTTTATAGTATCTTGTCTTACATTTAGGTCTTTAATCCATTTTGAGTTTATTTTTGTATATGGCTTTAGAGAATGTTCTAGCTTCATTCCTTTACATGTAGCTGTTCAGTTTTTGCATCACCACTTATTGTAGAGACTGCCTTTTCTCCATCATATATTCTTGCCTCCTTTGCCATAGATTAATTGGCCATAAGTGCTTGGGTTTATTTATGGGCTCTCTATCCTGTTCCATTGATCTATGTATCTATTTTTGTGCCAGTACCATACTGTTTTGATTACCGTAGCTTTGTAGTATAGTCTGAAGTCAGGGCACATGATTCCTCCAACTCTGTTCCTCTTTCTCAAGATTGCTTTGGCTATTTAGGGTCTTTTGTGTTTCCATGCAAATTTTAAAATTATTTGTTCTACTTCTGTGAAAAATGCCATTGGTATTTTGATAGGGATTGCATTGAATCTGTAGATTGTCTTGGGTAGTATGGTTATTTTAACAATATTGATTCTTATCCAAGAACAGTGTGGCATGCAGGATCTTAGTTTCCCAAACAGGGATCAAACCCATGCCTCCTGCATTGGAAATGAGGAGTCTTGACCACTGCGCCACCAGGGAAGTCCTTCATCAGTGTCTTATAGTTTTTGGAGTACAGGTCTTTTGCCTCCTTAGGTAGGTTTATTCCTAGGTATTTTATTCTATTTGATGTGATAGTAAATGGGATTGTTTCCTAATTCCTCGTCCTGATACTTCATTGGTAGTGTACAGAAATGTAACAGATTTCTGTATATTAATTTTGTATCCTGCAACTTTACTGAATTCATTGGTGCACTCTAGTAGTTTTCTGGTGGCATGTTTAGAATTTTCTATATATAGTATCACGTCATCTGCAAACAGTTAATTGTATTTCTAAATTCAAGCAATGAACAACAAGAAGTCAAAATTAGGAAAATGTATATATATATATAATTTTAAATGGTTACAAAAATGAAATTGCTAAGTATTAATATAACAAACTTGTACAGGATTTGTATGCTAAAAATTATAAAATACTGATGAAAAGTTTCAAGAAAGATATAAATGGTGAGACATACCATGAGAATGGATTGGAGGATTCAGTGTAATAAAGATGCCAGTTCTCCTCAAGGTAATCTATAAATTTAATGCAGCATATATGTAGAATCTAGAAAAATGGTATAGACCATCTTATTTGCAAAGCAGGAATAGAGACACAAGTGTAGAGAACAAATGTTTGGACACCAAGGGGGAAAGGGGTGGGAGGAATTGGGAGACTGGGATTGACACATATACATTATTGATACTATGTATAAAACAGACAACTGATGGGAATATACCATATAGCACAGGGAACTCTACCTAATGCACTGTGGTGACCTAAATGGGAGGGAAGTCCAAAAGGGAGGGGATATATGTATGTGCATGGCTGATTCATTTTGCTGTGCAGTGGAGGCTAACACAACACTGCGAAGCAACCATACTACAATAAAAATTAATAAATAAACAAACAAATAAATAGTAAATTTAATGCAATAGCAATGAAAATCCCAGTAGAATTTTGTGGTTATTGTTACTATAGACAACAGGAATTTCTAAAGGTCTATATTCTAAATTTTATATAAAAGGAAAAAGAAAAGAAAATAGCTAAAACAATTTTGAGAAAAAGAACAAAGCTGATGGACTCACACTAACAAGTTTTAAGACTTAGCATAAAACCTACAGTAATGAATATAGTATGCATTGGCAAAGAAATAGACCCTTGGATCAATGGACCAGAATGGATAGTTGAGAAATAGACCCACACAATTTTGGCCATTTGGTCTTTGACAAAGGTATAAAAGCAATTCATTGGAGGAATTTTAATCTTTTCATCAAATGGAACAAGTGGTCATTCATATGTAAAAAAAATAAAAATAAAAATGAACTCTGACCTCAACTTCACACTTGATGCAAAAATTAACTCCAAATGGTGCATAGATAGATATAAATATAAAATGTAAAGCATTAAAGCTTACAGGAAACATAGGAGAAAACTTATGTAATCTGAGTTTAAGCAAAAGGTCTTAGAAAGGAAATGAAAACCATGACATATAAAAGAAAAAATAGATAAGTAAGTTCTTTGTTAAAATTAAGAACATTTTCTCTGTCAAAGGCACTGCCATGAAGATGAAAAAACAAAGACTGGGAGAAAATATTTGCAATTCATATATCCAACAAAGGACTTGTATCCAGGATATATGAATAACTCTGAAAACTCAACAGTAAAACAACAATCCAATTTAAAAATGGGCAAAAGGCATGAGCAGACATTTCACTGAAGAGAATATACAGATATAAAAATAAGTGCAGGAGAAGATATTTAGCATCAGTAGCTATTAGGCAGATGCAAATTAAAAACAAGATAAGATAACACTATCCAAAAATTATAATGTCTTTAAAAATACTGGAATACTAGTCTGTTGAGGATGTGGAGCAACTAGAATTCTTATACACTGCTCTTGGGAATGCAAAATTGTACAGCCACTCTAGAAAATTTATTGGAAGTTTCTTATCATGTTAAAAATGCACCTACCATATGACAAAGCAATTTTACTCTTGTTAATTTTTCTTAGAGAAATAAAAACTTATACTTAGGTAAAAATTTATATACCATTGTTTATAACAGCTTTGTTCATAATAGTGAAAAATTGGAAACAATGTAAACGTCCTTCAATGGATGAGTGGTAAAACAAACTGTGGTACAACCACATAACGTAATACGAAGTACTCAGCAAAACAAGCAAAAATCATTTCTGCCCTGGAAGCTCTCCCTGCAGGTTTCCGACAAATGTATTTGGATGTAAAGGGTTTACAACCAACAGAATAAAGGCATTTGACTACATTACTAAGTAAAGTGAGGTTAAGATGATTATGGTTACCATTTGTGGATAAAGCCTTCTAGTGGTGGAATGGAAGGACTTGGGAAATAGAGAAACATGAGCCTGAGAGAAAGTCATTAAATATTTATGGAGTGCCCTCTGAACTCATGCACTGCACTATTCTAGCAATGGGGACTGGTGAACTTCAAATTTATTGTACAACAAGGAAATATGTAAATAATTGCAGGAAGAAAATAGGTACCAGTCATGCAAGGGTTATAGATTAAGTGAATTCATAACAAGTTGAGTGTAAAGTGAAAAGACCACCATATAGAAAGTCATATTTTCTCACTGACTTCCATTATGACTGGAGAGGTGTAATATTTTTATTTTGCCTCAGCTAAAATAAACATCACATTTCAGGTTCTAAATGGGTGATTCAAAAAGCATGCTGCCTTTGTTGTTATATGTGAGGTTTAAGACTTTCACAATCTCTGAAGTCCAAATAGTCAATCAAACCATTTGAAATTTCAATATCTTTTAAAGAACCCTATTAATGATACACCACCAAGCTAATCCCCATTGAATGGACATACTCCCTGATATTGGGTTAAAAATATGTAGTGCAAGGAGCAGAAGCTCAGGAAACAAACATAAGAAGGTTACAATCCCAGCACTACCACAGCATCTGTGTTGATGTGGGATTTAACCTATCTGAATCTCATTTCCTATATAAGGGACTTTGTTTCTATGGGATCATAATATATAAGGAATCAGCTATGCTATTGAAGCAGATAGTACAAGTTTGTTCCTGTAAGCGTCATGTAGAAATTTCTGAGACTCAAGACAAGGAAACAAGCCCTTATTTGCACATTAACACTTTAATAACAAAGATTTGAACATACCTCTTACCTTCAAGCAAATTTTTCATTAATGGTAGTGTATTAAAAGCAATGCCTTTGATATGAAATGTGTTACTTCATTGGACTTCATAAAATATATAAACAGTCTGCATAAAGGGACTACTGTAAAATGTTGTTTACTTTTAATGAACTAGTCTAGTGTTACCTCAAAACTTTTAATGAAAGTTTCATCTGAACAGGTGGAAAAGAATGATGGATGGAATTCTGAAAAAAAAATTCTATCAAAACTTTGTTCTCCAGATCTTTTGTTTTGGCATGGAGAAGACCTCAGTGTAGAACCAGAAAACACCGTCTCTCTTCCCAGGAAGTAACCATGTCAGGATCATGGGGTGGGGGTAGGTAATTCCATAGCACAGGCTGAGAAGAGTTATATTGGAGTTAGCGAAATCATGGAGTTAAAAGCTGGAAGTCATATTTTGGAAATCAGCTCTTGAAATTGGGAAGAATGGCACCAAAGTGAGCAGAAGTGATAGCTGAAGAAGGAGGGGTGGAATATAAGATCTGGGAGTACTGCTAAGTTGATGGTCAGTTGAATCTCTTGGACTAGTGACAAGGGAGAATAGAGAGCTGCAGGTAGTGACATAGTCATCACAGGCCATTCATGCTAAGGGAAAGAATGCTGTGATATACAAGATGCTGAAGATTCTCATCTATGCTTTAGGACCTCAGAAAGAGAAGGGTAACCCAGGCTTGGAAAACATCTTTGCTAGGACTTTGAGAATGGAGAAAGTAAATGGCCAAAATCTAGGCATAACTGAAAGATAAATTGACATTGACCCCCATGAGAGTGCAACGTCCAGGTTCCCCATCAGGATGACAGTATACAAGACAATGAACAGTCCAAAGAGATGGATTAAACTAAAGTTAATGCTGAGGAAGATCAGTCATCCCTTGTAGAAGGAATTTTGCCACTACACAGGGATTTCCTTCCCATGGTTTCCAAATGGCATCTAGGACACAACTCCCAAGGCACAGACTCAGCAATATGGACAGGAACTTAATCTGAGAGATCTTCTGGGGCAGTACCTTGCCTTCAGGTTGGTAAGGTGCTCAATTTGAGATTGCCAATGCTAACTCTAATGTCTCTGTTCAACCTCAATGATCTTTTGTGGCATAAAAATGTGCTTTGTTCCACATTTATTTACATTTATGGATTTTATATTCCCTCTTTTAAGGGCTGGTCACCAAATTATGGGAAAGGACAGTGAAAATGAGTGAAGCTGGAAAAGGAAAGCTGCAGAACCCAGGAGGCTGTAAAGAGAACAGGTATACTACATCTTCCACTCTTGCCTTTGCATCTTGGCATAGATAGCTAGAAGGGGGCCAGGTCTAGGGCCCAATCTTGGTGTAGCTTTCACTTAGTAATTGAAACCCAAAGGATAAGGACCCTGAGAATCAGTTTTGTTTCTGTTTCCCAGTTGTGAAGCAAAGTTCTCACTGTGTCTCTCTCTTCTCAATATATTCATATGTCTTCCCAGTCTTACTGGATCAAGTTCCCATTTCACAGCCTGGCATTTAAGGCTCTCTTTCCACAACCCTTTTCCAATTATTTCTAGTCTTGGTTTTACTGTCCATGTTTACAAAAATTACAGTGGGGGTTTCAACCAGTAACAACTGCATTCTCTCTCTGGCTGAAGTATAAAAATTAAGACATGAAGGATGAGACACCACCATCTTGACCCTGTTACTCAGACCCTGGGATAAGTGTTGAGGAGCAGAGCCAGAGGGGAAAAGAAAAGACCAGGATGTTAACTGATAATGCAATCTCTTGGTGATCAGGCTGAGACATTGGACCAATAATGATGCCACAATGAGTATGCATGGGTGTATATGGGTTTTCTTAACCCAACTATTAGAGATATTCCAACTTCTTACTCTCTTTGAGCCCATTCCAGACTCTGTGCCTTATGCTGACCAATATGCTTATATGTATTTCTCTTCCTCTCAGTAGTCCAAGCTTCTACTCCCTTAAATTCCAGCTCAGGATGTTCTCCTTCAGAGGAAGCTTCTCTGATTGTTTCTTTCTCTGTATACCTATTTGCCTTCCCTTAACGTTTCTGGAATCTTTTAACAATCATGCATATGTTCCTACTATGAATAACAATTAAGGCTTTCAACTAGATCCCAAGTCCCTCAAGGCAATTTGCCATGGCCTTTTTAGTCCTCTCTCAATCCAATTCCAGTCTCAAAATTTTATTCTCTCTTGGTATGCACAACTCCTTTCCCTCCAGGATGTTCTAATTTTCTCACCATTCTTTTTCAATTTTTCGCTGGGTCCTCTTTTTCTACCCAAACTTTGATTGTTGGGATTCTTTCATTCACTCATTTGTACCTTAATTTTATTTATAGTTACACTATGACAGTCTGTGCATATTGTTCATGAATCTCTTCCCTTCCTTTCCCTTCCCTCCTCTCCCCTTTCCATTCCCTCTCCCTTCCTCCTCTTTCTCCTTGCCCTCCTCTTTTTAAACATCAATCAATTTGAAAGAGCTGATGATCTGTATTCCATAACTTTAACCCAAATGTTTCTCTTCAATTTCAGTCCTATTTATAGCTGCTTACTGGACATTCTCTCCTAGGTATCAGAGAATGTATCCCAAACCAAATATCTTCCATCTCTTTCAACTTGGCCTTTTCTTTGTGTCTCTCATTTCCATTAATTGTCTAATGTTTTACCAATTCACCATCATCATTGGCTTCCTTATGTTTATCCTCTATGTCTAATCAGTCACAAAACCTTATTGATTCAAATTCTCAGAAATCTCTCACATCTGTTTATCCCCATCCTTGCATGTCTCTATTGTTATTGCCTTAATGCTGGTCTTCATACTCTTTTATATGGGTTATTGTAATAGTTACTTTAGCTATCTTTCTTCCTAGCTCCCCCCGGTCCATCTTCCACCTGCTCCTAAAGTTATCTTGCTAAATGGATTTTACCATGTAACTCCTTTGCTTTGGAAATGTTTATAATCCTCCACCATATACAGTATAAAGTCCAAACTGCTATTTGGCACAGCAGTTTCAGGCCAACACAATCTGGGCTCAAATCAATTTTCCAGATGTACTTTTCATCATTCCCTCCATGTGCCCTACACTTCAGCTCCACTTAAGCTACAGTTCTCCAGAACATGAATATAAAACAAAATGTGAAATCCCCTATTTTAATCCTGATTGCATTGTTTTAAGGTATTTATAAGTATCCTAAAGGCAAGGACTATGTATTATTCACCTTTGTAGCACTGGTCATAGGTAGATCTCAATAAATATTACATAAACTCATGAATGAATGATAACCTGGATTTGAATTCCATTTCTGCCATTACTTATCAATGTGACTTTTGACCAGTTATCTAAGCTTTCAGAGCCTTAGTTTCCTCATCTGTAAACTGGGCATAGTAATAATTGCCATCCAGCTCTATAGATTCTGAAGAGAATTTTCTTTTATGTGTCCCTTTTATGTGTTTTAATTTCTATACTCTCAAGGCCCTACTCTGGCTTTGGCAGACAGTGGCAGAAACAACAAGGAGAGCGCTGTGGGGCCAAACCCTGAGCAACAGCTGCAGTGGGGCTGCCTCACAGCTGTTGCCCAGGTTCTTGGGAAGTTTGCATTGTTAACACTTTGGGTCTAGTTCTTGAGAACCCTATGGATTATTTAATCTTTGACTTTTTGCGTCTTGGTTTCTGGGTAACCAACACACATTATTTACCTACCCCTCTGCTTCATCTTTTCTGGGTAACCCTTCTCAAGCAGACCATGATTAGATAGAAACAATACACTCACCAATATCTCAGATGAAATGACTTTTTAAGCTTTTCCCATCTTGGTGGCCCCCTTGTAGACATATTTCCCTTTTTCAGTTAACAATGCTCCAGGTATATTTTGACCTGTATAAAGAACTGTTAGACTCAAACCTCTCTTCTTTTAGACATTCATATTCTGTTATTGATAGCTCAACTTGTATGATTTTATTTAGCAACTGTGTCACACCCTTGCCTTACATCAGCCTAGGAGCAAGTATAAAACCCCAGGGCATCTCTACACCAATTGCTGTCATGACAAATCATCCTGTATATGTGTACTTGATGTTCTGAATCATTAAGGAGAACTATGAAATTATTACTTTCTACTCACCATTCCATTATCTTGATAATTGTTACTATCTTGATTCTATTATCCATCTTTTCAGCTCCCATTCATGTATTCCTCTCTTCTCATACTCAGCTTTGAGTTCTCTGCCTGTTTGATCATTTGTCTATGTCCTCATCCACATAATCTGTATATTTTTTCTGCAATTCTTTACTGTGGGAAAATATACATAACTTAAAATGTACCATTTTAACCATTTCAATTAACTATTTATTTATTTATTACATATATATCCTTATCAACTGAATGTGGCCTCCCAAAATTCATATGTTGAACGCCTAACCCCCAAGGTGATGGTATAAGGAGGTGGGAATTTTGGGGGGTGATTAGGTCATGAGGGTGGAGGTCTCATGGGTAGGATTAGTACTCTTATAAGAATAGACAGGAGACATTGCTCTCTTTCTGTTTGCTCTCCACAATGTGAGTATAAAATGGGAAGGTGCCCATCTACAGAACCTGAACATACTGGCACCCTAATCTTAAGCTTCTCAGCCTCTAGAATTGTGAGTAATAAATTTCTGTTGTTTAAGCCACCCATTCTGTGTGTGTGTGTGTGTGTGTGTGTGTATTTGCATATATGCATATATATTGAGTACTTACTGCAGTTATATGGCCAATACTGAAAAATTATGAAACACAATTCATTTTTATGCAGCTAATAATTTCCTTAGGGAAGGTGACAGTTTATCTTTTTAACATGTCACTACATTTCTAGGTTTTATTTCACCCATACTATAGCAATAGCTCTCTGCTCCTCAATGGTCTGTTCACTGATGGCCTTGGCCTTCCTGGATCTCCAGTGCATCCTCCAAATTATCATCAGAACAGTCTCTTAGAAACTCTACACTCATTTTCTCAACCTTGGATGCACCTTAAAAACACCAAAGCACAATAAAAATGTCAAAATCTGGATTTCAAAATAGATCACTTAAGTAAGAATTTCATGGGTAGGGCCTGAATATCTATATTTTTGAAGATCCTCACATGATATGCACAATAAGGGTTGACAACTACTGCTATAGACTGATTATGTATCTCCTCTATTTGAAACTCTACCCTCTTGCAGTCACCTCTACTCAAGCCCCTTTGCATGGCTAAAGTGACTTCCATGATCTGGTCTGGGATTCATCTCTTAACACTCTTTGTGTCACTTTTCATAATTCAGTAATTTATTCTCTAATTTAGCAGTGCTGTTTCATAATTTTATACCTTTTCACGCAGTGTATGCTCTGCTTGAAATATCTTTCCCTTCCTTATCTGTCTGTCAAAATATAATCTATCCTTCAAAACTTAAATGACACCTCCTCCAGGAAGTTTGTCCTGAACCTACTGTCTCTGTAGCTGGTAAAAATTTTTATTGTTACTTATAATAAAAAATTAATTATAAGCATTTGTTTCCATGTCTCCCCTATTCAACTGTAGAGTCATTGAGGGCTAGGAATGTGCCTTACTTACCTCTGTAGCCCCAAAACTTAGACACTAGATCCAGCACATAGTAGATGCCCAAAACACATTTGTGGACTGAATTGATGAATAAATTATTAATTTTTTAAATGTTTCAACATCTCTAAGACAGAAAAATAAAGAAGAAAGATTCAAAAGAAGGGGTTTGTCAGTTGAAAACACTCAGTGAGAGGATCTTTGTCTTTGGGAAGAAGGGATTTTGTCTGGAGAAAACTAGACTGTACTACAAAGGATAACTAATTCCATGTAGACCGGCAGCCGAGAATAAGCTTTGGCCAAAGTGTTGATGGACGACAGCTGGAAGTATGGCTTGTGAATCAACTAAAAATGACACATCAATCTGAACTGCAAAATAAATCACTGAGACTGCAAAGGCTTTTATTCACTTTAAATCTCACCCTACGTGAACATCTAATAGAACACTTCAAAATTGTTGTAACACTTTACCACTTTACACATTCACATACATAATCTCATTTAAGCTTCCCAACAATCCTATAAGGACAGCATTATCAACCTTATTTTAGGATGGAAAAACTGAGGCTCTAAAAAATTCAGTAAATAGTCCAAGGTAACACAGATGATGAATAGTAGATTCAGAAAACAAATAGGCCTTGAGATAATAAAGGGAGATGAAATAAGATAAGAAAACATATATATGGAAAGTAAAGAAAGAAATCCACAATATAAACTTTAAATTTTGTTCTGGGGTCTATTAACCTCAAGTATATTGATATTTTCTCAGTGATAGTAAAGGAATTGGTCAGAGAAGGAGATGCTTCTAGGCTAAGATCAATTGACCATCTATGATGTACTAGGTATAGTGCAAGTCACTTTACATTTAATACCAATGATATCCCTATATGGTAGATATTATTATCCAAACAGTTATAAAATGTAGAAATTGAGACACAGAAAAATTAAATAATTTGCCTAAAGTTCTGTAAAAATGTTGAACCCTGTTCTGTTTGACTGTAAAACCAGTGCAACTTAGGTAACTTTATATAGTTAATTCCTATATGTTAGTTGCACTTAAGAAAAATGTTTTATGAAAGAACTATTTGCAATATCTATTATCTTTTTATGAAAGTAAGACACAAAGTCAGAGAAAGAAAAGAACAGTATTCTGAGCACAGTTGAAATAATCATGAAAGTCAACCTGGAGGAAAAGTGAGACTTGAATCTTGAGAGATGGATAAAGTTTGTAGCACCAACTAGGCAAGGAAGGGCATTCCAGGAAGAGATAACGGCATGGTTGAAGGTACTGAGGAGAGCGGCATCTGCTGAAGAGTCAGTAAAGAACCCAAGAATGGTGGGTATAATAGTTTGCTACCACTCAAGAAATGTAGTATGTCCTAACCTTCATGGTTTGAGAAATACATTCTGTCCCCTGAAATTTTGGGGTTTAGGAGAAGTTACTTTCCTGGATACTAGCAACAACTGAGGGCCTCTCTGATACAAGGAAATTGAATTGTTGATTGCTGGACTGTGTTATGAAAGGGAGAAAGCCACTGATTATCATCAGCTCCCTGCAGGGCCCTACTGGCACAACAGTGATAACTGGCAAATAGACCTTGAGATAAGAACAAGAGAAGAAATGAGATGAGATAAGGAAGCTTAAAAAAAAAGGCCCAAAATAGGTATCTTTCATAGATTAGGATTTTTATTGAAAAAGTAATACAGGCACGTCATACAAAAAGTTTCAAAGAGCACAAAAGGGTATAACAATGAAAGCCAGTCTACTTCTGTACATACAAACATATGTATGTATATATGTCTTTTTTTAATCAAAAACGGAAGGACACTGTGTACTCCATTGTGATCTTTACTTTTTCTTTAATATCAATAAGCTTTGAAAATCATTATATTTTAATATTGATTTTAAATATTGAATACTGTTTCAATATATGAATGTATACTACTTATCTGGTCCTGTAATAATGGACATTTAGCTTCTTCACAATTTCTCACTGGTACAAATAATGCTGCCATGAACTTGCATATGTATACATTTGCATACTTGTACAAGTATTTTCATAAAATAAATTTCTAAAATGAGAATTTTTGAGTCAAAAATAAATGCATTTTTCATATTCGTAGATATTGTAAAATTATGCTCTCCAAAGAGGTTGCACCAGTTTATAATCCCATCTACAAGGAATGAAATGCTCATCTTTCTATCCTTACCAACACTGGGCATTATTTAGCTTTTGATATTTTCCAATCTGATGGAAGGAAGTGATGTTTCACTATTGTTTTCATTTATGTTGCTTTAATTCTTAGTAAGGTTACACGTATTTTTCTGTGCTTATTGGCCATGTGTAGTTGTTTTCAGTGAACTGTGTTATTTATGGCCTTTATTCATTTTTCTATTTCTTTGCCTTTTTACCTATTGATTTGTAAAAAGATCTTTACATATTAATAACAGTCCAGTGTGGGTCAGATGTATTGAAGATGTTTTTTCAAAATTGTTTTTCGACTTTGTTTATTGTATTTTCATGCAGAAAATACATTTAAATGTTGTATGTAGTTAGATTTATCAAACCTTCTGTTTTCTAGCTTGTGCTTCTTCCTTAGAAAGGTCTTTCCACTTCAAGATTGTATATAATTTTTCCATCTTTTTCCTGACACCTTTACACAATTGCCTCTTCCATTTGATTCCTTGATACTTCTGGAATTTATTTTGGAATAAAAATCTGGGAAATCTCTATTCTATGGCATTAATTTATTGAGAGTAGTACTGCCAGATTTAGCAAATAAAATACAAGATTTCCTCTTAAATTTGAATTTCAGATAAACAATGAATTTTTTAGTATAATCCTACCTTAGTGCACAGGACATACTTATCTAAAGATTATTTGTTGTTTATCAGAAATTTAAAATTATTGTGCATCTTCTGTTTTATAGGGAATCCTAACCAAGAGGAAAATGAGGAATAGCTTAAAAGTATAAAAGAAAGTTCTGTAGATTGATGAATTAACACTTTCTGGTCAGTGGGAAGCCCTTAATACAGGCACTTAGACATTGACTCAAGCAGAGCAATTACAATTCTGGGGTGTGAATTAAATGTGCTTGTTTTGTCTTCTGGGCTTTGCCTTGAAAAATGAAACCTCTTAAATAAAATGCAAGGGGCTCAATGGATTTGAAGGGTTTTTTGCTTTCCAATTCTTCTTTAAAAGAAAGATCAGTTTAATAGAAATTGAAAAGTAAGATTCTGTTATATTTGTCATACTAAGACAATTTTGATATATACGCTTTCTCATAAGATTAGTGTTTCAAGTTCAAATTATTGGTAAATTTCCCAAATTGATTTTATCATTTGGAGTTGTTAGGGAAATGCCATTCTTATTAATAACTTTAGATAATAAGTTTAAGTGGAATTCTTTGTGATTAAGTCTTTTATTTTTTGAGTGCCCAAGTGAGCTGGATCTGAAATTTGGAATGTCTGTAATTCATGAATATCTGCTTACCTAGTTCTTTACTAAAAATTAACTTTACTTTTGGAACAAGCTCCTGTACTTGCTCCTGTGGTATGTTAAGAAAAGCATTGGGTCTGGAGTTAGAAGACCTGGATTAAAGTCACAGATCTGCCTTTTGGTAGCTCTGTGCTGTAAAATATATAAATATAAATGGCTTAACATCTTTGATCCACAAGTTTCCTCATCCATAAAGTGGGCATAGTAATCCCTGTATCATAGCGATTAAGAATGAAATTAGAAGGACTTCCCTGGTGGTCCAATGGGTAAGAATCTGCACTGCCAGTGCAGGGGGCCTGGGTTCGATCCCTGGTCGGGGAACTAGATCCCCCATGCATGCCACAACTAAGAGTTCACATCCTGCAACTAAGAAGTCCACATGCCACAACTAAGAGCTCACATGCTGCAACTAAAGATTCCACATGCCACAATGAAGAGTCCATGTGATACAACTAAGACCTGGTGCAGCCAAAATTAATTAATTAATTAATTAATTTTTAAAAAGAATGAAATGAGATGCACAAAGTGTACTGTGCACAGTGAACAGACATGGCACTTTACAGGTATTTGATAAATGTCCATTTATTTGTATATACCTGGATATTAAACATTATATATATTTGGAAAAACATTTCCATTGATGCTTTTCTAGAAAGTGGAATTTTGTTTGACATTTGATTTCTCTATAAAGGCTGATGAGTTTTCTATTCTCATAAATATGGGGAAAACCAGATAAATATAAGGATCTAATTTTAGAATGCTCAGTATGAAACAAACATACAAAACCCGCAAAATATACAACAACACATATCAATGGAGTTCCTTCCGTAAATTTAATAATGTTTGCCTTTGTTTTATAAAAAATAAGATCTTAATAAGATCCACTTAACTTAACTAAGGGGAAAAAACACCAGCTAGACTTGGGATGGGGGCGGAATGAGTCCAATGACTTTCTTACCATTTGAAATAAGCCTATGCTTGGCCACATCAAGTCACAGATGGAGGGCATTTGGTTTCTGCTATTTTTTTTCTCATTGGAAACTTGTCAAATATTTGTTATATGCTGTGGAGTGGTTAGATGTGGGAAAGGAGCCCAAGCTCTGTGGCTGGCCCCAGGATTTTTGGATGAGTGTTGATCTGTAGGGGTAGGAAGGTTGCTGGTGAGAATGTGTGATATTCAAGAGGCACCCAGGGAAGGCTGATGAAGAACAAGGCTTCCCAGAGACAGGATTTTGAATGATAATCCCATAGATTATCCCTTGTCACTTTCTCCAACATAGGCTCTACTCCCAATTACAGTCACAGCCCTAGTGAGGAAGTTAGAAGACCTGGGTTCTAGTCCTTAATTCCCTATGTTCTGGAGCAAGTAATTTCAACTTGCTGGGCCTTAGATTCTTCATCTGTAGAACTGAGGTGGTATGTGTATGGGATGTGGGTGGGGATGGTTTAACTACCTCCAAGTGTGGTGTGAGAAGAAAATGAGAGAACAGATTTGAGTGTTCTTTGAAAAGGCAAGAAGGTTATGTAAATACAACTGCAGATATTATTTGTCATCATTCAGAGTGATAGCAATGATAATTTGATAATCAAAAGCAACCAGATATTCTTCTTGATTTAGAGTGTGAAGAAGCCTTGGGTAGCATTAAAACTTGGGATTTCTTAGGATACTTCAGGAGCAGCAAACTGTTCCTTCATCACCTCTTCTTCATCCCTTTTCTCCAGTCAGCTCATGACTCAGAACAGGTTAAGGAGTCTCTTTTTTTGTGGTATCACTTTTAAGGGTATATTTATCATCACATCAATAGCTAGATGTATACTAAAGCTCTGCTAAGAGGGAACATTATGGAAGTTTAAAACTATTAACTTTTTTTAAGCTCTTTAATGGAATATAATTGCTTTACAATGTTGTGCCAGTTTTTGCTGTACACCAAAGTGAATCAGCTGTATTTATACATATATCCCCATATTCCCTCCCTCCCGTGACTCCCTCCAACCCTCTCTATCCCACCCCTCTGTCATCACTCATCATCGAGTTGATCTCCCTGTGTTATGCAGCAGCTTCTCACTATCTATTTATTTTACATATGGTAGTCTATATATGTCAATGCTACGGTCTCACTACATCCAAGCTTCCCCTTCACCCCTCCCAACCCTGTGTCCCCAAATCCGTTCTCTACATCTGCATCTTTATTCTTGCCACGTCACTGGGTTCATCAGTACCATTTTTTAAGATTCCATATATATGAGCTGGCATACAGTATTTGTTTTTTTCTTTCTGGCTTACATCGCTCTGCATGGCAGACTCTAGGTCCATCCACCTCACTACAAATAACTCAATTTCATTCCTTTCTTTGGCTGAGTCATATTCCATTGTATATATGTACCACATCTTCTTTATCCATTCATCTGTTGATGGGCATTTAGGTTGCTTCCATGTCCTGGCTATTGTAAATAGTGCTGCAGTGAACATTGTGGTACATGTTTCTATTTGGATTAAGGTTTTCTCTGGCTATATGCCCAGCAGTGGGATTGCTGGGTAATATGGTAATTCTATTTTTAGTTTTTTGAGGAACCTCCATACTGTTTTCCATAGTGGCTATACCAATTTACATTCCTATCAACAGTGCAGGAGGGTTCCCTTTTCTCCACACCCTCCCCAGCATATTGCTTCTACATTTTTTGGTGATGGCCATTCTAACCAGTGTGAAGTGAGACCTCATTGTGGCTTTGACTTGCATTTCTCTTATAATTAGTGATGTGGAGCATCTTTTCATGTGTTTGTTAGCCATCTGGATATCTCCATTGGAGAACTGTCTATTTAGGTTTTCTGCCCATTTTTGGACTGGGTTATTTGCTTTTTTGGTATGAAGCTGCATGAGCTGCTTGTATGTTTTGGAGATTAATCCTTTGTCTGTTGCTTCATTGGCAAGTATTTTCTCCCATTCTGAGGGTTGCCTTCTTGTCTTGCTTATGGTTTCTTTCACTGTGCAAAAGCTTCCAAGTTTCATTAGGTCCCATTTGTTTATTTTTGTTTTTATTTCCATTATTCTAGGAGGTGGGTCCAAAAGGATCTTTCTTTGATGTATGCCATAGAGTGTTCTGCCTATGTTTTCCTCTAAGAGTTTCATAATGTCTGGCCTTACATGTAGGTCTTTAATCCATTTTGAGTTTATTGTTGTGTATGATGTTAGGAGGTGTTCTAATTTCATTCTTTGACATGTAGCTGTCCAATTTTCCCAGCACCACTTATTGAGGAGCCTGTCTTTTTTCCATTGTATACTCTTGCCTCCTTTGTCAAGGATAAGCTACCCAATGTGCGTGGGTCTATCTCTGGGCTCTCTATTCTCTTCCATTGATCTTTCTTTGTATTTTTGTGCCAGTACCATACTGTCTGGATCACTGTAACCTTGTAGTATAGTTTGAGGCCTGGGAGCCTGATTCCTCCAACTCTGTCTTTCCTTCTCAAGATTGCTTTGGCTATTCAGGGTCTTTTGAGTTTCCACACAAATATTACAATTTCTTGTTCTAGTTCTGTGAAAAAAATGCCATTGGTAATTTGATAGGGATTGTGTTGAATCTGTAAATTGCTTTGGGTAGTATAGTCATTTTCACAATATTGACTCTTCCAATCCAAGAATATGGCATGTCCCCCCAACCGTTTGTATCATCTTTCATTTCTTTCATCAGTGTCTTATAGCTTTCTGCATACAGGTCTTTTGCCTTTTAGGCAGATTTATTCCTAGATATTTTATTCTTTTTGTTGCAGTGGTAAATGGGAGTGTTTCCTTAATTTCTTTCTGATCTTTCACTGTTAGTGTATAGGAATGCAAAAGATTTCTGCGCATTCATTTTGTATCCTGCTACTTTACTAAATTCATCGATTCATGCTAGCAGTTTTCTGGTAGAGTCTTTAGGGTTTTCTATGTATAATATCGTGCCATCTGCAAAGAGTGACAATTTTACTTCTTCTTTTCCAATTTGGATTCCTTTTATTTCTTTTTCTTCTCTGATCGTTCTGGCTAACCCTTCCAAAACTGTGTTGAATAATAATGATGATAGTGGGCACCCTTGTCTTGTTCCTGTTCTTAGAGGGAATGCTTTCAGTTTTTCACCATTGAGAATGACATTGGCTGTTGTTTTTTCATATATGACTTTTATTATGTTCAGGTAATTTCCTTCTATGCCCACTTTCTGGAGAGTTTTTATCATAAATGGGTGTTGAATTTTGCCGAAAGTTTTTCTGAGATTACCATATGTTTTTTATCCTTCTACTTGTTAATATGATGTATCACATTGATTAATTTCTGTATATTGAAGAATCCTTGCATCCCAGGGATAAACCCCACTTGATCATGGTGTATGATCTTTTTAATGTGCTGTTGGATTCTGTTTGCTTGTATTTTGTTGAGGATGTTTGCATCTATATTCACTAGTGATATTGCCCTGTAGTGTCCTATTTTGTGACATCTTTGTCTGGTTTGGTATCCGGGTGATGGTGGCCTCGTGGAATGAGTTTGGGAGTGTTTCTCCTTCTCCTATATTTTGGAAGAGTAAAACCATTAACTTTTTAATTTAATTTGAAAATAAATCTCTGATTCACAGTGAAGAGTCACCTGCCTTAGGATCAATGAAAGGAAAGTCATGTCATCAATCTAATGAAGAGCTTGAACCATCAGATTATTCCTCAACTTCTCTTCCAGCTTTGATATTTAAACCAAGATTCCTGGTGACAAAATCTCAGCTACCTTTCCAATGTAATCTCCCCCTACTCCCAGTCTCTCATTGTAAGCTAAGTAATTTCCTTTGCTTTCCCTTCCCAACCTTGTCCCAGTTGCCCTTCGCATTTTTGTTTGTTTGTTTTTCTTTTTTTATTTTTTTTGCCCTTAGCATTTTAATGCACTTTTTTCCAAAATTAATTTTTGTCCCTTTCCTCTTCACCTAGCTAAGCTTATGAAGCCTGAGTTATCAATGATGAAAAAAGGGAGGATTGATCAGGCAATGTACTGGGTGTTTTATCTATGTAATTTCTAATCCTTACATAAGCCTTTTGAGGTGAGCTTTAGTCTTCCCCATTTACAGGAAAGGAAACTGTAGCTCAGAATGTTTAAGTAACTTGCTTGAGATCCCATAGCTAGTGGCAAATTTAGGGTTTGAGTTAAAATCTGTCGGGATCCATAGTTGGGCTTTCAAGTTCAAGACCCACCTCCCCCAGGCCCAAAGACATTCACCTTCCTCAGACACCCTACTGGTCTTCAAACCAAGCCATACATTTAATACCATCTTGCAGTAGACTTATTTTAGTTCGTATCTTTTCTTTCCAATTCCTTTTCGAGTTCCCCAAGAGAAAGGACCAGCTGATTCAGTTCTCTATACCCAGTGGCCAGTTCTGTGATTTGCATACAGAAGGAGCTTAATAAATATTTGTTGATGAGCGGACATCAGATTAATTTCCTGTTTAAAACCTGTGTTTGAGTATTGTTGAATATGTTTTTATTACTGAAAGGAAACAGTAGCTAAGGTAATTTGTGAACTGAAACCATTGTTACCTCTGTTGCTAAGGGAAATCAGTTACCCTGGGATACTAATTAACTGCAGCTATTGTGGAAATTAAGCCAGCAGCTCCCAGCCGGTTCAGAGAGCTGATGGGTGGAGGGAAGCTAGAAGGTGTCAAGTAAGAAAGTATCTTTTCTGATATTTCAGGAAGAGACTAAGGGAGGGGGTAGCTTGTCCACTTTCAGCACCATCACACCTCTGTGAAGCTTATTTCTCTTCCTTAGTGGGCAAAGAGTTTGTTCCCTGTAATTAGCTCAAACAATGGAGGTAAGGTGAATAGACAGCCTATGGCTGAAATCAACAGTTGGATTTTTGCTAACCATTGAGGGATAAGCATCTGGGGGTGCGAGGCTTTGATGTAAAAGCAGCTCCAAGTCTGAATAAAAAGTACCTGTTGGAAGAAACTTTTGACTCTGAGTTCTGATTCCAGTTAAGCTGATGAAGGGAAAGCAAGAGATCAATAAGAAAAGGAAACAGACTCTACCTGGGGCATCTATTGCATTTAAGAGAATTATCTACTCTGCTGTCTAAATTGGAGTTCAACTGTTTTAATAAAGAGATTTATAATTCTAGAAAACATCTGAACACCATACCCAGAGCTCAAATTTTTGGACTTGGCCTCAAGTTGCTCTAACAGACTAGTTCCACCTAGTGATAGTATACCTAAATTGCAGTTTGTTTTTCTCAGAAAAGGAAAACGTGGCCTTTACAGGCGGCCACTGCAGCACTGAAGTCATGAAATTATTCAACAGCTGAGCACTGGCTTCACGAGAGGCCCAGGGCTAGGGACGGTGACGCATGTCTGGGGAAGGAAGAGTGAGTGCTTTGCATATTGGCTAAGTGAGACAATAATAAAACTTTGGATTAACAGCAGGAGGTGAGAGCACCATGCTTCCAAGGAGCATATAAAATAATATTTAGATACCAAAGAGGTGAGATTAACTCTTTCCCTACTGACTCATGCTATTGAAAGATCTGTACAAGAGCTCTGCTGAATGAGAGAGAGCCACGAGGTGAGAGAAAAAAAAAATTCCAGAGAGGATTCTGAACAGAAGGACAAGAAGACACAATGAAATCCAGCAGCAACATGTTACCCCTCCTTCAAATGAAGTAAATTTGATAAGGTAATTGTCCAAGTTCACCGGAGTGACACAGATTTTCTTAACTCCACACTCAGCCAATTGCATGCTGGGTTAAACACCTTCCACTCTGAGCATCTAAAGCATGGTGGGCCAAGGTACAGGTCTGACAGTCCCCAACCAGAGCTATTCTGCACTAGGAATTAGTAGAAAACCACACACTTTAATGCCAGAGATGTGGAAATAACGGGTGGATCAGGCTTTCTGTATTTCAAATAGAGGTGAGTTTCAGACCTCATTCTGTGGACAGAGTTCACCAAGCTCACTGGTCTGCAAGTGTAGGCTTTGGGCTGCTGCACCCATATCTGGGGACCTAGACCCTGAAAATATTCTCCAGACTTCACAAACATTTTCCTCTCCCATAAGTAGATATAGCTCCACTGGAAGCGTAGATGTTTACACACCCAGTAGGCCCCACCTCCACCTCATTCTCCTTAGGGCCACAGCTTCCTGCTTATGCCAAGATTCCACTTCCAATTCATCTCTGGAATAGCCAGTGAGCACCTGTGGCCCTCCTGCTGTGTCCCAGGTATTTGGTCAGTCTATAAAACCCAAGCTTCTAGTGAATACACTGATTTTAATGTGGGTCTTCCAGGTTCCTCTTAGGTTACAGAGGATAGAGTGTGGAGGAACAAGGTTCTTAAATCTTACCAAAATCTCTCCATTTTGTTCTGATTCAGCAGATTAGCAAACAGACAAGACCCAGGACAGGATTTTGCCCCAGCACTTCCAGAAAATTTCCCCCTAAGAATTTTCCCCAGTTTTTATCAGCTTTCACTGATCTTCTACTCTTTTTGAATTCCGGTAATATAAAATCAAGGATTGTAGGCTTTTTTTTAAATTTATTTATTTATTTTATTTATTCATTGTCTGTGTTGGGTCTTCGTTGCTGCACACGGGCTTTCTCTAGTTGCTGAGAGTGGGGGCTACTCTTCATTGTGGTGCACAGGCTCCTCATTGTAGTGGCTTCTCTTGTTGTGGAGCACAGGCCCTAGGCATGTGGGCTTCAATAGTTGCAGCACATGGGCTCAGTAGTTGTGGCTCATGGGCTCCAGAGCACAGGTTCAATAGTTGTGGCGCATGGGCTTAGTTGCTCCGCGGCATGTGGAATCTTCCCAGGGCAGGGCTCAAACCCATGTACCCTGCATTGGCAGGCGGATTCTTTACCACTGCGCCACCTAGGAAGTCCTGTAGGCTTTTTAAAGATTCCAGAAACCAGTCAGTAAATGGTTGCCTGGAGCAGAAATCCCCTTCATGGGACACAACACATTTCATCTGACACCTGCCTGACTACCCCTTCCCACTATTCATAAAACACAGAGTCTACCATCTTACCAGGCAGTTATTGCAACCTCCATCACTTCCATTAATAACCCTAGTAGCCAAAAAGATCTCCTTCATTCCATTGATCTCAAATTTTCCCATGGTATAGCCTGAACCCACCAGGGGGAATTGGTAACATTTAAACAAGAACTGTTTAAAACATTTTCAAAGATTTTTAAAGGTATCTGCTTAAAAAGTATTTTGCTTTGAAAGTGATGCTGTCTCTTACAGAAAAAAAAACAGTTTTTAGAAATTCTTTTGCTAAAGATAGTCAGTGGGAAGTTGTTGTACAACAAAGGGAGTCCAACTCGAGGATGGAAGATGCCTTAGAGGACTGGGGCGGGGAGGGTGGGGAGGACTAGAGGAGGGGGGAGTCAAGGAAGGGAGGGAATACGGGGATATGTGTATAAAAACAGATGATTGAACTTGGTGTACCCCCCAAAAAATAAAAAAATAAAAAATAAATTAAAAAAAGACAAAAAAAAAAAAAAAAAGAAATTCTTTTGCTAAAGCAGTTTGTAGTCATTCCCCTGGGTATGTGTCTTCTATTAAGGCAATGATCTCAGAATCCTTGCTACAAAAGCCTGAACAAAATGCTAAATCCCTTCAAACATCCCTGGACAGGCAGATATATTGGTGGTCAGCTGCAGAGGGCAGCTCGGAAACTGAAGTCAATCTACTTTAGCCTCTGTGTTTTAGCAGCATTTTCTTAAATTGCTCTTCTCTGTTGCTAGTTGTTATAGGGCATTTTCTGTTGAAAGGGAAATTTGTGCATGCAAAGCCTGAGAAACACCTGTCTAACACAGATCCCTGGAATCATAAATTCACATTAAACTGGGGAACAGAAAGGAGAAAAATTTGTAGATGGAAATAATTTCCCCTTTTACCTTGCAAAAGTCATCAGGCAGGACCTTGACTTAAACTGGTACAAAATAATGATTCATTTATCAGGATTGAAGTGAAAACTCCTGAGAGCCAGAAGGGATTCCCTGGGGGAAGAAAAGGGATGGTGACTGCCATGTTGCATAACTCCAGGAGGCACCACTTAACAAGTGGAAGGCTCCAAAGAATGGTCCCCTGGTAGCAAATGAAACAGGTGGCTTAGTGGAGGTCTAGGAAACAGGTTGAAACCAGAGTAGGATAGCAAGTGGCTCTGGATAATAAAATCAGTTAGCATTGAGAGTGTAGGTGTTTGTATGGAGCTCTAGCTCTGCAGGAGTCTAGGCAAAGGAATCCAACAGGGGACAGAAAAAGCCAGCCCAGTTCTAGGTACTGATGCATTGCTAGGGAAGGTGGCAGTATTAACTAATAGAGGGTCCACATAGGAACTTGGGCCACCAGGTTATAAGTCTGACTTATAACAAGGGAGACTGGAGAGTAAAGCAAGCGTGGAATGGAAGAGCTTAAATTGCTGCTAGGGTTTCTGCTAGAAGTAGCAACAGTTCAGAAAAGAGTGAAAGAGAGTTTGCAGTTGGAGAATTTAGTTGCCTGCACTGGAGGAGCTCTAAAAGGTCCAGGAGTTGGGAGCTTACCAGGCTAACCCTAATTGTATTCCTCAAAATCCTGTTGTGCTTCACACAAACGAATTTGAAAACCTGGACTTTTAAATTTTATTTTCTACAACAATAAAAATTACCAAAACTCACTCCCAGTACACATAGATAGAAAATATAACCAAATTACCATATAAGAAACTGAGGAAACTGTCAAAGAAAAATTCTTCTCCAAAACCACCAGGCCCAAATTGTTTCATGGGTAAATTCTACCAAATTTTTTAAAAATACATTTTTAAAAATTTTAGGACACTTTTAAATTTACCAAAAATTTGCAGGGATAGTACAGAATTCCCAAATATCCCGTACCATTCTTCCCTTATTTTTAACATCTTACATTAGTAGTGTGTATTTGTTAAAGAAGCAATATTGATACATTATTAAAGTCCATATTTTATTCAAATTTACCAGTTTTAACCTAGTGTCCTTTTTCTGTCCCACAATATCCCAGCCAAGATACCACATTACATATAGCCATCTTGTCTCTTTAAGCTCCTATTGGCTGTGATGTTTTCTCAGACTTTCCTTTTGTTTTTGATGCTCTTGGCTGTTTGGAGGAGTACATGTCAGGTATGTTGTAGAATATCCCTGAATTGAGATTTCCTGAAGTTTTTCTCAGGATTAGACTGGGTTTATAGACTTTTGGGAAGAAGACCATAGAGGTAAAGTGCCATTCAAGTCACATCACATTAAGTGAGCGTGGTATCATCATGACTTATCACTGTAGATGTTAATCTTGATTACCTGGCTGGGGTAGCACTTGTCTGGTTTCCCTACTGCAGAGTTAGTCCTCTCACTCCCACCTTTTCCTAATATAATCTTTGGAAGGCAGTCACTATGTGTACCCCATGCTTAAGGAGTGAGGAATATCCTGAGGGTAAAGTATCTAATGAAATTACTTAGAATTCTTCTGCACAGATGACCTATCATCTCTCCCGCATATAATGATTTAGTCAATCATTTATTCACAAGATATTTATTTCATGGATATTTATTTCAAATTGTGGGTTATAATCCAACACTATTTTATTTTGCTGTTAAATTATTCCAGTTTTGGCCATTGAGAGCTCTTTTAGTCAACTTCTTTGTCCCTTTGACATACCTCCATCATTTTAGGGATTTTTTTTTTCATACTTTCCTGCTTCCTGGCACTAGAAGATGCTTCAGGCTCATTTTGTAAAGTCCTGCTCCAGTCCTAGAATCTGTAAGTTGCTCCAAGGAGCCCTGATTCCTTTTATTGTAGAACAGTATTAGAAACCAATGTCTGGGTGGTAGGTGTGCTTGTTGCTACTGGAGTGTCATTCCTTCCACGCCCTCTCACCTAAAAGAGAAAGCAAATAGAGAAGCGCTAGCACCACTGCACCGCGCAACCCTCGGCTGTCCGAGTGCCTGTTTGCTGCCTCGTACTTTCACCATTTAGCAGCCATGATAAGCGCCAGCAGAACCGCAGTAGCCTGTCTTGTCGGTGCCGCAGCCTCCTGGGGCCCCACAGTCGCGTGCCACCAGGATGGCTAGGCTGGCCTTAGTCATGAGGCTTTTAGGATTGTTTCAAGGCCAGACTATGCATCAGAAGCAATCAAGGGAGCAGTTGTTGGTACTGATTTGGGTACTACAAACTCCTGTGTGGCAGTTATGGAAGGTAAACAAGCAAAGGTGCTAGAGAATGCTGAAGGTGCCAGAACCACCTCTTCAGTTGTAGCCTTTACAGCAGATGGTGAGCGACTTGTTGGCATGCTGGCCAAGCAACAGGCTGTCACCAACCCAAACAACACATTCTATGCTACCAAGCGACTCATTGGCCACAGATACAATGACCCAGAAGTTCAGAAAGACATTAAAAATGTTCCTTTTAAAATTGTCCGTGCTTCTAATGGTGATGCCTGGGTTGAAGCTCATGGAAAACTCTATTCCCCAAGTCAGATTGGAGCATTTGTGTTGATGAAGATGAAAGAGACTGCAGAGAATTACTTGGGGCATAGAGCAAAAAATGCTGTGATCACAGTCCCAGCTTATTTCAATGACTCTCAGAGACAGGCCACTAAGGATGCTGGCCAGATATCTGGAATAAATGTGCTTCAGGTAATTAATGAACCCACAGCAGCTTCTCTGGCCTATGGTCTAGACAAATCAGAAGACGAAATCATTGCTGTATATGATTTAGGTGGTGGAACTTTTGATATTTCCATACTGGAAATTCAGAAAGGAGTATTTGAGGTGAAATTCACCAATGGAGACACTTTCTTGGGTGGTGAAGACTTTGACCAGGACTTGTTGCCTCACATTGTGAAGGAGTTCAAAAGAGAGATGCGGGTTGATTTGACCAAACACAACCTGGTGCTTCAATGCATTTGGAAAGCTGCTGAGAAGGCCAAGTGTGAACTGTCTTCATCTGTGCAGACAGACATCAACTTGCCATACATTACAATGGATGCTTCTGGACACAAACATTTGAATATGAAGCTGACCCTGGCTCAGTTTGAGGGGATTGTCACTGATCTAATCAGAAGGACCATTGCTCCATGCCAGAAAGCCATGCAAGATGCAGAAGTCAGCAAGAGTGACACAGAAGAAGTGATTCTGGGAAGAATTAAGATGGCGGAGTAGGAGGACGGGTGTTCACTCCCTCTTGCAAGAGCACCAGAGGTACAAGTAACTGCTGAACAATCATCAACAGAAACACACTGGAACTCACCAAAAAAGACACCCCACATCCAGAGACAAAGGAGAAGCCACAATGAGATGGTAGGAGGGGCACAATCGCGTTAAAATCAAATCCCATAAATGCTGGTTGGGTGACTCATAAACTGGAGAACAGTTATACCACAGAAGTCCACCCACTAAAGTGAGGGTTCTGAGCCCCACGTCAGGCTTCCCAACTTGGGGGTCCAGCAACGAGAGGAGGAATCCCCAGAGAATCAGATTTTGAAAGCCAGCAGGATTTGATTGTAGGACCTCCACAGGACTGGAGGAAACAGAGACTCCTCTCTTGGAGGGCACACAAAAAATAGTGTGCTCACCAGGACCCAGGGGGAAGGAGCAGTGACCCCATAGGAGACTGAACCAGGCCTACCTGCTGGTGTTGTAGGGTTGCCTGCAGAGTTGGGGGCAGCTGTGGCTCACGAAGGAGACAGGGAAACTGGTGTCAGGGGTTCTGGGAAGTGCTCATTGGCATGAGCCCTCCCAGAGTCCACCATCAGCCCCACCAAAGAGCCTGTAAGCTCCAGTGCTGGGTAGCCTCAGGCCAAACGGCCACCAGGGTGGGAACAAAGCCCCATCCATTGGCAGACAAGAAGATTAAATTTTCACTGAGCTCCACCAACCCAGTCCACCCACCATCAGTCCCTCCCATCAGGAAGTACACATGAGCCTCCTAGATAGCTTCCTCCACAAGAGGGCAGACAGCAGGATCAAGCAGTATCAGCAGTATTTTGTTCTGTGGAACTGAAAACCACTGCCACAGATAGAGAAAATGAAAAGGCAGGAGACTTTGTACCAGATGAAGGGACAAGATAAAACCCCAGGAAAGCAACTAAATGAAGAGGAGATAGGCACCCTTACAGAAAAAGAATTCAGAATAATGATGGTGAACATGATCCAGGACTTTGAAAAAACACTGGATGCAAAGATCGAATACTTGCAAGAAAAGATTACCAAAGACCTAGAAGAATTAAAGCACAAACAAACAGAGATATGCAACACAATAACTGAAATGAAAAATACACTAGAAGGAACCAAGAGCAGATTATCTGAGGCAGAAGGGTGAATAAGTGACCTGGAAGACAGAATGGTGATACTCACGGATGTGGAAAAGAATAAAGAAAAAGAATGAAAAGAACTGAAGACAGCCTAAGAGACCTCTGGGACAACGTTAAATGCACCAACATTCACATTATAGGGGTGCCAGAAGGAGAAGAGAGAGAGAAAGGACCCAAGAAAATATTGGAAGAGATTACAGCTGAAAACTTCCCTAACATGGGAAAGGAAATAGCGACCCAAGTCCAGGAAGCACAGAGGGTCCGAGGCAGGATAAACCCAAGGAGAAACATGCCAAGACATATAGTAGACAAACTGACAAAAATTAAAGACAGAGAAAAGTTATTAAAAGCAACAAGGGAAAAATGACAAATAACATACAAGGGAACTCCCATCAGGTTAACAGCTGATTTCTCAGCAGAAACTCTGCAAGCCAGAAGGGAGTGGCATGATATATTTAAACTGATGAAAGGGAAGATCCTACAACCAGGAATACTCAACCCAGCAAGAATCTCATTCAGATTTGATGGAGAAATCAAAAGCTTTACAGACAAGCAACAGCTAAGAGAATTCAGCACCACCAAACCAGCCCTACAACAAAGGCTAAAGGAACTTCTCTAGGCATGAAACACAGGAGAGGGAAAAGACATGCAAAAACACAGCCAAAACAGTTAAGAAAATGGTAATAGGAACATGCATGTCGATAATTGCCTTGAATGTAAATGGACTAAATGCACCAACCAAAAGACACAGACTGGCTGAATGGATACAAAAACAAGACCTATATATATGCTGTCTACCAGAGACCCACTTCAGACCTAGGGACACATACAGACTGAAAGTGAGGGGATGGAAAAAGATATTCCATGCAAATGCAAATCAAAAGAAAGCTAGAGTAGTGATACTCATATCAGATAAAATCGACTTTAAAATAAAAAGTGTTACAAGAGACAAGAAAGGACAGTACATAAAGATCAAGGGATCCATCCAAGAAGAGGATATAACAATTATAAATATATATGCAGCCAATATAGGAGCACCTCAATACATAAGGCAAATGCTAACAACTATGAAAGAGGAAATTAACAGTAACACAATAATAGTGGAGGAATTTAACACCCCACTTACACCAATGGACAGATCTTCCACACAGAAAATTAATAAGGAAACACAAGTTTTAAATGACACAATAAGCCACCTAGATTTAATAGATATCTATAGGACATTACATCCAAAAACAGCGGATTACACATTCTTCTCAAGTGCACATGGAACATTCTCTAGGATAGATCACATTTTGGGTCATAAATCAAGCCTTGGTAAATTCAAGAAAATTGAAATCATATCAAGCATCTTTTCTGACCACAACGCTATGGGATTAGAAATTGCTTACAGGAAAAAAACTGTAAAAAACACAAACACATGGAGGCTAAACAATATGCTACTAAATAACCAAGAGATCACTAAAGAAATCAAAGAGGAAATCAAAAAGTACCTAGAGACAAATGACAATGAAAACACAAAGATCCAAAACCTATGGGATGCAGCAAAGGCAGTTCTAAGAGGGAAGTTTATAGCAATACAATCCTACCTCAAGTAACAGGAAAAATCCCAAATAAACAATCTAACCTTACACCTAAAGAAACTAGAGAAAGAACAGCAAACAAAATCCAAAGTTAGTAGAGGGAGAGAGATCATAAAGATCAGAGCAGAAATAAATGAAATAGAAACAAAGAAAACAATAGTAAAAATCAATAAAACTAAAAGCTAGTTCTTTGAGAAGATAAATAAAATTGATAAACCTCTAGCAAGACTCATCAAGAAAAAGAGGGAGAGGCCTCAAATCTATAAAATTAGAAAAGAAACAGGAGAAGTTACAACAGATACCACAGAAATGAAAAGCACCATAAGAGACTATTACAAGCAACTATGTGTCAATAAAATGGACGACCTGGATGAGATGGGCAGATTCTTAGAAAGGTATAACCTTCCAAGACTGAATGAGGAAGACATAGAAAATATGAACAGACCAATCATAAGTACAGAAATTGAGACTGTGATTAAAAATCTCCCAACAAACAAAACCCCAGGGCCAGGTGGATTCACAGGTGAATTTTATCAAACATTTAGAGAAGAGCTAACACCCATCCTTCTCAAACTCTTCCAAAACATTGCAGAGGAAGCAACACTCCCAAAATCATTTTATGAAGCCACCATCACCCTGATACCAAAACCAGACAAAGATACTAAAAAAAAAAAAAAAGAAAACTACACACCAACATCACTGATGAATTTAGATGCAAAAATCCTCAACAAAATACTAGCCAACAGAATCCAACAATACATTCAAAGGGTCATACAGCATAATCAAGTGGGGTTTATCCCTGGAATGCAAGGATTCTTCAATATATGCAAATCAATCAATGTGACACACCATATTAACAAATTGAAGGATAAAAACCACATGATCATCTCAATAGATGCAGAAAAAGCTTTTGACAAATTTCAACACCCATTTATGATAAAAACTCTCAAGAAGGTGGGCATAGAGGGAACCTACCTCAACATAATAAAGGCCATATATGACAAACCCACAGCAAACATCATTCTCAATGGTGGAAAACTGGAAGCATTCCCTCTAACATCAGGAACAAGACAAGGATGTCCACTCTCGCCACTAGTATTCAACATGGTTTTGGAAGTCCTTGCCACCCACAGCACTCAGAGAAGAAAAAGAAATCAAAGGAATCCAAATTGGAAAAGAAGTAAAACTGTCACTCTTTGAAGATGCCATGGTATTATACATAGAAAACCCTAAAGATTCTACTAGAACACTGCTAGCACCAATCAATGAATTTAGTAAAGTAGCAGGATACAAAATGAATGCACAGAAATCTCTTGCATTCCTGTACACTAACAATGAAAAAGCAGAAAGAGAAATTAAGGAAACTCTCCCATTTACCATTGCAACACAAAGAATAAAATACCTAGGAATAAACCTGCCTAAGGAGGCAAAAGACCTCTATGCAGAAAACTATAAGACACTGAAGAAAGAAATCAAAGACAATACAAACAGATGGAGAGACATATCATGTTCTTGGATTGGAAGAATCAACATTGTGAAAATGACTATCCTACCCAAAGAAACTTACAGATTCAATGCAATACCTGTTAAATTACCAATGGCATTTTTCACAGAACTAGAACATGAAATCTTACGGTTTGTATGGAAATGCAAAAGACCCCAAATAGCCAAAGCAATCTTGAGAAGGAAAGACGGAGTTGGTGGAATCAGGCTTCCTGACTTCAGCCTATACTACAAGGCTACACTGATCAAGACAGTATGGTACAGGCACAAAAAGAGAAATATAGATCAATGGAACAGGATAGAAAGCCCAGAGATAAACTATGGTCAACTAATCTATGACAAAGGAGGCAAGGATATACAATTGGAAAAAAGGCAGCCTCTTCAATAAGTGGTGCTGGGAAAACTGGACAGCTACATGGAAAAGAATGAAATTAGAACACTTCCTAACACCATACACAAAAATAAACCCAAAATGGATAAAAGACCTATATGTAAGGCCAGACACTATAAAACTCCTAGAGGAAAACATAGGAAGAACACTCTTCAACGTAAATAACAGCAAGATCTTTTTTGATCCACCCCCTAGAATAATGGAAATAAAAACAAAAATAAATAAGTGGGACCTAATGAAACTTCAAAGTTTCTGCACAACAAAGGAAACTATAAGCAAGACGAAAAGACAACCCTCAGAATGGGAGAATGTATTTGCAAATGAATCAACAGACAAAGGATTAATCTCCAAAATATATAAAAGTTCATTCAGCTCAATATCAAAAAAATAACAACCCAATCAAAAAATGGGCAGAAGACCTAAACAGGCATTTCTCCAAAGAAGACATACAGATGGCCAAGAGGCACAAAAAAAGCTGCTCTACATCACTAATTATTAGAGAAATGCAAATCAAAACTACAATGAGGTATTACCTCACACCAGTTAGAATGGGCATCATCAGAAAATCTACAAATGGTAAATGCTGGAGAGGGTATGAAGATAAGGAATGCTCTTGCATTGCTGGTGGGAATGTAAATTGATATAGCCACTGTGGAGAACAGGATGGAGGTTCCTTGCAGAACTAAAAACAGAACTACCATATGACCCAGCAATCCCACTGATGGGCATATACCCAGAGAACACCATAATTCAAAAAGACACATGCACTCCAATGTTCATTGCAGCACTATTTACAACAGGCAGGACATGGAAGCAACCTAAATGTCCATTGACAGATGAATGGATAAAGAAGATGTGGTACATACATACAATGGAATATTACTCAGCTATAAAAAGCAATGAAACTGGGACATTTTTAGAGACATGGATGGACCTAGAGACTGTCATACAGAGTGAAGTGAGTCAGAAAGAGAAAAAGAAATATTGTATATTAACACATATATGTGGACTACTGAAAAATGGTACAAATCAACCGGTTTGCAAGGCAGAAATAGAGACCCAGATGTAGAGAACAAACATATGGACACCAAGTACGGAAAGCAGGGAGGGTTGGGGGGGGGGGTAATGAATTGGGAGATTGGGATACCAAATTGTACACTCTAAATATATGCAGTTTATTGTAAATAATAAAAAGATAAAAAGTTTAAAAAATAAATAATAAAAGAAGTGATTCTGGTTGGTGGCATGACTAGGATGCCCAAGGTTCAGCAGACTGTGCAGGATCTCTTTGCCTGAGCCCCGAGTAAAGCTGTCAATCCTGATGAGGCAGTGGCCATTGGAGCTGCCATTCAGGGAGGTGTGTTGGCTGGTGATGTCACAGATGTGTTGCTCCTGGATGTCACTCCCCTCTCTTTGGGTATTGAGACTCTGGGATGTGTGTTCACCAAGCTTATTAACAGGAACACCACTATTCAAACCAAGAAGAGACAGGATTTTTCTACAGCTGCTGGTGGACAGACTCAAGTGGAGATTAAAGTGTATCAGGGTGAGAGAGAGAGATGGCTGGAGACAACAAACTTCTTGGACAGTTTACTTTGATTGGAATTCCCCCAGCGCCTCCTGGAGTCCCTCAGATTGAAGTTACATTTGACATTGATGGCAAAGGGATCGTACATGTTTCTGCCAAAGGTAAGGGTACAGGACGTGAGCAGCAGATTGTGATCCAGTCTTCTGGTGGGTTAAGCAAATATGATATTGAAAATATGGTTAAAAATGCAGAGAAGTATGCTGAGGAAGACCGGCGAAAGAAGGAACGACTTGAAGCAGTTAATATGGCTGAAAGAGTCATTCATGACACAGAAACCAAGATGGAGGAATTCAAGGACCAATTGCCTGCTGATGAATGAAACAAGCTAAAGAAGAGATTTCCAAAATGAGGGAGCTCCTTGCTTGAAAAGACAGTGAAACAGGAGAAAACAAAAGGCAGGCAGCATCTTCCCTTCAGCAGGCATCATTGAAGCTCTTCGAAATGGCATACGAAAAGATGGCATCTGAGCGAGAAGGCTCTGGAAGTTCTGGCACTGGGGAGCAAAAGGAAGATCAAAAGGAGGAGAAACAGTAACAGCAGTAAACTTTGAAGTCGAAAGGACAACATATTATGATGCTTGGGAATAGAGGGATTTCCTGAGCTGAAATGGGCAAACTTCAGTCTTCTTCTGTGTTTTTGCAGTATTCAATATATAATTTCCTGACTATGTAAATTTAGTGACCATTAGTTAATGATCATTTAATGAGTGACAATTCCAACAGTACAAGCTTTGCAGTATTCTGCCCCTAGCCTATCATTCTTTTTAAGCTGCATGTAAAATGGGAAAGATGATTTATTGATCATTCTAAAGATTTAACGTTTTGTGTTGAAGTAGTCTTATTTTCAAAGGGTGGAACCATCTCACACAATGAAGACAGTCAGGTCTGGAATGAGACAACAGGGTGATGAGATCCTTCTAGTTACCTGAGGACTGCTGTACTGTCCTGTGTGTATGTGGAGTTCTTCAATTGAGGCCTCACAAGGCAAGCCAGCTGTGCCATGGTGGGAGGTAGGTTGGGGGAAGCTAGATCAATGGAAAACTAAGCTAGCTATTTATGTTAGGTCCAGCATTTAAAACACAAGTCTCTCAATCTTTCTGAAGGCATAGTTCATAGCTACCCTTTGGCTTATGTCTGGCACCTGTATCCTTGATGATTGTTCTTTTTGATGCATTCTGGATTTTTTTTAAATAAATAGGAAAAGCATCGTGAAAAAAAAAAGCAAATATATATATATGCATACTGACCTGTGTATATACAGATATCTATAAATATTTCTGTATGTAACCATCTCTAACTAAACTAAACATGAGTGCATACCAATGTCTCTGACTCTAACTCATTAGTACATAGATCAATCTAGTCTCTTTTACTTGCTTTTCTGTAAATTTCCACTCCAGTGGTGAGAAACCCGTTTAGCACTAGCCACCATCCATTTAATTAATTGTTGAATGCCGGTATACATGTAAAACAGCATCAAAATTGGTAACTTGTACTCCCATGAGACAAAACTTTACTAAATAGAATACAATGCTTATGTATATTTCCTTTTGCCTTTAGTCTTACAGACTCCACTCATTTCCAAGTTATTTATGTCAGCCTCTTTTTCCCGTACTCCTTTCAGTGAAGTTGTTTCATATATTGATAATACTTTGATTCTTTTGTCATAGTCTGTATTCTTTTCTGTGATCCTCTGAACTCCTAAGTGATTTTTTTCATTTGTATACATTAAGATATACTCTGTGTCATAAAGTTTTATAGGTTTTGAAAAATGCACAGCATTATGTATCCACCATTACAGTATCACACAAAATAGTTTTACCACCTTAATAAACCCCCTATGCTTCACCTATTCAATACTCTCCATGATCTTTCCCTACCCCGCCAGAAACCCTGCCAAATACTGATCTTTTAAACATCTATAGTTTTGCCTTTCCAAAATGTCATATACTTGGAATTACACAGTATGTAGACTTTCCAGATTGGCTCTTTTTACTTAGAAACTATGCATTTAAGATTCATCTATGGCCTGTGCTTCCGCACCATGGTGCACTGCATGCATCTGATGCTGGAGGCCGTGCCTGTCACGGCACCACAGACCTCCATCCTATGCATTAGGAATACACCAAAAGACACAATAATTCCCTCAGACAACCAGCTGAACACCAGCAAACAACCTCAGAGACCAGAAAGGACTGCAAAGATCCCAACATAACTGGGTAGGACAAGGGGGGGAAAAGGAGAAAGAAGAGGAGAAGAAAGGAAAGGGGTGGGTCCCACACCCTAGGGTGGGGGGATCTAAAACAGAGGGAAGATTGCCGAATTCAGGGAAACGTCCCTTACCTGATGGGGAAACCCCTTCTCCCATGGGGAATTTCCCTAGGTCAGAGGGAGACATATGGGACTGTTCAAAGAGGGTGAAGTGGCTGAGCTGTTGCAGATGGGAGAGTGAGAAACACACAGAGGGTCTGCACAATGGCTCTTCATGTCAGGACTGAGACATTGATTCACAGTTGAACCTGGGAGCTGGAACATGGGAACTGGAAAACTGGTTCAGGGCGAGAAACATTGTTGGCAGTGGGGAGACAGACTGAGAGGACAGGAGGGAAGAAATCCTCAGTAGAGTGCCTACTGCAGAAAGCTGTGCAGCCATAGTGGTGGCTCAATACTGCTGACTCACAAGCAGTGGGGAGGAGCCACGGGTATAGCCTCGCTCTTGGTGCCTGCAACAGACAAAGGAAGGACCCCTGTGGGCCTATCTAATGCAATCAGGGATAAAAAAAGGCCCCTGGGCAGGGCTGGCCTCGAGTGCCTGCAGCCAAGAGCCAAAAGCACTGAGAGTGGCCCAGCTCTGGAGACATTCTGTTTACACCTGAGCCCCTGGCATCCCTCTGCAACAGGCACCACCATGGCCAACTGAGCTGCCGTGACACAGGCAGGGGGCACAGGCAGAGTCATTGCAGGGGGGAGAAGCCGAGTTGGAGTTGCTCTCTCAGTCTGAGCTGCCCAAGCCACCATGACCCAGGCAGGGCACCACTGCTCACTCACTCACAGGGGAAGGAGCCACTATTGTACCCTCTCTCTCCCCACACACCAGTGATTACAGATGAACAATAAAGACAGTTCTGCTGGTCACAGAATAATACAAAAAGCCCAAGGTGGTTAGAAGGACACTTACAGCTGAGACCCCAAATAAAAAGAAATATTAGTATTAATTCTTTTGATCTGGTCCATTCTGGGGTCAGTTCTAGTTTTTGTTTGTCTGTTTGTTTGTTTTTTTATTAATTACAATTTTAGTCCTAAGGAATCTACACATTTTATAACATATTTCTATTTCTATTTTTATTTTTAGCCTTTTTATACATTTCTATTTCTAGCTAAGTTTTTTATAGTGCTGACTGCATCTCTCCTACCCTCTTTTCATCTCTATCTTTTATACATTTCTATTTCTTTCTTTTTCTTTTCATATTTCCAGTCACACTACACTCTTCTGTAGCCATGTCTTCTATCCTTTTTTAGTTTATTTTATCTAAATATACTTATAAGCAATATTATTGGTCTGCTCTGTTTCCTTGCTTTATTCTCCAGATGACACACTGCTTTGGTATTTATTATTAGGTTTTGTCTTTATCTTAGTTCTAAGTATAATTGTCTGATTTCATTCTGAGAATCTTCAGTCTGTCTGGTGGTACTATTGCTCTATATTATATTTGATCCTAGCTTTCAAAATCTCCCTGGATTTGTGTTTGTGTGTGTGTGGTTTTTTGTTGTTGTTGTTGTTTCTTTGTTTATTTTGTTTTTGTTTTTGTTTTGTTCTGTTTTGGTTTTGAATTTCCGTTGGTTTTCTCTTTGATTGTCTGATAGCATACTGGGGTTCTTCTGTCAGGTCTTTCTAGTGCCTTATGTTCTATTGGATTCAGTATCTGTGTGTCTTATACATGTATGTGTTTCCCTGACTTAGTATTTGTTTGACTCAACACTTTGCCATTATTCTGGGGCTTGGACAGTCTCCTTTAAACCCCTTTATTGCCGGGGCAAACAAACTCTGAAGTTTGGACTACTATGAGAAAACAAAGAAACACAATGTAGGCAAAGAAGCAGGAAAAAAACCTAAAAGATCAAATTATGAAGAGGATAAATGAAAAATGCCGGAAAAAGAATTAAGAGTAATGGGAGTAAATATGACACAAAAGCTCAATGACAAAGTACAGCAAATACAAGAAAAAGTTAATAAGAACTCAGAAGAACTAAAAAGCAAACAAACAGTAACGGACAACAAAATAATTGAAATTAAAAATACTCTAAATAGTATAAACAGCAGAATAACTGAGGCAGAAGAACGAATAAGGGAGCTGGTAGATAGAATGGGGGAAATAACTGCCACAAAGCAGGAAAAAGAAAAAAGAATAAAAGGAATGGAAGACAGTCTCAGAAACAACATTAAGCATACCAGCATTCGAATCAGAGGCATCCAAGAAGAAGAAGAAAAAAAGAAAGGGTCTGAGAAAATATTTGAAGAGGTTATAGTGGAAAACTTCCCCAACATGGGAAAGGAAATAATTAACCAAGTCCAAGAAGCACAGAGAGTCCCATACAGAATAAACCCAAGGAGAAATACACCAAGACACATATTAATCAAACTAATGAAAATTAAATACACACACAAAATATTAAAAGCAGCAAGAGAAAAGCAACAAATAACATAAAAGGGAAAATCCATAAGGATAACAGCTAATCTTTCTGCAGAAACTCTGCAGGCCAGAAGGGAGGGGCAGGATGTACTGAAGGTCTTGAAAGAGAAAAACCTACAAGCAAGAATACTCTACCCAGCAAGAATCTCATTCAGATTCAATGGAGAAATCAAAAGTTTTACAGACAAGCAAAAGCTAAGAAAATTCAGCACAACCAAAGCAGCCTTACAACAATTGTTAAAGGAACTTTTCTAGGTAGGAAACACAAGCAAAGGAAAAGACCTACAAAAACAAACCCAAAACAATTAAGAAAATGGTAATTGGAACACACATGTCAATAATCACCTTAAATGTAAATGGATTAAATGTTCCAACCAAAAGACACAGACTGGCTGAATGGATACAAAAACTAGACCCTTCTACATGCTGTCTACAATAAATCCACTTCAGATAAAGAGATACATATAGACAGAAACTAAAGGGATGGAAAAAGATGTTCCATGCAAATAGAAGTCAAAAGAAAGCTGGAGTAGCAATACTCATATCAGACAAATTAGACTTTAAAGTAAAGACTATTACTAGAGACAAAGAAGAACACTCCATAGTGATCAAGGCATCCATCCAAGAATAACATATAACAAGTGTAAATATCTGTGCACCCAACATAGGAGCACCTCAATACATAAGGCAAATGCTAACAGCCATAAATGGGGAAATTGACAGTAACACAATAACAGTAGGAGATGTGAACACCCCACTTACATCAATGGACAGATCATCCAAACAGAAGATAAATAAGGACACACAAGCTTTAAATGACACATTAGACCATCTCTATTTAATGGATATTTATAGGATATTCCATCCAAAACTATAGAATAAACTTTCTTCTTAAGTGCACATGGAACATTTCCCAGGATAGATCACATCTTGGGTCACAAATCAAGCCTCAGTATATTCAAGAAAATTGAAATCATATCAAGCATCTTCTCAGACCATAACGCCATGAGACTAGATATCAATTACAGGAAAAAAATTCTACAAAATAGAATATCATGGAGACTAAACAATACACCATTAAACAACCAAGAAATCACTAAAGAAATCAAAGAGGAAATCAAAAAATATCTAGAAACAAATGACAATGAAAACATAATAACCCAAACCTATGAGATGCAGCAAAAGCAGTTCTAAGAGGGAAATTTACAGCAGTACAGTCCTACCTTAAAAAACAAGAAAAATATCGAATAAACAACCTAACCTTACACTTAAAACAATTAGAAGAAGAACAAAGAAGCCCAAAGTGAGCAGCAGGAAAGAAATCATAAAGATCAGAACAGAAATAAATGAAAATAAAGGAAGGAAACAATAGCAAACATTAATGAAACTAACAGCTGGTTCTTTGAGAAGATAAACAAAATTGATAAACCATTAACCAGACTAATCAGGAAAAAAGGGAGAAGACACAAATCAACAGAATTAGAAATGAAAAAGGTAAAGTAACAACTGACATTGCAGAAATACAAAAGATCATGAGAGTCTACTACAAGCAACTGTATGCCAATAAATGGGATAATCTGGAAGAAATGGATAAGTTCTTAGAAAAATACAATCTTCCAAGACTGAACCAGAAGAAATAGAAAATATGAACAGACCAATCAAAAGCACCAAAATTGAGACTGTGACTAAAAATCTCCAAAAAAACAAAAGCCCAGGGCCAGATGGCTTCACAGGTGAGTTCTATCAAAGATTTTGAGAAGAGCTAAAAGCTATCCTTCTCAAACTCTTCAAAATATAGCAGGAGGAGGAACACTCCCAAACTCATTCTACGAGGCCACCATCACCCTGATACCAAAACCAGGCAAAGATGGCACCAACAAAGAACATTACAGACCAATATCACTGATGAATATAGATGCAAAAATCCTCAACAAAATATTAGCTAACAGAATCCAACAGCACATTAAAGATATCACACAACATGATCAAGTGGGGTTTATCCCTGGGATGCAGGGATTCTTCAATATATGCAAATCAATCAATGTGATATATCATATCAACAAATTGAAGGATAAAAACCATATTAAAATCTAAATAAATGCAGAAAAAGATTTGACAAAATTCAACATCCATTTATGATAAAAGCTCTCCAGAAAATGGGCATAGAATGAAATTACCACAACATAACAAAAGCCATATATGAGAAACCAAAAGCCAACATTTTTCTAAATGGTGAAAAACTGAAAGAATTCCCTTGAAGAATAGGAACAAGACAAGGGTGCCCACTTTCACCATTATTATTCAACATAGTTTTGGAAGTTCTAGCCACAGCAATCAGAGAAGAAAATGAAATAAAAGGAATTCAAATTGGAAAAGGAGAAGTAAAATTGTCACCTTTTGCAGATGACATGATCTTATACATAGAAAACCCTGAAGACTCTACCAGAAAACTGCTAGCACTATTCAATGAATTTAGTAAAGTAGCAGGATACAAAATGAATGTGCAGTAATCTCTTGCATTCCTATACACTAACAATGAAAAAGCAGAAAGAGAAATTAAGGAAACTCTCCCATTTACCACTGCAACAAAAAGAATAAATTACCTAGGAATAAACCTGCCTAAAGAGGCAAAATACCTGTATGCAGAAAACTATAAGACACTGATGAAACACATAAAAGATGATAAAAACAGATGGAGAGACATACCATGTTCTTGGATTGGAAGAATCAATATTGTGAAAATGCTTATATTACCCAAAGGAATTTACAGATTCAACACAATCCGTATCAAATTACCAATGGCATTTCTCACAGAAGTAGAACAGGAAATCTTACGATTTGTATGGAAACGTAAAAGACCCCAAATAGCCAAAGCAATCCTGAGAAGGAAAGATGGAGTTGGTGGAATTGGGTTTCCTGACTTCAAACTATACTACAAGGCCACAGTGATTAGGACAGTATGGTACTGGCACAAAAACAGAAGGGAAGATCAATGGAATAGAATAGAGAGCCCAGAAATAAACCCCCGTACATATGGGCACCTTATCTTTGACAAAGGAGGCAAGAATATACAGTGGAAAAAAAGACAGCCTCTTCAATAAGTGGTGCTGCGAAAATTGGACAGCAACATGTCAAAGAATGAAATTTGAACACTTCCTAACACCATACACAAAAATAAACTCCAAATGGATTAAAGACCTACATGTAAGGCCAGACACTATAAAACTCCTAGAGGAAAACAAAGGCAGAACACTCTATGGCATACATCAAAGCAAGATTCTTTTGGACCCACCTCCTAGAATCATGGAAATAACATCAAGAAGAAACAAATGGGACCTAATGAAACTTAAAAGCTTTTGCACTGCAATAGAAACCATAAACAAGACAAGAAGACAGCCCTCCAAATGGGAGAAAATACTTGCCAACGAAGCAATGGACAAAGGATTAATCTCCAAAACATACCAGTAGCTCATGCAGCTTAATACCAAAAAAGCAAATAACCCAATCCACAAATGGGCAGAAGTCCTAAATAGTCAGGTCTCCAAGGAAGACATCCAGATGGCTATCGAACACATGAAAAGATGCTCCACATCACTAATTGTAAGAGAAATGCAAGTCAAAGCCACAATGTGGTATCACCTCACACTGGTCAGAATGGCCATCAGCAAAAAATCTAGAAACAATAAATGTTAGAGAGGTTGTGGAGAAAAGGGAACTCTCCTGCACTGTTGGTGGGAATGTAAGTTGATACAGCCTCTATGGAAAACAGTTTGGAGGTTCCTCAAAAAACTAAAACAAGAACTACCATATGATCCAGTAATCCCACTACTGGGCATATACCCTGAGAAAACCATAATCCAAAATGAAACGTGTACCACAATGTTCATTGCAGCACTATTTACAATAGCCAGGACGTGGAAGCAACTGATATGCCCATCAACAGATGAATGGATAAAGAAGATGTGGCATATATATACAATGGAATGATCCTCAGCTATAAAAAGGAATGAAATGGTGCTATATGTAATGAAGTGGATAGACCTAGAGTCTGTCATACAGAGTGAAATAAGCCAGAAAGAGTAAAACAAATATTGTATGCTAACTCACATACACAGATTCTTAAAAAAAAAAAATTATACTGATGAACCCAGTGACAGGACAAGAATAAGGATGCAGATGCAGAGAATGGACTAGAGGACACGGCTTTGGGGGGTCGGGGGGTGAAGGGGAAGCTGGGATGAAGTGAGAGCGTAGCATAGACATATATATACTACCAAGTGTAAAATAGATAGCTAGTGGGAAGTTACTGTATAACAAAGGGAGATCAATTCGTTGATGGGTGATGCCTTGGCAGGCCAGGACGGGGAGGGTGGGGGGGAGTCGCCAGAGGGAGAGGATATGCGGATATGTGTATAAATACAGCTGATTCACTTTGGTGTACCCCATAAGCTGGTACAAGACTGTAAAACAATTATATTCCAATAAAGAGCTTTAAAAAATGAAGACACAGAATAAAAAAGATTAATCTATGTGTTTTTGTGGCTTAATGTTTCATTTCTTTTGATAGCTGTATAATTCTGCTTTGTGTATGTACCACGGTTTTTTTTTTTTAATTTTTTTATTTTTTGGGGGGTACACCAAGTTCAATCATCTGTTTTTATACACATATCCCCGTATTCCCTCCCTTCCTTGACTCCCCGCCCTCGAGTCCCCCCCACCCTCCCCGCCCCAGTCCTCTAAGGCATCTTCCATCCTCGAGCTGGACTCCCTTTGTTATACAACAACTTCCCACTATCTATTTTACAGTTGGTAGTATTTATCCATTTACTTATTGATGGATATGTAAGCATCTTCCAATTTTTAGCAATTATGAATAATCTGACTTCTTTCAAGGTTTTCTTTGTCTTTGGTTTTCTGAAGTTTTAATATGATACGTCTAGGTGTAGGTTTTTCTGTTTCTTTTGACATTTCTTCTGCTTGGTATTCTCTGAATTACCGGATCTGTCCTTTGTGTCTGTCATATATTTTGGAAAGGTCTCTGCCATTATCACTTCAAATGCTTCTCTTCCATTCTCTTTTCTCCTTCTGGTATTACAATTGTTCCTATGTTACACCCTTTGAAATTGTCCCACAGTTCTTGTATGCTCTGTTCTGTTTTAAATTTTTTTTCTTTCTGTTCATTTCAGTTCAGGAAATTTCTACTGACCTGTCTTCAAGCTAACTGATTCTTTCCTCAGTCTTACTCAGTCTATGAATAAGATTATCAAAGAAAGTATTTAACTCTGCTACAGTGTTTTTTCATTTCTAGCATTTTTTGATTATTTTTTAGAATTTTTCTTTCTAATTATATTAGCTATCTATTTTTGCATGGTTTCTATTTTTTCCATTTAAATCCTTAGCATATTAATTCATAGTTATTTTAAATTTCCTGTCTGATAATTCCAACATCTGTGCCGTATCTGAGTCTGGTTCTGATGCTTGGTTTGTCTCTTTTGACTGTGTATTTCCTTGACTTTCAGCATGTCATGCAATTTTTTGCTGAAAGCCAGACATGTTGTAGCAGGTAATAAAAACTGAGGTATATAGACTTTAGTAAAATTATTTATGTTAATCTGCCTAGGAGTTGAACATCAGTTTTCCGATGAGTCACTGAAAAGTCACTGATTTTCAGTTATTTCAGCTATTTCTTGTTGTTAGGTCAGAAGTGATGACTTCCAAGCTCTTTACATATTGGAGCTGTAACTGGAAGGCTCCAATTCTATCAGATTTTAGAAACAAAGTACTTTAAATCTATTTAATCTATTATCGAGCAAGAGAGAGAAGAAAAGTTTCCAAACAGGTACAAAAAACCTGACAAAAGAAAACTATAGTCAATTTTCAATACTTAACACCAATGAAAAAAATACCAAATTAAATGTCAACAATTAGAAGCCATCAGTCCATTAAAAGAAAAATACACCAAGACAGTGAGTTTAAACCAGAAATGCAAAGAAGATTCAATATTAGGAAATTTATTAATAAAATTAAACATGTAAATTTGTCAAAGAAAAATCTTATAAACATTTCCAAATACAGCATGACTTTTTATAAAATTCAATGGCCATGGCTGATTAATAAAAGCAAGCTATTAATTAAACAAAACAAAACGAAAGGACAAGAACAATAAAGAAGTAAGGAGAGAACGAGAAAATAATTAGCATCTTGCTAAATGGTATAGCAATACTAGAATTATTACTCTTTGTCAGAAATAAGGCAAAGATGTCCACTATCATCTCTATTACTTAACATTATTTGAGAGCTTTCTAGCGCAAATATACAAGAGTAAGAAGAGACATCGACGTTGAAAAGGAGTTAATTTTTTTTAATTTTTCACAGATGATATAACTGTATACTTTAAATCAACAACACAAACAAAAGTAAGTTATTAAAAATGGTAAGAACATCTCTCTACCTTTTCTTTTCCCTTCTCTTGGGGATGGTGGTATGGCTGAGATTTATAAAGTGACAAGGCAGAGGAGCCAGTGGGCTGAGGAAATGGCAGTGGGGCCAGGGGCTGAGGAAATCACCAGACAGGAAACTGATTATATATAAGAATATTGAGGGACTTCACTGGTTGTCCAGTGGTTAAGAATCTGCCTGCCAATGTAGGGGACATGGGTTTGATCCCTGGTCCAGGAATATCCCACATGCCATGGAGCAATAAGCCCATGCGTCACAACTACTGAGCCTGTGCTCTAGAGTCTATGATCCACAACTACTGAGCCCACGTGCCGCAATTACTGAAGTCCATGTGCCTAGAGCCCATGTTCTGCAACAAGAGAAACCACCGCAATGAGAAGCCTGCACACCACAAGGAAGAGTAGCCTCTGCTTGCTGCAACTAGCGAAAGCCCACATGTAGCAATGACGACCCAGTGCTGCCAATAAATAAATAAATAAATAAATAAATAAATAAATAAATAAATTTAAAAAAAAGAATATTGAAAATATCAGTAAATATATATATATATTTTCTCATGGGATATGGTAATACATGTATAAATACAACTGATTCACTTTGTTGTACAGCAGAAACTGGCACAACAGTGTAAAGTAAATATATTGAGAGTAATGAGATCTCCGTATCTCACTGTCAGAGAAGGGATTTACAAATACGGAAAGGGGAAGGCTAAAAAGAGTTCTGGGATGTTGGATTTGAATTGGAGATATTGATGTGTATTCATCATACGCACACACAGAAAAATAGATATAGATGTAGTGAGATGTGTGTTGTGTACACACACATACACATATGTACAAAAATATTTCCCAGCTCTGTCTACTAGAGGCACTGAATGCACAGATCGTGGTTTATAAATATCACCCTCCTTTTAAAGGAAACAAGATTCCTTGGAAATGGACCCATTATGGGAAAGGAACAGGAAAAGTACAAGATGATCCTGAAACATCTTGTTCTGTTTTACACATAAGGAGACAAAGAATGAAGGGGATGTGTCAAAAGCACACTGGAGCAAGTCTGAAGGGACTCCCACGAGCCAAATATAGGATAATTTGAGGATCAAAATAAATAACGGTAGTGAAGGATTACAACCAAATAAATACAGGAATCCATAAGTCCATATAAATACAAAATTTAATGAGTTTTTTAAAAGGAGGAGAAATAAAATTCTTCTTTAGAGTAGAATGTAAGCTAATGATTGTAGAAGAAATAATGTAAAGAGAAAAATCATCATTTGAGAATTACCATAATAGTGGTTAAGTTAGGTAAGAATCATCAAGGCAACTTAGTGCATGTTTGATTGAAGAACAGGGTAGTGGGATAGCCTCAGTGTATCTCCTCCAAAAAGACAACAATTATACAGGGAAGAATGATGACTCTAAGTTGGAGAAACTGGAAAACACCGTCTTATGCAAGTAACAAAGACTACCATCATCACTGGTGGAACAGGATTGCCATCATTGCCCCTTGATGCTCCGTTTAAAACACATTATCATTTCTGTGTTCTTTCTGCCAGGATTGCATGGCTTGAGTTTGGACAGGAGAAATTACCAAATGGATCCGGGTTGAAGGACATCATACAAAATGGAAGACATGTACTTATTAATCTGTCATGGTCATGAAAAGATTGAGAAAATGTTCTAGATTGTGGGAAACTCTAAATAAATGAAGACTAAAAGTAACATGTGATCATGGATTGTACCTTGGACCAGAAAATAAAAAGACATAGTTGTGCACTTGACAAAATTTGAATAGGATCTGTAGGTTGGATAGTAGTGCTGTATCAATGATGATTCATTGATTTTGATGGTCCTATTTGTAACTATGAGTAATAACATCCTTGCTTTTGAGAAGTACACACTGGAGTATTTTGGGATGATTGGGCAAACTGAACTTTGCTATCAAACCAATTGGTTTATAAAAAAGAGTAATGATTGTGTGTGTATTCATGTGTGTGGGGGTATGTGTCTTCAGAGAAAGGGAGAAATGGAAAAAATATGCTGAAATATTAGCAATTGGCTAATATGGGTGAAGGGCATACAGGAGCTCTTTATTCTTTCAGCTTATTAGTAAAGTTGAAATATTTCACAAAAATACTGAATCACCATGCTATACACCTAAAACTAACACAATATTATAAATCAACTATATTTCAATTTAAAAAAAGAAATGAAAAATAAATCTACCATGAAACTTTGTAATTTAGACCTGAGAAGGTCATTAAAATAAATATGCTATAAGATAGAAAAAATAAGAACTATATATACTGGTAAATCACCTTTCTCTATAGTAAAGAAAATATTATCAAGTGTTCTGTATTAAGATCTATAATATCATTCAAAATTAATCCAAACATAGCTTATTTACTTAAGAATAAACATATTTTATTCTTTAAAAAGTAGGAGAGATCAATAAGATGGATAAAACAAAAATAAAAATTAAACAATGCAAGTGTCCATATATAAAGCGCATTTTTTAAATGTCATGAAAGAAGACATAACATTTACGCTTGCAACTATAAGAACAAACAAACAGGCAAAAAATAGGCTCTAGGAATAGACCTAACTAGAAATGTATAGGGAGCACATAAAGAAAATATAAAACATTGTGTTGGGTCATAAAAGTTAAATGAATGGGATGACATACTTTGCTCTTTAAATTCCTCTGTAATGTTAACATGATCCTATAATAACACTAACAGGATTTTTTTAACTTTATTTTTTAGAGCAGTTTTAAGTTTACGACATTTACAACATTGAGAGGTAGTTACAGGAATTTTCCAGATACCCCTTGCCTACACACACACATACCCGACACCTTTATCAACATCACTCACCAGAATGATACTTTTTGTTAAACCAAGGATGAACCCACATTGACACATCATTATCAGCCAAAGCCCTAAGGGTTTACCTTAGGGTTCACTCTTGGTGTTGTACATTCTGTGTTTGGACAAATGCATAGTGGCATATATATCCATATAGGGATTTTTTAATTAGTCAAGCTTATTTTAAAATTCCTCTGGGAAAAAATCATTGAAGAATAAACAAACCCTTTCTGCAAAAGAATAATAATGAAATGAAACTGGCCTATAACATCTTATGTAAAGTAAAGAGACCCAAATCATTTTGGAATTTGGTATATCAAAAAAAACGGCACCTAAAATCAGTACAAAAAAGAAGAGATGATTTAATTAATAACTAGTACTGAGACAAATGGGCTTCCCTCTAGAAAAAAAAGAGATTGGCTCCTGATTCATGCCATAAACCAAATAAATTTTAGGTAGATCAAAGAAGCAAATTAAAAATTTAAGACAAAGTATTAGAAGAAAACATGGGAGCTCTTGTCTTTCATTTCAGAGTACAGAAGACCTTTCTAAGTATGATACAAACTGAGAAGTCATAAAATTAAAGACAGATAAATTAACTATTCAAACCTTTATGAATTTATGCTTCTGGAGAAAAAGAATCTATTTAATTTTTCTTATTTACCCTGCTAAGTTCAGATAAAAACCTTGGATATTATATATAAAACAACCTTTAAAATATTGAAAATGGAGAGAAAAAGGAAGATTGGCCTGGGACCTCAGGACCCAAGGAATGGCATGGTGGAGAGATCCCTAGGTATTCGTTTTTCTTCTTATTGCCAGACTAGGCAAGGGAGAGCCTGGAAATCTGGAAGCACAAACGGGCAGTGACAAAAAAAGAAAACAAATAACAAAAGCCTGCTCTCTCTAGCTAAAGGGCCAGAAAAGGGGCAACCTAACAAAATAGAAATTTTTAGACAATGTGTTCTACTCTGACTACACACCATAGAAAATCTTTGGCCCCACCCACACTCCTGCCAGCAAATGTTAATGAAGAGTGTAGACTTGCACCCTCCTCAGGCTATAAAATGTCTTGACACCCCTGTCAGGGTGGTGTCAGATAAGGCCAGTAGGGAGCTGGGATATTCATCCATACTTGGCAGTAATGAGACATCCTCTCACCCACAATATCCATGAACACAACAAGGGGAGCAGTAACGAGAGGCCCCTTCCTCTTGTAGTCAGTGTGATATCACTGGAGGCCTAGCGCAAAATCAAACTCCCACACCTGACTAGTGACCATCAATAATGAGAATCTCACCTGCACCCTGCCCTGTATCAATAGAGACTAAGTGGAAACATGAACTTCCATCCCTACCTAACAGTAAAGAGGCATGATACCCTCTCTCAACTAGAATAATATCAGAGGAAGTTTACTGAAACCCAACATTAATAAACTCCAGAGTATCATAACATAATAACCAAAATATCCAAGTTGTAATCAAAATTCATACCAAGAACCAGAAAAAATCTCAACTTCAATGAAAAAAGACAACTAACAGATACCAACCTTAAGATGATAGAGATTTGAGAATTAAAAGCACTCATCATAATAATGCTTCAACAGAAAATTACAAACATTCTTGAAACAAATGAAAAAATTAGGAAGTCTCAACCAAAAATAGAAAGTCTTAGCAAAGAAATGAAAGATATAAAGAATAACTAAATGGAAACATTAGAACTGAGAAATACAATAACAAATAAAAAACTAAATAGATAAGATCAGCATAAGAATGAACATGATGTAGGAGATAATCAGTGAACTTGAAGATCAAAAAATAAAAATTACCCAATTCGAACAATAGAGAGAAAATAGAGCTTTAAAAAATTAACAGACCCTTAGGAATATGTGGGACTATAACAAAATAGCTGGCATGCATGTCATTATACTCTCATAAAAATGGAGAAAGAGGATGGGAATACAAAAGTTTGAAGTTTAAGGTAAAAAGTAAAAAGGTGTAAAGATATAATGACTAAGAATTTCCCAAATTTGGCAGAAGGCCAACAGATCCATGAAGTTGAGCAAATCCTAAACACCAAAAATATTCATGCCAAGACACATCATGATTAAATTCCTGAAAAATAAAGCAAAGAAAAAGTGTGTAAGCTGCCAGACAAAAACACATTATCAGTGGGGAGAAGGCTATAAAAATGATAGGGAATGCCTCATCAGAATTGATGGAGCACAGAAGAAAGTGGCACAATATTTTTCAAGTGCTGAAAGAAAAGAACTGTCAGCTCAGAATTCATATATCCAGTGAAAATATCCTTCAGGAAAGACGGAGAAATCAAAATATTCTCAAATGAAGGAAAACTAAGAATTTTTCACTAGTAGATCTACCCTAAGGAATGGCTAAAGGAATTTCTCTAAACCAGATGGAAATGATAAATGAAGGAATCTTGGAATATTAAGAAAGAAGGAAGAACAATGGAAAGAGAAAACATATGGGCAAATATAATTTTAACACTGCCTAATATGGTTCTCAAAGCATGTAGAGAAAATATTTAAGACAATTATATAGTAAATGGAAGAGGGTAAAGAGATGGAAACTGAAGTAAGTTTTCTAATCTTCATTTGAACAGGTAAAATGTTGATACCAGTAGACTTGCATAAGTTATGTATACATAATTCAATATCTACTGCAAATAGTAAGAAAAGCTATACACTTAGACACTCTCAAAAACACTATATATGGAGCTAAGAGACATGCAGAACATTCCATCCAACAGCAACAGAATACACATTCTTCTCAAGTGCCCATGAAGTATCCAGGATAAATCATGCTGGGTCACAAAACAAGGCTTAACAAATTTAAGACTCGAATCATACCAAGTATCTTTCCCGATCATAATGGAATGAAACTAGAAATAAAAAGCAAAAGGAAAAAATGGAGAATTTATAAAATGTGGAAATTAAACAACACATTCTTGAATAGTCAGTAGGTCATAAAAGAAATCAAAAGGGAAATTAGAAAATATGTTGCGACAAATGAAAACAAAACACAAGATAGCATACCAAAACTTATATGAGGCAGCAAAAACAAAAGAAAGAGGGAAGTTTATAGCAATAAATTCATATATTAACAAAGAAGAGGGTGGAGCTGTGGCAGACAGCAGGGAGTGAGAAACATACGGAGGGTCTGCAGCGCAGATTAGCATTCCCGGACCGAGACGTCAATCCACAGCTGAACAGAGGGTCCAGGAGTAGGAGCATGGGAACCGGAGAGCTGGTTCAGGGTGAGAAATATTGTTGCCAGTAAGGTGACGGACCAAGAGGACAGGAGGGAAGAGGTCCGTGGCGAGGAGTGCCTGCCCCTGAGAGCTGCCCAGCCATGATGGTGGCTGGAGGCTGCAGGCTCACGGGTGGGGGGGAGGAGCCGTGCACATAGCCTCTCCCTCTCTTTCTGCGCCTCTGCAACAGGCAGTGGAGAGATGCCCCGTGGGCCACCTAAGGCGCTCAGGGATAACAAGTATCCTCAGGCACTCGGGCGGGGCTAGATTAAAACCCCTTGGATTGCTGCCAGCAGGGAGGCTGCCAAGAAAAACAAAACAAAACAACAACAACAACAAAAAAAAAAAAACCCGAGAGAGGCCCAACTCTGAGACTTTCTGTTTACGCCTGAGCCACCAGCATCCCTCTGCAACAGGCATCTCCAAGCCCGACTGAAACAACAGTGCGCCACTGCTCACTCACTCCCAGGGGAAGGAGCCACTATTGTACCCTCTCCCTCCCCACACACCTACGCTTACAGACTAACAATAAAGGAAACTCTGCTGGTCACAGAATAATGCAAAAAACCCCAAGGTGAGTAGAAGGACACTTACAACTGAGACTCTAAGGAAACAGAAATATTAGTATCAATTCCTATTGAACTGGTCCATTCTGGGATCAGTTCTGGATTTATTTTTTTTTCTTTTTCTCTTTTTTTTTTCTTTATTAAATACGATCTTAGCCCTAAGGGATCTACAAGTTTTATAACATAATTTTTAATGATAATTTTTATTCTTTTTTTTGCCTTTTTATATACTTCTATATCTAGCTAAGTTTTTGGTAGTACGGACAAAATATTTCTCATACTTTCCTTTCATCCCTATCTTTTATACATTTCTATTTCTTTCTTTTTATTTGCATATTTCCAGCCACACTACGCTCTTCTGTTCCCCTTTTTTCCAACTATTTTAAGTTTATTTTATCTTAACATACTTATAAGCAACACTATCGATCTGCGCAGACTCCTTGCTCTATTCTCCAGAGGACGCACGACCTTGGTATTTAATATTAGGTTTTTGTCTTTATCTTAGTTCTTTGTACAGTTGTCTAATTACATTCTGAGAATCTCCATTCTCTCTGGTGGGACTCTGGCTCTTTTCTATATATGATCCTAGCTTACAATATCTCCCTGGATTAATGTTTGTATGTGTAAGGTGCTATTTGTTTGTTTGTTTGCTTTTGCTTTTGTCTCTGATTTGTTCTGTTTCAGTTGTCAATTTCTATTGGGTTTCTCTTTGAATATCTGATAGCACACTGGGGTTCAGTCAGGTCTTTCTAGAGACTTATGTCCTAATGGATTCAGTAATTGTGTGTCTTATACATGTATGTGTTTCCTAGACTTAATATTTGTTTAATCCAATACTTGGACATTAGTCTGAGGCTTGGACAATCTTCTATAAACACCTCTATCTCCAGGACAAGCAACCCCAAAAGGTTGGAAAACCATGAGGAAACAGAGAAACCCCATGCAGGCAAAGGAGCAGGAAAAAACCCCACAAGACCAAATAAATGAGGAGGAAATAGGAAAAATGCCTGAAAAAGAATTTAGAGTAATGATAATAAAAATGATACAAAATCTTGATAACAAAATAGAAAAAGTACAAGAAACAGTTCATAAGAACTCAGAAAAACAAACAGCAATGGATAACATAATAACTGAAATTAAAAATACTCTAGATGCCATAACCAGCAGAATGACTGAGGCAGAAGAACAAATAAGTGAGTTGGAAGATAGAATGGGGGAAATAAATGCCACAGAGCAGGAAAAAGAAAAAAGAATAAAAAGAATAGAAGACAGTCTCAGAGACCTCAGTGATAACATTAAGCGAACCAACATTCGAATTATAGGCATCGCAGAAGAAGAAGAAAACAAGAAAGGGTCTGAGAAAATATTTGAAGAGGTTATAGCGGAAAACATCCCCAACATGGGAAAGGAAATAATTAACCAAGTCCAAGAAGCACAAAGAGTCGCATACAGAATAAACCCAAGGAGAAATACACCAAGACACATGTTAATCAAACTAACGACAATTAAACACAAAGAAAAAATATTAAAAGCAGCAAGAGAAAAGCAACAAATAATGTATAAGGGAAAACCCATCAGGATAACAGCTGACCTTTCTACAGAAACTCTGCAGGCCAGAAGGGAATGGCAGGATATACTGAAAGTCCTGAAAGAGAGAAACCTACAGCCAAGAATACTCTACCCAGCAAGAATCTCATTCAGATTTGAGGGAGAAATCAAAAGCTTTCCAGACAAGCAAAAGTTAAGAGAATTCAGCACCACCAAACCAGCCTTACAACAAGTGCTAAAGGAACTTCTCTAAGTAGGAAACACAAGAAAAGGAAAACACCTACAAATACAAACCCAAAACAATTAAGAAAATGGCAATTGGAACACACATATCAAGAATCACTTTAAATGTAAATGGATTAAATGCTCCAACCAAAAGACACAGACTGGCTGAATGGATACAAAAACAAGATCCTTCTATATGCTGCCTATAAGAAACCCACTTCAGACCAAGGGATACATATAGACTGAAAGTAAAGGGATGGAAAAAGATATTCCATGCAAATGGAAGCCAAAAGAAAACTGGAGTAGCAATACTCATATCAGACAAATTAGACTTGAAAACAAAGACTATTACAAGAGACAAGGAAGGACACTACATAATGATCAAGGGATCCATTCAAGAAGAACATATCACAATGGTAAATATCTATGCTCCCATTATAGGAGCACCTCAATACATAAGGCAAATGCTAACAGCTATAAAAGGGGACATCGACAGTAACACAATAATAGTGGGAGACTTGAAAACCCCACTTATGTCACTGGACAGATCATCCAAACAGAAAATAAATAAAGACACATAAGCTTTAAATGACACATTAGACCATCTCGACTGAATTGATATTTAGAGGACATTCCATTCAAAAATGCAGACTACACTTTCTTCTGAAGTGCACAGGGGACATTTTCCAGGATAGATCACATCTTGGGTCACAAATCAAACCTCAGCAAATTCAAGACAATTGAAATCATATCAAGCATCTTCTCAGACCACAACGCCATGAGACTAGATATCAATTACAGGAAAAAAAAAAGCAAAAAATACAAACACATGGAGGCTAAACAATTCACTGTTAAACAACCAAGGAATCACTAAAGATATCAAAGAGGAAAGCAAAAAATATCTAGAAACAAACGACAACGAAAACACAACAACCCAAAACCTATGGGATGCAGCAAAAGCAGTTCTAAGAGCGAAGTTTATAGCAATACAGTCCTACCTTAAGAAACAAGAAAATTATCGAATAAACAACCTAACCTTACACCTCAAACAATTAGAAAAAGAACAAAGAAACCCCAAAGTGAGCAGAAGGAAAGAAATCATAAAGATCAGAGCAGAAATAAATGAAAAAGAAAGGAAGGAAACCATAGCAAAAATAAATAAAACTAAAAGCTGGTTCTTTGAGAAGATTAACGAAATTGATAAACCATTAGCCAGACTCATCAAGAAAAAAAGGGAGAAGATGCAAATCAACAGAATTAGAAAAGGAGAAGTAACATGGACACCTCAGAAATACAAAAGATCATGAGAGACTACTACAAGCAACTATATGCCAATAAATTGGATAACCTGGAAGAAATGGTTACATTCTTAGAAAAATACAATCTTCCAGGACTGAACCTGGAAGAAATAGAAACCATGAACAGACCAATCACAAGTACGGAAATTGAGGCAGTGATTAAAAATCTCCCAACACACAAAAGCCCAGGACCAGATGAGTTCACAGGCGAATTCTCTTAAACATTTCGAGAAGAGTTAACACCTATCCTTCTCAAACTCTTCCAAAATATTGCAGAAGGCGGAACACTCCCAAACTCATTCTACGAGGCCACCATCACCCTGATACCAAACCCAGGCAAAGATGTCACAAAAAAAGAAAACTACAGACCAATATCACTGATGAATAGAGATGCAAAAATCCTCAACAAAATACTAGCTAACAGACTCCAACAGCACATTAAAAAAATCATACACCATGATCAAGTGGGGTTTATCCCTGGGATGCAAGGATTCTTCAATATATGCAAATCAATTAATGTGATACATCATATCAACAAATTGAAGGATAAAAACCATATGATCATCTCAATAGATGCAGAAAAAGCTTTTGACAAAGCTCAACATCCATTCATGATAAAAGCTCTCCAGAAAATGGGCATAGAAGGAAATTATCTCAACATAATAAAAGCCATATATGAGAAACCAAAAGCCAACATCATTCTTAATGGGGAAACACTGAGAGAAATCCCCCTAAGAACAGGAACAAGACAAGGGTATCCACTCTCACCACTATTATTCAACATAATTTTGGAAGTTTTAGCCACAGCAATCAGTGAAGAAAAAGAAATAAAAGGAATCCAACTTGGAAAAGAAGTAAAACTGTCACTCTTTGCAGATGACATGATATTATACATAGAAAACCCTAAAGACTCTACCAGAAAACTGCTAGCACTAATTGATGAGTTTAGTAAAGTAGCAGGATACAAAATGAATGCACAGAAATCTCTTGCATTCCTATACACTAACAACGGAAGAGCAGAAAGGGAAATTAAGGAAACTCTCCCATTCACCATTGCAACAAAAAGAATAAAATACCTAGGAATAAACCTGCCTAAGGAGGCAAAAGATCTGTATGCAGAAAACTTTAAGACATTGCTGAACGAAATCAAAGACAACACAAACAGATGGAGGGACATACCATGTTCCTGGATTGGAAGAATCAACATCGTGAAAATGACTGTACTACTCAAAGCAATTTACAGATTCAATGCAATCCCGATCAAATTACCAATGGCATTTTTCACAGAACTAGAGCAAGAAATCTTATGATTTGTGTGGAAACGCAAAAGACCCCGAATAGCCAAAGCAATCTTGAGAAGGAAAAATGGAGTTGGTGGAATCAGGCTTCCTGACTTCAAACTATACTACAAGGCCATAGTGATCAAGACAGTATGGTACTGGCACAAAAATAGAAAGGAAGATCAATGGAATAGAATAGAGAACTCAGAAGTAAGCCCAAACACATATGGGCACCTTATCTTTGACAAAGGAGGCACGAGTATACAGTGGAAAAAAGACAGCCTCTTCAATAAGTGGTGCTGGGAAAATTGGACAGCTATATGTAAAAGAATGACATTAGAACACTTCCTAACACCATACACAAAAATAATCTCAAAATGGATTAAAGACCTCAATGTAAGGCCAGACAATATAAAACTCCTAGAAGAAAACATAGGCAGAACACTCTATGACATCCATCAAAGCAAGATCCTTTTGGACCTACCTCCTAGAATCATGGAAATAAAATCAAGAATAAACAAATGGGATCTCATGAAACTTAAAAGCTTTTGCACAGTGAAAGAAACCATAAACAAGACTAAAAGGCAATCCTCAGAATGGGAAAAAATAATTGCCTATGAAACAACGGACAAAGGATTAACCTCCAAAATATACAAGCAGCTCATGAAGCTTAATACCAAAAAAGCAAATAACCCAATCCACAAATGGGCAGAAGACCTAAAGAGATATTTCTCCAAAGAAGACATACAGATGGCCAACAAACACATGAAAAGATGCTCAACATCACTCATCATCAGAGAAATGCAAGTCAGAGCCACAATGAGGTATCACCTCACACCAGTCAGAATGGCCATCATCACAAAGTCTGGAAACAACAAATGTTGGAGAGGGTGTGGAGAAAAGGGAACTCTCCTGCACTGTTGATGGGACTGTAAGTTGGTACAGCCACTATGGAAAACAATTTGGAGGTGCCTTAAAAAACTACAAATAGAACTACCATATGACCCAGTAATCCCACTCCTGGGCATATACCCAAAGAAAACCATAATCCCAAAAGGAACTTGTACCATGATGTTTATTGCAGCACTATTTACAATAGCCAGGACATGGAAGCAACCTAAATGCCCATCAACAAATGAATGGATACAGAAGATGTGGCATATATAGACAATGGAATATTCCTCAGCTATAAAAAGGGATGAGATGGAGCTATATGTAATGAGGTGGATAGAACTACCATCTGTCATACAGAGTGAAGTAAGTCAGAAAGAGAAGGACAAATATTGTATGCTAATTCACGTATACGGAATCTAAAAATGGTACTGATGAACTCAGTGACAAGAACAAGGACGCAGATACAGAGAATGGACTGGAGAACTCGAGGTATGGGAGGGGGTTGGGGGTGAAGGGGAAGCTGAGACGAAGCGAGAGAGTAGCACAGACATATATATACTACCAACTGTAAAATAGTCAGTGGGAAGTTGTATAACAAAGGGAGTCCAACTCGAGGATGGAAGATGCCTTAGAGGACTGGGGCGGGGAGGGTGGGGGGGACTCGAGGATGGGGGAGTGAAGGAAGGGAGGGAATACGGGGATATGTGTATAAAAACAGGTGATTGAACTTGGTGTAACCCCCAAAAAATAATAAATAAAAAATAAATAAAAAAAGAAAAAAAGAAAGCTCCCAAATAAACCACCTAACTTTACACCTCAAGGAACTGGAAAACAAAGACCAAAGTTAGTAGAAGGAAGTAAATAATAAAGGTTAGGGCAAAAATAAACAACCTAGAGAATAGAAAAGGAATAGAAAATCAACAAAATAAAGAATCGTTTTTTTAAATGATCAAAGAAATTGACAAACTTTTAGTAACACTAAGAAAAAAAGAGATGACTCACATAATAAATCCAGAAAATGAAAGAACCATTACAACTAATGTCACAGAAATAAAAAGTATTATAAGAGACTATTATGAACAATTATGTGACAACAACTGCATAATCTAGAAGAAAAGAATAAATTCTGAGAAGCATACAACCTACCAAAACGAATCATGAAGAAACAGAAAATCTGAAGAAGCCTGTGACTAGTATGGAGGTTGTACCAGCAATCAATAACTTCCTTAAAAAGAAAAGCCAAGGACAAACAGCTTCACTGGTCAATTCTACCAAATATTTAAAGAATTAATGTTAACCCTTCTCAAACTCTTCCAAAACATTGAGGTGAAGGGAACACTTCCAAACTGATTTTATGAGGCCAACATAACACTTATACCAAAACCTGGAAAAAAAAACTAGAAGAAAAGAAAATTACAGGTCAATAACCCTAATGAATATAGATGCAAATATCAGGAAAATTCTAGTAAATCTAATACAACAGCATATTAAAAGGATCATGCACCATGACCTACTGAGATTTATCCCTGGGATACAAGGATGGTTAAACATATAACAACATACACAACATCAACAGAACAAGAGATAAAAATCACATGATCATCTCAAGAGATGCAGAAAAGTATTTGACAAAATTGAAAACTCATGATAAAAACACCGGCAAACTAGGAATAGAGGAAATTACTTCAACTTGATAAAGGTCATATATAAAAAGCCCTTAGCTAACATCATTCTTAATGGTAAAAAACTGAAAGCTTTTCCTCTAAGATCAGGAACAAGGCAAGAATACCCATTCTCATTACTTCTATTCAACATAGTTTTGGAAGTCCTAGTCACAGCAATCAGAAAATAAAAAGAGATAAAACGCATCCATATTGGAAAGGAAGAATTAAAGCTGTCACTATTTGCAGATGACCTAATACTATATATAGAAAATCCTAAAGACTCCACCAAAAAACTATTAGAATTAATAAATGAATTCGGTAAAGTTGCTGGATACAAAATATACAGAAATCTCTTGTGTTCCTATATACTGATAATGAAATTTTTTTAAAACAATCTAATTTATAATTGCATCAAAAAGAATAAAATACCTAGGAATAAATTTAACCAAGGAGGTAAAAGATATGTATATTGAAAACTACAAGATATTAATGAAAAAAAATTGAAGAGAACACAAATAAATGGAAAGATATACTATGCTCATGGATTGGAAGAATTAATATTGTTAAAATGGCCATATTATCCAAAGCAAGCTATAGATTCAATGCAATCTCTATCAAAGTTCCAATGGTATTTTTCACAGAAATAGAATAAATAATCCTAAAATTTGTATGGAACCACAAATGACCCTGAGTAGCCAAGGCAATCTTGAGAAAGAACAAATCTTGTGAAAGAACAAAACCTTCCCTGATTTCAAACCATATTATAAAGTTATCATAATTAAAACAGTAGTATTGGCATAAAGACTGACACAAAAGTCAATGGAACATAATGGAAAGATCAGAAATAAACCCACACATATACGGTCAATTAATTTACAACAAAGAAGACAAGAGTATACAGTGGGGAAAGGACATTCTCTTCAATAAATGGTGTTGAGAAAATTGCACAGCCACACGCAAAAGAATGAAACTGGACCACTATTTACACCATACAAAAAAACTGACTCAAAATGGATTAAATACTTGAACATAAAACCTGAAACCATTAAACTCTGAGAAGAAAACATAGGTGGTAAGCTTCTGGACATAGGTCTTGGTGATGATTTTTTGAATTTAATACCAAATCAAAAGTGACAAAAGCAAAAATAATGAGTGTGACTACATCATATTAAAAGCTTCTGCACAGCGAAGGAAACCAGCAAAAAATGAAAAGACAACCTACTGAGTAGGAGAAAATAATTGCAACACATATATTTGATAAGGGACTAATGTCCCCAATATATAAAGAACTCATACAACTTAATAGTAAAGAAAATCTGATTTTAAAAAAATGGGCAGAAGATCTGAATAGACATTTTGCAAAGAAGACATAGAGATGGCCAACAGGTACATGAACAGATGCTCAACATTATTAATCATCAGGGAAATGCAAATCAAAACCACAATTATATATCAGTTTACACCTCTCAGAATGGCTATTATGAAAAAGACAATATATAACAAGTATTGGAGAGGACGTGGAGAAAAGGGAGCACTCATATACTGTTGGAGGGAATGTAGATTGGTGTAATGACTGTGGAAAATAGTATGGAGTTTCCTGAAAAAATTAAAATAGAACTACCATGTAATTTAGCAATTCCATTTCTGGGTATTTATCCAAAGAAAATGAAAGCACGAATTCTAAAAGAAATATGCACCCACATGTTCATTGCAGCATTGTTTACAATAGCTAAGATATGGAAACAACCTAAGTGTTCACTGATGGTATATATATAAAATGGAATATTCAGCCATAAAGAAAAGGATGAAATGTTTCCACTTACCACAACATGGATGGATCTCAAGGACATTATGCTAAGTGAAATAAGCCAGACAGAGAAAGACAAATACTGTCTGATCTCTCTTATATGTGGAATCTAAAATTTAAAAAAAAAAGGTCATAGATACAGAGAACAGATTTGCAGTTGTAGGAGGTGGGGGTGAGAGAAACAGGTGAACTGGTTTATTTTTAGTTTAAATAAATTGAATATTTTTAACAATTTACAACATAAAGAATCAGAATCATAAAACAAGACACTAATTTAAAAGATCAGGCAGGTATCATAAAGAACCAAGTGGAAATTTTAGAACTGAAAAAGATAGCCTTTGACTAAATTAAACAACAGATTTGATAGAATCAAAAAAAGAATTAGCAAACTGTAAGATAAATCTAAAAATCCAGAAGAATACCTGGATGGAAAATATAAGAGAGTTTGAGACAGAGAAGATAGAATGAAGAGATTTAAATCATGTCTAGTAAGAGTTCCAAGAAAATAGAATGAATGGGAGAAAAGCAATATTCAGAGAACATATGTATGTGTCTTAAAACCAATGTAAGGAAAAACCAATGAAGAAAGTGAGATGGTTGTTAAGTACCAGTCTCTTGACTCTCTTTTTTAGCATAGTAAATAATACCACTACACATTGAATAATTATTGTCATTCTTTCCTATATTGTATATTATAGTTTTCTCTCCCGTCCAGAAAAAAATTGTCTATCAGTCAATGAGAAAAAAACAACCTAATTTAAAACTGGGGAAAATGAACAACAGTTCACAGAAAACTGTTTAAATACAACAAACGTAAAGCCAAGATTAATAGGCTTAATAATACATTGCATTGAAAAAATGTGTGAAAAAATCACCCTCATATTATTGGTGGAGCTGTAAAGTCTTTGAAGTCTCATTTCATTTTGTCCAGCAACTGTAGCTTAATTAATTTATCTTTCATATATACTTACACATCTTATACTTCAAAGATGTATGCACAAAGATATTTATTGCATATTGTTGCAGTAGCAAAAGACAGAAAGCAATCTAAATGTGCATTAATAGGGGACTGATTCATTACTGTACATTCATAGTATAAAATACCATGCAGTCATTAAACAAAGAATAAGCTATCTCTACATTGTTTGATGCAGTGGATTGAAACTCACAGACATTGAAAACAAACTTACGGTTACCAAAGGGGAAAGGAGTGTGGGGGGAGAGAGAAATTAGGAGGTTGGGATTAACATATATACACGACTACATATAAAATAAGTAACCAACAGGGACCTACTGTATAGCACGTGGAACTGTACTCAATATTTTCTAATAACCTATAAGGGAAGAGAATCTGAAAAAGTTATATATATATACATATATATAATTGTATATGTATATATGTATAACTTAATTGCTTGCTGTACATCTCAAACTAACACAATGTTGATATTATAAATCAACTATATGTCAACAAAAAAAGGAAACATTTAAAAATTCTTCTCAGTCCAATCAAAAGGCTCAAAGTCTGTGCCACCATCCCTTGAACTTAGCTGGGGCCTTGCAATTGCTTTAATGAATAGAATGCAGCAGAAATGATGGTGTGTGACTTCCAAGGCTAGGTTAGAAAAGATTATGCAGCTTCTAACAGTTTCTCTTAGGACAATTGCTCTAGGAGAATTTAGTTGCCATGCATGTAATCTGACTACCATGAAGCCACCATAATGGGGGGAGGGGAGAAAAGGGAAGAAAAGGGTAGGAGAGAAAGAGAAAGAGAGAGAGAAGCAGAGATAGAGTAACAGAAAGAGGCAGAGAGACAAAGAGGGAGGGAGATATGTCTGAGGAGGAATTGGTCCTTATCTTCAGATGCCAGACATATTAAGTGATGAAGCCTATAGCTATAAAATTATTCCACCCTAAATTACCATCTGATTGCAACCACATGAGGGATCCTGAGTGAGAATTCCTACCTGAGTCCAGTCAATCTCAGATTCATGTTTCAAATTAATGATTTTTATTGTTTTGTCACTCTTTTGAGATTGTTTTCTTGTGCCTGAAGAGATAACTGGAATAGCTGATATAGAAAATTCTCTAAAATATAATTTTAAGTGAAAAAAGTAAGGTGCAGAACAGTATGTACAGTGAAATACTTCTTACATTTTTCAAGGGCATGTTTTAATGTATTTATAACATGGAAGGATGAATAAAAATGGATAAAAATAGTTGCTTCTTTGGAGGAAAACTGGAGGACTAGAAATAGTGGATGAGAGGGAAACTTTTCACTGTATATCCCTTACTACCATTTAAAAATGTTCTACTATATGCATCTGATATTTTAAAATAATTTAAAATTTTACCTTTTATCATTTATGAAGCAGAAATAGGATTTGTTTAGTAGAACTCACTTTTACAAAGCAAACATTCCATTATTTCCTCCTGGTTAGTAATGTCAGTCCCAAGGGAATCTTTCTATGACTCCTAAAATGGCACTATTTGTACTAACACCTAGTCAGAACTAGATAGGCTGATCCTTTTCTTAAATAACAACATTACATAGATAAAATTCATATATTTAGATACAACTCAACCATTTAAATTGTACAATTAAATGATTTTTATTATATTAACAGATTTGTACAATTGTCACCACAATCAATCTTAGAATATTTTCATCATCCTTCCCAAAATCCTTGTACTCATTAGCAGTTACTTCTGATTCTCTTCCCCTCCAGCCCCTGGCAACCACTAGTATATGTTTTATCTCTACAGATTTACCCATTCTGGGCATTGCATATGAATAGAATCATAGAGTATATGGTCTTTTGTGACATTTCTTTCACTTAGTATAATGATTTCAAGATTCATTCATGGTGTAGCATGTATTAGTACTTCTCTCTTTGGTATAGCTGAATAATATTCATTTGTTTGGATATACCACATGTATTCACTCATTCATTGATGGGACACTTGGATAGTTTCATATTTTTGGCTACAGTAGATAATGTTTCTATGAAACTTTATGTATAAATATTTGTATGGACACATATTTTCATTTTTCTTGAGTATATACTTAGGAGTGAAAATTCTGCATCATGTGGTAACTCCATGTTTAACTTTTTGAGGAACTATCTATTTTAAACAGTGGCTACACCATTTTATATTCCTGCCAGCAGTTTATGAAGTTTCCAATTTCTCTACATCCTTGCCAATAAACTGATTCTTAGAAGAAGTGACAAGGACACAGACACAGAGGAAAGTTATGAGGAATAGATGTGATGAGGGGATAAGGACAGAGACAAAGAAACAGACAAAAAGGGTAGAGAGACTGGTGGTGCCTCAAAGAAACCAAGACTTCAAGAAGTTTAGATATTAAGCTTGTCTGGATTCAAAACTCCCTGATCTTCCAACTGTATTACATTTCTATGTGAGAAACAAAAGATGAAATGAGGGAAAAGTTAGGTTAGAGAAAGAAGATAGGAAAACACCTAATGAGATCATTCTTTCGCTATTGAGGCAGAAATAACAAAGTCCCAATTTAGGCACTGGACATGCAAAATCATATCTGATCCTTGAAGAAAGCATAGTTCATTCTTTATCCTAAATTGAAGCTATGCTCTCTCATCTGCCACCACCTTGCCACTATCACTTCTAATCAGGTAAAAAGGAGTAGCAGCATTTTGTCCAGGGTCTTGCTTCTCCATATTTGGTATTCCCCACTTGGGCTCCATGGTTTAGAAGATGCCTTAATTGTATTCTTGGAGCCTGACACCAGAATATTACAGGCTTAATGGATGTTGTTAGATATTACAAATGCTGTTTTTGACTTGTGAGTAAGAAAGTGAAAGTTACACCCTTCACATATGAAGAATTTTAATTCCACTACCCACTATGTCTTTTTCATGGAATGCAGTTGTAAAACTTCCCAAAGATTTCTCCTGTTAGTGGTCAGTATTGTTATTGCTTCCTGGTTTTTCAACTGTGTAAATGAAGACCTACTGCCTGGCAGTTTCCTTAAGTGTAACTTTTACTAGTAATGGCAAATTTTTCTTGAATACCTTTTATGTACATTATCTTATTGAGTTCCCACAATAATCCAGACAGGAAGAAACTGTGATTACCTTTTTTACATGAGGAAACTGAGGCTATATTGCTTTTGCCTTGATCAAAGGTTCAAGTTAAAGATAAGTGAAAATTGTTGGATAAACACAAGAACTCCCAGCTCTCAAGAGAATGCCTATTGGAGGTGGGTGGAGAGGATGGTGGGTAAGTGTAGGGTTTTCAATGCTGGCAATTATCAAATAGAAAGGGAGATAGCCATCTAACCAGATGGTTTAGACTAATGATTCCCAACATGTTCCATGTTATGATATACTAATTTTGTCTAATTTTACTAATTCCCCAAAGTAATATGTGGGTTCTTAAAAGTAATTAAAGTAGAATTAAATATTATGTTAATTAAACATGGCTTTAAATGAATTTAAATGATGTAAATTAGTTTTACCCCTTGGGATAACTGCAAATTGCCTGTACTGATTTTGTGACAATTCTGAATAGGAACCAAAACTAGAGGACCAAACCAGAATATCTGTCAGATCCCTGAGTTTGTGTCTTAGAAGGTTTATCCCAGATGCCTTTTGGGAACCATGGAAGGAAGTTTCAATGTTATGGCAAAGTTCATTCTCCTAGAGCTGACTGATCCTCCTCAGATTTACCTTTATTTTAACTCTTCTCTTGGGCTACTCATCCTCCTCTATGCTATCACTGTAGTAGTAAAACTGGTTGGTCATCTTCATTGGAGTCAGTACCCTTTTATCCCTCTGTCCTGCTTAGATTTATTTACTCACTGTGTCCATGGCCAGCATCCTGTCCAACTTGTTTTCCAAGAACCACGGCCATCAACTCCAGTGTCCTTATCAGCTCTTATGTTTTACCCTCTATTCTACAACTTCCACTACTGACCACTTCTTTTGTGATACTCCTCCTTTGATTAAACTGCTATGCTTTTCTCTTTATCCTCTGTGACTTTGAAGGCTTTAATTCCCTCTGCACTTCATTCACAAATACCCATCTTCCTTCCCATCCTAAGAAGGCTCTCAGCTCCAGGGCAAATATAAGTCCTCTTTGCCCTGGCCTCATACCTGACTGCTCTCAGCCTAAGTTATAGAACCAGGGAATTCACCTGCTTTCCCCCTTCCATCCTTGGATGGACACTCACTGGGCTGGGACAGGCTGGTTTTGGTGTCTACACTGAAATAATATGAGTGTTCAACTCCACAACCTGAGGGAAAATGTCTGGTAAAATCTTTTAGAATATCAGTTTTTCTCTTTCCACCTGTTCAAATGAAAATATCATATAAAGCCTTTGTGTTCACGTGAGATTTTATCATAGAAGATAATTCTTCTTCCTAGTAACTTCATTTAGCCAAGGCTCATATGAATTTAACAAAATGCGGTCACATTCCAAATTGTGTATTTCCTCTCTTGCTTTGAGCACACTGATAGAAGCTATATGTTCTTCTTATCAGTCTTTTCAAAGTTCTTTGTTAACAAATAGTCATGACAGTTCATCCATACAGTGGGTATTATGCAACCATTACACTCAAGGGGAAGAATGCTTATCAACCTGCATATTTTATCTAATATATTTTTAAGTGAAAAGAACATGGCACAAAATATATTACATTGTTATTCCACTAGAAATACATCTATAGACATACATATACACACATGTATGCATGTATTAAAAAGCATAACACTAAAAGAACATATAACAAAGTACTGGTGGTTGTCTCTAGGTACTGATTTATATTCCTCTTATTTCTCCATATTTTCCAAGTTCTCAATAATGAGCATACCATTCTTTTATAATCAGGAAAAAAGTAATTTTGGATAATTAAATTAGTTATCAAGGTCAATCAGCATGTGTGGAAAAGGTGGCAGTTCTTACTGAAGAGAAATTAACACCTTTATTGTTGTTTTGAATTGAGGTTACATTTTTTCAGGTAAGAACACATCTCTAAAATTAAAATGTAAGTTAGTGGGAACTTACTGAGTTTGAAACAGTCATTTCATATATGCCTTTTCAAGAAAAACATAAAGTAAAACCAATTTGTATTTGCCTTTTTCTTTAAGTACTTAAAATTTTTCTTCTCTGGGGCTCATATTTTATGCTTCCCAAGAGAAAGAGTATCTCCCACCTCTCTCCCCATTCTCTTCTTTATGCTTATATACTGCCTAGAATAAGTTTGTATATACCCTGAGCACATGGAAAGTATTTGTTGATGGACTTGCTTATTTCTGTTAATCCCACCTGAGCCATGTTCTCAGAATTCTACAAAATAGATTCTGCCTCTTCAGAAGACTGATATCTGTTCCTACTGCCTCTGCTTAGTGCTCTGGGTCCCAGAACTCCTCTTGTGCAGTGTGAAAGAGACCTCAGCTAGTTCCAAGCTCCAGGATTTCTCCCCTCACAGGGATTGTAGGTTTGCTCCAGCCAGTCCCCCTGAGCCTTTAATTCCCTCCCTCGCTTGGAGGCTTGACCAAGAGGCCACTCAGCATCCGGGAGGCCAGACAGGGACATTTCTCCCTGAATGGGATGCCCCTGACCAGATCTTCCAGGAAACCCAAGTGGCTGACAGAAGAAGTGTCAGCTCCAGGCCAAAGGAACCCCTAAGATGTCCTTGGCTTGGACAATAGCTGGGAACCACACAGCCAGCCGGACTCTGCAGCTCAGCCTTTGGGACCATAGGATCCTGTCACTGGGACCCCCAGCACCACCCCTCCCCAATACCTGAGCATTTGCTCAGGGCCCCGATTCAGCCTGAGCACTGGCTCTGGCTGAGCTCAGTGTGGCTGAGAACTGTCTCAGTAGGATCCTTCAGTCAGAGACCAAGACCAGATGCTGCTCTGAGCACCACCACCTGGAGTGGTACTGGGGAGGGGGACCCAGCCCGGAATAGCTGGAGAAGACTGCTCCCCAAGCGTAGCTGACTGCAGCCCACCCTGCATGTGTGCGGGGTGGGGATGGAGGGCTTGGAGACTGAGAGCTCCCTGAAATGCAAGGCTCAGCTCTCCTGCAACTTTGAGCAGCAGATGCAGAGAGGGGTCAGTGATTATTCTCTTATAATATCTGAGGGGACAGAGTTGCTGCCTTAAATTGTAGAGACCTCCCTCCACCCATTATCCCTCATCCCCTCACTAGGAGGGGCCTTGTTCCTTCTGGAAGGGCTGGCCTAGGCTCCACTGGTTTCACATCCAGTTCTGACTCCAAGTCCCTTTGACTGTCCATGTCCCCAAGAGCGGGAGCTGCAGCAGCAGGACTGAGATGGGAACACCAGAGATTGCCTTGGATAGTCTTTTCCATTAGCCCTATAATTAAGAACCACTATTTATAAGACAATGAGGATATCCTCTTCTTGAAAGCTTGTTGGAGAAGCAGCAGAACTAAATGTGAGGTCCCTGAGGTTGAATTTGGTAGTTTTGAGACCCAGTATGGAGCAGCCTAACACTAACTCAAATGGGTCCTGAGTCTGTGAAAGAAAAAACTCTAAACTATACCACTGAGAGCTTACTGAGCTCACTTAGTTTGTATAAATCTAGTGGCGTTCCCCTTAAGCCTGAGAGGTCACTGGAGACTAAGTCTGGTTATATGCTGTGTAAGATGGGTAAATACCATTTGGAATACAGGCCTACAGCAGATCCAGAGTAAATAAAACCTGATGCCTGTATTGAATACCTGAAAACTGTAGAACGCTAGGAGCAAAAACTAAGAATGTTATTAAGTGTTTACTGTGTCTGGGAATTATTCTAATCAATGTGCATGCATTACCTCACAGCAACCTTAGGAGGTGAATATTCTTATTATCCTTATTTTACAGATAAGAAAACTGAGAGAGCAAAGGTAAGTAACTTGTCTAACGTCAAAAAATTAGAAAATGAGGGAGGTGGGCCTCAAAGTCTGGCAGTCTGAGTCAGAGCTTGTGCTCTTAACCACTACACTATACTGCCTGACAAAGATAAAAGAAATCCCTCTCTCTAAGCAGAACTGACTTCATGGACATGTGATCAGTGCAGTGGTACATGGCCCTGAGCTTAGAAGAGACTTGTACTTGGGGTTTAATGCCACTATCTTAATTTTAATAATTGTAATTTGTGCTTTGTAAGTGAAAATCAAAATGTGATAGAATAATTGAGTAGGCATTTGAAGCTTAGAGTCTCAGCTAGCACACAGTCCCATCTTTCACTGCTTCTCCACCTCCCTGGGACAGATTATTGACTGTCCACTTCCCTGCCCACTAGTACTGAGGGCCCCACCCAGCTGCTACTTGTCTATCTCACCCAATGACCACTGCAACCCTCCGCTCTCAGGGATCTGGGCATGGGTTCAGGAAGGACTGGGGTCAGGTACACGTGCCCTGCAACATCTCAGGTTTGGATGTGATGACAACCAGCCATCCTGGCCCCAGGGTGGTAATACCATGGCATTATTGCCCACCCTGATCCAGGCACCTAGTGCATCCTGGAGTAGAGGTTGCAATATCCTTGGTGGCCACCTGTGCAACATGGTTTGGGGCAGCTGACCCAGGGGAAGAGGATATGCCTGGTTCTACTTGCTCACTCCTGACCAGGGTACAATGCATTTGTCAAGCAGGTAGGAAGAGGACCCAGCAGCCAGTGGGCCCCACAGATATGCATCAAATCACAGGGTGGGGTCACAGGGCACTTGTGAGGGTCTTCACTTGCACCACAAGGATCCCTGTGCCTGAGAGGGTATGACATTAAATGGAAATTTTTAAACACCATGAGAGATTGAGAGAGACACTCTAGTAGAAAAGAAATAAACTTTATATCTGAATACCTTTAACGGCACTTTTTCCTGCTTTTTGAACAAGGGACTTCACGCTAACATTTTGCACTGGGGCTACAAATTATATATCCAGTTCTGACTGTAAGGACTGTCTATTAGTAAAGTATTCTGGTATCCACTGAGATCTACCATTCCCCGTAGAAATAATGAAAGCTGATGTGGTTGTAACTATCTCTAGTCTTGCTGGGGCTGTTTAGAGGATATGGTAGACTTCTACTTGCCAAGGAAGAAGCCCATTTTGTCCCAAACTCCCAACTGTGTTAAGTATCTCAGATCATAAGAGGGGCTTAGGAGGATGTGGTAGTAGATAATATTCTGTGGTATGAATCAGAAGACTTGAATTTCAAATCTGCCTCTGCCACTGACTAGCTGAGAATGCTGATCTCCCTTGGGGACACTGTTTCTTCATATGTGAAAAGAGTAGTTTCAATTAACCTAGTGTTTTCAGACTGTCATTGAGTTTCTGGGGCAGTGCCTCGGAGAGGGGGAGGTGAAATCTAGGCAATGGGGCTATAGGCACCTCCCACTTTTCCAGCCAAATCTGTTCCATTTTTGTTTTACATTTTTTTGTTCTGCATTGGAATTCACTTAAAGAAATAATTCCAATGCTTAAAAAATTAAAACCCATAATTCTCAGTGATCTCTATGGGCCATTATACCTCTGATTTCTGATTCTGAGACTCTTTAACCTTGAATCTTACAAAGAGGATGATCTTTATTCCAGAAAAAATCTATCATGCACATGGGCCGGTTACCACAGAAGAAGAGAAATCCAGGGAGGACAAGGGGTTAAAGGGCAAACACCTGGGTGGTATAGAACTAAAAGACAAGGGTAATGAATAAGAGGTTCAAGTTCCCTACTGTGGGTTGAATGTTAACAGAAAATATTCACAAAACCAGGACATTCAGCTAGATGCTTGCTCATGTCTCAAGAGGTAAAATTTTCTTCCTTTCTTCCATTACATGATAGGATATAACGTCTTGTGGACAAAATGAACTGAATAAGGAAAAGAGTTAGTTGAGAGTAAATTTCAACTCTGCTAAAGTTTTTTGAGCCTTTACCAGGTACCAAGCCTTATGCTAGACTTAGCGTGGAAGATAAAAAAAATTAACCAAACATGGCTCAATCTTTCCAAAAGTGTTTCGAGGTAGGTGAGCAAAACAGGAATTCTAAAAAATGCACAGAGTATTTTATAAAGCTAAGTGTCATAATGGTAAAATAGAGGTGCAAAGTACAATGGGAAAACAGCATATGAATGCTCACTTCCATCTGAAATGTCAGGAAAAGTTATCTGGAAAAGAAGATGGAATTTAAGTTTGGACTTAAAAATGAATAGGACTTGTGGGCTTCCTAGGTAGTGCAGTGGTTGAGAATCTGCCTGCAAATGCAGGGAACACGTGTTCGATCCTCGCTCCAGGAAGATCCCACATGCCATGGAGCAACTAAGCCAGCGTGCCGCAACTATTGAGCCTGCACTTTAGAGCCTGTGCACCACAACTATTGAGGCCATGTGCTGCAACTACTGAAGCCCACATGCCTAGAGCCCGTGCTCCGCAACAAGAGAAGCCACGGCAATGAGGAGCCCGCACACCACAATGAAGATGAGCCCCCACTCACCACAACTAAAAGAAAGCCCGCTCACAGCAAAAAAGACCCAACACAGCCAATAAAATAAATAAATAAATTTGTTTAAAAAAATAAAAATAAAAATGAATAGGACTTGGACAAGCAGGACCTGGAGATCGTCACATGCCAGATTTAGAAGTTTGGAATACATGTTATAGGCAAAGAAAAACATGGAAAAGTTGTAAGCAGTGTGGAGTGTAGGAGAAGGCTACTCTGGTTGGATTTACATTTAAACCACTGGGCTTGTTATGTGAAAAGTAAATTTAATAGGATCCAGGGCAGATTCAGAGAGAGAAGATAAAAGACTCTTTTGCTAATCCAGGCAAGAAAGGAGTGTGCCATGATCCAGCACAGTGCCCGTGGCAGTGGAAAGAAACTAATTCAAGAGGCATTTGGGGTCCCATATTGAACTCGAGTTGGAAGAGGCGAGTCCGGTCTCTAAATGGAGATTTTGTAAAACCGCCACCTGGTCACCCCCAGCCTGACTCCAGCCATTGCCACCACCACCTGGAGGAGGAGGGCCATGAACCAAAGGAACCAGAACAGCTGAGAAAACTGTTTATTGGTGGTCTGAGCTTTGAAGCTACAGATGATAGCTTAAGAGAACATTTTGAGAAATGGGGCACACTTACAGATTGTGTGGTGATGAGAGACCCCAAAACAAAACATTCCAGGGGCTTTGGTTTTGTGACTTACTTTTGTGCTGAAGAGGTGAATGCAGCAATGTGTGCTCTACCACACAAGGTTGATGGGCATGTAGTGGAACCAAAGAGAGCTGTTTCTAGAGAGGATTCTGTAAAGCCTGGTGCCCATCTAACAGTGAAGAAAATTTTTGTTGGTGGTATTAAAGAAGATACAGGAGAATATAATTTGAGAGACTACTTTGAAAAGTATGGCAAGATTGAAATCATAGAAGTTATGGAAGACAGGCAGAGTGGAAAAAAGAGAGGATTTGCTTTTGTAACTTTTGATGATCATGATACAGTTGATAAAATTGTTGTTCAGAAATACCACACTATTAATGGGCATAATTGTGAAGTCAAAAAGGCCCTTTATAAACAAGAAATGCAATCTGCTGGATCACAAAGAGGTCGTGGAGGTGTATCTGGCAACTTTATGGGTCATGGAGGAAACTTTGGAGGTGGTGGAGATAACTTTGGCCATGGTGGAAACTTTGGTGGAAGAGGAGGCTATGGTGGTGGAGGTGGTGGCAGTAGAGGTAATTATGGAGGAGGTGATGGTGGATATAATGGATTTGGAGGTGATGGTGGCAACTATGGTGGTGGACCTGGTTATAGTAGTAGAGGAGGCTATGGTGGTGGTGGACCAGGATATGGAAACCAAGGTGGTGGATATGGTGGCAGTGGTGGAGGATATGATGGTTACAGTGAAGGTGGAAATTTTGGAGGTAACTATGATGGTGGTGGGAACTATAATGATTTTGGAAATTATAGTGGACAACAGCAATCAAATTATGGACCCCTGAAGGGGGGGCCTTTTTGGTGGCAGAAGCTTGGGCAGTCCCTATGGTGGTGGTTATGGATCTGGTGGTGGAAGTAGTGGATATGGTATCAGAAGGTTCTAAAAACTCAGAAGAAAAAGGCTACAGTTCTTAGCAAGAGATAGAGCTAGGAGTTGGCAGGAAACTATAGGTTACTTTGAGACAGTTGTCCCAAATGCATTAGAGGAAGCATAAAAATCTGCCACAGGAGGAACGATGATCCATAGTCAGCCCTTCAATATTAGTGACACTATTTCTGAAACAGTGGAAGTCACAAAAACTCAGTATTTTGCTTGGTAAGTAGAGGGTTTTCCAGGACTTTGATCATCTCTTCACTGGTAGATTGTTGCAGAACCAGAATGCCCCAAAATGGCCATCAGAAACTTAACTCAAGGTATCAGGTATCATTTGGATCCTGTGAAAGAGCAACCAAAATATTCATGAAGTTCTTGCCTGATCATCAGCTGACTGATTCCTTTAACCATGCTTGGGGCAAAGGTAATGCAGCTGCACAAAAGTAACTGAAAATTCCACAAGGACTTGTTGGTCAGATCTGTCTGAGGAAAGGAACTGGTCACAAAATAGTTGGAGTCAGGTGGCACTGAGGCATGGATTCTGTCCCTCTCTCTTATAGTCACAGGATATTTCTAATGCTGACTTGCTCCCTCACACAAATACCTGGGTCTTGCCCCAGTTGAAGCACCAAAAAAGAGAAGGGTAAACCCATACAGATCGATCTACATTTACAGAATTTAAGCTCAACCAGAGTCCTTGTGGTTCACTGGATGGCCATCAGCGAGAGGTGTTTAGAAGGGATTCCTGTATTTGATGAGAGTCTGAACAAGGAAACCTCAGAGGGCTTTCGTATTTTGATTTTTTCAAAAGCTGTATCTGTTTTAATTCACCAGAAAACATAAGTTCTTTATTTTTGTCACAGTTACGATGTCTGATTCTGGAGCTATACAGGCCTATTTGAATCCTGGTTTTGGAGATCACTTGTTCTGTGACTTAGGACTTAACCTACCTAAGTGCACTAATCTGTAAAAAAAAAAAAAGGACACTAATAAGACCTATGTTATGGAGCAATAGTGAAGGTTAAAAGAAATATTTTAAGTAAAGCACTTGGTACATATAAATTGCACACTGAATTCTACTCTCTTCATTCCTTTATCACCATTCTTACTTCTGTATTTACTACTTTTTTTTCTTCTCCATTTCATCAAATGGAAACAGAGGTATTGTTTTTTGTATACTATTATAATTTTAGACCAACAGCAGTGAACCTTAAAGACACTGGCTGAAGTATAACCCCCTTGTTCCACCTCCTAACCATCCCTCAGACACACACACACACACACACACACACACACACACAGAGCAGTTTTGGCCAGAGCAGACGAAAGAAGCATCTTTTACTTGTAGTAGTAATTCACTCCTTTTTGGTCTACCCAAACTGTTAGAGTTAACTCCTGCTGCTACTGCTGCTGCTGTTCAGCACAGCAGCCTGCCCAGGGGAATATTCAAAATGGGAAGATTGGAGGAGAAAATACTGGGCTGAATGGAGACAATGGATAAAACACTATTTTGAGAGACAAAAGACATGAGTTCTAGTCCTGGCACTAATTTGTATTGTCTTTCAGTGGAAAAGCCACTTAACCCTTTTGAGCCCCATATTTTATCATCTTGAAAATGGAAAAAACAAGATCCACCATGCCTCTCTTTTAGGGTTGGCATGAGGATCAAATAAGATAATGAATGTGAAAGCGCTCCGTAAACTCTGAAGGGTGATACAATACACATGGAAGGGATCCCTATTATTATTCCATCATGGGAGGTGGGAGAGGGAGGAGGAGTGTGTCAATATGATCATTTTCTGCTGCCTGCTTCAGCTCCTGCTTACAGAGCTGCACTCTTTGCCCTCCCACTCACCCCCTACACACACATCATCTGCTCTGCCTCTCTACCGTGAAAGTTTCAACCTGTGAAGGCTTAAACAAACAGCTCTCGGTTGTTCATGAATCTTGAATCACAAAAAAGACAGGTTTTCAATGTTAGTTTCATGTCCTTATACCATTTTTTAAATTTCCCATTTTAGGATAACTCTATTCCTTGATGTCTGTATCAATTGTAGGCATTCAATAAATATTAGTTGAATGAATAAATGACTCTCTATTAGTCTTTAGAACATAGTGAAATCTTTTTCCTTTAAAATAAAATTTAATTGCTTTTTCTTCCCAAAGGAAATAAACATACAAAATTAAGACTGTATTAAGTAAATGATTTGATACACCCCATCTGCACATGCCACCTCATTAACTAGTGTCAATATAACAGCCAGAATGGGTATGTTATTAACTTGGCTAATGTGTCTTTGATATGTACTTATAGGAAATAATCAGGCACTCCTCTTATTTGTTGAAGAAGTAACCTTTCATGTTTAAAAAAATGCATTCATGCATTTATCCCTAAAGAAATGTAAATTTACAGTATCAGCCCCTCAAGAAATATTTTTTGCTTACCCCTTTTTTCAATTCTTCAGTTATGTAGTTCACTTGGAATCTTCCAAAAATAGCATAACATTTAGGATTTAAATAAAGGTTCACTTATTTACTTATTCAATAAAATTTCTTGAGTGTTTAACAAATGCAGTCTTCCAAAAGATCATCTACTCTAACCCACACATTTCCAGATGAAGAAACAGAAATCCGGAGAGTTTAAGAGACTCGTCTAAGGTCTCACAATGAATCAATGGCAGAGCTGGTATTGGAACCCAGATCTCCTTGACCTAATTCAGTGACCTTTCCATATCACTATCTGGCTTTCTCCTTAATTTGTTTTCTGAAGTTATTCTGGATAGAACTTTCACCTTTGATACATTCATTCTTCCAATAACAGATGAAAGGTCATCCTCTGTTGCTATATTTGAGTTATACAATCTTGAGCAAATATCTTGCTCTTTCTGGGTCCTAGTTTCTTCATCAACAAAATGAAGCAGCTAGACTAGGTGGTCTCTGAGGCTCTTTCCAGCTTTGAGCTCTAATTTCCCATGGCTCTGTGAGTTAAACTGTACAGACATCATTGGTCATTCTCAATATCTGACTGAAAGAGAAAATTTCTGCAGTTCCTTGAACCTAGGCTATACAAACCACTCCACCCTACTCTGCTCTCTCAGCCCTCCCAGTGACAGAAATGTCATATTGGTGTTTGGATTTTTTATGAGGCACTGAGGACCATTGAGGTAAGACCATGGGAGGGATGTTTCCAAACTTCCTAGCCACCTTAAGGTAGAAAATCTTGGTCAAAGATCTGGTCAAAGTGTCCAGGTTATATAACATTCTAACCCTATGATCTTAGACAATTTTTTTCAATCTTTCTGCCATCAATTCCCGTATCTAAAATGGAAACAATATTACCTAACTTAAATGACTGTTTTGAAGATTAAATAAGAAAAAATATACAAAGTGCTTAACAGATATTTAGGTGCTTAATAAATGTTGCTTTTGCTCCTCCTTAAAAGTCTATTTTTTTGTTTTATGATTCCATATATATGAAAAGTCCAGAACAGACAAAGCTACAGAGGCAGAAAGTCGATTAGTGGTTGCCAAGTTCTTGAGGAGTGGTGCAGGAATGGTAGGTATGGGGTTTATTTGTTTGTTTGTTTGTTTGTTTTGATTAAAAGCTATCTGATTTTTAAAAATTTATGGACTTATACTTTTAATAGGTCTTATGACACTTATGTTGCCGAGGACCTTATTGTTCCTTTATTTCAATGTCCACCATGATTTGATATTCCCATGTGTTTACAAGTTTCTCACTCTTTTTTTGGTGATGAAATGTTCTAAAATTGTGGTGAAGTTTGCACAATTCTGAACATACTAAAAACTATTGAATGTGCACACATTCATATGTGTGTATTGTATAGTATGTGAATTACATCTCAATAAATCTGTTGCCAAAAAAAGTAATCCTGATGAATACTAGGGAAAAAAGTCCATTATAGATTGGTCATCCTTGGCTGCATTTAAATCCTTCTACTGACCTACAGCAGAGAGCCTTGTTAAGCACGGGATGAGATCATTAACTTAAAATTATTTTGAAAAATTTAATAATGACAAAAGAAATGCATTCAAAGGAAATGATAAAATCATAATTGAAGAAATATGGAAAGAGACACCTTGCTCCAAATCAGCAAGGCTAAAATATAAGAAAGATGAGACTCTTCAAGTTAATGTATAGATTTAATGAAATATCAATTTAAGGTTCCACAGGCTATTTTATAGACTATGACAAATTTATAGTGAAATTCACCTGGAAGAATAGGAAGACAAAAATACCAAAAAATATTATTTTTAGTAATGATGGAGATAGGCTCTCAAGCTTTAAACCTTATTACAAAGCCATACATATAAAAAAGACCATTTGGCACTGAGTTAAAAACACAGATTGATCAATGAAATAGCATATTTTAGAGAAAGAGAACCAAATACATAAAAACGTCTCCAGTTGGCTAGAAAGAACACCCCCCCACACACACACACATAGAGTAAAGGAAGCACTAAAAAATAAATATTATTGCGGAAAGTGTGTATCCATAAAAAGAGAAATGAATTTGGATATGTACCTCTGATCATATATTTCAGTAGACTCCAGATGGATCAAAAAGTTAAACATAAAAATCTAAACTGTGAAACTAGAAAAAAAAATGAACAGCGTTGTTTATCTAGCTAGTGTAGTCATTGAAAAAATGGAGGGTAACATCAAAGCCAGGATGATGTGTTCAAATATATGACTAAAAATCTTGTGCACACTGTACTATAACAAAATAAAGATCAAAAAGGAAACAACCAAAAGAGAAAAATATGCAATTGAGCAGAACATTTAAAACACACGAGTCAGAACATATAAATAAATAATGAAACATATGAGATCAATGTGTGAAGCTCACTAGATGAATGGTCAAAAAATGGACAGCATGCACAGCAGGGAACATACTGAATATGTAATCACATGACAAAACATGTTACCTTAGCATAATACAAATAAAACACAGTTTCCCAAAAACCTTGGTAATTATGTATATATAATAAAGACCACTGTCAGGAAACAGATCACCCTGTAAATTGCTGATGGCAATGTTTATTATCTGTCATGCCATGTAAATTGCTGGTGATATTTCTGAAACATGGCTCTTTGCCCAAGTAATTTTATTTGCAGGAATATATCTCCAAGGATATAATCCAAAATAAATAATAATTTATACAAAAATGTTCATTATATTACTATTTAAATATTCATCTACTGTATATGTATATCTATAAATCACCATGTTATATGTTTAGGGGATTCAATTACCTTTAAGACCCAATCGCTACCCTCAAGGATCCCATAATGTAGCAGGGAAGGCAACTATATGTAAAATAAAGACAAAGAAGTACAGCAGCAAAGAAGAAAAACCAAATTTATTCCATGGGGGTGGAGTGGGGTGGGGTTGGGGAGAGAAAAGGTATCATGGAGGAGGTAATATTGAACATGGACCTTGAAAGGTAAGTGGAATTTGGTGCAAGATGGGAATGGTTAAAAGACATTTCAAGAAAGATTCAAAATGATCAATAACCGAGGGATGGCTAAACACACCATTGGATGTTAACAGGCTGGATGGCTATATAGACTAGAAACAAGCAGAAGAAATATATTTGTGAAATAACCTCAAGCCACATAAAACCATGACTGTAATTAAAAAATGTCAGACAGGCACTCAGAGTGCTGGATATCCACAATGTTCAGTAAAGTGGCTCATTTCATAATTTTAAAAAGTCAACATCACTACATACATATGAGTGCTAAGAAAAACCAACAAGCATTTGATTTGATCCTTCTCTGATGTTAAACTATCAGGGTCAGGAAGGCTGTGAACATTGAGTTCCTGCAGTGTCTTCAGGACAGTAAGAGTGGTAGTTGCTTGTGGTTACTGCAGGGAGCTGGATTCTGTGCTTCACTTTTAATCTCCTATGAATACAAGTCATGTGCTTGATGTGTTGCTCCCTCCTCTATTCGCCCTCTCACCCCCTCACATCCTAGCCCACTAAATCCTCTTCTTTTTCAACAAGCAATTGCAATGCCTTGTCTCCAAAATCCCTGAGTAATGGGACAGGAGTTAGGGGGACTCAGAACATCTGTCTTGTTTTACTAAGTCTACTAACAGGGAGAAAGAAAAACACCCAGGATTGAAAACCTTAGTTTATATAAGCTTGGAATTCATCAGCTCTGATTCCTGCCCACTACATTCTTACCCAAATTTATTGTGTGTTCCCTTTGCAGACATAAAATAGAAATGTGAAAAGCAATTTGGAGTTACTCAAAGAAAAACTTGTCTCTCTGTCTGAAGTTTTTTAAGTTCTGGGCCTCAGGCAAACATATAAAATTAGATCAATTTTTACTGTATGACCAAAATCTGTGGCTCTTGGTGAAAAAGCCCACCCCATTCTTCACTCTCCTCCACTCCAAATGTAGGAATTTCAACAAAATGCACAATGTCACTAAACTCACCTATAATGCCTTGTTACTTTTATCAAGGACACCTTCAGCATTTCACCCATCTCCCGCAACTGTTTCTTCTGGAAGGACTGAGGCTTTTAGCTTCTTGGACTTCTATCCATATAAATAGCCACTCATGATCCAACTGTGTGGTATTCAACACAAGGAAAAATGTCATATAATACAGAATCATTCTCCCCTGAGAGAATCTGAGGCTAATTGAAAGGCTGCTGTGTAAATAGGCTCTCTTAATTATATCTTATGTTTTTGCAAATGTTAAAAAAAATCTCATGCCACTAATTTTTTTCCTCCAAATCCTACTCAAATCTATTCCCACACTTTCATTGTCCTAACACCCCTGTGAGATTAGTAGGCCAGTGTTGGTACACACTTACACATCTTGGCTGATTAGCAACAGACCCTATCTACAGGCCTCAAATTAGCAAGAACAATGTGCAGATTGTCTGAAGAGATGGGCCCTGGCCTCAGCTCTGCCACTAAGTAGCTGTCTGATCTTTGGCTAATAACTCCCCCTTTCTGGTCCTTAGTTTCCTTATCTGTAAACCAAGATATTGAACTGGACGATTTACAGTTGTTTTTCTACTTCTAAGATTCAATGAGTTTAAATTCACAGACATGTTTCAGAGGCAGTCCACTATGCACAAAATATAGTATTATAAAGTTGAAAATATATTGGCTTTGTAGTACAGCAAAACTGAGTCTGAATCTTGGATTTACTCCTAACTAGCAGTGTTACTTTGACCAAGTTGTCCTCTCTGATCTTCACCTTTCTTGTCTGTAAAAAGGTGATAGTAATACTAACCTCATATGCTTATCGTGATGATTAAATATGAAAAAAGGTACAACACATGGCACATGATAACTTTTCAATAAATGGTGGCCATTATTAGCTGCTATGTAGGTTAATACATTGTAGCTTTCTCTCCAGAAAATATTTGTACATTAATTATTTATAAATACTCTATCTTTCTAGCTCTTAAAATAAACATGGATCTTCTCTACTTTCCCTAAGAATAGCTTATCAAGAGTGCAATTACTATATTAGCAACCTGATTTTACACAAAAAGAAACCAAAGTTATATGACTAGTCTAATGTCATACAGTGAGTTAGTGACAGAGTTGAATCTAGAACCCAGGTCATCTCATCCCCATGTCAATAGATTTCATGCACTGAACTGATATACCCTTTAGACTAGGCTGTACTGCTATTAACAGTTTTTTGTGTCAGGCAATAATAACAATGATTTTCATTCACTTTATTTCTTATCTAAGCCTATGCAAGAAGGGCAAAATAGAATACTGGAAATCTGAGTAATTCAGACTAAAACTTTTTTTTCTAAGTTTGGGGCAAAAGAGCCAAATGAAAAACCCTTGGGCAGTTGCAGAAGAAGCAGGGAAAATTAATGTCAGTGTTTGCTTCCCCATATATACCCTTGTCCTCCTCCAGTTAGTCTGACCATCTGAGTGAAGAGTGCCACTGTCCATCTAGCCAGAAACCTAGGAGTCACACATAACACCTTAATATCAATACCACCTCCTTTCTCCACTCCTCCCTATTCAAAGGTAACCAAGTCCTTCTAACTCTATCTTCTAAATTCCTCTTCACTCTGTTCAATCCTTTCTACCCCCTCTACTCCGTGACAATTTTTTCTCAGCTGGAATACTGCAAAAATCTGCTAACTGATCTCCATTTGGCTTTTCTTACTCCTCTAAAATAAATTTATTATGCACACCCAGTTGATCTTTTAAAATGAAAATTGGAATATGTATGGAAAAGTGAAATTTTATGTACTATTATTACGTATCTTGTTTAACTCTTTTCCTTGAGTCACTAATTATCTCATTTTGATTTGACTAATTTGCTATATGATTATTTTCACTTTTTCCCACAAACATTATTGGATGTTAAGACTACAAATATCAATTTTTCCAAATAACAAAATGTGTCAGATTAATTTATTCAACAAATATTTACTGAGGGTCTATTATGTCCTAGGCACTAGAAATGCATAGGGAACAAAATAGACAATATCCCTATTTTTTATGAAACATGCATACTTGGAGACATATAATAAACATATATAAGCTGGTGCACTGCAACTGAGAGTAGCCCCCACTCGCCACAACTAGAGAAAAGCCTGTGCACAGCAACAAAGACCCAATGTAGCCAAAAGTAAATAAATAAATAATTTTAAAATATATATAAATATATAATACATATATAGTGAGATTGCTGCAATAAACATGTTGAATGCCATGATGAAAAAGGGTTTCCAGTTAAATGCAGTGGGTTAGACATTCATATTTATCTATAAATGACATAAAAGAACTACTTTAGAGCTGTAAACCCATGAGAAAAAAAAACAAACAGGAAAGAGTACAAAAACAGCAGCATTTTAGGAAATGGAAATAACTGATTAGCAGACCCAAGAAACCTGAATCCTAAACCAGCAGTGAGAAAATGAACAATACAATGTGTACCAATGAACTTCCAAAAGGCTTAGAAACTAGCAGCATCAAGTCAGCATCTAGTACTTCTATAAATGAGGGTGAAAGTGGAGCCAAAAACATGGGAATGAGTAGATAGGTAATTTGTGAAGCAATTAGGCCTCCAAATCCCTTTCTTTATTCTTCGTAGCTGGGTAATTCCCCTACATACTTCCCTCTCGCAGAAGACTAGATACTTACTCTCTGATAATTAAAATAGGAGTTCTGTTCTCAGATAGAACTGAGTGTAAGATTAGGTAAAAGTATAGCTATATACTGCATATTGAGATCAGCAGCCTTCTTCTGCTTGGTTGTCAAAAACCTACAGCAAAGCCTTGTATCCCCCAAGCAGAAGATTAGAAGGTTATTTTCTGAGAAAATATGATCAGACTTACAGGAAATTGTATGAAAATAATTAGGGGTTCACCAAAGAAAGGGATACAGCTAAATCATCCTATAGTAAGGCCCACAATAACGAAAACTTTTTTTTCCTTTCTTTACTTTTTTATTTAAGCTCTTTATTGGAATATAATTGCTTTACACTGTTGTGCCAGTTTTTGCTGTACAACAAAGTGAATCAGCTGTATTTATATATATATATATCCCCATATCCCCTCTCTCCTGTGACTCCTTCCCACCCTCCCTATCACAGCCCTCTAAGTTATCACTTATCATCGATTTGATCTCCCTGTTATGCAGCAGCTTCCCACTTGCAACCTATTTTACATTTGGTAGTCTATACATGTCAATGCTTTCTCACTTCATCCCAGCTTCCCCTTTGCCCCCCACCCAGTGTCCTCAAGTCCGTTCTCTACATCTGCATATTTATTATTGCCCTGTCACTGGGTTCATCACTACCATTTTTTTAGATTCCATATGTGTGAGTGAGCATACGGTATTTGTTTTACTCTTTCTGGCTTACTTGGCTCTGTGTGACAGACTCTAGGTCCATCCATCTCATCACAAATGACTCAATTTCATTCTTTTCTATGGCTGAGTGATATTCTATTGCATGTATATATGTGCCACATGCTCTTTATACATTTATCTGTTGATGGGCATTTAGGTTGCTTCCATATCCTGGCTATTGTAAATAGCGCTGCAAGGAACATTGTGGTACATATTTCTTTTGGATTATGGTTTTCTCAGGGTATATGCCCAGGAGTGGGATTGTTGGGTCATATGGTAGTTCCATTTTTAGTTTTTTGAGGAACCTCCATACTGTTTTCCATAATGGCAGTACCAATTTGCATTCCCATCAACAGTGCAGGAGGGTTCCATTTTCTCCACACCCACTCCAGCATTTATTGTTTCTAGATTTTTTGATGATGGCCATTCTGACCGGTGTGAGGTGATACCTCATTGTGGCTTTGACTTGCATTTCTCTGATGATTAGTGATGTTGAGCATCTTTTCATGTTTGTTAGCCATCGGCATGTCCTCTTAGCAGAACTGCCTATTTAGGTCTTCTGCCCATTTGTGGATTGGGTTATTTGCTTTTTGGTATTAAGCTTCATGAGCTGCTTGTATATTTTGGAGATTAATCCTTTGTCACTTGTTTCATTGGCAAATAATTTCTCCCATTCTGAGGGTTGTCTTCTTGTCTCGTTTATGGTTTCTTTTGCTGTGCAAAAGCTTTTGTTTCATTAAGTCCCATTTGTTTATTTTTCATTTTATTTCCATTATTCTAGGAGGTGGGTCAAAAAGGATCTTGCTTTGATGTATGTCATAGAGAGTTCTTCCTATGTTTTCCTCTAAGAGTTTTATAGTGTCTGGCCTTACATTTAGGTCTTTAATCCATTTGGAGTTTATTTTTGTGTATGGTGTTAGGAAGTGTTCTAATTTCATTCTTTGACATGTTGCTGTCCAATTTTCCCAGCACCACTTATTGAAGAGGCTGTCTTTTTTCCATTGTATATTCTTGCCTCTTTTGTCAAAGATAAGGTGCCCATATGTGTGTGGGTTTATCTCTGGGCTCACTATTCTGTTCCATCGATGCATATTTCTGTTTTTGTGCCAGTACCATACTGTCTTGATCACTGTGGCCTTGTAGTATAATTTGAAGTCAGGAAGCCTGATTCCTCCAGCTCCATCTTTCCTTTTCAAGATAGCTTTGGCTATTTGGGGTCTTTTGCGTTTCCATACAAATCATAAAATTTCTTGTTCCAGTTCTGTGAAAAATGCCATTGGCAATTTGATAGGGATTGCATTGAATCTGTAAATTGCTTTGGGTAGGATAATCATTTTCACAATATTGATTCTTCCAATCCAAGAACATGGTATGTCCCTCCATCTGTTTGTATCATCTTTGATTTCTTTAATCAGTGTCTTAAAGTTTTCTGCATACAGGTCTTTTGCCTCCATAGGCAGCTTTATTCCTAGATATTTTATTCTTTTTGTTGCAGTGGTAAATGGGAGTGTGTCCTTCATTTCTCTTTCTATCCTTTCGATCGTAGTGAATAGGAATGCAAGAGATTTCTGTGCATTCATTTTGTATCCTGCTACTTTACTAAATTCCTCGATTAGTGCTAGCAGTTTTCTGGAATCTTCTTTAAGGTTTTCTATGTATAATACCATGTCATCTGCAAAGTGTGACAATTTTACTTCTTCTTTTCCGAATTGGATACATTTTATTTCTTTTTCTTCTCTGATTGCTGTGGCTAAAACTTCCAAAACTATGTTGATTAATAGTGGTGAGTGTGGGCACCCTTGTATTGTTCCTGTTCTTAGAGGAAATGCTTTCAGTTTTTCACCATTTAGAACAATGTTGGCTGTTGGTTTGTCATATGTGGCTTTTATTATGTTGAGATAACTTCCTTCTATGCCCACTTTCTGGAGAGTTTTTATTATAAATTGATGTTGATTTTTGTCAAAAGCTTTTTCTGCATCTATTGAGATGATCATATGGTTTTTATCCTTCAATTTGTTTATATGATGTATCACATTGATTGATTTGTGTATATTGAAGAATCCTTGCATTCCAGGGATAAACCCCACTTGATCATGTTGTATGATCTTTTTTTTAAGAACTTTTATTGAGATAAAGTTGACATACAATAGGTGTATGAACTTTTTAATGTGCTGTTCTATTCCTTATGCTTGTATTTTGTTGAGGATTTTTACATCTATATTCATCAGTGATATTGGCCTGTAGTATTCTTTTTTTGTGACATCTTTGCCTGGTTTTGGTATCAGGGTGATGGTGGCCCTGAAGAATGTGATTGGGAGTGTCCCTGATTCTGCTATATTCTGGAAGAGTTTGAGAAGGATAGGTATTAGCTCTTCTCTAAATGTTTGATAGAATTTGCCTGTGAAGCCATCTGGCCCTGGGCTTTTGTTTGTTGGGAGATTTTTAATCACAGTATCAATTTCCTTACTTGTCATTGGTCTGTTCATATTTTCTATTTCTTCATGGTTCAGTCTTGGAAGATTGTACTTTTCTAAGAATTTATCCATTTCTTCCAGGTTATCCAATTTATTGACATATATTTGCTTGTAGTAGTCTCACATGATCTTTTGTATTTCTGCGGTGTCAGTTGTTACTTCTCCTTTTTCATTTCTAATTCTGTTGATTTGCGTCTTCTTTTTTTTTCCTGATGAGTCTGGCTAATGGTTAATCAATTTTATTTATCTTCTCAAAGAACAACAATTTACTTTTATTGATCTTTGCTATTGTTTCCTTCCTTTCTTTTTCATTTATTTCTGCTCTGATCTTTATGATTTCTTTCCTTCTGCTCACTTTGGGTTTTTTCTTGTTCTTCCCTCCCTAATTGTTTTAGGTGTAAGGTTAGGCTGTTTATGCGATATTTTTCTTGTTTCTTGCGGTAAATCTGTATTGCTATAAACTTCCCTCAGAACTGCTTTTGCTGCATCCCATAGGTTTTGGGTTGTTGTGTTTTCATTGTCATTTGTTTCTAGATACTTTCTGATTTCCTCTTTGATTTCTTCAGTGATTTCTTGGTTGTTTAAGAGCATATTGTTTAGCCTCCATATGTTTGTATTTTTTACAGTTTTTTTTCCTGTAATTGATATCTAGTCTCATGGCATTGTTGTGGGAGAAGATACTTGATACGATTTCAATTTTCTTGAATATACCGAGGCTTGATTGGTGATCCAAGACATGATCTATCCTGGAGAATATTCCGTGTGCACTTGAGAAGAAAGTGTATTCTGTCATTTTTGGATGGAATGTCCTATAAATATCAATTAAGTAGAGATGATCTAATGTGACATTTAAAGCTTGTGTGTCCTTATTTACTTTCTGTTTGGGTGATCAGTCCATTGATGTAACTGGGGTGTTAAAGTCTCCTGCTATTATTGCATTATTGTCGATTTCCCCCTTTATGGCTGTTCGCATTTGTTTTATGTATTGAGGTGCTCCTATGTTGGGTGCATAGATATTTACAATTATCTCTTCTTCTTGGATTGATCCCTTGATCATTATGGAGTGTCCTTCCTTGTCTCTTGTAATAGTCTTTACTTTAAAGTCTAATTTGTCTGATCTGAGTATTGCTACTCCAGCTTTCTTTTGGCTTCTGTTTGCATGGAATATCTTTTTCCATGCCCCTACTTTCATTCTGTGTGTGTCCCTAGGTCTGAAGTAGGTTTCTGGTAGACAGCATATATATGGGTCTTGTTTTTGTATCCATTCTGCCAGTCTGTGTCTTTTGGATGGAGCATTTAATCCATTTACATTAATCCATTTACGTTAAGGTAATTATTGACATGTATGTTCCTTTTACCATTTTTTAAAATTGTTTTGGCTGTGTTTTGGTAGGTCTCTTCCTTCTCTTGTATTTCCTGCTTAGAAAAGTTCCTTCAGCAGCTGTTGTAAGGCTGGTTTGGTGGTGCTGAATTCTCTTAACTTTTTCTTGTCTGTTAAGCTTTTGATTTCTCTCTCAAATCTGAATGGGATTCTCGCTGAGTAGAGTATTCTTGGCTGTAGGTTTTTCTCTTTCAAGACTTGCAGTATATCCTGCCACTCCCTTCTTGCCTGTAAAGTTTCTGCAGAGAGATCAACTATTGTTCTTATGGGTTTTCCCTTAAGTGTTATTTGTTGCTTTTCTCTTTCTGCTTTTAATATTTTTGTGTGTTTTTAATTTTCATTAGTTTGATTAATATATGCCTTGGTGTGTTTCTCCTTGGGTTTATTCTGTATGGAACTCTCTGAAGTTCTTGGAGTTGACTATTTCCTTTCTCATGTTGGTGAAATTTTCCACCATAATTTCTTCAAATATTTTCTCAGACCCTTTCTTTTTTCCTTCTTCTTCTGGGACACCTATGATTAGAATGTTGGTGCACTTAATGTTGTCCCCAAGGTCCCTGAGACTGTCTTCCATTCTTTTTATTCTTTTCTCTTTTTCCTGCTCTGTGGCAGTTATTTCTACCATTCTATCTTCCAACTCACTTACTTGTTCTTCTGCCTCAGTTATTCCGCTGTTTATACCATCTAGAGTAGTTTTAATTTCATGTATTTATTGTGCTGTTCATTACTGTTTGTTTGCTCTTTAGTTCTTGTAGATCCTTATTCATTGTTGTTTGTATTTTCTCTATTTTGTTTTCGAGATTTTAGATCATCTTTACTATCATTACTCTGAATTTTTTCAGGCAATTTGCTTATTTCCTCTTCAATTTTTTGGTCTTGTGAGTTTTTATCTTGTTCCCCTGCCTGCAAGGTGTTTCTTTGTTTTCTCATTTTGTCTAATTTGTAGTATTTGCTGTCTCCTTTCCCTATGCTGCCTGGTAAGAATTCCTCTTGTTTCTGTTCTCTGCCCCCTGTGGTGGGGTTGGTCCACTGTCTTGAATAGGCTTCCTGATGGAAGGGTCTGGTGCCTGCTTTCTGGTGTGTGGATCTCAGTCTTTTCCCTCTGATGAGCAGGGCCATGTCAGTTGGTGTGTTATAGGGTATCTGTGAGCTTAATTTTGCTTTGGGTAGTCTGTGTGCTGATGAGTGGGTTTGTGTTCCTGTCTTGTTTGTAGTTTGGTGTGAGGTATCCAGCACTGGCAGTTTCAGGCAGTCAGGTGAAGCTGTCTTAAACTCTGATAGAGGCATCCATGAGAGTTCTCTGTGGTTAATCTTCCACGTGGCTGAGGACTTTCTAGTGGTCTAGGGTCCTGGACTTGGTGCTCCCTCCCCAGAGCCTCAGACTTGACATCTGGTTAAGGAATCCAGACTCCAGAACTTGCTATGATGAAAACTTTTAACCATCCTTTTCATGCCCCATTCAAATATAACCAAACATCCAAGGATCCCAAGACATATGATTTGTTTTCAATTTTTTCATGAAAGGAAGAGATCAAAACAAATGAGGAAAAAAAGAAACTTAGAGGAAACATTTCAGGAAGAGTAGAACGTTAAAAATCTTTTACATCATCAGAAATATAAAAGAAGATACTGTAGTCATTAAACAAGAATAGTATATTATTTTTAAATGGACATTAAATACAAGTTCTGGGATATTTTAAATGACAGCAGAAATAAAACTTCAGTAGAAGTAGTGGAAAATGAAGTTGAGAAATTCTCAGAAAAACTAGACCAAAGAAACAAAGAGTTAGAAAATAAGAAAAATATTTAAAGATCTATCCAGGATGTTTGGAATAGGTTTGATAGGAACGAAAGGTTTTCCTGAAAGAGAACTGTGAAATTGGAGGAGAGGAAATTATTAAAGAAATCATTTAAGTAAAATTCCCATAACTGAAGAAATAGTTTCTAGATTAAAGGGGCCAATTGAGTACCCAGCAATACTGATGCCAGTAGACTCACACTAAGGCATGCCACATGAAATATAAGAATACTGGAAACCAAGAGAAGATTATATTTGAATAGCAAAAGATGAGTAGGAAGGCAAAGGTGAATAAAGGCAACAGAGATGACCATAGTCATGGCATTGCATATAACCACTATATCCAATCCATCAAACTCTGCCTGCTCTGCTCTAAAAGGACATCCACTATCCAGAGACTTTTCTTTATCCCCACTGTACCTTCTAAGCCCAATCCAATTGTCTTTCTCTTAGAGTGCTGCAATAGCCTATAACTGGGCTCTCTGTCTTTACTCTGGCCCCCTATAGCCCATCGTCCAGATAGAAGCCAGAATCATCTTTGCAAAGTGTAAATCAGACCCCTTTTCTTCCCTTCTTAATCCTATCAATGGCTTTCCACTGCTTTCAGAATTAAGTCCAAACATTTCACCATAGCATTCTGGACCCTGCCAGTATATTGCCCTTGAATATCTTTTGACATCATAATCTATCTTCTTCTCTCATTACTTCCAGACACATTGATTTAATTTATGTTCTATATACATGCCCAGTACATTTCCAACTTAGGTCTTTTGCACTAGTCTCTATCCACAATTCTCCAGCTCTTTCTCATCACTCATTACTTAGGTCTCAACTCATTTTTCACTTTCGCAGAGAAAAATTCCCTGATTAACTTACCTAAAGCAGTCACTGACCCAGTAATTCTTACACCATTTTATTCCAGTATTTATTCTAAAATTATGTCTTTAAATTTGTCTCTCTATGTATTTATTATCTGTATTCTCCCACTAGAATATAAGCACCACATGGGCAAAAATGAATTTGCCTTTCTTATTCATCACTATCTCAGCATCTAGAACAGAACTTTGCGTATTCATAGGTGCTCAATAAATATTGCCTTAATTAACTTATTAATGGATTAACCAACAAGAGTTCATAGACCTTAACACAGTAACAGAATAGTGTTGCAGATATACATGGTGACATAGTGGCCATATGTTAGATAATCCAAAAGGCATCCCGCGGCTGAGGAAAAAATGATAAACAGGCTTGTAAATGTCACACATGAAGAGAAACCAATAGTTTTGAACTCTGCTATAGTGTCCTCTAGCTTCTTTGTTTCCATGACTAAGGAGTAGCAAACATGGAGAAAAGACGCACTAGTGAGGAAGAAATACACAAATGGTGTAAAATAGAGTATGTATGTGCAAGGTGGGGGGATTATTTTGATACAAAAGAGGGTAATCAAGCCCAGTTCCTCACTATAACAATAGAACAAATAATTTGTATTACCCCCAAAAAGAGACCCCTGAAGAGCCAGGCTCTAACAGATTCTCAAGAACATAAACTAAAATTTGTGGTATTAGATTTCCTTTCTTTACAGATCACACGGGAAGCCCAGTTTAGGAGAGGGTAATTGTCTTAGTCTGCTCAGGCTGCCATAACAAAATACCACTGTGTGGCATAAGCAACAGAAATTTATTTTCTCACAGCTCTGGATGCTAGAAGTTGCATTTCAGGGTGCCAGCATGGTCAATTAATGGTGAGAGCTCTCTACCCAGCTTGCAAAACAGCCACCTTCTCGCTGTAGCCTCATATGGCAGAAAGAGAGAGAGAGAGAGCCCTCTGATATCTCTTTTATGAGTATACTAATCCCATCATTATGTCCCCAACCTCATGACCTCATCTAAACCTAATTACCTCCAAAAGGTCCCATCTCCAAACATCACACTGGGAGTTGGGGCTTCAACATATGGATTTGGGGTAGGGGGAACATGATTCAATCCATAGCAGTCATGAAACTTATAGATAAAAGAGGCAAAGTGTAAGGCAGGCCTGCTAGATGATACAGTTGAATGAACGAGTCTACAATTACATTCCCCTCAAGATTTATCTATTGGTGGAGCTCACTAAAGCACTCTTACATTTCCAATTATCCAACTGCCAGCACTCTCCTCTCCATCCTACTACCCTTCCAAACCATCATGTGCTAAATACAAAGTTTGCTATGTTCTAAAGTTATCTGATGAGATCAAGTTATACAACCAGGAAAGGAATTCCTTCATGTTTAATAGATCATAAATTCAGTGTGCATATTAGGAAAATAATATGGTCAAAGTCACACTGAAAATAAGATTTCAGACAGATTTGGGACCAGAGCTCTTTTCTCCCAGCAAAAGGCTTTTCCCTCTGAAGACATGGTTGTTGTCCCAGGAGACCCATGGCTCATGTTGGTTCTGAAAGAATGCAACAGAGATTTAAGGGCTGCTGAAATGCTGGGTCACTGTGACCCTTACTCTGTACTTCACTGTTGAATTCTGTCTTTCTGGACACTCCATCTAAGTAACTGAAAATCAGGAAGATCCTCCTTCGCCACCAACCTTGAATCTCATTAGGGAAGAAGTACAATGTGTACTTGTTCCCTTGGCACTTCAGGTGGCAAATTTCATCCTTTCCCAGGCCAATTAGAAGCTTGCAAGTACCTTGTTCCCTTGCCAGCTCTCTTCAAGGACAGTGTACTCCCTGAGACCAAGATGACAACAAATATTACCTAACTCAGACCAGTAATTCCACACCACAGTTGAGAATATCAAGATTGCTGCTGAGATTGAAGCATTGACTAGAAAAGAGTCCCAATAATCTCCTGATTATGAAGCAATTATGGCTATAGGAACTGTCACCTCCCCTAAACTTATGTTTTCCAGGACATCTTTTATGATAAAACCCACCTAACTCTGACTACTCAGTTCCTTTACTTTGCATTCTATTGTTTGCCCTTGTTCAGTTGTTGAAAGACTACTTTGGGATGCAGAGTTGTCACTGTACAAGTATGTGTTCTCCCTAACCAACTTGTGTGTTCTGTATAGCTGCTTCTGAGGTATGGTCTTGATTACCTGTGCTTTATCTGTTCTAAAATTCACTTTCCTATATTTCTTTTCACTGACACAATAATCTAATGTTATGGGGAGACATAAAAGCTAAAGTTTGGCAAAATACGGCTCATGCACCAAATAAAGCAGGCTGAATAGTAAAATGTGACACCATCTGCTATGATTCTCTGCAATAATAGGAATTAAATTCTTTAACTTTGATACCCAAATATCTCCCTACTGATCTCCCTTCAATAGTCCCCCTATGTCCCAATGTCTCCTATGTAGCTGCCAACAAAACCTTCATAAATTGATAATTGGATGGAATAGGGATGCTATAGGTACTCTAGCCCTTGCTCAGCTCTCTCACTCCTCTCAGAAAAAAAAATTTTTTTTTGCTGTGAAGGATATTTGTGGAGGAGAAAGAGAAACAGGTAAGAAGGGAAGTCAATCCTAGATCCTTGGGCCCCCTCTCCCAACTGGATGAGAGTTAGAGGAGACAGGAGACCTATGGGATGCTTCTCTCACTTCATTTCTTCTTTTCTAATCCCAAAGAAGAGCTTTAATACTGCCTCTTTCTCCCATTTGAAACAATGAATAAATGGATAGTCTGTTTGTCCACCTTGAAAAGGTTGCCATTAAAGGTATAAACAGAGATTGGCTCCAATTTAGTTGACAAGCTAATAACAGTTCCTAGAGTTTTTCAAAAACTTTTATTAAGCAAATTATTTAAAGCTATGTTTAATCTTTTTCTCCCCCTTGTTTTTGAATCACAAACAGGAGCTTACCTTTACTACTACCTTCAGATGACCCCTCTTCGCTACATACTCTTCTATAATAAGCCCCCTATCTTCGCACACAACATAGGTGAACAGATTAGGCAGAATGTAATTTTATTGTCAAGAACTCTCTCTAAGCTAGAAATAAAAAAAAAACTTCATGAATTATGCATCAAAACACATACACCAAACCCACTGTGTTAGATGAAAAGAAATTGTACTAATTCTACTACCCATCTTCTAGTCATATATGATCACGTTTCCACCACAACATGCATAAATGTACCCAATTAGAAATGATATAATTGTCAAATGTCAGAGTGGGAAGGAAGTGTAGAGATAATTTAGTCTAACCCTCTCGTTTTACAGAGGATAAAGCTAATACCCAGAGAAAGATCTTTCCAAAGGTCACTCAGGTAGTTGAGAATATAAGTTCAACTAAAACCATGGCCATGTTTATGATCCTCTGTGTCAAAACAAACAAACATATATTAAACTAAGAATTTAAGGGTATAAGCATCCATCCTCCAAACGAGGAAGCATCAATTTTTTCAAAGCAAAAATGACTCCATTCATCATATCTGGACATCCCTGCTCTTTTCTGTACTGCTTTCCTGCTATTGTCAATTCCCAGGACGCTTTCCTACCCCAGCCTCTGAACAGCCCCCACGAATGAGCAATTCCTAAACGCATTTGCTATGACGTTTGCAAAGGCAGCCACTCAGAGGAAAGGTCAGTGTCACTGTTCTCTGTTTCCAAATATGTCCCTTTAAAGAATCAGACATTATAATACTGAATACCAGCTGCCTAAAGACTTACAAATCTCCTCTAGGAAAGTCCAAGGCTGCTGAAAAAAAATGGAAAATCCAATGAAATTTGTGACGTGACTTAAAAATTTGCCAAATTGCAAAGGGAACAGAAAAGGGGTGTGAAGGGATGCCATTTTTCTACTGGCCTGGAGAATTGTGCTGAAGGGTTTACAAGAGAGTGACATGACAACTCATTAATGCCTTTATAGTCAGCCTTTTCTCGAGTGACTTGGAAAGTCAGGCAAGCCCCACACATGCTCCCTGGTCACTAGAAATAGGGGGTCAGATTTCTAGGGAGCCTCCAAACAGAGAAGTAGAGCCACAAAGGAAAGAAGTAATTATTTATAGCTATTCTGCTCTATACTTCTGATGTTAGTTCTTCCCTGGTACCTGTCACTCAGCTCTGATCTCTGAATTTCTCATGACACAAAATAACACTTACTATTTCTTTTACATGCTGCCAAGCATCATTAATCATACTGTATACACAAAAACCTTCACAATCATACCCAACCTGCTACTATCTAGTCTCACCTTCTACCACTTTCTCCTGTGCTACAGCTAGTCTCACTTTCTACCACTCTCTCCTGTGCTGCAGCCCACACTGGACAACTCTAACTTACTGCATGCATCTTGTACTTTGAAGACTCACACTTTTTTTTCCCTCTATATCTTTAAAAAATGTGTTTCAAATTGCTAGAATGCCTCCATCTCCTTCCCCATTTCATTATGCAATACTTTTTATTTTTACTTTATTTATTTATTTATTTATTTTTATTTATTATTTTTTGGGGGGTACACAAAGTTCAATCATCTGTTTTTATACACATATCCCCGTATTCCCTCCCTCCCTCGACTCCCCCCCACCCCGAGTCCCCCCCATCCTCCCCATCCCAGTCCTCTAAGGCATCTTCCATCCTCGAGTTGAACTCCCTTTGTTATACAACAACTTCCCACTGGCTATCTATTTTACAGTTGGTAGTATATATATGTCTATGCTACTCTCTCGCTTCGTCTCATCTTCCCCTTCACCCTGCAATACTTTTTAAAAGCTATTTTCTATTTAAAGTCTTCCATGATCTCTAGCCCCACCCCAAATTAATTGTTCTATAAATAATTTCTATTCTTCCATTAATTCAATCATTCATAAATTATTGATTATGAATAATTTGTCAGGCACTTTGCTAAGCACTGGGAATATAGCAATAGGTAGACATATTCCCTGTCCTTATAGAATTTATAGGAAAGCAAGAAAAATAAGTACTTACAGTGCTTTTCATAGGAGATGTATAGGTGGCTATGGGATGTCACTGCAAGGATTTGACATAGTCTTGAGAGGTCAGAGAAGGTGTACCTTCAGAAGGAGCATTTAAATAGAGACCTGAAGTAAAAACATGAGTTAGCCAAATATAGAGGCTATATAAGACATGAAAAAAACATAAGGCAAGAAGGAATTGGGGACTTTCAAGAAACTGAAAGAAGGGGAAAGTGGCATGACTTGAGAATTCAGAAGAAGGGCAGGCATTGTAGGCTACGTTACTTAATTCTGGACCATAAACTAAAGGATTAGGAAGTCATTGATAAGTATCAGCCTGCGGACTGTTTAAAGAAAACAAAAGTAAATGTAGAGATATGGTGATGGCTTTGAATAGAGTGATGGAGAGAAGCAGACACATTTGAAAGATATTTAAGATGGAGAATCTATAGGACTTAAAAATGGGATCTTAAGAAATAAAGATGGAATCTATCAAAAAGTGACAAAAATTGATAATGCTATATTTTATGGAGGTAAGGGATAATGGAGGAGGTCCAAAATTGGTTTCAGCAGTGGTGTAGGTAGACAATGAGTATAGTTTTGAAAATACTGAATTGAGGTGCTTACGAGATATAGAAGATAAGAAACAGAATCATCAGCATAAAGATGGTAACTGAAGTCATAAAAGTGAATAATTTTATTCTAGGGATACAGTAGATTGAGCAAACAAAACCTCTGTGACATCACAACAAACATTTAAAGGTTATATGGACTGGAGCTTGTGGTATCTCCAGCAAGTGGCGTGGTTCTGGATGTCGCGGTCATGGGGCCTGTGGGGTGGGCAGCCGCGATGCCCAGTGCATCAGGCATACACCAAAGACACAATAATTCCCACAAAGAACAAGCTGAACACCAGCAAACGACCTCAGACAACAGAAAGGACTGCAAAGATCCTGACATAATTGGGTAGGACAGAGGGAAAAAAAAAAGGAGAAATGGGAGAAGAAAGGAAAGGGATGGGTCCCACACCCTAGGGCGGGGGGATCTGAAACAGAGGGGAGATTGCCGAATTCAGGGAAACATCACTTATCTGACAGAGAAACCCCTTCTCCAATGGGAAATTTCCCTGGGTCAGAAGGAAGGCAATTGGGACTGTTCAAAGAGGGTGAAGTGGCTGATCTTTGGCAGACGGGAAAGAGTGAGAAACACACAGAGGGTCTGCACCATGGCTCAGCGGTGTTCAGACTGAGACATCAGTTCACAGCTGAACAGGGGGTGTGGGAGCTGGAATGTGGGAACAGGAGAATGGGTGCAGGGTGAGAACATTGTTGGCAGTGGGGAGACAGACTGAAAGGACTGGAGGGAAGAAATCCACAGAGGACAGTGCCTACCGTGGAAAGCTGGGTGGCCATGGTGGCGGCTGGATACTGCTGAATCACAAGCAGGGGGTGGGAACCGTGGGTATAACCTCTCTCTCAGTGCCTGCAACGGACAAAAGAAGGACCCCTCTGGGCCTGGCAAATGCACTCAGGGATAACAAAGTCCCCCAGGTGGGGCTGGCCTAGAGTGCCTGCAGCCAAGAGCCAAAAGTACACAGAGTGGCCCAGCTCTGGAGACATTCTGTTTACACCAGAACCACCGGCATCCCTCTGCAACAGGCACCGCCATGGGCAACTGAGCCACTGTGACCCAGGAAGGGCACGACGATGGAGTCATATGCAGCAGGGAGGAGCTGTGGTTGGAGTCGCTCTCTCTCGGCCTGAGCCACCCAAGCCACCATGACCGAGGCATGGCACCACTGCTCACTCACTCCCAGGGGAAGGAGCCACTATTGTACCCTCTCTCTTCCCACACACCAGTGCTTACAGATGAACAATAAAGGAAGCTCTGCTGGTCACAGAGTAATAAAAAAAAGCCCAAGGTGGGTAGAAGAGCACTTACAGCTGAGACCCCAAGGAAACAGAAATATTAGTATTAATTCTTTTGATCTGGTCCATTCTGGGGTCAGTTCTAGTTTTTTTTTTTATTATTATTATTAATTACTATCTTAGTCCCAAGGGATCTACATGTTTTACAACATTTTTTATTCTATTTTTATTTTTAGTCTTTTTATATATTTCTATTTCTAACTAAGTTTTTTGTAGTACTGACAGTATCTCTCCTACCTTCTTTTCATCTCTATCTTTTATATATTTCTATTTCTTTCTTTTTCTTTTCATATTTCCAGTCACACAATGCTCTTCTATTGCCCTGTCTTCCATCCTTTTTTAGTTTATTTTATCTTAATACACTTATAAGCAATATTATCAGTCTGCTCTGTTTCCTTGCTTTATCCTCCAGATGACACACTGCTTTGGCTTTTATTATTAGGTTTTGTCTTTATCTTAGTCCTAAGTGTAATTGTCTGATTTCATTCTGAGAATCTTCAGTCTGTCTGGTAGTACTCTTGCTCTTTATTATATTTGATCCTAGCTTTCAAAATCTCCCTGGATTTGTGTTTGTGTGTTTTTGTTTTTGTTGTTGTTGCTGTTGCTGTTTTTGTTTTGTTTTCAATTTCTGTTGGTTTTCTCTTTGATTGTCTGAGGGCATACTGGGGTTCTTCTGTCAGGTCTCTCTAATGCCTTATGTTCTATTGGATTCAGTATTTGTGTGTCTTATACATGTATGTGTTTCCTTGACTTAGTATTTGTTTGACTCAACACTCTGCCATTAGTCTGGGGCTTGGACAGTCCTCTTTAAACCCCTTTATTACCGGGACAAGCAACCTCTGAAGTCAGGACTACTCCATCAGAGGTCAAGTAGGAGGCTCTGGGGAGGAAACACTGAATCCAGGATGCTAGACTACTAGGGAATCCTCAGACACAGGAAAGAATAACTGCAGAGAACTCTCATGGAGAGTTGAAGACTCAGCTTTGTCCGACTGTCTGCAACTGCCAGTGCTGGACACCTCACACCAAACTACAAACAAGACAGGAACACAAACCCTCCCATCAGCACAAAGACTACCTAAACCCAGAATAACCTCACAGATACCCTAAAACACACCTCCTGACACAGCCCTGCACATCAGAGAGAAAAGACACAGAGCCACACACTTGAAAGCAGACACCAGCCCCCCCCACCAGGAAGCCTACTCAGGACACTGGACAAACCCCACCACAGGGGGCAGAGGGCATAAACAAGAGGAATTACTACTAGACAGCATAGGGAAAGGAGACAGCAAATCTTATAAATTAGACAAAATGAGAAAACAAAGAAACATCATGCAGGAAAAGGAGCAGGAAAAAATTCCACAAGATCAAATAAATGAAGCAGAAATAGGAAAATTGCCTGAAATAGAATTCAGAGTAATGATAGTAAAGATGATCCAAAATCTGGACACAAAATAGAGAAAACACAAGAAACAGTTAATAAGGACTCAGAAGAACTAAAGAGCAAAAAACAGTAATGGACAACAAAATAACCGAAATTAAAAATACTCTAGATGGTATAAACAGCAGAATAACTGAGGCAGAAGAACAAATAAGGGAGTTGGAAGATAGAATGGGAGAAATAACTGTCACAGAGCAGGAGAGGGAAATAAGAATAAAAAGAATGGAGGACAGTCTCAGAGACCTTGGTGACAACATTAAGCACACCAACATTTGAACCATAGGCATCCCAGAAGAGAAGAAAAAGAGAAAGGGTCTGAGAAAATATTTAAAGAGGTTATAGTGGAAAACTTCCCCAACATGGGAAAGGAAATAACTCACCAAGTCCAAGAAGCACAGAGAGTCCCGTAGAGAATAAACCCAAAGAGAAATACACAGAGGCACACATTAATCAAACTAACAAAAATTAAACACAGAAAAGAAATATTAATAGCAGCAAGAGAAAAGCAACAAATAACATAAAAGGGAAAAGTCTTAAGGATGACAACGGATCTTTTGCAGAAACTCTGCAGGCCAGAAGAGAATGGCAGGATATACTGAAAGTCCTGAAAGAGAAAAACCTACAGCCAAGAATACTCTATCCTGCAAGAATCTCATTCAGATTCAACAGCGAAATCAAAAGTTTACAGACAAGCAAAAGTTAAGAGAATTTAGCACCACGAAACCAGCCTTACAACAATTGCTTAAGGAACTTCTTTAAGTAGGAAAGACAAGAGAAGGAAAACACCTACAAAAACAAACGCAAAACAGTTCAGAAAATGGTAATAGGAACATACATGTCAATAAACACCTTAAAAGTAAATGGGTTAAATTATCCAACCTAAAGACACAGACTGGCTGAATGGATACAAAAACAAGACCCTTCTATGTGCTGCCTACAATAAACCCACTTCAGACCAAGGGACACATATAGGCTGAAAGTAAAGGGATGGAAAAAGTTATTCCATGCAAATGGAGGTCAAAAGAAAGCTGGAGTAGCAACACTCATATCAGACAAATTAGACTTTAAACTAAAGACTATTACAAGTGACAAGGAAGGACACTACATAATGAACAAGGGATCAATCCAAGAAGAACATATAACAGTTGTAAATATCTATGTACCCAACATAGGAGCCCCTCAATACATAGGGCAAGTGAAAACAGCCATAAATGAAGAAATTGACAGTAACACAATAATAGTAGGAAACTTTAACACTCCACTTACATCAATGGACAAATCATGCAAACAGAAAATAAATAAGGACACACAAGCTTTAAATGACACATTAGAACATCTCGACTGAATTGATATTTATGACATTCCATCCAAAAACTACACTATACACTTTCTTCTCAAGTGCACATGAAGCATTATCCAGGATAGATTATGTCTTGGGTCACAAATTAAGCCTCAGTAAATTCAAGAAATTTGAAAAAATATCAACCATCTTCTTCTCTGACAACAATGCCATGAGACTAGATATCAATTACAGGAAAAATAGTATAAAATATAAAAACACATGGAGGCTATACAATACACTAGTAAACAACCAAGAAAACACTAAAGAAATCAAAGAGGAAATCAAAAAATATCTAGAAACAAATGACAATGAAAACACAACATCCCAAAACCTATGGGATGCAGCAAAAGCAGTTCTAAGAGGGATGTTTCTAGCAATAAGGTTCCACCTCAAGAAACAAGAAAAATATCGAATAAACAACCTAACCTTACACCTAAAACAATTAGAGAAAGAAGAACAAAGAAACCCCAAAGTGAGCAGAAGGAAAGAAATCATAAAGATCAGAGCAGAAATATATGAAAAAGAAAGGAAGGAAACAATAGCGAAGATCAATGAAACTAAAAGCTGGTTCTTTGAGAAAAAAACAAAATTGATAAACCATTAACGAGACGCATCAGGGAAAAAAAAGGAGAACACACAAATCAACAGAATTAGAAATGAAAAAGGAGAAGTAAAAACTAACACTGCAGAAATACAAAAGATCATGTGAGACTAGTACAAGCAACTATATGTCAATAAATTGGATAACCTGGAAGAAATGGATAAATTCTTAGGAAAATACAACCTTCCGAGACTGAAGCAGGAAGAAATAGAAAATATGAACAGACCCATCACAAGCACGGAAATTCAAACTGTGATTAAAAATCTCCCAACAAACAAAAGCCCAGGGCCAGATGGATTCACAGGTGAATTCTATCAAACATTTAGAGAAGAACTGACACCTATCCTTCTCAAACTCTTCCAAATAGAGCAGAAGGAGGAAAACTCTCAAACTCATTCTACGAGACCACCATCACCCTGATACCAAAACCAGGCAAAGATGGCACCAAAAAAGAACATTACAGACCAATATCACGGATGAATATAGATGCAAAATTCCTCAACAAAATACTAGCTCACAGAATCCAACAACACATTAAAAAATTCATACACCATGATCAAGTGAGGTTTATCTCTGGAATGCAAGGATTCTTCAGTATATGCAAATCAATCAGTGTGATACATCGAATCAACAAATTAAGGATAAAAATCATATGATAATCTCAATGGATGCAGAAAAAGGTTTTGACAAAGTTCAACAATGATTTGTGATAAATACTCTCCAGAAAATGGGCATAGAAGGAAATTACTTCAACATAATAAAAGCCATATATGAGAGACTAAAAGCCAACATCATTCTAAATGGTGAAAAACTGAGAGAATTCCCTCTAAGAACAGGAACAGGATATGGGTACCCACTCTCACCATTATTATTCAACATAGTTTTGGAAGTTTTAGCCACAGCAATCAGAGAAGAAAAAGAAATAAAAGGTATCCAATTAGGAAAAGAAGTAAAATTGTCACACTTTGCAGATGACATGGTATTATACATAGAAAACCCTAAAGAAGATTCCAGAAAACTGCTAGCATTAATTGATGAATTTAGTAAAGTAGCACGGTACAAAATGAATGTGCAGAAATCTCTTGCATTCCTATACAATAACAAGGAAAAAGCAGAAAGAGAATTTAAGGAAATGCTCCCATTTACCATTGCAACCAAAAGAATAAAATACCTAGGAATAAACCTGCCTAAGGAGGCAAAAGACCTATATGAGGAAAATTATAAGACACTGATGAAAGAAATCAAAGATGATACAAACAGATGGAGAGACATACCATGTTCTTGGATTGGAATAATCAATATTGTGAAAATTACTATCCTGCCCAAAGCAATTTACAGATTTAATGCAATCCCTGTCAAATTACCAATGGCATTTTTCACAGAACTAGAACAAGAAATCTTATGATTTGTATGGAAACGCAAAAGACCCCGAATAGCCAAAACAATCTTGAGAAGGAAAGATGGAGTTTGTGGAATTAGGCTTCCTGACTTCAATCTATACTACAAGGCTACAGTGATCAAGACAGTAAGGTACTGGCACAAAAATAGAAAGGAAGATCAATGGAACCGAATAAAGAACTCAGAGGTAAACCCATGCACATATGAACATTTTATCTTTGACAAAGGAGGCAAAAAAATACAATGGAAAAAAGACAGCCTTTTCCATAAGTGTTGCTTGGAAAATTGGACAGCTACATGTCAAAGAATGAAGTTAGAACACTTCCTAACACCATACACAAAAATAAACTCCAAATGGATTAAAGATCTCAATGTAAGGCCAGACACTATAAAACTCTAAGAGAAAAACATAGGCAGAACACTCTATGACATCCATCAAAGCAACATCCTTTTTGACCCACCTCCTAGAATCATGGAAATAAAATGAAAAATAAGCAAATGGGACTTAATGAAACTTAAAATCTTTTGCACAGCAAAAGAAACCATAAACAAGACAAGAAGACAACCCTCAGAATGGGAGAAAATACTTGCCAATGAAGTAATGAACAAATGATTAATCTCCAAAATATACAAGCAGCTCATGCAGCTTAATACCAACATAGCAATAACCCAATCCAAAAATAGGTGGAAGACCTAAATAGACATTTCTGCAAAGAAGAAAGACAGATGGCCAACAAACACATGAAAAGATGCTCGACATCACTAATCATTAGAGAAATGCAAGCCAAAGCCACAATGAGGTCTCACCTTGCACCGGTCAGAATGGCCATCATCAAAAAATCTAGAAATAATAAATGTTGAAGAGTGTGTTGAGAAAAGGGAACTCTCCTGCACTGTTTTAAGAATGTAATTTGGTACAGCCATTATGGAAACAGTATGGAGGTTCCTCAAAAAACTAAAAATAGAACTGCCATGTTACCCAGTAATCCCACTGCTGTGCATATACCCAGAGAAAACCATAATCCAAAAAGAAACATGTACCATAATTTTCCTTGCAGCACTATTACAATAGCCAGGACATGGAAGCAACCAAAATGCCCATCAACAGATGAATGGATACAGAAGATGTGGCATGTGTATACAATGGAATATTACTCAGCCATAAGAAGGAATGAAATGGAGCTATATGTAATGAGGTGGATAGACCCAGAGTGTGTCATGCAGAGTGAAGTAAGCCAGAAAGAGAAAAATAAATACTGTATGTTAACTCATACATACGGAATCTAAAAAAAACAAAAAACAAAAGGTAGTGATGAACCCAATGACAGGGCAAGAATAAGGATGTAGATGCAAAGAATGGACTGGAGGACACAGGGTTGAGGGGGCAGGGTCGAAGGGGAAGCTGGGATGAAGTGAGAGAGTAGCAAAGACATGTACACTACCAACTGTAAAATAGCTAGCTAGTGGGAAGTTGCTGTATAACAAAGGGAGATCAACTTGATGATGGGTGATGCCCTAGAGGACCAGGACAGGGAGGGTGAGAGGGAGTCGCAGGAGGGAGGGGATATGCGGATATATGTATAAATACAGCAGATTCACTTTGGTGTACCTCAAAAGCTGGTACAAGAGTGTAAAGCAATTTTATTCTAATAAAGAACTTAAAAAAAATAAAGGTTTTATGGATGAGCCATGAAACAAGATGGAGAAAGAATAGTTGAAATGGAATAGAATAGAGAACTCAGAAGTAAGCCCAAACACATATGGGCACCTTACCTTTGACAAAGGAGGCAAGAATATACAATGGAAAAAAGACAGCCTCTTCAATAAGTGGTGCTGGGAAAATTGGACAGCAACATGTCAAAGAATGAAATTAGAACAATTCCTAACACCATACACAAAAATAAACTCCAAATGGATTAAAGACCTACATGTAAGGCCAGACAGTATAAAACTCTTAGAGGAAAACAGAGGCAGAACACTCTATGACATCCATCAAAGCAACATCCTTTTGGACCCACCTCCTAGAATCATGGAAATAAAATCAAGAATAAACAAATGGGACCTCATGAAACTTAAAATCTTTTGCACAGCCAAAGAAACCATAAACAAGACTAGAAGGCAACCCTCAGAATGGGAAAAAATAGTTGCCTATGAAACATCGGACAAAGCATTAACCTCCAAAATATACAAGCAGCTCCTGCAGCTTCATACCAAAAAACCAAATAACCCAATCTACAAATGGGTGGAAGACCTAAATAGACATTTCTCCAAAGAAGACATACAGATGGCCAACAAACACATGAAAAGATGCTCAACATCACTAATCATCAGAGAAATGCAAGTCAAAGCCACAATGAGGTATCACCTCACACCGATCAGAATGGCCATCATCACAAAATCTGGAAACAACAAATGTTGGTGAGGGTGTGGAGAAAAGGGAACTCTCCTGCACTGTTGGTGGGAATGTACGTTGGTACCGCCACTATGGAAAACAATTTGGAGGTGCCTTAAAAAACTACAAATAGAACTACCATATGATCCAGTAATCCCACTCCTGGGCGTATACCCAGAGAAAACCATAATCCCAAAAGAAACATGTACCATAATGCTTATTGCAGCACTATTTACAATAGCCAGGATATGGAAGCAACCTAAATGCCCATCAACAAATGAATGGATACAGAAGATGTGGCATATATATACAATGGAATATTACTCAGCTATAAAAAAAGATGAGATGGAGCTATATGTAATGAGGTGGATAGACCTAGTGTCTGTCATACAGAGTGAAGTAAGTCAGAAAGAGAAAGACAAATATTGTATGCTAACTCACATACACAGAATCTAAAAATGGTACTGATGAACTCAGTGACAAGAACAAGGACGCAGATGCAGAGAATGGACTGGAGAACTCGAGGTTTGGGAGGAGCGGGGAGTGAAGGGGAAGCTGAGATGAAGCGAGAGAGTAGCACAGACATATATATACTACCAAGTGTAAAATAGATAGCCAGTGGGAAGTTGTTGTTTAACAAAGGGAGTCCAACTTGAGGATGGAAGATGCCTTAGAGGACTGGGGCAGGGAGGGTGGGGGGGGACTCGAGGGAGGGTGGGGTGAAGTCGAGGGAGGGAGGGAATATGGGAATATGTGTATAAAAACAGATGATTGAACTTTGTGTACCCCCCAAAAAATAATAAATAAATCAATAAAATTAAAAAAAAAGAGATAGAAGGAAAAACCAGGAGATCGAGGGTTCTTAACCTCCAACAAAACAGGGTACATAAGAAAGAGGACCTACTGTATAACAGAGGGAACTGTACTCAATATTTTGTAATAACCTATAAAGGAAAAGAATCTGAATATATATATATTTGCCTGAATCACTGTGCTGTATACCTGAAACTAGTACAACATTGTAAATCAACTATACTTTAATTTTACATATATATATATATATATATATACATATAAAGAAAGAGGGCGATCATCTGAGGTGAGTGCTGTTGAGCTGAAAAGAAGGGTGGATTTAGCATCATGGGTGTCATTGTGACCTTATCAAGAGCTATTTCAGTGGAGTTGTGTGGGGCAGAAGACAGATTGGTGGGTTGAGGTGAAGAAATGGAGACAGAAATGTAGACAATTCAAAAAATTTGCGTTTAATGGTAGGACTGGGATTGTTTAGTAACTGACGAAGCTAAGGGATCCTGGGGGGTTTGCTTGTCTGTTTGTTTGAACATAGGAAAGACTATTATATGTTTTAAAGCCAAAAGAAAAATCCAGTAGAGAAGAGTTGGTTGAAGATACGAGAAAGAAGTTAACTGATAGCATAAGTCTCCTGGGAAGGCAAAAGGGGAAGGAATCCAGAATATAGATGAAGGGATTGGCCATTAATACAAGGGAAGGATAGCCTTCCATAGTAATATTAAGAAAGAAGAGGGTAGTGAAATATGCATAATCTCTCAGTTTGGAGGCAGAGTTGAATAGGAAGTGAGGTCCTTTACTGGGATTCAGTGTAGTGAGAATGATAGGAGTGAAGTTTCAGAAGATAATTTTTAGTCAAGTTCTCAGAATGCCTTTTTTTCTAGAACTCCCACATGATTAATAAGGGATATTTTAATGCAGTAATTAAGAAAATGGGATTAAGAGCAAGAGTTTCTGGTAAGAACCTTGGCTCTACTATCAAGTGCTTGTATGACTTTGGGCAAATCATTTAACTTTTTTGTATTCAGTTTCCTCATCTGTGAAAAGGGGATGATATTTTTACCTGCCTCATAATTTTATTGCAAAAAATGAATCAACTGAGTTAATATACATGAAGGGCTTAGAATAGTGCCTGACAAATAATAAGCACTCTATAGTGTTGCTTTTATTATTAAAGCTCTCCAAATATCACCTGAGTCAGTTTGTTATTGGATTACATGGAGATACAAAAGATAATTATTAGGTAGAAAGGAAGGTGGCATTCTTCTTCAAAAGTTGATATTTTAGTTTTCTAACTAGAGTAAAAATACAACAGGGACATAAGCCTTGCTTTCTATTTATATATATGAATATTTTCCCAAGAAATCAGTGAAAATCAATATATCTCAGTAAAGAGGACTTGGTCCATAGAGGATGGAATTGAGAGTGGTTTCTAATGAGTAGCCTAGAGGATTGTGTCCTGAGCCCTAGGGTGATCTTTTTTCTAAATCTAGCAGCAGGGACATCACCAGTTGAGGTTTTCAGTTCTATTTCAGCCCTCTCCTCTGTCTTTTTCTGTTTTTAGGAAGAGAAAAGTTCACATCTGTGGCTTGGAAAATCACCATTTTTAAGTAGAGGAAGTGGAACCGTTTCTTTCTGGAAAAGCTTTGGAAATAGCCACAAAACATCTAGGTAAGTTCCATAGGAGGGGGATTCCCAACCCAAATATACAAACATTTGTTCCCCAAGTTCACTACAAGAGTATTGTGCCAAATTAGTGACTTGAACATACAAGGGTTGAAAAACTGAAGATACTTATGTGTTTAGTTGTACAAGATGGTGCCGGCTTGTGGAGAGTAGATAAGAACAAGCAGTTAAATGGAACTAACTGATATGGTGTTTGAAGGTCAAATCAGAAATGTGGACTGTCAAATTTTGCTAATACACTCTTGTATTACTGAAAAATCTAGATTACATGTACATAATAATATGCCACTTTATTATTTTCAGTACATTTTGTACATATGAAATGGCTAAATGTTGCCTAGCAGAGGCCCCACTAGAACTGATCCTGCCTGATTTATAATTAGGACATTTATTTGTCAGCATGCAAATGAGAACTGCTATAGTACTTGGGGAAAATTGTGTTGTTAAGTAAGTGCAACATTTCTCCTGCAATTTTGCTCCAACTATTCAGTAGTTCTGCTAACCTCTTTTTTCAGAGTATACAAAGTTAAACAGAAAACCAGACACCGTCCTCGGGCTGACCGTGGTATACGTTTTGAGGGCAGCTGACCCGCAGCCTGTGCGCAGCGCACCGCCGCCTGTAGACGGTTGAGCCAGCTGTGTAGCTTTCTCCTTTTGTCTCAGAACCATGTCCACCAATGAGAATGCTAATTCACCAGCTGCCCGCCTTAACAGATTCAAGAACAAGGGGAAGGACAGTACAGAAATGAGGCGGCGCCGAATAGAAGTTAATGTGGAGCTGAGGAAAGCTAAGAAGGATGACCAGATGCTGAAAAGGAGAAATGTCAGCTCTTTTCCCGATGACACTACTTCTCCACTACAGGAAAACCGCAACAACCAGGGCACTGTAAATTGGTCTGTTGATGACATTGTCAAAGGCATAAATAGCAACAACTTGGAAAGCCAGCTCCAAGCTACTCAAGCTGCTAGGAAACTGCTTTCTAGGGAAAAACAGCCCCCCATAGACAACATAATCCGGGCTGGTTTGATTCCAAAATTTGTGTCCTTCTTGGGCAGAACTGATTGTAGTCCCATTCAGTTTGAATCTGCTTGGGTCCTCACTAACATTGCTTCTGGGACATCAGAACAGACCAAGGCTGTGGTAGATGGAGGTGCTGTCCCAGCATTCATTTCTCTGTTGGCATCTCCCCATGCTCACATCAGTGAACAAGCTGTGTGGGCTCTAGGAAACATTGCAGGTGATGGTTCAGTTTTCCGAGACTTGGTTATCAAGTATGGTGCAGTTGACCCGCTGTTGGCACCTTTGGCAGTTCCTGATATGTCATCTTTAGCATGTGGTTACTTACATAATCTTACCTGGACACTTTCAAATCTTTGTCGCAACAAGAATCCTGCACCCCCCTTAGATGCTGTTGAGCAAATTCTTCCTACTTTAGTTCGTCTCCTGCATCACGATGATCCAGAAGTATTAGCTGATACCTGCTGGGCTATTTCCTACCTTACTGATGGTCCAAATGAACGGATTGAAATGGTTGTGAAAACTGGGGTTGTACCCCAACTTGTGAAGCTTTTAGGAGCTACTGAATTGCCAATTGTGACTCCCGCGCTAAGAGCCATAGGGAATATTGTCACTGGGACAGATGAACAGACTCAGGTTGTAATAGATGCAGGAGCACTTGCCGTCTTTCCCAGCCTGCTAACGAACTCCAAAACTAATACTCAGAAGGAAGCTACGTGGACAATGTCAAACATCACGGCTGGCCGCCAGGACCAGATACAGCAAGTTGTGAATCATGGATTGGTCCCATTCCTTGTTGGCGTTCTCTCTAAGGCAGACTTTAAGACACAAAAGGAAGCTGTATGGGCTGTGACCAACTATACAAGTGGCGGAACAGTTGAGCAGATTGTATACCTTGTTTATTGTGACATAATAGAACCATTGATGAACCTCCTAACTGCGAAAGATACCAAAATTATTCTGGTTATTTTGGATGCCATTTCAAATATCTTTCAGGCTGCTGAGAAACTAGGTGAAACTGAAAAACTTAGTATAATGATGGAAGAATGTGGAGGTTTGGACAAAATTGAAGCTCTACAAAACCATGAAAACGAGTCTGTGTACAAAGCTTCATTAAACTTGATTGAGAAGTATTTCTCTGTGGAGGAAGAGGAAGATCAAAATGTTGTGCCAGAAACTACCTCTGAAGGCTATACATTCCAAGTTCAGGATGGCACTGCTGGGACCTTCAACTTTTAGATTATACATCTGAGGCATAAAGTTGTTTGTTGTGGACTATGTTTGGTATAAGTTTGTCTTATTGTTTCTCTACTAAGAACTCTTTCTAAATGTGGTTTGTTATTGTAGCACTTTTTACAACTGAAACTATACTTGAACAGTTCCAAAACTGTACATACTGTATGAAGCTTCTCCTCTCAGTGAGTTTCTTATTTCTGTGTGGAATTTCATATCTTGCAGTGTCCTGTAAATAAAGATTAAATTCCACCCTTTTCTTCACAAAAAAAAAAAAAACAGAAAACCAGCAGAAGTATGTGAATTTATACAATGGCAATCCAGTTGTGTTAGACTGGGAAGATCATATGAAGACATACAGATTTTTGAGTAAGTAGCAAGTGTGTAAAATGGCTCTCACAGCAGCATAGATAAGGTGCAAGTTGGAATAAGCAAAGACAAAACTTCCTGTTTGTAAGCCCACCTGCTCTCATTTGGACTTAAACAGATATGGCAAAAGCACTTGGCATCAAGATTCAAAGTCAATCTCCACCACTACTAGCTTAGTGACTTTAGCTGAACAAGCTCTTATGTGCTAGAACATAGGTGATCCTCTTCACAAACATGAAGCCATAAGCAGTATAGTGGCAATATATCATAGTGGTTAAGCAAGAGGGCTCTGAATTCATACTAACCGAGCTCAGAATCCTCACTCCACTACACTAGCTATGCATCACTCATCAAATTATTCAACTTGTTTAACTCTTGATTTCTTCATCTGTAAATGGAATATATTCTTAGTAGACCTACTCAGCTCCGAGAGTTGTGGTGAATACTTAATAAAATAATTGATGTAAAGCACTTAGCACACGCATGGAACTGCAACATAGTAAGCCCTCAATAAACACTTGCTACTAAAGGGCTACCACTAAATTTTCTTCATTGTGGCTTATGCCCAATCAGCTCCACTATAAATGGTTTTGTTAAGGACACTTACCTTTGCATTGCTTAATTCAGTGGACATCCCTGCCTGATTTCAGCAGCATTTATGACAAATGACTAATTTCTCCTTGTTGAGATATAAAAACTGGGAATTTTTCTCTGGGTATATGCCCAGTTCAAAAAGATACATGTACCACAATGTTCATTGCAGCATTATTTACAATAGCCAGGATATGGAAGCAACCTAAATGTCCATTGACAGATGAATGGATGAAGAAGATGTGGCACATATACACGATGGAATATTACTCAGCCATAAAAAGGGATGAAATTGAGCTATTCATAGTGAGGTGGATGGACCTAGAGTCTGTCATACAGAATGAAGTAAGCCAGAAAGAGAAAAACAAATACCGTATGCTAACACATATTTACAGAATCTAGAAAAATGGTACTGTTGAACCTAGTGGCAGAGTAGGAATAGAGATTCAGACGTAGAGAACGGACTTGAGGACACCGGGGGCGGGGGGCGGGGGGGAAGCTGGGATGTAGTGAGAGAGTAGCATCGACATATACACACTCCCAAATGTAAAATAAATGGCTAGTGGGAAGCTGCTGCAGAGCACAGGGAGACCAGCTTGATGCTTTGTGAAGACTTAAAGGCGTGGGATAGGGAGGTTGGGAGGTAGGTTCAAGAGGGAGGGGACATGGGGATATATGTATACATGTGGCTCTTTTACTTTTTGTTGTACAGCAGAAACTGACACAATAGTGTAAAGCAATTATACTCCAATAAAGATTAAAAAAACTGGGATGTTTTCAGAAAGATGTGAGGAAGAGCTAATTACTTAAAAGATAAAATTTTGGATCAGGTGCTGGAAGTAGAGTGTGGCATCTCTGTCTCTGGAACACTATCAGCTAAACCATCATATGTGCATTGAATACTTAACTGCCCAAAAGCAGAGGCTCAGCTAGATGTTCTCTGAAGGTTTTGTTTGTTTGTTTGTTTGTTTTTGCCTTTAAAGTGTGTGACTTTTCCAAATTAGTGAATGGTATCAGCTACTATTTGTGCAGCAATAGCTAAAATACAGATATGGGCATTTTACATGTGTCTTTGCAGTCCTCACAAAAATCCTATAAAGTGGGTATTCACATTTTAAAATTGATAAAATAGGCTTAGAAAAGCACAGATAACAGTCATGAAGACAGTGAGTGGTAAATTCAGAATATTTCTTTTTAAATTTATTCACTCATTCTTAGATGAGCACACAGCGGGTCCAAAGCCTCCGGCTACTGTGCCACCATGGTAGTTTCTTTCTCATGCATTTTCTGCCCTGAATCTGGGTCCAAGAATCTAGATCAGACTCATCTCTCCATAAAAAATAATAACAAAATGAAACAAAACTACTCCTTTACTCCACAGTCCTTCACAACTTATGAACAGAATTTTCCTTGAATAAGCTCATGGCTGTGTAGTCAGTACTTACCACTGGTCTCTAATTTTTGGCTGGTGCCTCCTGTTCCCCTCTACCAACCATGCATGCTAGATAATTGGTAGGATGGGAGGGAGGAAAAGAGGGAGGAAGGAAGAAAAAATGGTGACAAAAAATGGTGACTTTGAGCTCAAAGTATCTTACAAAATATACCATATTGAAATTCACAACTTCTAAACAATGACTTGATTCACACAATAACATTTTGAGGTGAATACTGTATCATTTTCATGTACTAGGAAAGAAAAAAGATGCACTGATAGAAGAAAAACAAACTAAGGCAAAAACAATCAGGTTATTTGTCCTGCTCTGAGAAATGCAGAGGCTCCCCAGCAAAGCTAAAGTTTTTCAGCATATAAGATCCTCTACCACCTGCACTCACCTACATTTCCAAAAGTAAGAATCATCATTCCCTACCCCTTTACCATCTTTTGAACACCCTACATCCCAGATACACTGGACACTTTGTCAGTCTTTGGGCAGTGTATGGATTTGCATGACTCTTGTCTTTGTACATGTTACATCCTCTCCCTGGAATATCTGTTCCATTCCATCTTCCCACAGATATTTGACATTTTTTAAGCTCAAGTCTTACGTTCTCTGTGAATTATTTCATAACTCCTCCACCTTTCTAGGTAAAATTATTCCCTTCTCACCTCTAGGATCCTGTAGCACTTTATTTTGCTATTGCATCACTTATCACAATGAATTATAATTGTAAGGATATTTGTCAATGTTATCCAAGATGATCTGAACTCTTTATGGTGTATAGGACTATATTTTACTAATCTCTGTAGCTCTAGCCTGGTATAATGCATGAAACAGGATAGGTACTCAGTAAACCAAATTGAATAAAGCAATTATTTCTCAAAACAGAAAATTTATTTTTAGTTTATCTTCTGCTGACTTGTTGAGTAATACTAGATGAGTCAATTAATCTTTCTGAGCTTACTGCCCCATTGATACAATCCATGAAACCGTATACTAATTTTTGCCTCCTAGCCAACTCCATTGATGATATAGAACATGTTTGAGGATAAAACTGTCTGAGACAGAAGGCTGTTAAAGTGCCACACTGGGTAGGTGTGAGGAGTCCAAAATAAATCAAAAGAAACAGAAAGAATATTGGGTATTCAACATACACAAGAATATGAGAATTTGACGTGTGGGTATGAAAGTTAAGACATGATACCTGGGCTCTTTTATTCTGCATCTGTGTAATATCCTAACCTTTGATCACGGAGGAAACTTCAGGCTTTTTATGCATCTGATACTACTAAAACATATCCCAGTTATACTGTCTGGGTTGAATGAACTTAGCTCTCTGTTTCACCTTCAGGGCTGGATTGGTGGCTTTATTGTGACACCACATTAGTCCAGTCAGTGCACTCAAAGTGTAGTTTGCAGACCTATGCTAATCACAGAACTATTTGTTACTGGTTAGCAGAGGAATTGAGGTGATATAAGTTTAGAAATTGAGATGAACATTTAGGAACACAGAGCAATTTCATATTGCTATGACGTTTTTGTTTTATTTTACAAAAGTATTAGTCTACAAAAGTTTGGAAATTAAAAAATCTAGACCCACTAGATTCTTCTCTGTCTTCTCCTTCTCCTTCTTTTCCTTCTTCTTCTTACCCCCCTTCCTCTCTACCCTCTCCCATTTCTCCTTCAACATAAACTCTTAGGCAGGTCTCTGTGTGAGGAATAACTTTTTAATCAATTCCATCAGGATCTGATATCTGTTAGTTAATTTAAAACATCAATTAAAGCATTTCCAAAGTATACACACAACTTATACAGCTTAATACAAAAAGAAACAAACAACCCAATCAAAAAATGGGCAGGAGACCTAAATAGACATTTCTCCAGAGAAGACATACAGATGACCAACAGGCACATGAAAAGATGTTCAACATTGCTAATTAGAGAAATGCAAATCAAAACTACAACGAGGTACCACCTCATACCAGTCAGAATGGCCATCATTAAAAAGTCTACAAACAATAAATGCTAGAGAGGGCGTGGAGAAAAGCAAACCCTCCTACACTCTTGGTGGGAATGTAAATTGGTACAGCCGCTATGGAAAACAGTACGGCAGTTTCTTAAAAAACTAAAAATAGAGCTACCATATGATTCAGCAATCCCATTCCTGGGCATATATCCAGCAAAGATGGAAACCATAATTCAAAAAGATATATGCACCCCAATGTTCATAACATTGGGGTTATGAACCTAATGTTCATAACCTAAATGTCCATCAACCTAAATGTCCATCAACAGATGAATGGATAAAGAGGATGTGGTATATGTATACATCAATGGAATATTACTCAGCTGTAAAAAAGAATGAAATAATGCCATTTGCTGCAATATGAATGGACCTAGAGATTATCATACTAAATGAAACAAGTCAGACAGAGAAAGACAAATATCATGTGATATCACTTATATGTGGAATCTAAAATATGACACAAATGAACCTATCTACAAAATGGGAACAGACTTGCAGAAGTACAGAACAGACTAGTGGCTAGCAAAAAGAAAAGGGGGGAATAAATTGGGAATTTGAGATTAATAGAGACACACAACTATATATAAAATAGATAAACAACAAAGACCTACTGTATAGCACAGGGAACTATATTTGATGTCTTGTAATAACTTATAATGGAAAAGAACCTGAAAAAGAATATATATATGTGAGATAATCACTTTGTTGTACTCCTGAAACACTGTAAATCAACTATTCTTCAATTAAATAAATAATTGAAAATTTTAAAAGTTAAAAATAAATTTAAAAAATCAATGAAAGCAAAGAATCTTTAAGCACACACAGCCCCTAACACTTCATTTTTCAGAATACTATATTTTGACTTATTCCAAAGATATATTCCCTGGCTTGTGTTTTGATGTAGGGACAAGACCCTTTCTTTGACTATGGATTGACTGATTGTGTTCTGCATAATCATTTTTGAATGAATGTCACACTTTTTAAAAATATGATATATCATCTTATTCTTCATAATAAAACAAGGCCTACTCATGTTATAAAATTTAACAACTACAGTAAACTATAAAAAAGATAAAATAAAAAATCACTGCAATCCCACCTTCCACAGATAGCCATTGTTGATATTTTGGTGTATTTCTTCTATGAGATATATAAAGAATCTATATAAGGATACACATGTAATATAGAAGTTAAACTAGAAGTGTAACTAGAAGTTAAACTAAAAGTTAAATGTACTTTTTACATAGATGTACTCCTTTTGATATCAGCATTGCTAAGCCCTATGCCTTCAAGTCTTTCCACCCCTGTTTAGCCTTGCAACATGCCCTCATTCCACCCCTAAGCACTTCCAGCTTCCCTATCCTGCTCTCTTTTTTTCTTCAACATTTGCCACCTTTAATATATTAAAAACTTTTCTTATTTATCATGTTTATTGTTTTTTGTTTGTCTTTTCCTCACCCTTTCAATGTAAGCTCCAAAAAGGCAGGATCTTGTCAGTTTTGCTCAATGATGTATCCCAAATGTCTAAAGCAATGCCAAGCACATAGTAGGTGCTAAATAACTTCTTGTGAAAGAATGACAAAATTATATGAGTCTTGAGGGAGAGGAGTCAAGATAGCAGAATAGGAGGACATGGAATTCACCTCACCTCACGAGTACATCAAGGATACATCTACAAATTGAACAATTCTCACAGAGCATCCTCTGAACACTAATGGAAGACCTCAGACACCTAAAAGGACAAGAAAAATCCCCACACAACCACATAGGATGAAAGAAAGAAAAAAAGAAAAAGAAAAGAGGAAACAGGAAGGGACCAGCAACGCTGGCAGGGAGCTGAAGGTGAGGAGAGGTTCCTGCACTCAAAAAAGCCCCCTCAAGGTGGGTAAATAAGCTGGGACAGAAAGGGACCTTCAGGGGATCAGAGGGAATGCAGCAACTGGTCTGTGGAAGGCAGAACAAAGTAAGAACTGCACATCTGGAACATGCTGCAGCCCAGTGCACCCCACCCTGATTTGTGTGTCTCCTGGTGCGGAGGGGGTCTGGGTGCTGCAAAGTGGGGTTTGTAGAGGACAGCTGTTGGCTGTGAAAAGACAGCCTGAAGGGACAGGAGTAATGAGCCCCACAACTGGGAAAGTTGTGGAAGAAGCCCAGACCATCACAGAAGTAAAGTGCCATTGTTGAGTGGCACGCAAATGAGGAGCCAGCATTCCAACTCCCTTCCCCACCCTCCGGGCTCTGCCTCTATGGGCACTGGGAGGGGCACCCATCTGAGTAGGCTCACCCGCTCCTCAAGCCAAGGCCTCCTCTGCTGTGCATGCTCTGGGATCCTAAGCACTGCCGCCACCGAAGTCTCCTTTGGCCACACAGGCCCCAGTGGGACCACACATGCTGCCAATGCCAAAGCCTCCTTGAGAATATGCCCTTGGTGACCTACCCTGAAATGAGAATCTGCCAATGCTGGTGGGGGCTGAGTGCTAAAGCATGGGGTTAGGAGAGTGGATCAGGGAGAGGACCGCTGTTCGCTGCATGGAGACAACCTGAGGGGATGGGAGTGATGGGCTTCAGGGACAGGAGTGAGGGGTTCCTTGGCCGGGAATGCTGCTAGAGAAAGCATGCTCTGCCTTGGAAACAAGGCACCATTGTTTAGTAGTGCACAAGGGGTGGAGCCAACATCCTGGACTCTCCCCACACCCAGCCCCTGACTCAATGGGCACTGGGAGGGACTCCCATCAGTGCAAGCACTCCCCAGTCTGTTGCAAATTCCTGCCGGTCTCTGTCTCTGCAGGCACTTTGCACACATCCCAGTTGTGGCCGCCTTATCCCTCCTTAGCCTAAGCGAGTAAGTGAGCCCCAATCAGCTGCTGCTTTTGCCCCCTCTTGCCTTGGCAGGGAACAGATACCTGAGGGTGGCCCACAAGCAGAGGTGGGACCAAAACCAAAGCTGAGCCCCAAGGGCTGTGTGACTAAGGAAGAGCACTGGAAATCTCTTTGTGCACCTGCACAAGCTGCAGATTAAATCCCTGCAATTGGCTTGGTAAACCCAGCATTTGTGGAATACTTAAATGGACAACAAGTGCTCCCACAACTGAGACAGGTCTAGCTTTAGCAGCTGTGGACTTTGGGAGCAAGTACACGCAGGAGCTGGGCCAGGTCTGAGTCTGAGCACCACAGTGCCCACAGCAGGTCCAGAGACATACCTAGAGGTATTGGAGGGCCTCTTGGGGATACAGGGGTTGGCTATGGATCATTGTAGGGTCAAGGAAACTGACAGTGGAGGCCCCAGGAAAATATTATTATTACTAATTTTTGTTTTGTTTTGTTGTTGTTTTATTTTTTTATATTTTATTTTTTATTTTCTTTACTTTTTCTTTTTTAGCTTTTTAATATTTTTTTCATTTACTTTTCTTACTTTATTTTTTGTTTCATAATTTTTTCTTGTTTTTCTTTTTGTTTTGTGTTTATCTTTTTTTGATCACTTCTGTGTGTTTGATCTTCTTTGCTCTTTTTAGTTTGCTTTTTTTTTCTTACTTTTGTTTTTATTGTTTGTTTTCATTTGGGGCTTATTTTGTTTGTTTGCTTGTTCTCTTGTTTTTTGTTTGAATGTTTGTTTTGGTCTGTTTTTTAATTTGTTTTTGCTTTTGTTTATTGGGTTTTCCTTTTGTCATTTGTTTTGGGTTTTGTTTGTCTGTTTGTTTCTTTTCTTTTCCTTTTTTTGGCTATTGTTGTTGTTTTTGCTACTGTTGGTTTGCTTTTGGTTTTACTATTTGTCTTGGGTCCTGTCTGTTTTGTTTTGTTTTTTCCTTTTTTCTTTCCTTCTTTGGCTGCACTGTGTGGCTTCAGCGGTCTTGGTTCCCCAGCCAGGGGTTGGGACTGGGCCTCCAGAGTGGAAGTGCTGAGTCCAAGATGCTGGACTACCAAAGAATGCTCAACCCCAGGGAATATTAATCACCATGATCTCTCCTGGAAGTATGCATCTCCACACCAAGACCCAGCTCCACCCAACTGCATGCAGGCTCCAGTGCTGGATGCCTCACACCAAATAACCAACAAGATAGGAACACAGCCCCATTGGTCAGCAGACAGGCTGCCTAAAGTCATACTAAGCTCACAGATTCCCCAAAACATACCCCCTGATGCAGCGCTACCCATCAGAAGGACAAGACTCAACTCCACCAACCAGAGAGCACACACCAGTCCCACACACAAGGAATCCTACACAAGCCCCTGAACCAACCTCACTCGTCAGGGGGCAGACACCAAAAGCAAGAGGAACTACAATCCTGCAGCCTGCAGAAAAGAGACTTCAAACACGGTAGGTTAAATAAAATGAAATGACAAAGAAATATGTTGCAGATGAAGGAACAAGGTTAAAAACCCACAAGACCAAATAAATGAAGAGGGAATAGGCAATCTACCTGAAAAAAATTCAGAGTAATGATAGTAAAGGTAATCAAAGATTCAGAAAGAGAATGGAGGCATGGATCAAGAAGATACAAGAAATGTTTAACAAGGACCTAGAAGAACTAAAGAAAAAACAAACAATGATGAACAACACAGTAACTGAAATGAGGGACTTCTCTGGTATTCCAGTGGTTAAGACTTTGCCTTCCAATGCAGGAGATGCAGGTTTGATCCATAGTTGGGGAGCTAAGATTCCCATATGCCTCACAGTCAAAAAACCAAAACATAAAACAGAAGCAATGTTGTAAAAAATTCAATAAAGACTTTAAAAATGGTCCACATCAAAAAAATTTGAAAGAAAAAATAATTGAAGTGAAAAATAACTAGAAGGAGTCAATAGCAGAATAATTGAGGCAGAAGAACAGATAAGTGAGCTGGAACACAGAATGATGGAAATCACTGCTGCAGAGCAGAATAAAGAAAAAAGTATGAAAAGAAATGAGGGGAGTCTTAGAGACCTCTGGAACAACATTAAATGCACCAACATTCAAATTATAGCGGTCCCATAAGAAGTAGAGAAAGAGAAAGGGTCTGAGAAAATATTTGAAGGGATTATAGTCAAAAACTTCCCTAACATAGGAAAGGAAATAGTCAATCAAGTCCAGGAACTGCAGAGAGTCCCATACAGGATAAACCCAATGAGGAACATGATGAGACACATACTAATCAAACTAACAAAAATTAAACACAAAGAAAAAATCTTAAAAGCAGGAAGGGAAATGTAACAAATAACATACAAGGGAATCCCCATAAGATTATCAGCTGATTTTTCAACAGAAACTCTGCAGGCCAGAAGGGAGTGGCAGGATATATTTAAAATGATTAAAGGGAAAAAACTACAACCAAGATTACTCTACCCAGCAAGGAACTCATCATATTCAACAGAGAAATCAAAAGCTTTACAGACAAGCAAAAGTTAAGAGAATTCAGCACCACCAAACCAGACTTACAACAATTGCTAAAGGAACTTTTCTAAGCAGGAAACACAAGAGAAGGAAAAGACCTACAAAAATAAACCCACAACAATTAAGAAAACGGGAATAGGAATGTACATATTGATAATTACCTTAAATGTAAATGGATTAAATGCTAAAACCAAAAGACACAGATTGGCTGAATGGATACAAAAACAAGACCCATATATATCCTGTCTACAAGAGATCCACTTCAGATCTAGGGACATATACAGATTGAAAGTAATGGGATGGAAGAAGATATTCCTTGCAAATGGAAACCAAAAGAAAGGTGGGGTAGCAATACTCACATCAAAAAAAAAAAAAAGACTTTAAAATAAAGACTATTACAAGTGACAAAGAAAGCACTCCATAATGACCAAGGGATCAATCCAAGAAGAAGATATAACAATTGTAAATATCTGTGCACCCAACATAGTAGCACCTCAATACATAAGGCAAATACTAAGAGCTGTAAAAGGGAAAATCAACAGTAACACAATAAGAGTGGGGGACTTTAACACTCCACTTGCACCAATGGATAGATCACCCAGACAGAAAATTAATAAGGAAACATAAGCCTTAAATGGCATATTAGACCAGATAGAATTAATTGAGATTTATGAGACATTCCATTCAAAAGCAGCAGAATACACTTTCTTCTCAAGTGCACACAGAACATTCTCCAGGATGGATCACAACTTGGGTCACAAATAAGTCCTCAGTAAATTTAAGAAAATTGAAATTATATCAGGCATCATTATCAACCACAAAGCTATGAGATTACAAATCAATTACAGGGAAAAAACTGTAAAAAAAAATACAAATACATGGAGGCTAAACAATATTCTATTAAATAAACAAGAGATCACTGAATAAATCAAAGAGGAAATCAAAAAATACCTAGAAACAAATGACAATGAAACCATGATGACCCCAAACGTATGGGATGCAGCAAAAGCAGTTCTAAGAGGGAAGTTCATAGCAATACAATCCTACCTCAAGAAATAAGAAAAATCTCAAATAAACAATCTAACCTTACACCTAAAGCAATTAGAGAAAAAAAGAACAACAACAAAAAACCCCCCAAATTTAGTAGAAGGAAAGAAATCATAAAGTTCAGAGCAGAAATAAATGAAATAGAAACAAAGAAAACAATAGCAAATATCAATGAAACTAAAAGCTGGTTCTTTGAGAAGATAAACAAAATTGATAAACCTTTAGCCACACTCATCAAGAAAAAAAGGGAGAGGACTCAAATCAATCAAATTAGAAATGAAAAAGGATACGTTCCAATGGACACCAAAGAAATCCAACGGATCAGAAGAGACTGCACAAGCAACTATACACCAATAAAATGGACAACCTAGAAGAAATGGACAAATTCTTAGGTACAACTTTCCAATACTGAACCAGGAAAACATAGAAGATGTGAACAGACTGATCACAAGCAATGAAATTGAAACTGTGATTTAAAATCTTCCAACAAAAGTCCAGGACCAGATGGCTTCGCAGGCAAATTTTATCAAACATTTAGAGAAGAGCTAACACCTATCCTTCTCAAACTTTTCCAAAAAATTGCAGAGGAGGAACACTCCCAAACTCATTCTACAAGGCCACCATCATGCTGATACCAAAACAAGAAAGATATATCACAAAAAAAGAAAATGACATGCCAATATCACTGATGAACAGAGACAGAAAAATCCTCAACAAAATACTAGCAAATCAAATCCAACAACACATTAAACAGATCATACACCATGATCAAGTGGGATTTATCCCAGGGATGCTTCAATATAAACAAATCAATCAAACTGAAGAATAAAAACCATATGATCACCTCAATATATATAGAAAAACTTTTGACAAAATTCAACACCCATTTATAATAAAAACTCTCCAGAAAGTGGGCATAGAGAAAAACTACATCAACATAATAAAGGCCATATATGACAAACCCACAGCACACATTATTCTCAATGATGAAAAACTGAAAGCATTTCCTTTAAGATCAGGAACAAGACAAGTGTGTCCATTCTCACCACTACTATTCAACATAGTTTTCAAAGTCCTAGCCATGTCAATTAGAGAAAAACAAAAAAGGAATTAAAATTGGAAAAGAAGTAAAACTGTCAGTGTTTGCAGATGACATGATACTATGCATAGAAAATCCTAAAGATGCCACCAGAAAATTACTAGAGCTAATCAATGAATTTAGTAAAGTTCCAGGATACAAAATTAATACAGAGAAATCTCTTGCATTTCTTTACACAAACAATGAAATATCAGAAAGAGAAATAAAGGAAATAATCCCATTTACCATTGCAAAAAAAGAATAGACTACCTAGGAATAAACCTTCCTAAGGAGGGAAACCACCTGTACTCAGAAAACTATAAGATACTGATGAAAGAAATCAAAGACAACACAAACAGATTGAGAGATATACCATGTTCTTGGATTGGAAGAATCAATATTGTGAAAATGACTATACTACCCAAAGCAATCTATAGATTCAATGCAACCCATATGAAATTACCAATGGCATTTTTCACAGAACTAGAACAAAAATTTTACAATTTGTCTGGATACACAAAAGACCCTGAATGGCCAAAGCAATCTTGAGAAAGAAAAATGAATCCAGAAGAATCAGGCTCCCTGCCTTCAGACTATACTACAGAGCTACAGTAATCAAGACAGTATTGTACTAGCACAAAAACAGAAATATCAATCAATGGAATAGGAAAGTAAACCCAGAGATAAACCCACACACCTATAGGCACCTAATCTATGACAAAGGAGGCAATAATATACAAAGGAGAAAAGACAGCCTCTTCAATAAGTGGTGCTGGGAAAACTGGACAGCTACATGTAAAATGATGAAATTAGAACACTCCATAACACCACACACTAAAATAAACTCAAAATGGGTTAAAGACCTAAATGTAAGGCCAGATACTATAAAACTCTTAGAGGAAAACATAGGCAGAACACTCTCTGACATAGATCACAGCAAGATCTTTTTTGATCCACCTCCTAGAGTAATGAAAAGAAAAACAAAAATAAACAAATGGGACCTAATGAAACTTAAAAGCTTTTGCACAGCAAAGGAAAACATAAACAAGACAAAATGAAAACCGTCAGAGTGGGAGAAAATATTTGAAAACAGAGCAACTGTCAAAGGATTAATCTACAAAATATACAAGCAGCTCATGCAGCTCGACATCAAAAGCAAGCCACCCTATCAAAAAATGGGCAGAAGACTTAAATTTCTCCAAAGAAGACATACAGATCACCAACAAACACATGAAAAGATGATCAACATCATTAATTATTGGAGAAATGCAAATCAAAACTGCAATGAGGTATCACCTCACACTGGTCAGAAGGGCCATCAACACAAAACCTAGAAACAATAAATGCTGGAGAGGGTGTGGAGAAAAGGGAACCCTCTTGCACTTTCGGTGAGAATGTAAATTAATACAGCCACTATGGAAAACAGTATGGAGGTTACTTAAACACTAAAAATGGAATTACCATATGACCCAGCAATCCCACTGCTGGGCATATACCCAGAGGAAACCATAATTCAAAAAGACACATGCACCCCAATGTTCATTGCAGCACCATTTACAATAGCCAGGACATGGAAGCAACCTAAATGTCTATTGACAGATGCACGGATAAAGAAGTTTTGGCACACATATACAATGGAATATTACTCAGGCATAAAAAGGAATGAAATTGAGTTATTTACAGTCAAGTGGATGGACCTAGAGTCTGTCATACAGAGTGAAGTAAGTCAGCAAAAGAAAAACAAGTACCGTATGCTAACATACCTATGATGGTGAATGAAAAATTATCCGCACTCCAGTTATATTAAAACTTATGTTGGCCACACTGTCTTATCAGTGCTTTCTGTCTAAGGCTACGTCTCCCCAGTCACTGCTGTGCAGGTATGAATGTGTTACATCAGTTCATTTGTAACTGCTGTGTGGTGCGAGCACTTGTGATTTGCATGAAAGAAGAGCAGTGTGCAGTGATTCATTTTTTGTGATCTGAGTGTGTACTTGGTGCCATTATTTATCAAAGACTTTGTGTGCAGTATGGAGAAAGTGTTTTGTCACTGAAGAAGTGTGTAATGAATGGATAGAGAAGTTCAAGGAAGGTCGGCCAAGTGTTAGCCATCAAGAAGGAGCCAGACGCCCCATCCATGTCCATGGCTGATGACAACACTGACATACATGTGAAATGATTCTGTCAAATAGATGAGTGACAGTGGATTATGTGGCAAATCATTTGCAAATCAGCCATGGCTCTGCCTATGAAATAATCCACGACAGACTTAGATTTCAAAAAGTTTGTGCTGAAGCCTAAACTTTGGATTAAATGCAGAGGACTGCTATCCAAGGGCGTTGCGATCTTGCATGACAATGCACACTTGCACACTTCTGCCCACACTGTCCACAGTCTGCAAAAACTTTGTTCTGAGGTGTTAAAGAACCCTCCCTAGAGTCTGATCTTGCTCCACCTGACTTTCATCCATTTGGTCCCCTGAAAGCAGTGCTATGAGGACAAAAATTCACTTCTGATGAAGAAGTGAAGACAGCGGTGCATTCATGGCTCACAGCTCAGCCTAAAATATTTTTTAATGAGGGAATACAGAAGTTTGTTGACAGATGGACAAAGTGTATTGAAAAGCAAGGAGATTATGTTGAAAAGTGATATATTTGTCTTTTCTAAAAGTTAATTAAATTCTACAGCCAGAGTGTGGATAATTTTTGACTCACCCTTGTATATATGGAATCTAAAAAAAACAGTACTGGTGAACCCAGTGGCAGAGCAAGAATAAAGATGCAGTTGTAGAGAAAGGACTTGAGGACACAGAGTGGGGAAGGGGAAGCTGGGATGAAGTGAGAGAGTAGCATTGACATATATACACTACCAAATGTAAAATAGATGGCTAGTGGGAAGCCTCTGCATAACACAGGGAGATAAACTCAATGCTTGATGATGACCTAGAGGGGTGGGATAGGAAGTGTGGGAGGGAGGCTCAAGAGGGAGTGGATATGGGAATATATGTATAAATATATCTGATTCACTTTGTTGTACAGCAGAAACTGGCATAATATTGTAAAGAATTATACCCCAATAAAGATCTGAAAAAAAATTTTTAATTTAAAAAATTTGAAAAAGGAGATGTGGTACATATATACAATGGAATATTACTCAGCCATAAAAAGGAATGAAACCGTGTCCTTTGAAGAGATGTGGATGGACCTAGAGACTGTCAAATGGAGTGAAGTAAGTCAGAGAGAGAAAAACAAATATTGTATATTAACACATATATGTGGAATCTAGAAAAATGGTATAAATGATGTTATTCGCAAAGCAGAAATAGACACAGACATAGAGCACAAACATATGGATACCAAGGGGGAATGGGGGGGTGAATTGGGAGATTGGGATTGACATATATACAATACTATGCATAAAGTAGGTAACTAATGAGAACTAACTGTATAGCACAGAGAACTCAACTCAATGCTCTGTGGTGACCTAAATGGGAAGGAAATCCAAAAAAGAGGGAATATATGTATATGTATAGCTGATTCACTTTGGTGTACAGTAGAAACTAACACAACATTGTAAAGCAATTATAACTCCAATAAAAATTAATTTAAAAAGATTATGTCTACCATTTTTCATTACTAAAGATTATAAACATATGCAATTAACAAACAGTTATAATATTCTATGCTTGGCTATATCATGATTTATTTAACCATTCCCCTATTGTAAATCATTTAGGCTGAGTATAATTTTCCATCACAATAATGTATTTTTATTTTTTTGTTATGATAACATTGATTTATAACATTATATCAGTGTCATGTGTACATTATATTTCATATTTCTGTATATGCTACAGTGTGCTCATCACTAAAATTTAGTATTCACCCATAACCATACAGCTAATCTCCTTTACTCTTTTTTCCCTCCCCTCCCCACTCCTCCTCTGATAACTACTACTCTTCTAGATCTATAAGTTTGTTTTTGTTTGGTTTGATATGTTCATTTTTTTGTTTATTAGTTATTTTTATAATCCACATATGAGTTAAATTATACAGCATTTGTCTTTCTTAATCTAACATTTCACTTAGCATAATACCATCAAGGTCCATCCATGTTGTTGTAAATGGCAAGGTTTCATCTTTCTTAAGGTTAAGTAGTATTCCATTGTATATGTATACCACATCTTCTCTATCCACTCATTCATTGATAAGCACTTAGGTTGTTTCCATATCTTGGATATTTTAAATAATGCCGCAATGAACATAGGAATGCATATATCTTTTCAAATTAGTGTTTTCATATTCTTTAGATAAATACCCAGAAGTGCAATAGCTGGGTCAAATGGTAGTTCTATTCTTAATTTTTTTTGAGGAATCTGCATACTGTCTTCCACTGTGGCTACACCAATTTGTATTCCGACAAACCGTGCATGAGTGTTCCCTTTTTTCCATAGCCTCACCATCTTTTTGATAATAGCCATTCTGATAGGTGTGAGGTAATAGCTCATTGTGGTTTTGATTTTCATTTCCCTAATAATTAGTGATGTTGAAGATCTTTTCATGTGGCTATAAGCCATCTGTGTGTCTATTCAGCTCCTCTGCTCACTTTTTAACCAGGTTGTTTTTATTGTTGTTGAGATTTATTACTTCTTTATACATTTTGGATATTAATCCTTTATTGGATATATCATTTGCAGATATATTCTCCCACTCAGTAGGTTATCTTTTTTGCTTTATTGATGGTTTCATTTGCTGTACAGAAGTTTTTTAGTTTGATGTAACCCTATTTGCATATTTTTGCTTTCTGAACCTCACCCTTCATGCCTCATCTTTTGCTTCCAGTTTCAGATTCCTTAAAGTGAAACAGAACTTAAGGACATTTGGAAAGAAAGCTAAGTGCATAATCCTCCTTGGATAGCTTTCAGTTTTGTCCACAATCTTTTACATCTAATTCAACAACAATATTTACTCACCTGCTTTTATTTAGTCTTTTTAATGCATGCAGCTTAGTTACTGTAGAAACAACCTTCTTTTGCCTTCATATTGTGTTGGTTAATATAATTGTATTAAATTTAACTAAAATTATACTTTAAAAAAACAAGTAAAACTAACACAAAGAGATTTTGGAAAACTGACTCTTGGTATGATAACACAGAAATTAGTGGGACAGGACCATACCTGTCCAGGCATATAGAGAGTAGCTGAGTAGCTACTAGTATTCATCAGTGCATGGCCATTGGCCAGAATGTTTTGCACAGAGAATGGAGAGTGTCTTTAGTGTAGAGAGTCATATCTTATCTTATGGCCAGAAAAGAACAAAACAAATAGTGTTTAGCCTAAGATGTTTATACACTCTGAGCTGGCAAAGAATGAAATGCCTACTGGAATTTATGGTGAAGGAGAGATTCCTTTTTTTTTTTTTTTTTTTTTTTTTGTGAGTATATCAATGGACACAGAATCAAACAGGCCTGGCTTTGCATCTCAGCTCTTCCAAATCTTAGCTGTATGATCTTGAGTAAGTCATTTGACTTATTTAGTACTCAAGTTTCTTCATGTGAAAAACCAGGTTAATAATACCTACCTCAGTGATTTATTTTAGGGATTACATAAAATATTGGACATAGAGTATCTGGCACGTGATACATGCTTAGAAAATGTGAATATCCTCTCTTCCTTCCTTACTTACATGTTTAGAACCTGGGGGCCCAAAAGAACATTAATTTTGTTCCAAATCATTTGGAAGTTTACCTCAAAGATGATAGGGATTTTAAAAAAGATCTTTCTAATATAAGGAAAGAAGATAACTTGAAAATAAAAATAGATGTAGAAGAAAGAGAATAATCGTATGAAGAGTCAGAGGAAACATTTCATTCAAAGTAATTTAATTTTGTATCAAACATTAAGAAAAATAAGAAGTTTCTTAAGCATTTTCTTGTGTAGTTCTTGCCCAAACTGGCCTTGAACCTTATAGAGGAGCTTTTTCAAGAAATCTATCACTTCCATTTTTCTTAGGCAATAGATAACGGGGTTTGACAAGAGAATGATAACCATGTAGAAAATTGATATGGCCCAGTCTTGATCCAGAGAATAGTTGGAAGAATGTCACATGTCTATAAATGTAATGGCCCCATAGAAGAGAATGACATCAAGTGTGAAGATAAAGTGGAAAAGGCTTTGGATTTGACTTCAGCTAAGAAGATCCTCAAGAGAGTGGCAACAATGAACATGTAGAAGACAAGGATCATCTGGATGAAGCCCCAGAGAAAAAGAACAAGTAATTCATTGTGTGGGTGTCTGAGAATGAGTGGAGGAACACCACAAAAGAAGCTGGTGATGATATGGACTCATAAAAGTCAAATAAAATGGTTTGACTTCCTAAAAACACAGTATTGATAACTCCATGATTAGTTGGATATAACAAACCTGAGACATGATTACAGGATAGAGCAGGGGATATCTGATTGTGAGGTAAAGTTCTTAGGCCAGGGAGGCTGGAAGATAGCATTTAATACTGACAAAGAGCAAAATATCAGCATTCAGATCACATAGCAGGAAAAGAAAATGATCCTCTTTTTTGCCAAAATTTTCACCAGCACATTGGAGACTGTGGCAGGGGAAAAACAGAAATCTGTGAAGGATAAACTTTAAAGGAAGAAATACATGATAATTTGGAAATTGAACAAGCATTGATAAGGATGAGCAAGCCTAGGTTTCACAACAAAGGGCACATATACACTGAGTCAAGCACCCCAAAGGGGATCACTTAAAATTGTGATCACATGTGATTCTATGTAAAACAAATTTTGTCACCAGATTTTGTCACCAAGCTGTCATTCTTTTGGATTTCCCTCATCACAACTGCTGCATCTTATTAGCTCAATGGAAGAATATTCCATTGGTAAGAATATCAATAGTTAGAATTTCTGTACATACACACAAATGCACAGAGCAATCTATGGAGCTATGTAGAATATAGACTGAATATAGACTGCTGCTTAATAGAAGAGTGCAGGTTGTCTTAGTCAGTTTGGGCTGATATAACAAAATACCGTAGGCTGGGTGACTTAAACAACAAGCATTTATTTCTCACAGTTCTGGATGCTGGGAAGTCCATGATCAAGATGATAGCAGATTCAGTGTCTGGTGAGAGCTCTCTTCCTGGTTTGCAGATGGCTTCCTTCTTGCAATATCTTCACACGAGATAAAGAGGAGGAGAAGGAGAAGGAGAGGGAGAAGAAGGTGGAGAGACAGAGAGAGACAGAAAGACAAACAAAGATACAGAGAGAGATCTCCTATCTCTTCCTCTTGTTATAATGGTATAAATCTCATCATGAGGGCCCCACTCTTGTGATCTTTCTAAACCTAATTACCTCCCAAATTCCCCACCTCTTATTACAATCACATTGGGGACTAGAGCTTCAAAATATAAATTTTGGGGGGATACAAACATTCAGTCCATAGCACAGATCGTTATTTCTGGGAACCTGAAACAGAGACCCTCCTCTAGATCTCACTTGGAAAACAGCGATCAAGTTGGTATGTGATGTCAACCAGATCAATCCGTTGCCCCAATGTATTAGCTCTATAGCCTCTTACATCTCCTATGTAGAGCACAACCTAATGCTTTGCATGCAGTAGATGATTTGAGAAATTTTTATATTCTTTTTATATTCCCAACTTTTGGGAAAGTAACCTAAAAATAATCCAAAAGAAGGAAACAATGTTTAATACAAAGTAATGGATTCTGAAGGTCACCACATTTTTAAACCCACCTGTATTTTGTGTATTCCAATACGCAGTTATGATTGTTTAGTTTCCGAAGTCTATTAGCTCATTCCATGTACATTTACTAAGGACCTTGCCAAGGCCACATGACATTTTAGTTCTGGTAGCACAGATATGAAATGTACCATTGCTGCCCTGAAGGAGCTCACAAGTTAGAAGTGGAGATAGCCATGATGCAGGGTAAGAAGTGCATGCAGGGAATCATACAAGCACTGAGTCTAGATATGTAGTGACTACATCTGCTTCCTTTGTGTAGACTTTGGGATAGAGTGGCTTAAGACTCCTCAAAGGCTCAAATTGGAATTCACATTGCTTTGGAATCTTACCATTCTGAGGCAAATGATCTGCTAATTCAATATGACCATGGAATTGAAATTCTGTATGTCCTCTAAGACCTTGTCACACAGTGTTTTCACACACAGTACCCTACTTACTTCTGCTAAGATTTTACTTTCCAAAGGTAAGCGTTTGCTTAAGATTGGGCAGTTCTAGCCCCCCCAAAGAAAGTGCACCTCAAGCACTAGGCATTCACTTAAATGCATTTTTTAATGCTAGAAACAGTGTACACCCAAAATCACAGACATGAACCAATAGTCCAGGGCATGAAAATAACCTACATTCTTGTGAATGGATGGAGCACAATGCTAAGCAGAAAATAAAGAGGATATACTCACTTTGTTTTTCACAGAAGTCAAAGAGTCTTTGCTAATACTATCACAGAGGTCAATTAATTTAATCCTGCCTCTAAAAATGATGTTTTTTTAAATGGAGAAGATAAAAATTCTTGATTTGAAATCTCATAGGCCAAAGAAACCACCCCTCAGACTCTAGTGTCTCAAGACAAGTTCTCAATCATGGTTGCTCATCAGATTCCCATGGGCTGATACCAGGAACTCATACTGGATCTCCTTAATCAGAATCTCTACATGTGGGTCCTCATCACATGTTTTTATGTCTGGAGGCTGATTAATTTTATGGAGGTTTAATTTTCATCCAAAAATGCACCCAATATAAGTGTACAGTTCAGTGAGCAGGGACAAATGTGTATACTTGTGTAACTATCACCCCACAATCAAAATACAAAATATTTACATCACTTCAGAAAATTCTCTCCTACCCCCTTCCAGTCAATCTATTCCATTGTTGGCACCAGGAAATCACTGATCTATTTTCTTTCACTGTGTATTATTTTGTCTGTCCTGGAATTTCACACAAGCAAATTCAAACAGTACCTAGAACATATCATTTTTAAAAGTCTCCACAAGTGATTCTGATGGACAGTCAATGATGGGAACCACTAATATAGAGGCTTCCATAAAGGACAGAGTCATGATGACCAGCATGAGCTGGATATAAGCCAAAGAGGTTAGACTCTAAAAGCATACGTTTATTTAAATTGCGATTTGAAAAATCACCCTTATAAAATTCCTATGATTCAAAACTAAAGGCCACGAAAAATTATTGGATGAAAATTGAAATTTCTACTAAACTACATCATGAAAACCTAATATATATCAATTACTATATAGCTAAGTGACACATATATTTCTACAATTCATTGTCAAATGCTAAATATCCCCCTCCAACTTAAAAAAAAATCTGCCTCAATAGGAAGACATCCATGTACCAAAGTACGTTATTTAGCAGTATAAGAATACAGTGTGGAAGGGGAATGAGGCCTGGGGTTGAGGGTACATTTTAATAGACTCAGTCATGAGCACAATAATAGGGCTTGCTGGCATGAGCTGAGTCAGTAAATATGTACACAAGACCAATTAGCAGTTGTCATGGAAAAATGGTATGGACTCTGCCACTGTCTCCATGGGTATCTTTGAATCTTTGCTCTCACGATTCCCTATTTACAAATGAGATTAAATGAGATGCTTTCAAAGGTTACTTCTGACCTTAACATTCTGTGATCTCTTTTAGTAAATTTCTTGATAAAAATATTGCCTACTACAAATGCTCAATGTTAATTTGTACTGTAAGAGGAAGCTAAGCAAAATCTCACTGAAAGATTCTGTGAGGTCAGGTTATCCCAGTTCCTAGTGTGACCACAGCACCTGTGATAGGAATAAGACTTAAATGTGAGTTCTTTATTCTTGGAGGTAAATGTGTTCTTTGAACATTGTGTTGTATATTATTTTTAATATTCCTTTGGGAGTCATGTAGAAATTCTAAGAAGATGACAAACTTTATTTGAATAAATTATACCATCAGGCAGTTACCTTGGATTTACATATTTTTTCCTTTCTGTGACATAAAAAAGAAGAGATCTACAGAATTAAATTTAGTTCAAAATTTTGAATGGGTACAGGCAAGAGCATTTTTGCCTCTTCTCTCTTTATAAGCCACTCACGTAATAGGCATTTGAAATCTAAATCCAGGTTAACTTAGTACAGATCTTTCTAAAGTATCCATTAACTCATCAGGTCACGAAATTCACATACAATAGAAAGTCTATGTAACCCACAAAACTGTACCTCTATTTAGACAGCCATCTCAGATGGGTGTTCAGAGCAAAATAAGGAGCCAATCTAGATAATGTGCTGGCTTAAGTAAATGAAAAAAAAAACTTGTATATGCTTAAGTCACAATGTAAAAACTATATATAAATGGTGGTATTAAAAAATTACCTATATCCATTCTGGTAAGAATCACTCACAACTCTATTAAAATGAAAAAGAATACTTGATGGAATATATTCCAAAATAATGCTTTGTGGAGGGTCAAGAAGATGTGGTACCATTGAAAACTGCCAGAAATATGGAAGCATATGCATAAATCTAAATTTATTAACACGTTAACTATCTGAAATGCAGGACTTTTAGAAACACTTACTGTGAAAAAGACTTCCCAAGTAAAGGGACATTCAAAAAATCATAGACATTTCATTATAATTGTGGACACCTCCTCACATGTATAGAATGTGAAGTGCAGAGAAGGTTAAGGGACGTTTCCACTCAAAAAGAAAGAAGAATGAGGCAGACCTTTCAGGTTAAATGGCACCCCAACTTTACACTGATACACTGGGAAAAAATCATACCCACAAAGGGAAAATAAAGCTCCTAAGGGAGATGGAACTGGAAGAAGAGGCCAAAGAATGAGGATGCAAGTACTCAGTGCTGGTCCAAAGGGACATTATCACTCTGGGCATGTGGTGTAAGTACCCATTTATCTCTGCCATCCCTCCCTGCCCACTCATGCTCAGGCCTTCCCCCTAGCAAAACCCCTGCTCTTGAGAGAAAACCCTAGCTCATGCTCATTACAGTAGAAAGACTAATCCCAGCTCCCCGGGACTCCTGGGAATTGCTGGGGGTGAGGAGGAGAGAGGTTGGGAGACAGATGGAAGACAGGGAAGTGGAAAGTGTGACAGTTAGAGGTGACACCAGTGCGGTGCAACTGGGAAAAGTTGGGGCAGGAGGTCTTTCCTCTCTTCCTGTGTCTGTGTGGGGCTGTGCCTGGTGACCACCACTGTTTCAAAACATGTCCTGTTGCAAACAAGTGCCAATGTTCTTGCTACACTAACGAGCTAAGTGACGCAGTGGACAAAGCAAGGATGCTGTTCCTGGCTCAATCTCTCTTCGACAACGATAATTTGCCACATCAACTTACCTTGCCAGGCACGAAGCATCAGAGGATTAGCTATTAAAAGAAAGACATTTTCTTGCTCATTACAGCCTGCAATGTAAAATGCCCAGAGATGTAAAGAGTCCTGTTTTCACCATTAAAGTAGAAATTATTTCCGGCAGCTTTGGGAGAAAATGCAATTATTTTGCTTCCTGTCACAGAGTTTCCACACTCACCTAGAGATGAGAGTACCCTATTAAAATGGCCTCATCTTCCTTTGAACGATGCCAATGAATGGTCTTCCCTGACCTGGGGATGGGGGGCTGGTCCCTGAGCCCTCACCCCTTGGCATGTGAGGTCACAAAGAGCAGAGGTAATTAGATAGCACTGAGTCATTGCCACTCACATCCCCTAGCCACAGGAAGAGGAAACTTTTCACAGAGGAAAATGAACTCTTCAAGCAGAGTCCACCCAGTTTGCCAATGACCAGAACCCACTCGGGCCAGACTACCACAGGCTATAACCATGCCCTACTCCTGGAGAAGTCCAGTGGGCTCCCCTAGGATATCTTACAGTTTGGATCTGCTTAGCCAACAGCTCTTTCCCCACTTGCCTGCCACCACAGAGAAAGAGGGACACTTGTAGCTCCACCTACACTGATCAGAGCTCATTGGCGGTGGTCACATCTCTCAGCCAGCTTGGCTGTTGAGTGAAATTGGCCCAGGTAGCAATTTGCCTCCCTGGGCAATTGATTCACTTGGCTTTGATTGGGCCACTGGGCTGGTCACAATCTCAGCCCCTGCTTCAGGCTCTCTTTCTCTTGGCCCCAGAGAAGAACCCAGTGAGATAGTGTGGTTCTCTCAGTGCAACGTCATCCTCATAAATTCAAGATCAACATTCTAAAGGTGAGCCACTCGCACCATCTGGCATGATGAATAATCATATCACCACCCAAGACAGAGATCCAGAATAGATGAGTCAGGGGTCCTTCTCTCTTTACACACATACCTTCTTACCATGTTTTTTACTTCAGTATGTTTTCCATAGTTCAGTAAGAATTCACTGTTATGATATAAGTGTAGCAGTGAAGGATTTTGATTTATATGTTTTTTTTAAAGATTGCTCTTGCTGAAAGTAGAAAATAGATTCAAAGAGAAGTTAAGAGAAAAGTTAGAGCTGCACAAATGTTTGGGCAATATATAATAGTGTGAGAAAAGCACCTGGAGGGGCAGGTCTGTATACAAGACAAATTTTGTAGATGGAATGCACAGTATTTGCTAATCAATTTTAAATAAGGTGTATAGGGAACGGAGGATACAAAGATGATGCCCAGTTTTCTGTTTTGAATAACCACTTTTATGAAGATCCCATTTTTTGGTGATAGCAAAGATTACACTTGTGAACAGGTTTTGGGGTAAAAAATCTTGGATTCCCATCAAGCAATTAACTTTCTGACCATTCTCCTCCACTCAAAAATCAAATCTAACAAGTCAACTCTATCATTTTAAGGCCAGCCAAGCACGATCCAGTGCTCCCAAAGTGCCGTCCTATGTTCTCATTTTTGGGTGGTTCCAGCATAGATTGTAAAGGGGATAAGTCATCATACTGCCAGTTCTTACATTATGACAGATATATTAATGCAAAATTCAATCCACCATTCAGAAATTTCCAATTAATAAAACAGTAGAATATTATCCAGCCTTAAAAAAAGTATATCCTGCCGTTTGTAACCACATGGATGACCCTGAAGGATGTTATGCTTAGTGAAATAAGCCAGATACAGAAAGAAAGATGCTGCATGATCTTACTTATATGTGGAATCTAAAAAAGTCAAAAAATAAAAAAATTAAAAATAAAAAAGTCAAATACATAGAAGCAGGAAATGAAATGGTAGTTACCAGCGGCAGGGAGGGGGGGAAGGGGTCAAAGGTTATAAAGTTGTAGTCATATAGGATGAATAAATCTAGAGATCTAATGTACAGTATGTTAATCCTGTGGAGAGTGCTGGAAAGTTGCTAAGACAGTAGATTCCAGGTGTTCTCACCATACACACAAAAAATGGTAATTGTGAGGAGACGGAAATGTTAATTAGCTTAACTGTAGAAATCATTTCCCTATGTAAAAATCAAAACATCACCTTAAATATAAACAATTTTTACTTTTAAAAAATGGATGTGTGAACCATATTTTTAGGTGTTTGAGACTTTTCTCTTTTGATCCAGGTACTTCATGCTGTAGACAATATCTTGAGCATGCCAAGGAAAGTTAAGCATTGTGTGATCATTCTAAAAACCACTTACGGTAAAAAGTTTTCTTCCTGGAACTTTCATATAGTGAAGGATCATAGTTATTTGACCACCTGCTTCACCAATGATGCAAGTGCCACAACTTCAGGCATGTGGGCATATTATTACACATTTCCATGTCAAGGGAGGATTTGTCAAGGCTGTCTTTCTTTAAAACATGTAATAAAAATGTCATGATCTGCTTCCTTCTTAAGCAAGAGACAAAGCCTAGTTGCCATGACAACAAACAATTTAATAAAAAATAGAAAAATTCAGTCAATCAGGAAATCAGTCAATCCTTTCATTTCCAGAAGGATCAAACAACTTATTGAGCATAGTGTGACTTATTCTTTTAATGTCTTGAAGAGACAACCAGAATTTTTACAGCAACTTTTAGCATGATATACAAATAATTGAAGCAAACAATTGCCTTTCAAGTTTCCTATTTAATTGGATATTTCAAATAAAAATGTTAATGTTGCTGAAATGAGTTGATAAATATTCTCAAGTCCCCATATCACTGGACATCTCTGGGCAATTTAAGTTGTCTTCATATTTCAAGCTCATAATATAATGGAAATCAGACCTACAATAACAGATTAACTTTCAGCACACGAGAACCCAGTTTCTCATCACTGATTAAAAAAGTATAACATACAAATGATGACTGTAGGATGTATACTTGAATTGTAACTACTATCATGTGGTTGTGTTGCACTGATCCAGTCATAGTCCCTTATTCTCACTTTTTCTGGCAACAGTATGCATTTGTTAAATGTTTTCTAAGGATTTAGAATAAGTTTGTAGTTGACATGATTAATCTTTCTGTGGCCAGGAGCAGGATCTGTTCATCTCTTTATCTTTCTCTATCTAAATCTGTCCAGTGACCTATTATTCTATGATTAGAAAAAAACAATTTGAGGCAGCTTATAAAGCTAAATATAATACAAGATACATATAAAGCTGTGAGTAAAGTTAATGTGCAAAGCTCAAGTAATAATCTGTGTTCTATGCTAAGAAAAGACCCACAAATTTGGCTCAGTCCCACACAGTAGCAAAAGCAAAGGAGGAAATACAGTGACAAGAGTCATAGTGTTTACAAGAATATTATGAAAGAATATTTTCATGAGATACAATTTTGGGGGGTATCAAATCCAGACAAAAATGTATACTGTGGGTCTTTATAAAATTGGAAAATATAGAGAACAATGTGCTCAAAAGCATTCTGGCAGTAAAATACAATAAGTAGCTAGTTTCATAGGACTGTTGATGATATACCTCAATGCGGACTGATAGCATTATGTTAAAGGGCAATTTCATTAAATAATTGTACAAAAAAACAAAATGTGCTCTAAATTTACATCTCTCTGATGATATAACTTGATTCCTAAAGTATAAATCTGGAGAAGTGAATGCAATATATTTCCTTTATATATTATATGTATCCTCCCCCCTTCCCCCCACATCTCAGCTTTAGATAAGATACAAAAATTAAGACTATACTTTCTGGAGGGTGGAGTCAAGATGGTGGCATGGGAAGATGTGGAGATCGCATCTTCCCACAAATAGATCAATTACCAGAGGCTGGTGGGGGACCTGAGGCCCCAGCAGACTGGAGGAACCCCTGAGTAATCAGGTGGGACCTGGGGGAAGTCAAGGGGGTGGAGAAGGGGAAGCCAGACTGGCACCTCTGGGGGGTGGCCGGCTGAGGGGGGAGGTTCCTGCCTGGAGAGACCCTTGGGGTTTAGGGGGATTGGGACACTGCATCTGGGTTTCTCCCTCCCAGGTGGCCAGGAGGCCTGCTGAACTCCTGGGCTTGGAAACCTGCTAGGCCCCCCAGCAGGGTCCTCCACCCTCCAGGACCCCCTCCAGGCTGCATGGGTCCTAGGGGTGTAGGAGGGAGGGAGGAGGGGCGAAGAGGTGGAGAGGCAGACTGGTGGGTGGGGGGGCTTTGAGATCAGGGGATGGGGAGGCGAGAGGGTGTTTCGCCTGCCCTCTTGGCCAGGTAGGCCAACTGGGCTCTGGGGCCTGGTCCTTCACTCTCCAGGCCCCACTCTGGGGCATAGGTCCTAGAGACTTGAGAGGGAGAGGGGAAGAGGAGGAGAGGCAAACAGTGGGGGTGGGAAGGGATTTCTCAAGATCGGAAAAATAGGGGAGGCACCACCGGGTATTTTTTCTGGGTGGGTCCTCCACCTTCCAAAGGCCCCGCTGGGCCATTGGTCCGAGGGGTATAGGAGGGAAGCAGTGGGGGGAGAAGAAGAGAGGAGGAAGGGGGGAGGGAGCCTCTGGGATCAGAGGATGGGGGTAGGAGAGGAAGGCATTTCTGCTGCCCACTGGCCCAGGAAGCCTGCTGGGCTCCTGGGCCTGGTCTCCAACTCTCCAGGGTCCCCTCCCAGACACATTGGTCCCAGGGGTGTAGAAGCGTGGCAGGGGAAGAGGAAGAGAGGCAGACCGGTGGTGGGATATTCCAGGATCAGAGGACCAGGGGAGGTGCGGAGGGCCTTTTCCCTGCCCACTTGGGCTCCAGAGTCTGGTCCCTTGGTCTCTGGGGCCCTCTCCAGCTGTGTGGGTCCTATAGGTGTGGGAGGGAGGGAGGAGAGGGGAAGAGGAAGAGAGGCAGACAGTGGTGGGGGGAACCTTGCAGGACTGGAGGATCATGGGAGACACTGCGTGAAATCTTCCTACCCACTTGGCACCAGGAGGCCTGTTTTGCCCCCAGACCTGGTCTTTGGTCCTCCAGGGGCCCCTCTAGGTCTCACTGGTCCTATGGGTGTAGGAGGAAAGCAGGGAAGAAGAGGAGAGGCGGGCAGGGGAGGGGGCCTTCTGGGATTGGAGGATCAAGGGAGGTGGGCAAGGTGTTTCCCCTGCCCATTAGCCCTGAGAAGCCTTCTAGGCTCACAGACCTGGTCTTTCACACTCCAGGGCCCTCTCCAGCTGCTTGGGACCTAGGAGAGTAGGGTGGCAGGGTGGAGGGGGGAGAGGAAGAGAGGTGGAAAGGGACCTAAGAGAATGGGAGATCTGGGGAAGTGCTGCAGGCATTTCCCTAGCCCAGTTGGCTGTAGGAAGCCTGTTGGGCATCAGAGTCTGGTCTCCTGCCTTCCAGTGACCCCTACAGCTGTGAGGGTCCTAGGGGAATAGGAGGGAAGGGGTGGGGAAGAAGAGAATCCAAGGGGGAGGGACCCTCTAAGATTGGAAGACTGCAGGAAGTGCCCAGAATTTCTCCCAGCCACTCGGGCACAGGGAACCTGCTGGGTACATGTACCTGGTCCTTTGCCCCCAAGACCAAAGGCATTCCAGGGCGCCTCTACCTCATTGGGTCTAAGCCTCATTCTCCACCACCCCCAGGGCCTTTCCTAAGCATAGGGCCTGCCCACTGCCTAACCCACCCCCACCCTTGTCTAAGCCCCACCGCCATAGCCAAGGCCTTTTCTGGCTTTTTAAAATTTTTTCCTTTTTTTCTTTTTTCTTTTTCCCACCTCCTCACTTCAACTAATGCAGTTGTTTTAACTTCCAGTTCTGGATCCATCTATTTAAAAAAATTTTTTTCTAACACATCTGTTAGTTTCCTATTCTTATTGTATTTTTTTTCTTGCTATTGTTCTGCTGTTCTCCTACTTTTTGTTTTCCTGCTCCACACAGCTTGTGGGATCTTGATTCACAAGCCCAGGGTCAGGCCTGAGCTCCTGAGGTGGGAGCTCTGAGCCCAAAACATTGGACAAACAGGGAACCCCAGTCCCCAGGAAATATTCATCAGAGTGAGGTCTCCCAGAGGCTTTCATCTTAACACCAAGACCCAGCTATACTCAACAGCCTACAAACTCCAGTGCTTGAAATCTCAGGCCAAAACCAAGTGGGACAAGAACACAATCCCACCCATCCACAGGGGGTGGGGGGGAGGGAAAGAGATGGCAAAAAAAAATGTCACATATGAAGGAACAAGGTAAAAATAGGCAAGACCAAATAAATGAAGAGGAAATAGGAAAATTGCCTGAAAAACAATTCAGAGTAATGAGAGTAAACATGATCCAAAATCTCAATAACAAAAAAGAGAAAATACAAGAAACAGATGATAAGGAATTAGAAGAACTAAAGAGCAAACAAACAGTAATGGACAACAAAATAACTGAAATTAAAAATACTCTAGATGGTATAAACAGCAGAATAACTGAGGCAGAAGAATAAGTAAGTGAGTTGGAAGATAGAATGGGGGAAATAACTGCCACAGAGCAAGCAAGAAAAAAAAAGAAGAATGGAAGACAGTCTCACAGACCTTGGTGACAACATTAAGCACACCAATATTTGAGTCATAGTCATCCCAGAAGAAGAAGAAAAAAAGAAAGGGTCTGAGAAAATATTTGAAGAAGTTATAGTGGAAACCTTCCCCAACATGGAAAAGGAAATAATTAATCAAGTCCAAGAAGTGCAGAGAGTCTCATACAAAATAAATTGAAAGAGAAATACACCAAGGCACATATTAATCAAACTAATCAAAATTAAACACAAAGAAAACATATTAAAAGCAGCAAGAGAAAAGGAGCAAATAACATATAAGGGAAAATCCATAAGGATAACAGCTAATCTTTCTGCAGAAACTCTGCAGGCCAGAAGGAAGTGGCAGGATATACTGAAACTCCTGAAAGAGAAAAACCTACAGCCAAGAATATTCCACCCAGCAAGAATCTCATTCAGATTTGACAGAGAAATCAAAAGGTTTACATATAAGCAAACCCTAAGAGAATTCAGCACACCAAACCAGCCTTACAACAATTGCTAAAGGAACATTTCTAAATAGGAAAAACAAGAGAAGGAAAAGACCTACAAAAACAAATGCAAAACAATTCAGAAAATGGGAATAGGAACACACATGTCAATAATCATCTTAAACGTAAATGGATTAAATGCTCCAACCAAAAGACACAGATTGGCTGAATGGATAAAAAACAAGGCCCTTCTATATGCTGCCTACAAGAAACCCACTTCAGAACCAAGGTACACATACAGACTGACGGTAAGGGATGGAAAAAGATATTCCATGCAAATGGAAGCCAAAAGTGAGCTGGAGTAGCAATATTCATATCAGACAAATTAGACTTTAAAGTAAAGACTAGTACAAGAGACAAGGAAGGACACTCCATAATGATCAAGGGATCAATCCAAGAAGAGATAACAATTGTAAATATCTTTGCACCCAACATAGGAGCACCTCAATAGATAAGACAAATGTTTACAGCTATAAATGGGGAAATCGACAGTAACACAATAAGAATAGGAGACTTTAACACCCCACTTACATCAATGGACAGATCATCCAGAGAGAAAATAAATAAGGACACACAAGCTTTAAATGACATGTTAGACCATCTCCACTTAATTTATATTTGTAGGACATTCCATCCAAAAACTACAGAATGCACTTTCTTCTCAAGTGCACACGAAACATTTTCCAGGATAGATCACATCTTGAGTAACAAATCAAGCCTTGATAAATTCAAGAAAATTGAAATCATATCAAGCATCATCTCTGACCACAATGCTATGAGACTAGATATCGATTACCTGAAAAAAGTTGTAAAAAATACAGACACATGGAGGCTAAACAATACGCTATTAAACAACCAAGAAATCACTAAAGAAATCAAAGAGGAAACCAAAAAATACCTAGAAGCAAATGACAATGAACACACAACAACCCAAAACCTATGTTATGCAGCAAAAGCAGTTCTGAGAGGGAAGTTTGTAGCAATACAGTCCTACCTCAAGAAACAAGAAAAATATCAAATAAACCACCTAACCTTATACCTAAAACAATTAGAGAAAGAACAAAAAAAGAAAAACCCAAAGTGAGCAGAAGGAAAGAAATCAAAAAGATCCGACCAGAAATTAATGAAAAAGAAATGAAGGAAACAATTGCAAACATTCATAAAACTAAAAGCTGGTTCTTTGAGAGGATAAACGAAATTGATAAAGCATTAGCCAGACTCAGCAGGAAAAAAAGGGAGAAGACGCAAATCAACAGAATTAGAAATGAAAAAAGGAGAAGTACCAACTGAAACCACAGAAATACAAAAGATCATAAGAGACTACTACAACCAACTATATGCCAACAAATTGGATAAACTGGAAGAAATGGATAAATGCTTAGAAAAGTACAATCTTCCAAGACTAAACCAGGAAGAAATAGAAAATATGAACAGACCAAACACAAGTATGGAAACTGAGGTTGTGATTAAAAATCTCCCCACAAATAAAAGCCCAGGGTCAGATGGATTCACAGATAAATTCTATCAAACATTTAGAGAAGAGCTAACACCTATCCTTCTCAAACTCTTCCAAAATATAGCAGAAGGAGGAACTCTCCCAAACACATTCTACAAGGTCACCATCACCCTGATAGCAAAACCAGGCAAAGATGTCACGAAAAAAGAAAATTGCAGGCCAGTATCACTGATGAACATAGATGCAAAAATCCTCAACAAAATGCTAGCTAACAGAATCCAACAGCACATTAAAAAGATCATACACCACGATCAAGTGGGGTTTATTCCTGTGATGCAAGGATTCTTCAATATACGCAAACCAATGTGATACTAATAAATTGAAGGATAAAAACCATATGATAACCTCAATAGATGCAGAAAAAGCTTTTGGCAAAATTCAACAACGATCTGTGATTAAAAACTCTCCAGAAAATGGGCATAGAAGGAAATTACTTCAACATAATAAAAGCCATATATGAGAAACCAAAAGCCAACATCGTTCTAAATGGGGAAACACTGAAAGAATTCCCTCCAATGACAAGAACAAGACAAGGGTGCCCACTCTCACCATTATTATTCAGCATAGTTTTGGAACTTTTAGCCAAAGCAACCAGAGAAAAAAATGAAATAAAAGGAATCCAAATTGGAAAAGAAGTAAAATTGTCACTCTTTGCAGATGCCATGGTATTATACATAGAAAACCCTAAAGATTCTACTAGAACACTGCTAGCACCAATTGATGAATTTAGTAAAGTAGCAGGATACAAAATGAATGCACAGAAATCTCTTGCATTCCTATACACTAACAATGAAAAAGCAGAAAGAGAAATTAAGGAAACTCTCCCATTTACCATTGCAACAAAAAGAATAAAATACCTAGGAATAAACCTGCCTAAGGAGGCAAAAGACCTCTATGCAGAAAACTATAAGACACTGAAGAAAGAAATCGAAGACGATACAAACAGATGGAGAGACATATCATGTTCTTGGATTGGAAGAATCAACATTGTGAAAATGACTATCCTACCCAAAGTAATTTACAGATTCAACGCAATCCCTATTAAATTACCAATGGCATTTTTCACAGAACTAGAACATGAAATCTTACGGTTTGTATGGAAATGCAAAAGACCCCATATAGCCAAAGCAATCTTGAGAAGGAAAGATGGAGTTGGTGGAATTAGGCTTCCTGACTTCAAACTATGCTACAAGGCTCCAGTGATCAAGAAAGTGTGGTACCGGAACAAAAATAGAAAGGTAGATCAATGGAAGAGAATAGAGAGCCCAGAGGTAAACCCATGCACATATGGGCACCTTATCTTTGACAAAAGAGGCAAAAATGTACAATGGAAAAAAAGCCTCTTTAATAAGTGGTGCTGGGAAAAATGAACAGCTACATGTAAAAGAGTGAAATTAGAACATTCCCTAATGCCATACACAAAAATAAACTCAAAATGGATTAAAGACCTACATGTAAGGCCAGACACTATAAACCTCCTAGAGGAAAACATAGGTAGAACACTCTATGACATCCATCAAAGCAAGATCCTTTTGGACCCACCTCCTAGAATAATGGAAATAAAATAAAAAATAAACAAATGGGACCTAATGAAATTTAGAAGCTTTTGCACAGTGAGATAAACCATAATCAAGACAAGAAGACAACCCTCAGAATGGGAGAAGATATTTGCCAATGAAGCAATGGACAAAGGATTAATCTCCAAAATATACAAGCAGCTCATGCCAAAAAGCAAATGACCCAATCCAAATATGGGCAGAAGACCTAAATAGACATTTCTCCAAAGAAGGCATGCCAATGGCTAACAAACACATAAAAAGATACTCAACATCACTAATCATTAGAGAAATGCAAGTCAAAGCCACAATGAGGTCTCACCTCACATTGGTCAGAATGGCCATCATCAAAAAATCTAGAAACAATAAATGTTGGAGAGGTTGTGGAGAAAATGGAACCCTCCTGCACTGTTGATGGGAATGCAAATTGGTACTGCCATTATGAAAAACAGTATGGAGGTTCCTCAAAAAACTAAAAATGGAACTACCATATGATCCAGTAATCCCACTCCTGGGCATATACCTAGAGAAAACCATAATCCAAAAAGAAACATATACCGCAATGTTCCTTGCAGCACTATTCACAATAGCCAGGACATGAAAGCAATGTAAATGCCCATCAACAGATGGATGTATAAAGAGGATGTGGCATATATATATATACAATGGAGTATCACTCAACCATAGAAAGGAATGAAATTGAGTCATTTGTGATGAGGTGGATGACCTAGAGTCTGTCACACAGAGCCAAGTAAGCCAGAAAGAGAAAAACAAATACCGTTTGCTCACTCACATATATGGAATCTAAAAAAATGGTAGTGATGAACCCAGTGACAGGGCAATAATAAATATGCAGATGTAGAGAATGGACTTCAGGACACTGAGTGGGGGGTGAAGGAGAAGCTGGGATGAAGTGAGAAACATTGACATATATAGACTACCAAATGTAAAGTAGGTTGCTAGTGGGAAGCTGCTGCATAACAAGGAGATCAACTCGATGATAAGTGATAACATAGAGGGCTGTGATAGGGAGAGTGGGAAGGAGTCACAGGAGGGAGGGGATATGGGGATATATATATAAATACAGCTGATTCACTTTGTTGTACAGCAAAAACTGGCACAACAGTGTAAAGCAATTATATTCCAGTAAAGAGTTTAAAAAAAAAACTCAATATGTTTAACTATAGTCACAATGCTGTACCATAGAATCCTGGAACTTATTCATCTTATAGCTGAAAGTTTGTACTCTTTGACCAACATCTCCCCATTTCTGACACCTCTCAGCCCCTGACAAACACCATTCTACTCTCTGGTTCTATGAGTTTGATGTTTTTTAGATTTTATATACAAGTGAGATCATACAGTATTTCTCTTTCTTCATCTGACCTATTTCACTTAGCATAATGCCTTCAAGGTCCAGCCATGTGGTTGCAAATGACAGGATTTTTTTCTTTTTATGGCTGAATAATGTGTGTGTGTGTATGTGTGTATACATATACACCTCACATTTTCTTTATCCATTTATTCATCAATGGACACAGGTTTTTTCCATATAGTGGCTACTGTGAACGATACTGCAATGACCATGGAGGTGCATATATCTTTTCGAATTTGTGTTTTCCTTTTCTTTGGGTAAATACTATTGACCACAAATGTGAAGATCCATTTCTGTGCTATTTTCTTCCATGGGCCTATATGTCCATTTTAATGCCAGTACCATACTCTTTTGGTGTCAGTATCTTTGTAATACACATTTTGAAATCATGAAGTGTAATGCCTCTAGTTATGTTCTTCTTGCTCAAGATTACCTATTTGTGGTCTTTTATACTTTTCAACATATTTTAGGATTGATTTCTACAATTACTGAAAAAGAATGCTACTGTTTGTTTTTTAATTGAAGTATAGTTGATTTACAACTTTTTACTTTCTGGTGTACAGAAAAATGACTCAGTTATACATATATATACATATTCTTATTCATTATGGTTTATTACAGGATATTAAATATAGTTTCCTGTGCTATGCAGTAGGTCCTTGTTGTTTATCTATTTTGTATATAATAGTTTATACCTGCTAATTCCTAATTTACCCCTCCCCCACCCCTTTTCCCCTTTGGTAACCATAAGTTTGTTTTCTATGTATATGAGTCTGTTTCTGTTTTGTAAATAAGTTCATTTTTGTCATATTTTAGATTCCACATATAACTGATATCATATGGTATTTATCTTTCTCTTTCTGACTCACTTCATATAGTATGATAATCTCTAGGCCCATGTTGCTGCAAATGGCATTACTTCATTTTTTTATGGCTGAGTAGTATTCTATAGTAGAATATATATATACACAGAATATATATATTTAGTAGAATACTATGTAGAATATATATACAGAATACATATATCCTATAGAATATATATATACAGTATTCTGTACACACACACACACACACACACACACGAGGGTAAGTCAAAAATTCTCTGCACTTTGCTAGTAGAATTTATTTTAATTAACTTTTAGAAAAGACATACATTCCTTTTCAACATAATCTCTCTTTTCTTCTTTTCTTTAAGAACTTTTATTGAGAAACAATTGATGTACAATAAATTGCATATATTTAAAGCATACAATTTGATATTTATTAGTAATGTATGTATGGCAATGCCAATCTCCCAGTTCATCCCACCCCAACACCCCCCGCTTTCCCCACTTGGTGTCCATATGTTTTTTCTCTACATGTGGGTCTCTATTTCTGCCTTGCAAACCAGTTGATTTGTACCATTTTTCTATATTTTGCATATATGTGTTAATGTACAATATTTGTTTTTCTCTTCCTGACTCACTTCTCTCTGTATGACAGTCTCTAGGTCCATCAAATGTCCCAATTTCATTCCTTTCTACAGCTGAGTAGCATTCCATTGTATATATGTACCACATCTTCTTTATCCATTCCTCTGTTGATGGACATTTAGGTTGATTCCATGTCCTGGCTACTGTAAATAGTGCTGCAATGAACATTGGAGTGCATGTGTCTTTTTGAATTATGGTGTTCTCTGGGTATATGTGCAGTAGTGGGACTTCTGGGTCATATAGTAGTTCTATGTTTAGTCTTCCAAGGAACCTGCATACTGTTCTCCATAGTGGCTGTATCAATTTACATTCCCACCAACAGTGCAAGAGAGTACCTTTTTCTCCACACCCGCTCCAGCTTTTACTGTTTGTAGATTTTCTGATGATGCCCAATCTAACCAGTGTGAGGTGATACCTCATTGTAGTTTTGATTTGCATTTCTCTAATAATTAGTGATGTTGAGAAACTTTTCATGTGCCTCAATGAGAAACTTTTCATTGGCCATCCATATGTCTTCTTTGGAGAAATGCCTATTTAGGTTTTGTGCCCAGTTTTTGATTGGGTGGTTTGTTTTTTTGGATATTGAGCTGCATGAACTGTTTATATATTTTGGAGATTAATCCTTTGTCTGTTGATTCATTTGCAAATATTTTCTCCCATTCTGAGGGTTGTATTTTCCTGTTGCTTATACTTTCCTTTGATGTGCAGGAGTTTTAAGTTTCATTAGGTCCCACTTATGTTTTTATTTTCATTACTCTAGGAGGTGGATCAAAAAAGATCTTGCTGTGACTTATGTCGAAGAGTGTTCTTCCTATGTTTTCCTCTAGGAGTTTTATAGTGTCTGGCCTTACATACATTTAGGTCTTTAATCTATTTTGAGTTTATTTTTCTGTGTGGTTTTAGGGAGTGTTTTAATTTCATTCTTTTACATGAAGCTGTCCAGTTTTCCCAGCACCACTTATTGAAGAGGCTGTCTTTTCTCCATTGTATATCCTTGCCTCCTTTGTCATAGATTAGTTGACCACAGCTTATCTCTGTGCTTTCTATCCTGTTCCATTGATCTATATTTCTGTTTTTGTGCCAGTACCATACTGTCTTGATTACTATAGCTTTGTACTATACTCTGAAGTCAGGGAGTCTGATTCCTCCAACTCCATGTATTTCCCCTCAATATTGCTTTGGCATTCGGTATCTTTTGTGTTTCCAAATAAATTTTAGGATTTATTGTTCTAGTTCTGTGAATAATGCCATTCAAAATTTGATAAGGATTGCATTGAATCTGTAGATTGCTTTGGGTAGTATAGTCATTTTCACAATGTTGATTCTTCCGATCCAAGAACATGGTATATCTCTCCATCTGTTTGTGTCTTCTTTAATTTCTTTCATTAGTGTCTTATAGTTTTCTGAGTACAGGTCTATTACCTCCTTTGTTAAGTTTATTCCTAGGTATTTTATTCTTTGTGTTGCAATGGTGAATGGGAGTGTTTCCTTAATTTCTCTTTCTGATCTTTCACTGTTATTATATAGAAATGCAAGCGATTTCTCTGTGTTAATTTTGTATACTGCAACTTACTAAATTCATTGATTAGCTCAAGTAGTTTTCTGGCAGCATCTTTAGGATTTTCTGTGTATAATATCATGTCATCTGCAAATGGTGACAGTTTTACTTCTTTTCCAATTTAGATTCTTTTTATTTCTTTTTCTTCTCTGATTGCTGTGGCAAGGACTTCCAAAACTATGTTGAATAGTAGTGGAGAGTGTCACTTGTCTTCTTCCTGATCTTAGGGGGAATGCTTTCAGTTTTTCACCATTGAGAATGATGTTTGCAGTGGGTTTGTCATATATGGCCTTTATTATGTTGAAGTAAGTTCCCTCTATGCCCACATTCTGGAGAGTTTTTTGTCATAAATGAGTGTTGAATTTTGTCAAAAGCTTTTTCTGCATCTATTGAGATGATCATGTGATTTTTATCCTTCAATTTGTTAATATGGTGTATCACATTGATTGATTTGCATATATTGAATAATCCTTGAATTCCAGGGATAACCCCCACTTGATCATGGTGTATGATCCTTTGAATGTGTTGTTGGATTCTGTTCGCTAGTATTTTGTTGAGGATTTTTGCATCTAAATTCATCAGTGATATTGGTATGTAATTTTCTTTTTTTGTAACATCTTTGTCTGGTTTTGGTATCAGGGTGATGGTGGCCACCTAGAATGAGTTTGGGAGTGTTCCTTCCTCTGAAAATTTTTGGAAGATTTTGAGAAGGATGGGTGTTAGCTCTTCCCTAAATGTTTGATAAAATTCACCTGTGAAGCCATCTGGTCCTGGACTTTTGTTTGCTGGAAAATTTTTAATCATAGTTTCAATTTCATTACTTGTGATTGGTCTGTTCATATTTTCATTTCTTCCTGATTCAGTCTTAGAAGGTTATACCTTTCTAAGAATCTGTGCATCTCATCCAGGTTGTCCATTTTATTGGCATGTATTTGCTTGTAGTAGTCTCTTATGGTGCTTTTTATTACTACATTGTCCTTTTTAACTTCTCCTGTTTCAATTCTTTTCTTTTTTTATATAAATTTATTTACTTAATTTATTTATTGGCTGTGTTGGGTCTTCGTTGCTGCACAGGGGCTTTCTCCAGTTGCTGCAAGCGGGGGCTACTCTTCATTGTGGTGCCTGGGCTCCTCATTATAGTGGCTTCTCTTGTGGAGCACGGGCTCTAGGCACATGGGCTTCAATAGTTGTGGCACACGGGCTCAATTATTGTGGATCATGGGCTCTAGAGCACAGGCTCAATAGTTGTGGCACACAGGCTTAGTTGCTCCATGGCATGTGGAATCTTCCCAGAGCAGGGCTCAAACCCTTGTCTGCTACATTGGCAGGTGGATTCTTTTTTTTTTAAATAAATTTATTTACTTTATTTACTTATTGACTGTGTTGGGTCTTCATTGCTGCAGAGGGGCTTTCTCTCGTTGCTGCGAGCAGGGCCCACTTTTTGTTTTGGTGCACGGGCTTCTCATTATTGTGGCCTCTCTTGTTGCAGAGCACAGGCTCTAGGCGCATGGGCTTCAGTAGTTGTGGCACATGGGCTCAATAGTTGTGGCTCATGGGCTCTAAAGCACAAGCTCAATAGTTGTGGCTTTGGGGCTTAGTTGCTCCACGGCATGTGGTATCTTCCTGGAGCAGGGCTCAAACCCATGTCCCCTGCATTGGCAGGTGGATTCTTAACCACTGCACTACCTAGGAAGTCTGAACCCACGTTCTTTTAGCTGAGATCACACACCTGGTTTCAGGACTTAATGATGCTCAAATTGTTTTGTTTTGTATTGTTTTGTTTGGTGCTCAGGTTCTTGTTGTCTCATCACAGAAAAGGTGATAGGTGAGAAGCAGATTTATTAGAGAGAAACACACTCCACAGAGAGAGTGTGGGCCAGAAGGCAAGAGTGGCCCATGAATCATATTTTTAAAACTCATAATTGTCTAAAATAACAACTTGGTCCTCCACCTAATAATAGTAAACCTTTCATATGAAGGTCTTTCAACATTTAATCCTTGATATAACAGAAATTAATAATAATGGTGATAGGAAAGGTTTTGTTGTTTTTTCTTTTAGGATGCTTCATTTTATGATGGAGAATTCAGAAGACTCCACACTGTCTTTCAGAGTATGCTATGGGGCAGGTGTCCCATCTTCCAGATGGGATTAAAGCAAAGAGACAGATGTTTCCTCTCAAGGTTTGGTCAGGGACACAAGCAGGGCCACAGCCACACCAAACATGGCTCTGTTCACAGGTTCGCAGGAGTCCATAAGCTCTTCAAGCCTTCCCATTCTGCCCAGCTTAGAATTCTGTGACATCAATGTCGCTAATAATTAAGGAACAAAAGTAGATCATTCTCTCCGAATCTGTGTTTCTTGGAATGACCAGCTGACTACTTCGGCCCAAGGGATATCACAAGGCAGATGGGAATATCTCACTTAGGGGAAGATCTAGCCACAGCTTCTGAGTGCAGAGGGGCGCAGGAGGTGGAAATGCAAGGAGGGCAGGGGGAGCATGACATGGTGATTAAAGCCTGGGAGAAAGGACCAGCAGCTGAGACCTAACTGCTTGTATCTCAAAGGTCAGGTAGACACGTGGTGGCTTTTCCGAGGCTAGAGAGGGAACCGGTGGCAATCAGTGTGCACTGAAGAGCAGTCCCAGTCATGACACAGGGTAATTCTGACTTGCTCTTCATCACTGCCACCCCCAGGGGAAAGTCTCAGGAGCTGCTGAAGGACAGCTGCTCCGCAGGCGTTAAGGTCTCCTCTCAGAATGTCACTGTGATTACAGAGCCTGCTGTTGTTGGAGGGTTGCCTGCAGAGGTGGGGGCAGCTGTGGCTCACTGAGGAGACAGGGGCACTGGTGACAGGGGTTCTGAGAAGTGCTCATTGGCCTGAGCCCTCCCAGAGTCCACCATTAGCCCCACCAAAGAGCCTGTAAGCTCCATGCTGGGTCACCTCAGGCCCTCCTGTTTCCTTTCTGATTTTATTGATTTGGATCCTCTCCCTCTTTTTGTTGATGAGTCTTGCTAGAGGTTTATCAATTTTATTTATGTTCTCAAAGAACCCACTTTTAGTTTTATAGATTTTTGCTATTGTTTTCTTTGTTTCTATTTCATTTATTTCTGCTCTGATAATTATGATTTCTCTCCTTCTACTAACTTTGAATTCTGTTTGCTATTCTTCTTCTAGTTTCTTTAGGTGTAAGGTTAGATTGTTTATTTGGAACTTTTCTTGCTTCTTGAGTTAGGATTGTATTGCTTTAAATTTCCCTCTTAGAACTGATTTTGCTGCAACCCATATGTTTTGGATCATTGTGTTTTCATTGTCATTTGTCTCTAGGTATTTTTTGATTTCCTCTTTGATTTCTTCAGTGATCTCTTGGTTATTTAGTAGCATATTGTTTACCCTCCATGTGTTTGTGTTTTTTACCATTTTTTCCCTGTAATTGATTTCTAATCTCATAGTATTGTGGTCAGAAAATATGCTTGATACGATTTCAATTTTCTTAAATTTACAAAGGCTTGATTTGTGACCCAAAATATGATCTATCCTGGAGAATGTTCCATGTGCACTTGAGAAGAATGTGTAATCCGCTGTTTTTGGATGTAATGTCCTATAGATATCTATTAAGTCTAGCTAGTTTATTGTGTCATTTATTGCTTGTGTCTCCTTATTAATTTTGTCTGGATGATCTGCCCATTGGTGTAAGTGGGGTGTTAAAGTCCCCCACTATGATTGTGTTACTGTCGATTTCCTCTTTCATAGTTGTTAGCATTTGCCTTATGTTTTGAGGTGCTCCTATATTGGGTGCATATATATTTATAATTGTTATCTCTTCTTCTTGGCTTGATCCCTTGATCATTATGGAGTGTCCTTTCTTGTCTCTTGTAACATTTGTTATTTTAAAGTTTATTTTATCTAATATGAGTATCACTACTCTAGCTTTCTTTTGATTTGCATTTGCATGGAATATCTTTTTCCATCCCCTCACTTTCAGTCTGTATGTGTCCCTAGGTCTGATGTGGGTCTCTTACAGACAGCATATACATGGGCCTTGTTTTTGTACCCATTCAGCCAGTCTGTGTCTTTTGGTTGGTGCATTTAGTCCATTTACATTCAAGGTAATTATCGATATGTATGTTCCTATTACCATTTTCTTAATTGTTTTGTTTTTGGTTTTGTAGGTCCTTTTCTTCTCTTATGTTTCCCACTTAGGGAAGTTCCTTTAGCATATGTTGTACGGCTGGTTTGGTGGTGCTGAATTCTCTTAGCTGTTGCTTGTCAGTAAAGCTTTTGATTTCTTCATCAAATCTGAATGAGATCTTTGCTGCATAGAGCATTCTCGGTTGTAGGTTCTTCCCTTTCATCACTTGAAATATATCATGCCACTCCCTTCTGGCTTGCAGAATTTCTGCTGAGAAACCAGTCGTTAAACTTATGGGAGTTCCTTTGTATGTTGTTTGTCGTTTTTCCTTTGTTGCTTTTAATAATTTTTCTCTGTCTTTTATTTTTGTCAATTTGACTACTATGGGTCTTGGTGTGTTTCTCTTTGGGTTTATCCTGCTTGGTACTCTCTGCACTTCCTGCACTTGGGTAGCATTTCCTTTCCCATGTTAGGGAAGTTTCCAACTATGACCTCTTCCAATATTTTCTTGGGTCCTTTCTCTCTCTCTTCTCCTTCTGGGACTCCTATAATGAGAATGTTGGTGCGTTTAACATTGTCCCAGAGGTCTCTTAGGCTGTCTTCAGTTCTTTTCATTCTTTTTTCTTTATTCTTTTCTGCATCAGTAATTATCACCATTCTGTCTTCCAGGTCACTTATTCACCCTTCTGCGTCAGCTAATCTGCTATTGGTTCCTTCTAGTGTATTTCTCATTTCAGCTCTTGTGTTGCTCATCTCTGTTTGTTTGTTCTTTAATTCTTCTAGGTCTTTGGTAGACTTTTCTTACATCTTTTCAATCTTTGCATCCAGTCTTTTTTCAAAGTCCTGGATCATCTTTACAATCATTATTCTGAATTCTTTTACTGGAAGGGTGCCTATCTGCACTGCATTTAGTCATTTTTCTGGGGTTTTATCTTGTCCCTTCATCTGGTACAAAGTCCTCTGCCAATTCATTTTCTCTATCTTTCTGTGGCTGTGGTTTTCAGTTCCACAGAACAAAATACTGCTGATACTGCTTGATATTGCTGTCTGCCCTCTTGTGGAGGAAGCTATCTAGGAGGCTCGTGGGTGCTTCCTGATGGGAGGGACTGATGGTGGGTAGGGCTGGGTGGGTGGAACTCAGTAAAAATTTAATCTGCTTTTCTGCCCTTGGGTGGGGCTGCGTTGCCACCCTGTCGGCTGTTTGGCCTGAGGCTACTCAGCACTGGAGCTTACAGGCTCTTTGGCAGGGCGAAAGGCGGACTCCAGACTCTGGGAGGGCTCAAACCAATAAGCACTTCCCAGAACCCCCATGGAAGCATCCCTGTCCCCACAGTGAGCCACAGCTGCCCCCCACCTCTTCAGGCAACCCCCCAACACCAGCAGGTAGGTCTGGTTCAGTCTCCTATGAGGTCACTGCTCCTTCCCCCGGGTCCTGTTGCACACACTAGTTTTTGTGTGCCCTCCAAGAGTGGAGTCTCTGTTTCCCCCAGTCCTGTGGAGGTCCTGCAATCAAATCCTGCTGGCTTTCAGAGTGTGATTTTCTGATGATTCCTCCTCCCATTGCTGGACCCCCAGGTTGGGAAGCCTGATGTAGGGCTCAGAACCCTCACTCTAGTGAGTGGACTTCTGTGGTATAACTATTCTCCAGTTTGTGAGTCACCCACCCAGCAGTTATGGGATTTGATTTTATCATTATTGCGCCCCTCCTACTGTCTCGTTGCAGCTTCTCCTTTGTCTCTGGATGTGGGGTGTCTTTTTTTGGTGAGTTCCAGTGTCCTTCTGTCAATGATTGTTCAGCAGTTAATTGTAATTCTGGTGCTCTTGCAAGAGGGAGTGAGCGCACCTCCTTCTAATCTGCCATCTTGATCTGTCTCCTTAATCTTGCTTTTCAGTACACTTTGTCCATCCTCAACAAGCTTTTGTATTCCCTCATTAAAAAATTTTTAAGCTGAGCTGTGAGCCATGAATGCACCATTGTCTTCACTTCTTCATCAGAAGTGAGTCTTCATCCTCATTTCACGAAGCAGGTGAAATCTGATGGAGCAAGATCAGGACTATAGGGAGGATGTTTAACACCTAAAAACAAAGTTTTTGCAGAGTGTCAACAGTGTGGACAGAAGTATGTGGATGTGTATTGTCATGCAAGATCACAATGTCCTTGGATAGCAGTCTTCTGCGTTTAAACTGAAGTTTAGGCTTCATCTCTTCAACAAGCATCTCACCATAATGAGCACTGCTGGTTGTTGAACCTGTTTCCTGATACTGTTCTAATACTGGCCCTTGAGAATCCCAGAAAACTGTAAGGATCAATTCTCCAGCTGATGGTTGACTTTCGTACTTTTTCCTTGTTTGGCATTTGAGGATGTTTCTATTCCATACTCTGCCATTTACTCTCAGGCTCGTTGTGATGAATCCATGTCTCATCACCAGTAATAACTCTCTTTAAGAAACTTTCACCTTCCTTAGAGTATCTGTCCAAATTTTGTTTGCAGATATCCAAAGGCTTCTGTTTATGCTCTTCCATGAGTTGTTTCAGTAGCCATCTGGCACAAACTTTCAAAACCTAAGTCTCTCATGCATTATTTTGTTTTGAGGTGTTAAAGCATCCTCCCTAGAGTACTGATCTTGCTCCACTGGACTTTCACCTGTATGGTCCCCTGAAAGCAGCCCTGTGAGAACGAAGATTTACTTCTGACGAAGAAGTGAAGACAGTGGTGCATTTGTGGCTCACAGCTCAGCCTAAAACATTTTTTAATGAGGGAATACGAAAGCTTGTTGACAGATGGACAAAGTGTACTGAAAAGCAAGGAAATGATGTCAAAAAATGATGTATTTGTCTTTTCTAAAATTTAATTAAAATAAATTCTACAGCCAGAGTGTGGATAATTTTTGACTCACCCTCATGTATATTTATACCACATCTTTATCCATTTATCATTCGTTTGTCAATGGACTTTTAGGTTGCTTCCATGCCTTGACTATTGCAAGTAGTGCTTCTGTGAACATTTGGGTGCCTGTATCTTTTCAAATTAGAGTTTTCTACACATATATGCCTATGAGTAGGATTGCTGGATCATATGGCAACTCTATTTTTAGTTTTTTTTTGAGGAAACTCCATGCTGTTTTCCTTAGTGGCTGCAACAATATACATTCCCACCACTGTGTAGGAGGGTTTCATTTTCTCCACACCCTCTCCAGCATTTGTTATTTGTAGACTTTTTAATGATGGCCATTCTGACTGGTGTGAGGTGGTACCTTGTAGTTTTGATTTGCTTTTCTGTAAAAATTAGCAATGTTGAGCATCTTTTCATGTGCCTACTGGCCATTTGTATGTCTTCTTTGGAGAAATGTCTGTTTAGATTATCTGCCTATTTTTTGATTGTGTTGTTAGGGTTTATTTCGCTGTTGTTATTGAGTTATATGCACTGTTTTTTGTCAATATATTTTGGAAATGAAGCCCTTGTCAATAGGATCATTTGCATGTATTTTCTCCCAGTCCATAGGTTGTCATTTCATTTTGTTTATGGTTTCCTTTGCTGTGCAAAAGCTTGTAACTTTGATAAGGTCCCATTTCTTTATTTTTGCTTTTATTTCTATTGCCTTGGGAGACTGAACTAAGAAACCATTATTTCAATTTATAGAATGCCACTGGTGGGCTTCCCTGATGGTGCAGTGGTTAAGAATCTGCCTGCCAATGCAGGGGACAAGGGTTCGATACCTGGGCCAGGAAGATCCCACATGCCATGGAGCAACTAAGCCCATGCACCACAACTACTTGAGCCTGAGCTCCAGAGCCCATGTGCTGCAACTACTGAAGCCTGCATGCCCCGAGCCTGTGCTGCACAATAAGAGAAGCCACTGCAGTGAGAAGCCTGTGCATGGCAACAAACAGCAGCCCCCACTCGCCATAACTATAAAAAGCCTGTATGTAGCAATGAAGACCCAATGCAGCCCAAAATTAAATAAATAAATAAATAAATAATAAAATAAATCTTTAAAAAAATTTAAAAAATAAAGAATACCATTGGTATTTTGATAGGGATTGCATTGAATCTGTAGACCACTTTGGGTAGTATGGAAATTTCAGTTATATTAATTCCTCCAATCCATGAACATGGATGTCTTTCCACTTGTCTGTAACTTTTAGTTTCATGTATGTTTTTTAATTTTCAGTGTAAAAGACTTTCAGCTCTTTGGTTAAGTTTATTACTAAGAATTTTGTCATTTTTGTTGCTATTGTGAATAGGAATATTTTCTTAATTTCTTTTTTGATAGATTTTTTTTGTGTACAGATATATGACTGATTTTTATCTTGTTTTTTATTCTGAAACTTTAATGATTTTGTTTATTAGTTTTAACAATTTTTCTTTGTTGAGTCTAGGATTTTCTACAAATATGATCATGTCATTTGCAAATATATGATTTTATGTCTTACTTTTTTATTTGGATTCATTTTCTTTCTTTTTCTTGTCTAAATGCTCTGGCTAGGACTTTCGATACTCTATTGAATAGAAATGGCAAGAATGAGGTTCCATGAATTATACCAAATCTTAGAGGGGAAGATTTTAGTTTTTCCCCATTAATTATAATGTTAGCTTTGTGTTTTCATAAAAGCTCTTTATTGTATTGAAGTAAGTTCCTTCTGTATCTATTTTGTTGTGAGTTTGGCAGCACAAATTTAGATCATTTTTTAACCTATTTTGCTAATTTCTGACATTTTATTAGAGAATTTAATCCATTTGTGTTTAATGCAATTACTAATAAAGTAGGAATTACATCTGTCATTTTACTTTTTGTTTTCTATGTGTCTTGTTTGTTTTGTTTCTCTATTCTATCATTACTATGTTCTTTCATGTTAGTTATATTCTTGTGTACTATTTAATTAAAATCCTTATTCTTTTAGAATAATTTTAAATTATTTTCTCTAGTTGCCCTGCAAATTAAAATTAACATCTTAATTTATTAAATCTAGTTCAGATTAATACCAATTTAAGTTTGTGTACAAAACTTTGCTTCTATATATCTCTACTCTCTTCCACTTTCTCCACACTATTATTGTCATATGAATTACAACTATAAGGACAAGTGCATTAACATTATTTTATAATTATTTCTTTATGCAATTGTCTTTTAGTATGGGTAGAAGAAGAAAAACATTATAAAAATGTAATTATACTGTGTTTTATTTTTACCCATTTTTACCTTTATTAGTGCCCTTTCTTTTTCTGTGTGTGGTTTTGAGTTATTGTCTAGTGTCCTCTTATTTGAGGCTGAAGGACTCCTTTTACCATTTTTAATACGACATCTGCAAGTGACACATTCTCTCAATTTTCATTTATCTGGAATATTTGAATTTCATTTTCATTTTCAAACCCTAGTTTTGATGAATGCAGAAAGATGTAGAATTTCTGGTTCACAGTGGTTTGTTTTATTTTGGTTTTTGCACTTTGGACATTTTTTCCCACTGCCTTCTTGCCTTCATGGTTTCCAATAAGAAATCTGCTCTTAATCTTATTGATAATTGCTTGTACTTGATTATCTGTTTCTCTCTTGCTGATTTCAAAATTCTCTCCTTGTCTTTGTATTCTGACATCTGATTATGATGTGTATAGATGTGAGTATCTTTAAATGTATCCTACTTTGTGTTCATTGAGCTTGCTCAGGATTTAGATAATGTTTTTCTTCAAATGTGGTGATTTTTTAGCCATTAATTTTTCATATATTCTTTCTACTCCTTTCCCTCTCTCTTCTCCTTTTGGAACTAGAATTGTGTGTATTTTGGTATGCCTGATAGTGTGTCACAGGTCTCTGAAGATGTCTTCATTTTCCTTCTTTCTTTCTGCTTTCTGTTCCTTAGACTGTTAATTTCAATTGACCTATCTTCAACTTCAGTGATTCTTTCATCATCTGCTTGCCCAAATCTGCTGTTGAATTTTCCTAGTTAATTTTTCAAATCAATTATTGTCCTTTCCAACTCTGGATTTCAATCTGGTTCTTTTTTTTAAAAAAAAAATTCTCTCTATTGATATTCTCTACTTAATGAATTGTGATTCTCACACATTCCTTTAATTCTTTATACATGGTTTCATTTAATTATTGGAACATATGTGGAATAGTCGATTTAAATCCTTTGTCTAGTATCCAATATCTGGGCTTCCTTGGGGATAATTTCTTACTGACTACCTTTTCTTTTTCCTGTACATGAGACATACTTTCCTACCTTATGTGTGTCTCACAGTTTTTGGTTGAAAAGTGAATATTTTATTTTTTACTTATTTATTTTACCTGTTTATTTATTTTTTATTTTTATTGGAGTATAGTTGATTTACAATGTTGTGTTAGTTTCAGGTGCACAGCAAAGGGAATCAGATAGATAGATATATATAAAATTGCCACACTTTTTTAGATTCTTTTCGCATATAGGTCACTACAGAGTATTGACTATAGTTGCCTGTGCTATACAGTAGGTTCTTGTAGGTTATCTATATTATATATAGAATTATGTATACTTTAATCCCAAACTACCAATTTATCCCTCCCCCCTTCCCTCCCTCATAACCATACATTTGCTTTCTACAACCGTGACTCTATTTCTCTTCTGTAAATAAGGTCATATGTACCTTTTTTAGATTCCACATATAAACGATATCATATGATAGTTGTCTTTCTCTGTCTGACTTACTTCACTCAGTATGACAATCTCTAGGTCCATCCATGTTGCTGCAAAGGCATAATTTCATTCCTTTTTATGGCTGAGTTATATTCCATTGTATGTATGCACCACATCTTCTTTATCCATTCCTCTGTTGATGGACATTTAGATTGCTTCCATGTCTTGGCTATTGTAAACAGTGATGCAATGAACACTGGGATGCATGTATCCTTTCAGATTATGGTTTTCTCCAGATATATGCCCAGGAATGGCATTGCTGGATCATATGGTAGTTCTATTTTTAGTTTTTTAAGGAACCTCCATACCGTTCTCTGTAGTGGTTGTACCAATTTACATTCCCACCAACAGTGTAGGTGGGTCCCCTTTTCTCCACACCCTCTCCAGCATTTATTGTTTGTAGACTTTTAATCATGGCCATTCTGACAAGTGTGAGGTGATGCCTCATTGCAGTTTTAATGTGCATTTTTCTGATAGTGATGTTGAACATCTTTTCATGTGCTTTTTGGCCTTTTGTATGTCTTTTTGGAGAAATGTCCATTTAGATCTTCCAGCCATTTTTTGATTGGGTTATTTGTTTTTTTGATATTGAGCTACATGAGCTGTTTGTATATTTTGGATATTAATTCCTTGTCAATCGCTTCATTTGCAAATACTGTCTCTCATTCTGTGGGTTGTCTTTTCATTTTGTTTATGGTTTCCTTTGCTGTGAAAAGGTTTTAAGTTTAATTAGGTCCCATTTGTTTATTTTTGTTTTTATTTTCATTACTCTAGGAGGTAGATCAAAAAAGATCTTGCTATGATTTATGTCAGAGAGTGTTCTGCCTATGTTTTCCTCTAAGAGTTTTATACTATGCAGCCTTACATTTAGGTCTTTAATCCATTTTGAGTTTATTTTAGTGTGTGGTGTTAAGGAGTGTTCTAATTTCATTCTTTTACATGTAGCTGTCCAGTTTTCCCAGCTCTGTTTTCTGCATTCTGGAACATCAAATACATCTTCACTTTCAAAGAATAGAAATATTGCTCTGTATGTTCTCAGACTACCGTGGAATTAAAACAGAAACCAATAACAGGAAGACAGCTGGTAACCCCAAAATATTTGGAGATTAAAAAACATAATTCTAAATAACACAGGGGTCAAAGAAGAAATCCCAAGAGAAATTTTAAAATATTTAGAACTAAATGAAAATAATAATATATCATCAAAATTTGTGGGATGCAGCAAAAGCAGTGTTTAGATGGAAATGAATGCATATGTTAGAAAAGAAGTAAGATTTAAAGTCAATAATCTCAGCTTCCACTTATGGAAATTAGAAAAAGAAGAGTAAATTAAACCCAAAGCAAGTAGAATAAAAGAAATAATAAAAATTAGAGCAGAAATCAATGAAATTGAAAACAAGAAATCAACAGAGAAAATCAATGAAATCAAAAGAAGATTATTTTATGTGATCAATAATATTGGTAAAAATATTGATAAATTTCTATCTAATTTTACAAAGAAAAAAGAAAAGACACAAATTACTAATATCAGAAATGAGAGATGGGCCTTTACTATGAATTTTATGGACATTAAAAGAATAAAAAGAATATTATGAACAAGTCTGTGCCTGTAAAGTTCATAACCTAGACAAAATGGAAGTTTCTTGAAAGACGTGATCTATCAACACACAAAAAGAAAAATAAATCTGTACACATTAAAGAAACTAGACCAGTAACTAATAACCTTCTCAAACAGAAAGCACCATGCCCAGATGGGTTCACTGGTGAGTTCTAGCAAACATTTAAGGAAGAAATTATACTAATCCTCTACAATCTTGTCCAGAACATAGACACAAAGTAAATACTTCCTAACTCATTCTAGGAGGCCAGCATCACCCTAATACCAAGAAGGCAAAGATATTACAAGAAATGGAAACTACAGACCAACATCACACATGAACTTAGGTGCAAAAATCCTCAAAAAAATTTTAGCAAATTGAATATAACAATGTATAAAATCTATTATACAACATGACCAAATGGAATTTCTTCCGTGTATACAAGCCTGGTTGAACATTCAAAAATCAACTAACGTAATCCATCACATCAACAGAAAAATCATACCAATAGATGCAGAAAAAGCATTTGATAAAATCTAACACCAATGCATGATTTAAAATAACTCTGAGAGAACTAGAAATATAGGGGAATTTCTTCAACATGAAAAAACCTATGGCTAACATCAGACTTAATGGTGATAAACTAGGTGCTTTGCCACTAATATGAGGAATAAGTCAAGGATGTTCCCTCTCAACATTCTTATTCAACATTATACTAGAAATTCTAGCTAATGTACTAAAACAAGAAAAGAAAATACAAGGCATATGGATTATGAAGGAAGAAATAAAACTCTCTTTGTTCGTGGATGACAATCATCTATGTAGAAAATCCAAAATAATTGACAAAAAAACTCCTGGAACTAATAAGCAGTTATAGCAAAGTTTCAGGAGACAAGTTGATATATAAAAATCAATATATTTCCTCAGTAATGAACAAGTGGAATTTGAAATTTAAAATATAATATGATTTACACTAGTACCCCCCCAAATTAAATACTAGCATAGATATAAATGTAACATAATGTATAAGATCTATGTGAGGAAAACCACAAAACTGATGAAATAAATCAAAGAATTAAATAAATGGAGCAATATTCCACTTTCATACACAGGAAGATTCAATATTGTCAAAATGTCAGTTTTTCCTAACTTGATCTATAGATTCAATGCAACCCCAGTCGAAATTCTGGAAAGTTATTTTGTGGATACTGATTGATAAACTGATTCTAAAGTTTATATGTAGAAGCAAAAAAAACCAGAATAGCTAACAGAATATTGAAAGAGAAGAACAAAGTTGGAGGACTGATACTCTCCAAGCTCAAGACTTACTACAAGCCACAGTAACCAAGACAGTGTGATATTGGTGAAAGAATAGACAAATAGATCATGGAATAAAATAGAGAGTCCAAAATAGACCCTCATAAGTATAGTCAACTGATCTTTGATAAGGAGCAAGACAGTCTTTTCAACAAGTGGTACTGGAACACCTGGGCAACTATATGCAAAAAATAAAAATTGAATCTAGATACAGATGTTAAACCTTTCTCCAAAAATTAACTAAAAATGGACCTAAATGTAAAACACAAAACTGCAAAACTCCTAAAACCTAACGTAGGAGTAAATCTAGGTGACCTTGGGTTTAGTGATGACTTTTTGGATACAACATCAAAAGCATGATCCATGAAAGAAATAATTGATAAGCTAGATTTCATTAAAATTAAAAACTTTTGCTCTGAGAAAGACAATATCAAGAGAAAGAAGGGACAAGCCACAAACTGGGAGAAAATATTTGCAAAAGACACAACTGATAAAGTATTGTTTTCAAAAATATACAAAGAACTCTTAAAACTCAAGAATAAGAAAACAACCTGATTAAAATATGGGCCAAAGACCTTAACAAACACCTCACCAAAGAGGATATATAGACAGCAAATAAGCATTTGAAAAGATGCTTCACATCATATGTCATCAGGGAATTGCTAATTAAAACAACAAAGACATACCATTACACTGCTATTAGAATGGCCAAAATGTGAAACACTGACAACACCAAATGCTAGCAAGGATATGGAACAACAGGAACTCTTATTCATTGCTTGTGGGAATGCAAAATGGTATAGCCACTTAGAAGACAGTTTGACAATTTCTTACAAACCTAAACATACTCTTACCATACAATCTAGAAGTTGTTCTCCTTAGTATTTATCCAAATGAGATGAAAACTTATGTTCACACAAAAGCCAGAACAAAAATATTTACTGCATCTTAATTCATAATTTCCAAAACTTGGAAGCAACCAAGATGCATTTCAATATGTAAATGGATAAACAAACTGTGGTACATCCATACAATGGAATATTATTCAGCAATAGAAGGAAATAAGCTGTCAAGCCACTAAAGGACATGGAAGAACCTTAAAAGCATATTGCTAAGTGAGAAAAGTCAGTCTGAAAGGGGTACACACTATGTGATTCCAACTATATAACATTCTAATAATGAGAAAATGGTGGAGAAAGTAAAAAGAATCAGTGGCTACCAAGGTATGGGGTGAGGGAAAGAGCGAGGGATAAATAAATGGAGTACAGGGGATTTTTAGTGCAATGAAACACTGCAGTATTACGTTGCAATTGTGATACACGTCAGTGTAAATTTGTCAAGGATTAGAGAATATACAACACTAAGAGTGAACTCTAATATAAATTATGGACTTTGGACTTTAAGTAATAATAGTGTATTCATACTGGCTCATCAATTGTAGCAAATATACCATACTAATGCAATATTTTAATAATAGGAGAAATTATTGTGGGGTGGTCATGGAGTACATGGTAACTCTGTACTTTCTGCTCAACTTTTCTATAAACCTAAAACTCCTCCTCAAAATAGTGTGTTAATTTTAAAAACATAATGCAATTTGAAAACTACAGTTATAGAGCATATCTGTAGTTATTTTAGTGTGGAAAATTTACAAAAAAGCATTACTAATTACCCACTACAGTCATAAAATCCTCAACAAAGCAATGATAGAACATCCAGTTTAAAACAAAAGCAAGGCAATGTAACTTCCTAGTGAATGTCCCATTTTATATCATCTATATCTATCTACATATATTTTTAATGTCCTCCAAGGTAGCTAAATGCATAGTTTGCTATATAAGGCTGTTATGTATAAGACAATTAATTGTTGGAAGACTACTACCAAAACCCAAGGTTTTGGTTTTGGGATAAATGATCTAAAGCCTTTACCACTGACAGTAATTAGATAGCAGGGCTAATGTCCATTGAAACCATTCTTAGTTTTCTGCAATAAAACTAAATCCTCTGTATGTAGATGAATGTTTATCCTTCTTTTTCAATGAAAGAGTTCATGAATTCAAATATTTAAAATGATATCTAGTTATTACGACACAATTTTAAAAGAAAGGATCTCTAAAACACATGCCACTTTATTCTGTTATGTGTCTGTCAAAAAACTGTGCTTACTGACCTCTGACTTTCCCAGTAGTGCAAGAATTACTAGCCAGGGTTCAATATGGTGTTTGTACACTTTAAGTCATATATGCTCTCTTTCCACGTGTCAAATGCCAAATAATGATCAATAAGAGATAGAAATGATCTTATACTTTTTGCAATGGATAATCACACAAGGTGATAAGGAATATTAAATTCATTATCAGTCTATAGTCATACTAAGTCCTTCCCTGCTCAATGTATAAAACATTCACCTGAGAATTTCAGATTTGCATTTTGTCAAGAAGGAGACTGGCCTATATTGGCGATGAATTGCTGATAAAGTCTATAATTTGGGGGTATAATGAAACTATCCTTTTAAAATAATATAATAGTCTATATTCTGAGTTTAAAAGTGAGACTCAGGACTCCCCTGGTGGCACAGTTGTTAAGAATCTGCCTGCCAATGCAGGGGACACAGGTTTGAGCCCTGGTCCAGGAAGATCCCACATGCCATGGAGCAGCTAAACCCGTGTGCCACAACTACTGAAGCCTGCGTGCCTAGAGCCCGTGCTTCACAACAAGAGAAGCCACAGTAATGAGAAGTCTGCACACCACAACGAATAGTAGCCCCTGCTCACCACAACTAGAGAAAGCCTGCCTCTAGCAACAAAGACCCAACGCAGTCAAAAACCAAACCAAAACAAAACAAAAAGTCAGACTCTATGGGGTACAATTATAAGAGTAAACAAATTGCAAGGATTTGAGACCATTATTCAAACTAATATTTAAATAGTTTGGAGCTAAGAATATTTATTGTATGCTTTTTTAATTGGAGCTATAAAATCATTTGTAAAACATGATACAGTGTTACTAATACAGTTTAAATTAAGATGACTGAAGAATCTAAAATCAAGGGAAGGTCATTGGCTATAGACCAGGATTAATTAAATGGGCTTTGTGGAGATTCTGTTCTCACTTTTTGAATGAAGAGAGCTAAAAGCAGATGAGCAAATAATCCTATATCTATAATTACTTTTGAGGTGATGAGAACTTACATAGGACCCTTTACAGTGACCATTGAGGCTCTTAGTTTCTTCAACTACAGGTTGGAGATATTGCAGGTTTGGTTCCAGACCACTGCAATAAAGCAAATGTTGCAATAAAGCGACTTACATAGATATTTTGGTTTCCCAATGCATATAAAAGTTAGGTTTACACTATACTGTAGTTTACTAAGTATGCAATAGCATTATATGTAAAAAACAATGTACATACTTTTAAAAAATGTTATTGCTAAAAAATGCTAACCATTGTCTGAGCCTTCAATGAGTCAGAATCTTTTTGCTGGTGGAATGTTTTGTCTCAGTGTTGATGGCTGCTGACTGATCAGGGTGGTGGTTGCTGAAGATTGGGGTGGTTGTAGCAATTTCTTAAAAGAAAACAACAATGAAGTTTGCTAGATCAATTGATTCTTACTTTCATGAATCATTTATTTCTCTGTAGGGTGCAATGCTGTTTGATAGCACTTTACCCACAGTAAAACTTCTTTCAAAATTGGAGTCAATCCTCTCAAACCCTGCTATTGCTTTATCAACTGAGTTTATGTAATGTTCCAAATCCTTTGTTGTCATTTCAACAATCTTCACAACATCATCACCAGAGGTAAATTCCATCTCAAAAAAAAATACTTTCTTTGCTCACCCATAAGAAGCCACTCCTCATCCATTAAGGTTTTATCATGAAATTGCAGCAATTAATCATATCTCCAGGATCCACCTCTAATTCTATTTCTCTTGCTATTTCCACGACATCTGTAGTTACTTCCTCCACTGAAGTCTTGAACCCCTCAAAGTCATCCATGGGAGTTGGAATCAACTTCTTTCAAATTCCTGTTAATGTTGATATTTTGACCTCTCCCCATGAATCATGAATGCTCCTAACTACATCTAGAATGGTGAATTTTTCCAGAAGGTTTTCGACCTTCTTCGCCTAGATCCATCAGAGGAATCACTATCTATGGCAGCTATAGCCTTATGAAATATATTTCTTAAGTAATAAAGCCTGAAAGTTGAAATTACTCCAGCTGCAAAATGGATGTTGTATTAGCAGGCATGAAAACAGTAATCTCGTTGTACATCTCCATCAGACCTCTTGGGTTACCAGGTGTATTGTCAATGAACAACAATATTTTGAAAGGAATCTTTTTTTCTGAGTAAGAAGTCTCAACATTGGACTTAAAATATTCAGCAAACCATGTTGTAAATAGATGTGCTATCACCTAGGTTTGTTGTTCCATTCATAGAGCACAGGCAGAGTATATTTAGCATAATTCTTAAAGTCCTAGGATTTTCATAATGGTAAATGAGCATTCACTTCAACTGAAAGTCACAAGTTGCATAGCTCCTCACAAGAGAATCAGCCTGCGCTTTGAAGCTTTGAAGCCAGGCATTGACTTCTCCTCTCTAGCTATGAAAGTCCTAAATGATATCTTCTTCTACTATAAGGCTGTTTCATCTACATTGAAAATTTGTTGTTTAGTGGAAACACCTTTATGAATTATGTTAACTAGATCTTCTGGATAGCTTTCTGCAGCTTCTATATAAGCACTTGCTGCTTCACCTGGCACTTTTATACTATGGAAATGGCTTCTTTCCTTAAACTTCATGAACCAACCTCTGCTAGATTCAAAGTTTTCTTCTGCAGCTTCCTCACCTCTCTCAGCCTTCATAAGACTGAAGAGAGTTAGGGCCTTGCTCTGGATTAGGCTTCAGCCTAAGGGAATGTTGTGGCTGGTTTGATCTTCCATCCAGATAACTACAATTTTCTCCAAATCAGCAATAAGGCAGTTTCACTTTCTTATAATCCTTGTCTTCACTGGAGTAGTATTTTAAGTTTCCTTCAAAATTTTTCCTTTGCATTCACAAGTTGGCTGTTAGGAACAAGAGACCTGGTTTTCAGCTTATCTTGGCCTTTGACTTAACTTCACTTAATCATTTCTAGTTTTTGATTTAAAGTAAGAGACTTGTGATTCTTCCTTTCACTTGAACACTTGGAGGCCATTGTATGGTTATTAATAGGCCTAATTTCAATATTGTTCTGTCTCAGAGAATATGGAGGCCCAAGGAGAAGGAGAGAGATGGGGGAACAACCAGATGGTGGAGCAATCAGAACACACACAACATTTATTAAGTTTGCCATCTTATATGGGTATGATTCATGGTACCCCAAAACAATTACAATAGTAACATCAGAGATCACATATCACCCTAAAAATATAATAATAATGGAAAAGTCTGAAATATTTGGAGAATTATCAAAACGTGACACAGAGACACTAACTGAGCAAATGGTGTTAGAAAAATGGTGTTAGTAGACTTGTTCAATGCAAGGTTGCCACAAACCTTCAATTCGTGAAAAATGCAATATCTTCAAAGTGCAAGATATGCCTGTGTAGATTAAAAAGTTCACTGTGGGTGTGATCATGCTATAAATGACAGTGTCTACCTATTCTAAAATCATATATGATAGGAATTGGATCTTAAGTATGTAAGTGTTCCATTAAAAATAGCTAACAGGTGCAAATCATATTGGACAGGTAGAGATACCTTTGTGTTTTTTCTCAGCTGAGTAGATCCTTTGGTTCACTACAATGATGAAAATTATGAAGACCAGGACTGTGATCAAGAAGCTGAGCTGGATATCAGAAACTAAAAAATGTGCAGGATAAATCTAAAAGTAGGTGGATAACACAGAAGGTGCTGTTCTACATTGGACCTATAGAATAAGAATGAAAATATAATACTTGATGTTGGTATTGAAATAAATATTTCCTCATTATAACATGCAGTCACCAGTGAGAATTTTTTAATTAGTTAATATAAATACGGGGTAGAGAATGAGTTACTAATGACAGCATAGCAATGCTAGTACTTGGAGACCAAAAAGTGAAATTCTGCAGCAATAAAGACAGTGAACAAACTGAGCTTTGACACATATCAAAGCAATGAGATAACCTTAAGATGAAACCAAATGTCTACTGTCCTCCTTAGGAAAATTAGTGAAGAATAATATGAGTAATAAAATAATAATAGCAAGAACAAGTAAGCAAGAAATGAGCATATGGAAGTGTGGAGTTTATGACTGATATTGAGGAGAAATGTGGGAAGGGATAAACAGGAGTTTCTACTGCTCAATGTCAGAACTTCCTGAAAGTATTAAGTAACTAAATTTTTGTTACTTCCTTCTATCAGATTAGGCTCCACTGTCAGGGAGAAAATAATCTGATTTTCATTCTCATCAATAATAATGAAATGAGAATATAGGCACTTAATTCAACCAAGTGAAGATTTAATTCCTAGTTTCTTGACCTCCTAAGTGTGCCTGTAACTAAGTTAAATAATCTCTTTAAGACATAGCTGTCTTCTCTACAGAATGAGGTTGACAGGTTGTGATCAAAATTAAATAAAATAATATATGTTATTTCTTTGTGTATTTCCTGGGCACATAGTAGGTTCCCAATAAATGGTGTTATGAAAGAGATTACATCAGCATCATTTCATTAACACAGTCTCCTTAATAAGAATAAAAAAAGCACAGATGCACTCACTGAGCAAGGCTGGACCATGTAAAAAGGGCACAAAACTGTGTTGCTCTCAAATAGATCCCAGGTTAAGACACTGGCACAATGATGCACAGAACCTAGTACAGGACTGACATCAGATATCACCATCAAGCATAATTTCCCCAAGGATTCAAATTACAACACAGTGACCCCTGCAATGCCTTTGTCCTGTGCCACTGGGTGCGGTTAACTACTTTTTGTTATTAAACCTTTAAGTCCTACTATAGCTATCTGCAGATGGAGGACTTAGATAAATGCATTTAGAAACTAGAAGACAATGAGGGGACACTTGATTGTAGGACTAATAAGAAATGGGACTAATCCTAGCAGTTAACTCCTCCTCTGCAATTATCCCATGCCACTGGCTGTTAATATCACTAGCTGATTTTAAAAAGACTTTGATAAATATTGGCTGATATCTTGGGTGTCTCTTTGTGGGAGTATAGCTTCCCATCTCCTCTTTTTCTATTCATTTTCATTCATAACACATTTGTTGAATATCTATTTTTGTAAAGCACTTGGCTAGGCATTGTGACAGGTTAAAAGGAAAATAAGACACTCTTCCTGCCTTCAAGGACCTGAGAATTCGTCAGAGGCGGTAAGACATGAATGCAAAGCTCACTAGGACAAAGTAGAGATGGGCATGTTCTAAGAATGCTAACAAAGCACGTGGTAAAAACTCTGAGAAAGGACAAAGAATAGGTTTAGAAGGCGTTGAAGGAAGTTAATGTTTGCATGTGTGATTGTTTGAGAGGGGTGTTTCAAATGAAAACAAAAACATGGCAGCAGCAAATTATAAGACATGTTTGGGGGGAAGGAAATAATTTAATAAGGTTGAACCTCAGTCTCTGACTGACAATATGCCAGAGGTTGTATTTAGAAACATTGCAGAGAGTCTTGAATGTCATGCTAATGGTTTAAACAGGTTTTTGTAGGTAACAAGAAGATTTCTGAGCAGAAAATGAGAGTTAGAGGTATGGTTTATGAAAGCTAACATAGGAACAGGTGGAATGGCCAGAAAGTCGGGAGGCAAAGAACACACACACACACACACACACACACACACACACACTGCCTGGTTAGTTCAATAGCCTGCTGAAAGCTTACTAGACTGTAAACAAAGAGATTAGAAATGGGAAGAGAAAAGAGATGACAAAGCCAAGAGATGTTGAAGACGTAAAATTGCCAGGCTTTGGTAATGGATGAGATGTGAGGAACAGGAGAGATGGAGGTGACAAATATGACTAATGCTTTCAGCCTAGGTGACTGGAAAGATTCAACGTCATTAACATAGAAAAGGAACACAAAAGGAAGAAAAGGTATGGGAAGTGTTGATGATGTTTTTTATTTTTTAAGACAGCCTTGGAGAGGAGCACTTCTCAAACTTTAAGATACTTGTGAATCACACAATGATTTTGCTAAAATGAGAATTGATTCATTAGGTGAGAGTAGGGCCTGATATTCTATATTTATAACAAGTGCATAAGAAATATCAATGTCACTGCCCTACAAGCCATAGTTTAATGCAGCAAGGCTTCAGAGGATGGTAAGTGGAAAAGTGAAGGAGAGATTTGTTAGAATAAAGCAGGCCTGCCTAGGAGCTGTACCAAGAAATCAGTTTGATGAAAGCATTAATAAAAATCCATAAAAAAGGAAAAACAACATAATTTGGCAAAATATATTTTAGGAAAATTAAGCACAATTATTTTTAAAGTGCTTTCAATTTATCTTGCTACTTATTCATAGTACCCATAAACACATATGCATACTCGCTACTCACATTCACAAACGCACAAACACAAACACACACAACTTACTTATTACATGATGTTTTTCCAAACAGAAATCCCTCATGAACTCCTAAATGTACTGGTATAGACCAGTATCTATATTAACAAATTAAGATGAACTCAGAAATTATTGCTCTTTCTAAAATACCATATTCACACATAATTGACTCCAAGTAACTCTTTCTCCTTGAACTCCCACGCCAAACTTCATAACTTTGATCATTTGTATAAATAACTTTATCTTTGTAATTCTCAGATATAAACATGAATTATCTCTACATGGCACCTTTTCCCTGGTCAGTAAGTAAACATTTCTGTCAGCTACACCATTTAGCATGAATAATACAAATTATTTTGCTAACTTTATATATTCTCTAAAGAATTTGGTTACCTGACATATATGAGGAGACTCAGATGATTCTACTTAATGGACAGGGAAGGTGCATTGATATACATGAACACTTGACTGTGTACAGCTTCTCAGAGAAGTCATGGATGCTCTTTTAACCAAGAAGTTGGCTTCTCTGCTATCCAAAAGAAAGGGCATCAGAACAGCCAAAATATCTGCTGTGCAAATGTTTCCTTCACTGCTCTTTGAAATCTCTATTCTATGCTGACTTTCATAGGAAGTATAAAATCTTCCATACTCAGTCACCTGGGAAGCTGTGATGTTAACTGCCAAGGATCTGTGTGACATAAAAGCTGAAACCAAAGGGCAAGAAGAGGCTCCATGCGGATAAACAAGCGTGGGCACTGTGAACCCCATGCCAGGCATATATTGTGAATTTGTGAGAGGGGATGTGGAGCATCACAGGTGGCATTTCCTCTGGCCATTAGTTTTTAGGATGCTCTCTGAAAATTCTCAGCAGAGGAAATGGCAGGAGTGATGAGTCAGTTTTCAAAGCCCTCTCCAACAACCTTCAGATTTGATGCATTCACACTGCACTTAAAAATTTCAGTCAACTTGCCAGTATTTTTAGGAGCGTTCCAAATGGGTCACCTTTCAAAGAAAGAATTGGAGGCAAGCTGAAAAAAACAGCAGGCACTCAATAAATGCTTCTATGAATGAATGAAATGAATGAATGTGTGAGAGAGTTAATGAAAAGCCTACAACCTAAAGAGTCTAAATCTGTAAATGATAAGAAAAGTACATTTCCTGAAGAAACTATTTCATCTCAATTTGAAAATACTAACTTCAGGCCTCGAGAGTGCATATAATGTATTCTCTCCTCCTTTTGTTATACGTTTGTAAACTAGCATTTCCAGACAAATTTCATTATCGGAAAAAGAAAAAATAACTTATTCATGACCTCTGCCTGAGCTCTTGAGTCTGCTTGATTCTATTAAGAAACCTAGTCCTGCTTGATTCTACTGAGAAATCAAGTCCTACTGGCTTTTGTCCAGTGTTGCAGCCATTCGATGAAGTTTTAGCTACATTGCACTGGTCTGTCCCCATCTAAAGTTATAAATCCCAGGTACATTGGAGAGGGATCCAAAATAGGAAAAAGAATGAGTTCTCTTCTGCTGCTATACAAACCCATTTCCCATGGTCAATATGACTTTTACAAAGTCAACTGCTTTTCTTCACTGAGCAATGGCCATGCTCCTCCAATAAATTATTATAAGGTGTAGAAATTAGAAAATTATGAGCTTTAATTTCTATAGAAGTAAACAAAATGCTCATGAGATGACTATGGAAGTCCTTCCCAAGAATCATTTCAAATGATGTTGATAGATTATCTTAATATTGAAAATAAAATAGTACCTAAAACTAATTTTCATTGCTAATTTTGGAAGAAAATTGAAACTGTGTATTCAAATATGTCTTTGTTGGAAAATGGTTCATGTTAACTACAGAGGACACTGAATTACAGCTAACTCGATAAGAAGCCATTATTTGGGAAAAAATAATGATTCTATTAAAAACTGATGAACATAGGGTAAATCTAAATATATTAACGTGTTAACTATCTGAAATGCAGGACTTTTAGAAACACTTACTGTGAATAAGACTTCCCAAGTAAAGGGACATTCAAAAAATCATAGACATTTCATTATAATTGTGGACACCTCCTCACATGTATGGAATGTGAAGTGCAGAGAAGGTTAAGGGACATTTCCACTCAAAAAGAAGGATGAATGAGGCAGACCTTTCAGGTGAAACGGCACCCCAACTTTACACTGATACACTGGGAAAAAAATCATACCCACAAAGGGAAAATAAAGCTCCTAAGGGAGATGGAACTGGAAGAAGAGGCCAAAGAATGAGGATGCAAGTACTCAGTGCTGGTCCAAAGGGACATTATCACTCTGGGCATGTGGTGTAAGTACCCATTTATCTCTGCCATCCCTCCCTGCCCACTCATGCTCAGGCCTTCCCCCTAGCAAAACCCCTGCTCTTGAGAGAAAACCCTAGCTCATGCTCATTACAGTAGAAAGACTAATCCCAGCTCCCCGGGACTCCTGGGAATTGCTGGGGGTGAGGAGGAGAGAGGTTGGGAGACAGATGGAAGACAGGGAAGTGGAAAGTGTGACAGTTAGAGGTGACACCAGTGCGGTGCAACTGGGAAAAGTTGGGGCAGGAGGTCTTTCCTCTCTTCCTGTGTCTGTGTGGGGCTGTGCCTGGTGACCACCACTGTTTCAAAACATGTCCTGTTGCAAACAAGTGCCAATGTTCTTGCTACACTAACGAGCTAAGTGACGCAGTGGACAAAGCAAGGATGCTGTTCCTGGCTCAATCTCTCTTCGACAACGATAATTTGCCACATCAACTTACCTTGCCAGGCACGAAGCATCAGAGGATTAGCTATTAAAAGAAAGACATTTTCTTGCTCATTACAGCCTGCAATGTAAAATGCCCAGAGATGTAAAGAGTCCTGTTTTCACCATTAAAGTAGAAATTATTTCCGGCAGCTTTGGGAGAAAATGCAATTATTTTGCTTCCTGTCACAGAGTTTCCACACTCACCTAGAGATGAGAGTACCCTATTAAAATGGCCTCATCTTCCTTTGAACGATGCCAATGAATGGTCTTCCCTGACCTGGGGATGGGGGGCTGGTCCCTGAGCCCTCACCCCTTGGCATGTGAGGTCACAAAGAGCAGAGGTAATTAGATAGCACTGAGTCATTGCCACTCACATCCCCTAGCCACAGGAAGAGGAAACTTTTCACAGAGGAAAATGAACTCTTCAAGCAGAGTCCACCCAGTTTGCCAATGACCAGAACCCACTCGGGCCAGACTACCACAGGCTATAACCATGCCCTACTCCTGGAGAAGTCCAGTGGGCTCCCCTAGGATATCTTACAGTTTGGATCTGCTTAGCCAACAGCTCTTTCCCCACTTGCCTGCCACCACAGAGAAAGAGGGACACTTGTAGCTCCACCTACACTGATCAGAGCTCATTGGCGGTGGTCACATCTCTCAGCCAGCTTGGCTGTTGAGTGAAATTGGCCCAGGTAGCAATTTGCCTCCCTGGGCAATTGATTCACTTGGCTTTGATTGGGCCACTGGGCTGGTCACAATCTCAGCCCCTGCTTCAGGCTCTCTTTCTCTTGGCCCCAGAGAAGAACCCAGTGAGATAGTGTGGTTCTCTCAGTGCAATGTCATCCTCATAAATTCAAGATCAACATTCTAAAGGTGAGCCACTCGCACCATCTGGCATGATGAATAATCATATCACCACCCAAGACAGAGATCCAGAATAGATGAGTCAAGGGTCCTTCTCTCTTTACACACATACCTTCTTACCATGTTTTTTACTTCAGTATGTTTTCCTTACTGAAGGAAAGGAGAGAACAGAACACTCTTTGACATAAATTGCAGCAGCGTTTTTTTGACTCCTTCTCCTAGATTAATGGAAATAAAATCAAAAATAAACAAGTGGGACCTAGTTAAACTTAAAAGCTTTTGCGCAACAAAGGAAACCATAAACAAAACAGAAAGAGAATTCACAAAATGGGAGAAAATATCTGCAAACAATGCTACTGATAAGGGATTAATTTCCAAAATATACAAACACCTCATACCACTTAATACAAAAAAAAAAAAAAAATCCCAATCAAAAAATGGGCAGAAGACTCAAATAGACATTTCTCCAAAGAAGACATAGAGATGGCCAATAGGCACATGAAAAGATGCTCAATCATTAGAGAAGTGAAACTCAGAACTACAACATGGTATCACCTTACAACAACAATGTCCATCATTAAAAAGTCTACAAATAATAAATGCTGGAGAGGGTGTGGAGAAAAAGAAACCCTCTTCATTGTTGGTGGGAATGTAAATTGGTGCAGCCAGTATCAAGAACAGTAGGGAGGTTCCTTAATAAAACTAAAAATAGAGTTACCATATGATCCAGCAATCCCACTCCTAGGTATATACCCAAAGAAAACCAGCATTTGTAAAGATACATGCACCCCAATGTTCATATCAGCACTATTTACAATAGCCAAGACATGGAAGCAACCTAAATCTCCATCGACAGAAGAATGGATAAGGAAGATGTGACAATTGAATATTACTCATTCATTAAAAAGAATGAAATAATGCCATTTGCAGCAACATGGGTGGACTTAGAGATTATCATATTAGTGAAGTAAGTCAGATAGATAACAACAAATATCACATGATATCATTTATATGTTTAATCTAAAAAATGATAAAATTGAACTGTTTACAAAACAGAAATAGACTCACAGACATAGAAAACAAACTTGTGGTTACCAAAGAGAATAGTGTGTGTGTGGGGGGGGGGGTTATAAATTAGGAGTTTAGGATTAACATATACACACTACTAATATATAAAATAGGTAAACAACAAGACCTACTATATAGCACAGGGAACTGTACTCAACATCTTGGAATAACCTATAATGGAAAGAATCTGTATAAATGAATCACTTTGCTGTACACTTGAAACTAATACAACTTTGGAAATTTCAAAAAAAATTTTTTAACTAAAAAAACACTGCTGAGCTTTTATAAATCTAATAAATTAACCTCAAAATTATAAAGTAAAAAAATTAATAGATATACAGGAGAAATGAACAATCCTGATATCATACGGGTGAGATTTCCACATAACTTTTCTTGATTATTGACAGGTAATTCAGGCAAAAATTAAATATTAACCATTTGTAAAATACAATCAAGAAGCTTAATCTAATGGAAAAAAATTGAATTCTGTACACAATTAGAAAATACCAATTATTCTCATACATACATAACATTTACAAATATTAATTATACTAAGGGGTTTGGTATCAGAGTAAAATACAAGTTAGATGTCTATAACAAAGATTTTTGTTTCTGAGAATTGGTATCTGAGTAAAATACAAGTTAGATGTCAATAACAAATTTTTTTTTAATTCTTTACATTTGAAAATTCAAAAGCACATTTCTAAGTCACAGATTAAAGAAAAATAACAATGGAAGTTTCTAAATACTTAGAACTAAATAATAAAATACTACATATATACACTACCAAATGTAAAATAGATAGCTAGTGGGAAGCTGCTGCATAAAACAGGAAGATCAACTCAATGATGGGTGATGACTTAGAGGGGTGGGATAGAGAGGGTGGGAGGCAGTCACGGAAGGGAGGGGATATGGGGATATAGGTATAAATACAGCTGATTCACTTTGTTGTACAGCAAAAACTGGCACAACAATGTAAAGCAATTATATTCCAATAAAGAGTTTAAAAAAATCTGTTAGATATAAATAGCAGGTACTTAGAAGGAAAGATATTGTCATGTTTTTATTAAAAAATTATATCAATTAATTTAATTTGCTTAAATTATCTCAAAATTAATAGGCTATGCATCTAACAAGAAATTTGAATAAAGAACAAAATTAAAAATCTAATAAAAGGAAAGAGACAACAGTGATAAGAAAGATAGACAATGAAATAAAAACAAGGAGATTAAAAAGAATATACAAAACCAAAGATTGCTTCTTTGGAAAGATTAATAAAATTGACAAAACTTTGGTAAAATTTATCCTAACAAAAGATAGAAAGCAAAAACTACATTTCTAGAAATGAAAAGTGGGTCATCACTACAGATACAGCACAAATTAAAAGTAAATAAGATAATATTTTGAAAAACTTTATGCCAAAAAATGTAAAAGATGAGTAGACAAAGTCCTAGTTACATATAAATTACCAAAATTTGTTAGAAATATACGGTCTTAATAGTCCAATAACTATTTTAAGAATTGAAGCAGTATTAAGAAATTTCCCACAAAGAAACACAACACCCAAATGCTTTTGCTGGTGTTTTCTACCAAAATATCAAGGACCAGATTATTCCCATCTTAAATAATACTTTCTGGAAAATCAAATAGTTAATACTCTCTAACTCATTCTATGAAGTTATTATAATCTTGCTATCCAAACCAGACAATATGAGAAGGGAAATTCATAGGCCATTCTCTCTCATGATCTAGATTAAAAGAAAATCTTAAAATTAAAAAGAGTTAAGTCAAACAATATGTAAAAATACTAATATACAGTGATCAATCTGAATTTATCCCAAGCAGTCAAGAGTGGTTGGCCTAAAAAGCAATCAATAAATATTAATAATTATGTTAACACATTAACCACCAGGTGAGAAATGAGAAATTCATTCTGAACATGCATCTGGGCCCATGTGGAAAAAATTTGCTTCCCACTGACACTCATTCATTTATTATTCAAGTATATTTAATGAATACAGACTCTGTTCTACATATATCTCACATGGCATTGTAATGATATATTTATGCGATAGCTTCTTTAAAGAAACTGAATACTCCTTAAAGGCAGTCAGATTCACTACTGTATCTATAGCACAACCACTGGAATAGAGTCTGCATATATAACATATATGTGTATATGTGTGATATAAGCATGGAATATTCTAAGAAACAAGGCAAAAGGTTACTTTTTGTATTGTCAGGAAAGTCATATTTGAGTTGGCAGTGACCAAACTGAAACTTACCTTAAGCAATGCATATAGCAGTAGTCAAGATATGGAAACAACTTAAATATCCATCGACAGATGAATAAATACAATGTTATTATGACTTAAAAAAAGAAGGCAATCCTGTCATTTGCAACAACACAGATGGATCTGGAGGACATTATGCTATGTGAAATAAATCAGACACAGAAAGACAAATTTTGTATTATTTCACTTATATAAGAAATCTACAATAGTCATATTCATAGAAGCAGAAAGTAGAATGGTGGTTTCCAGGAGCTGATGGGAGGGGGAAATAAGGAGGTGATGATCAAAGGGTTGAAAGTTTCAGTTATGCAAAATAAACAAGTTCTGGAGATCTCCTATACAGCATAGTGTCTATAGCAACAACACTGTATTGTGTACTTAAAATTTGCTAAGAGAATAGATCCTATATTAAATGTTTTTAACTAAAACATACACAAATAATAATGATAATAATAACAATAATTGGAACAAGAGGAAAATTTGGGAGATGAGAATACATTGTAGTGAGAAACCATATGGTGTGTGTAAGAAAGGAGTGATAAAACCGTTCATTATTGTTGGTGTTCAAAGTGTGACACACTGAGTGGTAAAAGTTGTGTCTGCAGAAGCAGTCAGAAGCATATCATGGAGGGCCTGGTTTGCAATATTGAAGAATTTGGGCTTCATTCTGCTAATATTATTAATCATATTAATAGATTCTCAAATACTGAACCATCATTGCTTTCTGGGAATGAGCTCCACTTGCGCTGCTTTATTCTATTTGCTAAAAGATTATTTAGGACATTTGTATCAATATTCATGAGTAAGATCAATATGCGGGCTTTTTTTTTTCTTTTATAGTATTTTTGTCAGGTTTTGTTATTGGTGATAATCCAGTTTAGGAAGACATTGAAAACTTTCCTCTCCAATCTATGCCAGTGATTCTCAATCTTTTCTGTGCCTAAGAATCATTTTGGAAACTTGGTAATAATGCAGATTCCCAGATCTCACTTGCAGGTCTGTACTTCAACATGTCTGGTTTAGAAAAGCAATTTGGGGGACTTCTCTGGTGGCCCAGTGGGTAAGAATCTGCACTCCCAATGCGGGGGGGCTGAGTTCAATCCCTGGTTGGGGAACTAGATCCCACATGCATGCCACAACTAAGCATTTGGATGCTGCAACTAAGAACCCACATGCTGCAACCAAAGATCCCACATGCTGCAACTAAACATGCTTCAATGAAGATCCCGTGTGCCACAACTAAGGCTCGGTGCAGCCAAAATAAATAAATAAATAAATAAATATTTTTTTTAAAAAAAGAAAAGCAATTTTGAACATCTTAGGTGCTCTTGAGTCAGATACTTTAATGGTCAAGCTTTTAAAGAAAAAATGTTGTATGTTCTGCAACAGTTTAAGTAACTTTGAAGTTACTTCTTTCTTAAAGGTTTCACAGAATTTCATCTGGAGTAGCAACATTCATATCAGGCAAAATAGACTTTAAAATAAAGGCTGTTTGTTACAAGAGACAAGGAAGGACACTACATAATGATCAAGGGATCAATCCAAGAAGAAAATATAACAATTGTAAATATTTATGCACCCAACATAGGAGCACCTCAATACATAAGGTAAATGCTAACAGCCATAAAGGGGGAAATCAACAGTAACACAATAGTAGTGGGGGACCTTAACACCCCACTTACATCAATGGACAGATCACCCAGACAGAAAATAAGGAAACACGTCTTAAATGACACATTAGACCAGCTAGACTTAAATGATAATTATAGGGCATTCCATCCAAAAGCAGCAGAATACACTTTCTTCTAAAATGCACATGGAACATTCTCCAGGATAGATCATATCTTGGGTCACAAATCAAGCCTCAGTAAATTTAAGAAAATGAAATCATATTGAGAATCTTTTCCAACCACAATGCTATGAGATTAGAAATCAATTATGGGGAAAAATCTGTAAAAAAAAAAAAAAAAAAAAAACACAAACACATGGAGGCTAAACAATATGTTATGAAATAACCAATGGGTCACTGAAGAAACCAAAGATGAAATCAAAAAATACCTAGAACAAATGACAAAGAAAACACGACAACCCAAAACCTATGGGATGCAGCAAAAGCAGTTCTAAGAGGGACGTTTATAGCAATACAATCTTACCTCAAGAAACAAGAGCCAAATAACCAACCTAACTTTACACCTAAAGCAACTAGAGAAAGAAGAACAAACAAAACCCAAAGTTAGTAGAAGGAAAGAAATCATAAAGATCAGAGCAGAAATAAATGAAATAGAGATGAAAACAGTAGCCAAAATAAATGAAACTAAAAACTGGCTAATGATAAACCTTTAGCCAGACTCATCAAGAAAAAAAAAAAAGGAGAGGAGAGGACAGAAATCAATAAAATTAGAAATGTGAAAATACTTAGGCTTTTTATGTGAGTTCTAATGTAACTTTTTTCTGTGGTAATTGTTTTGTTTAGATTTTCTGTGTCTTCTGGCCTTAATTTTATTAATGTTTATTTTCCAAGAAAACCACTCAATGTATTCAGGTTTTCAAATGTTTCCTAAGATTAGGCCTAAGTATTATTATTATTATTATTTTGATTTAATCAATAGCTATGGCTATTTCATCATTTCAGTTCCTAATTTTATGAGTAATGTTATTACTGTTAGTTTCCAGATGTTATGTTGGTTTTTCTTCTTTCATTCAAGATGTTTAAGAAATTTTGTTTTTAATTTCAATAAACCTTTGTAATGAAGTGTAATGTATATTTGGAAAAATTAAAGACCCATAAATATACTTTTTGATAAATTTCACAAAGTGAATATGCTCATTAAACAATATCAGATCAAAAAATAGAACAATATACATATCCTAGATGTTACTAGAAGTGTTCTTTCCTAATCACTAGATCGCCTCTCCAAAGGTAACTACTATTCTGAGCCCTAACACCATATATGTGTCTACTCTTCTGTGTCTGGTTTCTTTTATTCAACATTATGCTTTTGAGGTTCATACACATCCTTATATATAGCAGTATTTCAATTTCCACTTCTGTATAATATGTTTCATGAAATATGTTTTATTTCTAATATTGAATACTTCTTACATTATGTCTTATTGATTTTAATTTTAAGTTTTTTATTTTATAAGAACGAGATCTACTTTTTTTATGTTTTATTTCTAATATCCAGTTGAATACTTCTTACATTATGTCTTAGTGATTTTTTTGTTTTTTTTTTTATAAGAACACGAGATCTACCCTCTTAAACTTAAGTATACAATATAGTATTGTTAACTGTAGGTACTATGTTGTGTAGTAGATCTCTAGAACTTATTCCTCTTGCATAACTGAAACTTTATACCCATTAAACAATTCCCCATTTAACCTCACCCCAACCCCTTGAAACCACCATTCTGTTCTCTGCTTCTATAAATAAGATCCACTATTTTAGATACCTCATATAAGTGGCAACATGCAGTATTTGTCCTGTATCTGCCTTTTTTCACTTAGCATAATATCCTTAGCTCCATCCACATTGTTGTATATGGCATGATTTCTTTCTTTTAGAAATGAATAATATTCCACTGTATCTATATACCGTATTTTCTTTTTTATTGAGATATAATTGACATACAACATTAAGTTTAAGGTATACTACGGGCTCATTTGATACATTTATATACCACAATGTGATTACCACCTAGTAGCATTAGCTAACACCTCTATCATGTCACGTAACTATCCTTTCCATTTTTATACCACATTTTCTTTATTCATTCATCTGTCAATGGACATTTAGATTATTTCCATATCTTGGCTATCATGAATAATGCTGCAAAGAACATGGGAGTGCAGATATCTCTTCAAGGTCCTGATTTCAATTCTTTTGGATATATATACCCAGAAGTAAGGTTGCTGTATCATATGGTAGTTCTATTTTACATTTTTAATTGAAATATAGTTGATGTACCATATTACATAATTTACAGATGTACAACATCATGATACACAATTTTTAAAGATTATATTCCACTTATAGTTACTACAAAATACTGGCTAGTTTCCTGGTGTTGTACAACACATCCTTGTAGCTTATTTATTTTATACATAATAGTTTGTACCTCTCAATCCCCTACCCCTTTTGTGCCCTCCCCCCCTTCCTTTTGCCTACTGGTAACCACTAATTTGTTCTGTATATTTGTGAGTCTGGTTTTTTGTTGTTGTTGCATTCACTAGTTTGTTTTATTTTTTATATTCTGTATATGAGAAATCATACAGTATTCGTCTTTCTCTGTTGTACTTATTTCACTAAGCATAATGCCAAGTCCATCCACGTTCCTGCAAATTGCAACATTTCATTCTTTTTCATGGCTGAGTAATATTCTATTCTATATAGATATATATCACATTTTCTTTATCCATTCTTCTGTTGATGGACACTTAGGTTGCTTCCATATCTTGGCAATTGTAAATAATGCTGCTATGAACATTTAAGTGCATGTATCTTTTCAAATTAGTGTTTTTGTTTTTTCTGATAAATACCCAGGAGTAAAATTGCTGGGTCATGTGGTAATTCTGTTTTTAGGTTTTTGAGAAACCTCCACACTGTTTTCCACAGTGGCTGCACCAATTTACATTTCTACTAACAGTGTTTGAGGGTTCTGTTTTCTCCATAAACCTCCCCAATATTTGTTATTTGTGTCCTTTTTGATGATAGCCATTCTGACAGGTATGAGGTGACATCTCATTGTGGCTTTAATTTCCATTTCTCTGATAATTAATAATGTTGAGCAACTTTTCATGTGTGGTCAGTCAATTTTAATTTTTTGAGGAAACTCCATATTGTTTTCCAGAATGGCTGTACCGATTTACATTCCCACCAACAACGTGTAAGATTTCCCTTTTCTTTATATCCTTGCTAATACTTGTTATCTTGTTGGGTTTATTTTTATAACAGCCATTCTAAAAAGTGTGAGGTGATATCTCATTGTGGTTTTGCTTTGCTCTTCCCTAATGATGAGTGATGTTGCGAACCTTTTCATACAGCTGTTGGTTATTTGTATGTCGTCTTTTGAGACATATCTATTCAAGAAAATGGTGTTGGGAAAACTGGATATCTACATGCAAAGAATAAAAATGGACCCTTATCTTATACCATACAAAAGAATCAGCTCAAAAGGGATTAAAGACTTAAGCATAATACCTGAAACTGTAAAACTACAAGAAGAAAACAAAGGGAAATCTTCCTGAGTTTGATCTTGGCAATGATTTCTTGGATATGACACCAAAAGCACAGTCAACAAAAACAAAAATAGACAAATGGGACCCCATCAAACTAAAAATCTTCTGTAGAGTAAAGGAAACAATCAACAAAATGACAAGGCAAACAACAGAACGGGAGAAAATATTTGCAAATCCTCTATCTGTTAAGGGGTTATAATATATGAAGAACTCCTACAACTCAATAGCAAAATAATAATAATCCCATCTGAAAATGTACAAAGAACTTAGACACTTCTGTTTTGTAAATTTTTAGTTTTATTATTCTCTAATCAGAAAATATTATCTGTATTATGATTTTCTGTGGATATATGCCCAGGAGTGGGATTGCTGAATCATATGGTAGCTCCATTTTTAGTTTTTTAAGGAGCCTCCAGACTCTTTTCTATAATGGCTGCACCAATTTACATTCCCACTAACTGTGTAGCAAGGTTTCCTTTTCTCCACACTCTCTACAGCATTTATTGTTTGTAGATTTTTTTTAATTTGCACTGCATCTAGTAGTACTTCAATTTTTAATTAATTTTTATTGGAGTATAGTGGATTTACAATGTTGTGTTAGTTTCTGCTGTACAGTGAAGCGAATCAGTTATACATATACACATATCCACTCTTTTTTAGATTCTTTTCCCATATAGATCTTACTGTTTGTAGATTTTTTGATGACGGCCATTCTGACTGGTGTGAGGTGATACCTCTTTGTAGTTCTGATGTGCATTTCTCTGATAATTAGTGATGTTGAGCATTTTTCATGTGCTTTTTGGCCATCTGTATGTCTTCTTTGGAAAAATGTATATTTAAATCTTCCACTCATTTTTTTGATTTGTGTGTGTGTGTGTGTGTGTGTACTGACCTGCATGAGCTGTTTGTATATTTTGGAGATTAACCCTTTGTCGGTTACTTCATTTTCTCCCATTCTGAGCCTTGTCTTTTCATTTTGTTTACGGTTTCCTTTGCTGTGCAAAAGCTTTTAAGTTTAATTAGGTCCCATTTGTTTATTTTTGTTTTTATTTTCATTACTCTAGGAGGTGGATCAGAAAAGATCTTGCTGTGAATTATGTCAGAGAGTGTTCTGCCTATGTTTTCTTCTAAGAGCTTTATAGTATGCAGCCTTACATTTAGGTCTTTAATCCATTTTGAGTTTATTTTTCTGTATGGTGTTAGGGAGTGTTCTAATTTCATTCTTTTACATGTAGCTCTCCAGTTTGCCCAGCACCATTTATTGAAGAGGCTGTCTTTTCTCCATTGTATATTCTTGCCTCCTTTGTCATAGATTAGGTAACCATAGGTATGTGGGTTTATCTCTGGGCTTTCTATCTTGTTCTATTTATCTATATTTCTGTTTTTGTGCCAGTACCATACTGTTTTGATTACTGTAGCCTTGTAGTATAGGCTGAAGGCAGAGAGCCTGATTCCTCCAGTTCCATTTTTCTTTCTCAAGATTCCTTTGGCTATTCGGGGTCTTTTGCATTTCCATACAAACTGTAAAATTTTTTGATCTAATTCTGTGAAAAATGCCATTGGTAATTTGATAGTGATTGCATTGAATCCATAGATTGCATTGGGTAGTATAGTCATTTTCACAGTACTGATTCTTCCAATCCAAGAACGTTGTATATCTCTCCATCTGTTTGTGTCATCTTTGATTACTTTCATCAGTATCTTATAGTTCTCTGAGTTCAGGTCTTTTGCCTCCTTAGGTAGATTTATTCCTAAGTATTTTATTCTTTTTGCTGCAGTGGTAAATGAGATTGTTTCCTGAATTACTCTTTCTTTCTTTCCTTCTTTCTTTCTTTCTTTCTTTCATTCTTTGGTTGCACCAGGTCTTAGTTGCAGCAAGTAGGCTCCTTAGTTGCAGGTTACTGGCTCCCTAGTTGTGGCATGCAAACTCTTATTTGCAGCATGCATGTGGTATCTAGTTCCATGACCAGGGATCAATCCCGGGCCCCCTGCATTGGGAGCATGGAGTCTCATCCAATGTGCCAACAAGGAAGTCCCCTTAATTTCTTTTTCTGATCTTTTGTTGTTAGTGTATAGGAATGCAAGAGATTTCTCTGTGTTAGGTCCTATGTATTCTTATGTCTTTGTCTATGTGATCCATCATAGGCTGAGAGAACTGTGTTAAATATTCCTAGTGCTTACTGCATTTCTATTTTACCCTATATACTCTATAACTTTTGATTTATACACACTAATGATAGTTTATTTCTGCATAAATATTCTAGAATTAAGCCATATTGTCTTGTTTATAGTTCTTTGCCTTAAAATCAAAATTCTATGATGTTAAAATCATGGCCCCTCTTTTTAAATATGCATTTGACTACTATGTCATTGTCCATCTTTTTTTAGGTGCAATCTTTCTTTGTCATTTTATGACCTTTATTAAGGTATAATTTATATACAATAAACCAAACATAGTTAAATTATATATAATTTGATAATTTTGAAATATGTATACACCTGTGAAAATATCAAAATAATCAAGATAATTACATATCCATCACTCCCAAAAGTTTTCTCATGTTACTTTGTAATCCCTCCTTCTTGTCTCAATCTCCACCTCAATGGAAGCAATCACTGTTCTGTTTTATTTCACTAAATATTAATTGGAGTTTTCTAGAATATTTACAAGTGGAGTCATACAGCATGAACTCCTTTTTTGTCTGGCTTCTTTCATTCAGCATAATTATTTTGAGATTCATCCTTACTATGGCATGCATCAATAGTTTATTCCTTTCATTAATTTTTATTATTGAATAATATTTCATTCTATGGATATAGCACATTTTATTTGTGCATTCACTTTTTGATGGACATTTGAGTTGTTTTCACCTTTTGTCTATTACAAATAGCCAAATAAAGCTGCTATAAGCATTAGTATACAAGTCTTCATATAGATATGGTTTCATTTCATTTGGGTAAATACCTGGATTATATGGTAGATGTATTTTTATCTTTTTAAGAAACTACCAAACTGTTTTTCCAAACTTTTTGGATCATTTTACATTCCTACCAGCAGTGAATTTTATCTTGTTTGGGTGCTGAATACATTTTGCATTACTTAAAATATTCTTAACCTTTTTTCTGGGACACAGTTATTTGGAAAGAGTTTAATCCTTTTGAATCTTGCTTATAAGCTTTTAGGCAAGACTGGAGTAGTATTTATGCTAGAGCTAATTTTGCCTCATGAATAAGACAACTCCATTCTGAGTACTCTACTCAATGCCCTATGACGAGGTTTCCCAGCTTGGCTGATGGGAACAAAAACTACTATTCCTGGCTCTGTGTGAACTCCAGAAATGATTTCCTATTTGATATGTTTGCACGGTTCTTTCATCCAGCCTTGAATGGTTTCTTTACATACACATTCTGCTCAGTTCTTTCTTAAATACTGAGAGGGTTTTCTGAAGTCCTCTCTATGCAACTCTCTTCTTCAATACTCTGTCCTGCTAACTCTAGCTCTTTTGGTCTCATTGGACTCTCAACTCTGTCTCCACAATGAAAATGTCTGCCAGGTTCTACCTGAGTTTCTCCTCAAGTTTGTCAATCATAGATAAGCTAAGCAAGCATAGATTTCAACACACTTGTTTCTCATCTTTCAGAGGACACTGTCTTTCATTGCCCAGTATCTTACACGCACGCGCACACACACACACACACACACACGAGGGTGAGTCAAATATTATCCTGACTCTGGCTGTAGAATTTATTTTAATTAACTTTCAGAAAAGACAAATGCATCATTTTTCAACACAATCTCCTTGCTTTTCAATACACTTTGCACATCTGTCAACAAGCTTCTGTATTCCCTCACTAAAAAATGTTTTAGGCTGAGCTGTAAGCCACGAATGCACCACTGTCTTCACTTCTTCATCAGAAGTGAATCTTTTTGTAGGGCTGCTGACACTAGTGCGACCTTCCTTGAACTTCTCTATCCATTCATACACATGTCTTCGTGAGAAAACACTTTCCCCATACTGCGCACAAAGCCTTCAATAAATAATGGTACCAGGTACACCCTCAGACCACAAAAAAATGAATCACTGCATGCTGCTCTTCTTTCTTGTAAATCACAAGTGGGGCATCCACTTTTGATCGCATCACAATTACAAATGAACTGATATAACACATTCACACCTGTACAGCAGTGACTGGGGAGACAGTAGCCTTGGACAGAAAGTGCTGATAAGACAGTGTGGATAACAGAAGTTATAATATAACTGGAGTGCGCATAATTTTTTACTCACTCTCACATATATATATTCTTAGATGATGGGTAGATAGATTATAGCTAGGTAATAGGTACATATAGATAGATAGATGATAGATAGATACATAGATAGATAGATAGATAGATAGATAGATAGATAGATAGATAGATAATAGATAGATAAAATAAATAGATATCCAGTCCCTGCTACTTCATCTTATTTTGAGTGTGTCTCCAGTGAATATATATATATATATTCAGCTAAGTGTCTTTTTTAATGGTAAAATTGTCTCATTTCTATTTATTGATATGTCATTTTTTGCTTTTATTTGTTCCTTTGTGTTATGCATTGTTTAGAATATTTCCTTTGTGTTTTGTCTTTTCCTATATTATCTACTTTTCTTTGTTTTATTTCAATTATGCCTTTTAAAGTTTATACAGTTTTTAGGTGCCAAATGCTACTTTAATAACTATAGCTTTAGATGAATAACTTAAATCATGATTTCTTTAATTATAAACTGCAGAAAATACATTAGTGTCTACCCACTATTGTAGATAAGAAAATAACTACACAATACATCTTCAGACTCTAAATCCACTTCCACCTCCTAACTTCAATTTTTTTATGTTCATATTTTTAGCTTTTCTAGTGGTTATCATCACATATACAAGTGATATACTAAAAATAATTTTATTTCATCATCTTTTAAGCAATCACTGTGAAAGTTAAAGGAATAATTACATTTAAATATTCTCCCAACTCCCAATTTATACCTTCTGATTTAGATCAGAAAAAATATTAACATTATTATTTTTATATCATTAAATGTTGTGGCAGAAAATGGATATACACCAATCTCATTTCCTCTTCCTAGGAACACAGAAAGTCTACATTTGCCAGCACCCCTTGCAGTTAGGTTGGACCATGTGACCAATTATACCAAAAGAATGTGAACAGAAATGATTTATACAACTTCCAGGTTTGGCCTCTAGAATGTTCTATGAGAGTCTTCCCTCTCTCACTCTTGTGCTGTCTCTCTCTCCCATGCATTTACATGCAAGTGAATGATTCCCAGACAGCAGAACCACACATTGAAAAGGGCCTTGAATTCCTGAGTCACTGTGTGGAGAAGAGCCACTTAGAGAGTCACTTAACCTGTAGCAGACAGTGATGTGAATAAGAAATAACCCTTTACCAGGTTAATGCTCTGATATTTGGATAGTGCTTATTATAACAGCTATAAACCCTTTTCTTAAATAATGCAATTGTTTTTATATTCTGGTATGTAAACATATATCCCACATTTTGTTTTTAAAATATATTCCATGTTCATCACAAATCCCTTTATAAAATTTTCTTCACATGTATCTTAATTGGTTGATTTTTTCATAAAGAAAGATTGATAGGGATTTTTTCACCTACTCTGGTGGTAAAATCTGATGATTTGGTAGGATGAATGATGACCCCTCCCCTCAAGATGTCTATGTCCTAATTCTGGGATGCTGTGAATATGTTATGTCAAATTTTAAGAGACAATCCATTGGTGGAATTAAGATTACTAGTCAGTTGACATTAAGATAGAGAGATTATCCTATATTATCCAGCTGTGCCCAATGTAATCACATGAACCTCATGAGACTCTAAGCAGAGAAACCACCAACCTAAGTGGCACATAGCCTTCTGAAATATGAAAGTGATAATTTCTATTGCTTTAAGCCTTGGAGTTTGAGGTAATTTGTTACACCTTCATTAGAAAATTATTATACCTGCATTCTTGCATGTTTAAAGTATCTGTCTGGGTATAAATATTTTTCTCATTTTACTCCACTTAAGGCATCTTAGGCATTTCTTCACTGTTTTCTAGACTTGATTATTATTGTGTAGAAGTCTGATGCCAGCCCAGTTCTTTGGTCCTTGTAGTTGTACCCATAGCAATTTTTCTTTTTTTTTTCTTTTTTTTCTTTTTTTAGCATTTTTTTCTTGACATTCGAAGTACAGTAACCTTAGCAGATTGTGTCTTGGTAGGGATATATAACATACAAGCTGAAAATCAGGGACCAATAAGAGGCTCCATGTAGATAAGCAAGAATGGGTATTGTGAAACTCATCTCAGGCAGAGCCTCCCAGGTGGTATTTACCATGACCCTTAGTTTTCAGGATGCTCACTACAAATACTTGGAAAAGACAGGCTATGCACTCTGATTGTGCAAGTTATGATCTTGTAGTTTTACTTTTTGTTTTATTTTTCTGTTCCCTTTTTCAGAATTATCAATTATGCATCTGTTGTATCTCTATCATTTACATATTTATACTTTTTTGCTCAGATCTTCTCAGCTCCCTTTTCTACTCCATCGCAATTTGATCTATTTCAAGCCACTGGAGTGGATGTGTATACAATGACTCTGATTGTATATTCGGCGGTGTCTAACTTCTCATTTTTGTTATTCCTTGTGCTTTTTATTTCTCTATTTTTTATTATTTCACATTATATATCTTTCTGGAGCTCTACCAGTTCATTTGTCATTTCCTATTGTCTGATTATTATCTTTTCTTTGAATTTATGGAGCTCATCTTTGAGATCCTGTTTCAGAAATTCCATATTTTCTTTAATTTATTTTATTTGAGAAAGAAGTCTTTGTTCAATATTTTCTTCTGCTTTGTGGCATATTTCTTGTCATGTATGCTTCAACTGCCTCATTTGTTATAATACTTTCCCTCATCTCCATTATAATATCTCAACATGCCCTGTTGATTCACTTTTGATTGTCACTCATCTTTTAATAGGGAGCAATCTTTGGTTGAGAATATACTGTGAAGAGAAGTACTGGAATAGTAAGCTTGGATAATCAGAAACTTAATTTTTTTTCCTAAGAAAATTTTCTCCCCAGTATTCTCCCCTAAGGATATGTATGTGTGCTGAGGAAGCAGTAAATCTCCATAGGGTCACAGATTCTACATATGATAATTCCATGTTTATCTCACTTTCATTGGCCAAGATGAAAAGCCACAGAGTAGATTGCAAACAAATCAATAAATGCACACCACATTCATGTTCTAACCCATGGTGCTTTCAGAGTGCATGTCTCTGTTAGTTCTGAGCATTGTTTTTCCAAGATTTCAGAGAAAAAAAATAATTACTTGGGCAGTTGCCCTGTCCTTTCTCTAACTTAGGCTGCAGGATCCTTGCCTCTGTCTACTTTCATCATGAACACTGACCAAGGTGCTTTTTATTTGCCCAAATTAACTTAAATTTGTTCCATCTTCTAATAGTTTTCACATCTACAGCTTTACTCCATATCCCCCATTGCCAATGCAGGTTTATTTTCACTTTTATAGTTATTCTGATATTTTGATGATATTTGGAAGATATGATGAAGTGGCATCAAGAATACAATTGTCCATCTTGAATTAAAAGACTGTCCAATGGATTTAAATATTTTCTTTAAAAATTTGCTTACCCTGACTTATATGAGGAGACTCAGATGATTCCACTTAATGGACAGGGAAGGTGCATTGATATACATGAACACTTGACTGTGTACAGCTTCTCAGAGAAGTCATGGATGCTCTTTTAACCAAGAAGTTGGCTTCTCTGCTATCCAAAAGAAAGGGCATCAGAACAGCCAAAATATCTGCTGTGCAAATGTTTCCTTCACTGCTCTTTGAAATCTCTATTCTATGCTGACTTTCATAGGAAGTATAAAATCTTCCATACTCAGTCACCTGGGAAGCTGTGATGTTAACTGCCAAGGATCTGCGTGACATAAAAGCTGAAACCAAAGGGCAAGAAGAGGCTCCATGCGGATAAACAAGCGTGGGCACTGTGAACCCCATGCCAGGCATATATTGTGAATTTGTGAGAGGGGATGTGGAGCATCACAGGTGGCATTTCCTCTGGCCATTAGTTTTTAGGATGCTCTCTGAAAATTCTCAGCAGAGGAAATGGCAGGAGTAATGAGTCAGTTTTCAAAGCCCTCTCCAACAACCTTCAGATTTGATGCATTCACACTGCACTTAAAAATTTCAGTCAACTTGCCAGTATTTTTAGGAGCGTTCCAAATGGGTCACCTTTCAAAGAAAGAATTGGAGGCAAGCTGAAAAAAACAGCAGGCACTCAATAAATGCTTCTATGAATGAATGAAATGAATGAATGTGTGAGAGAGTTAATGAAAAGCCTACAACCTAAAGAGTCTAAATCTGTAAATGATAAGAAAAGTACATTTCCTGAAGAAACTATTTCATCTCAATTTGAAAATACTAATTTCTGGCCTCAGGAGGCTATATAATGTACTGTCCAAGCAGGTCAACTGGTAATCATAAAAATAGTTTTTCCTGACAAAGCTCGTTATCAGAAAAAGTAAAACCTGATAACTTGTTCATGCCTTCTGCTTGAGCCCTTGAATCTGTTTGGTTCAAATATGAAGCCCAGACCCTTTTGGATTTTACCCAGCTTTACAGACATTCAAGGAAGTTTCAGCTGCATTAGACTTGATATCTGTCCATTAAAAGGTGTAAACCACAGGTGGACTTAAGAGGGACCCAAAATAGAGAGCTAAAGTACATAGTCCTTCATCTTTCACTGGGATGCCTGGTAGAAGCCAAGATTTACATCTTCAGAAAAAGGGCAAATCTATGGCTTCCATAAATGGTAGAGTTTGATTATCTTGTTGTAAGTTAATAAAAACTTTGTAAAAAAATTAAAACCACCACAATGACAAGTGTCTGAAACTGAAGTATACTTCTTGACTAGAAGATTCTTAAGGGCTATCATGGAAATTAAGTATGCTGTGAAAAAAATCAGAAGCTGTTATCTCAATCTCTATTATGGGAACTTCCATGATTTCCTGTAAGCCACACCTTAAGGTGCTCCTCTCACTACATTATGGAATGGATGTTTTATAGCTTTGATATTGGGAGAATTTTGCTAAGTATAAAAATGTTCTATAAACTGCACAAGGTTATGCAAATGTTAGTTGTCCTTGTTGCTAGTGTTCTTAGGTGTACTTAGATGTCAATAGTGGAATTAAAGTCATCTAGAGGAGAACTGGAGTCCCTTTTCCCTAACTCTTCTCACAGATTAGCCATAACTTAACATTTCTGAGGGAAATATTGTGTTAATTACATATCTTTCTTTTTAAACTTTCAACTTGTTTGCGGCCTCCCAGAATTCACAAGTTGAAGCCATAATCCCTAATGTGATGGTTTGTGGAAGTAGAGCTTTTCAGAGGTAATTAAGTCATGAGTGTGGAGCCCTAATAAGAGACATGAGAGAGAAACTGTCTCCAGCATGTGAAGGTTCAGCAAGAAGGCACCTGCATGCAAATCAGAAAGAGGGTCTTTGCCATGAACCAACTCAGATGGCACCTTGACCTTGGATTTCTCAGCATCCAGAACTGTGAGAAATAAATATCTGTTGTTTAAACCACCCAGTCTATGGTGTTTGTTACAGCAACTCAAACTTAGATACAGCTCAAAAAAAATTGGGGGGAAACTTTAGCCTAAGTTCTTCCTCTCTTTACAACTGACAAGATAAGAATTCAGTGATGAAATAATGGACAGGGTAACTAAGTTCCTTGACCCATCTCTATCTGCACCTTAGGAATGATAATATTGACCCCTCACTTCTTTCCAGTAATCCTGTCAAGAAGGACAGTGTAAGAAAGGTCTCTAAGCTTCTGGAAACAGAGAGCTTAAATCAATTTAAGACATTTAACACCTAACACAGTTTGTCCCTGTTCCCATTTCCTAGTAAGCATGGAGGATAAGGAATTGATGAGAACATTCGCACAAATGTTTAAACATGCTAGAATAGACTTTGCTCTGGTGTAGCATGGGCCAAATTCCACTGCAGAAAATATTGAAATGAAAGATTTTACACATCAAAATGTTTTTAGTGTCAAACTAGGGGCCAGGAGTAATTGACACACTATCTTTAACAAAACTAAAACTTGGCACAGTCCCTTAAAATTCATTATTAGAAGATTATGACCTCCCTGGTGGTCCAGTGGTTAAGACTCTGCACTCCCAATGCAGGGGTCCAGAGTTCGATCCCTGGTCATGGAACTATGTCCCGCATGCCACAACTAAAAAAGATCCCGCATGCTGCAACAAAGATCTCGTACACGGCAATGAAGATCCCACGTGCCACAACTAAGACTCGGCGCAGCCAAATAAATAAATAAATATTTTTTAAAAAGATTAAAGAATCATGTTACCTAATGTTTCAAACAAATAAAAAAATCTTAAAATGTACTCATCCAGTCTATATGCAAATGGCAACAATGATAGAAATCTCATTAAAAGCCCCTAATATTCCTTTATTAAAAGTTTAACATTCCACTCCACTATAAAAACACCCAACAAACTAGGAATAGAAGGGAACTTTCTCAGGCTGATAAAGAGAATCTAAAAAAAATCCACAGGTAACATCATACTTAATGGGGAAAGAGTGGGTGCTTTCCCCCTAAATCAGGAACAAGAAAAGGATGTTTCCCTCTTGCCACATCTATTCAACATTGTAATGGAGCTTCTGGACAGGTCATTTTACCAATAGAAAGAAATAAAAGACATACAGACTGGAAAGGAATGAGTAAAATTATTTCTACTCTCAGATGGGATAATCTTAAATATAGAAAATCCTAAGGAATCTGTTGGAAAAAAACTATTGGAACAAATAAGCAAGTTCAGCAATATTGCAAGATACAAGGTCAATATACAAAAATCACTTGCATAAACAATCTGAAAATGGAATTAAGAAAACAGTTCTGTTGTCAATAAGCATCAAAAAGAATAAGATACTTACCTATAAAACATTCTTAAAATAAAGATCTAAATAAGTTGAAAAACACCCAGTATCCATGAGTCAGAAGATTTAACATTGTTAAGATGACAATACTCCCCAAAATTATCTACAGATTCAATATAGTCTCTATCAGAATCCCAGCTTATTTCTTTGTAGAAATTTACAAGCTGATTCTAAAATTCATATGGAATTTCAAGGGACCCAGAATAGCCAAAACATCTCTAAAAAGAAGAACAAGTAGTGGGACTCACACATCCTGATTTCAAGACTTACTACAAGGCCACGGTAATAAAGATAGTGTATTACCAACACAAACATAGACATTATAGATAATTGGAATAGAACCAAGGGTCCAAAAATACATTCATGCGTCTATGTTCAACTGATTTTTAACAAGGGTGTCAAGACTACTGAATGGGGAAAGAATGATGTTCTCAATAAATGGTTCTGGAAAAACTGGATTCAAAAGAATGTAGCTGAACCCTCACTTCACGCTATATACAAAAAGTAATTCAATTGTAACAGCTTTCTGTGGTTTGAATGTGTTCCTCCAAAACTGACATGTTGAAATCCTAAGTCCCAAATATCATGGTATTAGAAAGTGGGAACTTAGGAGGTAGGTCATGAGGGTGGAGCCCTCATGAATGGGATTAGCATCCTTATAAAAGAGGCTCCAGAAAGATCCTTAGCTTCTTCCACCATATGAGGACATAGCAAGAAGGCTATGAACTAAAGAGAGGGCATTCACCCAGTCATGTTGGCACTCTGATCTTGGACTTTCCAGCCTCTAAAACCATGAGAAATAAATGTTGTTTATAAACTAGCAACTCTGTGCTATTTTGTTATAGCAAGTTGAATAGACTAAGATAAATCTAAAACTATATATTCTTAGAAGAAAACATATGGTACATCTCCATGATCTTGGTTTTAGCAAAGGAGTCTTTTGTATAATACCAAAAGCATGAGCAACAACAAAAAATAGGTAAATTGGACTTTATCAAAATTAAAAATTCTTTGCTTCAAAGCAAAGACTATCAAAAAGGTACAAACACAACCCACAAAATGTGAGAAAATATTTGCAAATCATATATCTGGTAAAGGGCTTATATCTAGACTATATAAAGAACTATCATCACTCAACAGTGAAAAGACAAAAAGTCAAATTAAAAAATGGGCAAAGAGTATGAATCCAGTGACAGGGCAAGAATAAAGATGCAGATGTAGAGAATGGACTTGAGGATATGGGGTGGGGATGGGCGAAGAGGAAGCTCGGATGAAGTGAGAGAGTAGCATTAACATAGATACACCACCAAATGTAAAATAGCTAGTGGGAAGTTGCTGTATAAGAAAGGGAGATCAACTCGATGATGGGTGATGACTTAGAAGGCTGGAATAGGGAGTGTGGGAGGGAGTCGCGGGAGGGAGGGGATATGGGGATATATGTTTAAATACAGCTGATTCACTTTGGTGTACCTCAAAAGCTGGTGCAAGAGTGTAAAGCAATTATATTCCAATAAAGAGCTTAAAAAAATCAGGCTACATATTATACAAAATGAAAAAGTCACTAATGCAGAGTATCACGTGAATTACTTAAAAGATATGCTACAAATGTGTTTATATCAATAAAGTACCTAATAGCTTTGGTAGCTATTTACTTTTCAATTAAAACTGAGATATAGATGGCTTCATAGAGTATAATTCTAAAACCATTCCTTATTTGTTTATTCAACTTAAGAACCTGTAATATTGTTGAACCTGGGAGACAATGATATGAAAACCCAGGTATGGATTCTTACTTGGTGTATGTGCTCTCTATTATTTTATTTCTGTATCTTAATCATAATCAAATGTGTATTTGAATAATAAAATCTAGTATGATCTTTAAAAAATGGGCAAAGAGTGTGAATAGACATTTCTCCAAGTAAGATATACAAATGGCAAAAAAAAAAAAAAACACATAAAAAGATGCTGGACATCATTAGTCATCAGGCAAATACAAATCCAAAGAGCAATGTGATACCACTTCACATTCACTAGGATAACTAGAAACGAAAAGTCCGATAGTAACAAGTGTTGGTGTGAAGGTGGGGAAAGCAGAACCCTCATACATTGCTGGTGGGAATGTAAAATGATGCAATCACTTTGGAAAACATTCTGGTAGTGCCTCAAATGATTATACATAGTTACCATGTGACCCAGCAATTCAACTTCTAGGTGTGTATCCAAGGGAAATTAAACCATATATCACACAAAAACTTGTACATGATTGTTTTTAGCAGCATTATTCATAATATCCAAAAAGTGGAAACAATCCAAATGTCCATCAATTAATGAAAGGATAAACAAAATGTGTTATATGCATATATTATTTGGCCATATGAAGGAATGAAGTACTGACACATGCTGCAACTTGGATGAACCTCAAAAACATTATGCTATGTGAAAGAAGGCAATCATAGAAGTCCACATAGTATGTGATTCCATTCATATGAAAGTCCAGAATAGTTAAATCTATAGACAAGAAGTAGATCAGTGGTTGGTTAGGGCAGGGTTGGGAGGTGAGTGAGGATATAGGTAAAGGGTATGGGGTTTCTTTTTGCAGTGATATAGATGTTCTAAAATTGAATATATATATGTGGTTGCACATATATATGAATATACTAAAAACATTGAATTATACATTTTAAATGGGTGAATTGTATGGTAGCAAGTTATACCTCAATAAAGCTGTTTAGAAAAAAAAAGAAAGAAAGAAAACTCAGACTTGTAACTTTGAATTAAAGGGTAAAATTCGACAGAAACTCTCTAAGAATAACTCTCTCCTTGGAGTAAATAAGTAAAAGTTAAAGAGAGGCAGAAGGAAAAAATTAACATTCGTTTAATTCACTTCAAAAAATATAGAGAGGGATGTGTACCAAATAGAAAATTAGAAAATAAGACAGTCAAAATCCTGCTTGGAGCTTACATTATTTTGTTGTTGTTTAACAGAAACTTATATAACTGCTTAAGTGCCAGGCATTATCCAAAGGACAAATATTAACTTCTTTAGTCCTCACAAAATACTATCAATTATTATTATTCCCATTTTACATATGAAGATACAACTGAAGCCTTGATTCAAGCCTCATCTGGACTATTGCAGCAACCTTCCGATGAGTCTTGCTGTCTCCAGACTTGCCCCCACCCATTCCATCTTCCTCAGTGCTGCCAAGGTTATCTTTCTAAAACCAAACCAAACCATATACTCTTTAAACTCTTCAGTGACTTTCCACTAAGAACAAAGTCCCAGTGAACAACACCCTTCATTTATGACCCCCGCCTAACTCTGCAACCTATTGCTTGCCTCATTTTCTCTTTACACAGTCAGCTCTAGCTATGCAGAGCTACTTTTGGTTTCCCAAACTAGGAAGGAGTTTTCACATCTCTGGGCCTTAGTACATACTTCTCTCTGATTTTCCTTTCTGTCTTCCAACATGTATCCTGACTAGCATACATATATCTTAAAGACTCAACTTCAAGATTTCCTTATCAGTTAACCTTTCCTGACAATCTGTCACTCCCAGTAGAATTGACCAGCCTCTCTTCTTTATCCCATTATAGCTGGTATTCCTATCAAAGCACCTGCAACACTTTTTTAGCATGAACTCTTTTAGATATCTGTATCTCCTTACTAAATGATAAGATTATTGAAGTTAGGAATCTAGACATATTTATTTCTGTTCATTGAGTTTTTGACATATTATCTGAAACCATGGTACATAATCAATATATATTTATTTAACAAGTGGCTACATGAATAAATGAATCAATCAATAGATGAAGTAATTTAAATTTCTATGAATAAATCAATGAATCAATCAATAGATCAAGTGATGTGAATTTTCTGAAAACTTCACTTCTGCATAGAGTTTATTGTCCCTCTACAAGCTATGCTGAGTCAAAAGACATTCATCATCATGTGCCTCCTCAGGAGCCTAAAATGCTTCCATTCTGAGTACACCAAATGACTACATGACAAAGAATGCTCATAGTACCAATTGCCTTTTGTTGAATGTTTCTTATGTTCTAGGCACATTGCTTATCAGTTTCCATATAAATTGTTTTATCTCCTTAAGCCCATTTCTTAATGTACAAAATTAAGGTGTTATTATGTATTTCATAGATCTATTGTGAAGGTAAATGAGCAAATCTGTATATCTATGGATATATATTCCCCCCAAAAAATCAGATAGGGCACAGTGTAGTCTACCTGAAATTTAGGTCTAATCCTGAGATCTATAGGCTTGCTCTGATTCTATTTAAACCCTTAAAATAATTCCATGAATTTGCATATTTCTTTATCTTCAAGTGTCTTTCATACTCAGTATATAATTTGGTCCTTACAATGTCCATATGCAGTACTTAGAGTGCGGATTATTGTTCACCATTTCACAAACAGGAAGAGGTTAAATAGACATACTACAATAATAAGGCAAGTTTGTGACACAGCCAACACTAGAACCCAGATCTCCCCACAGGGCATTTGCATTTTTTATATTGGGGTCATTTATGATAAAGTCTCATATTCTAAAATTGATGTCATTTAAATGAGCACATTTGGTACAACTCTTTTGTAAGAAACTCATAAAAAGTTTTTGAAATTAAATCCCACTGCTTGGCTTCTGTTCATATAGAACATTTTTTTCTTCTCTTTAAGCCTTCAAAATTTCTCCACTCTCATCTTGAGGAAGAGGTCTACATTTTCCGCATTGTTTACAATTAGTTTGTCATTATAGGGCTGGAAGTTTCAGGTGAAGTTAACTGCCAAGTCTGCTGACTTCTTAATAATGCCCAGTGTGACATCTCTGGGGGGATTGTAAGAAATAATTTTTAATTGCTCAACTTTGAACAATGCACTGAGGCTAATCATGCCTTCTGAGCCTGGAGGAATCTCTCAGATACAAAGCTGTTAGACATGTTCTGTAAGTTCCTTTATGAACCATTCAAACATTAAAAACCCTAGACCCTTAGTAGTCACACCATAGCCCTTTTCTTTAATATGTTTCAAATGGAAAATATTTGAATTTGGAGGGAAAGAATGATTTTACAATATTTAGTCTGAGCCACCTCTAGAAGAAGGTATTCATTGATTCATTCATTATTTCAACAAATATTTATGGGTTTACCTGCCGTACCTTAGGCACTGCTGGAATTGGGATAAAGCATTTGATAATCTTACTTCATATTACATTAATTCAGGTTACCTTCCTTTATTATAAACTTACAGCTTATATTGTTACCATTGTATTGTCATAGGCAAGATGGGACATTTGTCTCAAACCTTACTTTATTTTTTCAATCTGGTATTTACAGATATATTCAAAGCTAAATAAAGCAGTATTGTGGGTTCCCTTTAGTGATCATTCATTAAGGTATTTTTCTTATATTTCTTCTTTTATTGATCACTAGCTTTCAAAGGCAAGTTCTTGTCTTTGTGTTTGACAGCAAGGGCCAAATACAGAGACCCACTTGGGTACCGTGCAATTACAAAAAATTAATATTTACCATGAATTTTTTTAAAAAGAAAAAGATGTGTTCCGTTTGTCTGGGATCAACCCCAAAGCATCACAGGTGGGAAGAACATTTTTCCAATTGAAGATGAGCACATTATTTTTCAATGTTAAGACAAATTTCCTTATATTTCTGTTTAAAGACTATTATGAGATGTTTGGCTGATCAGTCCTCTCCAGAATCTTATCTCTCCTTTCTTCTGCTAACACATGGCTCAGGTCTACCTCGTAATATAAGGGAAAGGGAGAAGGAAGAATTGTTACTTGCCAAATGAAGATTATAGTTTTGTACATTACTCCAGACAGGCACCCAAGGACTATGATGAGGAATTGCCTACACTACAGTTAGCCCTTTGGAATCTACTACACACTCTTTCTTTTGCTCATCCTCTGATTAAGGATCTCTCAAGAGTACATCAGAAGCAGAGTTACTGAAGAGGTCTTCTACTAGTCACAATCTTTCCAAAACAGAGAAATGTATTCCCACCAGCTTAGACCCCAACCCCTGCCTCTTTCCCTTTGCCCACAGGAACTCCTGCTGTTCAGTCTTCGAAGGTTTTCATTTGACTGTTAGGATACATCCCCACACTAAGCTACAGAATCCACAAGTGTTTCCCTTTTTTACCTTAACCCAGATATTTCCTGCCACCATTTTACTAGGACTTAACATAACTTCCTTAGTTGTCCTCCATATACAGGAAAGATATTTATGACCCACTATCAAAAAATAATGCTTTGATCAACATCCATTTATGATAAAAGCTCTCCAGAAAATGGGCATAGAAGGAAATTACCTCAACATAATAAAAGCCATATATAAGAAACCAAAAGCCAACATTGTTCTAAATGGAGAAAAAAATGAAAGAATTCTCTCGAAGAACAGGAACAAGACAAGTGTGCCCACTCTCACCATTATTACTCAACACAGTTCTGGAAGTTTTAGCCACAGCAATCAGAGAAGAAAAAGAAATAAAAGGAATCCAAATTGGAAAAGAAGTAAAATCGTCACTCTTTGCAGATGACATGATATTATACATAGAAAACCCTAAAAACTCTACAAGAAAACTGCTAGCACTAATTGATGAATTTAGTAAAGTAGCAGGATACAAAATGAATGTGCAGAAATCTCTTGCATTCCTATACACTAACAATGAAATGTTAGAAAGAGAAATTAAGGAAACTCTCCCATTTACCATGGCAACAAAAAGAATAAAATACCTGGAATAAACTTGCCTAAGGAGGCAAAAGACCTGTACACAGAAAACTATAAGTCACTGATGAAAGAAATCAAAGACAATACAAACAGATGGACAGACATACCATGTTCTTGGATTGGAAGAATCAATATTGTGAAAATGCCTATATTACCCAAAGCAATTTACAGATTCAACATAATCCCTATCAAATTACCAATGGTATTTTTCACAGAACTAGAACAAGAAATCTTATGATTTGTATGGAAATGCAAAAGAACCCGAATAGCCAAAGCAATCTTAAGAAGGAAAGATGGAGTTGGTGGAATCAGGCTTCCTGACTTCAAACTATACTACAAGGCCACAGTGATCAAGACAGTGTGGTACTGGCACAAAAATAGAAAGGAAGATCAATGGAACAGAATAGAGAACTCAGAGGTAAACCCAAGCACATATGGGCACCTTATCTTTGACAAAGGAGGCAAGAATGTACAATGAAAAAAAGACAGCCTCTTCAATAAGTGGTGCTGGGAAAATTGGACAGCTACATGGAAAAGAATGAAATTAGAACACTTCCTAACACCATACACAAAAACAAACTCAAAATGGATTAAAGACCTCAATGTAAGGCCAGACACTATAAAACTCCTAGAGGAAAACATAGGCAGAACACTCTATGGCATACATCAAAGCAAGATCCTTTTGGACCCACCTCCTAGAATCATGGAAATAAAATCAAGAATAAACAAATGGGACCTCATGAAACTTAAAATCTTTTGCACAGCAAAAGAAACGATAAACAAGACAAGAAGACAACCCTCAGAATGGGAGAAAATACTTGCCAACAAAGCAACTGACAAAGGATTAATCTCCAAAATATACAAGCAGCTCCTGCAGCTTCATACCAGAAAAAGCAAATAACCCAATCCACAGATGGGCAGAAGACCTAAATAGACATTTCTCCAAAGAAGACATCCAGATGGCTAACAAACACATGAAAAGATGCTCAACATCACTAATCATTAGAGAAATGCAAGTCAAAGCCACAATGAGGTTTCACCTCACACAGGTCACAATGGCCATCATCAAAAAAATCTAGAAACAATAAGTGTTGGAGAGGGTGTGGAGAAAAGGGAACTCTCCTGCACTGTTGGTGGGAATGTGAGTTGGTACAGCCACTGTGGAAAACAGTTTGGAGATTCATTAAAAAACTAAAAATGGAACTACCATAAGATCCAGTAATCCCACTACTGGACATATACCCAGAGAAAACCATAATCCAAAAAGAAATATGTACCATAATGTTCATTGCAGCACTATTTACAATAGCCAGGACATGGAAGCAACCTAAATGCCCATCACCAGATGAATGGATAAAGAAGATGTGGCACATATATACAATGGAATATTACTCAGCCATAAAAAGGAATGAAATGGAGCTATATGTAATGAGGTGGCTAGACCTAGAGACTGTCATACAGAGTGAAGTAAGCCAGAAAGAGAAAAACAAATACTGTATGCTAACTCATATATATGGAATCTAAAATAATGGTACTCATGAACCCAGTGATAGGGCAAGAATAAGGATGTAGATGCAGAGAATGGACTGGAGGACACGGGGTTGGGCAGGGAGCGAAGGGGAAGCTGGGCTGAAGTGAGAGAGTAGCATAGACATATATACACTACCAACTGTAAAATACATAGCTAGTGGGAAGTTGCTGTATAACAAAGGGAGATCAACTTGATGATGGGCGATACCTTGGAGTGCCAGGACAGGGAGGGTGGGAGGGAGTCACGGGAGGGAGGGGATATGGGAATATATGTATAAATACAGCTGATTCACTTTGGTGTGCCTCAAAATCTGGTACAAGAGTGTAAAGCAATTATATTCCAATAAAGAGATTTAAAAAAAAAAAGAATGCTTTGAATAGGAATAGTTTCTCTAGAACCAAGAATGTCATAACTGGAATGGGCCTTAGAAATGGTCTCTACAGAAAAATCAAAAACAAAAACAAAAAACCTGAGCCCCAGAAACTCGAAGTGCCTTGCCCAATGTCAGACAGTTTGTAAGGTGTCCACTCTCTCATTAGGTCCTCCCTTTTAACCAACTTGAGAAATGACACATTAGGGATGCATTCAGTGGTCATATGGCTGACTGGAGTTAAGTACTCTCATAAGAACTGATTCTTTATCTTAAATATTACTATTTTCTAATAGGCAGGGAAAAAATCTTCAGCCAAAGATTGATGTCTTAAAAAAGTGTTAACAATATCATGTCAATCTGAATTACCCAAAGACCTGGACAAAATCCTGCTCAGTACCAGATTTGAGACCCTTGCCCTCAAAGCAAGCATCAAGCAAATGACCAATGCATAATTTCTTAAAAGTCAGTGCTCTGGAGTAATAAACCCTGAGTTTTCTATCCATCTCTGTCTCTAATTAATTGTGTGACCTTTAGTCAATTCACTTCATTGCTTAGGCTACAATTTTCTCATTTATAAAATATAGGAACCAATTTATACGAATGCATTTGGAGAAGCAGAAATAGCTAATAATGCTAATATTTATTGACACTTACTGTGTGCCAAGCACTATTATAAGCATTTTCCATGTTTTTACTTATTTCCTATGAAAAGGAAAATTAGGCTCAGGTTATTTGGATTACTTGAATAAGGTCACACAGTTAGTAAGCCCCTGAGTACACAGTCATAACCACTACCTCAGACTGCTTCCCACTACCCTATTATTTACTGCCACTTCCATAAAAAAACTGTTACAGAAGTAGAAAACAAGTATCTTTTCTCAGGTTACCTATGATATTGCGGAAGAATCAAATAACATAGAGAACCATATAACAAAATAGATAACAAAAGAGCCAAAAATCTAGGCTGAGTTTTGAAAAATGGATTGGGTAGTATTTTGCTCTCCAAATTGGTAGAACATCAGGACCATTGGTGCAGAAGGAATAGGGGTGAGCACTCATGGAGCAATGAAGAAAGTAACCTGACTCAAGTGGAGAGAACTTGTTGAGAAGTTATGGGAGACAGAGGTAGATGTGGGAATCAATAACAAATATCACCAAGTAGTTTGTCTGCATATCACTTACCAGAGGTGCATATTTATATTCTTTTTTTAAATTGGGGTACAGTTGTTTTACAATGGTGTGTTACTTTCCAATGTACAGTGAAGTGAATCAGCCATATGTACACATATATCCCCTCCTTTTTGAATTTCCTTCCCATTTAGGTCACCACAGAGCACTGAGTAGAGCTCCCTGTGCTATACAGCAGGTACTCATTAATTATCTATTTTATACATAGTAGTGTATATATGTCAATCCCAATATTCTTGATTGTTTAGTTAATGTCAGTTTTTACTACCAGACAGTAAGCTCCATGAAAGTGGGAACTGTGTCAGAACTTTTTTTTTTTTTTTTTGCTCCATTGTATCCTCAATGCAAAGCACATTGCCTGACACATGGTGGGTACTCATTAAGTATTTGTAGAATAAATATATTAATGTGTAAATGCATGAAGAAATGAATGTTAAATGATAGATGAGGAACTGCCATAGTTGACCTCGCATGTCAGATGAAGGAATACAGACTTGATATAGTTGAAAAAAAGCTCCCATGGAAGCTGTTTGAGCAGGCTGGGGTGGTGGAAGTTGGAATGGAAAGGCAAACATAAGGGCTATTTCAACGTGGGAATCAATAACACATGCACTCTCTGTTGTGCACTCTCTATCCCAGCTGTCCCCTGATAGACATTTCTCTACCAGCTGCAGGCTCTATCATGACACCAATTTAATACTGAAAGAATGTGAAGAGACTGTGGACCAAAATAAAAAAGAATTATTTATTAGTTCTCTGGAAAGCCCAACAGTGGTATACAAAAGTCTCATGGTCTCAAAAGTCTCCTTTCTCTTTCTTTATTTGTTTTCCCTACATAAAATACCACTTTTTTTTTTTCAAGCAGCTCTGGTTTGGCAAAATTTAATTGCCTGTTTGGGATGAGGTCCCTGAAGCTCTCACAAGTTAATTATTTCTTTCTGGTGAAGACCAGAAACTTTGAACTGTACTTGTGAGATAAGTAGTCTGGTAGCACTTTGGAATTTCAAGTTATTTAAGTTACTGAGGAGCTCATCAACCTTCTCCCTGTATTTGGAATTGAATCTGGAAGAGAAATGGACCCCAGACATCATAAGCCAGCTGAGGATGTAGGATTTATAGATTTAGTTCAAATTAAAGTATGCTCCCAGAGATAGAGCTCTGGTGACAGCTTCCAGGTAAACATATACTGATGGATTCTGAACCTAGATCAAGAGGAGGGGAGGAATGGCACAATTTCTAAAAATCAAACCGCTCAATGAAAGGCAAGTTCTGATAGTTATATTTTCTGGACATGTGAGGGGTAGCCCAACAGCTTTGGGCTTCAACTCCAGTTTAATGCTTTTGAAGTGCCTGAGTCTATGGTCTAGCTTTAGCAGGTAGAGTAACTGTCATTAGGTCTTTTTGCTGACAGAGGGATGCTCAGGATCTTGGAATCTTTGGATTGTATACTTTTACACTCCGGCACTGAAAATAGGTAGTGGAGAAAGAGTAGGAAATTGGGTAGGGTGTGCACAGAGCCCAGGACACTTCCTTGAAATCATCCAATTTAGTTTAAAGCCCTGGATGCAGCATATTTTATTATCATTTCCCTCTTTTTAAAGAAAGTGACAATTTGGTTTAATTGTGTTCCAGTTCATCAAGATAAGACAATACGTAGATAAATATTGCCAAGAGGCAAAAGATGTCTAATCTAGCAGGTCGAAAATTGAAATAACCTAAGGGTCTTGATGCAAAGTATTTAAATGGCCTCAATCCTCCTTATGTTATAACTTTTCTAGGAAAGATAGAACAACGATGTACATGAGTCAAAGGTCAGTGAAAGAAATGTTTGCCTAAGCAATTAAATAATTTAATTAGATACCATAACCAAGGACTGCACATCAAACTTTTTGGCAACTTTAACTTGACCTAATTCAAAAGAAAACTTTTTTTCTTCAGAGGTTTCCAGGAATTTGGGAGTTTGAGAAGCTGGAAAGGCTTTTGAAATCTCACCAGGAGAGTTTGCACAGAGACTGTCAGTGTTCCAAACCTGACAACTGTTGGAAAATTGATATTTTCCGCAGTCTCATTCTGCTCCATCTACTGGTACTTGAGAGGAACCTCCAGTGGTGAGTCAGTAACAGGAAAAGTCTCCAATTTTTTTCATTCCCCCTCCCACTTTTATTTTTTGTTTTTACCTCTAACCATTTATCAGACATGGACAACCTCCAGGAAGGCAAGGGGCAGCTGTTAGTTGAAAGAAAAGTCAGGCTATATAAATAATTGCAGGCTACAAAACTTAGATGGGAAACATTCTAGGCTCAGTTTGCCAGGAATCTTTCAATGATAATTTTAAGAAGAGACAATCAGCACTGTATTTGGAGAGCAGGGTCCACACTAAATGAAAAATAGGCCCCTCAATTTAGATGCTGAGTAGCCTTTAAGTGTGAAAGGGAAGTTGTCATCAATTTTAGTTCCATAGGTCCAAACACAGTACTAATGGAGGCAAGGTCATGGGTTTGATCCCAATCTCTATCAATAAGCTTAACACCATTAAAAGCAAGTCTTCCCACAGCCATAGACTGATCACCAAGTTTTAATCAAATGGCTCATTGATTTATTCAATTAAGCTCATGAAAGACTGAGGGATAGACTCTATAAACCATACCTCAATCCTGGAGAAATAAAATACATCCTGCATGTCATTAAGAATTATAGGTTCATATAAGGAGGGAAATATTTATTTATCAATATTTAATATTTAACAGCAAAATCGGTGTGTTTTATAGAGTTTTAGGAGTGACAGAGACTTTTAAGTTGCATAGTAATCAGCTGTCTACTTCTATGCAAAGCGAGTTCATCCTCCCATCTGCAGCTTGCCCATCATCTTTTTAGATATTCTACTGTGAATGGCCCATATATAGGTAACTGGGAGTCAAACATAGACCACTCAAAGAAATTTAAGGTATGACTGTACTAACTCAAAATATAACAGGCTTCAGGGCATTGTTTCATATAGCCATGTGACTCTCATCTTTCTTCATTTTCCCTCTGTGGAGATGATTATCTCAATTTTTGCTTGAGAAGGTACAGGTAATCCAAGGGAAAATCTCTTTCTCAAGATAACATGATAAATGAAGGCAGAACCAGCATTAGGTCTCTCAAGCTCTGAGGACACTCCTGTGAAGGCAGGTTACTATCCTCTCCCTCCCTTACATGTGTGTGACACTTCACGAGTGGCATACACTTTCACTTCCATGAATTTACCATTCTTATGTACTTAGCCTGTCTGAGAGGCTCAACAAAGTAGAGAACTAGACACAGGGATAGGTTACTTGGACTCCAGGACAAGGAAGTAGGGGAATTATAGAATACTCTTTGCTAAAGACTTTTAAGGACAAACGAGTCTCCCATTTCAAAGATAGTTAGAGAAACTTCATCCCTTAGTAAACCCCTTCTCTAGCCCACATGCTTCTCCAACAATGGAGGAAAATGTAGCAGATTCCTCATATTCTAAGGAGTGTTAAGTTTTGTTTTGTTTTCCTTTTAATTGAAGGAAATCAGAAAATCCTAATATGTTAGAGCTAGAAGGGCTCTTAGAGATCACTTAGTTTAACTAGATTGCAGATAAAAATCTAAGCCAATGAGTGGAAGAAACTTACCCAGAGAAATAGCCAGTGAGTAGCAAAAGCTTCAAGGAAGGGATTAGAAGAGAAGGGAGAGTTACTCTCATGAAGGACCACATATACATTAGGGAGTGCTTGGCATATAAACAGCAATATCTAAGGAAGAGGCAGATGGAAAAAGAGAGGCTGTCTGTCAATGTGGAACAGTTAAAGAGTTCCATTCACACATTCATTCAGCAAATAATTCTTAAGCACCTTCCATGCACCAGGCACTGTTCTAGCTTTTGGGCATATAGTAGTGACTTCATTGAGTGTGCATTCTAGTTGAGAGAGACAATCAATAAACATAATTAATAGACAAAATATACAATGTTAGAAGTAAAAATGATAAAGAGAACAATAATGTAGAAAAGGAGGACATAAAATGCCAGGGGCTAGAGATGAGCTTTTAGACAGGGTGGCCAAAGAAGAACTGACTAAAAAGATGTATTGTGAGTAAAGACCTAAGAGAAGTGAGAAGGTAAGCCATACAAGGCTCTTGGTTTCATAAATACGGAGCAGCAAGATAAAAGATGTCAAAGGCTCTGAGAAAGGGATGTGCCATGAGTGTTTAAGGAACAGTGAGGAGGCCAGTGTGGCCAGAACAAAGTGAGCAAGGAAAGGAGTCATAGGAACTGGGGTCAGAGAGGTAAATGGGAGGTAAACCATGTAGTGCCTGATAGGTCATAGTAAGGAGATTGGTGTTTAATTAGGTTGAAATGAGAAGCTATTGAAATTTTTTAATGGAACAGTAACCTGATCCGATTTACAACTTAATCATTTGAACTCAATGGGGGCAAAGCCAGGGACAGGGAGAACAATAAGGAAGTTATTGACAAAATCCAGGTGAGTAATGACAATGACTTGGAATAAAGGATGGCAGTGCAGGTGGCAAGAGGAGTAGTTAGATTCTGAATAATATCTGTGACTGCCCAGGACTTTATACATTCATTTATTCATTCAATATCTATTAGCTCCTTATGATGCCCCAGGCACTGTTCTAGGTACTAGGGATAAGCCAGTAAACAAAAAAGACAAGATTCTGTCCCCAATAAATTTACATTCCAGTGGGAGACAAGTAATAAACAACCAAATGACTAATGTAGTTTCAAATATTGGAATGTGCTATAAGGAACATCAAGCAGCATGAGGGGAAAGAGAGTAATGAGAGTGAGAAGAGAGTACCTTTTCAGGTAGGCTGGTCACTCCTTACCACTCATACTTTTAGAAACATCACATTAGATTTTCACATTGCTAACTGGGGCTTAGCAATCACAACACGGAAAACATCAGAGAAGCTGGAAATGTAAATCCAACCACGGACATTAGCAGAGGGTTTTCAGAGACCTCAAGGGTTCCATGACATACTGTATTTACATAATATCAGTTCAGATCAAAGAAATACTTGGCAGGACTCTATGACAAGCACCGTGGTAGATAGTAGCACAATGCAAAAATGGAGGTATGAACAATCTAGGGGGGACAGACAGACACAAGAATAGGCAATATATTAGCAAAGACTGTCAGAAGGTACCCTCTTGGTGGAGATTAGTAACTCAAGCTGACAGAAGTTCAACCATCTCTATGAATCAGATTTGTCTTGGAAAATGGAGAATGAATGAGAGAAGCAGGAAGATGCCCTCCTTTTCCTCTCCTTACTTGGAAAAAAAATGATACAAAAAGACATCTGGCAAAAGTGGGTTGGAGAACTTCTCATATAACCATCCCAAAAGGATGGAGAATTTGCTGTTTTCCAGGGGAGAGAGTAAATTTTTATCTTTGCCTCTGTTCCCATGACAGATATTTCATTTGTATTCTTATATCTTTTGAAGAGGACAAAGATAATGATCTTGTATACCCTAATTATTTCCAACTTTCTCACACCATCCCTCCATCTTTATTCTCATTCCTCCAGGTAAAATTAGGCAACTACATTGACACCCATCCAATGAATAGAGGCAAGTGGGAAGAATGGCCATGGGCAATGCTACAACAGTATTTGACTTTCTCCTTATTGGAATCTCTAACTATCCAGAGTGGAGAGTCACATTTTTCACATTGGTGCTGATAACTTACCTCAGCACACTATTGGGGAATGGACTTATCATCTTTCTTATCCACATTGACTCCCACCTCCACACTCCAATGTACTTCTTCCTTAGTAATCTGTCTTTCTTAGACCTTTGCTGTGGAACAGTCTCCATGCCCCAGGCTTTGGTGCATTGTTTCTCTACCCATCCCTACCTCTTTTACCCACGATGTTTGACCCAAATAAGTGTCTCCTTGGTCTTGGCCACAGCAGAGTGCCTCTGATCGTGGGGTTGCTATCAGCAACCCCCTGCATTATTATGTAGTTATGAATGGCTCAGTGTGTGTCTGGCTGGCTGCTACCTCATGGGGACATCACTTGTGCTCACTACCATGCTCATCTTATCCCTGCAGCTTCATTTCTGTGGGGCTAATGTCATCCACCATTTTGTCTGTGAGATTCTCTCCCTTCTTAAGCTGGCTTATTCTGATACCAGCCTCAATGAGCTTATGATCCTCATCACAGGTATTTTCACCCTGCTCCTACCCTTTGGGTTTGTTCTCCTCTCCTATGTCCGAATAGCCACTGCTGTCCTAAGGATTCGCTCAGCCCAGGGTAGGCTCAAGGCCTTTTCTACTTGTGGTTCTTATTTGACTGTGGTGGCAGTCTTCTATGGGGCAGCCATTTCCATGTATATGAAACCACAGTCCAAGTTATCCCCTGACCAGGACAAGTTTATCTCAGTGTTTTATGGGGCTTTGACACCCATGCTGAACCCCCTAACATATAGCCTGAGGAATAAGGATATTAAAGGGGCAATGAGGAAAGTTACGGCAAAAAAAGGCATAAGCCTTCTTTGCTTCTAAAATTCTAAAATAACATTCAGCTACATCTTCACTGATGGTGAAACCTGCTTAAAATGTCTAGAGTAGGTGATCGTTATATGAGAAGCTTCAGGAAGTGCTCCTACCCCAAAATATTATTCCTACTGAGACTTGAATTTGCATTACATGCATTATTTTTACTCTTTCTTTATATATAACACATTAGTGGTCACCCATTAAGTTACTCAACTTTAGGTAAATAAATTTATCAGAATCATTTCCTCACTGACAGAAGAGACCTAAGCAGCACAAGAGTCTCCTATGACTGTTAGCAGGAGGCGAGGCATAACTGAAATTAGAAAATAGGACAAAGAATGGTGTAATAAAAGGCCAGAAGACAAACGTCAGAAATTTTACAACTTTACTGAGGACAAGCCCTGTTGTAAAAGCACAATTCCTTGCTCCACTTAACCTCAGAATTATGAGAAAATTGTATCATAGCTATTTCTTACGTTAAAGTGTTTCATTTTTTTCTTTTTCTTTTTCTAAACTTCTTTCAAAGTTATTATTTCATTCTATATTCCTAATATCTCTGTAAAATTGGTAAGAAAGGTCACCATAATCCACCCCTTATGTTAACAATGAGAAAACGGAAGCCCAGAGAAGGAGTTGACACTTATCTAAAGTCATACATAATTGGTAGCAAAATAAAAATTAGAATTCAGATCATCTATACACCATCTCTGAACTTTTCAATATTATCTAGAAAAGTATTTGAAATTGTAAAATTATAAATGCAGCTAACATTTATTGAGCACTTACTATATACCAGACACTGAGCTACATCCATTATCACATACAATTCTCACAAAAATTCAATGAAGTAGTGCTATTATCAACCCATATTAGAGATAAGGAAACTGAGACTCCTAGAGGTTCAGTGATCTGTCCATGGCTGTAGAGTCAGTATTTAAATCTAGATCTGACTGATTCTAGATCCCATTCACTGTATCCAAATTTAGAGAACTTAGAGATTACTTAATACAGTGATTTTTAATCAATTTTATTGTGATATAACTCATATACAATAAACTTTATGTAATTACAATGTGCAATTTATAAATTTTGACAGATGATCCCCAGGATCACCACCACAATCAAGCTACCTAGCAATTTCATCACCTCCAAAATTTCCTTATGGCCTTTTGTGGTCTACCCCTTCCACACCCAACCCCTGGCAACTACTGATCTGATTTTTTTCACTATATGTTAGTTTTGATTTTCTAGAATTGACTATAAGTGGAATCATACAGTACGTCCACTTCTGTGCATGGCTTCTCTTATTTAGCATGCTTTTGAGATTCATCCATGTTGTTTCACTTATCAGTAGTTTGTTCCTTTTCATTGCTAAATAATATTCCATTGTATAATTTACTAAGTTTTTAAAACTCCATTCCTTGTTAATGAACATAATGCAATGGTTTTTAAACTTTAGTTCACACAGTTCTATGGGTTCGGGTATGGTGCCTGGAACCTGTCAATGGAAGTGAAATTTTCTGTGAACAATTTCATTTGAAATTGGAGTTCTGAAAATAAAATGTTTCACAAACAATAATCTACTACCGGTCTCTCATTTTAGATAAGGAATCAATGGCTAAGTGAACAGAATGTAAATTTACCAAGATCATGAAACTTTTTGGAAGCAGATCCAGGGCTAAGACCCAGATATCCTGTCTCCTGGCTCACTTTACTTTGGGAAATTCCACCAAACATGATGAAGTCATCTCCCAAGCAGCCTGGTGGAGAACTAGAGACGAATGAGTAGATTAAAAACATGATGCACAGCACCTAGATCTGACATAAGGCATTACTGAGCAAGCAGATATTCAATGCACTCATCTGACACTGACTGCTGGAAATTGATGTGACATTGTTTGGTACTGCAAAGAGAGTACCAGACATACAAGGGACCTGTCTCAATGTGTTTATTCACTAAATGGAAAAAAAAAACTAGAATGAGTAAATCACTTATCAAAATAGCATAATTTTCAAGTAAATGCAACATTTATTCAAATTCCATCTATTATACATTTTTAAAAGATTATAGTATTCTCAGCCATTGAAACCATGTGTTAATATCAAGAAATAAAAACTATTCCAAAAAAAATTCACGTGATTTAAATCTTTGATTTATTCATTCAACAAATATTAACTTTCTACTTTCAGCCATGTCACCATATGCTTTGTTTCTTTATTGATTTATTGGTACAGGCACAGCCTATAGAGAGCGACATAGTGGAGTCTGGAGATGGGGCTGCAGAATTGATTCTACTACTAACTAGCTATGTGACCTTAGTTATATCACCCTTTGGCCCTCAGATTTGCTCATCAATATAATAGGAAGTCTGTGTTTTGTTACACAAGGATCTCTCTAGTTCCAACATTCTGCATCTAGGTGTTATTTTATATAGATTTTCTTTCTTTTCTTAAAAAAATAGAATAATATCATCAATTTACTCTGCAACTTGCTTTTTCCACTTGACAATATATCATGGACATTCCTCCAGATCAATATATATAGATCTATCTGCCTGACTTTAAATGTTAGCTTTGAGTGAAAAAGTAGGCACACATAGCAGCGAGTTAACATAGCTATGGCCCTTCCAACACTAAAATTCTGTTTCTAGGCATCTAAACCCCAAAGGCAATCTAATTCAACATTGATATTAATTTATTTTAAATACAAAAATGAACTCTATGAGGGTGTTGTGGAATGAAATTAATTCTTTTTTTTAGCAGTGGTAAATTTTTATTAATTTTGTTTATTTTGCTTGGAAGAATTGGGGCCTCAAATATAGGTTTATGATTATTATTGTTATTTATACATATGCATATGTTTTTCAGATCTTTATTGGAGTATAATTGCTTTGTACGCTTGTGCCAGTTTCTGCTGTACAACAAAGTGAATCAGCTATATTTATACATATATCCCCTCCCTCTTGAGCCTCTCTCCCACCCTCCCTATCCCACCCCTCTAGGTCGTCACCAAGCATCGAGTTGATCTGCATGTGCTATGCAACAGCTTTCCACTAGCCACCAATTTTACATTTGGTAGTGTATATATGTCAATGCTACTCTCTCAATTCTTTTTTTTAATTTTTTGGCTGTTTATTTTTATTTTTAGCAGCACGCAAGATCTTTCAGGATCTTTTGTTGCAGCACGTGGGCTTCTCTCTAGTTGTGGAATGCGAGTTTTCTCTTCTCTAGTTGAGGCGCATGGGCTCAGTAGTTGTGGTGCAGAGGCTTAGTTGCCCCACGGCATGTGGGATTTTAGTTCCCCGACCAGGGATCAAACCAGCGTCCCCTGCATTGCAGGATGGATTCTTTACCACTGGACCTCCAGGGATGCCCCTGAAATCAATTCTTGGTTGTTGAAACTCCTAAGGTTGACTATTGCTTCTCCACTTGATCACTCACAGGTATTGTATGAAACATTCCACTGTGCACCCCATCCTAGGCAGCTGGGTAGTGAAGCTTACCTTGCTTCACCCTGGAAAGCAAATAAAGACTTGTTTGAAACTAAGATAGTTCTGTTAGAAATTGAGGAGAAAGTTTGCAAACTGAAAAATAGTTTCTAAGTGATATTTTCCAATAGGGATTCAAGAAAAAGACACCATGCCCCATTCATAGGATTTGGAATTTCACTTGAGGAAAGGCAGTGAAGTATAGGCCCTGGAGTCAAACTTTTTGGATTCAGACCTTCATTCTACCACTTTTATTTCATCTTACTCTCTGTGCTTTGATCTCCTCGCCTAAGTAGGCTAGGAGTACTTGTAACTAACTGTAGTGTTCAGTTTGATCATGTAGTCAGAAACATTCTAGTTATATCAGGCAGGAAGGGATTTAATAAACAGAATTAGAGGCCTATGAAGCCTTTGGAAGGGCTGTGAGAGGGAAGGTAAAGGAATATTGCCAACAGCCTCAGACAGTTGCAGGGATTGTGGGAATCTTGGGAAGTTTTAGGGATTTTATGTAGGAAACTTACCAATGATGTTACTGAAGTAGATGTTTCACAGAAGAATGCTCAGAAGCCACTTAAATCTCTGTTTACAAAGTCTACACACTTTTACAATACAGGTGAGCTCTAAAAAGGATGTGTCAAATGTGACTTCATAGCTTGGTTATAAGAACTGCATAACTTAATTCATATAAAGCACTTAGAAAAGTGCCTGGCCTATAGTTAGAGAACAATAAACGTTAGCTGTTATTGTGAAGTCTGGATCACATGAGCCTAAGACACCAAGAATTGAAATGCCTACTTGCTTCTTAAATAGTGCATTCCAAGGCTGCTCTCTCACCCATGCATTCAAGCATCAGTACATATGTCATTCAATTAATATACACTTATTAACCACCTACTATACGGTCTGTACTATGGTTTTGCCAGAGAGGCAGTGGTGAAAAAAAAAATATGTGATCCTTACCCTCAAAGAATTCACTGCCTAGGTGGGAAGAAAGACATGTACACAGGCAACAATACTATTTGAGTTTATATCTTCCTAGTTCTTAAGGTTATAAAGCACTTTATACAATTTATAGTTTATCTTATTCTTGAACATATATTACCTCACATCTTCTAAATAATTTAATGAGATAAGCAAACAGATATTATTAATATTATGAAACTGACATTAACAGGTGATAAAAAGATGTAGAGAGGCTGTGATACTATCAAGGTTAACATTTAGTGATATGACTGGGATTAGAATACAATTGTCCTAGAATTATTGTGGTGGTAATTTCTCATTGTATACACATATCAAATCATTATGGTGTACACCTGAAACTAGTATAATGTTATGTGTCAGTTATACCTCAATAAAGATTAATTTAATTTAATTAATTAAAAAAATACAATTCTCCTGATGCCTAGATTCTCTTTCTGATGGGACCCTGATGAGTTCAAGCAGTCTTTGAAAAAGAAAAGTAGGAAGAAGGTAAGATTGTTGCTGAACAGAGAAAGGAAAAACCACTATGTTTTCACATTGTCTGGCTAAAAAATCTGACCCTGACTGTTCCTGGCTATATGAACTTGGGCAAGTTCCTGCCTCAGTTTCCTTATTTATAAGAGGAAGAAAATCATAGGACTGACCTCATAAGATTAAGAGGATTAAATCAGTTGATTTTATATAAAATGCTGAGAACTATGGCTGGGACATAGTCCTCAATAAGCATTTACTTATTATTGTTATTATACAGTTATTATTACTAATACTGAAGTCTCAATTGACTCAAAAGCAGTTGGTGCTCTTCTCACTGGGTGCCTTCTCTCCTCTTTTTCCCCCCACTAGTAATATGCATAGCAACTGTTTCTGATTAAGTGTGAGCAGCAGGTCACTTTTTCAATACAACATCGTGATGGAGTGAGAAAAGCACATGATTAGGAGTCAGGAAGTCTGGATTCTAGTCTGGGTTCTGCCATTAATGAGCTATGAAACTCTGGGCGAAACACTTAACTTCTCTGGATTGAATCTGTCAAACAGGGGAAAATATATTCTTTAACCTACCTCAGAAGGGTTGAAAGATCAAATGAGATCACAGATGTGAGATGTTAAAAAGTTAAAAGCACATTACAAATGCTACATGATGGTATTTTCATTATCCTCAGAGTTAGCCTCTACATCTTCTCCTCACTTACCCTTAACGACCACTCACTCACTGAATCTTATTGATTTGTGCTCTGAAATGTCTTTGAAATCCTTCCCTTCTGTGTCCTCAATGCATCCGTCCTAGTCCACAGCTTCCTCAACCCCTACCAGGATGACTGTAATAAGCTCCTATTTTTCCCTAGTGCAGTCTCTCTCTAAACTAGCCATTCAATCAACTTCTCCAGAATGATTTTCTAAAGGGAAAATCTCATCATGCTAAACCTTCCTCTACAATTCCACTCCAAGATTAGAAACTTGCAGTGGCTCCCTATTGCCTGTAGGATATGCCAACTCTATCCCTCTTTTCTACCTCATTTCCACAGACCCCATGCTCTAGGAAAACAATACTTTTTTCTCTACCTTTTAAGCATACATGCCACTGTATACATTGTTCTCTCTGTCTGCAGTGTCCTTGTTGTCTTCTATGCCTGGCAAAACATCAGTCATCCTTCAAGGTCAGATCTAATGTCATGTCTTCAATGAAGCCTTCCCCAGAGCGCATTCCATTCTGTTTAACCCTGCATAGGTGACTTAATTTCATTTTCTTTGGCTTAATAACATCTTGTTCAACCCTAAATTTAGCATCTTCCATATTATTTTATAATCAATTGTTTTGGAGTGTTTATTCCCAATTAGATCATAAGTTTATTGAGAACAAGAAGCTTGTTTTATTCATCTCTGTCTCCCTAGCATAGTTCCTGGCACAGAGTACATGTACAGTAAGAACTGGTTAAATAAATAGGTGTTAAACCAATACTTCTCAAACTATCTGTGGTAGAACACAGCTGTTTTTTAAAGTTCCAAGCTGTTACAGAGTGATATTTTATAAAATACAATAAAAATATTATGGCGATGTCAAATCACTTTAAAAATTACTGTTTGCTCTCAATTCTGTTCTTATCTCATTGCAAACATTTTGAGCAGCACTCAGCTAGACTATTTGCTGAGATGCCTCATTCCTAAAATCCTGAACTCTAAGTTTGAAATTTTAAGAAGGATACATATAAAAATAATAAATAATTACATCATATATTCAGGCCACAATTGGGCAAGAAATCAATAAAATAATACTATTGTAATTAGGTACATGCACAGATGAAGTAAATCAATGGGACAGTGAATGAGAAGATACAGGATTATATTTAGACAGCGACAGTTTGTATGGCACCTCAAAATTAATCCAGTAAAGTTTTAGGAAAAAGTGGGATTTCCAGAAATTATTCAAGTCAAAGGTGGCTGGGATGGACTGGGGGAAATCAGGGTAAAGTGAAGAGGAAGAGGAAACCTCCAGTAAACACTGTTAACATAATTTTATTTACTTAAAAGCTTAATTGAAGCTTTCATAGCATCCCAGTAGATTGTGGCCATTCCTCCTTTCCTATTCATTCACTACCTTCTTGAGTCACTGTATTGGAAACCCTCCCAAGAAACACAAGACTCTAGTAATCACTCTACAATTGGTTCTACTCCCTGGTAACTTAAGAGCAGAAGTGGAGTTGATGGTGTTAGTCAAAAGTGTTATCATATTGTCACTACTGAAGTATTGGCATTAGTAGACAAAATCTACTTATATTTTAATGACTTAGAAATAACACTCCCAGAAGAATATACAGCTTTAGTTCAGTAGCAGGATTTAATTGCCTTTTAGGGACCTGATCCCTGAAGTCTCTTCAGTGAAATCACTTCTTTGGAACCAGAATGAATAAACTCAGAATGTAACAGCAGAGAATGTTTAAGACTATTCTCTTCTTCTTCTGTTGCTCATATTTTGGACCATTTGGAGTCCTGGTTTCTTTTTTCTTTTTTTGGGGGGGGGTACACCAAGTTCAATCATCTGTTTTTATACACATATTCCCATATTCCCGCCCTCCCTTGACTCCCCCCTACCCTCCCCCAAGTACCCCCCACCCTCCCCATCCCAGTCCTCTAAGGCATCTTCCATCCTCGAGTTGAACTCCCTTTGTTATACAACAACTTCCCACTGGCTATCTATTTTACAGTTGGTAGTATATACATGTCTGTGCTACTCTCTCGCTTCGTCTCAGCTTCCCCTTCACCCCCCGTGCCCCGCAAACCTCGAGTTCTCCAGTCCATTCTCTGCATCTGCGTCCTTGTTCTTGTCTTGTCACTGAGTTCATCAGTACCATTTTTAGATTCCGTATATGTGAGTTAGCATACAATATTTGTCTTTCTCTTTCTGACTTACTTCACTCTGTATGACAGACTCTAGGTCTAGCCACCTCATTACATATAGCTCCATCTCATCCCTTTTCATAGCTGAGTAATATTCCATTGTATATATATGCCACATCTTCTGTATCCATTCATTTGTTGATGGGCATTAGGTTGCTTCCATGTCCTGGCTATTGTAAATAGTGCTGCAATAAACATTATGGTACATGTTTCTTTTGGGATTATGGTTTTCTTTGGGTATATGCCCAGGAGTGGGATTACTGGATCATATGGTAGTTCTATTTGTAGTTTTTTAAGGAACCTCCAAACTGTTTTCCATAGTGGCTGTACCAACTTACAGTCCCACCAACAGTGCAGGAGAGTTCCCTTTTCTCCACACCCTCTCCAACATTTGTTGTTTCCAGATTTTGTGATGATGGCCATTCTGATCGGTGTGAGGTGATACCTCATTGTGGCTTTGACTTGCATTTCTCTAATGATTAGTGATGTTGAGCATCTTTTCATGTGTTTGCTGGCCATCTGGATGTCTTCTTTGGAGAAATGTCTATTTAGGTCTTCCACCCATTTGTGGATTGGGTTATTTGCTTTTTTGGTATGAAGCTGCAGGAGCTGCTTGTATATTTTGGAGGTTAAACCTTTGTCTGTTGTTTCGTAGGCAACTATTTTTTCCCATTCTGAGGGTTGCCTTCTAGTCTTGTTTATGGTTTCTTTTGCTGTACAAAAGCTTTTAAGTTTTATGAGGTCCCATTTGTTTATTCTTGATTTTATTTCCATGATTCTAGGAGGTGGGTCCAAAAGGATCTTGCTTTGATGGATGTCATAGAGTGTTCTGCCTATGTTTTCCTCTAGGAGTTTTATAGTGTCTGGCCTTACACTGAGGTCTTTAATCCATCTGGAGTTTATGTTTGTGCATGGTTAGGAAGTATTCTAATTTCATTCTTTGACATGTTGCTGTCCAATTTTCCCAGCACCACTTATTGAAGAGGCTGTCTTTTTTCCATTGTATATTCGTGCCTCCTTTGTCAAAGATAAGGTGCCTATATGTGTTTGGGCTTACCTCTGAGTTCTCTATTCTGTTCCATTGGTCTTCCTTTCTATTTTTGTGCCGGTACCATACTGTCTTGATCACTATGGCCTTGTAGTATAGTTTGAAGTCAGGAAGCCTGATTCCACCAACTCCATTTTTCCTTCACAAGATTGCTTTGGCTATTCGGGGTCTTTTGCGTTTCCATACAAATCGTAAGATTGGAGTCCTGGTTTCTAAAATGCTGAAAAGAATCAAAACAAAACCCATTGTAAGAGCAAGTGAAGAACATACACCCTGGCAAGGAGAAGAAGAACTATAGTTGTCTGTTGAAACAAATCAACATATATGTGTGGAATGGTCAGTCTTGACATGGATCTCCCAGGATGCACCTGTAACTCACTCCCCTTGAAAGACTACAACACTTCAGTGAATTAATGATCCTGCAACACATAAGGGGCTATATATCAACACAGCTCTTAGAGACTTTGGTGTTTTTGTTTGGGGGGCTTTTTTGCTATTCAGGTAAGTAAAATCAATTTGATTCCCCAAATATTCATTTATTCATTAAGTTCCTGCCATGTGTCAGGAATTGAGACAAGTACTGGAGTTACAGGAATAAAACACAAATTTGTCTTTCAGAAGGTTCACAGTATAATCTGACCATATTGCTTTATTTATGTCCTCATTTATTTATTTTCCCCCTTTCAGAAAATAAAGACAATAAATGTGGTCACATTGTCATGGGTGCTACTTCCCAAATAAGGATTCATTTAAAAATAATAATAGCATATACATATATATATATGGCACAAAAGCACTATGACATAATTACTATAATTTTCCCAATTTTATAATTGAGGTAAGTAAGGTGTAAACAAGTTAAGTAAATTACCAGTGCCACACAGTGAATCAGTGTTGGATCCAGTATTCAAACTTTGATCCAGAATCCATGCTCTTAACCAACACTCTATACTGCCGGATATGAATAATAGAAATTCTTCTCTGTACGCACTATATATTCCAGTATATTTTGAGCTCCTGGGAGCTTTCTGAAGAGCTCAGCGAACAGGGAAAATACTCCAAGCATCCCTTAATTTTAGTATTAAAAATGAAATGAGTCCTCCTAGGAAGCATGCTCTTACATGGTAAGTGGGACCAGGAAAGCCCTCTTTGGGAAACCTGCGTGAAGAAAAGTGCAATCAGCATGTTTCCGAAAGATCAAAAGCCTGTGACTATATGTGCGAATCTCCACATTTGTCTAGTTAATTTAGGAAGATTCTGGCCTACACAGTGCTAAAACTGAATTATTCAGTAAAAAATATATATGGTTAGTCTAGTGAGATTCTCTAAAATCATGTAAACACAAAATGTGTTATTTGTTTTCCAGCTATCTATACTGACATTTGTTTTGAGATTTTTAGGGCTATCAGATGGTGAATATTGTAAGTCAAAATAAGGCTTTAAGATTTAAAATGTTGCCATTCTAGTGTGAAACTTTAGTACCTCTTGAAAAAGTTTGTGCCTCGAAAATCCCGTTTTTGTAATGCTATTAAGAAACTATGCTTGTGGTTTCACCATTTAATAAAGACTAGATCACCTGACTTCTGCTTCAGTCTCAATCCTATAACTCTACTCCAAGAAGACTTTTTCACTTCAGATTGATTCTGTTTTCTGATTCCAATTCTGACAGTATACAGAACAAAAAGGAGTCTTTAAATTCTCATTAGAGGTAGTCAAGAGCCTCCTTGTAGGATCACTCTCTCTAATAAGTAAAAACAACTGTAAATAGAAGTTTAGCAGCAGCCAAGTATTTTTTCAGTTTGTCAGTCGTTGGTTCTGATTTCTTTTCAGAACCCCCTTATCCGGTATTAGGTTTTATTGAGGATCCTGTTATAAATTCTTACTCTACTTCCTGAATTACTTGTCTATAAAGGTCTTTTACCTTCTGAGATTTGAAGCCTGTCCAGAGTAGAGAATCTAAAGGGATCACGTACATCATTAGCCTGGATAGTTCTCCCTGCTGCCTGGCTCCTAAGACAAAACTTTCCATCCACAGCCTGTTTTCACCAAGGCCTGACAACTGTCTCATAAGTCTGAAACTACACACTGTAGATGCCCCAAATCCTGATTTGTGACTAGAACTTCATGGAAATTTTACAGACTATCTAGGAAAAGATCTTGACCTTAATAATGAGCTGGTATGTGATAGCATGTGTATCTGATAGAACTAGACCAAACAAAGAAAGTAAAATTTTGAATGGCTGAAAACGGGTGGAAACGCTTGTTTTTCAGTTTCTAGGATAAACCCATTTTTCCTTCTTCACTAACACACCTTCCCTCCGTGCAAAGGGCAAATTGTAGAGCTCAAATATATCATTTCTGAGCTACAGAGCATTACTACTATGAGGGACTTCCCCAGTGGTCCAGTGGTTAAGACTCCACACTTCCACTGCAGGGGGCACGGGTTCGATTGCTGGTTGGGGAACTAAGATCCCACATGCCATGGGGCATGGCCAAAAAAAAAATAAAAGGACTGAATACTATAAGATATTGACTGTTTCTCATCATAGGTTTTTTACCACCAAACATTTATTTTCTTCAGCCAGTTCAAAGTAGTTTCAGTCAGATCAATTTCATGACGTTTGGTAAGATAGAAGAACCAAATAACTGGCCTTTATTCATTCAACAAAAGTATTGAATCCATATTTTGTGGGTTCACGCCAGGTATTGTGTGAGGTAGTGAAAACAAGGCAGTGCATAGAAGAGTCACAACCTCATTCCCCTACAGCAGTAATGAGAGATCAGAAATTAAATAATCATGCAAATATATAAATACAAACTGTGATAAGAGCCATACAGGAGAAGTTCTGAGTACTAACAATTTTAACAAAGAGATCTAATTTAAATTAGTGGGATTAGGGAAGGCTTTTCTAATGAAGTTCCTTTTAGGCTGAGATATTAAGAATGACCAGGAGTTCACCAAGCAAAGAAGGTAGGGAGACTATTTCAGGCAGAAAGAATACAATGTGCAAAATCCTGAGGTAGGAACAAGCTTAGAGTGCTTCATAAAGAAAATATGGCTGAAACAAGGTCAGCACTAGAAAAGACAGCCCAAGATAAGGTTAGGGTCAGGTTATTTAGAATCTTGTGGGTCATGGTAAATAGGTTAGATCATTCCAATTGTAATTAGAAGCTCTAGAGTGGTTTTAAGCATGGGAATGATATGGTCATAATTCTGTATGTTTGTAAAAGGTTGCTATGTGTAGAATAGACTATAGAGAGGCAAGAATGGAAGTAGGGAGATGTATTAAGCAGCTCATGTGTTAGTCCAGATGTGAGACACTGGTGGCTCTTACTAGATAAGTGTTGGCTGTATATATGGAGATTTGTAGGTAGATTTGAAATATATTTAGGAGGATGAGCCAATAGTATTTAGTGATTGGATGTGCAGGTTAAGGAAGAAATGAGAGTAAACTGGGCCATGGATATGAACCAGCAAAAGACAAATCTCTGGCTAATATCCATAGCAGGAAAGAACAATTAGTAATTCTGTGATTCAGGGATCTAATTACATTTAAGCAATAAATTTGCACATTTTCTTTAAGGGGGAGTGTTCAAAGCATGCTTCATGTGGAGTCCAACCTCCCTTATTTTATAGATGAAGGAATTAAGACTCACAATGGATTGTGCTACTTTGCAAATCAATCTTATGCTGCATATGAATACTTTATCTTCCAAAATAGAACACAAACTAACAAACAGCATCATTTTTTTCATAGACATCTCCTCCTAATAGCACCTGATATACTACTGAGGATATAGCAAACACTCAATAAATGTTTCCCAAATTAAAATGATTTCAATTTCTTCTTCCTCAGCACATAGAACAAAATGGATAGTCCAGTTACAGATAATGCCAGCGAAGTGACAGAGTTCATCCTGGTGGGTTTGTCCAGTCATCCAATAGTCCAGATTGCCATTTTATTGCACCATGGTAGCAGTCTACCTGATCACATTGGTGGGTAACGCTCTGATCATTGCTGTGGTTAGAGTAGATAAGCAGCTTCACACCCCTATGTATTTTTTCTTAAGCAAATTGTCCTTCCTTGATATCTGCTACTCTAGCAATTCAGTGCCTTTTTTATTGTTCAATGGTTTAAGAGACTACCCCACTATTTCCTATACTGGCTGTTATGCTCAGATGACCATTGCTCTTTTTCTGGGGATGACAGAATGCCTCCTCCTTGCCATCATGGTTTATGATAGATTCATTGCAATATCCAATCCCCTGCATTACACCATCATTATGAATAATCAGGTCTGCATAGAGTTGGCTGTGGTGACCTGGGCTAGTGCCTTCCTTTTAGCAGTGATACCAATCATTGCAATTCCTGCCAATTTTTGTGGACACAATGTCATCAACCATTTTACCTGTGAGGTACAGGCCCTGTTGAAGCTAATCTGCTCAGACACCCCAGTCAGACATAATCTGGGTCTGGTCATCGGTATATTTACACTACCCCTGCCCTTCACCTTCATCCTCATCTCCTATACTCGCATTGTGGTTGCCGTGCTGAGGATCTGCTCTGCAGAGGCCAGGCTCAAAGCTTTCTCCACCTGCGTATCCCATCTGACTGTGGTCACCATATTTTATGGGACAGCCATCTACATGTACCTGAAACCTCAATCAAGGGAGAACCAGGACCAGAGCAAAGTCATCTCTGCATTTTATGGTGTTGTAACCCCTATGTTGAACCCTCTCATTTATACCTTAAGGAACAAGGATGTGAAAGATGTTATAAGAAAAATAATTAAGAAGAAAGAGTCTTAAAAAGGGCATGAATAGTCCATGGAGGCTTATCTAACCAACAGCTTGACATTGACTTGTAAAAATAACGAGGTCCAAATACTAAATAATATTTTAGTGAGGTAGTTAGTTTCAAACGGGTTTTTTTTTTTCCTATTTCCAACCGGCATGTGATAAAGAACTTACTTCCACTGAGAAAAACATGTTAAACATTTACAATACAATCCATGTAAGTAATAAATTATACAGGACAATCTTGTGGGAGAGCTTATAAAACAAAATAATAATTAGTACATTTGAATCCTGAGTAGCCTTGATTTTGTTTTACTAAGTGAGAAATATTTCAAGATTCTACATTCTTTTCTATAGATGATAAAGAGAAAAGTTGTAAAATGGACAATTCTTATCTTAATACTTTTTGTAGGAGGTATATTATGACCCAGGCTTAGGAGTGATGGATGTGAGTGGGTAGAAAGGGGAAAGTTGCTCAACTGCTATATAAGACTTCCACATAGAAAGTCCTCTGCTGAAGCAACGAGTCCTTCAAGACTGTGTGCATACTGAGGTCCAGAATTGATGACTCTATGGAACCTACAATTGCATGTCTTGATCAGTAGATAGGGCCACATTTTCTCTGCAAATGTATCCTACTTCTGGATAATTGCATGTCACTTCCAAAGTTGTTGACCTCACACAGAGCAAATTTAACTCAGGAGGAACTCCTTAAAAAAACAAGCATGTACTGTATCTTTTGAGTATAAAAATTATAATGTTCATTTTTTTAATGCAATACTACCTCTAATCCCAACACTTAATGAGGTTTACATAGGTGTTAGAATCCAGAAGACGTGTTTAAGTCTCCCACTCACAGTTGTGTGGGATTTAGTTAATTAGTTTCCATCTTTAAATTTCAATTTTCTCATCTGTAAAATGGGGATTATAAGAGTGCCTACCTCACAAACTTGTTTTGAGAATTAGATAATATATGATAAGCTTCTACCACAGTATCTGGCACATGGTGGGTACAGCATACACATCAGTCAAAACAAGAAAAAACTGTCAATTCACTAACACAAGGCCATTTTTGAGTGTTTGCTTGTTTCTATATAAATAATGACAATATCATTTTTAAAACAATCCATGAAAATAGGATAGAACGAAAAAAATGTTCCTACTGTGCTCTTAATTTGAATTTATTTTATTAGAAAGGAGATTGAATATGTTTCTCATGTTCATTGGTCATTTGTGTTTCAATAGTCAGGGCCTTTGTTGTTGGTTCAAAATGACAATGAACCAGTTCAATTTTGGAAACAAAATGCTGTGCTCAATAAAAAGTCCCAAAATTCGTTTCAACATTGATTGACTCCATCATTGTTTCCAGATACATCCTGACAGTTTGAGCCATTTTATTTCACTCTGGTAAGCACTCCTGCAATTAATACTTAACCGGTCAACAACCAAAGCTGATGGGTGACTATTGTAAATGAAAATGAAAATAATAAAACTGTGGGAATCCCCATAGAGAATTCTTTAGAAAGAGAATCTATGGTGTTATGCAAATTTTGTTGTAACATTACCATTTTAACCCTGAACAACTTCTTGTGTAACTTTTATTTCTGGTGTTTCTAAAACTTCTCGTTTAAACTGAAGCACCCCTGAAAGTAAAGGGAAGGTACTAGTAACTAACTAACAAGACACAGTGAGCAGATAAAGTCAAACACTAGAGGGGGGAAACAAATGTGAGTCCTCAAAAGAAAGAAAAAATGGAGTAAAACTACAAACCTAATACTTATTGGAGTTTGATCATTTTCATTAGGGAATAAGAAGAGGTAGAATAGAACAAGCAATGAGATGTGCCTTTCACTGACAGAAAAAAAATTTATTGGGGAGAGGCAGGGACTTTTTTAGCTACAAGAGAAAATTAGACAAGTAAACTAATGTCTTCCCTTTTGATTAACCAAGGAAGAAGTTAGACAGGGTTCTCTCTCTAGAGAGAAATATGTTACATCTAGAAGTGGAGAACAAGCTGCAGGAAGACATCTGACATGAAGTCAAGACTCTGGATGAATAGAAAGTGTAAGAGATTATAAGAACAACTAATCAGTTAGATATATGTGCGTAAGGTGTCTTTATGTTAAATGTTTATTGTGAGTGTTGTTTTCTTAAAACATTCCTTATATTACAAAGTAAACAAGTTAGAATTATAATCAACAGGCAATACTTTGAAACTACCTATGCCTTGGGAAACTTGTTTAAATTTCTTATCTCTGCCAAACAGCACTTATGACTTGCAGCTGATAATGGGCAACTCTGCCTCCCTGCACACAATCTCCTCATAAGGTGTGCCAAAATCACAAGGTGACATCTTAAAAGGTTGAACTGACCCCTTAAAAATCAACATCACTGAGAAAAGAGCTTTGTGCTGTGTACTGGCAGCAGCAGAATGAAGAAAATGCACTTGAGAGCCATAATAACAACTTTACCTAGAAGTGTTTAAAAGAAAGATTTAAAATTTGAAAAAGCCCAAGAATATTTTGTTGGCTTTTGATTGAGCTTGTCAACAACACCAATACTAAGTAATAAGAAAATAAAGTTAATTATCTGCAGAATGATTCGTGAGTTTCTATAACTCAGGGAAGCAGAAATGTGAAGTCTACCATTTTCATCATATGGAAAGGAGCACACAGAAAAGTGTTCATTTCCAGAAAACTACTTGAGCTAATCAATGATTTTGGTAAAGTTGTAGAATACAAAATTGACACACAGAAATTTCTTGCATTCCTATGCACTAACAACAAAAGATCAGACAGGGAAGTTAAGGAAACAAACCCATTTGCCATTGCAACAAAAGAATAAAATACCTAGGAATAAACTTAACTAAAGAGGTAAAAGACTGTACTCAGAAAACTATAAGACACTGATGAAAGAAATCAAAGACGATACAAAGAGATGGAGCGACATACCATGTTCTTGGATTGGAAGAATCAACATTGTGAAAATGTCTATACTACACAAAGCAGTCTACAGATTCAATGCAAACCCTATCAAATTACCACTGGCATTTTTTACAGAATTAGAACAATAAATCCTAAAATTTGTATGGAGGCACGAAAGACCCCGAATAGCCAAAGAAATCTTTAGGAAAAAAGATGGAGCTGGAAGAATCAGACTCTCTGACTTCAGACTATACTACAAAGCTACAGTAATCAAGACAATATGGTACTGGGACAAAAACAGAAATATAGATCAATGGAACAGGATAGAAAGCCCAGAGATAAACTATGGTCAACTAATCTATGACAAAGGAGGCAAGGGTATACAATGGAGAAAAGACAGCCTCTTCAATAAGTGGTGCTGGGAAAACGGGACAGCTGCATGTCAAAGAATGAAATTAGAACACTTCCAAACACCATACACAAAAATAAACTCAAAATGGATTAAAGACCTAAACATAAGGCCAGACATTGTAAAATTCTTAGAGGAAAACATAGGAAGAGCACTCTTAGACATAAATCACAGCAAGATCTTTTGTGACCCACTTCCTAGAATAATGCAAATAAAAACAAAAATAAACAAATGGGACCTAATGAAACTGAAAAGCTTCTGCACAGCAAAGGAAACTATAAACAAGATGAAAAGACAGCCCTCAGAATGGGAGAAAATATGTGCGAATTAATCAACAGACAAAGGATTAATCTCCAAAATATATAAACACTTCATGCAGCTCACTATCAAAAAAACAAACAACTCAGTCAAAAACTGGGCAGAAGGCCTAAATAGGCATTTCTCCAAAGAAGACATACGGATGACCAAGAGCCACATGAAAAGCTGCTCAACATCACTAATTATTAGAGAAATGCAAATCAAAACTACAATGAGGTATCACCTCACAATGGTCAGAATGGGCATCATCAGAAAATCTACAAACAATAAATGCTGGAGAGGGTAGGGAGAAAAGGGAACCTTCTTGCACTGTTGATGGGAATGTAAATTGATACAGCCACTATGGAGAACAGTACAGAAGTTCCTTAAAAAACTAAAAATGGAACTATCATATGACCCAGCAATCCCATTACTGGACATATACCCAGAGAAAACCATAATTCAAAACGTCACATTCACCCCAATGTTCATTACAGCACTATTTACAATAGCCAGGTCATGGATGCAACCTAAATGTCCATCAACAGATGGATGGATAAAGATGTGGTACATATATACAATAAAAAGGAATGAAATTGGGACATTTGTAGAGACATGGATGGACCTAGAGACTATCATACAGAGTGAAGTAAGAGAGAAAAACAAATATCGTATATTAACGCATATGTGCAGAATCTAGAAAAATGGTACAGATCAACAGCTTTGCAAGGTAGAAATAGAGACAGATGTACACAACAAACATATGGACACCAAGGAGGGAAAGTGGGGGCGGGGGAGGTGAATTGGGAGATTGGGATTGCCATACATATATTACTAATAAGAAAAAATATCAAATTGTACACTTTAAATATTTGCAGTTTATTGTGTGTTAATTATATCTCAATAAAAGTCCTTTAAGAAAAGAAAAGTGTTCATTTATTCCTGCAATAACTTTGTTGAATGCGATGTAAATAATAGAAAATGATATAAAGGAAAGGATACAATATGTACCTTTTTAGCATAATGTTTTCAAGGTTCATCTATGTTGAATAATGTTTTATGGCTGAATAATATTCCATTGTATTGGATATACCAGATTTTGTTTATCTATTCACCAGTGCTTGTCCCTATGTTTTTAGAAATAATAATCTTCAGGATGTGAATACTGGAAAACTAGAAAAATAGGGGAATCCATGCCACAGCAATATATAGTTTCCAATTTCCCCACATCCTAGCTAATGCTTGTTAGTGTACGATTAGATTTTTATAGCCATCTTAGTGGGCTAAAATTGGTATCTCATTGTGATTTGTATTTGCATTTTCATAGTAACTAATGATGTGCATCTTTTCATGTGCTTGTGTTGTGAATCTTCTAACTTTGTTAGTTTTCAAGATTGATTTGGCTACTCTGGGTCCCTTGCATTTCCATATGAATTTTAGGATTTATGGGGCAATTTCTACAAAATTCCAACTGAGATTTAGATAGAGATTGGGTTTAGCCTACAGATCAATTGGGGGAGTACTGCCTTCTTCCTATTTTCCAATATTAAATCTGCCTAGTCATGAAAATAGGAAATTTTCCCATTTCGTTAGGTCTGTCTTTAACTTCTTTCAAGTTTCATTGGACAAGCCTTGCACTTCTTTTGTTAAATTTATTCCTGCGTATTTTGTCCTTTTTTTATGCTCCAATAATTGAAATTACTTTCTTAATTTCATTTTTGATTGTTCGTTGCTGGTTTATAGAAATACTATTGATTTAGTATATTTTTGTATCCTGCAAGCTTGTTGAAAGAGTTCATTAGTTCTAATAATTTATTCTGTGAGTTCCTTAGCATTTCCTATGTACAAGATCGTGACATTTGTGAATAGAGATGGCAGTAGTTCTGTTCCAATATGGATGATTTAATTTTTTTAAATTTGCTTTTGTTTGTTTGTTTGTTTTTGCCTAATTGCCCTGGCAAAAATTTCAGTACAATGTGGAATAGAAGTGGCAAAAATAGAAATCCTAGTCTTCTTCCAGGAACTTAGGGGGAAAGCTTGCAGTCTTTAACTATTAATCACAATGTTAGTTGTGCAGTTTTCATTTATCAGGTTGAGTAACATTCCTTCTGTTCCTAGTTTCCTAATGCTTTTTTATTATGAAAGGGTATTAGATTTTGTAAAATTATTTAAGTGTATCTGTTTAGATGATGATGTGGTTTTTGTCCTTTAATGAATTAATATAATGTATTACATTGATATGTTGTCAACCCTGCATTTCTGCGATAAATATCACTTAGTTATGGCAAATAACTCTTTTTGTATATTGCTGGATTTGCTTTGCTAGTATTTACTTAAGGATTTGGGGTCTATATTCAAAAGGGATACTAGTTTGTAGTTTTCTTGTGATGTCTGTCTGATTTTGGTAGAAGGATAATATTAGTCCTATTGAATAACTTGGGAAGTTTTCCCTTCTCTTCTGTTTTTGGAAGAGTTTGTGAAAGATTGGTGTTAATTATTCTTCAAGTATTTGGAATAATTCTCCAGTGAATCTATATTGGTAAGGACTTTTCTTCATGGAAAGATGTTTGATTATTAATTCAATCACTTTACTTATAATAGGCCTATTCAGATTTTCTATTCCTTCTTGAGGCATTTTGTATTTTTTGGAATTTGTTCATTGGATTTAGCTTATCAAATTTATTGGCATACAATGATTAACAGTACTCCCTTATAATTATTCTCATGTCCCTAAGTTTGATAGTGATGTCCCAAATTTCATTTCTGATTTTATAAATTTGGGTCTTCCTTCTCATTTTCTTTGTCAATCAAGCTAAAATTTTATAATTTTTTAAATTTCTCCAAAGAATAATTGTTTAGTTCTAATGAATTTCTATACGATTTTTCTCTTCTCTATTTCATTTATTTCCATTCTAACCTTTACTATTTATTTCTCAATGCTTGTTTTGAGTTTAGTTTTATCTTCACTTCTAGTTTCTTTACATAAAAGTTTGGTTATTGATTTGAAATAATTCTTTTTTTACTATAGACATGTATAGCTAAAAATTTCTCTCTAAGCACTGATTTAAATGTATCTCATGGATTTTGGTATTTTATATGTTTTCATTCATTTCAAAGAGCTTCCTAATTTATCTTTTCATTTCTTTTGTGACCTATTGATTATTTAGAGTATCTATTTAATTTCCATATATTTGGGAATTACTCTAATTTCTGTTATTAATTTCAAATTGTGTTCCATTGTTGTCATGAACATACTTTGTACAGTATAAATTGTTTTCCATTTATTGAGAATTGTTGTATGTTTTAGTTTTTGATCTATCCTGGAAATGTTTTATGTGCACTTGAGAGAAATGTTAGTTCTGGTGATGTTGAGTGGAGTGTTCAATAGGATCTTGATAGATCCAGTTGGTTCAAGCCTTTTCCTTTCTTATCTTCTGTTTAGTTGTTCTATCAATGATTGAAAATGGTGTATAGAAGTCTCTATTATTATTGAATTATCTATTTCTCACTTGAATTCTCTCAGTTTTACTTTATGTATATTGTGACTCAGTTGTTAGATGTATGTGTTGTTAGATGCATTGTGTTTCCTTGACGGATTGACACTTGCATCATTACAAAATGTTCTCCTTTGTCTGTACTAACAATGTTTGTCTTAATGTCTATTATGTCCAATATTAGTTTAGCTCCACCAGCTCTATTTTTGGTGCTGCTTGCATGTTTTCTAAACTTTTATTTTCAACACACTTGTGTCTTTGACTCTAAAATGAGTCTGTTATAGATAAAATATAGCTGGATCATGTTTTGATATTTTCTAAATCCCTTTGGCCAGTTTCTGTCTTTTGACTGGAGAATTTAGTCCACTTACATTTAGTGTAATTATTGATATGGTAGGATTAAAACCTGCCATTTTGCTTTTACTTTTCTGTATGCCTTATATCTCATTTGTTACTCTATTCCTCCAGTATTATTTTCTTTCATGTTAATATACATTTTCTAATACTTCATTTTAATTCAATTGTTTCTTTTAATATATATTATTGCTTATGTACTTAATGGTGGCTTTTGGAATTATAATTAACATCTTAATATACAGCAATGTAGTTTGGCTAAACAACACTTAAATTTCAACAGTGTACATAAACTTTGCTCTTATAGAACTCAGTTCCTTCCCCCCTTATTTGTAATATTGTCATACAAATTACATCTTTATACCTTAGAAGCCCATAAACATACCTTTATAGTTATTCCTAAATCTTTGAAAGAGTTTGCAGAGTGGAGAGTCCTGATCTGACTTACATTTTTAAAGAGTTACTCTGACTGTTAAATGAAAAAATAAATGACTTTAATGGGGCAAGGATGAGTTGAGACTATGTAGAAGGATATTGCAATAATGCAGGTAAAAGATGATATTGGCATAGAACAAGGAGGTAATCAAAGTGGTGAGAAGTGATATCATTTTGCAAATATTTGAAGGAAGGGTCACCAGAATTCAAAGATGGTGGATCAGGGGTATGAAGAACAGAGTTAAGGACGACACAGATGACTATGTTCTAAACAACTGGATATGGGGGATAATGGAGATGGAGGTTATCAGGAAATATTTTGGAGATGGGAAACTCAGGGAGAGAGCAAGATTCCACGTGTTAATTTTGAGAAGCATATTAAGCAAAAAAGAGACAATATCACTAAACAGTTAAACATATAAATCTGAAGTTCAGAGGAGAGATGTAAACTAGAAATATATATATGGAAATTGTCAACATACAGGGTATGGATGAGAATGTCAAAAGAAAGTAGCTAGAGAAGGCAAAAAGTCCAAGAACACTGACCTGAGGAACTCCAACATTCAGAGGTCATGGAGAAAAAGAATCTGCAAAAGATATAGAGGAGCCAGTGAGTTATAAAGCAAATTACAGGGGTGTATTGTCCTGGAAAGAAAAAAAAATGGTTCTCAAGGAGAGAATGACCAACTCTTCAAATGCAGCTGATATACCAAGTAAGATGAGCACAGATAATTGACCAGAAAACTGGCATTTTCTATGAAGAGAAATCAAGATAGATATTACTTTCCATTTAATAAATTGGTTACTGAGAAAAGAAGTGATTGTTCCCATGGTTGCACAGACCCCTCCCCAGAAATTGAGATATATTATACAAAGAATCACAGATAACTGTATGACATTTTTCAGTTTCACCTATAAATGCATCTGCACAATTTCTCCTGATATGTCATGCAAAGTTTTTTTTTTCACTTTCTAACATTTTTTTAAAGAGAATCAGTTTGGAATCTGGTAATGGCAGAATGTCTTGTTTTGGAACAATTGTCTCACAAATTTTAAAAACAAACGCTGGAGAGAATATTAGAAATGAGCGTTTTGGAAGAAAAATCTGGAAAGCATTCAAATTGTTAAAAGAACACAATCACACTAGCTGAGATCCATACTTATGTGGCTTTTCCTCTGAAGGCACTACCCAGGAAACTTAGTGTGAGGTAGCTAAAACACAAGCAGAAATCTCAAATCATATTGGCTTGGGGTACCAGTGAATGGATTTGGGGCTTCCCAAAGTGGCTAAAATTTGAAGGGAGAAGTCTCAAAAAGAAGAATATCACAGAAAGGTGAGCACCAGTTTTTAGGTACTAACTCCCATTAAATAATGAGATGATCTTTGAACTGCACATATACAGAAAAAAAACAATAAGAAAACAGAAAGCAACAGAAATAAGACTGAGAATTGGAACAGAGATTTTAGCCATTGCTCACCATAAGGGCAACAGAGTTTGGAGGCTGAATTCAATAAAGTTAGAGGATCTTCACAAATATCTTAGGCTTTCTATAAAAACTTACAAAAGTCCATACCTCAGGAATAAAGACTAGGTCCAAGGATCAAGGATTTATCTCAAGACTGAATCAGACTAACACTAACAAAGTGTTAAGTGAAGGCTCTAAAAGTTCAAGATGATCAGGCTATAATTTAACTGCCAGCTATAAAATAAATCATAATATCCTTAGGAAAAAGAGAAGGGAATCAAAAATCTCTTACAAAATATCATCAATAGTATCCATTATATAATCAAATATTACTAAACATGTGAATAAAGAGCAAAATGTAACACAAAGTAGTAAGACATAAGTAAGTAGGAATAGATACCATAATGACCCAGATATTGAATAAGAAAAGGATTATTAAAAGCTGCCAAATTTATTCAAGGACTTAAAAGAAAAGGTGATCAAGATAAGTGGACAAATTGGCATCCCAAGACAGAAATTAAAACTATGGAAAATGAATCAAATGGAAATTCTAGAACTGAAAACTATATTATTTGAAATGAAAGTTCAATAGGTTGGAAATGGTTTAAAATTTTAACAAAGTTGGAGACAAAATAATACAAATTATAACATCTGGGGAAAAAAGTAAAGATAAAGAAAATTTTTAGAACACTACCAACCATGTTGACTGAATTCACATTTACAACACATTGCACCCAACAATTTCAGAAAACACATACTTTGAAGAACACACTGAATTTTAAGATAGATCATGTGCTGGACCATAAAATGTCTTAATAAATCTTAGATATTTAAGTCTAACAGGATATCTTTTCTGGTCATAATGAAAATTACTTAGAAATCAACAATAATAGAATATCTGAAAAACTCCCACATTTTGGAATTTAAATAGCACATGAGTAACACATGAATTAAGATATAAATCACAGAAAAAATATAGAATACTTCAATCTAAGTGTAAATGAAGATACAACATAAAAATTCAGGCAGTACAGCAAAAGTAGTGCTTTATGGGACATTTATAACTCCAAATGTTTATATTAGAAAAAAAGAAAGAATTAAAATCAACTATCTATATTTTATTGTAAGAAGTTAGCCAGATAGACTTAATTGATATTTATGGGATATTCCATCCAAACGCAGCAAAATACACTTTCTTCTTAATGGCACATGGGACATTCTCCAGGATAGATCACATCTTGGGCACAAATCAAGCCTTGGTAAATTTAAGAAAATTGAAATCATATCAATCATCGTTTCTGCCTACAACACTATGAGATTAGAAATGAATTATAGGGAAACCCTGTAAAAAAGACAAACGCATAGAGGCTGAACAATATGGTACTAAATAACCAATGGATCACTGAAGAAATCAAAGAAGAAATCAAAAAATTCCTAGAGACAAATAGCAACAAAAACATCATGATCTAAAACCCATGAAACAGGGACTTCCCTGGTGGCACAGTGGTTAAGAATCCACCTGCCAATGCAGGGGACATGGGTTTGAGCCCTGGGCCAGGAAGATCCCACATGCCACAGAGCAACTAATTCTGTGCACCACAACTACTGAGTCTGCATTCTAGAGCCCATGAGCCACAACTACTGAGCCAATGTGTCACAACTATTGAAGCCCACATGCCTAAAGCCTGTGCTCTGCAACAAAAGAAGCCACCCCAATAGCCCCCACTCACCACAATGAGAGAAAGCCCACAGACAACAATGAACACCCAACACAGCCAAAAATAACTAAACAAACAAACAAAAACAAAGTTAGAAGAAGGAAAGAAATCATGAAGATCAGAGCAGAAATAAATAAAATAGAAACAAAGAAAACAATAGCAAAGATCAATGAAACTAAGAGCTGGTTATTTGAGAAGATAAACAAAATTGATAAGGCTTTAGCCAGACTCATCAAGAAAAAAAGGAAAAAGAATCAAATCAATAAAATTAGAAAGCAAAAAGGAAAAGTTCTAATAGACACCAGAGAAATACAAAGGATCAGAAGAGACTACACAAGCAACTGCATGCCAATAAAATGGACAACCTAGAGGAAATGGACAAATTCTTAGAAAGGTACAACCTTCCAAGACTGAATCAGGAAGAAGTAGAAAATATGAACAGACCAATCACAAGTAATGAAATTGAAATGTGATTAAAAATCTTCTAACAAACGAAAGTTCAGGACCAAATGGCTTCACAGGTGAATTCTATCAAACACTTAGAGAAGAGCTAACACCTATCTTTCTCAAACTCTTCCAAAAAAAAAAAAATCGCAGAGGATGGAACACTCCCAAATTCATTCTATGAGGCCATCATCACCCTGATAGCAAAACCAGACAAAAATATCACAAAAAAAGAAAATTACAGGCCAATATCACTGATGAACATAGGCCCAAAACTCCTCAACAAAATACTAGCAAACCGAATCAGACAACACATTAAAAGGATCATACACCATGATCAAGTGGGATTTATCCCATGTATGCAATAATTCTTCAATATATGCAAAGCAATCGATGTGATACACCATATTGACAAACAAGAATAAAAGCCACATGATCATCTCAATAGATGCAGAAAAACCTTTTGACAAAATTTAACACCCATTTATGATTTAAAACTCTCCAGAAAGTGGGCATAGAGGGAACCTAACTCAACATAATAAAGGCCATATATGACAAACCCACAGCAAACATCAGGAACAAGACAAGGATGTCCATTCTTGCTACTATTATTCAACATAGTTTTGGAAGTCCTAGACAAGGTAATCAGAGAAGAAAAAGAAATAAAAGGAATCCAAATTGGAAAAGAAGAAGTAAAACTGTCACTGTTTGCAGATGACATGATACTATACATAGAAAATCCTAAAGATGCTACCATAAAACTACTAGAGCTCATCAATGAATTTGGTAAAGTTGCAGAATATGAAATTAATACACAGAAATCACTTACATTTCTATACACTAACAATGAAAGATCAGAGAGGGAAATTAAGGAAGCAATCCCATTTACCATCGCATCAAAAAGAAAAAAATACCTAGGAATAAATCTATCTAAGGAGGCGAAAGACCTGTACTCAGAAAACTATAAGATACTAATGAAAGAAATCAAAGATGACACAGATGGAGAGATATACTATGTTCTTACATTGGAAGAATCAATCTTGTGAAAATGACTATACTACCCAAAGCAATCTACAGCTTCAATGCAATTCCTATCAAATTGTCGATGGCATTTTCCACACAATTAGAACAAAAATTTTTACAATTTGTATGGAAACACAAAAGACACTGAATAGCCAAAGCCATCTTGAGACAGAAAAACAGAGCTGGAGGAATCAGGCTTCCTGCCTTCAGACTATACTACAAGGCTACAGTAATCAAAATGGTATGGTACTGGCATAAAAACAGAAATATGTATAAATGGAACATGATAGAAAGTCTAGAGATAAACTCACATACCTGTGGTCACATAATCTATGGCAAAGGAGGCAAGAATATACAATGGAGATAAAACAGTCTCTTCAATAAGTGGTGCTGGGAAAATTGGACAGCTACATGTAAAAGAATGAAATTAGAACACTCCCTAACACCACGCACAAAAATAAACTCAAAATGGATTAAAGACCTAAATGTAAGGCTGGATTCTATAAAACTCTTAGAGGAAAACATAGGCAGAACACTCTGACATAAATCGCAACAAGATATTTTTAGGCCCAATTCTTAGAGTAATGAAAATAAAAACAAAGAAAGAAAGAAAAAATGGGACCTAATTAAACTTAAAAGCTTTTTCACATCAAAAGAAACCATAAACAAAATGAAAAGAGCCCTTCAGAATGGGAGAAAATATTTGCAAATAAGGAAACCGACAAGGGATTAATCTCCAAAATACACAAATAGCTCAAGCAGTTCAATACCAAAACTCAGTCAAAAAATGGGCAGAAGATCTAAATAGACATTTCTCCAAAGAAGACATACAGATGTCCAAGAGGCACATGAAAAGATGCTCAATATGGCTAATTAGAGAACTGCAAATTGAAACTACAGTGAGGTACCATCTCACACCAGTCAGAATGATCATCATCAATAAATCTACAAAGAATAAATGCTGGAGAAGGTGTGGCAAAAAGGGAACCTTCCTACACTGTGGGTGGAAATGTAAATTGGCACAACCACTATGCAGAACAATATGGAGGCTCCTTAAGAAACTAAAAATAGAACTACCATATGATCCAGCAATCCCACTCCTGGGCATATATCTGCAGAAAAACATAATTCGACATGAAACATGCACCCCAATTTTCATTGCAACACTATTTACAATAGCCAGGACATGGAAGCAACCTAAATGTCCATCAACAGAGGAATGGATAAAGATGTGGTACATATATACAATGGAATATTACTCGTCCATAAAAAAGAAAAAAGTAATGCCATTTGCAGCAACATGGATGGACCTAGAGATTTTGATACTGAGTGAAGTAAATCAGACAAAGACAACTGTTATATGATATCATTTATATGTGGAGTCTAAAAGAAGGGTACAAATGAACTTATCTACAAAAAAATGAAATAGAGTTACAGATGTAGAAAACAAACTTTTGGTTACCAGGGTGTGTGGGGGGGGGAGGAATAAAGTGGAGATTGGAATTGACATATACACACTACTATATATAAAATAGATAACTAATAAGGACCTACTGTATAGCACAGGGAACTCTACTCAATACTCTCTAATGGCCTACATGGGAAAAGAAACTAAAAAAGAGTACATATATGTATAGGTATAACTGATTCACTTTGCAGTACACCTGAAACTAACATGACATTGTAAATCAACTATACTCTAAAGAAAAATAAACAGTAAAAAAAATTTAAATGTAAAACATTCTTTGATTCAGAGCAAAACAAATACACACTGCAAGCCAGATTTGACCCACACACCACAGTTTGACAGCACCTAGTATAAAGGATGAAAGGATATCAACCAATATGGTTTCAGGTGTTCTACATTTTAAATTGTGTCAAATATTAATCATAAATGGACTTTGATAAGTTAAAGAGGTAGAGTCTACTCATTAGAACAACCACTAAAAATAATGAAAAAATATATATCCAAAAAGCCAATAGCAGGGATCAAAAGAGGGCGGTGAAGTAGAAGGATGTGGAGTGCATCTCTCTTCACAGTTGCATCAGGAATACATCAAAAGATGCAATAATTCCCACAGAAAACCGGCTGAACACTAGCAGAAGACCTTGGACACCAGAAAGGACTGCAAAGATCCTGATATAACTGGGTAGGACACAGGGGGAAAAAGAGGAGAAGAAGAAAGGAAAGTGACGGGTCTTACACCCTGAGGCAGGGGGAACTGATACAGAGGAGAGATCGCCGAATTCAGGGAAACCCCCCTTATCTGACGGGGAAACCCCTACTCCAACTAGGAATATGATTGGATCAGAAGGGAGGCATTTGGGACTGTCCAAAGAGGGTGAAGCAGCTGATCTGTGGCAAATGGGAAAGAGTGAGAAACACACAGAGGGCCTGTACCATGGCTCTGCATGTCCCAGACTGAGATATGGGTTCACAGCTCTACAGGGGGTCTGGGAGCTAGAATGTGGGAACCAGAGAACTGGTTCAGGGTGAGAAACGTTGTTGGCTATGGGGAGACAGACTGAGGGGTCAGGAGGGAAGAAATCCACAGCAGAGAATGCCTACCAGGGAAAGCTGGGTGGCCATGGTGGCGGCACACTACTGCTGACTCACAAGCATAGGGGAGGATCCACTGTTGTAGCCTCTCTATCAGCACCTGCAATGAACAAACAAAGGCCCCCTATGGACCTGGCTGTTGCAGTTGACATGGGATAGAAAAAGCCCTCTGGTAGGGCTGGCCTGGTGTGCTTGCTGCTGAGAGCCAGAAGAAGTCCACAGAGAAGGACACCTCTGGAGACATTCTGCTTATACCTGAGTCCACTGGCATCCCTCTGCAATTGGCACTGCCACAGCTGCCAGGGCCCTGCGAGGCAAGCAGGACACTAATGCTGACTCACACACAGGGGGAGAAGCCACTATTTTACCCTCGCTCTCCCCACACACCGATGCCTATAGACAAACAATAAAGGAAGCTCAGCTGGTTGCAGAGTAATACAAAAACCGTTAAGGGCTGCCCATCAGGTAACTTGCACCAGGCACCAGTAAAGAACCACACTAAGACCAGATTCCCTATACCCACAGCTGCTGGTATCCCTGAACATTCTGCATCATCCTCAGGGCTCCTGCAATCCAAACAGGATGATAGTGTTGACTCACATGCACAGAGAAGAGCCACTATCAAAACCTCTCTCTCACCCACACACCTGTGTATGCAGATGAACAATAAAGGAAACCCTCACTGAGGCAGACCCAAAGAGCTCCAAGGCAGCCTCAGGACCAAACTCTGGGGTTTAGACCACAAGCGGAAGCAGGGACGAAACCAAAGATGAACACAAGGGATGAGGGGCTAAGGAAGAGGTTCTAAAATCTTTCCATCAGATATACACACTGCAGACTAAATCCCCATGATCAGCTAGGCAGACCCTATGTCTTTGAAATATCTGAGTAGACAATGAATGTTCCCACAAATGATAAAGGTCTAGCTCTGGCAGCTGTGGACTGTGGGAGCAAGCACACAGGAATTGGGCCAGATCAGAGCCTAAGTGGACCCAATAGGACCCAGAGCAGGTTTAGAGTCCAACCTAGAGGCAGAAGAGGGCCTCCTGGGGAGGAAAAGGTGGGATGAGGCTCAAGGCATGTACAAGGACACTTTCAACTGAGACCCCAAGGAAACAGAATTATTATTATTTCTGTTGATCTGATCCATTATGTGGTGAGTTCCAGCTTTTTTGTGTGGTGTGTGATCTTATTCCTAAGGGATCTTCACATTTTATAACATATTTTTTATTCTATTTTTACTTTCACTTTTATTTTTAGCCCTTTTATATATTTCTATTTCTAGCTAGTTTTTTGTAATGCTGTTTATCTCCCCTATCTTTACATCTTTATCTTTAATAAATTTTTATTTTGTTTTTTTCTTTTTCTTTTTATATTTCCAGTCATACTACACTATTCTGTTGCTCTCTCTTCTATCCTTTCTCATTTTTTTATATCATACTTTTAATCAATATTATTGGTCTGCTCTGTTTCCTTGCTTCATTCTTCAGATGACACACTGCTTTGGTTTTGTTATTATGTTTTGTCTTTATCTTACTTCTAATTATAATTGTCTGATTTCGTTTGGGGGATCTTCAGTCTATCTGGTTGTTCTCTTGCTCTCTGTTATATTTGCTCGCTCTTTCTATTTGGTCCCTGTTATATTTGGTCTTCATTTTCACAATTTTGCTGCTTGTTTTGTATTGAATTTTTGCTGTTTTTCTCTTTAATTGTCTCATTGCATTCTGGGGTTCTTCAGTAAGGATGTTCTACTGCTTTATGTTCTATTGGGTTCTGTTTCTGTGTTTCCCATGCATGTGCGTGTTTCCTTGATTGAGTATTTGTTTGTTTGACTTAACCTTTTACCATTAGTTTGGGGCTTGAATAGTCTTCCTTAATCCCCTTTATTGCTGGGATGAGAAACCTCTGGAGTCTGGATTCCTCAAACAGAAGTCAAGTCAAAGGCTCTTGGGAGGGAACTCTGAGTCCAGGATGCTAGATCACTAGAGAGTCCTAAGACACAGGGAAGATTAAATGCAGAGAATTCTCACAGAGGCCTCTTTCAGAATCTAAGACCGGGCTTTGCCCAACTGCCTACAACTGCCAGGGCTGGATATCTCACACCAAACTACAAACAAAACAGGAACACAAACTCACCCATCAGCACACAGACTACCTAACCATATTAGGCTCACAGATACCCTAAAACACACCAGCTGACATGGCCCTCCTCCTCAGAGGGAAAACACTCAGATCCACACATCAGAAAACAGGCACCAGACACTCCTACCAGGAAGCCTACTCAAGACACTGGACAAACCCCAACACAGGGGACAGAGAACGGAAACAAGAGGAATTACTGCTATGCAGCATAGGAAAAGGAGACAGTAAATACTATAAAGTAGACAAAATGAGAAAACAAGGAAACACCTTGCAGCCACAGGAGCAAGATAAAAACCCACAAGAGCAAATAAATGAAGAGGAAATAGGAAAACTGCCTGAAAAACAATTCAGAGTAATGATAGTAAAGATGATCCAAAATCTCGAAAACAAAATAAAGAAAATACAAGAAATATTTAATAACGACATAGAAGAACTAAAGAGCAAACAAACAGTAATGAACAACAAAATAACGGAAACTAAAACTACTCTAGATGGTATAAACAGCAGAGTAACTGAGTCAGAAGAACGAGTGAGTTGGAAGATAGAATGGTGGAAATAATTGCCACAGAGCTGAAAAAAGAAAAAAGAACAAAAACAATGGAAGACAGTCTCAGAGATGTCAGGGACAACATTAAGTGCACCAACATCTGAATAATAGGCAACCCAGAAGAAGAAGGAAAAAAGAAAGGGTCTGAGAAAATATTTGAAGAGGTTATACTGGAAAACTTCGCCAACATGGGAAAGGAAATAATTAATCAAGTCCAAGAAGCTCAGAGAGTCCCATACAGAATAAATCCAAAGGGAAATACACCAAGGCACATATTAATCAAACTAATGAAAATTAAACACAAAGAAAAAATATTAAAAGCAGCAAGAGAAAAGCAACAAATAATATATAAGGGGAAAACCATAAGGATAAAAGCTGATCTTTCTGAAGAAACTCTGCAGCCCAGAAGGCAATGGCAGGATATACTGAAAGTCTTGAAAGAGAAAAACCTACAGGCAGGAATACTCTTCCCAGCAAGAATCTCATTCAGATTTCATGGAGAAACCAAAAGCTTTATGGACAAGCAAAAGTTAAGAGAATTCAGCACCATCAATCCAGCCTTACAACAATAGCTAAAGGAACTTTTCTAAGCAGGAAACACAAGAGAAGGGAAAGACTTACAAAAACAGACCCAAAACAATTAAGAAAATGGTAATAGGAACACACATGTCAATAATCACCTTAAATGTAAATAGGTTAAATGCTCCAACCAAAAGACATAGACTGGTTGAACGGATACAAAAACAAGACCCTTACATATGCTGTCTACAAGAAACCCACTTCAGATGAAGGGACACATACAGAATGAAAGTAAAGGGATGGAAAAAGATATTCCATGCAAATGGAAGTCAAAAGAAAGCCAGAGTAGCAATACTCATATCAGACAAATTAGACTTTAAAGTAAAGACTATTACAAGAGACAAGAAAGGAAACTCCATAATGATCAAGGGATCAATCCAAGAAGAAGATATAACGATGGTAAATATCTATGCCCCCAACATAGGAGCACCTCAATACATAAGGCAAATGCTAACAGCCATAAACGGGGACATCAACAGTAACACAATAATAGTGGGAGACTTGAACACCCCACTTACATCAATGGACAGATCATCCAGACAGAAAATAAATAAGGAAACACAAGCTTTAAATGACAAATTAGACCATCTTGACTTAACTGATGTTTGTAGGACATTCCATTCAAAAACTACATAAAACACATTCTTCTCAAGTGCACCTGGAACATTCTCCAGGATAGATCACATCTTGGGTCACAAATCAAGCCTTGGTAAATTCAAGAAAATTGAAATCATATCAAGCATCTTCTCTGACCACAACACCATGAGACTAGATATCAATTACCTGAAAAAAACTGTAAAAATACAAACACATGGAGACTAAACAATACGTTATTAAACAACCAAGAAACCACTGAAGAAATCAAAGCAGAAAATACGTAGAAAAAAGAGACAATGAAAACACAATGACCCAAAACCCATGGGATGCAAAAAAACAGTTTTAAGTGGGAAGATTATAGCAATACAATCCTATATCAAAAAGCAAGAAAAATCTCAAATAAACAACCTAACCTTACACCTAAAACAATTAGAGAAAGAACAAAAAACCCCAAAGTGAGCAGAAGGAAAGAAATCATAAAGATCAGATCAGAAATAAATGAAAAAGAAATGAAAGAAACAATAGCAGAGGTAAATAAAACTAAAATCTGGTTCTTTGAGAAGATAAACAAAATTGATAAACCATTACCCAGACTCATCACGAAGAAAAAAAGGAGAACACGCAGATCAACAGCATTAGAAAGGAGTCACAGGAGGGAGGGGATATGGAGATATATGTATAAATACAGCTAAATAACTTTGTTGTACAGTAGAAACTAGCACAACAGTGTAAAACAATTATATTCCAATAAAGGTCTTAAACAAAAAAAAAGTTAAAAGGGAATCAAAGTGGAAAAATTTATACTTTAAAATTATTTTGAAGAAGGATGCTCATTACAGTGATAAAAGTAAACATATTTAAATCTGGGGGGGGCAGGGAAGCCAATAGCAAAATTCAAATGGAATTCTAAAAATTATTTACATAATCGCCAAAAAGGTTATTAAATGAGAAACAGAGGGAAAAGAAAGAGGGGTAACAAAATATCAGTGAAATAACAAAGTGGACTACATATCAGTAATCATATAAATATCAATAACTAGATTAAACAGTTAAGTATTAATCACTCAAGGAACTTCCTAGGTGGCACAGTGGTGAAGAATCCACCTGACAATGCAGGGGAAATGGGTTCAACCACTGCTCCAGGAAGATCCTATATGCTGCAGAGCAACTAAGCCGGTGCACCACAGCTAATGAGTCTGCACTCTAGAGCCTGCCGCGAGCAACAACTATTGAGCCTGTGTGCTACAACTACTGAAGCCCGTGTGCCTAGAGCCCATGCTCCTCAACAAAAGAAACCACCAAAATGAGGAGCCCGGGCACCACAATGAAGAGTAACCCCAACTCGCCACAAATAGAGAAAGCCCATGTGCAGCGACAAAGACCCAGCACAGCCACTAAATAAATAATTTTTTTCTTTTTTTTTTTTAATCTTTATTGGAGTATAATTGCTTTACACTATTGTGTCAGTTTCTGCTGTACAACAAAGTGAAAGAGCCACATGTATACCTATATCCCCATATCCCCTCCCTCTTGAGCCTCCCTCCCAACCTTCCTATCCCACCCCCTTAAGTCTTCATAAAGCACCAAGCTGGTCTCCCTGTGCCCTGTAGCAGCTTCCCACTAGCCATCTATTTTACATTTGGTAGTGTGTATATGTCAATGCTACTCTCTCACTAGGTCCCAGGTTCCCCTCCCCACAGTGTCCTCAAGTCCGTTCTGTACGTCTGTATCTATATTCCTCCCCTGTCACTAGGTTCATCAGCAACATTTTTCTAGATCCTGTAAATATGTGTTAGCATTCGATATTTGTTTTTCTCTTTCTGGCTTACTTCACTCTGTGTGACAGACTCTAGGTTTATCCACCTCATTACATATAGCTCCATTTCATTCCTTTTTATAGCTGAGGAATATTCCACTGTATACATATGCCACATCTTCTTTATCCATTCATCTGTTGATGGGCATTTAGGTTGCTTCCATGTCGTATTGTAAATAGCGCTGCAATAAACATTACGGTACATGTTTCTTTTTGGATTATGGTTTTCTCTGGGTATATGCCCAGGAGTGGGATTGCTGGCTCATATGGTAGTTCTATTTGTAGTTTTTTAAGGAACCTCCATACTGTTTTCCATAGTGGCTGTATCAATTTACATTCCCACCAACAGTGCAAGAGGGTTCCCTTTCCTCCACACCCTCTCCAGCATTTATTGTTTCTAGATTTTTTGATGATGGCCATTCTGACCGGTGTGAGGTGATATCTCATTGTGGCTTTGACTTGCATTTCTCTGATGATTAGTGATGTTGAGCATCTTTTCATGTGTTTGTTAACCATCTGCATGTCTTCTTTGGAGGACTGTCTCTTTAGATCTTCAACCCATTTTTGGATTGGGTTATTTGCTTTTTTGGTATGAAGCTGCATGAGTTGCTTGTATATTTTGGAGATTAATCCTTTGTCAGTTGCTTCGTTGGCAAATACTTTCTTCCATTCTGAGGGTCGTCTTCTTGTCTTGTTTATGTACAAAAAGCTTTTATGTTTCGTTAGGTCCCATTTGTTTATTTTTTATTTTATTTCCATAATTCTAGGAGGTGGGTAACAAAGGATCTTGCTTTGGTATATGTCATAGAGTGTTCTGCCTATGTTTTCCTCTAGGAGTTTTATAGTGTCTGGCCTTACTTTGAGGTCTTTAATCCATTTTGAGTTTATTTTTTTGTATGGTGTTAGGAAGTCTTCTAGTTTCATTCTTTTACATGTAGCTGTCCAGTTTTCCCAGCGCCACTTATTGAAGAGGCTGTCTTTTCTCCATTGTATGTTCTTGCCTCCTTTTCATATAAAGCACTCAAATTAAATTGCAGAGATTTTTGGAATTGAAAAAAACAAACCTAAATATATTTTGTTTATAAGAGAAGCACTTTAAATACATAGACAAAGATAGTTTGAAAATAAATAGTTGTAAAATATATAAATGCAAACAATAAAAATCAGAAGACTGGAGTGGCTATAATGGTAGATAAAATTGATTCAAGACAAAAAAGTTATGAGAAATAGAGGTATTTATTAATGATAAAAGGCTCAACTAATCGAGAAGAAGAGCAAACATAAATATATATGTGCCAAACAATGGAATTTCAAAATATCTGAAGTAAAATTTGACAAAATCAAAGGGAGAAGTGGACACTTTCACAGTCATGGTTAGAGATTTTAACACTCCTTTCTCAGGAATTTATAAAATCACTGAACAAAAAAATTAGCAAAGAAACAGAAGATCTGTACAGTACTATAAAGCACCTTGATCTAGTTGATATTTATGGAATACTAATCCATATAAATGCATAACACACATTCTTTTCACTAGAATTGGGCATATGCTGTGGTACTAAACAATAAAATTTAAAAGACTGAAACCATATAGTGTGTTCTCTGGCAACAACAGAATTAAACTAGATATCAGTAATGATAAGATACCTAAGAAAGCCCCAAATATTTGGAAATTAAAGGATGTAGTTCTAAATAAGCCATGGGTCATAGAAGAAAACACAAATGAAATAAGAATATATTTTAAAATAGAATTGTAATTTGTGGGAGCAATTAAAGCAGTACTTAGAGATCAATTTGTAAACCAAAAGCTAATTTTTAAAAATATCAACAAAATTGATAAATATCTATCTAGACTGACCAAGAAAAATGAGGAATACAGAAATAGCAACAAAGAATAAGGGAAGGAACAGCATTGTAGGTCCTAAAATAATATAAGAAAAAAGCAAAATATTTTGAACATTCATACAAATAAATTTGACAGCTTAGATGAAATGTACATATTTCTCAAAGACACAATTATCAAAATTAACCCAAGAAGAAGCTGATACCTGAATAACTTTATATCAATTAAAACAATTGAACTGGTGGTTTAAAACTTTGCAACAAAAAAAAACTCCAGAACCACAAAAAAAAAATGTTAATTATGTGACCTGATGGAGGAATTAGCAAACACTATGGTGATAAACATATATAAGTGTATAAAGTTAACATGCTGTACACAACCTTATACAATGCTAAAGTTTAATTATATCTCAATAAAGCTGCAGAAAGAAAAAAAGAAATTTCCAGGATCAGATTACTTTTCTGGTAAATTCAACCAAACAGTTAAGGGGGGAAAGCAATCAATGCTATACAAACTCTCAGAAAATAGAAGAGTACAAAATATTTCCAAAGCATTTTTTATAATTATTACACTGATAAGAAAACCAGACTATGACACTACAAAGAAAAACAACTGACAAACCTCCCCCAAGAACATAGATGCAAAGATCCTGAAAAATATTTAGCAAATTGAATACAGTTGAATATATTAAAAGGGTACTACATTATGACTAGGTGTGTTTATCCCAGGGATGTGTTAGATTTAATATCCAAAAAAATAAATCAATGTTATTAACTATGTAAATAGTATAAAAGAGAAACATCGTATGATCGTTTTAGTAGATGCAGAAAAAGAATTTTATCAAATTCAACCCCTGTTAATTATAAAGACACTTGGAAAACTAGAAATAGTAGAGAACATCCTCAACCTGATTAACAGTGTCTACCAAAAATAAATACATAATTAAACAAGAACAGCAACAAAACCTTTACAGTTACCACCATCAGGTGAAACACTGAATTATTTCCAGCTGAGTTTAGGAAGCAGTTAAAGGTGTTAACTCTCACCACTTTATATCCAATATAGTACTAGAGGTTCTTGCTAGTAAAATATGGCAAGAAAAATAAAGTCCTTTGAACTGGAAAACTGTCCCTATTTGTAAATAACATAATCGTATAGGTAGAAAATTCTAAAGTATTTGTGAAAATAGAAAGCTAGTAGAGGACTTCATTTGTGGTGCACTGGTTAAGAATCTGCCTGCCAACGCAGGGGACATGAGTTTGAGCCCTGGTCTGGGAGGATCCCACAATGCTGTGGAGCAACTAAGCCCGTGCGCTACAACTACTGAGTCTGTGTTCTAGAGCCGTGAGCCACAACTACTGAAGCCCACACACCTAGAAGCGCGTGCTCCACAATAAGGGAAGCCACAGCAATGAGAAGCCCATGCACCACAACGAAGAGTAGCCCCTGCTCGCTGCAACTAGAGAAAAGCCCACACGCAGCAACGAAGACACAATGCAGCCAATTAGTTAATTAATTAATTAATTTAAAAAAGAAAGCTAGTAGAAATAAGTGAATTTATAAAGTTCACCAACTACAGGGTCAATATACAAAAATCAATTTCATTTCTATGAGATGTCAATTCTCCCCACACTCATCTATATGTTCCACACAATCTAGTCAAAGTCCCAAAAGAAATTTTTGTAGAAGTTAACATTTTTTTTCTAATATATATATCAAAAACAAAGAATCTAGAATAGCCAAATAATTTTGAAAAAGAAAACAAAGTTGGATGACTCACACTATGTGATTTTAGGACTTACTCTAGAGCTAAATATTGCTTTAAGCATGAGCAAATAGAACAGCAGTTTAGAATACAGAGTCCAGAACTGGAGCCTAACCTACAAGGACTTTTGAATTTTGAGAAAGATTACAAGGTAATTCAGTGGTAAAAAGATAGGCTTTTCAAGAAATGGTGGAGGAACAACTGGAAATTGTAGTGGGTTGAATAGTGTCTGTTTCCCCCCCAAAATGTATCTTCACTCAGAACCTCAGAATGTGATGTTATTTGGAGAAAGTTTCTTTGCAGATGTAATTAGTTAAGGATCTCGGGATGATACCATACTGGATTTAGAATGGGCCCTAAATCCAATGACTGACGTCCTGACAAGAAGAGGAGAGAATAAGAGACATAGAGAAGAAGTCCATGTGAAGATGGAGGCAGAGATTGCAGTTATTCTGCCATAAGCCAAGGAATGCCTGAGCCACCAAAAGCTGGAAGAGGTAAGGAAGGATTCTCCCCTAGAGCCCTGTTGACACCCTGATCCTGGATTTCTGGCTTCTGGTACTGTGAGACAACAAATTTTATTGTTTTAAGCCACCCAGATTGTGGTCATCTGTTATGACAGCCCTAGAAAACTAACACAGAGGCCATATGGGGAAAATGCACCTCTACTCTTACCCCACACCATACTCTAAAATTAATTGAAGATAGATCATAGACCAAAGTAAATGCTAAAACTATAAAGCTTCTAGAAGAAAATGTAGAATATCTCTATGACATGGGCAGTAGTAAAGATTTCCTGGATGGATCACAAAAAGCACTAATCATTTATAAATGGATACATTGAACTTCATCAAAATTTAAAACGTCTTCAAAAATATCATTGAGGAAATGAAAAGGCAAACCACTAACTGGGAGAAAATGTTCACAATGTTCACATTTGACAAAATATTACATTTGGGATGTATAAGAAATTCCTAAAAATAAATAACAAAAAAAAACTCAATAAAAATAAGCAAAGGACTTGAGCATATACTTCACAAAGAAAGATTCTGAATCACTAACAATCATATGAAATGTACTCATCATTATTTGTCATTAGTGAAGTGTAAATTGAAACCACAATAGGAGGGTGATGTTAGGGTGAAAAGTTTATGGGAAATCCCTGTACTATTGTTATAATCTTTTCTAAATATAAAGTTATTTCAAAATAGCTTTTTTTAAAAAAACTCAATGAGATACTACCACACACCACCAACATGGCTAAAATTAAAAATACCAACAACACCAATATTGGTAATGATATAAAGCAACTGGAACTCATATATTGCTGGGGGGCATGCAAAATTTTATAAACAATTTCAAAAAACATCTTAAAACTTCTTTAAAATTAAACCTATATCTTCTCTGACACAGCCATTAGACTCTTAGGTATTCATCCAGGAGAACTGAAAACATATGTTCACAAAATGACTTGTGCATAAGTGTTTATAGCAGCATTATTCAATATAGCCCCAAATCAGAAACAACTCAAATTATATCAATAAGAGAATAGATAAACCAATTGTGATATATTCATAGAATGGTGTATTTCTCAATAGTAAGAAATCATAAGCAACTAATACATGAAACAACATGGATAAATATCAAAAACATTACATTAAGTAAAAGAAGCTACATACAAAAATGTGCATTCTGTCTGTTTCCATGCATATGAAGTTCAAGAACTGGCAAAACTAATCTGGCGGAATATAAAACAAAATAGTGCTTGCCAGTGGGAGTAGAGATTGACTGGAAGGGAACACAAGAGAATTTGGGGGGGTGTAGAAATATTCTATATCTTTACTGAGGTTATGGTTACACAGGTATATACATTTTTCATAATTCATCAGTTTTACATTTAGTGTATTTCACTATATGTAAATCTCACTTCAGTTTTAAGGAAAGAAAAAGAAAAGATAAGCTAAGTCTCAGAGAGGCTAATGGATTGCCTAAAGTTTTATTTCAAGTTTATGTGGTTGCCTTCAGGGCTAGACCTCACTGTCTCAGCAAACACCTTTATAGTAGGCAACTGATACTTCAATAACAAAAATGAGAAATTCCATATTCTTAGCACTTCAAGTCCAGTCCCAGGTGTATGAGAAGCCAACCCACTATCTTCCTGCCTCCCTTTTTCTCCCCTCAGGTGCAGATCTCAGATGTTTCCAACTTCTAAAAGAATGGGAGTTCTTCATAGAATACCTCAACTTTACTTTCCAAATTATCCAAGCCATATCCTTAAAAGCAAGAATTATAAATGCATTTCAACCACCTCATTGGGTTTATTATGTTTGTATTGTATTGTATGTTTATTATGTTTGGAAAAGCCAAATATGGAGCTGCCAACCTTTTGCTAGAGAAGTGATACAGTAAGACAGGCACAAGATATTATATCCCACTACTTACCCTGTCTTGTTGTACCATAACTAAAGGCTATTTTTTACCTGCTTTGCTTTAATGACCAAGGATTTTAGTTTTCCAGATTACTACCATCTAAGCATACCCTGATATAGCTATAGTCACAGAAGTTGAGGGGGTATTAAGGGACTACAGTTACAGTCCTCCATAAATACCTCTAATCCTAGGATATGCGAACTCAGTGGAATAATTGATGGTATACTCTCAGAATGACCTAATACTTCATAAAGTACTCATATATACATTTACCACTTCAGCTACATACTCTCATCTTTCAAACTTGATGATGCGTAATGGAAGCAGAAAAGAGGGTATGTGATCCACTTAGAAAATTGTTTCAAGAAATGAAAAGGGGGAGGGATCACTTAGAAAAATAAATTTATCAAAATATTTACGTGGATAGTCTCTGTAATCCTTGCAGAGCAGGCAAGAGAAATAACAAGTCATTGCCCAGGGACCCTGCCCCTTGAGTATCCAAAAGAGAAGAGCTTCTTGGAAGTTGAATTTATAGCCATTAAATGTTTTCATTGCAATGCAATGCTTTCTTATTCAAGTCATTAACTGAAGTTGGAAATATTTGGGGACCTCAAGGTAAATTGTTTGGCCTTAACAGGAATTTGGCATGACTTGCAAAGTGTTACAGAAGGCAGGTTCAGAATATGAGATCTGATCTCTTCTTAGACACCACAATGGGGTGTCTCTGGGTCCAGTCCTTAAAAGCATCTACCTTAAAAGCTTCTACCTCACACAGGCCATGAAGCCATCATTTTTTCAGAGTAAGAAAATAATTTCTTTCAGTTCATGCCACAAGTATTAAGAAGAGTTTTTCAAGTTTCCCTGAATACTTTTCCATATTTCTTGCAACAATAGAAAACTATTCAAATTAACCTCATCCATTCAGGTATTTAACATCAATATATTCACATTCAGAGATAAAAGGAGCTTTTACATCTCGAGAGCTTCTTATTAACTGTTCTTATCTGGTCAAATTTCACTAGGCACACCACAGGAAGTTGTAGATCCTAGCGCTTCCCGGATATTGGACTTTCTCCTACATCTCTGTGTGGGAACTGCCAGCTGAGTTATTGCTGTCGGAGAATTATGCAGTGTGTCTGGGCTTTGAGGTTATCTGATCAGCACAGGCAATGGTAAGTAAAGTTTATTTTCCCCTCAGCCCAAAAATTACAAACTCAGAGTCTCAGGCCTAGAATAACTTAAAAAGCCGTCTTGTTCAACTTCTAGTCAATGCCTACAGCACTAGAGCATCATATTCAGGCTCCTGTAATAATAATAGAATAGAAATTAATTTATCGAGTACTTACTCTATACCAAGGATAATGTTTTATCAATCATCTCATTTAATATTCATAACATCACTCTAGAGTAGAAATTATTTTACAGATGACAAAACTAAAACTCAGAGAAATTAGATGGTTTAGTCAAGGTCACATGAAGTAGCAAGGGCAAGATTCAAACTCATGTCTGTCTGCAGAGCCCACACCTTTAAACACCACATTGTCCCTCGTAACTCAATTATCTAGGATAACGCCAACTTCTAATACTCCATCCATGCCTCATAATTGTCAGAATATCCATATCAATTTCAGGTTCAGAAAATTTAGTTACCATTCCTCTACATTCTTGTTTTTCCTCTTCTCCCAACAAAAACAGTAACTCTGCTTTGATTTTTAATATTAGTCCCTTTCATGGTGAGAAAAAAAAATATTGGCTAGCAGAAAAGTGAAACTGGTCATCAAATCATGAAATTAAGCCTATATTGAAGACAATACAGGAAATTTAGAACAAAATATAAATCTGTCAAAAGGCATTATTAAGTAAACCCCAAAAGTTTCATTGAGTTCAAACTTAAATAAACTCAAGATCCCCTGGTCAAAATAAATCTCTCAGTTGTTCACTGGGTTCTATAATAGAGTGGCAAGACTTGTTTAAAGTTATTTCTATTCAGAGGTCCTCTCCTCTTCTACCTGCTGGGTGGTGACCGCTTCCAGAGCAGGGACCATGTCTTTTACTTATCTCTGTTTCTTTTAAAGAATCTACATATTCATCCTCCCAACATTTACTGAGCACCCGTTTTGTCCTTGACACTGTACTGAACACTGAATACACTTGAAAAAACATACTCTCTCTCTCAGTCTAGTGAGGAAACCAAACTCTAAATAAACAGCTGCAGCTTAATACACAGAGTGCTCTAATAGAAGTATAAACAGAGTCCTATAAGAACACAGCAGGTAACACAGTGTCATGTACATTACAGATGCTCAAAATTCATTTGTTAAATTTAATTTACTTAAAGAGAAGAAGAGTTTAGCTCAGTAGAGGGAACCATGACCTATGAGGTGGATCAAGGCCACAAAAGTTGTCTACAACCAAGGTTTCTCAGGGCACACTCCTCCCTGCCTCCCACTTATTTCCCCAAATTAAGCACACAGAGGCTAAGGATATTAAAATGTAGGAACAAATTCTCTATCCTTAGTGTTTTATCCCAACATTTCACTCTGCAAATGTAAACTTAAAGGATAATATCCTATTATCACATGGCCCAGAAATAACTTATGAGTGGGTTGGAAATGATGCTAGTGGCAGAAGTGATGTAACCCAAACTCTCTTGCATCAGTACTGGTTAAAGCTTTAGGATTAGAGAGGGTGGGGTAAAGGATGTTTACTATGGGTGGATTAATAGTAACAAGCTAAAAGTGATATGGAGGTAAGAGCCCCTGGAAATAGGGAATAGACAGTTGTATAATACTGGCTGGTACAGAACAGTAAGTAATTGGTGTTTCCAGCAGAGGTAAACAGTAAATGGAACTAGGTAATCCTACTGAAGTAATGAAACCAATTAGTGAAGTAGATTACGGATTATTTGGTGATGGATATTAGGAAAAATGTTTGGGTGGCATACCAGTAGGAAAGGAACAGATCTCATATCACTTCAGGAAAAGAGCTGGACATGCATAAGATTTTCCCATCTCCCATTCTTCCTCCCTCTCTACCTCCTCTATGCTCACATTTCTTTCTTTCCTTGCCCTCATCTTTCTTTTTGCTCACTAGTTTTTGTCAAACAAGTATTTATTTATCCCTATTGTGTACAAACAATTATACCAGCTAAGGAAATAAATGATACATGGTTTCTTCCCTCAAAAAAGCTTACAACCTAGAGAGGGAGATAAACATGTACTATACATATTAGCTACAATTTATTGAAAAGAGTGATATGTACTATAACAGGGGAGGAAAAAACCAAAAATACTGTGAGAGAACACTAGAGGAAAATATTAATTCTGAATTGGGAGAAAGCATTCTTGTAAGAGATTGATCAAGGAATGGCTAAAATTTTAATGGAGAGAATAAGGATGGGTAGCCATTCTGGTCAGAGGGATGTGACCAAAGTCACAGAAAGTGCCATGTCTGGGGAGTGGTGAGTATGGAAAATCTGTGGAGTCCAACCCATCCTAGTTTGCCTGGATTTCCCAGGTTTGGGTATTGGATGTCCTCCTTTCCAGGAACCCTCATAGTCCTGGGCAAACAGAGAGTGTTGGTGTAGGACATTGAGTACATACATCATAGGGAGCAAATAAAAAAAGGGAAAACTAAGGATCAGTGAGTATAATCGAAAGAAAGTTAGCTTGAGGACAAATAAAGAAGGATAATGAAGGGTACTGAATGTCAAGCTAAGAAGTCATTACTTGATTTCATAGGCAGTGGAGAATGAAATAAGGGTTTTGGATAAGGGAGTGATATAATCAAAATATAAGATTACTCTGGCAAAAATGTCCAGGAAAGGTGAAAAGGATAGGAAACTATTTTGGGACCTGTTGACACAGTCCATGCAAAAGGTAGAGAAAAGACAAGAGAATCTCTAACGGGGTTGGAGCAGAAGAGCCACATTGAAGAGACAGTGCAGTTTGGTGATGCATTAGTGGCTGATATAGGAAACTTAAGGAAAGAGGGATGATGACTAAGTTTCTCAGCCTGATTTATTGGGAAGATTCATATGCCATTAGTAGAAGTAGGGAAGTAACAATGACAGTCTTAAATAGGATGGTGACAAGTACATTTTAACTTTTTTTTTTAATTTTAGTTTCCAAAAGTCTGGGGCTTGAGAAGCAACTCTTGGGCTAAAAAAAACGCTATCTGGCCACTAACTATAAGCTTTCGGAGTCATGAATACAAATAATTAGATGAAATCATAAAACCAGATATGACTATCAATGGAAAGAATAAAGTTACAGAAAATAGGGAGGAATATATGGTAGTTATTAGAGTCTTTCACAAGTAATCCAGTTCTGATTTCCTTCCAGATACATGACATCATTGCCATATGATTGGGTTTTTTTCCAGGTCTTTATTGGAGTATGATTGCTTTACACTTTTGTGCCAGTTTCTGCTGTACAACAAAGTGAATCAGCTGTATTTATACATATATCCCTATATCCCCTCCCTCCCACGAGTCCTTTCCACACTCCCTTTCCCACCGCTCTAGTCATCACCCATCATCAAGTTGATCTCCCTGTGTTATGCAGCAACTTCCCACTAGCTATCTATTTTACATTTGGTAGTGTATATATGTCAATGCTACTCTCTCACTTCATCCCAGCTTCCTCTCCTCCCCTCCACCTGGTGTCCTCAAGTCTGTTCTCTACATCTGCATCTTTATTCTTGCCCTGCCATTGGGTTCATCAGTACCATTCTTTTAGATTCCATATACATGAGTTAGCATACGGTATTTCTTTTTCTCTTTCTGATTTACTTCACTCTGTATGACAGTCTCTCTAGGTCCATCCACCTCACTACAAATACCTCAATTTCATTCCATTTTATGGCTGAGTAATATTCCATTGTATATATGTGCCACATCTTCTTTATCCATTCATCTGTTGATGGGCATTTAGGTTGCTACCATGTCCTGGCTATTGTAAATAGTGCTGCAATGAACATTATGATACATGTTTCTTTTTGGATTATGGTTTTCTCTGGGTATATGTCCAGTAGTGGGATTACTGGGTCATATGATAGTTCCATTTTTAGTTTTTTAAGGAACCTCCATACTGTTTTCCATAGTGGCTGTATCAATTTACATTCCCACCAACAGTGCAAGAGGGTTCCCTTTCCTCCACACCCTCTCCAGCATTTATTGTTTCTAGATTTTTTGATGATGGCCATTCTGACTGGCGTGAGGTGATACCTCATTGTGCCTTGACTTGCATTTCTCTAACGATTAGTGATGTTGAGCATCTTTTCATGTGTTTGTTGGCCATCTGTATGTCTTCTTTGGAGAAATGTCTGTTTAGGTCTTCTGCCCATTTTTGGATTGAGTTGCTTGTTTTTTTGATATTGAGCTGCTTGTATATTTTGGAGATTAATCCTTTGACAGTTGTTTCATTGGTGAATATTTTCTCCCATTCTGAGGGTTGTCTTGTTTTGTTTATGGTTATTTTGCTGTGCAAAATCTTTTAAGTTTCATTAGGTCCCATTTGTTTATTTTTGTTTTTATTCCCATTATTCTAGGAGGTGGGTTAAAAAGGATCTAGCTTTGATTGCCATATGATTGTTTAGCCAACTAAACATGAGTAAAAGTGACTTCCAAGCAGAAGCTTAGAGGCAATGCACAATTCAATATGCATTTTTTTCCTGCTTCACCATTATTAAAGCATATGTGAAGAAAACTCCTCAATAAGTCTGGGTCCCTGAGTGACTTCAATGAGCAGAAACCCACCACAGATGAAAAAATAGTATGAGCAAGAAATAAAGTTTCATTGTTTCAAGCTGCTCAAAACTTGAGGGCCCTTTGTTGCTATAGAGCAAGCTAGCTTATCTTGAATGCTACAGAAACTTTTGAAATACATACATTTAGAGGTTAGAAAGAAGAAGCAGCTAACGTGGTAAAAAGAATAATCAGAGTTCAGAGGTGAATCGAGAGAAATAGATCTTAGAAGACAAAGGAGAAAAAATTTCAAGAAGTGGGAATTGTAAGAAGTGTTGGATGAAATTAAAGACAGAGAAAGAACGTTGGATTTGGTCCTTAGTAGTACATTAGGTACAGTTGTGTGATGGAAATCGAAGCTCTGAGTTGACTTACTCATCTTGTATAGATGAAACTTTGTACCCTTTGACTAATACCTCCTCATTTCTCCTCCCTACCCCAACCCCGTCCCGGGCAACCACCATTTTACTCTCTGCTTCAATGAGCTTGACTAGTTTAGATTCCTCATGCAAGTAGTATCACCTAATATTTGTCTTTCTAGTCTAGCTTATTTTGCTTAGCATAATGCCCTCCAAGTTCATCCGTGTTGTCACAAGTGGCAGGATTTCCTTCTTTATCAAAGCTGAATAATAGCCCATCGTGTATACATATGACATTTTCTTTATTCATTTACTCACCAATGGACATTTAGGTTCCTTTCATGTTTTGACTATTGTGAATAATGATGCAATGAAAATTGAAGTGCAGGTATCTCTTCAAGATACCAATTTAAATTCCTTTGGATATATACCCAGAATTGGGATTGCTGGATCTTCAGTCCTAGAAATCTATTGTACAGAATAGAACCTATAGTGTATTGTATACTTAAAAATTTGATGAAAGGGTAGAATTTATGTTGTGTTCTTATCACAAATACTAATTGATAATGATAATAATAAAGAGGGAAGGAAAACTCTTGGAGGCGATACATATATTTATGGCTTAGATTGTGGATGATGGTTTCACAGGTATATACTTATTCCAAACTCATAAAGTTCTATATATTAAATATATACAGCTTTTTTGTATAGCAATTATACCTCAGTAAAGTGTTTTTTTTTTTAAAGAAGCATTGCGTTAACAAGAAGTGTGGAAATTGAGCTAAGTAATAAAGATAACACTAGTTAGAAATTTGGTGAGGAGAGGAAGTTACTTAACCAGTTCCCTGCAGCCCTTTGAGAGCATGGTTCCTTCTCTCTCTCTCCATCTCTGCTTACTCTCTTCCTCTCTATTACCCTGGTTTAACTCTCTGGATTTCCCCTTCTCCTAGAGCTGTCTCTTCCCTCTCCTGCCTTTTTTTTTTTTTAGAACTTTTATTGTGATACAGTTAACAGACAATAAACAGCATATATTTAGAGTGTACAGTTTGGTATCCCAATCTCCCAAGTCATCCCCCGCCAAACCTCTCCACTTTCCCCACTTGGTGTCCATGTGTTTGTTCTCTACACCTGTGTCTCTATTTCTGCCTTGCATTTCCTCTTTCATAGTTGTTAGCATTTGCCTTATGTATTGAGGTGCTCCTATATTGGGTGCATGTATATTTATAATTGTTATTGCCTCTTCTTGGATGGATCCCTTGATCTTTATGTAATGTCCTTTCTTGTCTCTTGTAACATTTTTTATTTTAAAGTCTATTTGATCTGAGTATTGCTACTCCAGTTTTCTTTTGATTTCCATTTGCGTGGAATATCTTTTTCCATCCCCTCACTTTCTATCTGTATGTATCCCTAGGTCTGAAGTGGGTCTCTTGTAGACAGCATATATATGGGTCTTGTTTTGTATCCATTCAGCCAGTCTGTGTCTTTTGGTTGGTGCATTTAATCCATTTGCATTCAAGGTAATTATCGATATGTATCTTCCTATTACCATTTTCTTAATTATTTTGTTGTTGTTTTTGTAGGTCCTTTTCTTCTCTTGTGTTTCTCGCTTAGAGAAGTTCCTTTCGCATTTGTTGTAGGGCTGGTTTGGTGGTGCTGAATTCTCTTAGCTGTTGCTTGTCTGTAAAACTTTTGATGTCTCTGTTGAATCTGAATGAGATCCTTGCTGGGTAGAGTATTCTTGGTTGTAGGTTCTTCCCTTTCATCACTTGAAATATACCATGCCACTCACTTGTGGCTTGCAGAGTTTCTGCTGAGAAATCAACTGTTAACCTGATGGGAGTTCCCTTTTATGTTATTTGTCATTTTTCCCTTGTTGCTTTGAATAACTTTTCTCTGTCTTTAACTTTTGTCAATTTGACTACTATATGTCTTGGCATGTTTCTCTGTGAGTTTATCCTGCCTGGGACTATCTGCACTTCCTGGACTTGGGTAGCTATTTCGTTTCCCATGTTAGGGAAGTTTTCAACTATAATCTCTTCCAATATTTTCTCAGGTCCTTTCTCTCTCTCATCTCCTTCTGAGACCCCTATAATGCGAATGTTGGTGCATTTAACATTGTCCCAGAGGTCTCTTAGGCCTTCTTCAGTTCTTTTCATTCTTTTTTCCTTATTCTTTTCTGCATCAGTGATTATCACCATTCTGTCTTCCAGGTCACTTATTCACCCTTCTGCCTCAGTTAATCTGCTCTTGGTTCCTTCTAGTGTATTTTTCATTTCAGTTATTGTGTTGCATATCTCTGTGTATTTGCTCTTTAATTCTTCTAGGTCTTTGGTAAACTTTTTGATCTTTGCATCCAGTCTTTTTCCAAAGTCCTGGATCATCTTCACCATCATTATTCTGAATTCTTTTTCTGGAAGAGTGCCTATCTCCTCTTCATTTAGTTGTTTTTCTGGGGCTTTATCCTGTCCCTTCATCTGGTACAAAGTCCTCTGCTTTTTCATTTTCTCTATCTTTCTGTGGCTGTGGTTTTCAGTTCCACAAGATGAAATATTGCTGATACTGCTTGATACTGCTGTCTGCCCTCTTGTGAAGGAAGCTATCTAGGAGGCTCGTGCATGCTTCCTGATGGGAGGGACTGATGGTGAGTAGGGCTGGGTGGGCGGAGCTCAGCAAAACTTTAATCTAATTTGGTGGGCAGGGCTCAGTAAAACTTTAATCTGCTTGTCTGCTAATGGGTGGGGCTGTGTTCACACCTTGTTGATTGTTTGGCCTGAGGCTACCCAGCACTGGAGCTTACAGGCTCTTTGGTGGGGCTAATGGCAGACTCTGGGAGGGCTCACACCAATGAGCCCTTCCCAGAACCCCTGCTGCCAGTGCCCCTGTCTCCTCAGTGAGCCACAGCTGCCTCCCCACCTCTGCAGGCAACCCTCCAACACCAGCAGGTAGGTCTGGTTCAATCTCCTATGGGGTCACTGCTCCTTCCCCCTGGGTCCTGGTGAGCACACTTTTTTGTGTGCCCTCCAAGGGTGGAGTCTCTGTTTACCTCAGTCCTGTGGAGGTCCTGCAATCAAATCCCGCTGGCTTTCAGAGTCTGATTCTCTGGGGATTCCTCCTCCCGTTGCTGGACCCCCAGGTTGGGAAGGCTGATGTGGGGCTCAGAACCCTCACTTTAGTGGGTGGACTTCTGCAGTATAACTGTTCTCCAGTTTGTGAGTCACCCACCCAGCATTTATGGGATTTGATTTTAATGCAATTGGGCCCCTCCTGCTGTCTCTTTGCAGTTTCTCCTTTGTCTCTGGATGTGGGGTGTCTTTTTTGGTGAGTTCCAGTGTCTTTCTGTCAATTATTGTTCAGCAGTTAGTTGTAATCCCAGTGCTCTTGCAAGAGGGAGTAAGCACACATTCTCCTACTCTGCCATCTTAATCCTCTCTCTCCTGCCTTCTTTATGTCCTTGTTTCTTTCTTCTATCTTTTTCTCTCTCATAATTATGGCATTATAGATTCTCACAGTTGCATAGACTGGGCCTAATTCAGGCTATGGTCTAATATAGGAGATTCCCCTACTGTACTGATAACCAGGCTGAAATTGAATGTTGCATCAGTGAGGGAGTTAGCTCACTAATTCATGAAACTACTTATTCCATTATTTTGGATAACTCTAGTTATCTAGCCTAAGGGTCCTCAACCCCCGGGCCATGGACTGCTACCAGTCCATGGCCTGTTAGGAACTGGGCTGCACAGCAGGAGGTGAGCAGCAGGTGGGCAAGTTAGCAAAGCCTCATCTGTATTTACAGCTACTCCCCATTGCCCACATTACCACATGAGATCCATCCCCTCTCAGAACAGCAGCGTCATTAGATTCTCATAGGAGCATAAACCCTACTGTGAACTGCACACACAAGGGATCTAGGCTGTGTACTCCTTATGAGAATCTAATGCCTGAGGTGGAGCTGAAGCAATGATGCCAGAGCTGAGGAGAGGCTGCAAATACAGATTATCATTAGCAGAGAGGTTTGACTGCACAGAGACCATAATAAATCAATTACTTGCAGACTCATATCAAAACCCTATCAGTGAGTGGCAAGTGACAAGCTGCATCTGGTGGCAGGCTTTAAGTCAGAGTCCAACACTTTTTTTAGTCCATGAGTGGCCTGCCCGTTATTTTATTTACCACTTCCATTCGTACCTCTTTCCCACACAGTGCACTTGTCTCAGTCACCGTTTTGGTAAGCCCATAAGCTAACCCTAGCCAAAATGAGTAAAACACAAATGTCACTGGAGAACTTCTTTGAAAAGGGATGAGACAGCAGAAGACTCTAAGACTCTGCCAACAAAAAGAAAGCTGCATTTAAAAGAAAATACCAAGAGTCCTACTTAAATTATGGGTTCATTGCAACAGGTGATTCACATTCTCCAAGCCTGCTTTGTATAATATGTGGCAACCAGCTATCCAATGAATCAAAACTGCTTCACCACATAGAGACCAAGCACCCTGCATTAAAAGATATGCCCTTTGGAGGTTTTCAAAAAAAAAATGTGAACATGAACAACAGAAGCAACTATTGAAGCCCACCACTTCATCAAATGTGTCTTCACTGGGAGCATCATTCTTAGTGGCTAACCACATTGCTAAAGCTAAGAAGCCCTTTACTATTGGTGAAGAGTTGATCCTGCCTGCTGCTAAGGACATTTGTCATGAATTTTTAGGAGAGGCTGCAGTTCCTTTTTTGGCTAGCACCATAACTAGATGAATTGATGAAATAGCGGAGCATATTGAGGTACAATTGTTAGAGGGAATTAATGAGTCACTGTGGTACACAATCCAGGTTGACAAGTCTACCAGTGTTGACAAGGCAGCAATGCTTGTTTTTGTGATATATATTTTTTCAGGAGGATGTGGATGAGGATATGTAATGTGCACTTTTGTTGCCAACCAGCACCACAGCTGCAGAACTATTCAAGTCTTTAAATGATTGCATATTGGGAAAACTGAATTGGTCATTTTGTGTTGGTATTTGGACAGACGGAGTGGCTGCCATGACTAGACAGCTTTCTGGTTTCACTACTCGGGTCAAAGAGGTGGCTTCTGAATGTGAGTCTACGCAATGTGTCATCCATAGAGAAATGCTGGTTAGCCAAAAAAAATGTCATCTGAACTTAACAATGTTTTGCAGGATGTGATTAAAATGATCAACCACATTAAAGTACATGCCCGTAACTCAGGTCTGCTTGCACAGCTCTGTGAGGAGATGGATGCAGAGCATACACATCTTCTCTTATATACAGAAGTGAGATGGCTTTCTAAAGGTAGATCACCGGCCAGAGTTTTTGAGTTACGAGAGCCACTCCAGAGATTTCCTTTAGAAAAACAGTCACCACTGGCAGCACATTTCAGTGACACAGAATGGATTGCAGAACTTGCTTACTTGTGTGGCATATTCAACCTGCTCAACAAACTCAATCTGTCACTTCAGGGGAGAACGACAACTGTGTTCACATCAGCAGATAAAGTGGCTGCATTCAAAGCCAAACTGGAACTATGCGGTTGACAAGTGAACACTGAGATTTTTGACATGTTTCAAACATTAGCAGAGATTTTGAAAGAGACTGAGCCAGGGCCTTCTTTCTCCCAACTGGTGCATGATCACCTATCTCAGCTTTCAAAAGAGTTTGAACATTACTTCCCAACCACAAAAGACCCCTGAACTGAGAAGGAGTGGATCAGCCACCCATTTGTGAATAAGCCGGGTGAATTGACTTTGTCCACGCTAGAAGAGGATCAACTGCTTGAGATCGCAAATGAAGATAGCCTTAAAAGTATGTTTGATACAACTTAAAATCTCCATACATTCTGGATTAAAGTCAAGGTGGAATATCCTGAGATTGCCACAAAAGCACTGAAAAGCCTGCTTCAATTTCCAACAACCTATGGTTGTAAAGCAGGGTTTTCTGCAGTGACAGCAACAAAAATGAGATTACAGAGTAGACTGGACATGAGCAACACACTTTGGGTGTCACTGTCTCCCATCACCCCCAGATGGGACCATCTAGTTGCAGGAAAACGAGCTCAGGGCTCCCACTGATTCTGTATTATGGTGAGTTGCATAATTGTTTCATTATATATTACAATGTAATAATAATAGAAATAAAGTGAACAATAAATGTAATGTGGTTGAATCATCCCCAAACCACTCTCCCTCAGGTCTGTGGAAAAATTGTCTTCCATGAAACCGGTCCTTGGTGCCAAAAACGTTGGGGACCGCTGATCTAGACAGAAAATGTGTCCTATTCAGCTGAAATCTGCCTCTCTTTAGCTGTCTTCCAGTTCTAGTTCTACCCTTCAATACCAAAAGAAAATTATTCTCTTCCATACCTCATTCTTGATATTGATGTTCTCTTTTCTCTCTGCCTTCTTGCCTCCATTCCTTGTCTTCATCTCTCACTTCCTATCTCTCAGTGATGACACTGAATTACAAACTTAACACTAACTTTATGTTTAATATCCTTAGTTTCATCAAATTATTGAATAAATTGGCCCTACTTTTAATAATATTCATAAATGTAAATATAGATATGCATAGTATCAGTATTTAGGAGATTTCGTTTTTCAGAACACCACATTTCTAGCTATGCAAACAACTTACATTAATGTGTATTTTTTTGTACATCATCCTATATAAAGAAGGATTAGGCTTCCTTTTTTAAAAAAATAGGTGTTTTTATGAAAACACTAATCTGAAAAGATACACGCACCCCAGTGTTCAAAGAAGCATTAGTTACAATATCCAAGGCATGGAAGCAACTTAAGTGTCCATCAACAGATGAATAGATAAAGAAGATGTGGTATATGCATACAATGGAATATTACTAATCCAACAAAAAGAATGAAATTCTGCAATTTGCAACAACATGGATGGACCTAGAGGGTACTAGGCTAGTGAATTAGTCAGAGAAAGACAAATACTCTATGTTACCACTGATATGTGGAATCTAAAAAATAAAATGAATGTATATAACACAACAGAAACAGACTCACAGATATAGAGAACAAACTGATGGTTCCTCGTAGAGAGAGGAAAGGAGAGAGGAGCAAGATAAGGGTATGGGATTAAGAGATACAAACTACTATGTATAAAGTAGATAAGCAACAAGGATATGTTTTACAACACAGGGAAATATAACCACTGTTTTGTAGTAACTTTAAATGGAGTATAAACTATAAAAATATTGAAACCCTATGTTGTACATTTGAAACTAATATAATATTGTAAATCAACTATATTTCAGTATATAAATAAACTTTAAAATAAGTGTATTTAAGTTCACAAGGAAAAAGTTAGATTGAATATTTTAAAATCATCTTATTTTCTTCACAAACAAAACTATTAAAAAATTTAAAGTTATTTTTTACTTATGTATGTCCCCTGACTGATGTGTGGGAATTGAGTCAGTTACCCTCAGAAGGAAAAAGATTCTTAAACCTAATTTAGAAAACTTCCAAGATGACAGACCATGTGTTTTTATTAAGGGAATAAAGGAGCCTGGAGAACATCACTCAACACTACACTTCCTACAACTCTCCTTCGTATTCCTGTCAAATGCTGAAGCCTTAGCTGAATGGGCTATTCTGGTGTCCTTATGAGGGATTATTGACAGAGATGGTGGGAACTTAGTTCCAACAATTAAAGAAACTATTTATAAAGCTCTTCTCTGTCTGAATATTGCCTCTAGCATTAGAAGGTAAGAGAAGGTGCTTATAAATGCAACTACTGAATTCCTAGGCTCCCTTATACCTTGAAAAGAGACAAGAAGATTGGATAAAGGACTTCTTGGTTGTATTCCTTCTTTCAGAAACAATAATCACTTATGTTTGCATACATTTATAATTTTCAAGGCATTTCGCAGCCCATTTTCTTGTTGGACTTAATATTTCTATGACATAGGGTAGGCATATATTTTTCCTCATTCTATAGGTAATGAAACTGCAGCTCACTTGGGTCACACAGCAAGTAAACAGTCAAACTAAAACTAAAATTCCCTTACTTCAGTATTCTTCCCTATGATTACACTGGTTCTTTAAGAAGAATAACTCAGCTACATTAGAATACAATTATCCTGGGTAAGAGTTGCATGCAATTTGACAAACAGCAAAACCCAAAATTGGCACAGAGCTGCCCTTGGCACATTCTTGACTGCTATTCATGATCAAGCCCCTTTTCAAGTTCCTTGAATTTTATTATCAGATCTTTAATTTCTACTGTATCTTTTACCCTCTTGTACCTAAGAAATTGTTCTCTATAGACAAGAGATGTTCAAGACCTGAAATCTGACTGGAAGCAAATTATTTTGATTTTATTACCTAAGCAAAGAGAAGGGAAATGTTCTGTTTAGGGTTTTGGATGCCTGCCCTTGTATCTGATGGCTTCTATCATCATTCTGGGCCAAGTAAATGCCTTAGTAACTGCAGAAGTTCCTTTGAAGGGCTGCACTTCACCATGAAAACACTCATTACAGACATGAAATCAAGGATAACCACCCAAAACAAATCTGTATACAAAATACCGCCTTTTAATATGAATAGTCTATAAGAAGGACATGGTCCTGCCTCTTCAGGATTGACCACTGAGTGAGAGGATCAGGAGCTAAAAACAAGGCCTCATTGACCTAACCACAGCTATGAGAATATCCAAAGGATTATAGTTAGAGTGGCATAAACTGTATCTTTTTCCCTCTGGTGAAGTGAAGTTCTTCCTCGTCATTCAGCGTTGCACTTTTTCCAGTGCCTTCTTAGGATTACATCACGTTTGTCATACTTTCCTCCTTTTTCTCTTCATAGAAAGGATAATGATTTCACCAAGTGAAGAAAATAATGCAAATGTGATGGAATTCATTCTGGTGGGACTCTCCAGACAGCCTGCATCTCAGCTTCTCTTCTTTTGGGCAATGTTGTTCATCTAATCTGTCGCCTTGGTGGGGATATTCTCATCATTGTCATTACCAAGATTGATTCCCATCTTCACACCCTCATGTACTTCTTTCTCAGCCAATTATCCTTCTTAGATATCTGCTAGTCTACAAGCTCCACACCCATGGTTCTGGTGAATTGCTGGAAGGACTTTCCCACTATATCCTATAGTGACTACTTGTTCCAAATCACAATCTCTCTTTACTTGGGAGTGATGGAGTGTTTCCTTCTTACTGTTATAGCCTATGACAGGTTTATTGCCATCTCAAAACCTTTGTGCAATAACATTTGTATCTGGATGGTGGCAGGAGTTTGGGCCAGTGCTTTCTTAATGTCTGTGATTCCTGTCCTAGTCATACCAATCCAATTTTGTGGCCACAATGTAATTAACCATTTTACATGTGAGCTCCAAATAATCTTCAAACTCACTTGCTCCCATGTACTAGTAAAGGAGATCCTAATGTTTGCTAGTGGTATATTAGCACTGTCCCTGCCTTTTGGGCTCATTGTGCTGTCTTATTTCCATATTGCTGTGGCTGTCCTGAAGATCCACTCTGTAGCGGCCAGACTCAAGGCCTTTCCTACCTGTGGCTCCCACCTGACTATGGTCATAATTTACTATGGGAGATCAATCGTAATATATATACACCCACACTCTCAATCTTCCTAGGATGAGGAAAATATCATTACAGTGTTGTATGGGGCAGTAACACCCATGCTGAACCCACTCATTTACAGTCTGAGGAACAAGGATGTGAAAGATGCCCTAGTGAAGGTGGTCAAAGGAAGGATAATGGTCTCATGGCCTTAGATATCTTGTTCCGCATCCTTGCCAATGAGTCACCAGTCCTTTGCTCTTTCACTATTATCCACAAAGAAGAATTGAATAAAAGATGAACCTATCTCAGACCCAATCAAATGGGAATGGGTTGTTTTTAAAAGACTGTTCCATGCCAGTTTCATCTTTAGGAAAATGGATCTTGATGATAGTTTTCCAATTTATGAATTTATTTCTCACTGATTATAATCATTAGAAAAAGCAGATGCTAGATCTTGCAGTAGAGTGGACAGTCCAGTCTCTGTTCCTTATGGTACCACATAAGGAACAGAACTGGTCTCATATACAAACTATACAGTATACTTTTGTTTATAAACTGCCCCTTCCCAATGAAGAGATTGCCACAAACAATCGTGTTGCTAACTCACTAATAGCAACAAATTTCACACACTAGCTCTGAAGCAGCTAGGTAGCCATGGTGTTCACCTGATGGAATAAAAAGATATGGCAGGAAGGCACACTCTCCACATTCTCCCTGGTATGCTATTTATCTTGATATGTTTGCTACAACAAATCTGTAATTTCCAGAGCCAGATCAGAATGACTTTGGGATCAGCTATTGCCCTGTTTTGTCTAGTAATTCCCTGGCTACATAAAGAAATGAGAATCCAGGAAGTAAAGGTAGAGATCTATTTATCTTCCAGAAGCCTACACCACGAAAAGGACCAGACAACTACTGAAAAACTAAGACTAGAGGAATAAGAAATTTAACAAGACTCAGACGTGCATGCCCTATCTAATATAGGCAACTTCTATGATACTGCCAAATTGACTTTCTCCAACTCCCTTCCTTCCTAAGGAGTTGGTCTGGCCTATTCAGTAGTGGCTGAGTTGAATGGGTAAGGGTATGGGATTAGGTTGCAAGGAAATAAAGCTTCAATATATATATAGTATATATTTATGTATTAAAATCAACTGGGGGGGCGCTTCCTAGGTGGCGCAGCAGTTAAGAATATGCCTGCCAATGCAGGGGACACAGGTTCGATCCCTGCTCCAGGAAGATCCCACATGCCACGGAGCAACTAAGCCCATGTGCCACAACTACTGAGCCCATGTGCTGCAACTACTGAAGCCCATGAACCTAGAGGCCGTGCTCTGCAACAAGAGAAGCCATGGCAATGAGAAGCCCACGCACCACAACAAAGAATAGCCCCTGCTCGCCACAACTAGAGAAAGCCAGCACACAGCAACAAAGACCCAACACAGCCAATAAATAAATAACAAATAAATTTAAAAAATAAATAAATAAAAAATAAAATAAACTGGGACAAGTTGGTGACTCAAACAAATGTGCATAAGGAAAAGTGGAATTTCAGACACCTGAGAGAACACATATACTATAAAGAAAGGCAAGTCCATTGGGCTTGCGGGATTGATGTAAGGATCCCAAAGAAAAGCAGAGTGGAGCACAGGAACAGAGCCTAAAAAGTTAAGAAGATTAAAGTGGGTTGACTTAAAAGAACATGTTTGTGTAAACCCCAGGTTTTCAAACTTTATAAGTCACCTGGGGAATCTTGATGAAATGCAGGTTCTGAAATTCTGAATTTCTAGCAAGCTCCCAGGTGATTCTCGTGTGTAGACCACCCATTTGAGTATCAAGAGTGTGGGTAATTCCATCTGGAAAAAACTGATAGGGTAATTTGGGTATCAAGTAACACTTTAATGGGGATAGTGGAGAGAAAAGTTTACATACATAACATCACACAGAAATACTTAAACATTTAGAAATTTTGTTTTATAATTTTTATGCTTTTGTATAACACTGAGAATAAAGAATAAAGTTTTCCACAGAGAACACATTTCTGCCTTAGATATCATTCAGCATCCTATAGCTTACATGACAATAACTCAGTGATGCTTTTCTTAATCTTTAATGATGTTGTTTACAAAATGACATCTAAACTGAGACTTCTGCAGAGGATAATGAGACATTTGCTGCATACACAGGGGCCTGTAAGCTATATTTTTGGCATTAGACTGGAAAGGACAGAGTAGTGGCCCAGGAACCTAACATCATAAATATATGAAATGTGTCTACCCTGAAGCCAACGTTATTGCATTTGTATCAAATGCAAAATTTAAGGTAAATCATATAAAGAGTTTTATTCCCCTAAGCACTAAAAATACTTTCTTATAATAATAACTAGCATGTGCACAATATTTAGCAATTTACACATTGTTTTAACATATATCATCATATTTCATACTCATAGCAAAACTATGCGGTAGATAAGTCAAAAATGGTAGCTTCTTTTTCAGAATAGAAAAGAGAATCGGAGAAGTCAGATGACTCACCAAAGGGCACAATTTACAGTCAGGAATCTTGACTAAAAATCCAGTGTAGTTTCTATTGTACACCTAACAATGTGTCATAAAGTAAATTGTTGAAGGTAAACTCCTGATTGTCATTCATTTTGGTGGCATGTTCAAACTTTCTCATCAAATAGGTGAAGAAATTCATATGTGTCATAGAGTGAAATGCTAAACCAAGAAACATGGGGTCTCTATTAAGAGTATATTACTTACATTAAAAAAAATTTTTAAAAAAGAATACATTACTTGTCTCACTCCAACTATCAGGGTCATCAAGTGTAGAAATGCTGCCTTTCCTGTGGCATTCCCAGTCTTGGTCTTTGAAACACTTCTTTCCACATAGCAGGGGTTACTTTGCCCTCCTGCCTACATACTAAGCCCCACTCCAATTTCAAGTTTGAACTTAGGCAAGGGTTATATAGGAAACTCTAAATACTTTTGTGATTTGATATCAAGACATACAGTTTCTATTCCATACTTGACCCAGTACCCCAGTTGACCTCCATTATCTTTTTTCCAATTAGTACTTTGGTTCATGGTCAGATGCCTAGCACTCTAGGTCCTCTAGGGTTCATGAACAATCTTACTCTTACAAGCAGTGTTCGGTTCCCTGCATCCTTCCAGAAACTAGCATCCTACCTGACCTGGAGTACAACTTTATGATATCAAAAATCCATGAGTAATGATTACCGGCATAGTCTACTGAATACAGTACCCATATACACAATGAAGTTCTGATAACCATGTCCTATCTACATGTCTGGATAAGCTTTCATTATCATTAAATTCCTGATTTTGACTGCTCATCTGTATCCTCTATTGTTTATTTTGGCCATGCTTGCCTAAATCATATCTTACATACAAGGTCTTATCTCATATCACTACCCTGATTTGAGGCAGAGTGTTTATGTGCAGTTGTTGTATTGGGAGTACAATTCCAGAGAATAAGAATGAGGGGCATAGATAGTAAATCAAGGAAACAGTGAAAGCCAATTCAAGGATGTGTTACTGAGCTGACCTCAGCTAAGTGAGACTGTTTCCTGAATCTCATTGGATTTTTCAAGAAGTTGTATAGGCTTTGAAGATGGCGCAATAGGAGGAAGTGCACTCACTCCCTCTTGCAAGAGCACTGGAATTACAACTAACTGCTGAACAATCATCAACAGAAAGACACTGGAACTCACCAAAAAAGACACCCCACATCCAGAGACAAAGGAGAAGCCACAATGAGATGGTAGGAGGGGCCCAATCGCATTAAAATCAAATCTCATAAATGCTGGGTGGGTGACTCACAAACTGGAGAACAGTTATACTGCAGAAGTCCACCCACTAAAGTGAGGGTTCTGAGCCCTAAGTCAGGCTTCCCAACCTGGGGGTCTAGCAACAGGAGGTGGAATCCCCAGAGAATCACCCTTTGAAAGCCAGTGGGATTTGATTATAGGACCTCCACAGGAATAGGGGAAACAGAGACTCCACTCTTGGAGGGCACACAAAAAATAGTGTGCTCACCAGGACCCAGGGGGAAGGAGCAGTGACGCCATAGAAGACTGAACCAGACCTACCTGCTAGTGTTGGAGGGTTGCCTGAAGAGGTTGGGGGCATCTGTGTCTCACCAGGGAGACAGGGGCACTGGTGGTAGGGGTCCTGGGAAGTGCTCATTGGTATGAGCCCTCCCAGAGTCTGCCATTAGTCCCACCAAAGAGCCTGTAAGCTCCAGTGCTGGGTAGCCTCAGGCCAAACAATCAACAAGGTGTGAACACAGCCCCACCCATTAGCAGACAAGCAGATTAAAGTTTTATTGAGCTCCACCCACCTAGCCCAACCCACCATCAGTCCCTCCCATCAGGAAGCATGCACGAGCCTCCTAGATAGCTTCCTCCACAAGAGGGCAGACAGCATTATCAAGCAGTATCAGCAATATTTCATCTTGTGGAACTGAAAACCACAGCCACAGAATGATAGAGAAAATGAAAAGGCAGAAGACTTTCTACCAGATGAAGGCACAAGGTAAAACCGCAGAAAAACAACTAAATGAAGAGGAGATAGGCACCCTTCCAGAAAAAGAATTCAGAATAATGATGGTGAAGATGATCCAGGACTTTGGAAAAAGACTGGATGCAAAGATCAAAAAGTTGCAGGAAAAGTTTACTGAAGACCTCGAAGAATTAAAGAACAAACAAACAGAGATATTCAATACAATAACTGAAATGAAAAATACACCAGAAGGAACCAAGAGCAGATTAACTGAGGCAGAAGGGTGAATAAGTGACCTGGAAGACAGAATGGTGATAATCACTGATGTGGAAAAGAATAAAGAAAGAAGAATGAAAAGAACTGAAGAAGGCCTAGGAGACCTCTGGGACAATGTTAAATGCACCAACATTCGCATTATAGGGGTCCAAGAAAAAGAAGAGAGAGAAAGGACCCAAGAAAATACTGGAAGAGATTACAGCTGAAAACTTCCCTAACATAGGAAAGGAAATGGCCACCCAAGTCCAGAAAGCACAGAGAGTCCCAGGCAGGATAAACCCAAGAAGAAACACGCCAAGACACATAGTAGTCAAACTGACAAAAATTAAAGACAAAGAAAAATTACTAAAAGCAACAAGGTTGCTTCCATGTCCTGGCTATTGTAAATAGTGCTGAAATGAACATTGTGGAACATGTTTCTTCTGGGATTATGGTTTTCTCAGGGTACACACCCAGTAGTGGGATTGCTGGGTCATATGGTAGTTCCATTTTTATTTTTTTAAGGAACCAACCTAAATGCCCATCAATAGATGAATGGATAAGAAGATGTGGCACATATATACAATGGAATATTACTCAGCCATAAGAAGGAATGAAATTGAGTTATTTGTAGTGAGGTGGAAGGACCTAGACTCTGTTATAAAGAGCAAAGTAAGCCAAAAAGAGAAAAACAAATACTGTATGCTAACTCATATATACAGAATTTTTAAAAATGGTACATATGAAGCCAGTGACAGGGCAAGAATAAACCTGCAGATGTAGAGAATGGACTTGAGAACACAGGGCAGCGAGGGGCAGGGTGAGTGAAGGGGAGGCCGGGATGAAGTGAGAGAGTAGCATTGACATATATACACTACCAAATGTAAAATAGATAGCTAGTGGGAAGCTGCTACATAACACAGGGAAATGAACTCGACAATGGGTGATGACTTAGAGGGCTGGGATAGGGAAGGTGGGAAGGAGTCATGGGATGGAGGGGATATGGAGATATATGTATAAATTCAGCTGATTCACTTTGTTATACAGCAAAAACTGGCACAACAGTGTAAAGCAATTATATTCCAATAAAGACAGCTAAAAATATAATAAAAGAAAAGAAAAAAAATAAAAACAACAAGGGGAAAATGACAAATAACATACAAGGGAACTCCCATAAGTTGACAGCTGATTTCTCAGCAGAAACTCTGCAAGCTAGACGGGAGTGGCATGATATATTTAAAGTGATGAAAGGGAAGAAACTGCAACCAAGAATACTTTACCGAGCAAGGAACTCATTCAGATTCAATGGAGAAGTCAAAAGCTTTACAGACAAGAAACCACTAAAATAATTCAGCACCATCAAACCAGCCCTACAACAAATGCTAAAGGAACTTCTCTAAGCGGGAAACATAAGAGAAGAAAAGGACCTACAAAAACAACAATAAAACAATTAAGAAAATGGTAATAGGAACATACATATCAATAATTACCTTCAATGTAAATGGACTAAATGCTCAAACCAAAAGACACAGACTGCCTGAGTGGATACAGAAACAAGACCCATATATATGCTATCTACAAGAGACCCACTTCAGACCTAGGGACACATACAGATGGAAAGTGAGGGGATGGAAAAAGCTATTCTGTGCAAATGGAAATCAAGAAAACCTGGTGTAACGATACTCATATCAGATAAAATAGACTTTAAAAATATAAAAAATGTTGCAAGAGACAAGAAAGGACACTACAAAATTATCAACAAATTCACTCAAGAAGAGAAAACAATTATAAATATATATCCACCCAATATAGGAGCACCTCAATACGTAAGGCAAATGCTAACAACTACAAAGGAGGAAATTGACAGTAACACAATAATAGTGGGGGCCTTTAACACCCCACTTACACCAATGGACAGATCATCCACACAGAAAATCAATAAGGAAACACAAGCTTTAAATGACACAATAAACCAGCTAGATTTAATAGATATCTATAGGAGATTACATCCAAAAAGAGCAGATTACACTTTCTTCTCAACTGCACATGGAACATTCTCCAGGATAGATCACATTCTGGGTCACAAATCGAGCCTTGGTAAATTTAAGAAAGCTGAAATCGTATCAGGCACCTTTTCTGTCCACAACGCTATGAGATTAGAAATCAATTACAGGAAAAAAGCTGTAAAAACACAAACACATGAAGGCTAAACAATATGCCACTAAATAACCAAGAGATCACTGAAGAAATCAAAGAGGAAATCAAAAAGTACCTAGAGAAAAATGACAACCAAAAAACAACAATCGAAATCTATGGGATGCAGCAAAAGCAGTTCTAAGAGGGAAGTTTATAGCAATAGAATCCTACCTCAAGAAACAAGAAAAATTCCAAATAAACAACCTAACCTTACACCTAAGGAAACTAGAGAAAGAAGAGCAAACAAAACCCAAAGATGGTAGAAGGAAGGAAAGCATAAAGATCAGAGCAGAAATAAATGAAATAGAAACAAAGAAAACAATAGCAAAAATCAATAAAACTAAAAGCGGGTCCTTGAGAAGATAAACAAAACTGATAAATCTTTAGCAAGACTCATTAAGAAAGAGAGGGAGAGGACTCAAATCAATAAAATTAGAAATGAAACAGAAGTTACAAGAGACACCACAGAAATAAAAAGCATCATAAGAGACAACTACAAGCAACTATATGTTAATAAAATGGATAACCTGGAAGAAATGGACAGATTCTTAGAAAGGTATAAGCTTCCAAGACTGAATCAGGAACAAATACAAAATATGAACAGATCAATCACAAGCACTGAGATTGAAACTGTGATTAAAAATCTTCCAACAAACAAAAGCCCAGGGGCAGATGGCCTCACGGGTGAATTCCATCAAACATTTAGAGAAGAGCTAACACCTATCCTTCTCAAACTCTTCCAAAATGTAGCAGAAGAAGGAACACTCCCAAACTCATTCTATGAGGCCACCATCACCCTGATACCAAAACCAGACAAAGGTGTCACAAAAAAAGAAAATTACAGACCAATATCACTGATGAATTTACATGCAAAAATCCTCAACAAAATACTAGCAAACAGAATCCAACAACACATTAAAAGGATCATACACTATGATCAAGTGGAGTTTATCCCTGGAATGCAAGGATTCTTCAATATACACAAATCAATCAATGTGATATACCATATTAACAAATTGAAGGATCAAACCACATGATCATCTCAATAGATGCAGAAAAAGCTTTTGACAAAATTCAACACCCATTTATGATAAAAACTCTCCAGAAGTTGGGCATAGAGGGAACCTACCTCAACATAATAAAGGTCATATATGACAAACCCACAGCAAACTTCACTCTCAATGGTGAAAAGCTGAAAGCATTTCCTCCAAGATCAGGAACAAGACAAGGATGTGCACTCTCTCCACTACTATTCAACATAGTTTTGGAAGTCCTTGCCACAACAATCAGAGAAGAAAAAGAAATAAAAGGAATCCAAATTGGAAAAGAAGTAAAACTGTCACTGTTTGCAGATGACATGATACTATGCATAGAAAATGCTAAAGATGCCGCCAGAAAACTACTTGAGCTAATCAATGAATTTGGTAAAGTTGCAGGATACAAAACTAACACACAGAAATCTATTGCATTTCTATATGCTAACAATGAAAGATCAGAAAGAGAAATTAAAGAAACAATCCCATTCACCATTGCAACAAAAACAATAAAATACCTAGGAATAAACCTAACCAAGGAGGTAAAAGACCTGCACTCAGAAAACTATAAGACACTGATGAAAGAAATCAAAGATGACACAAACAGATGGAGAGATATACTATGTTCTTGGATTGGAAGAATCAACGTTGTGAAAATGACTATACTAGCCAAAGCAATCTACAGATTCAATGCAATCCCTATCAAATTATCAATGGCATTTTTTTTACAGAAATAGAACAAAAAATCCTAAAATTTGTATGGAAATGCAAAAGACCCTGAATAGCCAAAGCAATCTTGAGGTGGCAAAAATGGAGCTGCAGGAATCAGACTTCCTGACTTCAGACTATACTACAAAGCTACAGTAGTCAAGACAGTAATTACCATACAGTACCATATAGTAATATGGTACTCGCACAAAAACAGAAATATAGATCAATGGAACAGGATAGAAAGCCCAGAGAGAAACTATGGTCAACGAATCTATGACAAAGGAGGCAAGGATATACAATGGAGAAAAGACAGCCTCTTCAATAAGTGGTGCTGGGAAAACAGGACAGCTACATGTAAAAGAATGAAATTAGAACACTCCCTTACACCATACACAAAAATAAACTCAAAATGGATTAAAGACCTAAATGTATGTAAGACCAGACACTATAAAACTCCTAGAAGAAAACATAGGAAGAACACTCTTTGACACAAATCACAGCAAGAACTTTTTTGATCCACCTCCTAGAGTAATGGAAATAAAAACAAAAATAAATAAGTGGAACCTAATGAAACTTAAAAGTTCCTGCACATCAAAGGAAACTATAAGCAAGACGAAAAGACAACCCTCAGAATGGGAGAAAATATGTGCAAATGAATCAACAGACAAAGGATTAAATCTCCAAAATATATAAACAGTTCATGAAGCTCAATATCAAAAAAGCAAACAACCCAATCAAAAACTGGGCAGAAGACCTAAATAGTCATTTTTCCAAAGAAGACATACAGATGGCCAAGAGGCACATGAAAAGCTGCTCAACATCATAACTACTAGAGAAATGCAAATCAAAATTGCAATGAGGTATCACCTCACACCGGTTAGAATGGGCATCATCAGAAAATCTACAAACAGTACATGCTGGAGAGGGTGTGGAGAATGATGGGAATGCTCTTGCACTGTTGATGGGAATGTAAATTGATACAGCCACTATGGAGAACAGTATGGAGGTTCCTTGAAAAACTAAAAATAAAGTTACCATATGACCCAGCAATCCCACTACTGGGCATATACCCAGAGAACACCATAATGCAAAAAGACACATGCACTCCAATGTTCATGGCAGCACTATTTACAATAGCCAGGACATGGAAGCAACCTAAATGTCCATCAATAGATGAATGGATAAAGAAGATGTAGTACAGATATACAATGGAATATTACTCAGCCATAAAAAGGAACAAAATTGGGACATTTGTAGAGACATGGATGGACCTAGAGACTGTCATAGAGTGAAGTAAGTCAGAAAGGGAAAAACAAATATCGTATATTAACACATATATGCGGAATATAGAAAAATGATACAAATCAACCGGTTTGCAAGGCAGAAATAGAGACCCAGATGTAGAGAACAAACATATGGACACCAAGTGAGGAAAGCAGGAGGGGTTGGGGTGTGATGAATTGGGAGATTGGGCTTGCCATATATACATTACTAATAAGAAAAAAATATCAAATTGTACACTTTAAATATATGTAGTTTATTGTATGTCAATTGTATCTCAATAAAAGTTCTTTATATATATATAAAAAACTTTATATATGTATACACACTAATATGTGAAATCCAAAATTTCGGAAACCATTGTTCTAAGGTCCTTCTTGGGGACCTGAAAACCTATCTATCTTTTTGCTATTCCTTTCTTACTTTGTGTCTCAGTTCTGGATCTATGTCTCTGCCTAGGACCTCTGCTTAGCAGCCCATTCCTTCTAAGACTCAGACCGTGCTGTGCTTTTGTCAATGTCCTTCACCATCACCAACACCCATGGATTAGCATCCAATCCCTGAAATGGGATATTATGACTGGGATCTTTCTACCTACTGAAGAACCCCTCTGGTGTACACATTTGATTGGTTTGTTTTCCAATCAAATGAGTCCAAATGTTACTTGTTCCTGCATTTTCTTTACTCGTGTCTAAGTGCCTGTGAGGCTATACCTGGTAACTCATGTTGGATCTCCCTGATGTCAAGTGTTTGCCTGGAGAACCCCTTAAAATATCATGTTCCACTTGTCAGACTGGAAGTCTTCCCATGGATCTTCTTTTAGCTTTTCTTTATACCAAATGGGTCCTAATTGAGATTGTGTCCTATGGCAGAGATTGCTAGTTATCTATCCCATTATCCATTTTCGCAATCTTCTTTGGTAATAGATCACTGAATTTTATTTAAGTAGCAACATATTTAACTTAAAAAAAAGCTTATAACTCTCAGCTTCCCTTGAAGTTACACGTGTCCAGGTGACAAAATTCTTATCAATGAAATATAAGTAAAAATGATGTGGGAAATTTTTAGAAAGCCCTAAAGAGGAGAAAATGAGCCCCTCCTTATTTTCCTCTATTCTGATGTTTATTTTTTTAAAGCTTGATTGTTTGTTTATTTATTTATTTATTTATCTATTGACTGCATTGGGTATTCGTCACTGCGTGCAGGCTTTCTCTACTTGTGGCAAGCAGTGGCTACTCTTCTTTGCAGTGTATGGATTTCTCATTGCGGTGGTTTCTCTTGTTGTGGAACACAGGTTCTAGGCAAAAGGGCTTCAGTAGTTGTGGCACGTGAGCTCAGTAGTTGTGGCGCAAGGGCTCTAGAGTGCAGGCTCAGTAGTTGTGGCACACGGGCTTAGTTGCTCCGCAGCATGTGGGATCTTCCAGGACCAGGGATCGAACCCGTGACCCATGCATTGGCAGGCATATTCTTAACCACTGCGCTACCAGGGAAGTCCTATCCTGATGTTTAGAATGTAAATGTGGTATCTGGAGCTCTACCAAGCTTCTTGCTCTATGAGAATGTGCACAGAATGTTTAGCTGGAAGGAATGCAAGTCCATAAATATTGTAGAACTACCATAGCTTTTCTGGACTTCTCATTTTCAGTTATCTATTATGTGAGGTACAAAAATTCATCCTCTTTTTTAACTGCTATATATTAAGTTTTCTGTCCCTTGAAGTTGAAACTGATTTTGACTTATACATGGGCCCTGCCAGTTTAGTCATGTCAATTTGAAGATAACTAAGTCTTACACCACAATGTTTCAATACTCAACGTGCCTGACTAATTATACCTCTTTATATATGTAGAGTACATGGATATTTACATTTCAATCCTAACCATATTGTTCATTCCTTTACTGCCTATATACTGATTTCTTATTATTCATTGTATACTTGATGATTATTGCTTTATATTGATTTCACTCTCCACCCCAAACCGTAAGAGGAGAAGATATACCACGGCATGGGTGAAACATGACTTCTACAAGAAAAGTAGGGCAGAGGATATTGGCAAGAGCAAGTTCAAACTAATGAACACTGTCACAAATCATTATTTAGAGTAGTAACTGCCAAAGCTCTACCTACAATTCAGACATATCTTCTGAGCTCCAGTCACATGTGTTCTCAAATAATGGACATGTATCTACCTCAAAGCTGCACAGACAACCCAAATGGAGCCATTTCAAAACAGAAAGCTTCGTATTTCCCCTAAAGTCTCCCCTTCCTCTTGTTTTCTGTATCTCATTTAATGATGCCACCATCTACCTGAGAGACATCCTGTAATCCTCCTCCTCCCTCACTACACAATCCAATCATCTTTGAAGCTTTGCCTATTCTACTTCTGTGATAAATCTCAAGTTCATACATAGTGTTTCATCCCATTGCCTCTCTCTTAATTGCAGCACTCATCATTTCTTGCTTTGACTATTGTAATGACTTGAGACATGGTCTCCTGCAACTAGGCTCCACACCATATGTTATCCATCTTTCTGAGACATGTCAGAGCATGTCACTATCTTGTTAAAAAATCCTCACTGATATTTAGTCATGTGGAGGCAAAAAGCTAGATTCATCAGTGTGACATTTAAGACTTTCCAAGATCTGGACCCAGCCCACATGGGTTGATCCAACCATACAAACTAATTATCACTCACATAAACACTTTATTCTTTTTCAATTCTGTGCACAGTATTGATGTGGTCTCTGTAAACGTATGCATACTGAACTAGTAAGCTATCCAACCCTGGAAACCCAGCAAAAATGTCTCCTTTAATATGAGCCTTTTTCATTTTCCCTTTATCTCTAGCCTGGAAAATAAGCCCCTTCTTTATCAATGTTCCCACGCACAAATCTACATTTTCTTGCTTTGCATATCTCTTATACTTTGTACATGACTGTACAATGTAGCACTCTTTCCATGTGGCTACAGGTCTTAGAAAGCAAAAGAGAATGGTATCCACATAAGCCAGCACTAGGACACAAACTTGCCACTGTATGAACTTCCCCAGAGGCTCACACGAATATGGGGCCTTCATAGATCCATAGAACAGCTTGCAACAATAAGAAGTCTACCTCTACTTTTGTATCCTTCTCACTCTACTAACTCAAGGGACTCTCTCTTCCTCAACAGCATCAACAGCCCATTTACCTCCTCCTTAGGCCTTGTATCACCCAAGCTTTGGGCTTACAATTGCTGGTGCGACCCAGGTCCTTCTTCCCAGGTGTCCCTCATTGGCAACTTTGCCTCCTAAGAGATGAGATGAGTCTGACCAGCCAGGATCACAGTATAGCTGACCCTCCCCAACCACTAAGGACACTCTGTTCATAGTTGCTTGGCCTGAAAAGTCTCAAGTGGCTGGAACCTACTCATTGTCACTAAATTCAAGCTTTCAGAAGAAATATTGGCTGGAACTTTGTGTCTTCATCTTTTTTTTTTTTCTTTTTAGAAATATAAAATCTCTGTCTAATAGCACTCTTTCGCCTCCAAGCCTAGAGTCAAGTGGAACAAACGCAGAGAAGTTGTCCTATTTTATGCACAGTTAAGAAATGGGGAATTCAATATGTGTTCACAATGACAGCACCATTAAAATAGCTCATGCTACGTTGCCAAATGAAGGATAACAGAGACATAAACACTGTCTTTTAAAAGATTCTTTTAGAAGAAAAATTATGAATCAAATTATTTACTGAAGTACTGTTTGAACAGATGGTGTGATTAACAGCTAACATGCAAGCCATCTTGGGAGCTTATGGAAAAGTAAACAAGTGGAGCTAAAAAGAAATCATTTTATTCCCCAAAAGCGTCTTTCATTCATTTTACTAGGAAAACTGGAAAGTCTGTGTTTTGAAGGCTGTGTTTCCTTGGGAGATGTTACGAGAGAGCAGGGAGAGTCTCTTTAGAGCAAGACCACATCCATGCCAGGTTGTCTTCTCAGTTTGCTTCCTGAGGGATGACATGGATCTGAGCAGTCAAACCCCCAGCATAGCTGACCCTTGGAACCACTAAGGACACTCTTCACCTCTGCTTGCCCTGGAAGACCTCATGTGCAACGGGTGAAGAGAAGGGAGTTAAGAGGTGAGAACCAATTACATAAGAGGCACTCTGCCAGGAACATCACAGGCACTCTCCTCTAAGGCCAGCCCACAATGGCCCCAGGAGTCACATGTGATAAGGCCAACTTCCCAATGGGGACATTGAGGTCGGAAAAGGGGGAAACCATCTCCTAAGGCCACGTAGCTACCTCCTTTGTGGAGCTGCCATTGAAACTGTTGAGTTTCACCGCTCTTAGCAGAGGCAGCTGATTGCAGAGGGAAGAGCATGGACCAGGATGTCTGGAGATACAGGTATGAAAGTCTCCTCTGCTAGCTAGTGCCTTAGGGACAGACTCTATTCTTTTCTGGGCTGCGACATCTCCATCTTTAAAATGTGGGCACTGCATCAGACAGACTCCAAGTCCTCATTTGGGTATGAAAATGGTATCAGAATATTACCTCGGCTTCCCCAACCTTGTTCCTGACTTTCCTCAACTGACATGAGGAAAAAAACTTGCACATTGGCACAGCTGTAGCCATTGTGCCACCGTCCACTTAGACAAATCTCCAGGTATTGGCTTACCCTTGGCAGAGCCCTTTCCCTACTGCCTTCACCATACAACATTCCATTAGCGACGGCCCACCACGGGTTGCCCAAGTGTTCTTTCATTTGTCTAGAAACTGTGGGTGTGTAGTAACATTCCAGGCCCTGTGTTACATACGGAGGAAAGGAAACAGTGGTGAGCAAGAAGGACACAGTGTCTCTCCTCCCAAAATTAGACCCAGTGTTGCAGACACACGCGTGAACAGCTAACACAAATATAGAGGAGTGAGTGCGAACAGAAGAAAAGGAACCAGATTTCTTCCTGAGGAGTCAAGGTATGCTGCCCCAGGGTACTGACACTGGCACCAAACTGAATACATGTTTTATCAACCATCCAGATATTTCAAATCCTCCAGATGACTACTGCAGATTTGTTTGCCTTTCATCCCTGCAGTTGGTACCACTTAGACCCACATGTTGGATCCCAGGCCATTCAGAACCAAAAGTTGCCAGGAAGGCAATGAAATCTTTTATGTTTCCAAAGATCTAGAGAATTAATTAAGGAGGAAAGCAACTTAGCATTAATAATCCAGAAATAAACTCTTTCTCTTGGGCCTGTTCTTGTAAATACTTCTGAACTCTTTCACATGAGCAGCCTTCTAATTGCACCTCCGGGGCCTAATCCTGGAGGGTTTGAAATGATTTCCCTTTGCAGTTTTGAAACCTTTGATAGTGCGTCCCCTGGCAGGTGCAATTCCACCTCCTTCCCTGGCCATTTTAATAAATGGACTCTGGAGTGTTCCTCTCCCCATTTACTAACAGTGCTGCTGCTTTTGAGCTACAGTTGGAATTCACTTCAGGTCTCTATGAAATGGAAAGGAAAAGCCTGCTGCTACTGCATGTTCTGTGTTGACATGACACTGCTCAGCCCAAGGATGCTTTCCTGGGACGGAATGGTCCATTGGAACACTGCTCCAGGTCAACAGAAGAAAGAAAGTCCTATAACACCTCAGATGCCTCTCTGCTAGGATACTTACCACGCTGCCCCTCAACTTACAGTTACTTGTGTCCAAGTGTCACCCAGCCCCTGTCCAAGTCAGCTGTGAGTTCCTGCAGGCAACAACAGTGTTTTGGTTTTCCTGGGGTGCTATGTGCCAAGGGCCAATGCCTCGTATATAGGAGGTGCTCGTCCAATATCTGGACAACCTCCAAATTTCCAATGCTGCTTTACTGGTCTCTGGATACAGTTTTATTGTCATGTAAAGCTTGCCATAATTCATTCTCAAACTCAGCCATCTTCATTCTTTTCCATATGGCATCAATATTGCTTCATTTTCTCCCCGGGTGCTAAAAATGATACTCTAAACTCCTTAATTCAGAGGAGTTTTCTGGTTTTCTAAAAAACATTATATTTGGTCATCTCCAGTAATTTTCATAAAAACTAACTTCAGGCCTTAGGGACCATATGCTTCTCCTGGGGGAGAACAGAATTTTAATTTACCACACTGGAATATTCTTTAGGGTACAATCCAATCAAGGGCCAACGAGGGTAAATAAAGGATTGTAATAATTCTTTCTACGTTTATAAATGACTTATTTTTACAATTCTTACATTTATTGCCCATGAAAAACTTTATAGTGACTTCTTTATTTGTTAAAAAAATAAAATGCTATCCACCATGATTCTTGATGGTCTATTTTACGTTGACCATAAGAAAGCAAACGTACCTGAAATCATACAGCAAGAGGAGTCCTGAACGATTGTCTAGTTGCATGGGAAAATGCTTGAGTGGGAAACAGGTCCCAGCATTTTCTACAGTTTGACATAATGACTGTGAAAATAGGCAAAGGAATAGGAAAAGAGCCCAAATGTTGTTAACGACCATGACTGAACAGTACGATTCTCTGTGGTTTTAGTTCAATTACCTACAGTTTTCTCTGGCTTTCGTGTCTTCCCTTTTGATTGGAAAAAAAATGTTGATTAAAAAGAGTAATTGTCCAGTGAGTCATTTGCTTTACAGAGGAGACATGAAATTCCTGGGTGTTCTGGCACAACCAGGACAAGAAATCTGGCCTCAGGACTTCTAGACCAAGTTGCTCTTTGAGTTGAGATTTAGGGCAGACATAGACTTGGAATTCCATTTTTTAATTAATCTAAACTTTGAGTAAAATAAGAATTCTATGCATTTGAAAACCTGGCACTCATTCTAGAGTCAAGTGGGAAAAGTGGTTTTACATAAGCTTACTAGACTTCCACTCTCTCTTAGATGGAATAGTCATTTGGACTCATCATCTTACAGGGATCCCCTTGCCCTGCTCTAGGTTCTCTTCTCAGTCAGCTGCTCTACTCAAGTGCCCGTTGTCAGCAGTGGCTTCAGTCATCCAGGGATGCTCATAACCCCTGGTGCAAAAGGAGGTTAGGCTGTTGTGGTAAATGGCTGTCAATGCTCCAGGTATGAGTTAGTTTCACTGAAGGAAACCTGAACTTTTACATGATGGGTGCTAATTCCTGCTAATTACTATCACCTCATAATTAGATTGGCAGAAATTTCACTCCAAACTGGTAGATTTAAAAGCAGCCTTCTCAGAGGATGCTGACACTAGGGACTGTGAGATCAACAGCATGTTTCCAGGCCTTAGTTCTGTGAGGGATTCAGAGGGCACAGAGAACCACAAATTAGTGCTGTTAGCCATAGGACACAAGACCTGCAGATGCCTAAGGGACCACTATTTGCAGCAACCTGTAGGGCACAGGTGATCTCCAATTAGTATAATGCAAAAAGCAAATGCAAGGTAGGAGCTAGGCTATCGGATAACATTTCAAGAATATTCACCATTCCTTCTAGACCAGCAGTTGGTAAAACTGCAGCATGAGAGCCCAGACTGGCCCACTGCCTGTTTTTGTAGGTAAAGTTTTAATACAGTACAACCATGCCCATTCTTTTTCATAATCCCTGTAGGTACTTTTGTGTTACAATGGCAGAGCTGAGTAGTTGCAACAGAGACCTATGGCCTGCAAAATCTAAAATATTCCTGATGACAGAAAAACTTAGCCAACCCCTGTTCTAAATCAAAAATGGAGAAAGTTGGAAGAAACTGTCCTGAAAGGAAGCCAGGATAAAAGGGAATTAAAGAAATCTCATCCTACGATGTTAAAGCTTAGTAATAAAAGAGCTTAACATAGAGAAGGAAGGGCAGGGGAAACTGTATGTTCCTGGACTATATATGAGGATATTTCTATAAGGGTAATTCTGAATCATCTAAGCTGATGTTGGCAAACTACACCCTGCCGGTCAAACCTGGCTCACCATGTGTTTTTGTAATTGAAGTTTTATTGAAACACAATCACCCCCAGTCATTTATATATTTTCTATGACTGTAGCATCATTACCAAAAAAAAGACATCAGTAACTGGCCAAGACACTTAACTCTTTATTTATCCTCAAGCTCCCTCTTCTTCTGGTCTTTCCCAAATTGTAAGACTGAAACAGCTTTAAGGGCTCTTTTTCTCCATCCTAGATTCGCCTGCTATTCTCTAGCTGTCCAGCCTCATTTCCAGTCTTATCATCCATTATCCCCAGTAATCTGCAAGAACAAATAAAAGGGACTTTATCTTCAGGCAATATTTTGGCCTCATGATTACATGCCATATCCCAAACCATGAGTAACACAGCATACTTGAAATTTTAAAATTTAGTATCTGCTTAAACAAATTTTTCCTAACGTATTGATTAATGGATTAAAGCTATGTTGGAAGAAGGCCTCCAGTGACATGCCCAGGGCCCCGTTTTGTTCAACATTTTTATCAAATGACCTTGATAAAAACCCAGAAGACAAATTTGTCAAATTTTTGATGACACAAAGAAAGTAAGAAGTACTTAGGTAAAGTGTTGGATACCAGAATTAGTATTCAAAAAGACCTCAGAAGGAGGGGAATTCTGAGCCAAACTGAACAAGAAGAAGCATTGCTTAGCAAATGGTAAAGCTAAGCATTGAGGATAATAGAAAATCAGTTTTACAGTTACAGGAAGTGGACTAACTGGTATGAGAGTAGTTTGTGTGGAAAAATCAGGGCTAGTGGCCTTACTTCCTTGCTAAGCATAATACTACTAAAAACAGCTGACTATCCTAGGATGACTTAGTAGAAGAATACTGCCACAATCTGTAGTTTCTCTATACTGGACATTGGTCATCCCATGTTTTCAGAAGGGTGTCTGGTTCAAAGGGCCATTCTTCAAGAGGACACTGGGGAAAAAATCAAGTATATTCTCAGGAGTAGTTCTGGGTTTGTGATTGAGAGGTCTTAGAACTAACTATATCATCTGAGTTGAGATGGGAGGACTACAGAATGCTTAACTTGCAAAAAAATACTGTGTGAGGTTAGTGCCATTAGTGAGTTTCTATGGTAATACTAAGTCCCACACAGGGATTGAAGGGCTTCCTAGGACGTGAGACTTTCCATGGTAAAACCAAGAAAGTCTGGGACAAGCCAGGATGATTGGTTACCCTACATAGGCTTCAGCCACACTTATCTGCTATCTATTCAGCAAACAGGTAAACTTGTTCTTGCCTTAGAGTCTTAGCACTTGCTGTTCCCTCTCCCTGGAATTCTCTTCCCCTAAATTTTCACATAGTTCCTTTGTGTCCTTTTGATCTCAACTCAAACAGCACATTCCTTGAAAGCTAACATCTATTGTATAATAACAATCTTGTTCCAGCACTCTCATATCACCCTTTTTCCTTTATCACAGTTATTACTCTATGAATTGCTTTATTTGCTACTTTCTTGTTCTCACTATCATCCCAAAAGAGTATAAGTTAAATAAGAAGGGAAGCCTTGTCTCTTTTTGTTCATTGCTGTATCCTCAGCAACTTAGAACTAGACACATGGTAGGAACTCAATAAATATTTGTTGAATGAACAAATGAATGAATGATTCTCCCTGACTATAAAGCCTATATTGAATTCTCTCATACACACAACAAAAAGCTCTGAGAAAAATATCCACAGGATAAGTAAAATCCAGGTACTTCTTAAACTTTCAGATTGGGCCACATAGATCAGGATGCTATGGGGATGGGTCTAGTAGAATCTGACTACAGGGCAGGAAAGTTGCTGTCAGTTAGGCCTTATGAGATTGCTGTGTAAGTACTGTCTACATCCAGGAGATATGAGTCTCGGCTGTTTGCATGCTCCGTACTGTGCTCTTGAAGTGGAAAAGGTTTATTTTCATCTTAAATCTGTTGTGATTCTCTGTCTCTGGTCAAACTATCATCAGAGTCTTTAAGAAATTTGAAATTAAAAGATTCAGAGAAAAGATATCTATGATCTCATAGCCAGCTTCCCGTTTAGAAATATTGGCCATAGACTTTCTTTCTACTATGAATTCCCAGATGATATGGTTATTTTCTCTCAAGATTCTGGTCCATTCCACCATAATTAAGTCCATAGCATCATTTCCCCTCAATGCTTCTTTAACCTTCTGAGAAATGTAACTGTCAGAAAGGCAAAGCCCAAATTTATCAGATGCCCTGTTTTTACCAGACTGAGACTTCCATCAGATGCCTGGACAACTGAAGCTTTCCATTCCTACTGTAGCTTGCCTCTATGCCAGCTCCATAATCTTCATTAGGGAAGCATCAACCATGTTCTCCATGAAATATTTCCTTGATGGCACTGCAATTTCTTTCAATTTGTATGATACTACAAATGTTCATCATCTTATTCTCCTTCATATTTTGTGGATTTCCACATAGGTTTAATATATTTTTGATATATGGGTGTGAGAAGGTCCCTGGGAGAGAATCACGAAGAAAATTCTTAAGGAATAAGTATCTCACATAAGCAGAACCTTACCATCAACCCTCTGTGGAAGGAAACCCACTAAAGCCTGATATGAAGTGACTATCTAGGTGAAAGTTCTCCTCTTCTGATGTCTTTCTACAGAGCACTGCTCTGTCAGTCAATACATTTTTTTTTGTACCAAGAAATTGACAAGTAAAATTTTCAGGAAAAAAATTATTCAGGGTCACATAGCCAAAAACAGATAGTATGATTGAGTGCAATATAAAAATATCTGACTGGAAGAATCCATTTAGTGAAAGTGACAGCAAGAGCTTTTATTTCAGCAAACATCTTTCAAGAGTTTGCTCTGTGCAGAGTAGAGTTCCAAAGAAAACAGAGATGACTCAGATATGGTCACTAAATCCAGGGGCTTACAGCTTCCAAAATATACACTCAGCCTTGCTTCCATTATACAGGGTGAAAAGTCTCTCAAGTTAAAGAAAAAACTAAATAAAAATTGAACTCACAATCATACTTGGGAGAGAATTGGATTGACAAACATAGCATATCTTTGGAGCACCCGGTAAACACAAAATTAAGTTACACAATCATACTATGATGTACATCTTGATCCCCAAAATTCCTCAGTATAAATTCTTTATAGCACTATCTGAATATTTAACTTTCTATCAGGAAAAAAAAAGTAAATAAAGAACTGCCCAGACAGAAAAAAGTTTCTCCTTGAGGAAAACCAGCCCTGGTTCCCAACCACCACCATATTTACTGACCAGAATCATTGCTACAGGGAACATTTACTGAAATGCTCATTAACCAAGTTAGGAGGAAAGTGAACATTATTTTAATGAGCTAAATATAGCAGATGTCTCCTCCTCCTTATTTGTTTTCTCTCTCCCTATTTGCACTAGGCAACTTAATTACAAAGCAGGGATATCTCCTAAATCCCCAAAGTGGAAACTGTTCTTCAAGTCTGAGGTTATAAATTCTTAAACCCATCACAAGATTATCCAAATTTCCAAAGTTTCTTCTTGCATTTGAATTGTGGCTTCTTTTAATACTACCTAAATATTTTTGGTCTGTGAGTAGACTATACATTTTTGGCAAACAACAATACTTTAAAAATATCTCAATGTATTCAGAAAGGACATCTCCTCAATTTATTTTTCTGTGGCTGGGAACAAAGTAACAGAATTTTGGACACCTCTAGAAGAAATATCATTCTAATATTTGTACAGGCAAAGAAAAACTGCATGTCATGAACTGGCATCTATATTGTTATTACAAGGCTAGAAAAATGAATTTTTTATTGTTTTTTGACACCAACCTTTCATGGCAGCCTTATTACAAGCAAACTCTGTGTAAATAAAAAGAAAAAGATACTTAACAGGTAGAAATAAATGTGCATGATTCACCAGCACAGTTAACTCAAGATTTTCCAACCTTATAACCACAACTGATAGGAAGATTTATTACCACAGCTGCTTGTATTAAACTTCTTTCCCTTGCAGTTGAAGGAATCAAATTTCTTCTTGGAGATTAGTCATTTGTGGGGGTGTCGCCAACTGCAAAATGCTTCTGTTATGAATGAGGTGCACTTCTCTGTTGCTGTCCTCCAGCCCTAAGTTAGTGAGTAATTTTCATCTCTTTATATGTCTTTTCCCACCTACCATCAGGAACAAGTTTTAATGACTTACACAGTCAAACTTTCTTTAGTTTTTACTCAAACCAAAAACTTCAGATGGTATTGTTTCTGGTAACATGATAACCTTACAAGGAAAGGTAGGATGAAATGACATTTTGGCACATGTTTACAAGGATGAAATCTAAGCTAAAGGAAAGGTCTACATGGGGCGTGAAACTAGGAAGGGAGCTAAAGTATGTTGGGTGGTATAATTGTGCCAGGCACTGTGTTAGGTTCTTTATAGAAATAATCTCATCTACTTCTTGGAACAATCCTGCCAGAGGCTAGGTGATATTCCCATTTCACATATAAGGAAACTGAATTTCTCAAGATTGTGCAGCTTGTTAGTGTCTGAACCAGAATTTAGACTTTGATCCAGCTGACTCCCTTGTTTTTGCTCTGTATTTCAACATTCTGCCTACTGAAGAATTACCAAGTTATATATGAAGAATTACCTAGTTATATACAGCACTAATGTAACTATATAATAAGGAGAGATTTGATTCTCTGTCTAAATAAGAAAGTCTTAAAGCCAAAGGAGACTTCAGTGGGCCATCTGTTTTATTCCTGACCGAAATCATGTAAAACTGAGAGGGCTCTGTCTTTTTCTTTCTTTCTTTCTTTCTTTCTTTCTTTCTTTTTCTTTCTTTCTTTCTTTCTTTCTTTCTTTCTTTCTTTCTTTCTTTCTTTCTTTTTAACACTTCTGGAAACATGTATTCCAAAATTTGCCTTGTCCCTCTTCACAATTTCTGGTAGCTGTTGTCTTCATGAAATCCTTTTATCTAATAAGATTTTCCCATCATTCTTTAAGCTCTTGTTAGGAACTATATGGAGATGGCAGGATCTGCACATAGTAAATCTCTGTCATTTGAAAATAAATGTCAGAACAATTAAACAGAGTAAGATTTTAGTAGATCCACCAGTTGCTTGGTTTATTTCATGTCATTTTGACTGGCGATGTTTTTCCATTGAATTGACTGATAGCTTTAGCTGCATATACACTTTCTAATTTACCATGCATAGGTGGTTTTAATATGACCTATAAGAACAACAACAACAAAAAAGGTTGAAAAGCAAAGAAGTATTTCAAGCATTCACAACTGGATCATTGAGCTTAAGCCTAAAAATCATTACTTGCTAATAGATGAACCAGCTTAAATAAAGTCGACTATAAATGAGCATTTTTGGTGGGGAGATGTAGCATATTTGCCTCCTTTTTTTTTTGGTCAAGAATAAAGTTAATCATCTAGCTATGCCCCTTTATGAGAGTAATAATTCTTTTTAACCTACTGTTAATGATTGTCTTACTTGACCAAATATAAGTAACTCTAATGGTTATCTAACAGTGCAAACAACTTAGCCTTTCCCGATCATATACGGTTCTACAAGACAGAAAAGCAAAGACAGAACCTATATTTCCACCATTGGATACTTGAACAGCTGAGTCTAACCCAGTAAAACAAATGACACACAATAATCAGAGCTCCAGAACATGAACTCTAACAGACTATTGAGATGCTACTCTTCTTATTTTCCTCATGTAGGTGACATCATGTTTTGTCTTCTTTCCCAGTACTTGAGACCAGTAAATGGGCAGTCTAAAGGGAGACAATGCCTCTGAGGTGACTGAATTCATCCTTGCTGGATTTTCCCAACAGCCTCAAATCCAGGCTCCTTCTTCTTAGGACTGCTGTTTTTCTATCTGGTCACAATATTTGGGAATAGCTTTATTGTTGCTGTAGTGAGAAGGGATTCTCGACTTCATACCCATATGTATTTTTTTCTCAGTAATTTATCCTTCCTTGATATCTGTTACTCCACCAGCTGGGAGCCATATGTGTTGGCCCAATGCTTCAGGGACTTCCCCACCATTTCTTATACCAGCTGATATGCCCAGATGACCACATCCCTCTTTCTAGGGATGACAGAGTGTCTTCTCCTTGCTCTCATGGCTTATGACAGGTTTGTTGCAATCTCCAATCCCCTGTGTTACACCATCATTATGAACAATCAGGTTTGTATACAGTTGGCCTTGGGAACCTGGGCCAGTGCCTTCTTAGTAACAGTCACACCAATCATTGCAATCCCTGCTCGTTATTGTGGGCACAATATCATCAACCATTTTACCTGTGAGATCCAGGCCCTGCTGAAGCTTGTCTGCTCAGACACCCCTGTTAGTCTAATTCTGGGTCTGGTTATCAGTGTATTCACACTGCCCCTGCCATTCACCTTCATCCTCATTTCCTACTTGTGCATTGTGGTTGCTGTGCTGAAGATCCATTCTGTGAAAGCCAGACTTAAAGCTTTCTCCACTTGTGGATCCCATCTAACTACGGTCACAATATTTTATGGGACAGCCATCTACATGTACCTGAAACTTCAATCAAAGGAATATCAGGAAGAGGACAAAGTCATCTCAATATTTTATGGAGCAATTAACCCCATATCAAGTCCCCTCATTTACACTCTGAGAAATAAGGATGGAAAAGGTGCACTTAGGAAGTTAGCTAAAGGAAATGAAAAATCCTAATGGCTCTCTTTATAAGCCTCTCCAATGTGCAAGAAAACTCAATCCATAAAATTTCAATTTATGTTTTTAAAAACAAACAACAACAATGAAAATCTTAGTGAACATTCTTTCCATGGTCATCACCAGGCACTCATTAACAAGCTTACCATGAATGTTAACATTTTGTCAAGCCACAGTAAGAGCTAAAGCCATGAATGTGCCAAAAACACTTCACGAAGAGAATAATAGTAGTAGTAGGCAAAGGTGACTGCTACAGCCATAGTAGCCCATCAGGGAGAAGTTCTTTTCTGGGGTAAAAACCACAAGATTTTTGCAACCAAACATCTTTGTATTTGCCACACAAAATAGGTAGAATTCATATATAGGACAGTGGTTATGCAACCATAATATAGCATTTGCTCCTTATAGATGTCTAACCCAATTTGAACCTAATGGAAAAATGACCCCTCACTTCTCACATTTAGGTGACAATATCTCATGTCAAGAACACTCTATGACATACATCAAAGCAACATCCTTTTTGACCCACCTCCTAGAATCAGGGAAATAAAATCAAGAATAAACAAATGGGACCTCATGAAACTTAAAAGCTTTTGCACAGCAAAAGAAACCATAAACAAGACTAAAAGGCAACCTTCAGAATGGGAAAAAATAATTGCCTATGAAACAACGGACAAAGGATTAACCTCCAAAATATACAAGCAGCTCCTGCAGCTTCATACCAAAAAAGCAAATAACCCAATCCACAAATGGGCAGAAGACCTAAATAGACATTTCTCCAAAGAAGACATACAGATGGCCAACAAACACATGAAAAGATGCTCAACATCACTCATCATCAGAGAAATGCAAGTCAAAGCCACAATGAGGTATCACCTCACACCGATCAGAATGGCCATCATCACAAAGTCTGGAAACCACAAATGTTGGAGAGGGTGTGGAGAAAAGGGAACTCTCCTGCACTGTTGGTGGGAATGTAAGGTGGTACAGCCACTATGGAAAACAATTTGGAGGTGCCTTAAAAAACTACAAATAGAACTACCATATGATCCAGTAATCCCACTCCTGGGCATATATCCAAAGAAAACCATAATCCCAAAAGAAACATGTACCATAATGTTTATTGCAGCACTATTTACAATAGCCAGGACATGGAAGCAACCGAAATGCCCATCAACAAATGAATGGATACAGAAGATGTGGCATATATATACAATGGAATATTACTCAGCTATCAAAAGGGATGAGATGGAGCTATATGTAATGAGGTGGATAGAACTACAATCTGTCATACAGAGTGAAGTAAGTCAGAAAGAGAAGGACAAATATTGTATGCTAACTCACATATACGGAATCTAAAAATGGTACTGATGAACTCAGTGACAAGAACAAGGATGCAGATACAGAGAATGGACTGGAGAACTCGAGGTATGGGAGGGGGCGGGGGGTGAAGGGGAAACTGAGACGAAGCGAGAGAGTAGCACAGACATATATATACTACCAACTGTAAAATAGTCAGTGGGAAGTTGTTGTATAACAAAGGGAGTCCAACTCGAGGATGGAAGATGCCTTAGAGGACTGGGGCAGGGAGGGTGGCGGGGACTTGAGGGGGGGAGTCAAGGAAGGGAGGGAATACAGGGATATGTGTATAAAAACAGATGATTGAACCTGATGTACCCCCCAAAAAAAAATTTAAAAAATAAAAAAAAAAAGAAGTATCTTTTGTATGTAAAACACTTTATCATTTAAAAAGTGTTTTTAAATAAATTATTCTAGTTTATACTTATAATTTCTTACTTTAAAATAGTTTGCATGTTATACATATTAATAAATATGTTCTCAACCAATATTTGTTTCTGCAAATATTAAATTTCCATCATATCAATTTCTTATAAAAATGTCTAAACTGAAATTGTTATTCTTTTGCTTTCTCCTATTTCTCTGCTTTCTCTTCCATGATGTGCTTTAGTGACCCTCTGGCCATTTCTATTCCCACTTCTCATACACATTCATGAGCTTTAGCATTTCTGCTCTATTCAAGAGTCTTCATGGCCAAGATTGTGATTATTTTTCTCCTTTTCCCCAATTTAATAAGATGCTAAATGCAGTTTCTATTGTTGTCAAGCAACATTTATTTTACACTTTGTATTATGGTAACTTGTTGATTCTTTTTCTCATCTTAAGTTGATTGATTCTAGAAACCTTCTGCCATAGCACATTCAGAAGGTAGCTATGTCTTGCTTCTAAAATTTCCTTTATTCCTAGAGCCTTCTCTTAGGTAGAGGACTATCTGGTCACAATATTTTCTATCCTTGGCCTTTTTCTTCAGTTTCTAAAGGTTGATTATTCTGAAGGTATATTATCTAAGAAATTATATATACAAAGGTATATATGTACATATAATATATTTAGATATATTATGTGTTATATAGTATATATAAATATATATTATTTATATAAATTAATAATAAATTAGTTAATGAAAATTAAATAAAATAAATTAAAAATAAATATATAAATTATATACAATATAAAATATATTATGAAGGTATAACATAATATAATGTAATTATATTCCACACTGCACTTTGTTGGTGGTTCCGTATATATAATTGAAGCTATTTGGATTGCGGGCAGTGGAGTCAGAAAGCTTGGGGTCAAACTTAAGTTCCACTATTTATTAGCTATGGCATCTTTGGCAAATAATTGCTCTGTGCATCAAGTTCCCAACCACAAAATAAAGATAATAATAGTACCCTTCTTATTGTGCTGTTGGAAAAAAATAAATTGATAATCTATTTAAAGTTCTTAGAGCAGTTCCTGGCACATAGTAAGCATTCAATAAATGTTAGATATTATTGCTATTTTCTAAAAGCTTCCAAATACTCCTATTCTTTGTTTTCTAAAATCAATTTCATTTATGCATCATCCTCTCCAGGGTGTACAATGAGAAGCCTCACCAGCCCATTCTCTAATTTTAGAAACACAGTAATATCATATTTCCCTTTGGCTCTCACTTTTATGGCTTTACTCCTAATCTGGTTGACTCCTATTCCAGTTCCTCTGACCTAGGCTTGATATATTTTAAGTAGAGACAGCCTCAAACTTAGGAATGAGTTATGTCCAAAAGTTAACTCATAAGTCATCAGCTTGGAACTCAGAACACATTTTCCCCACTGAGAAAGGATAGCAACATTCCAAGGGCAGCTCACCAACACCTATTTAGGTCATCATTCTATCACTTATAATACTAACGCTAGGAGCACTTTTTAAAGTATGTTTATTGGAAGGTAGGTTTTGAGTCCCCATTTGAATTCTAAAAGCACAGGCACTGTAAGATGGCATTAGTGATCGAAAGAAAAAAATCTGCCATGAGGATCTGTGTAACCACTCTCATGCCTTGCTGGGTGTATGAGCAAATCTCCATAAGACGTAAGAGTGGGACTCTGAGAGCTTCTCTAGAGACTAAAAATGTAGTAACTTGCTTTTATGTATGGGTCTTGCACAATTCAGAGGATTTTTATGTTTTATGCTTTTTATGTTATTGCTGGTGTTGGATGACTTGCTAACAGAAGGCCTGGGGTCATTCATTCCATACAGATTTTAAAAGTGGCTACTGTATGTTAGGGATACAAATCCTAGTAAGTCATTTTCTTGCCTTTGAGAGGCTCACCTTTGAGTTGGGGAGTAAATGAGCATAATGAAGTGCTACAGATACTGCAATCCATATTCGTACAAGTTACAGAGACCAGTTCTAACTTGGAAGTCAGGAAATATTTAATAGAAGATATGATACCTTTAGTAGAGTCTTGAGAGAGGAATAGTGTGCCAGTTGGATAAGGAAGGACAATTTTAGTGGACGCGTGTGAACAAGTACAGAGGTATAAAACCCAGTTTGCTGTACTTCCAGATACTGCCAATTCAATTCCCACAGCAGAGGGTGGGGGAAGTGTTTTGGCAAAATATAAAACTTTAAAAGAAGCAGAAGGCCAGATTATGGGAAGATTGCTATGCTATATTAAGGAGCTTGCAATTTATTTATTCTATAGGTCAACAAACTATAGCCTGAAAGGCCAAATCCAGCTGTTGGTTGATGTAGCCCATGAGCTAAGAATGGTTTTCAAATTTTTAATGAATGTAAAAAATAAAAAAAAAAAAACTAAGAAGACAATTTGACAAAGACTGTGTGTGGCCTGTGAAGCATAAAATATTTACTATCTGACCTTTTACAGAAAAAAAAAATGTGCTGAGCCCTGCTATAAGGTGGTGGGTAACTACTGAAAAATTTTGACAGATCACTAACATGTTCAGAATTGTGTTTTTAAAAGCTCACTTTTACAACAAATGTGTAAAATTGATTGAAGAGATAGAAGACTGGACATAGGGCTAATTAAGAGGCTGTTAACAATCATCTGAGACCTGATGCAGATCCAAACTAACGCTGTAGCAATACGGATTTAGAAGAAACTTGGGTTATTAGAGTAAACCTTCCTTTTTCGTTTTTACATGCAATTTCATTCACATTCAACATGCATTTTCTCAGAAGCAGGATCTTTAGCACAAATATAGCAAGGGGCCTCAGGGTTGGGTGACCTCATCCTCAACATCATTCATTTCTTTCCTAACATTCAATGAGCACAGAGAAATATGAAGGGAGCAGGGTCCAAAGTCACTTAGTTGTGTGTTTTATTCATATATTACAGCCCTTTCTCTAACCCAGAATAGCTTTGTATGGCAAATAAAATTGCATTTTGTTCAAATAAAATGTGCTTATTTAAAGATAATAAATATCCTCTGGCTTCTCACATGATGTCTGAAGTTTACTGATCACCTGTCACTTGTTTTAGACATAGTGTTGCATCTCATGCATCATGAATAATGCCACCATGAGCCTTAATAAAAAGATGTCTAAAAATAGTGTTTGGTAATGTCAGTGACTCCCAGTTTCTTTTTCTTTGCTCAAATGCCATTGATCCGCCATGTTTTATCATACTGGTTATTTCTTTCTTATCCCATATACCATAGAAACCCACAGATATAATCACTTTACAATATATACATATATAAAATCACTATGTTGTACACCTTAAACTTACACAAGGTTATATGTCAGTTATATCTCAATAAAGAGGGGGGAGGAAAGAAAGAAACCCACAAATAAATACTTGCTCAACCTATGCAAAAATATCCCAGAATAATAATATCTAAATTTTGTTCAAGATATGTTCACAAATATTGTTTCATTTGAGCTTCACAACAATGTGAAGTCACTTTACAGATAAGAAATTCAAAGATCTGGACGCTGAAAAGATTTGCCTAAGGTAATAGTAGGACTAAAACCCATCTCTAACCCCAAAGATTGTAGATTTTCCATATGCTGCATCCATCCGGCAGCAAATTCAGATTTTCTCATCAACAACTTGTTCATGATGCTCACACACTTAAGATGTGAAGTCTGTTGCTGAGTCACTCTTTTATTTGTTGCTTGTTTTCTCATACCCCCATATTAGCCTATATCCTTTCTTGCATTATAAATCCATAAAGGACTCTCATAACTGACTTAAAATCACCTTAACCTACACGTCTATAATCTCTCAAACACCTCTTCTCCTCATGCACATGAGAAAATGTCAGTAGCCTTGCTTACCTTTGCTTCTTCCCTATATTATCCAGACTCTCTGTCTATTGCAGACATTTGTCATTTGCTCTTTGATTTTCCCTATTTCTGTTCTAATTTCTTTATTTTTTTCTGTGCTCTCCATTAGTTTGTTCTAAAATTGAAAATATCTATTTTTCTCTTCAAAGCATTTGGCTTCATTTTTTTCCTTGAGAGCTTTCTTCAAATTATTTTTTCATCTGTACCAATCCTCTCTGACAGCTTAAAATGAAAGCTGGGCTTCTCGACCCTTGACCATTCCTCATCATTTTCAATGCCTTCTCTTACTTATATGAATTTTCTCATCCTCCATTTTCCTCTGCTAAATTTCCAAGCTTTTAAGAAATTAATTTCAGCTATTACCATTGCATGATCAGAAAAAGTGCTATCTTTCATTTCATATGTCGGACCTCTACTGTCTCTTGAATATAAATCCTGTCAACCCTACTGGATCACTTCCCTTTTATGTAAGCATATTGCAAAGTGTTAGCATACGCTTCCAAATAATCTTTCAAGTTACATTTTTGCACACAATTTTCTAAGTATTCAGCTCCATTGGTCAATTTCCAATTATCTCTGGCCCTTTTCCCTTTGATGAGATGTAACTGAAATGTCCCTCCACTCCAAAAACCACTCTACTTTATGAAGAATGAAGAAAGGGCACCACAATCCTTAATTTACAAATCCAAGCTGTTCTCCTCCCTAATTGACATCCTTGATCATGCCCTCCAATTCAGATCTCCTATCTTTCAAACATTTACATGATGATATTTTACCAAAAATCCCCCTCTGTTGTAGTCTCTTTCTCCTTTTCAACAACAAGAACATCAACAAAGCCATGCCATGTGAATAATGGACATGTACCATAAGCAAACAACAGTATGTTATGGATATAAAGAAAATAGATAAATTATCTTTTGTAAGAAGAAATGTAGGTTTCTTCAACATAGAAGAGTTTGAGCTGGGTTTAGAAGCATAGATAGCATTTAATGGTATGGGATATGATGATATTCTAAATGGCAGGAAAAAATGCACACAAGTGTGAATAGGGTATATCATGTCATAGGGTGTATTTTCAGAATAGCTAGTTCCTGTTGGCTGAAGGATGGGCTGCAGGTGTCATAAATCAGAAAAGGTAAGGTAAGGGCATGTTGTAGAGCATATTGTTGACCTAAGAAGGATAACTTTTATTCTATAGGAAAGAGTAAGCCATTGGAAGTTTTAAAAGGAGTAACAAAGTAGACTCTCAAATCTTTACTGAAAGAGTGAATGAATGAATCAGAGATAAATCCAAAATGTTTTATTTGGGTGAGCAGGAAGAGAGAAATGCTGCTAACAAAGGAAAGAAGGAAGGGGAGCTGATAGCTTTAGTCGAAGGGAAATGGGCTCAGCTTTGGATAAAAGCAAACATAAGGTGCTTGAAAGCCATCCAAATCAAGCTACTCATCAAAAACATGGACATGAAGGTTTGAGAGGTTGAACATACAGATAAAGATGGAAATTCTACTACATAGAAAGGATAGTTAAAATTATATGGGTGAGTGAAATTACCTTGCCTAAAGTCAGAGAAAAGATCAGAAGGAATTTCCATGGAGAATACCCACAGGGGTAGGAAGAGAAAGATGGAGGTTAAGGAGAAAATGCATTGTATTGGAGTTAGAAGAAGAATCCAGAGACTGAAATATTATTGAAGCCAAAGGAAGAAAGAATTTAAAGGAAGGGGGTGATTAACAATGCTGAATGTTTCAGAGATACAGAAGAGAGCATGTTCTAAGAAGCATTAGATTTGGCAATTAGGAAGTCATCAGAAACCTTCAAATAAGGTATTTCAGTAGACAGGAAGGTGCAGAAGCTAGGCAGTAGGCAAGGAGAGAAAGTAAAGGCAGCAATTGCAGACTACTCTTCAGTGAAGTTTCATGATAAAGGGAAGGTAAGAAATGAGATAGCTCATGAATTTATCAAGATTAACGATGAATGTTCTTAGAACTAGAGAATTCTCTGTATGATTGTAAGCATAAGGAACAGAGTCTGGTACAAATTGGGATATATATATATCAAGCTGTATATATATACATTGGCAGCATGGAACATGAGGATAACTACTAAAGCAAGATCCTGAAAAATCAAGGGGAAGTGAAATTAGTTAACCATGTATATGTAGTAGTTAGCTCTGACAGGAAGGCAGGTAGGAGCTTCTTTCTTACAGGCAGAAAAAAATATAATTTTAGACATAGGAAAGAGTTAAAATTGAAAGGAGAGAAAGGAGCAAACAGATCTTATTCCTCTTTCATCAATCTAAATTTCTATTACCCATTTCTTTATTCCTTGTACTTCTGTGTCTTGACTCCATCTTCAGGGAATCTGTAGTATTTATTTTCTTATGTGTGTCTCTATCGTCCTTCTTTGCCTACTCTGTAGATGTTTTATGTAGCAACTCCATATTGTCTTTTTCCTTCAGTTTACCACAGCTTTTTTTGCTGCCCTTCCATTTTACTGGAAGGGAAGGATAAGGGAAAAGAGACAGTAGAAAAGGGGAGTGAGGTGTTAATACCAAAAAAAAAGTTAATTCTTTTATTCTAGAGCAAGTAAAAGGAAATGGAATCCAGAGCACAGGTAGAAGAATTTTTCTTAAGCATAATGAAGATTCTTTTCCACCGAGGCAGGAGTGAAGGAGTGAGTGAAGAGTCAAACATATACCTGTTTGTAGGAGGAAGGGACAGGAAGTGTAAGAATTCTAACCTGATGACTTCTATTTTTTTGAATGGTAGGGAGGACAGGTACTGAGAGTGAAGGTAGAAGTGATGAAGGAGAAGATAGGGAAAGGCTCATGGAGGTTGCAGTAAGTTATTGTGGGAAATGGAGAAGAGAGCAGTCTAGGAAAACATCACGTTATCATGACATGGAGGGTCAAAGAGACCTTAAAAGCCATAAATATGTAGAAGCATAAATCACATAGCTGTGAAATCTTGTCTTGGAAATATTTAGTGGTCTACACATAGTAAAAGATGGCCTGAATAAGGCCTACGTGTAGGAAGAGTTTAATTAATTCGGGTGAAATTGAGATAGGGGAGAATTCCAATGTCCCAAGAGAGTACGATGTGCTTAAAAAACTACAGGAGTTTGTTATGGTTGAAAGCATAGTATCTGAGGCTGAAAAAAAGTTAATCAGGGACCTTAAGAGCTGATGTTCTCACATTCCTTTGGCAATGGAGACCTATTGAAAGGTTTTGAGCATGATAATGACTTGATCAAACTTGTGTTTTAAAAACATCGCTAGGGAATATCTGCGGAGGGTGGATTGGGAAGAGATATTGGAGGCAAAGATGCCATTTAAGAAGTCTTTTCAAGAAAATAGATAAATAATAATAATATAGATGAGAGGACCTACACAGAAGTGGGCACAGAGAGGAGGAAATAGATTAGAGAGAACCACAGAGACATTTGGTTGAGGATAGATTTGAGAAAACTTGGTGATTAAATAGGATTTTAGTTTATTTGAATTGTATTTCTTCCTAAAGATCCTTCTTCGTTACTCCACTCTGTAGCTGATAAGCGATCCTTCCTCTGATAGAAGCCAAGAGAAAAAAAGCTTAGGACTAAATGCATGTGAAGCTTATGGTGTATTCTTGAAACTTGAGGAGTCTAATGGAAAAAGCATGGACTTTGGAGTCAGACAGTCCTGGGTTCTAAACCCAGCTCTGCCAGCTAATAGCTGCATGATTTGGAATAGTTAGGTTCACTGAACCTTAGTTTCTTACTCCATAAAATGAGGATCATATCTATTTTCTAGTGTTATTGTGATATTTAAAATGAAATACTGAAAAAATGTATAGAAGGTAGGTGGTTTGAATACTTCCTGGTACATAGTAAGTGCTCAATAAATGGTAGCTAGTTCTGTTTCCATTGTTTTTGAAATTATTAGTATCTTTGTTATTAACTCAACATTCATGTAGTCCTTTGCCAGTTTCTGCTGTCCCCTCCAAAGCTAGTTTCATAGTGTCACAAGCTACTCCTGCCTTCTTTACACTGAAGTCATACGTACATTATACATACATACATTCATACATTATAGATAGATGACTCCTCAAATATAGCTAAATAAGCCATTGTGCTTTAAGTACCCTTTGTGCTTCAGGTCACATGGTGTGGAGGACCCTCCCCTCCTCTAGTCCCCCAGTGAGCCAGCTGGTACCTGGTTCACACCAATAGAAGAGGCTGTCCTTGAAATCAGATTGTATTTAGCTGGCAGATAAAACCATAGCACACAAAGATGACTTGTCAAATCTTGTGTTTAATGGTTGTTGCCATATTGTATGTACAAATAAACATCATATCATTCTATATGTCATATGTGAATATGTTATATTTATATGGTCCCAGTCATGCCTCACATACAACTACCTGAAAAAGTATCAATTGGAAGATGCCCCTCAAATCCCATCACTTAAGGAGCTCCTCAAAAGCAAAATCATAGCAGCCAAGACCCCTCTAATTGCATCATGGGCAGCTGTCCCTGAAATGATATCTGTGAAACTGGGTGGCTGCCCACAGAGACTGCCCTATAAATAGCCTTTGGTATGGGGTTGTGCCTCTAGTTACATCCTGTGAATGACAGAAATCCTGCCACATAGTAGCTTTCCTTGGGTTATACATGTATAGACATAATCAAAATAGCTTACTGTTTTATTCTAAATAAATCCAATATGGTCACTTTAACAAAGTAACATGTTTAGGGTTCTTTCCTCAGAAATCTACTAGGTTGTTGTTTAAAGTGATCACTTTTCCAGAACTATGTGCTTCAGGTCACATGGTGTGGAGGACCCTCCCCTCCTCTAGTCCCCCAATGAGTCAGCTGGTACCTGGTTCACACCAATAGAAGAGGCTGTCCTTGAAATCAGATTGTATTTAGCTCGCAGATAAAACCATAATAGCACAAAGATGACTTGTCAAATCATGTGTTTAATGGTTTGTACGCCTAACTCAGGTTCAACTTACAAAATAGCTTGTGCGTGAAAAGAAATCCAAACTATCAGGGATTTTCCAAAATTTCCCTTCAGCATCAGCCCTAAGGCCCTATATTAATAAGACCTCTGATGAGACCTTATTAGGTGCTTTTGACAGTGGTCTCAATCAGGTATTCTAGAATATTTTGCTGCCCAAGGTAGAACTAGGCTCAATGGCATTCTCTATGCTTATGTTTTCCTTACTGTTGTGTGGAACCACCTGCCCAGAAATGTAGCAAAATGGGGTTCTGAGAAGAAGAGAGAAGAGTGGTCTATCAAATACTGGTCCTAACCTCATCTCACCCTCAAATACTCACAAGGCTGCTCTCCACATGGTAAAGACCTCTAACAAGTGTGAAGAGTCTGCTTGACTATGACAGAAGGAGCAAGGAGTCTGAAGCAACAAATTAAGAATATATGTTCAGGTAAAAGCAGGCAGACCTGTTAGCCTAGAGATTTCAAGGACATTTAGGGCAAGAGCACCCAGTCAACTCACTATTTGAAGAGCAGCTGACTGAATGTTTATGGAGTTTAAGATTAATACAAACTGATTTAAATAATTAAGTAATAAAATAATTTTAACACACTTCAAAGAACAATCCACAAGGCTAATTTCATGGGCAAAGACAGGTAAGCTACGTCAAGGAATATCTTCACCCTAGTCCTACAAAGGTCTGTGCCACTTGCCCCCAGCCCACTGTGTTTCCTTGCCCTTGATGCACATCAGGCCTAGACTATCACTGCCTAACATTTTCCAGTAGTTATTTCACTTCATCTCCTGCTAGTGTATAGTGCAAAGCACCTGGTCATGATGATAAATTTTAAACATTTATGCACAGTAGTAAACACAACCTTGTGGTTGTGTTTCATTATAAAATGGGCCCTTCTGGCTTTTCTGGTATCCACATGTGTGTTTGTGTGTGTGTGCATGTTTACATGCATGTATGTAAACAGTAAGTAACAAGCAAAACTACAGCAGTGTGTGCTATAGGAACTAGAGCAATGAGTGCTGAGTGCAACTTTCTATCCTCATTCCAGACTGAATCATGTGCCCCTCCTGTGTGCCAAAGTTGAATAACCACCAATATCTATGACATCACATAGCACTTCCACTCTAGAATCATCAAAAATTTACCAGCATTTTCTGAATACCTTGGCTTGACTAGCTGGACCCTAGAAACACAGCTATGTAAACATCGATTTACTTCTTATGTTAGACATAAAATTGGTTGCTCTCATGGTGAACTAGCTGGAACCAACTGAAATGGAAGGTGGTATGAGGGTATCTATGGGAGTTAGTGAGTATATAATTCAAACATAACTTTTGTCCCATTTCTAGGAGGTCATGTAGACCATTGTTCAAGAAATATTAAAATATAACTGGAACCTTACATAAACCAAAGGGTATGACACTGTAATTGAAATGGCAAAGTCTGCTTTCATCTTTAGTCTTTTGAGTAGAGTATATCACTGTATGTCTACCTGAAAGTCTAAATTGAAGAATAGATGGGTGCCCCAGAGCTTGTCTAGAAAGTCAGAGATGAGGGAGTGCCATTTTCAGTCCTACATCATCATTGTTCAATTTCTAGTGTATGGGCAAAATATCCCCAGCATGGGATGTTGAAAGGCAGACAGATGAACCTCTTCCACAGCTTTTTATTGGTTTATCCCTTGCACTTCTAAAGAACAGTGCTGGAAGAAATAACTGAAATGAAAGACACTGAACAAAGAGCCACAGGTTACAGTTGGACTAAAGCCCTTGAGTCAGCACTAGCTGCCAACAGAAAAAATGAGAGATGGCAAACATGAGCAACCTAATGTGGCCCTCTACTTTACTCTGGGGTAAGGTTTTTGTAAACGGATTCTCACCAAAAAGGGAGAGACAAAGAAGCAAACACTTATAATACAGTATGTAAAATTCTGTGAAGGAGATAAACACAAGATTCTATGGGATTATAGTGACACCTAACACAGGCTTAGCGGGTAAAGGTACCAGGGAGGGCTTCCTATCAGATATGACATCTGAAATGAGCTTTGAGGGATAAACAGGATTTTACTGGATGAAGAAGTTGCGGCATGTATTCCACGTAGAAAGAAAATAGCCTGTTCAGAGGAGTGAAAGCATTCAACAGAAGCATGAGCAAACCTGCACTATAGAGTTTAAAGGGGTAGTGAAGAGATGGCAAGATAGGGCAGAGGAGGGAATGGCAAGATGAGAGGCTGGAGCAGGGAGCAGGAACCAGATCATGAATGGCCTTCTGTGGCACTATACTATAAGCTCCACACATGTTATGACTTTAATAATTAAGCTTCATGAAAGCAGAGACTGTACATGTTTCACTTATGAATTCATCCCCAACGTCTCTAACCTAATACATAGTACATAGCACAGAATAGATTGTCTAAAAGAAGCCTGAAAAAGTCCTATGCTAAAGCATTTACACATCATCCTGAAGGCTAAGAACAGCCATTAAATGGTTTCAAGCAGAGAACATAGTTAGATTTAGATTTTAGATAGATTCTAGTTTCTGGGTGGAGAATAAATGGGAGGAGTCAACATGAGATGTGGGGATACGGGGAGAGTGTCTATAAGGTCGTTGAAGTAATCCAAGTGAGAGGAGATGGTGGACAGGAATGAGGAATGTGGAAAATTGTGTAAATTCAAGAGATATTTATGAAATAGAATGAACAGGAAGAGATAATTGAATGAAAAAGAATAGTGAAGGAAGAATGTGTCAAAAATGGTACCGCCGGTTTTATGACTTGAACAAGGTGATGCTGTTTAATGAGATGGGGAATACTGGGAAATGAGCAAGTCTGGGAAGCAGAGAAGGGGTATGGTAGGTGAGGTTTTGACATGGGCTGGAAATATGAGGAGAGCAGATGGCAAGGAGAGTAAGGAAAATATTAGTTCCCTTTTGGAAACTTTGAGTTTAAGGTGTCTGATGGATATTCAAGTGGCTATATATCAAGTAGCTGCTTGTGTGTATGTGTGTTATGTATGTATGTTATGTACGTATGTATATACATATATATATATATATATATTTGAATCTTGGAAGAAAAATCTGGAAATATAGATTTGGTAATCTGCATGCAGATGGTAGTTGAAAGTATATGTTCCTTTTGATTGGCTTCTTTAATGTTTCCTCTCATGCCCATGGCTGAGTGAGCTCTGCCTAAAAAGTTAGGCCTCCATTGCCTGAATTCCTAATCAGTATTTAATCTTTTTCCTTATGTCCCCAAACCCAGTCCAGGCCCCGGTGGCACCATCTGATAAATCCCTCAGAAGACTGGGCAAAATTCTCTGCATTCCACAGTTATTGTGGCATCTAATGATATCCACAGCTCTCAACTTCTAATAGCACAAGAGTGCCCTCCAGTGTTCAACACGATGCATTCAGGGACAAAGAGTTAGAAAAGAGCTAGGAACCTTTGCTTTCAATCAGCAACATTGCCCTGTTGCTCTCACTTCAGGGGAAATTTCACTAGCAACGTGCAACTCCAGGTTAGAAAGAACTCTAGAGACTTAAGATTCTGACAGAACCTGAGAAGAGTCTGGCAAGCTCGACTCTCTTAGGCAACTTTTTTTTCAGTAGCCCCACAAGTTAGGAGATAGCTTATAGTGCCATTTGTTGACTAGAAAGAATCGGCCCATTAGTCTGAGTTCTCAGCAAGTCTCAGGGGAAACTGCAAGATGGATCGATCAGAGTAGCATTATTTTTTCAGAAATAATAAGCCTCAGGATGGGAGGGGAGGGGCAAGATAGGAATAGGGGATTAAGAGATACAAACTACTATGTATAAAATAAATAAACTACAAGGATATACTGTACAGTTCAGGGAATATAGCCAATATTTTATAATAACTTTAAATGGAGTATAATCTGTAAAAATTCTGAATCACTATATTGTATAGGTATAAAATATAATATTGTAAATCAATTTTATGTCAATTAAAAATTTAAAAATTTAAAAAAATAAGCCCCAGAGCATGAATACAGATGTGTCCACAAAACTAGAGAAATAGAGGAACCCATGCCACAGGCCTCCTGAACACACTAACCTCTGAATGTGTACCAAAGTAGAGCTAACTGCTTTGCCCATATGTACCATCTTCACCACTGGAAACTCCTTGGTATACTAACCAGGGCTCCAGGGTGAGAGTAGAAGGTTCACCTTTTACTCCTGCCAAGGGCAGTGGAGAGGGCATTCCATAACATAGAATTCTGAATGGTATGCTCTGGCCTTTACACTACTGACAAGATCCGAGGTTATCCCAGTTTAAATGGAAACTCTTTTAGATACCCCATGTTGGGAGGGATAGAAATAATTAAATTAACATGCCCATAAGATAACATGCAAAAAAAAAAAAAACAGTATCGTCAGTGTGTTATTTCTCATAATCCATTACCTGGTTTATTGCCTTTACAGATGGGGATCCAAGTTCCTCGGCTCTTAAGAAAACCTATATTCTTCATCTTATTTTGGACTTCTACCTAAGTTCTAGCTCTGCCCACTATGGGCCTATACCATCTGTCACTTCCTTACCTGGGATTCCAGATGAGTCTGCCACTTACCAGAAGGCACTTTCAGAATTGAAGGCAAAACTACATGTGAATATGATTAATCTGAGACCTGGGGCCCATGATTATGTCAAGCACTTGAATAGTTTCTCTAAGCCCAAGGCCAAGTCCTTCCAATAATATACAGACAGCTTATGTGAGAAGTACATCAGACCCCTTCCAGGCATTACCTCATCCTCATGGCAATAAGCTTCTGACCATACCTATTGATTCAGGATCTGTGAGATCATCTTGGCAAAGCATAGCTTCTTTTAAAAATCTTGGGGTTTTTTTGAGATATAGTTTGCACACAATTAAATTCATCCATTTTGAGGATACTTTATGAAGAACTCTGACAAGTTTATATAACCCCTGAAAATAACAACTACCATAGTAAAAATATAAAAGATTTTCATTACTCCCAAAAGTTCCCTTGTGCCTATCTCAGTCAACCAGCACCCCAATCCAAGCCTTAGGCAACCATGAATGTGCTTTCATCATCTAGAATAGATTTGTCATTTCTGGAGTTTCATATAATGGAAGTATACACTATGTACTCTTTTGTGTCTATCTTCTCTCACATAACATATTTGAGATTCATCCATGTTCCTGCATATAGAAGTAGCTTATTACTTTGAATTGCTAAGTAGTATTCCACTTTATGGATATATCACAATTTTTGTCAGTTCAGTTGATGCAAATTTGGGTTATTTCCAGGTTTTGACTATTTTCAACAAAGCTGTTATGAACATTCATGTACAATTCATGGTGAAGACATACGTTTTATTTTCTCTTGAGTAAATACCTAAGAATTGAATTGCTGGGTCAAAGAGTAAGTGTATATTATCTTATCATAATTTGACAAGCTCTTTTCCAAAGCAGTTGTGCCATTTTACAATCCCACCACAATGCATGAGAGTTCCAGTTGCTCCACATTCTTGTCAACACCTGGAGTTTTCAGGCTTTTTAAATTTTACACATTTTAAAGGGTTGGTATTTGTATACCACTGTGGCTTTAACTTACATTTCCCTAGTAACTAAAGATGTTAAGTATCTTTTCATGTACTTGTTGGCCATTGCTATATCTTGTTTTGCAAAATTTTTGAATCATCATTTTTATAAAACTGCAGTTATGTCTTCAACGTGAGTGAGAGTGATGTGTGGAAGGTGGTAGACTACGTGTGTCTCAGGCAATATTTTTCTGTCGTTTGTCTTATTCAATATGTATTTTCAGAAATGGATAAATTGAAATCCCACATGACTGCCTAATCATGAGATTGTGGTATACCTCAATGACATTCTGGTATTATTTCTGATAATAAGATCACAGAGTTTCCCAATCACCTGAAATAGTACCACTTTTGGAATAATTCTGGAATAAGACCCATTTGAAAGTTCAAAGGTAGATTATTTGACCATGGCCTATATATTCTGTATGGCCAAGATGTTCACATGATGTTCTATAAAGCATCAGTCATATTAAAGTTAGGAGCATCCCAGGTAAATACAATTTGTCCTGCGATTGCTGATGTTTACCAGGTTTTATCCACAGTTCTAGTTAGTCCAATAACTGATTCAAGAAGAGGAGAGGATTTTTTTCATTGGCAACTTTCCCACCTACTTACTGGATTATACATTTGTGAAATATTGATCCTATTGGCCCTTGGAATGGCCATGAAGATCTGGGACATTCAGAGTACAAGGGCCAGTTGCCTTCAACTGTGAGTAATCTTGTCCAATTCCCCAGTATGTCACATAGATATCATTTTCTATGTATGTCATAACATGAACTTTGAGGGAGTACTAGTTGTAGCCATCTAGCAGATGAAGATAAGAAACCCCAATTCACTTTCCTACATTTAGTTCTTTTCACTGACCCTAACACTGGCCTACTCGAACCTGGCATAGTCTTATACCATAAAGAAAAATGCCTTCAACTGCACAGTGAGGACTATCCTGCCTCCAGAAGACTCATCTTTTGGGGACATCCATTTCAACACCTATGCCTCCAGGAAGCTGGATCTATATTGCCAACCATATGTTATGGGAATTACTGTATTGAACATTGAGGCTTTCTTTGAGATTTAGAAGTGAGACTTCACACAAAACTCCACAGCTGAGAATGCCTAAGGCAGATCCAGAAGCTCAGCTTGTGCCACCATACAATTATTACTGAGTGCTCACTACATAGAAGGCACTGGTACAATGCTAGGTAGGTCACACTTCTGGAATCATTTGATTTTACCAGACAGCCCAAATCACCAGATTTTGAGGGCAGATTACTTGCCCCAACAAGCATGCCCTGGTAGATTACCCAAAATGATCATTTCTGGGGCATCCATTTCCAACTATAATTAAACAAAATGATCTGATAGAGAACGTATACAAATACCTAGGCATACTGGTACTGGACTGAAAGTAAGGTATATCCAGAAACAAAAATGCAAAGTACAGAATAATGGGCTGCCCCCTATTTAGGAGGCCTGTCCTCAAATACTGTGCCTATGCAAAGACACTTTTATGTCCAGTGATCATTCAAGACATTAATTAAAGTTTACAGAGACTTTCAGACTATAACATTCTCCAACATAATAGCATCTGGGAGATCTGTAACCAGAACAAGAAATACCCTTGGTGATTTGAGAAAACAATGTACTGCCCACAGCCCCTATATGTGTCTCTAGGATTCCACAACATTAAAATTTATCTTTAACTTGCTCCCTTTCCACTGTGATAACTTCAATCTTGTGATTATGGAATTCCTTACTAAAAATGTCACAGTTTCTCCCTATTCTGGTTCTCAATTCATTTGCATAGATAATAATTTAAATTATTGATCTATTTTGCTTACAGGATCTTTGAAGTTTCCAATTCTAATACCAAGTTTGAAGAATACTATTGAAGGCTGTTCATAATGGCATCCACTATTAATGGCTAAAGGAAGCACAACCAATTTTTTGAGGAATACTTCTAATGTTCTAAGTACTAACAACTCAATACTGTCACATACTTATAAGAGTTTGAGGGAGGCCAGTGGAGTACCTGAGGCCCAAGGAGACCAGAGGAACCCCAGAGCAACCGGGTAGGACCTGGGGGAAGTCAAGGGGCCGGGGAAGGGGAAGCCGGATGGGACCAGCGCCTCTAGGGGGTGGCTGGGTGAGGGGAGAGGTTCCCACCTGGAGAGACCCTTGGGGTCTGGGGAGATTGAGAAACCGCATTTGGGTTTCTCCCTCCCAGGTGGCCAGGAGGCCTGCTGAACTCCTGGGCCTGGGAGCCTGCTAGGCTCCCTAGCGGGGTCCTCCACCCTCCAAGGCCCTCTCCAGACTGCCTGCGTCCTGGGGGTGTGGGAGGGAGGCAGAAGGGGGGAAGAGGTGGAGAGGCGGACAGGTGGGCTTGGGCGCTTTGAGATCAGGGGATGGGGAGGCGAGAGGGCATTTTGCCTGCCCTCTTGGCCAGGGAGGCCGCCTGGGCTCTGGAGCCTGGTCCTTCACTCTCTGGGACCCCCTCCGGCTTGTGGGTCCTGGGAGCGTGGTGGGGAGGGGGGCCAGGGGAGGGAGAGAGGCAGACAGTGGGGGTGGGAAGGGATTTCTCCAGGTCAGAAGAATAGGGGAGGCACCACCGGGTATTTCTTCCAGGCGGGTCCTCCACCTTCCAAGGCCACTCTGGGCCGTTGGTCCTAGAAGTACAGGAGGGAAGTGGTGGGGGGAGAAGAAGAGAGGCAGAGGTGGAGGGACCCTCTGGGATCAGAGGATCAGGGGAGGAGCAGAAGGCATTCCCGCTGCCCACTGGCCCAGGAAGCCTGCTGGGCTCCTGGGCCTGGTCTCCACCTCTCCAGGGTCCCCTCCCAGATGCATTGGTCCTGGGGGCATAGGAGCATGGCAGGGGAAGAGGAAGAGAGGTGGACCGGTGGTGGGACATTCCAGGATCAGAGGACCAGGGGAGGTGTGGAGGGCCTTTCCCCTGCCCATTTGGGCCTGGAGTGCATTTTGGGCTCCCAAGTCTGGTCCCTCGGTCTCTGGGGCCCTCCTTGGCTGAGTGGCTTGTACAGGCATGGGAGGGAGGAGAGGGGAAGAGGAAGAGAGGCAGACAGTGGTGGGGGGGACCTCGCAGGACCGGAGGACCAGGGGAGATGCTACGGGATATCTCCCTACCCACTTGGCACTGGGAGGGGAGGCCTGTTGTGCCCCCAGGCCTGGTCTTCAATCCTTCAGGGGCCCCTCTAGGTCTCACTGGTCCTAGGGGTGTAGGAGGAAAGCAGGGAAGAAGAGGAGAGGTGGGCAGGGGAGGGGGCCTTCTGGGATTGGAGGATCAAGGGAGGCGGGGAAGGTATTTCCCCTGCCCACTAATCCTGGGAAGCCTGCTAGGCTCATGGACCTGGTCTTTCACACTCCAGGGCTCACTCCAGCTGCTTGGGACCTAGGAGAGTCAGGGGAGGGAGAGGAAGAGAGGCGCATAGGGAACCTATGAGACTGGGATATCTAGGGAAGTGCCGCAGTCGTTTCCCTAGCCCAGTTGGCCCTAGGAAGCCTGTTGGGCATTAGAGTCTGGTCTCCTGCCTTCGAGTGCCCCCTCCAGCTGTGAGGGTCCTAGGGGAATAGGAGGGAGGGGTGGGGAAGAAGAGAACCCAAGAGGGAGGGACCCGCCAAGATTGAAGGAGTGGGGGAGGTGCTTTGCATTTCTCCCACCAACTCGGGCACAGGAAGCCTGCTGGTTACCTGGACCTGGTCCTTTGCCTCCAGGACCAGAGGCATTCCTGGGCCCCTCTGTCTCATTGGGCCCAAGCCCCACTCCTCACCACCACCAAGGCCTTTTCTGAGCGTAGGCCCTACGGACTGCCTAACTCTCCCCACCCCCACCCCCACCCCGCCCTTGTCTAAGCCACACCCCCACAGCAAAGGCCTTTTCTGGCTTTTTTTTCTTTTTTCCTTTTTTCTTTTTTCTTTTTCCTACCTCCTCACTTCGGCTATTGCAGCTGTTTTACCTTCCAACTGCTGCTCCATCTATTTTTTAAAAATTTTTTCTAACACATCTGTGAGTTTCTTATTCTTATCGTATTTGTTCTCTTGCTATTGTTTTGCTGTTCTCCTACTTTTATTTTAATTTTTTTTTGTTTTCCTGCTCCACACAGCTTGTGGGATCTTTATTCACAAGCCCAGCGTTAGGGCTGAGCCCCTGAGGTGGGAGCTCTGAGTCCAAAACATTGGACTAACAGGGAAACCCAGTTCCCAAGGAATATGAACCAGAGTGACGTCTTCCAGAGGTTCTCACCTCAACACCAAGACCCAGCTATATTCAACATCCTACAAACTCCAGTGCTTGAAATCTAAGGCCAAACACCCAGTGGGACAGGAACACAATCCAGCCCATCCAAAGTGGGGGGAAAATGAGACAACAAAAAAATATGTCACATATTAAGGAATAAGGTAAAAATACACAAGACCAAATAAACGAAGAGGAAATAGGAAAATTGCCTGAAAAAGAATTCAGAGTAATGATAGTAAAGATGATACAAAATCTCAATAACAAAATACAGAAAATACAAGAAACAGTTAATAAGGACTCAGAAGAACTAAAGAGCAAACAAACAGTAATGGACAACAAAATAACCAAAATTAAAAATACTCTAGATGGTATGAACAGCAGAATAACTGAGTCAGAAGAACAAATAAGGGAGTAGGAAGATAGAGTGGGGGAAATAACTGCCACAGAACAGGAAAGAGAAAAGAGAATAAAAAGAATGGAAGACAGTCTCAGAGACCTTGGAGACAACATTAAGCACACCAACATTCGACTCATAGGCATCTCAGAAGAAGAAGAAAATAAGAAAGGGTCTGAGAAAATAATTGAAAAGGTTATAGTGGAAAACGTCCCCAACATGGGAAAGGAAATAATTACCAAGTCCAAGAAGTGCAGAGAGTCCCATACAAAATAAACCCAAGGAGAAATACACCAAGCACATATTAATCAAACTAATGAAAATTAAACACAAAGAAAAAATATTAAAAGCAGCAAGAGAAAAGCAACAAATAACATATAAGGGAAAAACCATAAGGATAAAAGCTGATCTTTCTGAAGAAACTCTGCAGGCCAGAAGGCAGTGGCAGGATATACTGAAAGTCTTGAAAGAGAAAAACCTACAGGCAGGAATACTCTACCCAGCAAGAATCTCATTCAGATTTGACGGAGAAATCAAAAGCTTTACAAACAAGTAAAAGTTAAGAGAATTCAGCATCACCAAACCAGCCTTACACCAATTGCTAAAGGAACTTTTCTAAGCAGGAAGCACAAGTGAAAGAAAAGGCCGACAAAAACAGACCCAAAACAATTAAGAAAATGGTAATAGGAACACACATGTCAATAATCACCTTAAATGTAAATGGATTAAATGTTCCAACCAAAAGACACAGACTGGCTGAATGGATACAAAAGCAGGACCCTTATATATGCTATCTACAGACACCAGCTTCAGACCAAGGGACACATATAGACTGAAAGTAAGGGGATGGAAAAAGATATTCCATGCAAATGGAAGTCAAAAGAAAGCTGGAGTAGCAATACTCATATCAGACAAATTAGACTTTAAAGTAAAGACTATTACAAGAGACAAGAAAGGAAACTCCATAATGATCAAGGGATCAATCCAAGAAGAAGATATAAAAATTGTAAATACCTATCCACCTGACATAGGAGCACCTCAATACATAAGGAAAATGCTAACAGCCATAAATGGGAAAATTGACAGTAACATAATAATAGTAGGAGACTTGAACACCCCAATTACATCAATGGAAAGATCACCCAGACAGAAAATAAATAAGGAAACACAAGCTTTAAATGACACATTAGACCATTTCGATTTAATTAATATTTATAAGACATTCCATCCAAAATCTACAGAATACACTTTCCTCACAACTGCACCTAGAACATTCTCCAGGATAGATCACATCTTGGGTCACAAATTAAGCCTTGGTAAATTCAAGAAAATTGAAATTGTATCAAGCATCTTCTCTGAACACCATGCCATGACACTAGATAGCGATTACAGGAAAAAAACTGTAAAAATACAAACACATGGAGGCTAAACAATATGCTATTAAACAATACGGGGATATGTGTATAAAAACAGATGATTGAACTTGGTGTACCCCCCCCAAAAAAATAATAAAAAATAAAAAAATAAAAAATAAATAAATAAAAATTTAAAAAAAAATGCTATTAAACAACCAAGAAATCACTGAAGAAATCAAAGAGGAAATCAAAAAATACCTACAAAAAAAAAGACAATGAAAACACAATGATCTAAAACCCATGGGATGCATCCAAAGCAGTTCTAAGAGGGAAATTTTATAGCAATACAGTCCTACCTCAAGAAACAAGAAAAATATCGAATAAACAACCTAATCTTACACCTAAGACAATTAGAAAAAGAACAAAACACCCAAAGTGAGCAGAAGGAAAGAAATCATAAAGATCAGATCAGAAATAAATGAAAAAGAAATGAAGGAAACAATAGCAAAGATCCATAAAACTAAAAGCTGGTTCTTTGAGAAGATAAACAAAATTGATAAACCTTTAGCCAGACTTATCATGAAAAAAAGGGAGAAGATGCAAATCATCAGAATTAGAAATGAATAGGGATAAGTAACAACAGACACCACAGAAATACAAAAGATCATGAGAGACTACTACAAGCAACTATATGCCAACAAATTCAATAACGTGGAAGAAATGGATAAATTCTTAGAAAAGTACACTCCACCAAGACTGAACCAGGAAGAAATAGAAAATATGAAAAGACCAATCACAAGTGCGAAAATTGAGGCTGTGATTAAAAATCTCCCAACAAACAAAAGCCCAGGGTCAGATGGCTGCACAGATGAATTCTAACAAATATTTTTTTTTTTGCATTTTGCAAAGAAGGAATCTGTATGCATACTTTGTTAAAGTATCATAATTAGTGAAGCATTACCCTAATACATTTTTTTTAATTTTTTTTTATTTGTTTGTTTTTTTTTATTTTTTTATTTTTTTGGGGGGGTACACCAGGTTCAATCATCTGTTTTTATACACATATCCCCGTATTCCCTCCCTTCCTTGACTCCCCCCACCTCGAGTCCCCGCCACCCTCTCTGCCCCAGTCCTCTAAGGCATCTTCCATCCTCGAGTTGGACTCCCTTTGTTATACAACAACTTCCCACTGACTATTTTACAGTTGGTAGTATATATATGTCTGTGCTACTCTCTCGCTTTGTCTCAGCTTCCCCTTCACCCCCCGCCCCCTCCCATACCTCGAGTTCTCCAGTCCATTCTCTGTATCTGCATCCTTGTTCTTGTCACTGAGTTCACCAGTACCATTTTTAGATTCCGTATATGTGAGTTAGCATACAATATTTGTCCTTCTCTTTCTGACTTACTTCACTCTGTATGACAGATTGTAGTTCTATCCACCTCATTACATATAGCTCCATCTCATCCCTTTTGATAGCTGAGTAATATTCCATTGTATATATATGCCACATCTTCTGTAACCATTCATTTGTTGATGGGCATTTAGGTTGCTTCCATGTCCTGGCTATTGTAAAGAGTACTGCAATAAACATTATGGTACAAGTTTCTTTTGGGATTATGGTTTTCTTTGGATATATGCCCAGGAGTGGGATTACTGGATCATATGGTAGTTCTATTTGTAGTTTTTTAAGGCACCTCCAAATTGTTTTCCATAGTGGCTGGACCAACTTACATCCCCACCAACAGTGCAGGAGAGTTCCCTTTTCTCCACACCCTCTCCAACATTTGTGGTTTCCAGACTTTGTGATGATGGCCATTCTGATTGGTGTGAGGTGATACCTCATTGTGGCTTTGACTTGCATTTCTCTGATGATGAGTGATGTTGAGCATCTTTTCATGTGTTTGTTGGCCATCTGTATGTCTTCTTTGGAGAAATGTCTATTTAGGTCTTCTGCCCATTTGTGGATTGGGTTATTTGCTTTTTTGGTGTTAAGCTTCGTGAGCTGCTTGTATATTTTGGAGGTCTAGCAAACATTTAGAGAAGAGCTAACACCTATCCTTCTCAAACTCTTCCAAATTATAGCAGAAGGAGGAACACTCCCAAACTCATTCTACGAGGCCACCATCACCCTAATACCAAAATCAGGCAAAGCTGTCACAAAAAAAGAAAATAACAGGCCAATATCACTGATGAATATAGATGCAAAAATCCTCAACAAAATACTAGCTAACAGAATCCAACAGCACATTAAAAAGATCATACACCATGATCAAGTGGGGTGTATCCCTGGAATGCAAGGATTCTTCAATATATGCAAATCAATCAATGTGATAAAACATATAAACAAATTGAAGGATAAAAACCGTATGATCATCTCAATAGATGCAGAAAAAGTTTTTGACAAAATTCAACATCCATTTATAATAAAAACAATCCAGAAAATGGGCATAGGAGGAAATTACCTCAACATAATAAAAGCTATATATGACAAAGCAACAGCCAACATCGTTCTAAATGGTGAAAAACTGAAAGCATGCCCTCGAAGAACAGGAACAAGACAAGGGAGCCCACTCTCACCATTATTATTCAGCATAGTTCTGAAAGTTTTAGCCACAGCAATCAGAGAAGAAATGAAATAAAAGGAAACCAAATTGGAAAAGAAGTACAATTGTCACTCTTTGCAGATGACATATTATACATAGAAAACCCTAAAGATTCTACCAGAAAACTGCTAGCACTAATCGATGAATTTAGTAAAGTAGCAGGATACAAAATTAATGCACACAAATCTCTTGCATTCCTATAACACTAACAACGAAAGAGCAGAAAGAGAAATTAAGGAAACTCTCTCATTTACCATAGCAACAAAAAGAATAAAATACCTAGGAATAAGCCTGCCTAAGGAGGCAAAAGACCAGTACACAGAAAACTATAAGACACTGATGAAAGAAATCAAAGACGACACACACAGATGGAGGGACATACCATGTTCTTGGATTGGAAGAATCAATATTGTGAAAATGACTATCCTAGCCAAAGTAATTTACAGATTCAATGCAATCCCTATCAAATTACCAATGGCATTTTTCACAGAACTAGAACAAGAAATCTTACGATTTGTATGGAAATGCAAAAGACCCTGAATAGCCAAAGCAATCTTGAGAAGGAAAGATGCAGTTGGTGGAATTAGGCTTCCTGACTTCAAACTATACGAAAAGGCCACAGTGATCAAGATAGCATGGTACTGGCACAAAAGCAGAAAGGAAGATCAATGGAACAGAATAGAGAACTCAGAGGTAAACCTGCACACGTATGGGCACCTTATCCTTGACAAAGGAGTCAAAAATATACAATGGAAAAAAGACAGCCTCTTCAATAAGTGGTGCTGGGAAAATTGGACAGCAACATGTCAAAGAATGAAATTAGAACACTTCCTAACACCATACACAAAAATAAACTCCAAATGGATTAAAGACCTACATGTAAGGCCAGACACTATAAAACTCCTAGAGGAAAATATAGGCAGAACACTCTATGGCATACATCAAAGCAAGATCCTTTTTGACCCACCTCCTGGAATAATGGAAATAAAATCAAGAATAAACAAATGGGACCTCATGAAACTTAAAAGCTTTTGCACAGCGAAAGAAACCATAAACAAGACAAGAAGACAACCCTCAGAATGGGAGAAAATATTTGCCAACAAAGCAACAGACAAAGGATTAATCGCCAAAATATACAAGCAGCTCATGCCGCTTAATACGAAAAAAGCAAATAACCCAATCCAAATATGGGTGAAAGACCTATATAGACATGGAGCTATATGTTATGAGGTGGATAGACCTAGAGTCTGTCATACAGAGTGAAGTAAGTCAGAAAGAGAAAGACAAATATTGTATGCTAACTCACATATACGGAATCTAAAAATGGTACTGATGAACTCAGTGACAAGAATAAGGACGCAGATGCAGAGAAAGGACTGGAGAACTCGAGGTTTGGGAGGGGGCGGGGGGTGAAGGGGAAGCTGAGACGAAGCGAGAGAGTAGCACAGACATATATATACTACCAACTGTAAAATAGATAGCCAGTGGGAAGTTGTTATATAACAAAGGGTGTTCAACTCGAGGATGGAAGATGCCTTAGAGGACTGGGAGGGGGAGGATGGGGGGGACTCGAGGGAGGGTGGTGGGGGAGTCGAGGGAGGGAGGGAATACGAGGATATGTGTATAAAAACACATGATTGAACTTGGTGTACCCCCAAAAAAATAATAAATTAATTAAAAAAAAAAAAGAAGACATGCAGTTGGCTAACAAACACATGAAAATATGTTCAACATCACTAATCATTAGAGAAATGCAAGTCAAAGCCACAATGAGGTATCACCTCACACTGGTCAGAATGGCCATCATCAAAAAACTTAGAAACAGTAAATGTTGGAAAGGGTGTCGAGAAAAGGGAACTCTCCTGCACTGTTGGTGGGAATGTAAGTTGGTACAGCCACTATGGAAAACAGTTTGGAGGTTCCTCAAAAAACTAAAAATAGAACTACCATATGACCCAGTAATCCCACTACTGGGCATATACCCATAGAAATCCATAATCCAAAAAGAAATATGTACCATAATGTTCATTGCAGCACTATTTACAATAGCCAGGACATGGAAGCAACCTAAATGCCCATCAACAGATGAATGGATAAAGAAGATGTGGCACATATATAGAATGGAATATTATTCAGCCAAAGAAAGGAATGAAATGGAGCTATGTGTAATGAGGTGGATAGACCTAGAGTCTGTCATACAGAATGAAGTAAGCCAGAAAGAGAAAAACAAATACTGCATGCTAACCCATATATATGGAATCTAAAAAAATGGTACTGATGAACCCAGTGACATGGCAAGAATAAAGATGCAGATGTAGAGAATGGACTTGAGGACATGGGGTTGGGGGGTGGGGGGTGAAGGGGAAGCTGGGATTAAGTCAGAGAGTACCATTGACCATATATATGCACTACCAAATGTAAAATAGATAGTTAGTGGGAAGTTGCTGTATAACAAAGGGAGATCAACTCGATGATGGGTGATGCTTTAGAGGGCCAGGATAGGGAGGGTGAGAGGGAGTCGCAGGAGGGAAGGGATATCGGAATATATGTATAAATACAGCTGATTCACTTTGGTGTACCTCAAAAACTGATACAAGAGTGTAAAGCAATTATATTCCAATAAAGAGCTTAAAAAAGTAAAAATAAAAAAAGTATGACATGCATGAGAGAAAAAAAAAAGAGTTTCACTGCAAAATAAACATTCTTTCACATGAAACACCTCTTTCAAAACAGCCATGTTTTCTACCCCCCAGGACAAGTAATACCTGCTAAATGGTCTATACTAAGAGAACTGCAAGATCTTCACCAGGTCTAGACGTCAAAGACTGATATATATTGGGGGAGGATATTCATACAAGAAATCTATATAATTTCTTATAGGCATGTACCTACCATCTGTGCTGAAAGATGATTATTTAGGATCATTTGAATGATAGATTGTCAACTACCATCTTTTGATGCCAACTGCCCTCTTCATTGGCATACATTCTACTTCCACCATTCTCTAGAATGTCTGTTCACCGGGGACCTGAATTTACTACCACCCCCAAAGTGACCCAACAATCTAGGATGGAGAATCAGAGTACATCACAGAGAAAGTGCTAGACTTTTGGCAGGAAAACTACCAAACCAATTGAGAAGACTATGGTCCACAGAAGCAGACCTAGAAACACACTTTCAGAAAAAATCTTTGAGAAGGCATTGTTTTTCCATAGGTCAAAATCCTGACCTGCCTTTCCCAAAGAAGAAGGTAATGAAGTAGCGTGGTAATGTCAAAATATTTGAGTGCTATCTACCATGTCTATGACTGGGTTAATGAGCTCTGCAAAAGAAGACACAGCAAGCATCCGAATTGTAGTTCTTGCATGAGCTCTTGGTTTTTGTTTACAACTACCAGGAGTTAAAATATGTAATTCAAGGAAACATTCTCCCCGGGACAAATTTAGAATTTTCCCTGCCAATATTTGCCTTTTTAACTCATCTTTTGAGTGCTCTCAACAGGATAAACCACCTCCAGATTAACACATTTTTTCCTTGTTACATTAATGTCTTGAGCCTATATTTGCTCTTTGCAGTGAATTTGCATATCCCTACTACAATCCATTATGTTCTGATTTCAAGCTATAATGTCGAGGTCAGTTCCTCAACTGACCCTGAGATGAACCCTATAACCACACCATTTTGGGGGGGCCTGCCCACACTTTTTGAAGTGCCACACATGTAGTAGGAAGCCAAGTAGAGTGAAGTAGTACCAATGAGTTGAGAAGACAGAGACTGGATGTTACAGAAGCTAAGGTGGCTAGAATTTGCAAAGCTGAGTACCAGAGAGGGGAAACTATGCAGAGAAAGTTGCTAAGGATTCCCTGTAACTACTCTGGTGAATATTAAGATGTGTATGCAAAGGGTGAAATGCCAAAAGGCTAGGCAAATAATGGTTACCAGAGAGATTTAGGTTGAGCAATTTCTAGTGCTCACACAGGAATGGGAGAATTTGGATTTTATCCAGCAAAAGTGGATCAATTTTGCTGAAATCTGGAGCATTCTGTAGAGATTTCAGTAGGATTAATTTCTTGAGGATACTGTAACAAATTACCACAAACTTGGTGGCTTAAAACAATATAAATCTATTCTTTCACAGTTCTGGAGGCTAGTAGCACAAAATTAATGTGCCATCAGGGGTGCACTCCCTCCAGAGGTTCCAGAGGAGTATGTGTTCCTTGCATCTTTTAGCTCCTAGTGGCTGATAGATGACTTGGCATTCCTTGGCTTGTGGCTGCATCACTCCAATTTCTGCCAGCTTCTTCACATTACTTTTGTGTGTGTGTGTGTGTGTGTGTGTGTGTGTGTGTGTATGTGTGTGTGTGTGTAAACTTTCTCTGTCTCTCTCTTATAAGGATACATTGCATTTAGATTGCATTTAGAGCCTACCCAGATAAGTCAAGATAAGCTCCTCCTTCAAGATCCCAAACTTAATCACATATTTTTACATATACAATAACATTTACTCTCTTGTCATAAAAGGTAATATTGATGGGTTCTTGGAATTGAGAAGTGAATATTTGGGGGGAGGAGGGAGCATTTTTTAAGCCTACAATAATACCTTAGTAGTAAGGCTAGAGTAAGACATATTTGATCCACTCTAACAAAGCTTTTAAAAAAGCCTTGAGAGTGACATCAGGAAGATGGCAGAGTAGGAAACTGGGGGCCATCCTTTCTCCCACAAACACATCAATTCAGCAATAATTCATGGACAAATTCTCTTTGTGAGAAATCCAGAAACTAAGTGAAAGGCCCCTGCACTCTAAACAACCATGAAACCAGACTGAAGCTGGTGGAGACATTCAGGACATCCTCTTGCCAGAGTCCTTGCCCCCAGCGCAATGCCATATAATCAGAAAGAGACTCCCAAGGTCCTGGATTTTGTCAGGGAAGGTATAAGGGGCTGATTTGTGCAACCACTGTCCTATTTTGAGGAGGCTCCCCAGAGGACTGACTTCTGTCCTGTCACTCTTGCAGCTTGGATGAGTATAGTAGGCTAGGAGAGAACACAGATAGCAGCTTCCATAGCTCTCCCTCCTAGCTCAGCACACAGGAATAGGAAGAAAAAAATTGTCAGTGGGTCACTAAGGATAATAGTGAGTGGTGCAATTCATATTTCCACCCCTTGAATCCAGGACCCATGAATTGTGACTATCAGAGAAATAGTACCATACATTGGACATTGATTCAGAGCACATTTAGCCTTCTGGAGAGCCTTGCCGTAGTCTTAGAAGGTAATGCCATCTAGTTGGCACTATAACTGAGTCTTGAAAGGGTCATTCAACCATTTTAAAAATCCAGATGCTTCATGATGGTGAGGAACATGGTAAGGCCAGTGAATTCCATGAGCGTCGGCCCACTGCCACACTCCTTTTGCTACAAAGTGAGTTCTTTGATCAGAAGCAATGATGCGTGGGATGACATCATTCTGCATGTCATTCTGAATAAGTGAATAAGTCATTGAATAAGGCATTGAATAAGGCACTCTGTAAGTCTGTGGATGGTAGTTTTGGCAGAAACATTGCATGCAGGGAAGGCAAACCATATCTAGAGTGTCTATTCCAGTATGGACAAAACACTGCCCCTTTAATGGTCAACCTGTGATCAGGTAGGTGATGAACAGCTGCATATCAAAATTAAATTTTAAAAACATAATAGCATTTACAATTGATCAAAAAGTAAAAGACTTAGATGTAAATCTGACACAACATGTAAAGGAATTGTATGCTGAAAACTACAAAATAAAAGAAACCAAAAATATCTAAATGCATGGAGACATGTAGCATGTCCACGAACTGGAAGATTCAAAAAAGTAGAGATGTCAGTCCTCCCCAAATTGATATATATGTAATGTAATTCCTACCAAAATCCAAACAACATTTTTTGTAGACCATATAATATCTACTATACATAGATATATAACCAATATACCTACAGAAATATCTTGCCTAGATTTTGGCAGGAATTATTGTAAAACTTATATGAAAACTCAAGGAGCTAGAATAGCTAAAAACAGTTTTGAAAAAGCACAAATTGGGAGAATCAATCTATCCAATTTCAAGATTTATTATATAACTACAGTAATAAGGACTGTCTGGTATTGGCAGAGTGATAGACACATAGACAATGAAGCAGAATAGAGAACCTAGAAATAGATATACACAAATATGCCCAACTTATTTTGGCAAAGGTACAAAAACAATTCAATGGAGGAAAACTAGCATTTTCAAAAACAATTGGTATTGGAACAGCTGGAAATCCATAGGAGGAAAAGTGAATCTCGACCAAAGATTCATATTTTATAGAAAAGTTAACTCAATTTATTGAGCTAATAAATGCTTGTTATCACTCTAAAAAATTAACTCAATTTTTTAACCTGAAACCAAAAGCACAGGCAACAAAAGTAAAAAAAAAAAAAAAAAAAAAAAAAAAAAAAGTGGGGCTGCATCAATTTAACGCTCCCGCCTGACGAAGAAGAGAATCAATACAATGAAAAAGCAACCTACGTAATAGGATAAAATTTTTGCAAATCATACATCTGATAAGGAGTTAATACCAAAATATTGATGCATAAGAATCTCTTACAACTCAATAACAAAAAACCCCCAAATAACCCAATTAAAAATTGGCGAGGAACACCTGTACGCTGTTGGTGGGAATGTAAATTGGCATAGTCACTATGGAAAACAGCATGGAGGCTCCTCAAGATATTAAAAATAGAATTACCATATGATCTAGCAATTCCACTTCTAGGTATATATGAAAAGACGAAATCAGTATCTTGAAGAGCTATCTGTACCTCCATGTTTGTTACAGCATTATTTACAACAACCAAGACTTGGAAACAATCTAAGTATCTGTCAACAGATGAATGGATAAAGAAAATGTGATATATATGTGTATTCAGCCATAGAAAAGAAGGAAATCCTGATATTTGTGACAGCATGGGTGGACTTTTATGGCATTATGCCAAGCGAAAGAACTTAGAGAAAAACAAATACTGAATGATCTTACTTAGATGTAGAATCTAAAAAATCAAACATATGTAGAATCTAAAAAACCAAGCTCATAGAATCGGAGAATAGATTGGTGGCTGCCAGGGGCAAGAGTGTGGGAAAATGGGTGATACTGTCAAAGGGTACAAACTTCCATTTATAAGATGAATAAGTTCTAGAGATGTAATGTACAGCATGATGACTACAGTTAACACTATTGTATTGTATATTTGAAAGTTGCTAAGAGAGTAGATCTTAAAAGTTCTCACCATACATACAAAAAGGTAACTATATGAAGTGGTGGATGTGTTAACTAACCTTATTGTGGTATAATTTCACAATATCAAATCACATATCAAATCATTACTTTGTACACCTTAAACAATGTTATATGTCTATTATGTCTCAATAAAACTGGAAAAAAAAAACCCAAGACAGTCAATTGTACTCTAGTCAGAAAGCCAAAGTTAGTTGAAAATTTCTTAAATTTCCATTTTCATTGAAAAGAACCCATAATGAAATCTGTAGTACTGGGTTGGCCGAAAAGTTCGTTTGGTTTTTTCTGTAAGATGGCTCTAGTAGCACTTAGTTGTCTTTAATTTCATTCTAAACAATTTTTTAGTGTATTGTGACAGCTGTCATATCAGCGTGCATTAAAAAAAAAACTTAAAGTTGATGAATTTTTGTGTAGCCATTTTCAAATTGAAGATGGAAGAAAAAAAGCAACATTTTTGGCATATTATGCTTTATTATTTCAAGAAAGGTAAAAACACAACTGAAAAGCACAAAAAGATTTGTGCAGTGTATGGAGAAAGTGCTGTGACTTATCGAACTATCAAAAGCGGTTTGCAAAGTTTCATGCTGGAGATTTCTCCCTGGAAGATGTTCCACCGTCGGGTAGGCCAGTTGAAGTTGATAGCAATCAAATTGAGACATTAATTGAGAACATTCAACATTATACCACTTGGGAGATAGCCGACATACCCAAAATATCCAAATCAAGTGCTGAAAATCATTTGCATCAGCTTGGTTATGTAAGTCGCTTTGATATTTGGGTCCCACATAAGTTAAGCGAAAATAAAAAACCTTCTTGACCATATTTCCGCATGCAATTATCTACTTAAATGTAATAAAAATGTTCCGTTTTTAAAACAAATTGTGACAGGCGATGAAAAGTGGATACTGTACAATAATGTGGAATGGAAGAGATCATGGGGCAAGTGAAATGAACCACCACCAACCACAGCAAAGGCCGGTCTTCATCCAAAGAAGGTGATGTTGTGTATATGGTAGGATTGGAAGGGAGTCCTCTATTATGAGCTCCTTCAAAAACCAAACAATTAATTCCAACAACTACTGCTCCCAATTAGACCAACTGAAAGCTGCATTTGAAGAAAAGCGTCCAGAATTAGTCAACAGAAAACGCATAATCTTCCATCAGGATAATGCAAGACCACATGCTTCTTTGGTGACCAGGCAAAAACTGTTACAGCTTGGCTGGGAAGTTCTGATTCATCTGCCATATTCACCAGACATTGCACCTTCAGATTTCCATTTATTTTGGTCTTTACAAAATTCTCTTAATGGAAAAAATTTCAATTCCCTGGAAGACTGTAAAAGGCACCTGGAACAGTTCTTTGCTCAAAAGGATAAAAAGTTTTGGGAAAATGGAATTATTAAGTTGCCTGAAAAATGGCAGAAGGTAGTGGAACAAAAGGGTTAAAACATCATTCAATAAAGTTCTTGGTGAAAATGAAAAATATGTCTTTTATTATTACTTAAAAATCGAAGGAAATTTTTGGCCAACCCAAATACAATGATATACTGAGCTGACTGCCTCACAGAGTCTTTGCTTATATTTCTCCACATTTGTAACCAGAATACATTGGTTATTCAATACTAATGTAATGGTTGTAATGGTTAATCAACCATGTGCAAGAAAAATATATAAAATAAATAATTCCTCCCTTCAAAATTGGGGAAAGACCTGATTAGACATTTTTCCAAAGATGGCATGCAAATTGCCAACAGGTATATGAAAAGATGCTCAACATCATTCATCTTCAGAGAAATGTAATTCAAAACCACAATGGGATATCACCTCACACCTGTTAGGATAGATATTATCAAAAAGTCAAAGGATATTAACCCCTTATCAGATATATGATTTGCAAATATCTTCTGTTCAGTAGGTTGTCTTTTCATTTTGTTGATGATTTCCTTTGCTGTGCAGAAGCTTTTTAGTTTGATGTAGTCCCATTTGTTTATTTTTGCTTTTGTTTCCCCTGCCTGAGGAGACATGTCCAGAAAAATACTCTTATCAGCAATGACAAACAGCATGCTGCCTATGTTTTCCTCTAGGAGTTTTATGGTCTCAGGTCTTACACTCAAGTCTTTAATCCATTTTTGAGTCGATTTTTGTGTGTGGTGTGAGATAGTGGTTTAGTATAATTTTTTTTTTTGCATGTGGCTGTCCAGTTTTCCCAACACCATTTGTTGAAGAGACTGTCCTTTCTCCATTGTATGTTCTTTGCTCCTTTGTTGTAAATTAATTGTCCACACATATGTGGGTTTGTTTCTGGGCTCTCAATTAGGTTCCATTAATCTCTGTATCTGTTTTTCTGGAAACAACATGCTGTTTTGATTTATAGTAGCTTTGTAATACAGTTTGAAATCAGGGAGTGTAATACCTCCAGATTTGTTCTTTTTTCCCAGGATTGCTTTGGCTACTCAGGGTCTCTTGTGGTTCCATATAAATTTTGATGTTTTTTGCTCTATTCCTGTGGAAAAAAAGTTATTGGAAATTTGATAAAGATTGCATTGAATGGAACTTATACAACTCAACAACAATAGCAAAACCAAACAACCCCATTAAAAATGGGCAGAGGAGCTAAATAGCCATTTTTCCAAAGAAGACATACAGATGGCCAACGAGAACGTGAAAAGATGTTCAACGTCACTATTAGGGAATGCAAGTCAAAATCACAATGAGATATAACCTCATGTCCCATAGAATGGGTATCATCAGAATCATTTAACAAAATTCAACACCTATTCTTGACAAAAACTCTCAGCAAACTAGGAATATAAGGAAAATTCTTCAACTTTATAAGGGACATTTATTTTATTTTATTTTATTTTATTTTATTTTATTTTATTTTATTTTATTTACTTTTGGCGGTGCCACACAGCATGCAGGGTCTTAGTTCCCAAACCAGGGATTGAACTCATGCTCCCTGCAATGGAAGTGCGGAGCCCTAACCACCAGGGAATTCCCAATATAAGAGACATCTATTTTTAAAAAACCATACTGCTAATATCATACTTGATGAGAAAAGTCTTAATGGTTTCCAACTAATCAGGAAAAGCCAAGGATGTCCAATCCCACTGCTTCCTTTCAACATTCAACAGGACATTTTAATCATTGTAATAGGCAAGAAAAAGAAGTTCAGTCATTGTAATTGGAAAGTGTAAAATGTTTTTATTTGCAAACACCATGATTATGTATGTAGAAAATCTTAGAGAATCTACCAAAAAAAAAAAATCCTAGAACTAATAAGTGAATTTAGTAAGGACAGAAGATACAAGTTGAATATACAAAAATCAATGGTATTTTTACATACTAGCAACAATTGATTGGAAGTGGAATTTAAATAAAACATAGGCTCCCTGTCTTAAAGTGAATTGATTTTGGACTATATTACATCTCTAAAATTCCTTCACATTAGCACCTAGATCAGGACTTAATTGCATAACTTGGAGACGCTGTATGTACATCAGAGGACAGGGATCTTTGGACCCACCTTAGAATTCTATATACCACAAGTATTGATACACTTAACAACGTGGGAAGATCCAAAAACATGCTGAGTAAGAGAAGCTAGTCAAAAGAAGAATACACATGCTGAATTAAGTCACTTATATAAAGTTCTAGAAAAAGCAAGAATAATCTGTAATGACAGAAAGTAGATCAGTAGATATGTGTTCCTGGGGTTGGGAGGTATTATTGATTGCAAATGGGCACAAAAGTACTTTGCGGATAATGGAAATGTACTATATGTTGATTACAGTGTTGGTTACATGGACATATACATTCATCAAAACTCTTTGAACTCTTTAAATGACTATTTTATGGTATGTAAATTATATATCATTTCAATTGATTTTTTAAGTGAAGGCAAAAGATTTCTTTTACATGAACAAAACCTGAATCAATTTGATATCATAAGACCTGAAGTATAAGAATGGTAAAAGGAAGGCATTTAGCCTGAAAAAAAATGATAGCAGATTAAAATCTCAGATATATACAAAGGAATTAACAGCATCAGAAATAGCATATATGGGTAAATGTAAAAAGAGGGATTTTTCCCATTTTGTTGGCTGTTTGCGTCAAAAATGAGAATAATTTATTGTTAAATTTATAACATATGTAACAATAAAACAAACAATAATACAAAAAATGTGAAGGAATAAATGGCAATATAGTTTCAAGTTTCTTGCATTATACATGAAGTGACATAGTATCATAGTATTTGATGCATAGTATATGGATCATAGGCTATGATAAGTTAAAGATGCATGTATTAAACCTTAGAAATACCACTAAAAAAGAAAACAAAAGGGTATAGGTAATAAGCCTATTGGAGATAAAATGGGATACTAAAAGAGTCAATTTTAAAAAGTCAAGAAAAGGAGAAAAGTGATCAAAGAACATACAGAACAATTAGACAAGAAACAGAAAGATGATAAAAATTACACTAACAATGTACATAATGAAGTCATATGTAGGTTTTTGAAACATTTCAATTAAAGGTAGATATTTTAAGATTGGATTTTAAAAGACAACTACATAGCCAAGCAATCTTGAGAAAGAAAAATGGAGCTGGAGAAATTAAGCTTGCTGACTTCAGACTACACTACAATGCTACAGTCATCAAAATAGTATGGTACTGGCACAAAAAAAGAAATATAGATCAATGGAACAGACTAGAAAGTCCAGAGATAAAACCATGCACCTGTGGTCACCTAATCCATGATAAAGGAGGCAAGACTCTACAATGGAGAAAAGACAGTCTCTTCAATAAATGGTGCTGGGAAAACTGGACAGCTTCATGTAAAAGAATGAAACTAGAACACTCCCTAACACCATACACAAAAATAAACTAAAAATGGATTAAAGACCTAAATGTAAGGCTGGATACTATAAAACTCTTAGAGGAAAACATAGGCAGAAAACTCTTTGACATAAATTGCAGCAATCTCTTTTTGAATCCACCTCTTAGGGTAATGAAAATAAAAACAAAAATAAACAAATGGGACCTAATTAAATTTAAAAGCTTTTGCACAGCAAAGGAAACCATAAAGAAATGAAAAGACAACCCATGGAATGGGAGAAAATATTTGCAAATGAAGCAATCAACAAGGGATTAACCTCCAAAACATACAAACAGCTCATGCAGCTCAGTATCAAAAACAAACAACCCAATCAAAAAAATGGGCAGAAGATCTAAGTAGACATTTCTCCAAAGAAGACATACAAATGGCCAAAAAACACATGAAAAGATGCTCAACATCACTAATTATCAGAGAAATACAAATCAAAACTACAATGAGGTATCACCTCACAGCGGCCAGAATCACCATCATCATAAAGTCTGCAAACAATAAATGCTGGAGAGGGTGTGGAAAAAAGGGAACCCACCTCCACTGTTGGTGGGAATATAAATAGGTACAATCACTATGGAGAACAGTATAGAGGTTCTTTAAAAAAATAAAAATAGAAACCATATGATCCAGCAATCCCACTCCTGGGCATGTATCTGGAAAAAACCATAATCCAAAAGGATACATGCACCTCAATGTTTATTGTGGCACTGTTTACAATAGCCAAGACATGGAAGAAACCTAAATGTCCATTGACAGATGAATGGATAAAGAAAACGTGATACATATTTACAATGAAATATTACTCAGCCAAAAAAAAGAACACAATAATTCCATTTTCAGCAACATGGATGGACCTAGAGATTACCATACTAAGTGAAGTAAATCAGACAGAGAAAGACAAACATCATACGATATAGCTTATATGTGGAATCTAAAAAAAAAAGTACTAATGAACTTATTTACAAAACATAAATAGAGTCACAGGTATAGAAAACAAACTTATGGTTACCACGAAGGGAAGGGGGGAGGGATAAATTGGAAGACTGGGATTGACATGTACACACTACTATATATAAGATAAATAACTAATAAGGACCTACTGTATAGCACAGGGAACTCTACTCAATACTCTGTAATGACCTATATGGGAAAATAATCTAAACAGAGTGGATATATGTATATGCATAAGTGATTCACTTTGCTGTACAGCAGAAACTAACACAACATTGTAAAACAACTATACTCCAATAAAAATTAATTTTAAGAATACAACAAAACACATTAATAAAATCTTAAAGTAGAAAAAAATAACTTCAAGGACGGAAAAATATGCTATGCATAACCCAGCATTTTTAAAAAGTTGAAGTTTCTATATTAATATGAGACAAATGGAGTTCAAGACAAGAATTATTATCAGAGGTAAAGAGGGAATTTCATAAAGATGAAAAGGTAAATTAATAAAGAAGATGTAGAAATTCTACATGTGTATGCACCCAAAAAAACAGTTTCAAAATACATTTAGCAAAAATTGGCAAAACTGGAGGGATATAAAACAAATGCACAAATATATTTGGAGATGTCAACACTCATCTCGGTATTAATAGGACAAGAAGACATGAATTCATTAAGATAGTACTTGATCAACAGCATCAGTCAAGTAGCCCTGATTGATATTTTATAAAACACTACATACAACTTCAAAATATACATTCATTTCAGGAGTATATGGGAAATTCACTAAAATTGACCACATGTTGGGCCATTAAACAAGCCTCAATATATTTAGAAGGGCTGAAATTATATATTTTTTTCTTACCACAGCAGAATTAAATTAAAAATAGGGAGAATGGGATTGACATATATACACTATTGATACCATGTGTAAAATAGATAACTAATGAGAACCTACTGTATAGCACAGGGAACTCTACTCAGTGCTCTGTGTTGACCTAAATGGGAAGGAAATCCAAAAATGAGGGGATATATGTATATATACAGCTGATTCACTTTGGAGTACAGTAGAAACTAACACAACATTGTAAAGCAACAATGCTGCAATAAAAAAAATTTTAAATGAATAGAAATATATCTTTTAGATAATCCAAATATTATGAAATTAGCACACTTTCAAATAAATCATGGGACAAAGAAGAAATGATAAGGAAAACTAGAAAATACTGTGAACAGAATGAAAATTAAAACACAATGTATTAAAAATTGTATGTAGCTAAAGCAGTGTTTGCAGGGAAAGTTACAGGTCTAAATGATTTTTTCTACCTTTATTTAGGTATGATTAACAAATTTAAAATTGTATATATCTAAGGTATACAACATGGTGCTTTTTGTTTGTTTTTTGGTTTCAGGGCTTTTTTTTGTTTGTTTCTTTTAACTCTTTATTGGAGTATAATTGCTTTACACTGTTGTGCCACTTTCCGCTGTACAACAAAGTGAATCAGCTGTATTTATACATATATCCCCATGTGCCCTCCCTCCCGCGACTCCCTTCCACCCTCCCTATCCCATCCCTCTAAGTCATCACCCATCATTGAGTTGATCTCCCTGTGTTATGCAGCAACTTCCCACTAGCTATCCATTTTACATTTGGTAGTGTATGTATGCCAATGTTACTCCCTCACTTAGTTCCAGCTTCCCCTTTGCCCCGCCCACCCCCGCGTCCTCAAGTCCGTTCTCTACATTTGCATCTTTATTCTTGCCCTGCCACTGGGTTCATCGGTACCATTATTTTAGATTCCATATATGTGCCTGTTTTGATATAAGTATACCTTGTGTAATATTTACTAAAATGAAGGTAATTAACATATCTATCGCCTTACTTAGTTATCTTTGTGTGTGTGAGAGAGATAAAAACACTTAAAATCTACTCTCTTTGCAAATTACAAGTATACAAAACATTATTATTATTATTAACCACAGTTACCATACTGTACATTGCATCTCCAGAATTTATTCATCTTACAATTGAAAGTTTATATCCTTTGACTAACACGTCCCATTTCCCCCATCCCACAGGCCCTGCAACCATCGTTCCATTCTGTTTCTCTAGGTTACACTTTTTTTTTAGACTCCACATATGAGATCATGCAATATTTGTCTTTCTATGTCGGGCTTATTTCTCTTAGCATAATGTCCTCCAAGTTCATCCACATTGTCACAAAAGGCAGGATTTCCTTCTTTTTTAAAGCTGAATATTATTTTATTATATATACATACATGTGTGTGTATCACAATTCCTTTACCCATACTTTTTTTAAATTTCATTTTATTTTTCAGTGGCTCCACGTGGCATGTGGGAACTTAGTTCCTGTACCAGGGATCAAACCCATGCCCCTTGCATTAGAAGAGCAGAGTCTTAACCACTGAACTGCCAGGGAAGTCCCCTGTCCGTCCATTTGTTGAGGGACACAGGTCATTTCTATATCTTGACTATTGGAAATAATGCTGCAAATATCTCTTTGAGATACTGAATTTACTTCTTTTGAATATATACCCAAAAGTGGGATTGCTGGATCATATGGTAGATCTATTTTTAATTTTTTGAGGAATCTCCACACTGTTTTTCATAGTGACTGTACCAAATTACACACCCACCAACAGTGTACAAGATCTTTTTCTCCACATACTGGTGAACCCTTGTTGGTTTCTTATCTTTTTTGTATTAGCTATCCTAACAAGAGTGAGATGATATCTCACTGTGGTTTTGATTTGCATTTCCCTGTTGATAATGATGTTGAGCATCCTTTCATATACATGTTGGCTTTCTATGTCTCCTTTGGAGAAATATCTATTTAGGTCATTTGCCTTTTTTCTTTCTTTCTTTCTTTTTTTTTTTTTTTTTTTTTTTGCAGTTGAGTTGTTTGAGTTCCTTATATATTTTGGATATTAATCTCTTATCAGATACATGGTTTGCAAATATTTTCTCCCAATACATAGGTTGCCTTTTCATTTTGCTAATTATTTCCTTTGCTGAGCAGAAGTTTTTTAGTTTGATGTAGTCTCACTAGTTTATTTTTGCTTTTGTTGCCTGAGTGTGTGTGTTGTCATATACCAAAAAATCATTGCCAATACTAATGTCAAAGAATTTATTCCCTATATTTCTTCTAGGAGTTTTATGGTTTCAGGTCTTACATTTAAATCTTTAATCCATATTGAGTTGATTTTTTATATGGTGTAAGATAAGGGTACAAATTCATTCTTTTGCATATGGATTTCCAGTTTTCCCAATACCATTTATTAAAGAGACTATCCTATCCCTATTGTATATTCTTGGCACCTTTGTCAAAGATTAGTTGACCATATGTGTATGGGTTTATTTCTGAGCTCTCTACTGCTTACATTAGAAAAGAAGAAAGGAGCACGCAAATAAATTTCAATAAATGATGACGTAGAATCAAGATGTTCATCACTACATAGATACATTCAAATGCCATTTCCTTTGTCCCGATTAATCTTGTGCCTCTGGAGTGCATGAGTCTTATGCAAGGTCTCTAACATACTAGTCACTTCTTGTTCATCAGCTCATTTCAACATGACTTCATAGATATACAATACCAATGTAATGTTTTGTGAAATGGCTAGATGCTCTAGCCCTGGTACAGGATTATAAATGTATATTGTTGTCTGCCCCAAGTGAATACAAATTGTTTCTGATCCTCTCTTCTGACATGGACAGAAAAGAATATGCTAGCCATATAATTGGTGATTTATCATGTGCCCAAGTTAGTGTTAACCTGCTGTAGTGAAGACACCATATCTGCCACAGCAGCTGCAAATGGTGCTACTACTTGGTTGAGTTTGTAGTAGTCCAAACATAGTCATCCTCCATGTGTTTTTGTAGAAGAAAAACTGGTAAATTAAATGGACTTCATTTGATACTTAGTCCCCATATGCTCCCACACTTAAAAGTCCTCCATGAAGATGCTTCAATTCTTTGGGTATCAATGTCCACTCAGACCTTGTACCTAACAGTCCTTTAAATACCTAGGTATCTCTCTTTTCCCAGTGTACAGATACCTGAGTAAATGGCCATAGGTCTCTTCAGAAAAGAATTGGGTAAATTATTATGACACACTTTTTGTAATGTTTCAGAGTCCTTTCTCCTAGAAATTAATCTTTTTTCTCCATCAATGGGTTCTGGGTCTATAAACTGGCTCAAATCCAGAAACTGAGCAAAAAAATAGTGACTTTTTATTGAGGTGACTTCCTGTAGCCTCCTGATCGTCTATCCTTGGTTTCTTCTAATTGTACAGATTTATCAGTGCCCTTGATGGCTGCCCATCTTCCCTGCCCCCTAGGAATACTGTTTTATGTTAACCATATCCATAGATTTCCAGAGGTCAGATTTCTACTCTGACCTTGATGCGCATTGTGATAATTTAATCTACCTTGCTTCTGACAGTTAAATGTCACTACTTGGCCTCTACTATTTAAGGATCTTAACGCCCCAGAGCTTAGTTCCATAGAAGCATAATCTACCATGTCTCTGAACTACTCAAGAAGCCCACAACTGAGTTTCCCATTGGTGCTTGTGACCCTCTATCATTAGTGCAAATCTTTGTTTTGACCTATGGAGTGTTCTCAAGGCTCTTTTAAGGAACATATTATGTGATAAATTTTTCAGCCTTCATAGTATGTATACTCTATAGTATACATAGGGTATACTCTAGCAATGCTTATTTCGCTGAGCCTTTTGATTCCTTTTTTCACCATCTGCCACAGCAGTTCAGGTCTTTTTATTTCACATTGCTTTATTCAAGCTACTAAGATCTAACCCAGCAGCATTTTACCACTACTCTTTGGGGTCTCTGCCAAGGTATTAAATCCTATATAATGCGAATATTCCCATATTTTAAAAATCTTCCTTATCCAATTTTATGCTCCATCCTATACCTTATCCATCACCCTCAGAATACAGCCGCATACATACCTTCCTAGCTCCTATTGATACATGTTGGCTAGGTACTATAACTGCTTTGTGGTATAATTCCTTCAGTATCCTAGCATGCCTTATAATTCCCTGGCTGGGTTATGTTGTGATTTAATGCTAATTATTGATCCGGTGGTAAGGAGAGGAGGTGAGGGTAGATTCTAGGGGTGGGAGGTATGGGTGCAGTTTGCCTTTCTGTGTTTATCCGCAAGCATCAATCCTTTATGTGGGGGGATTAGGTTACTTCTGTAGACTCAGAATATTCAGGGAAATCCTTAAATTCAACATTTTTTTGTATATCAACCCTGTCATCTCCCTCCCATTTCTCAGGGTTTCAGTCCTGAATCAGGGCTCAAACCTTGGCACAGCAGACTTGCCAGGGTTGAGAATTCAACATTCTCTGCTCTGTTAATTTTATAATTAAGTACTGGGCCTGATCTTCAGTTTTTGTCAGGCTGAATGAGATGAGAGTATCTTTATATGCTCCTAAGGAGGATCTCTGGTTTGTACATTTAGCCTTTAATTAGTGCTTAGTCACTTTCAGCTTTTTAATATCTTTCTCTAAAACATCAATAATCCCAACAATACCAATACAATTTCTAAGTCTTCATATTTATTATTTTCCCCATATCTCTCAAACATTGGAGACAATGTACCTACTAGTATGTGCCTTGCATTGATATCCCATCCCAGCTCACTACCATTAAAAGTTTTAACAAGTGTGTGATGGGCTATCAGTGCTCCACCTACTGTCAATAATGGGTTCTTCTTTGTCAAATGGTCAGCAAGTGTCCAGCTGAAAACCCCATTTTAGTGCTGTTTCCCAGGACCATATCTGGAACTAACGCCCATGAGATGGATTTCCCAGAGTACTTATTCTGAAAAGGTGATTTGCATGTAGGACGTATACTGGGAATACTTTTAGCAACACTTGTGCGCGAGTGAGGGAAACAGGATCGGATCGAGGAGAAAGAAAAGCTGAACTGTGATGCAGTCACAATGAAGGACCCAGCCAGTCCTGCAGGGAGCTCTAGAGCTGCGGTGGACGTGGAAAGCTGACATACGCTGAAGCCAGGGGGCTGGACCCATATACTCTTACTCCAACCAGTTAGTGGATACAGGCTGCCCCTGGAGAGGAAGTCATAATATTAGAACAGGTAGCTCCATTTGTCTGAAGGCAATTTTTAAGGAAGAATTCAGCTATGAGCTGTCAACATTCAAGACTATTGGCAGCTGGAGTAATTATTGCCTTGATCCTGAGAGGGGAAATGGGGTATATGGCAGTACACTATAGTATGCATGTATGAATAGAACAACCTGCTTTATTCCTCCTTAAACACCCTTTCCCCCAACCTTCAATCATGTCCATCCCTCTAGCATCACATCTTGTTCTAATTCCTTGTTTAAGAGCTAATTCTGACTGCTTCCACATCAGATCTCAGATATTCCTTATTAATTAGGAACTATGGAGAGAGTGTCTACCCCATTATCCTCAGAAACCTCAGTAGTGTAGACAGGAATAACGCAAGTTTACCTAAGTTACTCAAGATGGGTGTCTACCAAGGCGCTACCCCCAGAAGTGCTCCATATAGGTTTAGAGTGAATCTAGTAGTCCATGTCCAAAGGAACCAGTATGTTTAGGTTGTAGAGTTTTGAGACTTGTCTGGATGCAATAAGGTGCTTACCCATAGCAGCCCAAAGTAGAACAGTGAAGAAGAGTTTAAACTATGGCCATCATTGGAGGTCAGAGCCAGAAAAGGAGCAGCCATCATTGAGTCTGAGGGGTAAGGCAAGGTCTTAAACATAAAAAACAAGGCAACACAAGGAGATCAACCCGATGATTGCTGATGAGCTAGAGGGGTAGGATACGGAGGGTGGGAGGGATGCTCGGGAGGGAGGCTCAAGAGGGAGGGGATATGGGGATACATGTATAAATACAGCTGATTTGCTTTGTTGTACGGCAGAAACTGGCACAACAGTGTAAAGCTATTATACTCCAATAAAGATCGAAAACAAAAAAACAAACAAAAAAGGCAATGTTTTCTTTTGGTAACCTGTCTAGGTGGCCAGCCTGCCCACCTACACCATTTGGAATTTGTCTTCATTAAATGTGTCTTTTTCATTTGGAATTTCTACAGAGAACAGCATGAGGAAGCTGTGGTCAAAAGGATGGTGCACTTAACCAGAAATCCAGAGAAAAGTGTCCAAAGAAACTCAACTCTGTCAGTTACTCATTATGTCACTTATAGTAAATCACTCAACCTATCTGAGACTCATGTTTTTCTCATATCTAAAATGAAAATATGAATACAGTACCTATTTCCTAGAATTGTTGCTGGGATTCAACGAATTAGCAAATATAAAATTGTTTGGCTTCACATTAGTGTCTGCTTTCACACAGATCTATAAGGAGATACTCCTCAGCACATCACAGCATCATAGGCCATCCATAAAAAGGACAACTTTTTATGTTTATAAAAATTAGTTTCTGATTGACTCATATCTTTCATAGTAGCTCGCTCTCTTGGTTCTCCTATTAACCAGCTGTCGAGGTGGTCTCATGAGGTCTTTCCACTGATCAATAGCCTCTGGCTGCATTTCCTGCTTTGGCTACTGAATCTAGGGTTATTACTCTGCTCTCTCTCACTCTCGCTCTCTCTCTCTCTCTCTCTCCCTCCCTCCTTCCTCTCTCTCTCTTCTCTCATTTACATGCTTAGAGTTCAGCTGCCTTCCCTCCCAGCACAGCCAGAGATACTGCAGTTTCCTTGTTCCACAAAAACAAGATCTTCCCTCTTCTCATTTTGAACATATGCAATGCCGTAAATATCCCTTTCTCTAGTGGCCAGTAGGCATCTCTGAGGCAATCCAGACAGCATGACACCTTGCTCACTAAGCTTTTGTGTATTTTATTACTCACACTACTCCTCACAGTCTGTGGCTCCTCTCTTGCTTAGTTTTTCAAATTTATAACAAAATTTATCCTGCTTACCAGCTCTCAATCTTCCTGCTTTATGTCTGTATTCTGACTAGTGTTCGTCAATTCAGAGGACACTTGGCCATTTCAAAAACCAAGGCACAATCTTTGACCTTTTCCATGCTCGCAACTATTTTAGCACCAAAGAATAATAATATATGCTCTCTCCTGGAAGAGGAGTGGAATTGGTCACAGACACAATTCTAATACACTCCCCAGACACAGCCATGTACACGACCCGAGCTGGCCTCACTGCAACCATCTCCATGGAAACTAGAAAAAGTATGCATTTTGAGCAGCCTGAGGTCAAGTCCCTGTGGCACATATATTTTCCACACTGAATGATGCAGGTGAAAATGACTCAAGTAACAGTGATACAGGCTAAGTCCTAGATGGACCTGCTTCTCCCCAGCCAACCATCAAAGGTCACAGTTTCTCAATTTGGCATACTACTACCAACTGACAGAATGTTATCATAAGTTTTCTTAGCCTCACTATCCAACTAGCTAAATTCTCAAAGAGGAACAAGTTTTGAGAATTGATGTCCTTTTTTCTGCATCACCCAAGCAAGAAATACCCTGTCTCATGGGGCCATCCATTCATTTATAAATGAAACAATTTTGTGTGAAAAGAATCTGCAGAATGGTGCACTGCTATGTTGTTCTCACCGCCCTCCTATGTAAACAGCCTTGGGAATGAGCTACCCAGTGCTGTAGAAAGAGCCACTGTCAAGGTGACATCCATAAGATGTTGACATAGGGTGTTTATTATTTTAGTCCCCCTTATGAGAAGATCAACTAGTTGCTATCCATAGCAAAGACCCCATTGTGAAAATCCCAGAACCGAGGGATGAGGCTGAAGCACCTCCCTGGACCACAGAGACTGAGAAGGACCACATTGGAAAGATAGGAGGAGTAGTTTCACTTTGACCACATTGCCCTTCCCGCAGGCCAGCACAGTGCTGCACTGAGAGGGCCCCCATGGGCCTACGGTTCCTCCAGTGGGAAAAGAGAGCCCAAAGTATTACAAGACACTTCCAGGAAGGCCCACTCAAGTCTCGCCTCATAGGGATCACTGGGAGAATCTGTGGGGCTCAACCACTAGGGATCAGAGAGGAAGTGAGAAAGGGGACAGGGCTTAACAGCAACCAGCACTCAGCTCATACAATTCAATAGCAGAAAAACAAATACTTCAATTTAAAAATGGGCAAGGGACCTAAATCTATATCTTTCCAAAGAAGACATGCAAATAGCCAAAAGATACATGAAAATGTGTTCAACATCACTATCATTAGGGTAATGCAAATCAAATCCACAATGAGGTATCATTTCACACCCACTAGGGTGGCTATTATCAAAAAGACAAGAGATGTGTGCTGGTGAGGATATGGAGAGAAGGGAACCCTTGTACACTGTTGATGGGAATAAAATTGGTATAGTCACTATGGAAAACAGTACAGAGGTTCCTCAAGAAATAAAAAACAGAACTACCATATGATCCAGCAATCCCACTTTTGGGTATTTCTCCAAAAGAAATGCAATCACTATCTCAAAGAGATATTTGTACTCCCATGTTCACTGCAGCATTATTTACAATAGCCAATGCATGAAAACATCCTAAGGTGTTCATTGACAGATGAATGGCTAAAGATAACATTGCATATACATACAATGGAATAGTCAGCCATAATAAAGAAGGAAATTTTGCAATTTACTACAACATGAATGAAACTTGAGGAGTTTAATGTAAGTGATCTAAGTCAGACAGAGAAAGACAAATACTGTATCATCTTACTTATATGTGGAATCTTAAAAAACTGAATCTACAAAGAGTAGATTGCTGGTTTCCAGGGGCAGGGGTGGGGGCTGGGGGAAAGGGGTGAAAATGGTCAAAGGGTATAAACTTCCAGTTATAAGATAAATAAGTTTGAGAGATGTTATGTACAGCATGGTGACTATAATTAACAGTACTTGAAAGTACTAACAGTACTTGAAAGTGGCTAAAAGAATATATCTTGAAAGTTCTCACCACAAAAAAAGGTAACTGGGCTTCCCCCGCGGCGGTGGCACAGTGGTTACAAATCTGCCTGCTAATGTAGAGGACATGGGTTCAAGCCCTGGTCTGGGAAGATCCCACATGCCTGGGAGCAACTAAGCCCGTGTGCCACAACTACTGAGCCTGCGGCGTAGAGCCCGTGAGCCACAACCACTGAAGCCTGCGCACCTAGAGCCTGTGCTCCGCAACAAGAGAAGCCATGGCAATGAGAAGCCTGTGCAGGGCAACAAAGAGTAGCCCTCGCTCTCCACAACTACAGAAAGCCCGTGTGCAGCAACAAAGACCCAACACAGCCAATAAATGAAAGAAATTAAATAAATAAATAAAATTTTTAAAAAAGTAACTATGTGAGGTGATGGATGTGTTAACTAATCTTTAATGTAGTCATCATTTTGCAATGTATACACAGATCAAATCATCTTAGACAATGTCATATGTCACTTATATCTGAAAAAAGGTTTCTTAAGAAAGAGGCAATGTCTGTGGGACTAAATTTCAAAATATTTAAAGAGACTCTAGGTGGCCTGCATGCAGTGCAATATGTTCAAGTTATGGAAATGCGTGATCCACAAACCTAAAAGGCAAACAAACCCCGGGAGAACTGAAGACCTAGTTTGTCTAATTATGACCCCAAAGGCCAATAAGTGATGGCTTCCCTGGACTCTATTTTCATTCCGTCTAGGACTATGTTCCACTTTGTCATGTGGATACACTACTCAGGACTCTTGACCTTGGATACCTTATTGTATCAACCAGAATCCTTGAGGGAAACAGATATCACACTCACACTGGGTAATTCGAGAAAAGTTTAATAAAGTGACTATTAATAAAAGTGTTGGCAAGATTTAGAGAAACTTACCAGGTTTAGTGCAATATTGCATTACTGACAAGAGGGAAGAGACATTACCATGCCTAGACCTGAAGGTGTAAGGGGGTGGTAACTGGAACCCAGAGAAGGTAACTATGCATTCAGGTAACTTGACAGGAGGTGCGACCTTCAGGAGGCAAACTGAAGTCAACAATGGCAACTCCTCAGGGAAGAAATCAGGAGAATAAATACTCTGTCTTCAATTCTCCCCACATTCCAATATGTTGCCTATTTCTCCCATTGGCCAAATCCAAGCAGGAGACAAAAGATAAGGAAGTCCTTTGATGTCGACAACAGAGGTCATCCTCCCTGGGTCTAGAGCAGGGCGGAGAAGAGTAGAAAATGAATTGGAAATAAAAATGAAAATATGTACCCTATACACACTCCCTAGATATGGATTAAGTCTCTGGCCTTCCCTGTCTCTCTTGATGCTATCATTTCACAAGCAGCTGTTGAAAGATTGTTTTTCACCTTGTTTCTCCCTACACTGTCTAAGGTGAATTCCTCTTCTTACAGTTCTGCCAGAGATGAGTGCAGCAGTATGTCTTCTTTCTATAAAGGGCTTTTCACTTTCTGGAGTTTAGGTCATTGGATTATCTTGCCTTCAGCTCACTAATGTGTTTTTTTTAAACTATGATTGCATACGTTATTTAGTTTATTTTGGTTTGATAATGAGTGAGTTTCATGACACTGTCTCATATCCATAGTTCTCTTCTCCTGTGTCTGAGTTTCTGGACACTGCTGGAGAAAAAACCTGAAGGTATCGTTCTAAATTCAGGGTCTCTAAACTCAGCTGAGCTTCAATGATCCTCCTTTTGACTTGTTTCAGATCAGTGCCCAGTTCCATTCTAGCATTCTAGCAGCTAATATTCCAAACATGTATGATTCCCCTCAAGCCTTTCAACCCAATTTCTACCTCCTATCTTCTCACCTGGTAACTTTAACTATTATAACATTGATACAAGTAAAGTGATTAGCTCTAAACTCCAACTTCCACCTATTTAACTATAAACCAGGAGCCTGCAACACCAGGTTCTGTGTGGTTGTATCTTCTTTCCCACTAATAAATCTACTTGTCTTCTTGGTCATACCACCTCCCTTCTCTTCCAGGATTTCTATTCATTAATTACTTGCTTTACTTTCCTGTAATTTCAACCTATCCCTCTCTACTGGCTTCTTAAATAAGAAGTCTACATTTGCTCAAATTACTCAACTTCCATTTATTCCAAATGTATGACTTTAACACCCATACTTCCACGACAATAGTTCTGGAAAAGTTCAAAAATATCTCCCATGTTGCCACTTGTGAGTGAGCATACCTCAATCTAACCTTACTTGACCTTCCACAACCTTAGATGGCTGTTGAATATGACTTTCTAGACGTTTTCTCTTCCCTGGGTGCCATGGCACCACTATCTAATACTTTTACTCTTATCTCCTTATCTGCTGCTTTTCCTTCTCTTTTACTGGAGTCTCTTTCTCTCCCCATTACCTAAATGTTGCTGTTTTTCAGAGACCTGCCCTTTCCAGGACTTATTATCTTCTCAGACTATACCAGTTTTTCTCAACTGACTATGCTCCAAAATCACCTGTGTAACATTTTTTTTTAAAGTTTAACAAGACTTCATACCTAGAAATTGTGACCAATAGACTTATTTTGCATCTTTCCTTACTTTCCTTTTTTCCTTCTTTCCTCCTTCCCTCCCTCACATCTTTCCTTCCTTCCTTTTTCCTTATTTATTCCTTGCACATTCCTCCCTGCCTCTTTCTCATTCTCTTTAACTCTCTTTCCTATCACTTCTCTCTCTCTCTTCCACCTAACTGATAACTAAATTTTCACTAAACACTTTATATATTTCAGATATTACACTTTGCACAGTGGCAATGCAGCAAAGATTGTAAATACATGTGCATTGCTTTAGAGGACATTGTAAAAAGCATCTAAAATTGAATGTGAAATCCGCATTTCATACCCCAGTCAAATCTTGCTCACTCTAATCATGAGCATAAATTTGAACCCAGATTAAGATGGTGAATCTGATGCCTGGATTGCTAGCCCCCTGCTATATTTTTGAGATGGGGAAATTTTAAGGCATGTGAATCACATGGTCAACTCTACATAGACTATTAAGAAGCAGATAATGTGAATATGTAACCAAAGGCTTTACCACAACTCTGAGTTTCCCAAAACAAACTTTGCAATGGAACCAAGAAGTCATATTCCCATATACTGGAGAGGAGAAACAAGAGTAGCATGAACACCTCACACCCCATAGGATAACTACAATTAAAAAAAAAAACATAAAGTAACAAGTGCTGGCGAGAATGTAGAGAAACTGGAACCCTTGTTCACTGTTGGTGGGATGTAAAATGGTAAAGCCACTATGAAAAACAGTATGGTGGTTTCTTTGAAAAATTAAAAACAGAACTACCTTATGATCCAGCAATCCCACTCCTGGGTATATATCCAAAAGCACTGAAAGAAAGGTCTTGCAGAAATATTTGCATACTGTGTTCATAGAAGCATTATTCACAATAGCCAAGAGGTGAAAACAACCCAGATGTTCATCAACGGATAAATGGATAAATAAAATGCAGTATACACAAATAATGGAATATTATTCAGCCTTTAAAAGAAAGAAAATTCTTTCACATGCAACAGCATGGATGAACCTTGAAGACATTATGCTAAGTTAAATAATCCAGTCACAGAAAGACAAATACTGTTTGATTCCACTTATATGAGGGTCTACAGTAGCCAAATTCACAGAAACAGAAAGTAGGAGGGTGATTACCAGGGCCTGGGGGGAGGGGGAAATGGAGAGTTGATACAGTCTTGAAGATAGGGCGTGGAAACCCCAAAGTGACTAAAGTTACATTTCTCTATCAAAATTGGGGCTCAAAGTAGAAATAAGTTTAATTATTTATTTTTAAAATAGTTATGTTTATGGTAGGCTGTGGATTCAGAGTCATAATGAGATGGAAAATTGCAATATGACACAAATCATACCTTAGAAGAATGCTCATGAGAATCATCATCACTATTCATATCAGTTTCAGTTCTTTCTCCAGGGGGTCTTGAAGGTGGCAAGAAACAGACACTCTGCAATAAATATTCCAGTTTATTGTCTCTGATTATTCAGATGGGATATAAATGTGTGAAAAATGAGTGAGTGCTGGAAAAGTGGTTATAAAAATTTGTAAAGAAATGAGGAGCTGGAAGTGGAATGTGATAGGTTTTTGTAACCTATCAGACTTAACAATGGACCTAGGATCGGCTCTAGAATTTCCAACAAGGCCAGGTGCAGTGGATGTGACAGAATAACCAGCTTGAATCTCTTCCTCAGTGGTTTGCACTGGTTAGCAGTGCTTGTAGTTAGAAACCACAGAACGATCTCAGTCCAACTCAGAGCCATTCTGTAGATCATGTAGTCCCTCCTGATACAGCCCAGTGACTGATGTCAAAGTGGTGCTGGCTGGTATAGAAAATGCAAGTGTGAAACTCACAATTGCTTTCAGTGAGAAGATCATATGTGGACAAGTGCATAGAAATATATATGTTCTTCAAGTACTATATTTAATTCATATACTTCCTCTGGGCATTGGTTTGAGAGTTTGAGGTCATGGATATTTACATACGAACCTATAGGGCTTAAAAGTGAACCCTTCAAGCCAGGATGTTTTCATGTGATTCAACCTGATGCAAACCCTGGTCCAGAAAGTAATACCCATCTAACAGTGAGTCAATGGGTCCACACACACACACACACACACACACACACACTGGCTCTTTCTCTGTCTCTAGATGTATAATTGGAATGCACATTCTTAGATGCTGCAAGATCTCTCCCATTGCTTCTCTGACCTCTGGATTAAGGACCATTATAATAGGAAGGGCCAAGTGAAAACCCCCTAACCTTCCCCTTCCAGAAATCCAAATCAGAAGAAACATCATATCGCTAAAGGCACTGCAGAAACTAGTGTTACCATCAAAAATTTAAAAGATAGGCTAGATGGATCTTATTACATTTCTCTCAGTTCTCCAGCTTGACCCTCTACAAAAGCAGGTGGTTCATGCCTGGTGACATTAAACTACTGTAAGCTTAAAGTGGAAGCCCTGCTATGCTGTATGTACTATTTTATGAAAGCGGTTCAACCTAATCTCAGGCATGTACTATAGAGCTATTGATTTGGCAGAATACTTCCTTTGTGACCCACATCAGCAGGGAGAACTGAAAGCCATTCACTTTTGCATGTCGAAAATAGCAGAGTACATAGAGTACATATATTCTCTTGTTTGAGTGTTATATTAACTCTCTTGCTCTTTGATGTAATATCATGCATAGGGACCTTGAATACCTTGAAATTCCTCAGAATATCATTATGGTGCACCTTATGTTAACTGGACCTGTTAAGCAGGAAATGACAAATACCTTGAATAAGACACGTATACCAAAAGACGTGAAATAAGTTGTATGAAGATTTTTAGACCTAACACATTGTTGAAATTTTTAGGGGTTCACTTGCATGCCAAAAGGTGGTAAAGAAACCTCAAAAAGTTTTGGGGCCTGACATATTCATAAAGTTTTAGTAGGGGTGGGGGGGAGTGTCTTAGAAGACACTGTAACATTTTTCTAAAGGAAAGGGCAAGTTGCTATACCTTGCAACTCTCACCACAGCATTTATTTGGCCCCAATAGAAGAGTCATAAAACAGACACCTAGTCATAAAACAAGGCCCTACTGTATAACACAGGGAACTATATTCAATATCCTGTGATAAACCATAATGGAAAAGAATATGAAAAAGAATATATATATGTATATGTATAACCGAGTCACTTTGCTCTACAGCAGAAATTAAGACAACATTGTAACTCAAATATACTTCAATAAATTTTTTTAAAAATAAAAATAAAAACAGACACCTAGGACTCTAGAGAAAGAACACGCCCTCCATGGCAGAGAAACACTCTCTGCTAACAAAATTTATCCTGCTATGTTACTGTTCCCTGGTCAAGATTGGGCACCTGACCACAGGATACCAAAGAACTTGCAAAGAGAGATGCCCATCATGATAACATCATGGTTTTAGAGCCACCATGTCATAAATTTGGGTAGTTATAACAGCTATCAGTTTAACCTGTACAATGAATTAATACCTTTGGAACTAGGTTCAGGCAGGTCCAGAACATATGAATCAACTATACGAATAGGTGGCCCAGATGCCCATGTCACCTAACTTTGTTGAATTAACTCCTATTCTTCAACTCACACCAATTACCTCATGAGATCTCTGTAACCAACTGTCAGAGGAGGAAATCACAAGGGCCTAATTTACAGATAGATCAGCAAAGTATGCTGGCAGTAGTCAGAAATAGACTGCTGCTGCTACATCACAACCCTATTCCAGGGCCAAAACTGGAAGATTGAGTATAAGGAAGTGGTATATGGATGAATCTCTGGGAACGGACACAAAGCACCCAGATCTTTATGTCTCAAGTTAATATCCACCAGATAACATATTATACATTGCAGAGAAATTTCTTAACAAACACGTAGACAAGAGATTCGTTAAGCGGCTCTCAGCCCATGTCTCTCCTCAGCTACCCCAATACTTTGCAGAATGTGCTCACGGAAAAGGGATGCCAGCTATACATGCATGAGCCCAACCATGTGGGTTCCCTTTCAAAAAGGTTAATTCTTTTGCAACTGCTGATTATTCTGAACTTCCAATAGTAGAAATCAACAATCAGTCCCCAATATGGTACCATTGCTCATGTATGTCAGCCAGACAACTGGTAGAATGTCGATTACATCAGACTCCTTCCAGTTTAGAGCGAGCATCAGTTCACCTCTATCTGAATAGATAATACTGCAGATAAATGTTTGCCTTCTCTGTCTGCAGAACCTCTGTCATCCCCACCATGCAAGGGCTGAGAAAATTTCTGATCCATTGGCACTGAGTTGTGCACAAAAATGTCCAATACCCAACAGTCCATATTACAGCAAAGGAGGTGCAACAATGAGCTTATGAACATGATAATCCCTGGAGTTACCATGTATCTCATCACCCGGAATCAGCAAGCCTAAAACAATAGTAGATAGACCTGTTGAAGGATGAGCTAAGGCACAAGCTCAGTCACAACCTCTTTAGATGTAGTATAATCACTGAAGCCATAGTCAATATATGATTTTCTTGAAAAGCTAGAAAACTTAGGTCCAGGAACCAAAGGGTAGTAGGAGGAGCAGCTCCAATGACCATCACTCCAGCGACCCACTTGTGGAATCTACACTTCCTCATTCCTACAAATTTAACCTATGCTGGGTTTGAGATACTGGTTCCAAGGTTGGGGGCCACTTCCACTTGATGACACACACAGTAAATGCGTCAATGAACCAGAAACTGCAACTCCCATCTTGCAACTTTGGGCTCCTAATGCCAATGGAACAACCGGTAAAGAAAGAAAATTGTATACTTAGTGAGGTAATCACCCTAATTTATTTCAGGAGTTAGGGTTGCTACTTTACACAGACATAGGAAGAATGATGTTTAGAACTCAGGGGATCCACTGAAACATCTCTTAATGTGCCTATTCCCAACAATAACTGTGAATACCCAATTGTAGCAACCACAGCCCAAAAAGGGAAAGGCAACTGAGTGCTCAAATCTCTCTGGGATGAAGGTCAGGGTCACCCCATCAAACAAGAAACTTAAGTTAGCCAAGGTACTAGCTTATTATGAGGAAAGTATTAAAATGGTAGTCATATAGGGAGATGATTAATATAAATTATGGTTCGGGGGCCAGATAGGATAGTAGGAACTGTATCTTGGTATAATAACCCTTTCTCTGCTCACTCTTAACTGCTCTGGAATTGCAGCCCTCAATAAGCCCTTAGCACAAAAGCTTTGCTTCAATCTCTGTTTTCTAATGAACTCAGGTTAAGACACACTCCTATATTCTTGGTCATCAGCACCATAACTCCAATTTCACAGGTAACAACTTAAGGGTGTTCCTAGACATTTCCCTCCTGTTCAATTCCCATATTGACTCCCAATCACCTATCAGCAAGGTCTAAACACTGAAACCTGGTGAACAATGACCTCCATGCTGCAGCTCCTGCCATCTCTACAACCACTTCTCTTGTGCTTTTTCTCCTTTTGAGGTTCCCCCCAGCTACCATAATCTACTTCAGGATGTTGTATGCTTCCTTCTATACATCTTCTCATAAGCCTCCTAAATTCATTACTCTCTGCTCACAGCATTTCCTTTGCTCTCTAAATCCACCTGGCAAAAAACTACTCATCACTCCAGATGAAGTCCATAGGTCATATATTCTATGAAACTGTACTTGACACTGCTGCTAGAGAGAGAGAATTTTTAAAAAACACACACAACTAAAATTTTATAGTCCTTACTCTGTGCTGTCCTGGGTGCTTTGCCTGTGATATACTCTCTTAGTCCTTACAACAGTACTGTAAATTACATACCATGATTATCCCCCCATCACAGACAAGGAAACTGAGACACAGAGAACTTGGGTCACATAGGTAGTCCAGTATTTAAGTGAGTATCTATGTTCTTAAAAATAGTACTCTCTATACACTACCAAATGTAAAGTAGATTGCTAGTGGGAAGTCGCTGCAAAACACAGGGAGATTAACTCGATGATGGGTGATGACTTAGAGGGCCAGGACAGGGAGGGTGGGAGGGAGTCATGGGAGGGAGGGAATATGGGGATATATGTATAAATACAGCTGATTCACTTTGGTGTACAGCAAAAACTGGCACAACAGTGTAAAGCAATCATATTCCAATAAAGAGCTTAAAAATAAAAAAAAGAATAGCTCTCCCCACTTCTAAAAAAAAAAAAATTGTATTCTCCTGCCGTGCCATCTCTCAAGTCTGCCTGGCCAGGCATGCTGTACTCTCTATGTCCTATCACAGCATGATACTTAATTACCTTCTTTGTTTATATGAGTGCTTCCCAGATAGACTGTTTGTTGTTAGAGTTTAAGATGTTGAAATCATTGCTGTGTGCCTAGCAGAGAGCACAGAGTAGGCACCTGGTAAATATATGCTTAATTAATTAATTAATCTGGTACGATTTTTGAGAATGGCAGATCTTAGACCTAAGTTTGCCATTTTACAAAACACTTTCCCATGAATCATCTTATTTGGTCCTTCCTGTATGTTTTGCAAAATATTTATTCTTAGTGTGGTTAAACATTTAATAAGTGGAACAGGCAAGGCTTGAACGCAAATATTTTTATACAAAACCCAATGCTTTCTCTGAGTGTATACATGGGCCCATCTGTGGTTTCTGTGTGACATAAGGTGAAATAGTAGGAACAATTTTGAATGTTCTCATTCTTCTGTCCCAGGGGCTAGGTAAAACAGCGACATCTATTGAATTCTTTAGAGAGATGACCAAGCTTGGGCAGAATTTTATAGACCCAAAGTTGTACTTTATCAGGGTAGATTCATTCTAACAGAAAATAAGATTAAAGAAGCCATCTAATTTAAAGAAAAGTTACAATCTGTTCTCGCCAATGAATTGGATCATCAGTACGTTAAAGAGAGTAGCATCAAGCATTGCAAAAGTCCTTACCTTTGATGTTAAAGCATCCTTCACCTCCCTCAGTAACCATGTATCATAATCTTTTGAAATTGCCTTTGGTAATCCTGTTAATAGGATTTACTAACATTTAAATCTATTAATAAATGTCCTTTAGTCGAATATTTGAAGCTCACTGAAAGTGTTATTAATGTATTTTGCCACTCAGACAATTTAATAGAATGGTCCAAAATTAAAATCATTGTCACATCTTAAAAATAATTACAATCTTTCATATAAACAAATGATTGTGGGCTTCCCTGGTTGCGCAGTGGTTAAGAATCCGCCGGCCAATACAGGGGACATGGATTCGATCCCTGGTCCAGGAAGATCCCACATGCCACAGAGCAACTAAGCCCGTGTGCCACAACTATTGAGCCGTGCTCTACAACCCGTGAGCCACAACTATTGAGCCCATGTGCCTCAACTACTGAAGCCCACGTGCCTAGAGCCCGTGCTCTGCAACAAGAGAAGCCACGGCAATGAGAAGCCCCCACAGCACAACGAAGAGTAGCCCCGGCTAACTGCAACTAGAGAAAGACTATGTGAAGCAACGAAGACCCAACACAGCCAATAAATAAATAAATTTATAAAATAAATAAACAAACAAATGATCGTGCAAACAATGACTGAACTTCTAACATATACTAAACATTGTGCTTAGCACAGCTGGAAACAAAAGAAGCTCCATGAGTGTGCGGATGCTGTTTTAATTCACCATTGTCTATAAATAACTAAGCACAGTGCTTGGCAAGTAGTAGGTACTCAAAAATATTGACATAATATATAAATAAAATATGACAAATGCATGGCCCCTGCTCTTGAAAACATTGCAGTAAAATATTTGAACCTCAAGCATCTATCTTGAGCCCATGGACAAGCTCATGTTCCACAATTGTACATGAGCATTTGTGGGGCCAGTAGGCCAACCTACAAGAGCCAATTAGGTATGATATGACATGAAAAGCACTATAACATGTGGTGTTGTAGGGAGAGGACAAGATTGTGGAAAAGAAAAATGATGTATGTGTGCTCAAGGGTCTTACAATGCTCACTGTAGGAGGTTCCATTTCTCTAATTTATCCCTTTGGAGAAGAGAATAAGGTTGGGGAATGTGGAGACTGCTCATTTGTAAAGAGTTCAAATCTCACATATCGTAGCTTGTCATTCTGTGAACTCTGTGACCCAGAGGAAGATCTTTGCAGAGAGCCATGACACAGCAGGTGCTTCGTACATATTGGGGCATGAACGAAATTGAGTCAGATGAAATGGCTGCTCTGCCCCAGGAGACACAGGGGAGACTGCCAGCCGAGCTCTACATCGGCATCTTATAATCATCATTGCACATAACACCCAGGCCCAGAATCAGGATTGAGGAAGAGCAATTCATTTTCACAAGTGGGTGAGAGGATAGAAACTCAGTGGTGGGTGGGAAGTGGATGGGGGAGGGGGATGGGCAGCAAATGTTCTCTAAAGGAAGGACTGGCCCTCACCTTGGTGGCTCTGTCCCAGGACTTGCTGGGTACTCACCTCAGCAGCCTATTCTGTTTACAAAGGCACCTCTGGGTGGTAGCTGGGCTGACAAAGTGACTTATCTTGAGAAGTTTAGGCCATCCCAGAACTGAGAGAACAGGATTCGGGTAAGTCCCTACCATTTCTTTCCAATGAAAATGTTAAGCAGTTGGGGTAGAGGCAAGGAATTGAGCCACCATATCACAAATGTGTGAAAACAAAAGGAGAAAGCTGATCTGAAAATGGCAAGATTGAGACAGCATATGGTCCTGGGCTGGAAACAGAAGGGATATGTGGTACAGGGGCTCATTCTATCAATCCTTGAATGTTAGATTTGCCCTGCCTACTTTAAATATATGCAGTTTATTGTATGTCAATTGTATCTCAATAAAAGATCTTAAAGTAAAAAAAAAAAAAAGGAGAAATGCTACATTTTGCTTATCGATTCACCAGCCATAAAAAGGAATAAAGTACTGACCCAGGCTATTACATGCATCAACTTTGAAAACATCATGCTAAGTGTAAGAAGTCAGACACAAAATGCCACATATTATATGATTCCATTCATATGGAATGTCAGGAATAGGCAAATCCATAGAGATAGAAAGCAGATTAGTGGTTGTCAGGGATTGGGGGTAGGGGTGGGAAACTGGGAATGAGAGCTTAATGGGTATAGGGTTTCTTTCGGGGATGATGGAAGGTCCTAGAACTAGACAGTGGCAATTGTTGCAAAGCTTTGTGAATATACTAAAAACCACTGAATTGTGCATTCTAAAAGGATGAACTTTATGGTATGTGAATTACATCGCAATTTTGTAAAAAAAAAAAAAAAAGTAAGAAACTGCAGGACAGATGCAAGAAGGAAATTTCAGGCCACCCTGAACTTTGTGCACAATTCCGTGCAGCAGGTCAGCCTTTGGGGAACCCTGAGGTCTCTGAGTGGTACAATCAAGTAGCATTGTATCCTTGAGTGAGCATAGCACCTGCCCAGTGGAAGCTTGGCTAGTATCCCAGGAGCAGCATGTTATGCATGGGCCCTAAAGCTGTGCTCCCAGGTCAAATATTTATGCCAGAGGGGATGGCTTTCTATCTGTGGGTGAAGGGAGTGTCTACTTTCTCTCATATGTTCCCAGAAACACTGGGACTCGAGTAATATGCCGTGGGCCTGTCTCAACCCAGAGCATAGCAGCAACAACACCAGCACCAGGACTTTGTAGACATCTAGGACCAAAAAGAACTTAGCAACCACCAGACACAGTTGATGAAACCAGGGACAAAGCCCAAAGACAAAAACCAGGAGGTCTAGATGGGAAATGCCAGAGAGAGAGAGAGAGAGAGAGAGAATATATTTTGTGGCATTACTGTGAGAGTCCAAGATGACAAATTAGAATAACTGACATATATGCCAGGTATTGTCATAAGTGTTTGAGAAATACAGATTCATTTCATTCCCGTAATAACTCCACAAGGTAGGTACTATTGCAACTCTCATTGTATATATGAGGCCACATAGGCACAGAGAGGTTAAGTAACTATGTGAAAGTCACACAGCTACTAAGATGTGGCCCGTGTCCTTAGGCCAGCCCACAGTACTGCCAGTTGTGGCTGGGTTATGCTGAGGTCAAGAGAGAACCCAGACCCCTGTCTTCTGCCACGTGCGGGAGGGAGGCAGTAGGTCTGGGGAACACAGGGACAGCCAAAGAGAGCTACATTCGCAGCACCTAGCCTAGCTGATTTTATTGGTGGAAACAGTCATTCACACTGTGTGATCAGGGAGGGGAGAGGATTCTGAGGGGAGGAGTGCCGGTGTGGAGCAGGAAGTGGTTTTCAGCCTTCATGCACTCAGAGATGTGTGTGAGAGGTGAGGGGAAGATATGGGGGTGCCGGTTTGTCCTGAGCCCTAATTTCACCCATTGGATGAGGACAAACTTGACCTGTGAAAAGCTGCCCGCAGCCCTGGAAGAGCCGTGAGGCGTCCAGCCAGGTCTCTGTCGGCATCTAGCGGCCACAGGGGCGAACGACACCCAACGCAGATCCTGCGGCTGTGAAACTAACTGCAAGTTGAGAGGAGAATGGAGAGCAGGGGTTCTGAATTTGGGGGTTTAAGGGCGGGGCGGGGAGGTTCTGTGAACAGAAACCCCCTTGACTCACATGTAAAAGCAGTTCTGGGCATTTTCCCACAGCTGTCTCCAGGGCCACAGAGGGTTGTGTGACGCACACAAGAACCACAGCTGGGGGGTCAGGAAGTGGCACCCCAGAGAAGCTGGCTCCGGGCCGGGGGGCCCTCCCCCTGTGTCAGAGCCCGGCGGGCAGAGAGGCCGCGGGGGTGGGGGGCAGCCCTGTGCTTGCTGCTCAGAAAGGCACGACCCTGGGAGGGGACGGGGAGCTACACCCATGGGACCTTCTTGGTGGCGGCGTTCAGGCCCGCTTGGTATTCAGAGGACAGGGGCAGGCCCTCCCTGACGGGGGCGTCTTGGGGCCCCTCACCTCTGCTTGGCCATCAGGGCCTGGCCTGTCAGCCTTCGGACCCTTTCTTCCCTCAGCAGCCCGCCCGGCACAGGCGCAGGTGGCCCCCAGGCTTTCCTTCCCTCCCCTTGGTGTAAGACCCGGGACCCTGCGTCCTGCCCTCTCCATAGCTGCCATCTCCTACTCCACCCCTTTGGGTGCCCTCTTCCCCTGGAAGCCTGGCTGCAGAGGGCACCGCAGCCACCCCAGCGCCTCCCTTCCTGGGCCTCAGGTGCCCGGCCCACGGAGCATCCTGCTTCAAGGGCTTCCCTCCGGATCAGGCAGGGAAACGGTCAGGGCACACACAGCAGGGCTAACACACGCGGGAGCCACAAACAGCAGAGCATCCTCCAGAGGTCTGAGTCCCCATTGCTGGTCTGTGGGTTCCTTCTCCCCTTGACTCAGTGCTGACACCTGGAGGTCCACTTGGGATCCTGTCCTCTGCTTTCTTCTCTGATGGTTGACTCTCCTCACCTTGCCCTGCTTTAGTTTGCTGCCTTGAAAGATAATCATGACCTGGCCAGAATATCCAGACAGGACAAACACTGGGTGTCCCCTGCCTCCAGTGTGCAGTGGTCATCTCCAGTTTCAGTGGAAAAAGACTCCAGCAGCCCCTAAGAATCAGCGGCTGAGACCCTGAAGGCAAGGGTCAATGATACTGGGAAAGTACTCTCAGAGGCAGAGAGCAGCCTTTTCGTTTACATAACATTTTGTTCATCACTTCAAAGAAATGGAGAAATGGCTTTCCTTATACATCAAAAGATGTATAGCATATATACTTTTGCAATTACATTTTAAATAAATACAATTAAATGTTACATACTTGTCTTTATGTTGTTTTTTTTTTTGCAAGCTAGAATTATTCGTTGGTTAAATTTAACTTTTAGCTACTCATCATAGTTCAACATTTCTCTAATGGAGAAATGTGTTTGCGGGTATGTGCATTTACTCTGTGACTTATTTTTCTCACTATATGATGGACATCTATCCAAGTCATCTATATATATAATTGTTTTTAATAGTTGCATAATAATTGATAGCAAGAATATACCATGCTGTATTCAAGAATTCCTTTCCCTTCTATGTGAAACTTCAGTTTGGTTTCAGTTTTTTGACAGTACAAATAAAGCTGAAATAAATATTTTGTGTATATATATCTTTGTGCATTAATGCTTTTGTTCCCAAAGGATCGATTCCCCAAAGAGAGTGTGCTGAGTAAAAGAATATGCATATTTTTTACTATTATCAGACATTATCATAACTATTTCATTAAAAGCTTTTAGCAGTTTACCCACACACACCCACCAGCAGTATGTGTGACTGGCTCTTTCCCTCTCCATTTTCACCAGCAGAGGATTTGTTCCTTTAGTTGCTGTTGCTTCATTTTGCATCTCCTTCACAAATAATGAAGTTAAGAATTTTTTCATATGTTTTTTGGACATCTTTATTTTCTCTTCTGGGAACTGCTTGTTCATTATGCATTTTTCTATTCATTTGTTTGTTTTACTCTGATCAAGATATATTTAACCTTTGTCTGATATATATGCCATATATTTCAGTTTATTATTCTCATTTGGTTTTGTCTTTAGTGATTAATTAAAAAAATTTTATTGTAGTATAGTTGATTTACAATCTTGTGTTAGTTTCAGGTGTACAGCAAAGTGAATCAGTTATACATATACATATATCCACCCTTTTTTAGATTCTTTTCCCATATAGGTCATTACAGAGTATTGAGTAGACTTCCCTGTTCTATATAACAGATCCTTATTAGTTATCTATTTTATATATAGTAGTGTGTATATGTGATTTCTGTGTTATCTGTTTTATAAAGGTCTTTCCTATTCAAAGACTATGAAATAGCATCCCCATTTTTCTTCTCCTATTGCATCATTTTATTTAAAACATTAATGCAGCTGTACATTACTTCTGCACAGGTATGAGGAAAGGGGCTGGCTTAGTTCGGTTCCATGAATTTCCAATTATCCCAGCATCATTTATAAATAAACCATCCTTTGCTGACAGACACTGAACACCTCTTTTGTCATGTATTAATCATTATTCCACATGTACCTGGTTCCATATCTGAAGTCTCTATTTGTTCCCACTAATCTACTTGGCTTTTTTTTTTTATTCCACTCTATAGGTCAGCAAGAGCTGGAGCAGTGTATAAAGCACCTACTCTCTTTTAGGGAGTGGCTTATTCTCTGAAGAATATGACTTACTGTATTCCCTTTTACTTCAGATCAGATGATTTTATATTTCTAATTACTGTTTACACCTTAGGTGTTAAAAATTTTATTCAAATTTGAGTCTACAAAATAATGCATAATATAGAAAACACAGTATCTATCTGTACTTAGAGTGAACAATTACAAAGTGAGTGGTAAAGCAATTTTATCACCTTATTGTGCTAGCAATGTATTATGCTATCTCTTGAACACGCTTTAAATTCACTAGTCTTGATGGATAAATGTAACTTTTTATTGTTATAATTAACATACAATATTATATTAGTTTTAGGTGTACAACATGAAGTGATTCAGGCGTACAACATAGTTTCAGGTGTACGACATAGGGATTTTGTTTTTTGGATTCCACATATAAGTGATAAGATATAGTATTCATCTTTATCTGACTTAGTTCACTTACACAATACCCTCCAGGTCCATTCATGTTGTCACAAATGGCAGATTTCATTCCTTTTTTCCGGCTGAGTAATACTCCATTGTATGTATATATACCATATCTTCATATAGATTCATCTATGGATGGATACTTAGGTTGCTTCCATATCCTGACTATTGTAAATAATGCTGCAGTTTTTTAATTGTGTTAAAATACACATAACATGAAACTTACCATCTTAACCACCTTTAAGTGTACAGTTAAGTTGTGTTAAGTGTATTCACACTGATATGCAACCAATCGCCAGAATTTTTCCTATCCATTAATCATCAACTCCCTCTCTCTCCTTCCCCCAGCCTCTGGCAATCACCATTCTACTTTATGTTTTTATGAGTTTGACTACTCTAGATGACTCATATAATTAGAATCATACAGTGTCTTTTGTGACACTTATTTGACAGCATAATGTATACAAGTTTCATCCATGTGATAACATGTGTCAAAATTTCCTTCCTTTTTAAGGCTGGGCTGAATAATATTCCATTATGTATGTATCTGTTGGTGGACATTTCGGTTGCTTCCACCTTTTGGCTATTGTGAATAATACTGCAATGCTTTCAGCTTTTCACTGTTGAGTATGATGTTAGCTGTGGGTTTGTCATATCCATATATCTTTATTATATTGAGGTAGGTTCCCTCTATGACCATTTTCTGGAGAGTTTTTATCATAAATGGATATAGAATGTTATCAAAAGCTTTTTCTGCATCTATTGAGATGATCATGTGGTTTTTATTCTTCAATTTGTTAATGTGGTGTATCCCACTGATTGATTTGCAGATATAGAAAAATCCTTGCACCCCTGGGATAAATCCCACTTGATTATGGTGCATGATCCTTTTAATGTATTGTTGAATTTGGTTTGCTAGTATTTTGTTGAGGATTTTTGCATCTATGTTCATCACTGATATTAGCCCATAGTTTTTTTTTGTGTGTGTGTGATATCTTTCTCTGGTTTGGGTATCAGGGTGATGGTGGCCTCTTCGAATGAGTTCAGAAGTGTTCCTTCCTCTGCAATTTTTTTGAATAGTTTCAGAAGGATAGGTGTTAACTCTTCTCTAAATATTTGGTAGAATTCACCTGTGAAGCCATCTGTTCCTGGACTTTTTTTTGTGGGGAGTTTTTAAGTTACTGATTAAATTTTAGTACTGGTAATTGGTCTGTTCATATTTTCTGTCTCTTCCTGGTTCAGTCTTGGGAGATTGTGCCTTTCTAAAAATTTGTCCATTTCTTCTAGGCTGTCCATTTTATTAGCATATAGTTGCTTGTAGTAGTCTCCTATGATCCTTTGTATTTCTGTGGTGTCAGTTGTAACTTTTCCTTTTTCGTTTCTGATGCATATATCTGAAGAAAATGCTAACTCGAAAAGACACATGTACCCCAATGTTCATAGCAGCACTGTTTACAATATGGAATGGTATTGTTTTCTTAATTTCTCTTTCTCCTAGTTCATACTGGGCATAAAGAAATGCAACAAAATTTTATATATTGATTTTGTATACAGAAACTTTACTGAATTTTTTTTATTAGTTCTAGCAGTTTTTTGGTGGAGTTTTTAGGGTTTGGCTATGGGGTTGTTGTATATGGGCTTCCTTATTTTGAGATAAATCCCTTCCATGCCTACTTTATTAGAGTTTTATCATAAAATGGGTGTTAAATTTTGTCAAATGCTTTTTCTGCATCTATTCAGATGATCATATGGTTTTTATCCTTCATTTTGTAAATGCAATGTATCATGTTGATTGAGTTGCAGATATTGAACCATTCTTCAATCCCTGGAATAAATCCCACTTGATCATGGTGTATGAACCTTTTGATGAATTGTTGAATTTAGTTTGTTAATATTTTGTTGAGAATTTTTGCATCCATGTTCATCACAGTTAATGGGTAGTAATTTTCTTTTTTTTTTCTTTTTTGTAGTGTCTTTAGTTTTGGTATCATGGTAATGCTGGCCTTATAGGATGACTTTGGAAGCATTTCTTTCTCTTCATTTTTTTGGAATAGTTTGAGAAAGACAGGCATTCAACTGTCTTTGAATGCTTGGTAGAATTCACCAGTGAAGCTCTCTGGGAGAGCTTTTGTTTTGGGGAGATTTTGATTACTGTTTCAATCTCTGTGCCAGTGATTCACCTCTTCGGATTTTCTATTTCTTCATGATTCTAAGAATTGTCCATTTCTTCTACACTGTACAATTTGTTGACATTTAGTTCTTCCTAATATTCTCTAAAAATCCTTTATATTTCTGTGGTATCCATTGTTATTGCTCCTCTTTCATTTCTGATTTTATTTACTAGAGCCGTCTCTCTTTTTTGCTTAGTGAAACCAGCTAAAGGTTTGTCAATTTTATCTTCTCAAAGAACCCGCTCTTAGTTTCATTGACCCACTCTGATCTTTATTATTTCACTCCCTCTACTAACTTTGGGCTTCATTTTTCCTTCTTTTTATAGTTCCTTTAGGTTTAAAATTATATTATTTATTTGATATTTTTCTTGTTTCTTGAAGTAGGCCTGTATTACTACAAACTTCCTTCTTCGTACCACTTTGCTGGATCCCATAGATTTTTGTATGCTGTATTTTCATTTGTTTGTCTTCAGGTATTTATTAATTTCTCCTTTAAATTCTTTATTGACCCAATAGTTGTTAAGCAACATGTTGTTCAGTTTCTATCTATTTGTGATTTTTTTCCAGATCTCTTCTCATAGCTGATTTCTAGTTTCATATCACTGTGTTTGCAAAAGGTGCTTGATACAATTTCAGTATTCTTAAATTTATTGAATCTTGTTTTGTGTCTGAATATATGGTCTATCCCTGAAAAAGTTCCATGTGCACTTGAGAAGAAAGTGTATTCTGATGCATTCGGATGGAGTTCTGTACAAATCTATCACAGCCATCTGATCTAATGTTTCATTTAAGGCCATTGTTTCCTTGTTGACTTTCTGTCTGGATGATCTGTCCATTGATGTAAGTGGGGTAAGTCCCCTGCTAACATTGTGTTGCTGTCAATTTCTCCCTTTAGGTTTGTTAATAATTGCTTCATATAGTTTGGTGTTTTTATGTTAGGTGCATATATATTAATAACCATTATGTCTTCTTCATGAATTGTCCCCTTTATCATTATATACAGTCCATCTTTGTGTCTTTTTACCTTCTTTGGTTTTAAGTTATTTTGTCTGATATGAGTATGGCTACACCTGCTTTCTTTTGGCTGCCACTTGCTTGGAGTCTCATCTTCCATCCCTTCACTTTGAGCCTACATTTGTTTTTTAGAGGTGAGGAATGTCTCCTGGAGGCAGCATATAGTTGGGTCATGTTTTTTAAATTCATCCAGCCACTCTGTGTTTCTTGATTCGTGAATTCAATCCATTTACATTTAGTGTAATTACTGGTAGATGAGGACTTAGTACTAACATTTTATCTTTTGTTTTCTGGTTGCACTATACCTCCATTGCTCTTTTTCCTTTTTTAGTGTCTGGCATTTTGTTTCGGTGGTTTTCTATGATGTTTTTCTCAGTTTCCTCTTTTTTGTGTGTTTCGTGTCTCTGCTCTGGATTGTCTTGTCGTTGCTATGAGGTTAGTATAAAATAGCTCATAGATAAAATAGCCATTTTTCTGCTGATAGCATCTTCATTTACCTATATGGGTTCCATCCTTTTTTTCTTCCCCTTTTGTGTTTTTGTCATCTCAAATTATCCCTTTTTATGTTGTGAGTCTGTTACCAATTGAAGTAGCTATAGTTATTTTTGTTTGCTTTTCTACCTTTTAACCTTTATACTATTATGAAGTGCTTAAACACCTATTCTAATAAAGAGTTGCAACTTTCTGATTCTGCCTGTGCATCATCTTACTCAACGTTTTGCATACTTTTGCCTTTTCATTTCTGGCAGAAGAGCTCCTTTCAACATGTCTTTTAAGGCAGGTCAGTGTTGATGAATTCCCTCAGCTTTTGTTGTCTGAGAAAGTCTTCATTTCTCCATCATATCTAAATGATAACTTTGCTGGATAGAGTATTCTTGGGTGACAGTTTTTACCTTTCAGTATTTTGAGAATGTCATTCTACTCCCTCCTGGCCTGTAGAGTTTCTGCTGATACCCTAATGGGAATTCCTTTGTAGATTACCATCTTTTTTTCACTGACTGCCTTTAAATTCCTTTCTTAGTCATTGACTTTTGACAGTTTTAATATAATCTGTCTTGAAGAAGGTCTTTTTGCATTGAGGTAATTAGATGTTCTCTTAGCTTCATGAACTTGTACATCCAGTTCCTTCCCCAGGTTTGGGAAGTTCTCAGTTATTACTTCTTTAAATAAACTCTCTGCTCCCTTCCCTCTCTCTTCTTCTGGGATACCCATTACCTAATGTTCTCCTGCATAAAAAGAGTCAGATAGCTCATGTAGAATTTCCTCATTTTTTTAATATTTTATCTTTCTTTCCTCTTCCACTTGTATTATTTGTAGATTTCTATCTTTGAGCTTGATAATTCTCTCTTCCATATGTTCTGCTCTATTTCCATTGCTTTCTAATGCATTCTTCATCTTGTTTATTACATTCTTCAGTTCCAGAACTTGTTTGTTGTTTTAGAGTTCCAATCTATTTGGTAAAATATTCCTTCTGTTCATTGATTTTGAGCTCATTAACCTATCTTTCTGGATTTTCTTGAAGCTCATCAGGTTTCTTCATGACAGGTATTTTGAATTCTCTATCAAATCACAATATTCCATGATTTTAAGTTTCGTTTCTGGAGAATCATCATTTTCTTTTTGTGGTATAGTATTACTATGGTTCTTCACGGTGCTTGATGAATTATCCCTCTGCCAGTACCCTTGAAGTTAAATGATACATTAGAAGTTAGAGTTCTTTGTTTCCCAGTAAGTGGTGACATAACACAAGTTTTTGGTTTCTCTTACCTGAGCTGACTCTGGTTATATTTGAGAGTTGATGTTCCAGCCTCGAATGTCTTTGTAAGTGGTGTGGCTCCATACTTTTGTTGTTGTTTCTTGTGCCTCCAGGGCCTTTGTTACCTTGATTCTGCCAGAGCCACTGTCATCACAGGGATTGTGGGCTCTTCCCTTGTATCCAGGATCCCCTGATTTGCAGGCTGCACCATGGGGGAAGGGAGTCAGTAAGGGAGGAGTGGGAGAAGCCAGGATCAAACAAGTGCCTCTACCATGTCTGGTATAACATTTGTAGCATCCGTCACTGCAGATGGGGGTTTGGAAGCCAGGGTTGTGAGCGCCTTAGCAACTGGAGGGATGGGGTCCCAGTCCCCACTGCCATGGCTGCCCAGTTACCGGTACCCCCAGGGAGACTGGAGTCTTATGCACTGACTTCCCTGTTGATACTGGGTTCTCTAAAGATGCAGACTCAGCTGCTGCTTTCAGAGGGCTGGGATTACAGGCACCAAGTACACTGTTCCCTCAGTTCTGCCTCCTCTACATGTTCCAGTACACATAACTTTACATGTACACATATGTGGAATTCTCTGGTTTCTCGTTGTACTGGGCAGAGGCATCTTTGTGAAACTGTGGATGTTTTAAGGGTTGTAGATTGAAGCAGACAGAGAAAGTAGTTTTTTGAATCCGCCATGTTGCTGACTTCATGCCTCTCTTGTCTTTTTGACAATAGCCATCCTAACAGATGTGAGTTGATACTTCATTGTGGTTTTGATTTGCATTTCCCTGATGATTAGTGATGCTGAGCATGTTTTCATATACCTATTGGCCATTTGTATGTCTTTTTTTTTTAATTGAGATATGGTTGATGTAGAATATTATGTTACATCTTTTTTAAAATTTAGATATAGTTGATGTAGAATATGTTACAGGTGTACAATATAGTGACTCAATTTTTAAAGGTTATATTCCATTTATAGTTATTATTGGCTATAGTCCCTGTGTTGTATAATATATCCTTGTAGCTTATTTATTTCATACATAGTAGTTTGTACCTCTTAATCCCCTACTCCTATCTTGTCCCTCCCCCTTTCCCTCTCCCTACTGGTACTAATCTCTATATTTGTGAGCCTGTTTTCTTTTTGTTATATTCACTAGTTTTCTTTTTTAGATTTCACATATAAGTGATATACAGTATCTGTCATTGTCTGACATTTCAATTAGCATAAAACTCTCCAAGTCCATCCATGTTGTTGAAAATGGCAAAATTTCATTCTTTTTATGGCTGAGTAGTACCCCATTGTATGTGTGTGTGTGTGTGTGTGTGTGTGTGTGTGTGTGTGTGTGTGTGTTTATAGCACGTCTTCTTTGTCCACTCATGTGTTGGTGAACACTTAGGTCGCTTCCATATCTTGGCAATTGTAAATAATGGTGCTGTGAACATTGAGGTACAAGTATATTTTTGAATTAATGTTTTCATTTTTTTGGATACATATCCAGGAGTTGAATTACTGAGTCATATGGTAGTTCTAATTTTAGTTTTTGAGAAACCTCCATACTGTTTTCCACTGTGGCTGCATCATTTACATTCCCAACAACAGTGTATGAGAGTTCCCTTTTCTCTACATCCTTGCCAACATTTGTTAATTGTGTCCTTTTTGATGATAGCAATTCTGACAGGTGTGAGGTGATACCTCACTGTGGCATTAATTTGCATTTCTCTGATGATCAACAATGTTGAGCATCTTTTCATGTGTCTGTTGGCCATCTGTATGTGTTCTTTGGAAAATGTCTATTCAGGTGTTCTGCCCATTTTTTACTCAGTTTTTTTGTTTTTTTTGATGCTGACTTGTATGAGCTGTTTATATATGTTAGATGTTAACCCCTTATTGGCCATATCATTAGCAAATATTTTCTCCCATTCAGTAGGCTGTCTTTTCATTTGGTTGATGGTTTCTTTTGCTGTGCAAAAGCTTTATGTCTGATTAGGTCCCATTTGTGTATTTGTGCTTTTATTTCCTTTCCTTTAGTAGACAGATCCCAAAAAATACTGCTATGATGTATGTCAAAGAGCATTCTGCCTATGTTTGCGTCTAGGAGTTTTATGGTTTCTGGCCTTACGTTTAGGTCTTTAATGCATTTGGGGCTTATCTTTGTATATGGTGTGAGAAAAAATGTTCTAATTACATGTACATGTCCAGTTTTCCTAGCACCACTTATTGAAGAGACTGTCTTTTCTCTATTTTATATTCTTGCTTCTTTTAACATAGATTAATTGATCATAAGTTTGTGGGTTTATTTCTGGGCTCTCTATTCTGTTCCATTGTTCTATGTGTCTGTTTGTGTGCCAGTACCATCCTGTTTTGATTACTATAGCTTTGTAGTGTAGTCTGAAATCAGGGAACATGATTCCTCCAGCTCTGTTCTTCTTTCTTAAGATTGCTTGGCTACTTGGAATCTTTCATATCCACAGATTTTTTAAATTATTTGTTCTAGTTCTGTAAAAATTATGGATTGTACTGAACCTCTAGACTGCCTTGGGTAGCATGATCATTTTAACAATATTAATTCCTCCAACCCATAAACACAGTATATCTTTCCATCCATTTGTGTCATCCTCAGTTCCTCTCTTCAGTGTCTTATAGTTTTCTGAGAATAGGTCTTTTATTTCCTAAGTTAGATTTATCCCTAGGTATTTTATTCTTATTGATGCAATTGAAAATGGGATTGTTTCCTTAACTTCTCTTTCTGATAGTTTGTTGTTAGTGTATAGTAATGTAACAGATTTATGCATATTATTTTGTATCCTGCAACTTTGCTGAATTAATTGATGTGCTCTAGCAGTTTTTTAGTGGCACGAATAGAATTTTCTATTTATAGTATCATGTTGTTCATGGTGACATTTTTACTTCTTCCTTTTTAATTTGGATTCCTTTTATTTATTTTTCTTCTCTGATTGCCTTGGCTAGGACTTCCTAAATGATGTTGGATAAAAGTGGCAAGAGTGGGCATCCTTATCCTGATCCTGATCTTAGAGAAAATGCCTCAGCTCTTCACCATTAAGCATGATGTTACCTGTGGGCTTATCATATGTGGCTTTTATTATATTGTTATGTTCTCTTTACATGGAATTAGTGGAGAGTTTATCATACATGAATATTGAATTTTGTCAAAAACTTTTTCTGCATCTATTGAGATGATCATGTGGTTTTTATTCTTCAGTTTGTTAATGTAGAGCACCACACTGATTGATTGGCAGATACTGACCCTTCCTTGCATAGCTGGGCTAAATCCCACTTGATCATGGTGTAAGACCCTTTTAACGTATTGTTGGATTTGTTTTGCTACTATTTTGTTGACAACTTTTGCATGTATGTTCATCAGTGGTATTTGGCCTATCATTTCCTTTTTTGTGATATCTTTGTCGGTATTTGGTATGAGGGTGATGCTGGCCTCATAGAATGAGTTCAAAAGTGTTCCTTCCTCTGCAATTTTTTAGAATACTTTCAGAGAAATAGGTGTTAACTCGTCTCTAAATGTTTGCTAGAATTCACCCATGAAGCCATCTGGTCCTGGTATTTTGCTTTTTATAGTATTGATTCAATTTCAGTACTGGTAATTGGCCTGTTCACATTTTCTATTTCTTCTTGGTACAGTCTTGGGAGATTGTACACTTCTAGGAATTTGTCCATGTCTTCTAGGTTGTCCACTTTATTGGCATATAGCTGTTGGTAGTAGTCTCTTATAATCCTTTGTATTGGGACTTCCCTGGTTGGCTCTGTAGTTAAGAATCTGCCTGCCAATGCAGGGGACACAAGTTCAATCCCTCGTCCAGGAAGATCCCACATGCCACAGAGCAACTAAGCCCATGCACCACAACTACTGAGCCTGCACTCTAGATCCTGTGAGCCACAACTACTGAACCTGTGAGCCACAACTACTGAAGCCCACACACCTAGAGCCTGTGCTCCACAACAAGAGAAGCCACCACAATGAGAAGCTCGCACACCACAACAAACAGTAGCCCCCACACACCACAACTAGAGAAAGCCCACATGCAGCCAATAAATAAAAATAAATAAATAAAAAATTCTTTGTATTTCTGTGGTGTTTTTAATGTCTCCTTTTTCACTTCTAATTTTATTGATTTGGTCCTTCTCTCTTTTTTCTTCATAAGTCTGGCTAAAGGTTAATCAATTTTGTTTAATTTTTCAAGAAACCAGCTCTTAGTTTCATTGCCTTTTTCTATTTTTTTATCTCTATTTCACTTATTTCTGCTCTGATCTTTATGATTTCTTTCCTTCTACTTACTTTGGGTTTTCTTTGTTATTCTTTTTCTAGTTCCTTTAGGTGGAAGATTAGGTCCTTTGAGATTTTTCTTATTTCCTGAGGTAGACTTATAACTGTCATAAACTTCCCCCTAAGAACTGCTTTTGCTGCAACCCATAGGTTTTGGATCATTGTGTTTTCATAGGTCTCCATATGTTTTTTTGATGTCTTTTATTATTGCTTCAGTGATCCATTTAGTAGCATATTGCTTAGCCTCCATGTGTTTATGTTTTTTGCAGTTTTTTTCTTGTAGTTTATTTCTAGTCCCATAGCTTTGTAGTCAGAAATGATTCTTGATATGATTTCAATTTTCTTAAATTTATTGAGGCTTGTTTTCTGGCCTAGCATGTGATTTATCCTAGAGAATGTTCTTTGTGTACCTGAAAAGAATGTGTATTCTGTCGTTTTCAGACAGAATGTTTTATATCTCTTAAGTCCATTTGCTCTGATGTGTCATTTAAGGCCAGTTTTTCTTTACTGATTTTCTGTCTGGATGACCTGTCCATTGATGTAACTGGGGTGTTAAAGTCCCCCACTATTATTGTGTTCTTGTGGATTTCTCCCTTTATGTCCATTAATATTTGTTTTATGTATTGAGGTGCTCCTATGTTGGGTACATATATATTTACAATTGTTATACCTTCTTCTTGGATTGATCCCTTCATTATGTACTGTCCTTCTTTGTCTCTTGTAACAACCTTTATTATTTTATCATTTTGTCTGATTTAAGTATTGATACCCTGGCTTACTTTTGATTTCCATTTGCATGGAATAGCTTTTTCCATCCCCTCATTTTCAGTCTTTTGTGTCTTTAGATCTGAATTGAGTCTATTGTAGGCAGCATATATACAGATCTTGTTTTTGTATCCATTCAGCCATTCTATATCTTTGAATTGAAGTATTTAGTCCATTTACATTTAAGGTAATTATTGATATGTGTGTACTTATTACCACTTTGTTAATTGTTTTGGGGTTGTTTTTGTAGGCCTTTTTTCTTTCCTTTCTTCTTTTGTTCTCTTCTCTTATGATTTGGTGACTATCTTTTGGATTTCTTTTCCTTTTTTGTATGTATAGCTATCATAGGTTTTTGATTTGTGGTTACCATAAGGTTTTTATATAGCCAGATGTGTGTGTGTGTGTGTGTGTGTATCTGTTTTAAGTTGCATTCTCTTAATTTCAAATGCATTGTAACAAATATGCATTTGTACTCTCCTCCCCTCATGATTACTGTTTTTGATATCATATTTTACACTTATTCTGTGTATCCCTAAATTGCTTATTGTGGATATAGATGATTTCACTACTTTTGTCTTTTAACCTTCCTACTAGCTTTCTGCATGGATTATTTCCTACATTTACTGTATGTTTGCATTTATTGATGAGCTTATTCATTTCATAATTTTCATGTTTCTAGTTGTGGCCTTTCCTTTTTTACTTAAAGAACTTCCTTTAACATTTCTTTTAAGGCTCGTTTGGTGGTGCTGAATTCTTTACCTTTCACTTGTCTGTGAAACTTTTGATCTCTTCATCAAATCTCAGTGAGAGCCTTGCTCACTGGAGTATTCTTGGTTGCAGATTTTTCCCTTTCATCACTTTAAATATATCATGCCACTGTATTTTGTTCTGCAGTTTCTGTTAAAAAGTCAGCTGATAGCCTTATGGAAGTTCCCTCCTTTGTTATTTGTTGCTTCACCCTTCCTTGTTGCTTTTAATATTCTCTCTTTATCTTTAATTTTTGCCAGTTAAATTTCAATGTGTCTTGGTATGGTCCTCTTTGTGTTGACAATCGTTTTATTTCTTAATCAGACTTAGAGTAGGTTGATATATTTTATTGATGTTTTCAAAGAGTCAGTTTGGAATTTATTTATTATTTCCATTGCATTTTTGGCTTTCTATTTCCTTGAATTTATTTTTATAATGATTGACTCAGTCTTTCCTTTTGGGGAGAATTTTTTTATTGTTTCCTAACATTTAGTAAAATGAGCTCATACTTTTCTGTCTTACTTCTTTAATTAAAAAACTTATAAAGGCGTTTATAGATGAAAGCTCTGCTCTGAGTAAAACATCTACGGAAATAACAAAATTTGATTTGATGTCTTCTTTCTTTAATTCCTTCGTGGATGTTATGTAAATTACCTTTTTGTTTCTATTTGAGTCAAAAGAAATCTAAAACATCCTCCTTAATTTCAAACTACATAAGATTTGGTAACTTTTCATTAATTATTTCTAAAACTACTGGACAATGGACAATGTGGACTGCAATATACTTATGATTTTAATATATTAAATGATTTTTGTGCCAAACAAATGACTAATTAATATAAATATTTCAAAAATTTATTAAAAATTCTCATTCTCTAACTGGGGAAATGTATGATATTACAGTTAATAAGTAATTTATGTTCATTGATTGATTCAGTTCTCTGTCTTCTACAAGAATCTAAGATTGGTGTAGGTGTAAAGCAAAAGAATCAGAAGTGAATACCCATAAATTTAATTAGTGCTTATTTTGACATGGTCCATTTACATCAGTGATTTTCTTTTTTGGAGAACATTTCTTTATTTCCTCAATCCTTTTACAAGTAAAAAGTATTTTCTGCTGAGAAATGGTAGCATATCAATAAATAATAAAGAAAATATCTTAAGATATATAGAAGGAGAAGAAAGCTATTTAATGACATTGGAAAATCCTTCTACTGCAATCTTAAATGAGACCCATAACAAGCATAAACTACATTAAAAAAAAGTCTATTATGATAGAAGTGTGTCATTCCATGTGACACATCATTTTAAATAGGGTGAAGAGCACTAAATAGGCCCTACGTTGGGTTTAGAGAAGGGTTATTTCAGTGTTAAGATAAAAATATTATCAGAATCTCTGAAAGCCTCAAAGAAAAGTTATATGGCTACAGATATCCTCTTCTATGCTTCAAACTTCCAGCATTTTCTTCTCTCTCTTAAACTTGGATATGTCAGACTTACCCCTTGAGATATAAAATTTGATACCATTTATACTGAATATAAAATGCTGAGTGAAGAAAAGAAGAAATGCTTAGGCTAGGTAGAGTGGAAATGTAATTTCTGAAAGAACAAGATGTTTGATGAGGGTGGGTGGTTTTAGGCCTCAATTTGATCTCAGATGGAAAACTAAAGCAAAAGTGTAGCAGCTTGAGCAAGTTTCCTCAAACTGGACAAAATGCTCTACAGCTACTTGTCTTGGTTCTTTTGTCTCTGTGGTGTTTTTTTGAACAGAAAGGGCGGGAGAAGAGAGTTGAGGACAGGGCCTGTTGGTATATCTGGAGCACTACTGCCATCGTGCGGAAATAGTTTCAAAACACCCCACGTTGTTACAGCTTCCTTCCTGTGAGGTCCACCAATCAAGGAAGGTCTGACCTATGAGGAAGTAGAACAGGCTTGGGCTCCCAGCTGAACCTCCTTGCCTTCTCTTCTAAGGCCTTACTGGAGACCTGGATGTTGGGAGTATCTTGGCATAGAACCGGGAGGGTGAGGGGGCCTAGAGTAAGCCAGCTGCCACCAAGAGGTCAAGGCACAGGAAGTTGTAGGTTGGAGCCTTGGCTTGGGTCCTTTGTGTCTGAAGTGTAGGCAAGAGGATTGTTTGTTCCATGGGCAGTTTAGCAGCATCTGGTATGCTTGTGGGTCACAGATCACACAAAATTCTGGAGCCCAGTGTAACTTTGGCTAACATAATAGACTTACACATCCCAGTGAGGTTGCCAAATGGAGAGAAAGACCCAAAAGTATTCTCTAGGTCTAGAGGGAGAAGGCAGCTACAGTAGATTTATAGCTGATTACTAGGCCTAGATAAAACGCTTGATGGAGTCTTGATCTTATCTCAGGTATGACAAGAGGAAGCATCTTCATCTCCAACCAGCTATGAAGCAGGAACAGAGAATATGAGTAATATAATGTGATTAGTTGTCTCAGGCCTCAAGAGTCTTACGTCCTCCCTTCTTGTGACACTTGAGAGATCAAGAGTCCATCTGAGGTAGATTTTTTTTCTTCAGCTAGCCAAAATTAGACTGGGCACCTTACCCTCTACTTCTAATCAGGCCCCTTTTGCTCCAGGCAATGGGGCTCCAGAATATGCGACTTGGGACTCACAGCAGTCAAACCAAACGCTGCTAAATTTCCCTTGGAATAGGCCTGTCCATTGTTCTCTAACACTTTAACCAAAGGAACCTGAGTCCCATATCACAGGGATACCACATGAAAGCCTGTTAACTCTGGCTTCAAGGGGCAGGAACAGGAGACAATGCCTACATGAGCCTACATTTGTCTTTGTGTGAATTCCAGTCCTACCCATATTGAGAGGAAACCTAGGTCTCACCCCATAACTTCCTGTGCCTTGACCTCCTGGCGGCAGCTGCCTTACTCTAGGCCCCCTCACCCTCCCGGTTCTATGCCAAGATACTCCCAACATCCAGGTCTCCAGTAAGGCCTTAGAAGAGAAGGCAAGGAGGTTCAGCTGGGAGCCCAAGCCTGTTCTACTTCCTCATAGGTCAGACCTTCCTTGATTGGTGGACCTCACAGGAAGGAAGCTGTAACAACGTGGGGTGTTTTGAAACTATTTCCGCACGATGGCAGTAGTGCTCCAGATATACCAACAGGCCCTGTCCTCAACTCTCTTCTCCCGCCCTTTCTGTTCAAAAAAACACCACAGAGACAAAAGAACCAAGACAAGTAGCTGTAGAGCATTTTGTCCAGTTTGAGGAAACTTGCTCAAGCTGCTACACTTTTGCTTTAGTTTTCCATCTGAGATCAAATTGAGGCCTAAAACCACCCACCCTCATCAAACATCTTGTTCTTTCAGAAATTACATTTCCACTCTACCTAGCCTAAGCATTTCTTCTTTTCTTCACTCAGTTTTACCTGTCCAGTACTTTCCCATGGCATCAAATTGTCTCCTTCAACGGATATATTAGGTAGATCAGACAGAAAAAGAAGAAATCCCCTGAAGCCTGGACATCTTCTCAAACCAACAATTCACAAATTCAAGTGATCTTTGACCTGGACCATCGTGCAGACAACCTGGGAGCATTTCTGCATTTCGTCACCTTTAAGGTTAAATTTTAAGTAACAATTTGGCAAGAGCCATAAAAAGAGGTGCCAGACAGCTATCATTACTGCATGCCATAAATGACATGATACATATAATTGCATATGAATAAATTCCAATTAGAAATTAGAGTTTTGTCTCATGGTTTCGTCATTTAATGTTAGAACAGTTTTTTCCCATACCATTAAATATTATTCAACCACTTCCTTTGACTTTATGGTGTTTGTGTGTGTTTGTGTGTGTCTGTATGTGTTAGTTACACTTCATCTCTTAGATATAAGATTTACAATATTTTTTCATTAGTAAATGAAAGAATAGTGCATGCCAAGGATCTGGAAAATAACCATGTTATGATCAAGAAGAAAACCACTCTTAAAACCTGTTAAGACAACTGATAACCTTTTTGATTATTTATATCATATGTGTAAATATATAAACATTTCTAGATTTAGTTTCACACAAAATATAAGTCTGTATTAATATTGGATTTATGCATACAGTGTGATTTGGATCAGACCAGATGTTTGCTCTACAAAAGTATTGAGGAGAATGAATATGAATGTTATCAATAATGTACCTTGTTTGTCAATATTTAAAACCTTCACTTTATACATATATAAAATTATAGATAGATAGATAGATAGATAGATAGATGATAGATAGATACATACATACATAGAGTTAAACACATATAAAAGTATACCTTAAAAAAAAAACTGATTTGGAAAAGAAGAAACAATTAGCAGTTTTCTTTTGCTTTTTGAAATTTTATACATACAGCACAAGGTGCATATTGGCTCTCTAGAATACACCTGTTCATGTGTTTGGATCAACATAATCACACATGTAGAGTAAAACATACTTTACTTGGCCATTTCTCTCATCTGCTCTTAGCAAACTTTTAGGGTTTGATCCTCAAAGTGCAACAGTTTGGTTTTCTCCCTAAAACACAGGAAGAAAATGTCTCTTCCTATCATGACAAAGAGAATGGAATTCAGGCTTTTTCAGGGCTGATGGGAATGCCTGGTGTAGCTCAAAAGAATCGATTAAAAAGAAAGAAAAAAAAAGTGGAATGATGGAATCGTTGCCCATCCATACTATCCACTCTTGCAAAGGAAACACTAATGAAATTTCTTAACTCCATCACTGAGACTTGGTTAGGTGGGATCACCTTAGGCTTCCATGCACTGCTAGGCACGTGGCCTCTAAAAAGACAGTCTGCAAAGAATGAACAAAACAGTCTTGAGCTGAAGGAATTCCACGTCTAGGACCAACCACATTTCTAGCTTCAGATACAGGACACTGTCGCCATACATATATATGGCTGTACCCTTTCAAGAAAATGGTCTTGTCAGACTATTTCTCCATAGGAGGCAGCTCCACTCCTCTGGTCTAGACTCTCCAAGTCTACCATAGGTGGAATAGGAGGGGGACATTAGAGATTATTTCTCTCTTTCACAGGACCTGGAGTCAATGAGGCATGTTTCTCAAAAGGATCTCTAAGAAACTTATACCTGCCAATGACATCAATGTCCACACACCTCAGTGAACTCAACCATGATCAGACTGAAGGAGAGCTAGGAACAAGTGAGGATGTCACAAAAGCCAGTTCTCTTCCCCTAGTACTGATGGAAGCTTACTTTTCAAAGTAAAATGCCTGCCTGGGTCATCAGAGTCCAGGAAGGATCATACCTAAAAACATCGTGACCACTAGAAGGTCACAACAAAGAACTGGACTGACATTACTTCCTTCCTTTTTAAGAATTCAGATACTGACATACAGAGATTAAGAAGAATGGCACAAGGAGAGATGAACCCATGGATTTTTAGCCACCCTTTTGATTCCACCATTATTAGCCATGAAGTATCTAGAGGTCTCCATACCAAGAGGATGAATATCTTATAAGGTTATTAAGGTATCTTCATCAGGAACTGCCTATGAAGCTGGCACAGAGAACACTAACTAGTATTGATGAGGAAACTGAAACTTCCATACTTGTAATTGCTTACTCTCCTCTATCTTGCAAAGGCCTGCTCCCCACTCTCAGTTAAACAGTAAAATGAATTACTAAGAGTGATCGGATAAGGGAAGAATGTCTCCCTCTCAGGCACGCATCCCAAGCCTTTGAGACCCTTTGCACATGGACTTGTTAAGTGACCATTAACTTCAACCTGCAACCAACATGAGAATGCAAATTGTGACCTTAGTCCTGATAGGAATGGAATGTCCAGCTGCTACAAGTTCCTGTTAGGACCCCCTACCATGTACGTAACCCATGGCAACTCCCAAGCTCTGTAACTGCCCATGACCTATAGTAATTTGTAGCCAATCAGTTTGTACCAATTATAGCTGTATGTTTTAACCTATATAAGGAGAAGACTCCCCTGAAACGGGGCCCAGAATTTTGGAGCCTTAGCGCCTCTGGGTCCGCCGGCTCAATAAACCTGAGTTCTCCAACTCTCCGAGTGTTGTGGTTGGTTTCTCGTGGGATCGGTTTTTTCTGCAACAGTATGAGGTAAATAATGTTTCCTGAGGCCTAAATAATGCCATCCCTTTTCAGGGAAATACCAACCCCAAGAGCCACCTCTCTGCCCTCCTTGCAAGAACTGCGATAACAGGGAACCTGCAAAGCCACAAAAGCCTCCAACTGGTGCATGGGCTCAGAGGATTCCTCAGGGCCTTCCATTACATTCCTGGCTTTCATCCACGTGAGCAATTCCAGTCTCCTAGAAGATGTTCTGGCCCACACCAGCAAGTCAGTGTATTCCCATTCCTTCTAACACAGGTCCTTCTAGCTCCAGGCAATGGTACTTCAGACTTTTGGTCTGCCTCAACTCCATCAGTGACATGGGCTATTTAGCACTGGCTGCTTGGCACTGGCCAGTCCACTGTGCTCTGTCACTGCTGCCACAATGGGCCCAGGCCTCATAATACACAGGTAGCCAGCAGACCTAAACCCCAAGGGTACATTCACAAGACAAATGCCCCCAGCTTCTGCTCTTGGCTCTAAGTCCTACCCACATTGTTAGGAAACTGAGGCCTCACCTCCCTACTTCCTGTGCCTGGACCTCCTGGCAGCAGCTGGCTGGCTCCTGGGTCCTTGCCCCTCGCTGATCAGAAACTAAGCCAAGAATAATCCTTTTCAGGGAAATACCAACCCCAAGAGCCACCTCTCTGCCCTCCTTGCAAGAACTTGCAAGAACACCGACTCTGTCCATGGCTCCTGCCAGACTGCAGAGAAAACCGTAGTGAGGCCAGGCCTAGGGTTCAAGTTCTGTGTAGCCTTCCATTGGTCTGCCTCCCCTCCACTGCTAGGCCAGGCAATGGTACTTTAGACTTTTGGTCGACCCGATCAAACTATTTCCGCACGATGGCAGTATTGTTCCAGAACAGCCAAGTAGCCCTGCTCCAGGCATTCTTCTCCCGCCCTTGGAGTTTGAAAAAACACCATGCAGAGACAAAGACACCAGGAAATATGGCTGCCTTGTATTTTACTCTGTTTGAGGAAACCTGCTCGTACTCTTGCATTTAATTTTTGGTTTCCGTGGGATTTCAAACTGAGATCTAAGCCACCCAACCTCATTGGGCATCTTCTTTTTCCAGATTTCAATTTATACTTGACCAAGTCTTCTCACATTTGCTCTTCTTCACTCAGCATTTTATCTCCAGCATTTTTTCATGCTATCAAATTGTTTGGGGGTATCAAGGGGCAAACCTCAGGGATCCATGCCTAAGAGAGAAAAGAAAATGATTATAGCTTAGAGCTTGGAGAAGAGCAAATGTAGGCAACAGACCACGTGGTTATTATCCTGTCTCACTTCCCACATTCCCTGGGGTCTGCTTGTATTAGGCCTTGTGTGTAGAGTTGGAGAAGCCATTTGGGGGAGCTCTAGGAAGGATGTCCACATACCTCTTAAGACTCAATGCCAGACAATGCCCTACTAAGAATGATACATTCTTAAATGACTATAAATTTAAATCAGGTGGGACACATTATTTTGTCTCATGGTGTCATCATATAACATTGGATAACAAGCATTTTTTCATGTCATTAAATGCCCTTAGAGTTTATTGTGTATGTTTGTCACTGTTTTTTACTTAAAGATTAGTCATAATATTTTGTCATTAGTAAGACACAGAGCTTGTTTTTATTTTGCACAAAGTCTTTAGCAGCACCTTATATCATTTACACATATCCATATTAATATATCTTTCTGAGTTCTTGAATTTTCTTATATTTTATTCTAGAAAATGTTCCAGAAATTATAAAGTCAAAAATATATGGTAGGTCATTCACAGTGAGAAGAAATAACCACTTTCAAAATGTCTTTGCCATGCATTATCATCCCTTGGCTATGTACGTAAAACATGTGCTGTTATAAAATAATGTTCAAATTCCCCAGTACTATGATTGTTAAAACAGTTTTTTATCACTTATAGCTTGAATGCTTTTCAAATATCATTAATATATCTTTGGAATACTGACATGTTTAAAAATATTGCCACTTTGAAAATTTGAGCTAAAGTTCATGTAACATAAAATTAACCATTTTAATGTGTATAATTCAGTAACATTTAGTACATTCGAAATGTTGTGCAAGTATTATCTCTGTATGCCTCCAAATAATTTTCATTATCCCAAACGAAACCCTAGATCCATGAAATAGATTTTCTCCATTACCCAATTCGCCCAGCCCCTGGCAAATACTAATTTGCTATCTGCCTCCATTGGATTTACCTACTCTAGTTATTTTATAAAATGGAACCATACAATATGTGGCCTTTCCTGTCTTTCCTTTCCCACTTAGCATAATGGTTTCAAGGTACATCCATGTCATAATATACATCAGTACTTCATTTCTTTTTATGGCTGATTAACATCCATTTTATATATCACATCTTGTTTATCAGTTCATCAAGTGATGGACATTTTGCTTGTGTCCACCTTTGGCTCTGCTATGAGTATGTGTATATATGTGTACTTGTGTTAAGTACTTGTTTTCGATTCTTTTGGGTATATACCTTGGAGTGGAATTGCTTGCTCATATGATAATTTTTTTTTCCATTCCTTCGTCTGCTTCCCTTGTCACACCATTAGCAATATCCCTGGGTAAGTGACCTAGGATTAAGGATTAAGTTTAAAAACCATCTTGGCATTTTTCTAATTGCATTGGTTGGACGTAGACTGAGATTTCATTAAATATTTAATTGTATTTGTTTTGCTGCAGGGTAAATTCTAAAAGAACTCCAAATGGCCTTTTCTTTTCAAAGTTCACCAGCAATTCTTACTATTCTCAAATGAAAGATCCTGCCTTCAGACACAAAGTTATGATAGTAAAAGTCTTGAAATAACTTTGTGCCATATGGTAATTCTATGTTTAAATCTTTGAAGCACTGCCAAACTGTTTTCCATAGCAGCTGCACATTTTGAATTCCGCAGGCACTGCATGTATCTTCCAATTTCTCCACATCCGTGTCAATACCTGTACTTTTCTTTCTTTCTTTTATTTTATGTTTTTACATCATAGTGGGCATGAAGAGGTATCACTTGGTGGTTTTAATTTACATTTCTATTTGGACTGTTATGTATCTTTTCATGTGCTTGTTGCCCATTTATGTATATTTAGAGAAACGTATATTCAAGTCCTTTTCCTATTTTTTAAAATTGGGTTGTCTTTTCGTTCTTGAGTTCTTTATATACTGTGGATACTAGAACTTTGGGAGATAAATAATTTGCAAATGTTTTCTCCCATTTTCCAAATTCTTTTTACTTTCTTGATAGCGTCCTTTGATGCACAAAATTTGTTGTTGTGGGTTTTTATTTTTTCAATTTTGATGAATTTCTTTTCCTTTTTTTCTTTCTTTTTTCTTTTTCTGTTCTTCTAGTGACATATCTAAGAAACCATTATCAAATCCAAGGTCATGAAGCTTTGTCCGTATATTTTTCACTAAAGTTTTATAGTTTCACCTCTTACATTTAGACCTTTCACCCATACTGAAGTTAATTATTTCATATGGTGTGAAGTAGGTGTCTAAAGTCATTCTTTTGTATGTGGGTAGCCAGTTGTCTCAGCATCATTTGTCAAAGAGACTATTCTTTGCCCTTTGAATTACCTAGGTACCTTTTTCGAAAACCAGCTGACTGTAGTGTATGGGTTGATTCTGCACTCTCAGTCTATTTGTTGTTCCACGTGTCTATTTTTATTGGAGTATCACAGTGCTTTGATTACTGTAGCTTTGTAGCAAGTTTTGAAATATGGAAGTCAGTCCTCCAGCTTGGTATTTCCTATTCAAGATTATTTTGGCTACAGAAGTCACTTGCAATTCCATAGGAATTTTAAGATTAGCTTTTTCCATTTCTGCAAAAACAGTTGTTGGGATAATGACAGGAATTACATTGAATCAGTAGATCCCCTTGGGTAGTATTGCCATCTTGACAATATTTAGTCTTCCAACCCATGAATAAAGAATATCTTTTTATTTATGTAGGTCATCTTTGTCAGTCATTTTCAACGTACAAGTCTTGTACTTCTATAGTTAAATATTGACCTGAGTATATTATTCATTTTGATGCTATTGTAAATGGAATGGTTTTAATTTCATTTTCAGATTGTTCATTGCTAGTTTATACAAATAACGACTGATTTCTGTGAGTTGGTTTTCTATACTATAGTACTTGCTGAATTCATTAGTCAGCACTCATTATTTTTTGGCGATTTCTTAGAATTTTCTTTATATGTAATCATTTTATCTGTGAAGAAAGATAACTACTACTTCCTAATTTGGATGCCTTTAATACATGTATCATTCCAAGTAGGGCATTGTCTGGCATTGAGTCTTAAGAGGTATGTGGACATCCCTCCTAGAGCTCTCCCAAATGGCTTCTCCAACTCTACACACAAGGCCTAACACAAGCAGACCCCAGGGAATGTGGGAAGTGAGACAGGATAATAACCACGTGGTCTGTTGCCTACATTTGCTCTTCTCCAAGCTCTAAGCTATAATCATTTTCTTTTCTCTCTTAGGCATGGATCCCTGAGGTTTGCCCCTTGATACCCCCAAACAATTTGATAGCATGAAAAAATGCTGGAGATAAAATGCTGAGTGAAGAAGAGCAAATGTGAGAAGACTTGGTCAAGTATAAATTGAAATCTGGAAAAAGAAGATGCCCAATGAGGTTGGGTGGCTTAGATCTCAGTTTGAAATCCCACGGAAACCAAAAATTAAATGCAAGAGTACGAGCAGGTTTCCTCAAACAGAGTAAAATACAAGGCAGCCATATTTCCTGGTGTCTTTGTCTCTGCATGGTGTTTTTTCAAACTCCAAGGGCGGGAGAAGAATGCCTGGAGCAGGGCTACTTGGCTGTTCTGGAACAATACTGCCATCGTGCGGAAATAGTTTGATCGGGCCGACCAAAAGTCTAAAGTACCATTGCCTGGCCTAGCAGTGGAGGGGGGGCAGACCAATGGAAGGCTACACAGAACTTGAACCCTAGGCCTGGCCTCACTACGGTTTTCTCTGCAGTCTGGCAGGAGCCATGGACAGAGTCGGGGTCTTGGCTTAGTTTCTGATCAGCGAGGGGCAAGGACCCAGGAGCCAGCCAGCTGCTGCCAGGAGGTCCAGGCACAGGAAGTAGGGAGGTGAGGCCTCAGTTTCCTAACAATGTGGGTAGGACTTAGAGCCAAGAGCAGAAGCTGGGGGCATTTGTCTTGTGAATGTACCCTTGGGGTTTAGGTCTGCTGGCTACCTGTGTATTATGAGGCCTGGGCCCATTGTGGCAGCAGTGACAGAGCACAGTGGACTGGCCAGTGCCAAGCAGCCAGTGCTAAATAGCCCATGTCACTGATGGAGTTGAGGCAGACCAAAAGTCTGAAGTACCATTGCCTGGAGCTAGAAGGACCTGTGTTAGAAGGAATGGGAATACACTGACTTGCTGGTGTGGGCCAGAACATCTTCTAGGAGACTGGAATTGCTCAAGTGGATGAAAGGCAGGAATGTAATGGAAGGCCCTGAGGAATCCTCTGAGCCCACGCACCAGTTGGTGGCTTTTGTGGCTTTGCAGGTTCCCTGTTATCGCAGTTCTTGCAAGGAGGGCAGAGAGGTGGCTCTTGGGGTTGGTATTTCCCTGAAAAGGATTATTCTGTTCCTGTGATTTAAGATGAAAAGCAAACTGTTGTACCTTGAGGATCAGAATATAAGGTTTCTACAACCAAGTAAAAGAAATGGCAAAACAAATTGTATTTTATTCTACTTCTACCATATGTGATAAGTTTGAACCAAACACACAAACATTTATGTATTCTATAATGCCAATATTCACATTGGGACTTATGTTTAAAAATTTGAAGAAAAAAATTAATGGTGTCTTCACTTCTAAATTAATGTTTTTGTGGGTGTACTTTCAAGTTTTGCCCATATATTTAGTGAAGGCTTGAAATGTTAACAAGGCTTAATTTTTATAATATTCTGTATAAAATTATATTCTCTAAAAATGACACACAGCACTATCCACATAATAGAATGATTAAATATCTTGCTCATATACTCAAGGGTTTTAATAAATTATTACTTCACACAAAATCCAATCATCTATATTTAGTGACATTTAAGTAGCCTCTAAATATAACACCTCAGAAAGTGATAGGATGAATATCAAACCACAAGGAAATTCCACATAAATGATGTCATTTGAAATCCATAACAAACAAAACTTTCATGCACATACATACTGGCTATTCCCTTTAAAAATATAATATAAATGGAACAATCAGAATGCAGTAAATTAAAATATTGAGTTTCTACTGAGCTTTTGCCAATAGAGAATGTCCTTCATTTACTTCTTTATAATTGTTCAATTTTGTTTCTTTGCCAGATGCTTAAATATCCTTAGGAATTTGTGTGGGTGATGATTGGAATGATGATGGTATGTGTTAAAATTCATTGAACTGTGCAATAAAAAATCTGTCTTACTCTATGATGCTTTAAAAATAAGATTATACATGTAAGTTCAAAAATAATAAAATAAAATATCCTTAGAATTTGAGCAACAGTAAAGAAGTGTTATGAGATTTAGCAATAAAGTTTTATCAGTTACCTCATGAACAGTTAATGTCATTGAAATTTCCTGTTACCTAATATTGTGTGAAACATCCATGACACTAAATTCTACCTATTGTATTATCAGGATGGAATTGAACAAAGATTTGAAGTGACTGTCTATGCATGTACGTTTTTGTTTGTTTGGAACACTCCTTTGTTCAAATAAGGGAGTATATTGATGGGCCTACATCTATTTACTTAAATGGTGTCAGCTTCTGTGATCAATCATGTATAATATGTGAATGTATTTATCTATCAAGTTGGTAATGGTGGTTGCCTCAGGAAAGTGGGATTTGTGATCAAGTGCTTCTATTTGTCCTTCAAAGATTTGTGAATTTTTGATCCACGTGAGCAATTCCAGTCTCCTAGAAGATGTTCTGGCCCACACCAGCAAGTCAGTGTATTCCCATTCCTTCTAACACAGGTCCTTCTAGCTCCAGGCAATGGTACTTCAGACTTTTGGTCTGCCTCAACTCCATCAGTGACATGGGCTATTTAGCACTGGCTGCTTGGCACTGGCCAGTCCACTGTGCTCTGTCACTGCTGCCACAATGGGCCCAGGCCTCATAATACACAGGTAGCCAGCAGACCTAAACCCCAAGGGTACATTCACAAGACAAATGCCCCCAGCTTCTGCTCTTGGCTCTAAGTCCTACCCACATTGTTAGGAAACTGAGGCCTCACCTCCCTACTTCCTGTGCCTGGACCTCCTGGCAGCAGCTGGCTGGCTCCTGGGTCCTTGCCCCCTCGCTGATCAGAAACTAAGCCAAGACCCCGACTCTGTCCATGGCTCCTGCCAGACTGCAGAGAAAACCGTAGTGAGGCCAGGACTAGGGTTCAAGTTCTGTGTAGCCTTCCATTGGTCTGCCCTCCCTCCACTGCTAGGCCAGGCAATGGTACTTTAGACTTTTGGTCGGCCCGATCAAACTATTTCCGCACGATGGCAGTATTGTTCCAGAACAGCCCTGCTCCAGGCATTCTTCTCCCGCCCTTGGAGTTTGAAAAAACACCATGCAGAGACAAAGACACCAGGAAATAGGGCTGTTAGTACTCTTGCATTTAATTTTTGGTTTCCCTGGGATATGAAACTGAGATCTAAGCCACCCAACCTCATTGGGCATCTTCTCTTTTTCCAGATTTCAAGCCCTTTTGGCCAAGTATGTATAATTAACATATACTCAATAATTAAATAACAAATTCATTTTCTTTCTTTACAACTTCAAAATCTTTTATGTTATTTTCACAAATTATATCTTCCTACATTGCATGCCCATTAACATAGATTTATAATTATTGCTTGTGTACTTGCCTTGCCTTTTAAATTACATAGGTAAATAAAAGATTAGAAAACAAAAACAGAGTTCCCTGGTGGTCCAGTGGTTAGGACTTGGTGCTCTCATTGCCATGGCCAGGGTTCAATCCCTGATTTGAAAAGTAAGATCTTGCAAGCAATATATACATATACATATATATATATATATATATATATATATAGGCTTTTATATGTATTTATTTAGTTACCTTTTTCTTTTTTCTTTATTTCTTCATATGACTTTCAATTACTGACTAGTGTCTTCATTTCACCTTGGATGACTTCCTTTTGCATTTCTGGTATTCTAGGTCTTCTAGTAACAAACTCCATCTGCTTTTCTTTTCTAGGAATGTCTTAGTTTCTCTTTAGTTTTTGAAGGTTAGTCTTGCTGGATGTGGAATCCTTGGTTGACAGGTTTTTTCTTTTTTTCCTTTTAGAATTTTAAATGCCTTTTGGCTTCCATGGTTTCTGAAGAGAAATCAACTGCAAATCTTCTTGAGGCTACCTTGTATATGATGATACCCTCTTCATGCTTACAAGATTCTTGCTATGTGGCTCTTGTAAGTTCCATCATAATGTGACTCATTTTGGATTTCTTTGTGTTTATCTTATAGTTTCTTGAGCTTCTTAGATGTGTATATTCATGTCTTTTATCAAATTTCTAGTGTGGGCCATTATTTCTTCAACTATTCTTTCTGCCTCTTTCTGTCTCTTCTCCTTTGGTAATATTATGTGTAAGATAATATACTAAATCATGCCCCACAGGTCTTGTAGGCTCTGTTCATTTTTCTTCATTATGTTTTGGTTCTGCTTCTCAGACTGGATAATCTCAATTGACCTAGTTTCAAGTTTCCTGATTCTTTCTCCTAACTGTTCAAATCTGCTGCTAGAATATTCTAGTGAATTTTTCATTTCAGTTACTGTAATTTTCAGTTCCACAATTTCTATTGTATTATTTTTTATAATTCTTTTTTATAATTTCTATGTCTTCATAGATATTCTGTATTTAGTGAGACATTGTTCTCCCCATTCTTTGTATTTAGTCTCCTTTATTCCTTTCACACCATATTTATTAAGTCCATTTCCTAGGCTTCATTCTAGACAATTTGAATTTATTCCTTTTTTTCACTGTGAATAGCCATACTCTTGTTTCTTCAGATGTCTCATTTTTTGTTGATGGTGAAAACTGAACATTTTGAATATTACAGTGCATCAACGCTGGAAATCAGATTTCTAGCCCAGAGGTTTAGTTGATGGTACTTGTTGTGGGTTGTTTTTTGCTTGCTTAGTGACTTTTCTCATTTATTTTTGTAATGTCTGTATTCTGTCATGTGTGGCCACTTTAGTATATGTTCTGTTAGCTTAGTGATCACTTAGTGTTCTGACAGACTTTCTTTAAACATCTGAAAAATACTGTCAGTCTTTGCAATTGGTTTTGCATTGGGGAACTCTTTCAATGATTATCCAGGCTGTTCACAACTCTACTTTACCCTTCACTTCTAGCTTGCAAGGAGCCTAAAGAGACATGAGACCTTAGGGTCTCAGGCCTTATCTGAGCAGTTGTTCAGCCCTGGGTATGTCTGTGGTTTTTTAATTTCTCCAGTACATACAAGAACTTTTAAAGTTCCTTCTTCTCCCACATATTTCCTTTCACATCCTCCTCCTTCCTGTGCTTCTCCATCTGTCTACACTGCTTGTCCTAACTATTGTCTCTTGTCCCAGGCTGCTCTGGCCAATACTTGTGCCTTTAAAGTATCTTAGTAAATGCCTTTCTTCAAGACAGCCCAGCCCTGGAAACACTCCAAGTAAATCAAAACAAAGGCAAGTTTTTGCACCAACCCTTCAGGGAGCCTCCAGATAGGTCAAAATGAACAACCACAATTCTTTTAGAGTAAAGTCCATATTGCTCCCTTAGGAACTAACATCATGCACCAGGCTGGCAAGAGACATCTTTAAGGCAATGTGATTTTGGGGGGGTGGTAGGTGGGGAATTTTAAATCCCACAGCCCTCTCTCACTGCAAAGTAGTCACTTCTTTCCTCACAACGCCATTTCTGGTTTTCTTAAGTTTTCAACTAGATCTATAGTTTTGTAAAATTGGATTCTGACACTTTTTGTCAACTCATTAGTTACTTTTATGAAGGGATGGATCAAGGGAGTTCCCTACTTCACCATCTTCAGTGACATCATTTTTGCCACGTGCTTTTTACAATGTACCTGCTACAACAGACATGTATGAAGAAGTGAGGCAAGGTCATGAGTAACGCTACTTCTGGCAGGGAACGATTTTTAAATATGCTCATTTTCAATTCTTTTCATTGTTTTGGTCCCTTATAAGTTTTAACATTTCTTAGTTTGGCTGGGTGGTTCTGCTTCTCTTCAGGCCCTCTGAACTACAGGCAATGGGCCTTTTAACATTTGGATGTACCCAAGTACTTTAGCAAGCATGCCTGCTTTTGTTATAATGCCACCTGGAACTGGCTGGTCTTTGGTGTCCTGACATTGTTGCTGTAAAATATCCATGCCCCATAATACCAGGATAGCACTTGAAAGCCTGCTACCTCTAGTTCCAAGGAGCAGGAACAGGAGACAAATGCTTACAGGAGCATGCATTTGTCTAATCCTGTCCACACTGGGTGGAGAACATGGCCTTGCCCATGACTTTCTATGCCTGGACCACCTGGCAGCTGCTGGCTCAGTTCTAGCCCTTCACTCTCTAAGTTGTACACCAAGATCCCACCAATGTTCAAGTATCCTGTAAGGCCATAGAAAAGAAGGCAAGGAGGCCCAACTTGGGGCTAAGCCTGTTCCAACTTCCCATGTACATGATCATCCTCAACTCTCTGCCTCAAGGAAAGGAAGTTTTTGGTGTTTTGAAATTACTTCCTCATGATGGCAGTAGTGCTCCAGATATGTAGGCAAGCCTGGTCCTTGAATTCTCATTTCCCACCCAACCAGTCTGAAAAAAATGCCACCAGGAGACAAAGGCACCAGGAAGTATGGTTGCCTTGTATTTTGCAGGGCTTTAAGAAACTTGCTCACACTGTTCTTTTGCTTTTGGTTTCCATCTGAAATCAAAACTGAGGCCTAAACTACCCATCCCCATCAAGTATCTTCTTTTGCAAGAACTCAATTTCTATTTGACCTAGTTTTGCCCTTCTTCAGCTTTACATCTCATGCCTTTTCCCAAGTTATCAAATAGTCTGCTTCTGAAGCCAAGTCTCAAGGAGTCAGGCCTAAGAGGAAGAACATTCCGGAAAATCAAGGGCAGCTTTTAGGGCATTTCTAGGCAACAACAATTGCTAATAATTATTGAGTATTTATTGAATACAATGTACCAGTAGATATTCCAAGGATCTTGGTAAGAATTCATATACTGATTCTTCACAACATTCCTCTGGGTAAGTAGTATGATTCTTGCCACCTAATAAATAAGGAAAGGTAGCACAGAAAGTTAAAAACATTTTCCAAGGTCACATAGCTAATAATAGAAACAATTTAAAAATCAGATTAGCCAAACTTCACAGCTTACACTCTTAAGCACTAGGGAGGCAAACTATAAGGTCACTTCTGAGGCACTTTGAGGAAGCCTCCCAACTTTTTCTGGTTTACTTGCATTCTCTAAGACTCAGGTGCAGAGAGGATTCAGGAACAACAGGTAAAACTAAGTCAGATTCTGTTGACCTTCTAATCATTAGTCCACTTGTTTCTCATGTTAAGCCCTTTCCACAATGTGTTGCTTTTTATTGCAAACCTTGAAACTTCCCAAAGCCCCCAATCTGATTTTTATTTGCTTCAGCAGGCCAAGCAATAAATTCCCACAAAGGCCCCACTTACACTCAGCTACCTGTAGATCTAAGGACTCCTTTGGCTCAGAAAGAGCAGATGAATTGGGAGTGGGGAGGAAAGGAGCCACATTCAGGTCCCAGTGTTTCAATAATCAGAAACTTGCTGACGTTGTTTAACTGTATATATGGTACATGTGTATTGACGTATTTTTCAGTATCTTGTTATATTAATTTTGGCTATTTACCAAATATTTCCATTATTCCTCCTGGACACTGGATCAGCAATATTAAGCCAAGGAACAGAGCCAAATCCACAGGTCAGATTAAAAAATATACCCCAACCTATCTCTGAAATGCTACCAGAACCCTCTATGGCACAACGTAAGCAGGGCTCATAAATAAAGCAAGACAGCCAGATTATGTAATCAATACAGGTCAAACATTTGAGGCACAGAGAAGTAGAGAAAAATAAAGAGTGGATAATGAGGAGGATATAAAGATAGCCAGCAGGAAAAAAAACTCCAACATATTATTCAAATTGTGTATAAAGATAAAATACATATAGTTTATAGTAATATTATAGGTTACTTTGTGTTCACTTATCTGAATTCCATATTAACTAAATATCCTATATTGAAAAATGGTTATTTTTCACAAGTAGAAAAACAGCCTTTTTTTTTTTTTTTTTTGCTCCACGGCGTGACTTGTGTTCCCCAACCAGGGAAGGAACCCATGCCCCATACAGTGGAAGCACGGAGTCCTAACCACGGGACCACCAGAGAATTCCCTTTTTTCATATTTTTAAATTACACTTTGGATAACTAAAGTATACTGTCAAAATGCTCATGAAATACAAAAGGGAAAAAGGTATAAAATGAAAAAGAGATGCAAGAAAATACCCAATTATTATAAACATATGTATATAAATTAAAATGTATCAATATATTTATGTAAATATAAAACATGGTAAGGATCAAATAAAGATGTAATCAATGTTTCTCTCAAGACTGGAATTACAAATACAGAGAACATTTCTTTTAGTTTGCCTTGGGAAGTCACAGTTTACAGCAGCAGTGTAACTTGGACAATAAATTATGTAAGCAGTTAGAGTACACAGTTTATATTCTGTACCTAATCATCAAACTCATTATTAAAAACACATCATTTTTATATTCTTATAAAGCATTAATACTTATGCCAAAATTAAAATATGGATATACATGAGGCATAAAAATATAAAGATAGAAGAAAAAGTCATATGATAGAATTGAGTCTTAACACATACATTCAAAAACCATGGGGTTGGTAGATGCAAACTATTACGTTTAGAATGCATAAAACAAAGTCCTAATGTATAGCACAGGAAAGTATACTCAATATCCTGTGATAAACCATAATGGAAAAGAATATTAAAAAAGAATGTGTATATGTGTATAACTGAGTCACTTTGCTAAACAGCAGAGATTGGCACAACATTGTAAATGAACTGTACTTCAATTAAAAAAATTTTTTTTAAAAAAAAACCTATGTACAGCTTGACCGTAAGTTCTGTTAAAAAGAAAACCACAGGCCCAAAATGGAGTCACTTATTCTAGGCCAAAGCCAGCAAACCAGGGCTTAATATCTAATCGAATTGAAGATTCAACCTCACACAGAAAGGTAGTCTTAACCGAAACAGTCAGTATCTTTCTCGTATCTTTCTCAACAGCACCAATAAGGTACTATGTTACATGGGCCCTCTCCATCCCCCAAAGGAAGATGAGGTAACCCATATAATAAAACCCTCCCCCACCAAAGGGAGAAGACCTGCTCTGAGATAATATTTTTCTCTGTTTATGACTTCCTCGTCCTACCTTTGAAAACCTTCCCCTTTCTGTAGCCCTTTGGAGCTCCCCTCTACTTGCTAGGTGGGGTGCTGCTTAATTCATGAATTAATACACAATAAAACCAATTAGATCTTCAAAATTTTCTCATTGGAACTTTGGTTTTTAGCAGTTCCTTAAATGAAAATAACTAAGCACGAATGCTTATTCTGAGTATCAGTTTCAAGCCACTGAAATATTTACTAGTGAGTTCTCCATCTGTAAAGACCGAGACGCCATTTTGGTTACTTTCTAAATATGTGCGTCAGAAAATGGAGGACTCCATAGGAGCCTGAGAAATGAGCCAAATCAAACACCATAAGGTCTAATGGCTGCAAATGGCTTCCTACAAGCTTTGAGATTCCAGCAATTTCTTTTTCTCTTGCAGTGATCCCTGAGACTTGAGCGCTGCATCAGAAAACTTGAAAATGCGAAAAATCCTACAGAATATTGAAGAAGAGATCTGCAAAGCTTTGGGCTAGTGCAAAGAGAACTCTTGAAAAGATGCCTGACGAAGGTGGGTGGTTTTTGGGTACATACTGATTTTAAATGGAAACCAAAAGCAAAAGCACAGCACTGTGAGCCAGTTTCCCCAAAATGTCTTAAGCATGGCAGCCATGTTTCCTAGCTGCTTTGTCCCTAGGTGGCTTTTTTTTCAGACTCGACGGGCGGGAGAAGAGGATCTGGGGGCAGGGCTGGTTGGCTTTTCTCGAGCCCATACTGCCATCACGAGGAAGTAGTTTTAGAAAATCCAAAATTGTTAAGAGTGAATTCTCCTGAGATCTAGCCTTTAAGAAATGTATGGCTAATTCCCAAGCTGAATGGGGCCTGACCAAGCTGGTTCTCCTTTACTTGAACTCCGAGGCTTTCTAGGAGCTCTGAACAAAGGAAGAATGTTGGTAGAGAAGCTTCTGAGTAAAGGACAGGGACTGTGGCATGGTTTGGTTTCCTCCCACTGTAGGCAGAACTAGAGGGAAGCCCTCAGAGCCTATGCAGAGCTTTTGTGCATTTGTCTCCTGCCCCTGCCCCTTGTAGAATGAAACAGTTGGGCTTGTGTAAGATGTCCCTGTACTCTTGGGTCTGGGCCTCCTGTGTCAGCAGGGTCAGGGTTGGGGTTGGGGATGTGAATCTCATTCCATGTCACATCTAACAGCAGCTGGTCTGTGATCTGGAGTTCTCAGGGACACCCAAAAGGCTGGTACACTCATTGCTTGGAGCAAGGATGGCCACCCTGCCAAGCCAAGCTGGTGAACTCCAGAACATCAGTAGGAGTGCTAATATAACAATCAAATGGGAACCTAGAATGGAGAAGGCCTGGAGTTATTTTCTGAGCCCAGGAGGATGTGATTTTGTGGCTTTTTTCCAGGGCTTAGTGTGAAGGACTACCCCTTAAAGCGACCTGCTCTTAATCAGGGACAGAGAGGGGTTCTTTAGTAGTTAGCTTTCCCCTAAGGAAGATGAGACCCTTGGGGCTTGGGACCTAATCTTTCATTCATATCAGCTAGTATCATTCTCTGTGCCTGCTTCTTAGCCTTTACTGATAAAGATTCCTTGTAAGTTCACAAGATATCCTCTTTGGAGAACCGAGCACATCAGGACCCCTGAAAACTTGCCTATTTTAGTGCCACTCACTTTTCTGTACCTGAGATGATCTCAGTATATAACCCCTTAAAGAAAGGCTGAGCAGTCCATGGAAACAAGCTTTGGTATTTTTATCTTCTTTCTCCTGTTCTCTCTTCTGTATCTATTTCATTTGAATGTTTCCATGTGTAGCTCCCATAGGGTTGTTAGTTTGACTTTAGTATGAGGATATCCTCGGGTTTTGAGTTTTTTCCTTCTGTCATACATTTCCCAGACCTTGTATCACAAAGCCACCTCACATGTCATTAAATATCCTTCAGATGACTGGATTTTATGTTACTTAAAATTTGTCCAAAGATTTTCTTCTTTACTGCAAAAAGTGACGTTTTTCATTCCCCTATGTAGATAGAACTATGCATATTTTTTTTTTTTAGAGAAATGGAATCTTACACTGGAGGCTATTTTAAAGCCTGAGGGCTATACCTTGTTTTTTGATTTCAAATGTAAAACAGGCTTGTTAATATTTCAAAGATTCAGACAAGTATAAAGTTAAAACCTGATGGTATAACCTTAGAAAAATTACTCCAGAAAGGTAGACACAATGAGCAGTTTGCTTAGAATCCTTCCTTTGTGCATAGTCACTCTTTAAAATCCATGTATATTTATGTATTCAACTTTGGGTAATAATACGTGATAAGCATAGACTTTATTTTTCCCTTTCTATTTTCTTATATATATTAACTAGGATGATTTGATCTTGAAGATGCAATAATTTGCTTTATTCCCTAATCAAAAGTGTGAGATATCTTGCCTGATCAGGACAAAGAGAATGGAATTCAGTCTTCGCAAGAACTTAAGAGGACTACCTAGTATAGCTGAACCATGTGAGATCCAACCTATCTGAGAACAATAGGTCCTTTCCCCTCTGCGATGCCAGCTCAATGAATCTACTTTCCCTCCTCTCTCATCTCCTATAGGAATGTGGCTGTGTGATCACTTTTGAAATCCATAGTCTCTGGAGGAAGGGTATGGTCATGTGAAAGGTTAACTGATGCACATAAATTGCCCTCAGACAAGTTAAACCAATTGACAATGATTCCCAGCTCACAGGAACATGTCTGTTTCAACAAATAATCACATACACTGGGCAATATTGCTGGCTTCATTTTCAGCAGCTCACTCAGGATATATTAGTTGGGAGTTGGAGATAACTGAGAACTTCTTGAACCATAATTTACTTGGGTAATGAATTTGAGAACCTCTGCCAATAGACTTTTCTGTTCCATGGGCTTTTTCTCCTGGGAAGTTCGTGTCCCCATTCTTTTTTCCCCTTTCCTGCTAAATTGTGTTCCTTTAACTTTTTATTTTGGAATAGCTAATGATCTGTAATGGATGTCAATGGCTGAAGCAGAGTAAACACTGACAATAGTTGTTCTTAGTTTCCAGTTTGGGCCATTTTCATTATAACTGAAATACTGAAATTCAGCTAGGAACTATTTCCTTAGGCTTCCATCCACTCAGTCCATTGGCTTCTGTTAAGGATAGCTGGGGTGAGGTGAACACAGTATTCTTGAGCCTAAGGAATTCCAGAGTTGAGGCCACCTATTGTGTTGCATACAATTCTGTCTCCATACATTTGTCTACTCTACTTAAGTATGTGGCCAACTGAAAGTGCTGTTCCAAGGCAGGCACTCCAGCACATCTGGTCCAGGCTTTCTCTCTCAGGCTATTTTAGCAGAAATAATTTCAGGAGGCCAGCGGTCACCTTTCACCTTCACAAGGCACCTGGGTCATTGAAGCATGCTCTGCCAAATGTCTCCAAGACAATCCTGAAAGCGAATGACACTTTGTTGAGATGAATTATTGCCTCCTGGCTCCAAATACACCCTTCAAAATATCTTCTATGATAAAAAGTGAGATTTTTCTCCCTGCACTCTGATACTGCTGCCAAATGGTGCCAAGGTCCCAGTGTGCCAAAGTACTATGTCCCAGACTGCCTCATGCTCAAGGGACAGGAAGAGGAGGCAAATGATATGAATATGGGTTATGAATCACTTCCTCTAGTCTTGCCTGTGCTGGGAGGGGCTCCACCCTGACTTCCTGTGCCTGGACTTCCTGGCAGCTGCCTGTTAGGTCCTGGACACTCACTAGCCAGCTTCTACAATTATATCTTGCCTTTGTCAACATATCCTGGAAGGTGTCTGAGATGAAAGCAAGGATGCAATGCTTGGGGCCAGGGGATGCTCAACCTCCCACAAGTCCAACATTCTTCAACTTCTGGGTCTCCTGGCAGGAAATACTGATGGCTTAAGGCTTCACCAAACGATTTCCTCAGGATGGCAGTAGAGCTCCAGAAATGTCAACCAGCTCTGTCCCAAGGCCCTCTTCTCCCGCCCATCTAGTCTGAAAAAAACAAAAGGCAAAGGCACCTGGAAACAAAAGTGCCTCAAACATTGCTTTCCATTTCCATCTATATCAAACTGAAGCCTAAACCTCTCCTCATCATCAGGCATCTTCTATCATCAAGCCTTACGTTTTCACCAGATCTTGGCTTCACAGCTCAGCTCTTCTTCACTCAGCATTAGTTCTCCAGCACTTTGCCAATTAGCAAGTTGATTTCTAGGGACAACTCTCAGGATACCAGGACTAAATGGAAAAAAGTGCTGGAAGTTCCAGGCCTGGAGGAGGTCATCTCTAGTTACCTGTCTTCAGGGGCCACCTAGATTCCCAGGGAGTCTCCATCCATTTTCTAGGACACACTAATACTTTTGTGTTCGGTGGAAGGCTGTTTTTTGACTCAGCTCTGAAGATTCTCTCGTTAAGGCCTATGACTCATTGGTAATGGCATGTCCTACATGGGACACCAAATGTACCCTTACATTTATTTTTTAATTAAAAAATGTATATTATTTCTCCCATGTTTCTGTCACTTCTATGGCAGCAGCTAATTTCTGCTTCTCTAGTTTAGAACAGACAGAAGATTATTCTGTTTCCAGTGAATCTTGGGGACATATTGGAACTTAAGATTTCAATGCATTCCTGTCTATATTTTGAATTTTCATGTTTCCAATGTCTGCTTTTCAGGGGGAACTACTACATTTTATTGTATGTACATTTTTCATGATATTTTTCATACATATTTGTTTAGTAATCTGTTTTTACACACATTGGCATAAACTACATAATTCTGCCAAGAGAAATGAATTTATTTGCTGGATATGAACATGTTTGCACATCTGAGTTTTTTGAAATTATGTTAGATCATATTGAATCTAATTTTGTCCTATATTTTTAACATGTTAATTATTGTACATGGGCCCATATCCTTAATATTTTTTACTATGAGAATAGCTTTATTTTCCCACATACATTAAGCTGATATACACTTTAAAATATTCAAAACTAAAGAGCTTATGAATTAGAAATTAATAAATGTTCATAATCCTAACTTTTATACATAAGTAGAATTTTTTAATTTTATGGCTCTTTTCTTTCCCTTGCAGATATAATATGAACAGTTTTTATTCATAAAATAGATTTATATTTAATATATATTTTTATAACATTCTTTGTTCACATACTGTATAATGAACACCTTGCCAAAATATTCTTATATTCTTGGGGTTTGTTTTCTAGACATTAGACAAATAACTCCATTTGTTTCATTAATTAATCATAGTTATTTATGAAGTATCCCTATACTTCATATATATGATGATGAAAACATGTTATTTAAAATCCTATTTTGCTCATGCATAATGACTGAAATAAATTTATTATATATTCCTCTATGGAAATACACAAGCTATCTAAAATATCTCTCAAGAATCTCATTCATATTAAGTATTTGTATCAATTTGATCTACTTGGCAAAATTTATCTCAAAATTTTCTGACTCCCTTCGATGTGTCCTAGTTTCCCCTGCCTGGTGCTTAATATTCTGACATTCCTTTCATCCACATTCTGAGGATTGTTTTTCCTATCTCCTCTATGGGATCTCCAATTTCATGAAACCCATATTTTTCCCATTTTAGTTGTTTGTAAAACTTTTTTTTTGAAACACAGGCTAAAGTAACTTTTTGAAAAAAGCTATATAGCAAGTAAATTTTTAAAACCTTGCATATCTAAGGATATCTTTATCCTTACATTTCATTAAAAGTTAGGCTGTGTATAGAATTCTAAGTTGGAAATAATTTTTCTTCAGTATTTTGAAGACATTGTTTCACTGAATATTAGTTTCCAGTGTTGATGTTCAGAAGTTCAAAGTCATTCTGATTCTTCGTATTTGTGGGTTAGTTATATGATCTTCCCTGTTACTAGTGTTCCAATGTCCTCAGGTAGGTCTCGTTTTTTACCCACTATGCTGGCAACTGGAGGCCCCTTTCAACCTGGAATGTCATATTTTACATTTCTGTGAATTTGCTGGGAACTCCTATTATTCAGATAATAAATCACATTTACAGATGTACTCTAATTTTCTTCATTTTTTCCCTTTTCAATTTTTAAAATTACAAGTACAGTCTTTTCCCAACCTCTTTGATGAGTTTTGTATTTCTGCTATGTTACTTTTAATTTTTGTGTTCTATTTCACTGTAACTTTATTTTTTCATCGTATCCTTTTTTTCTATCACAGTTGCAATATTATCTCTTGCCTGTCTGAAGATATTGATAATAATTATTTTTTAAATTCTCTTCTCCCTTAAAGTTGATCTTCTCCAATATATTCTTCTATGTTTTGGTCTATATCTTTCACCATTAGGGCTCCCTTTAGAGAATAAAAGAGGCACTGTGGCTTGCTTTTGATTAGTGTTTGCTTGGTATATATTAATCACATCATTTCTTTTTTAACATATCAACATCTTTATATTTAAAGTGGATTTCCTGTAGCCAGAATACACTTGATTCTTACTTTTATTAATACAATCTGAAAATCCCTGTCTTTAAATAGATTGTTTACATCATTAACTGAATGTAATTATCATGGTAGCATTTAAGTCTATCATTTTGCTAGTTGTTTTCTATTTGTTCTTTTTTCATCTTTCCTGAAATTCTAGTGGATGAACTGAGCATTTTTTTATTCCAGTTTTATCACTGTTAGTTCATCAGTTATATTTCTTTTTAAATTCGTATGTGGTTGACCCTAGGTTTAAAAAATATACATGTAATTCATCCCAGTTTGATTTCAGATAATGTACCGCTTCTCACATACTGTAAGAACCTCATGCTGTCATTATACCTCTAAAATATGCTACTATTTTTCTAATAGACAAATATATTTTAAAACAATTAGAAATAAGAGAAAATGTCTCTTGTATTTACTTTCAACTCTTTCTGTAGATCTCTAATTCTTGGTGTCAATCCCGGGTGTCTGTCTGATACCACATTCCTTCTGCCAGAAGAGTTTCCTTTACTATTTATTGTACTGAAGGTCTGCTAATAATGAATTTTCTTAATTTTTGTCTGAAAGAATATTTCTCCTTATTTTGAAAGATATTTTTGATGGTATAAAATTCTGGGTTGATCATTTTATTTTTGTTTTGTTTTGTGTTGTTTTCAGTACCGTTAAGATGCCAATCTATTTCCTTATAGCTTGCATAATGCTTGTCCAGTCTGCTATAAATCTTATATTTGTTCCTCTCCAGGGAATACCTTGTCTTTTGTATCCAGTTGTCCTCTAAATTTTCTCCTTATCTTCGGTTTCAGGAGTTTGAGTATTGATGTGTCTTCATATGTGCATTAGCCCCTGTTTAACTACTTGACAGTTTCACCCCACAACTTCCTGTGCTGGGACTTCCTTGCAGCTGACGGCTCAGTCCAGCCAGTCCCATTGGCCAGCTCCTACACCTGGACCTCACCTTTGTCATACCAGCATTAGGCCTTTGGCCACAGCTCCTATAATAACTTAGAGAAGACAGGGAGGCCCAATTTGGAACCAGGGCTCACAGCCCTTGCACCAAATGGATCCTTCGAAACTGAAAGTCCTTACGGAAACAAAGTAATGCCGGCGTAGGTAGATTTTAAACTATTTCCTCACGATGGCAGTAGTGCACCATCTAGGCCAACAAATATTTTCCTCCCTGCCCCCCTCCAGCCCTCTTCACCCGCCCATCCTGTCAGGAAAAAAACGTTACCAAGAGGCAAAGTCAGCAGAAAATATAGCTGCCTCGTATCTTGCCCTGTTTGAGAAAACCTGCTCACTGCTGTACTTTCGCTTTAGTTTTCCTCTGAAAACTAAGGCCTAAAACTACCCACCCTTATCAGGCATCTTCTCTTTGCAAGAATCCAATTTCCATTAGGCCTAGTGTTTACAGTTCTGTTTTTGTTCACTCAGCATTACACCTTCAGCCTTTTCCCAACTTATCAAGTTGTCTACTTCTGTGGGTACGTCTCAGGGGATCCAGTCCTAAGCAGAAAAATAAAATGCTGAAAATTTAACCAGGAGGGCATCTCTACACATCCATGTATCCCTGCCTGGCTCATCTCTATGGCTCTCAAGAAATTTTCCTACATTTTCTAGATAAAGACAAAGGCTCTATATGTTGAATTGTTGGCAGCAATTTGACTGGGGACCTAAAAGGAGGGACAACATAGCTCTCATCACTATATGCCATACATGCCGCACATATATATGTATGTATAGTTTAATCAGAGGTTACTCAGTTTTGGCTCATGCTTTCATTTACCGTTTGGAACACAAACATTTTCTCTTGTCATTAAATGGCCTCCAATTGCTTTTCTATGACTTTATTGCGGATATAGGTATGTATGTGTTATCATTTAGCTCTTAGAGGTCAGTTTTAAAACCATTTCCTCATTAATAAGTAAGATGTGCTTGCCAAGGATGCAGAAATAACCATGTGCTGATCAAGAGTAAAGCACTACTGTAAAACTTACAACCACTGATAACCTTTGGATTATGTCTTTCCACTCCCCTCAATACACAGAGTTCTATATTTGTGTTCAAACACAACAATAAATTTAGATTAAAACTGGATGTTAGTACATTATGGTTTTCATAAGAAATTTTCACTCCTGATTCCCAGGCATTTTAAGACATATAAAATTTGCAAGTCCTCATTTCAGTAAATAATTTATGAAAAATGCTCTTTATTGCCCTATTTATCATATATTGAATATATAGTATATATGAGGTATATGTTATATACATATATATACATGCGCACAATTGTTTCTGCTTAATTATAATTTTACTTATATTGGGTGTAGTTTTAAGTCTTCTGCAAAACTTTATATAACTTGTGTGGTCTCATATCAATATATATTTTACCCAGCTTGAAATTTCTTTACATTTTACTCTAGAAAGAGGCCTCTCTTCCAAGCAATTAAAAGAGTGACACCTACTGTTGGCAATCTATTCACATTTTAAAGCCAAAAATAAATGGCACCTCAGTCAAAAGTAGAAATGACTTTTAAAATATCTTTGCCATACATTCTTACATGTTTCCTGTGCACATATATTTTTTAACCTAAAATCCCAGTTCCCTTGTACCTCAAGTGTTCAAACATGTTTTATTCATTGATTATAGCTTGAGTTCTTTGCAAACATTATTAAATATTCCTTGGAATACTTCATACTTCTAAAGGTGCCTCCCCATCTTTTTTGCATTTCTTAGAATTAAGCATACCTGTTTACAAAATTACCAGGTACATTAGCCATGTATAAAGTGCAGTGAGGCCTTCAGTAATGTCCATTCAAACAGACAAGGATTTCCAAAATATGGGTGTCTCAAATGCTCTTGTTTTCTGTGATCAGTTAGAGATATAAATACATTAGGTCTCAAATGGCCACCAAATAAGTTATGTTAATAATTTCTTCTGTAGATATTGTGAATTGGTTCTCAAATTATAAATATATTATTGGCTTCTTGAAATACATAGTCTATCAAGAACAAATAGAAACACTTTGTCCCAAATCCTTCTTTCCCAAGGGAACCACTATTAGCTGCTTGATGAGCATGTTGGTTTAAATTTAATAAAAATGATATAAAACTATTCTCAAGAGCTAAATAAATTTAGCTTACATGTCATTATACTCCCTATATTCTTCAGCACAATGCTAAACACGCACACACAAAAAACATTTCCATTTCTTTTTTTCAAACCCATCTTGGTAACACTGCACATGGAGTTTGGTGCCCTGAATTTTTGAGTCAACAGTGGATGGTGGGCAATTGCCAATAGCATTAACTATTCATGAGCAATATGATATTTTTGCTAAATCTCATAGCATTCCTTTATGATTGATCAGATTATAAGAATAACATGCATCTGGAAAAGATCAGTAATTTGGCCAAATATAAAGCACTAAAGAAACGATATTCTAAGTTACAGGAACTCAATAGATATACCATTGATGTTTGATCTACTGCATTTTGCTTTTATGTTATATTTATTATATAATTATACACATGTGGGCACTTGTGTAGATGGCTATATGGATTTTGACTTAAATGATACATTTGGAATATCCTTGCAGTTTGAGTTGCTTCCTTCTATTGTCATTTTCTTACGTCTTATATCATAAAAGCCTCTTCATATGACATTCAACATGCTTCAGAAAACAGGATTTTCTGTTAAGCACAATTTAGAGATGCCATTCTGTTCGCATAACAATTAAGAGTGAGGCCTTTAAATCCTACATATACATAGACCTGTGCACATATTTAAAAGAAAAAATAGATCTAGTGAGACACTCTTTTCTTAATTGCATGTTGGGATAACATTTGTTTCTTTTTTAAAAAATTTCAAATGCCAGCTTTTTTTGCTTTCAATACTTCAAGACTTCAGACAAGTAGAAAGTTAAAACTTGAAGGCAAGCCATTGGAAACTCTAGAAAGTTAGACACTGTCAGTTGTTTGGTTGTACACTTTTCAGATACTTCCCTTATGCCTATTCACTTTTTTTTAAATGCATGTGTTAATTTGTTCGACTTGAATTAATCATGTATGTAATAAGTAAAAAAAGACTTTTCATTTTCCTTGTATTAGCCACCTAGGATGGTTTGATCCTTAAGTTCCAACACTGCTTTTTTCCCCTGAATCAAAGATTTGGACATCTCTCCTGAGAAGGACTCAAGAGAATGGATTTCAATCTTTCCAAAGGTTGACGAAGACTGTTTGCTCTGGCTGAACTTGCTGCAGCTGAACCCAGAAAATGGACCCTTTGCCCCTCCTCACTATTCATTCCTGTAAAGAAAACTTCAGTGATCCTCCTTGGCCAAACCTCTCTGCTTTCCTGTGGGAGTGTGGCTGTGTGACCACTTCTGAGAGGCAGAGTCTCTGGACAAAGGATATTCTCCTGTGAAGGATTAACCAGTGCTGACCAACAGACATCCAAAGAGTTCAGCCAATTGACAATGCTTCTCACCTGGTTAGGAGGTTGTCCAATTCTACAAATCATTACACAAACTGGGTGATATTACTGGCTTTATTTTCAATAGCTTGCTCAGGGTTATAAGGAAGAGTGAAGAGTATTATAGGAGAACATGTGGAATGGCAATTTACTTTGGTACTGGTGAATTTGGAAATCTCTACTAGTAAGAGTTTTGTGTTGCATGGCCTTTTATTGTCTGGAAAGTGCCTGCTCTTTCCTTTGCACCTTTCCTGTCGGGTGGGTTTTTGTTAACTCTTCATTCTGAAACAACTTTTGATCTGAGATGAATATCAATGGTTGAGCAGTAGTTAGAGCTGGCAAGAGTTACAATCTCCTGTTACTGCATCAGGGTGTCATGCTTGAATTCCTGAAACTCAGAAAGCTGCTGTTGTTTTAGGCTTCCATCCACTTCCTGGCCAAATGTAGTCTTTTAATGCATACCAAAGTGTATGAACTGAAAATTCTTGAGCATGAAGTATTCCAGGTCTAGGGAGTTCTGTCACAGTCAATTCCAACTGCAGATATGGGTCATTGTCTTCACACATCTAGCTTCCCCAGTCTATGACCAAGTCAAACTGTTACAACAATCAGGCAGCTTAGTTTATGTGATGTGGGCTTTCTTTGCTACCTGCTTAGCTGAAGTAGGGTGAAGAGGTCAGAGGTCACCTTACATCTTCATAGGGTACTTGACCATTGGGGCATTCTCCAAATCTTCCTTGGCTGCCCTTAACCAAAAACACCCTCAAGGGTATCTAGACCCGAATGCTTCAGATTTGAAGTAAAGGAGGCCCAGCTCTGGGCCAGCATTCACTCAACCTCGTAAAAAGCCAAACCTTTCTTAACTTGTAGGCCTCACGAGAGTTCTAATAACTTTGGGTTTTGTCAGACTACTTCCTCTTGGTGGCAGTATTGCTCTGGAAAAGCCAATTAACCCAGCCCACCCCCCACCCCCACCCCCACCCACCCCAGGCCTATTCCTGCTCATTCAACCTGGAAAAAAACCACCAGGAGACAAAGGAGTCAGGAAACAAAGCTGCCTTGCCATGACCCTGTGTGGGGGAAATTTGCTCAAACAGATGTATTTCCACTCCTAGTTTCCCTCATAAATCAAACTGAGGTTTAAACCACCTACCCTCATTAGTCGTGTTTTCTTTTCAAGAATTTCATTTCTACTCTACCAAATCTTTGCAGGTCTGCTCTTCTTAATTCTGCCTTGATCCCCAACATTATCCCTTGCTATTTGCTTTAACGGGCAATTCTTAAGGATCCAGGGCTAAGAGAGTAAAGAAAATGATGGAAATAAGGGCCTGGAGAAGAACAAACCTAGGCACTAGGGCATGTGGTTCTTCATTGATCTCAGTGCCAGGTTCCCCGGGAGTTCTCCATTTTCTGAGTGGGCACTAGGTCTTGTGTTGAGTGGGAGGCAGATATTTGGCTGGAAGCCTAAAAGGAAGGTCCAGAGAGCTCTCAAGTCTGAATTCCACACACTATTCTACTTGGAGTGACATGGATTCTAGAACATACATAAATTCCAGTCAGGAGGGACAGGATTTTGTTTCATGGCGTCATCATTTAACACTGGAACACAACCATGTTCCCATGCATGTGATTATGACCTTCAACAGCTTCCTGTGACTTTACTATTATGTATGTGTACGCCACCAATTAAGGCTTGGGGATCAGTCTTCTTCATTTTCTCATATGGCACTAACACATGATGCTTGCAAAGGGTTTAGAAAATAACCATGGGCTGATCACGAGTAAAAGTGCTGTCAGAAAATCTGTATTAAACACTGATAACCTTTTGCACATTTACTTCCATTCTTTCAACACACACACACACATAGTTCTATATTTATGGTAATAAACTACAATAACTTTACATTTAAATTGGATTTATGTATGCATCCTGTTTTAGATCCCAAATTTTCACTTCTGATTCCTGGGTAGTTTGAAATTATCACGAAACATTTGCAAGACCTGGATTTTAGACAATAAAACATTTGCAAAGAACTACTTGATTGACCCATTAATTAAAGTATTAGAAAAAGATTCTCACTTAATCTTTTCTTTAATTCATACATAAGACCTAAAATATCAATAATGCCACCACCCAGGAATCTTGATTTTGAGATTTGCCCTACCTAATCATTAATATGATGACATGCATGTACATATTTTTTTTCTAAAGCTAATATTGGAACAGACACTGGATACTCATGAGCCAGAACATTAGGGTTTCTTTTCTTATACTTCTTAAAATTTACACCGAATTTTTATCTTAAAATTTAAAAACTGGAAGAAAGAAAACAGAATTCAATAATTGAAGGTTGAAATTGGTCTCTCTCAAATTCCATCACCCAGATGTGTATTCTAAGAATACTTTAAGGAGGATGCACTCACACCCTTTATACACAGCTATAATCTTTCATTAATGCCTTGTTGTATATAAATATAAATATGAATATAAATATGTCAACTGAGAATTTCAAGTTGAAAAGCATACTCACTATAACACTGACCATCATTCAAAATACGTAGCTTTTTAAAATTTTATACATACATATATGTACAAATATATACATATATAAATAAATGTTTACACATACATATACAAATACACACATATACAAACACACACATACACACAGGTCTGCTTCACTCTAAACATAACTGGATGCATGCTGGGCGTACTTTTACACAATCCTCAGCATTACCTTATATGGTTTGCATACTTGTATATTAATATATATTTTTGAGTGCTTGAAAATGTTTTATATTTTATTCTAGAAGACCTTTCTATTCCAAGAAATTACAAAAGTTATACCTACTGTTGGCAAAGCGTTCACATTTTGAGAAATTATAAAGTAGAAAATAATTGGTACCTCAATCAGAAGAAATAACCACTTTTAAAACATCTTTGCCATGCATTCTTCTCTCTTCACTTTGCACATATACGTACTTTTAAAAAAGCAACATTCAAATTCCTTTCTACTTTGAGCATTAAAACAAGTTTTCCTATGTAACTTGACTGCTTTTTAAAACGTCATTAAATATTCTTTGGAATTCTGACATGTTTTAAAATTTTACCACCTGTTTTCACATTTCTAGAAATAATCATGCTTCTTTACAATGTACCTGCTACAACAGCCATGTATGAAGAACTGAAGCGAGGTCACAGGTAATGCCACCTCCTGCAGAAAAGGACTTTTAAAACGTGGATTCATCTTCAATCCTCTTCCCTTGTTTCTGCTTCCCATATGTTTGTGCAAGGTCTGCTCTCATAGCAGAAGTTCTAACCCTTCTTGGCTTGGCTGGGTGGTTCCACTTTTCTTCGAGGCTCTCCCAGCTCCAATTTGGGTGCACCTGAGACCTCCAGCAACACACTGGGTCTTGCTATAAGCCCCCAGGAATTGTCCTGTCCTCTGTGCTCTGACTCTGCTACCACAAAGGGCCCAGGTCCCAGAGCAAGGGAACACCACGTGCTCTGAGGGGCTGGGAAAGAGAAAAATACCCACAGGCCTAATACTTTGTTAGTGGCTTCCTCTGGTCCCGCCCACCCTGGGAGAATACCAAGACCCCACCCCACAACTTCCTGTGCCTGGACTTCCTGGAAGCTGCTGGCTGTCCTGCCTCCCCAAAGGCCAGCCCCTACACCTGAACCCCACCTTAGTTCAGAGCTCCTGGTTGGCTTTTGGAGCTGGCACTGAGCTCCTGCTGCTGCCCTTCAGCCTCCTCACAGAAGGGACCTTTCCAAACCAAAAGTCTTTTCAGAGAGGAAACCTTGGGACTTCTTCCAGCGACTTCCTCACGATGGCAGTATTGCTCCAGAAATTCTATCTAACACTGCCCCGGTGCCCTCTTCTCCCGCCCGTCTGGTGTGAAAAAAATGTGACCAAGAGATCCAGGCGGCAAGAAATATGGCTGCCTTGCTTCTTGCCCAGTTTGAAGAAACCTGCTCACACTATTGTGATTTTGCTTTTGGTTTCCATCTGCAATCAAACTGAGGCCTAAACCTGCACTCTCCTCAGGCAACATTTTGGTTCAAGAACTCAATTTCCACTTACCCAGTCTTTGCAGTTCTACTTTTTCTTCACTCAGCATTATATTGCCAGTGTTTTCTCTTGTTATCAAATTGTCTTGGGATATCAAGAGGTGAACCTCTGAGATCTAGGCCTAAGGGGGAAAAGAAAATGTTTGCACCTAAGGGCTTGGAGAAGAACAAATCTAGACACTAGTACAGACTTGGTTCACTTTCCAGGTTCCCTGGGAGTCCTCCTCCATTTACTGGCCTGGGCACTAGTCCTTGGGTGTATTTAGGGGGAGGCAGCTAATTGTCTGGAAGCCTAAGATAAGTATCTAGATAGTTCTCAAGACTGCATGCTATACAGTATGCATGTGAAATGATACACATACTCAAATATGTACAAATTCCAGTTAGAGGGGACAGACATGACAGCCTCATAGTTTCATCACTTAACATTGGAACACAGGCACATGCCTACATCATTATAGGGCCTTCAGTGGCTTCCTATGGCTTTATTATGTATGTGTGTTTCACTGATTGTATCTTAGGGATCAGTCATATAGCAATTTTCTCAAACATAAATATGACATGGTACTTGAAAAGGATTCAGAAAATAACCTTGTGCTGACCAAGAGTAAAGCACTGTCATAAACAGTACTCGTTAGAACCACCAATAAACATTTGGATTATGTTTTTAACATGTCCATGCAAACTGTTTCCATATACTCATGCACTCATTTCAATATATACATACATACATGTATATTTAGCTTCATACACAAGTTTACATTAAAATGAGATTTACTTGTATGTCATGATTTGTATCATATTTTCATGAAAAATTTGCAAGACCTGATTTTTAGTAAATAAAACATTGGCAAAGAGCTTCTTGATTGCCACATTCACTAAAAATATTAGGATCTTAAGAAATATTCAGTTCATAAGACACTTATTTAACAACTGAAATTTAATGCCTATGAAACCACCCCTCACACATCATTACTTGAAGATCTACATTTTCTAGTTTTTATTATGCTAACGAAAAATATATAGTCTTAAAACAATTACTGAATGACAACTATACATGCATGCCTCAGAAAATATAGGGTTCCCCCTTCTCAAAAATTTAACCTATATTTGTTATCTAAAGTTTAATCTTAACATTTTATTGTTAGAAAATATAACAACAGATTACATTACTGTATAAATAAAGTGTGTGTCTACATTACTCTAACCTTGTGATCCAGGTGTGTATTCTATCAAAGAGTCAAGGTGAAAGCATTCACATTTTTCATAGTCATCAATAATATTTCATCAATGTTCATTTACCTATTAAAAATTAAGTCTTGCAAATTTTTTAAGATAATAACAAACTGTCCAGGAAACAGAAGTGAAAATATGATTGAAATGACGACATATGAATAAGTCCCTTTTTTTTTTTTGGCTGTATCGCGTGGCATGTGGGATCTTAGTTCCCCATCCAGGGATCAAACCCGAGCACCCTGCAGTGGAAGTGCAGAGCTCCAACCACTAGGCTGCCAGGGAAGTCCCAATAAATCCCATTTTAATATAAATTTATTATTGTGTATGAAGCTAAATATAAATATATATTTGTGTGTATATATATATACACACATACACATACATACACACACAAATTCCACACATGCATATATGGACATGGAGGGTGAAGTTTAATTGCATTCTTATTGTAAAAATCACCATGATTAAAATATATAATTTTTACACATGTGTAGACATATAGTTATATATGATGTACAAATATGTATGTTTATTTCTCTTTAAACATAATTGAATGCACACTGAAGGTAGTTCTGACAAAATCATCATCTTATACAATTTCCATATTCTCATATATACATATATATTTGGAGAACTTGGAATTTCTTTTTTCCTGTAGGAAGAGCCTTATTATCCAAGAGATATACAAAAAAATACCTGCTATAGGCAAACTGTCCAAATTTTGAGAAGTCATAAGACCAAAAATAATGGACGTTCAATCCCAACAAGAATAAATAAAGACTTTTAAAATGCCATTCTCAGGGAAAAAAGATGGCGGCGAAGTAGAGGGACGTGGAATGCATCCCTCTACACAGATGCATTTGGGAATGCACCGAAGGACGCAATAATTCCCACAGAGAACCAGCTGAACACCAGCAGACGGTCTCGGACACCAGAAAGGACTGCAAGGAGCCCAACATAACCGGTAGGGAGGCATCTACGAGGGCTCAAAGAGGGTGAAGCGGCGGAGCTGTGGCAGACAGGAGGGAGTGAGAAACATACGGAGGGTCCGCACCGCAGCTCAGCGTTCCCGGACCGAGACATCGATCCACAGCTGAACAGAGGGTCCGGGAGCAGGAGAAGGGGAACCAGAGAGCTGGTTCAGGGTGAGAAACATTGTTGCCAGTAAGGTGACAGACCGAGAGGACAGGAAGGAAGAGGTCCGCGGCGAGGAGTGCCCGTCCCTGAGAGCTGCCCGGCCATGATGGCGGCTAGATGCTGCGGGCTCATGGGCGGTGGGGGAGGAGCCGTGCACATAGCCTCTCTCTCTCTTTCCGCGCCTCTGCACCAAGCAGTGGAGAGACGCCCTGTGGGCCACCTAAGGCGCTCAGGGATAACAAGCACCCTCAGGCACTCGGGCGGGGCTAGATTAAAACCCCTTGGAACGCCTGCAGCAGGGAGGCTGCAAAAAAAAAAAAAAAAAAAAAAAACCGAGAGAGGCCCAACTCTAAGACTTTCTGTTTACACCTGAGCCACCGGCGTCCCTCTGCAATAGGCACCTCCAAGCCCGACTGAAACAACAGTGCGCCTCTCCCTCCCCACACACCGACGCTTACAGACCAACAATAAAGGAAGCTCTGCTGGCCACAGAATAATGCAAAAAAACCCAAGGCGAAAAGGACACTTACAGCTGAGACTCTAAGGAAACAGAAATATTAGTATCAATCCTATTGAACTGGTCTATTCTGGGATCAGTTCTGGAATTTTTTTTTTCTTTTTCTCTATTTTTTTTTCTTTCTTTATTAATTACGATCTTAGCCCTAAAGGATCTACAACTTTTATACCATAATTTTTTAATGAAATTTTTTTTCTATTTTTATTTTTTTGCCTTTTTATATACTTCTATATCTAGCTAAGTTTTTGGTAGTACAGACAATATATGTCTCATACTTTCCTTTCATCCCTATCTTTTATACATTTCTATTGCATTCTTTTTATTTGCATATTTCCAACCACACTACGCTCTTCTGTTCCCCTTTCTTTCAGCCATTTTAAGTTTATTTTACCTTAACATACTTATAAGCAACACTATCGATCTGCTCAGACTCCTTGCTCTATTCTCCAGATGACGCACCGCCTTGGTATTTAATATTAGGTTTTTGTCTTTATCTTAGTTCTTAGTACAATTGTCTAATTTCATTCTGAGAATCTCCATTCTTTCTGGTGGTACTCTAGCTTTTTTCTATATTTGATCCTAGCTTACAAAATCTCCCTGGATTAGTGTTTGTATGTGTAAGGTGTTATTTGTTTGTTTGCTTTTGCTTTTGTCTCTGATTTGTTCTGTTTCAGTTGTCAATTTCTGTTGGGTTTCTCTTTGAATATCTGATAGCACACTGGGGTTCTGTCAGGTCTTTCCAGAGCCTTATGTCCTAATGGATTCAGTAATTGTGTGTCTTATATATGTATGTGTCTCCTAGACTTAGTATTTCTTTAATCCAATACTTGGACATTAGTCTGAGGCTTGGACAGTCTTCTATAAACACCTCTATCACCAGGACAAGCAACCCCAAAAGGCTGGACAACCATGAGGAAACAAAGAAACACCATGCAGGCAAAGGAGCAGGAAAAAAACCCACAAGACCAAATAAATGAGGAGGAAATAGGAAAAATGCCTGAAAAAGAATTCAGAGTAATGATAGTAAAAATGATACAAAATCTCGATAACAAAATAGAGAAAGTACAAGAAACAGTTCATAAGAACTCAGAAAAACAAACAGCAATGGATAACAAAATAACTGAAATTAAAAATACTCTAGATGCTATAACCAGCAGAATGACTGAGGCAGAAGAACGAATAAGTGAGTTGGAAGATAGAATGGGGGAAGGAAACGCCACAGAGCAGGAAAAAGAAAAAAGAATAAAAAGAATAGAAGACAGTCTCGGCGACTTCAGTGATAACATTAAGCGTACCAACATTCGAATTATAGGCATCCCAGAAGAAGAAGAAAACAAGAAAGGGTCTGAGAAAATATTTGAAGAGGTTCTAGTGGAAAACTTCCCCAACATGGGAAAGGAAATAATTCACCAAGTCCAAGAAGCACAGAGAGTCCCATACAGAATAAACCCAAGGAGAAATACACCAAGGCACATATTAATCAAACTAATGACAATTAAACACAAAGAAAAAATATTAAAAGCAGCAAGAGAAAAGCAATAAATAACATATAAGGGAAAACCCATAAGGATAACAGCTGACCTTTCTACAGAAACTCTGCAGGCCAGAAGGGAATGGCAGGATATACTGAAAGTCCTGAAAGAGAGAAACCTACAGCCATGAATACTCTACCCAGCAAGAATCTCATTCAGATTTGAGGGAGAAATCAAAAGCTTTCCAGACAAGCAAAAGTGAAGAGAATTCAGCACCACCAAACCAGCCTTACAACAAGTGCTAAAGGAACTTCTCTAAGTAGGACACACAAGAAAAGGAAAACACCTACAAATACAAACCCAAAACAATTAAGAAAATGGTAATTGGAACACACATGTCAATAATCACCTTAAATGTAAATGGATTAAATGCTCCAACCAAAAGACACAGACTGGCTGAATGGATACAAAAACAAGACCCTTCTTTATGCTGCCTACAAGAAACCCACTTCAGACCAAGGGATACATATAGACTGAAAGTAAAGGGATGGAAAAAGATATTCCATGCAAATGGAAGTCAAAAGAAAGCTGGAGTAGCAATACTCGTATCACACAAATTAGACTTTAAAGTAAAGACTATTAAAAGAGATAAGGAAGGACACTACATAATGATCAAGGGATCCATTCAAGAAGAACATATCACAATGGTAAATATCTATGCCCGCAACATAAGAGCACCTCAATACATAAGGCAAATGCTAACAGCCATAAAAGGGGACATCGACAGTAACACAATAATACTGGGAGACTTGAACACCCCACTTACATCAATGGACAGATCATCCAAACAGAAAATAAATAAAGACACACAAGCTTTAAATGACACATTAGACCATCTTGACTTACTTGATATTTATAGGACATTCCATCCAAAAATGACAGACCACACTTTCTTCTCAAGTGCACACGGAACATTTTCCAGGATAGATCACATCTTAGGTCACAAATCAAACCTCAGCAAATTCAAGAAAATTGAAATCATATCAAGCATCTTCTCAGACCACAACGCCATGAGACTAGATATCAATTACAGGAAAAAAGCTGCAAAAAATACAAACACATGGAGGCTAAACAATTCACTCTTAAACAACCAAGGAATCACTAAAGAAATCAAAGAGGAAATCAAAAAATATCTAGAAACAAATGACAACGAAAACACAACAACCCAAAACCTATGGGATGCAGCAAAAGCAGTTCTAAGAGGGAAGTTTATAGCAATACAGTCCTACCTTAAGAAACAAGAAAATTATCGAATAAAAAAGAAATAAAAGGAATCCAAATTGGAAAAGAAGAAGGAAAATTGTCACTCTTTGCAGATGACATGATATTATACATAGAAAACCCTAAAGAGTCTACCAGAAAACTTCTAGCACTAATTGATGAGTTTAGTAAAGTAGCAGGATACAAAATGAATGCACAGAAATCTCTTGCATTCCTATACACTAACAACAGAAGAGCAGAAAGAGAAATTAAGGAAACTCTTCCATTCACCATTGCAACCAAAAGAATAAAATACCTAGGAATAAAGCTGCCTAAGGAGGCAAAAGATCTGTATGCAGAAAACTTTAAGACATTGATGAAAGAAATCAAAGACGACACAAACAGATGGAGGGACATACCATGTTCCTGGACTGGAAGAATCAACATCGTGAAAATGACTGTACTACCCAAAGCCATTTATAGATTCAATGCAATCCCGATCAAATTCCCAATGGCATTTTTCACAGAACTAGAGCAAGAAATCTTACAATTTGTATGGAAACGCAAAAGACCCCGAATAACCAAAGCAATCTTGAGAAGGAAAAATGGAGTTGGTGGAATCAGGCTTCCTGACTTCAAACTATACTACAAGGCCATAGTGATCAAGACAGTATGGTACTGGCACAAAAATAGAAAGGAAGATCAATGGAATAGGATAGAGAATTCAGAAGTAAGCCCAAACACATATGGGCACCTTATCTTTGACAAAGAAGGCACGAATATACAATGGAAAAAAGACAGCCTCGGGGCTTCCTAGGTGGCGCAGTGGTTAGGAGTCCGCCTGCCAATGCAGGGGACACGGGTTCATTCCCTGCTCCAGGAAGATCCCACATGCCGCGGAGCAAATAAGCCCGTGCGCCACAACAACAACAACAACAACAACAAAAAAAGACAGCCTCTTCAATAAGTGGCACTGGGAAAATTGGACAGCTACTTGTAAAAGAATGAAATTAGAACACTTCCTAACACCATACACAAAAATAAACTCAAAATGGCTTAAAGACCTACATGTAAGGCCAGACACTATAAAACTCCTAGAGGAAAACATAGGCAAAACACTCTACCACATCCATCAAAGCAACATCCTTTTTGACCCACCTCCTAGAATCATGGAAATAAAGTCAAGAATAAACAAATGGGACCTCATGAAACTTAAAAGCTTTTGCACAGCAAAAGAAACCATAAACAAGAGTAGAAGGCAGCCCTCACAATGGGAAAAAATAGTTGCCTATGAAACAACAGACAAAGGATTAACCTCGAAGATATACAAGCAGCCCATGCAGCTTCATACCAAAAAAGCAAATAACCCAATCCACAAATGGGCAGAAGACCTAAATACACATTTCTCCAAAGAAGACATACAGATGGCCAACAAACACATGAAAAGATGCTCAATATCACTAATCCTCAGAGAAATGCAAGTCAAAGCCACAATGAGGTATCACCTCACACCAATCAGAATGGCCATCATCACCAAATCTGGAAACAACAAATGTTGGAGAGGGTGTGGAGAGAAGGGAACTCTCCTGCACTGTTGGTGGGACTGTAAGTTGGTACAGCTACTATGGAAAACAATTTGGAGGTTCCTTAAAAAACTACAAATAGAACTACCATATGATCCAGTAATCCCACTCTTGGGCATATACCCAAAGAAAACCATAATCCCAAAAGAAACATGTACCATAATGTTTATTGCAGCACTATTTACAATAGCCAGGACATGGAAGCAACCTAAATGCCCATCAACAAATGAATGGATACAGAAGATGTGGCATATATATACAATGGAATATTACTCAGCTATAAAAAGGGATGAGATGGAGCTTTATGTAATGAGGTGGATAGGCCTAGAGTCTGTCATACAGAGTGAAGTAAGTCAGAAAGAGAAAGACAAATATTGTATGCTAACTCACATATACGGAATCTAAAAATGGTACTGATGAACTCAGTGACAAGAACATGGACGCAGGTGCAGAGAATGGACTGGAGAACTCGAGGTTTGGGAGGGGGCGGGGGGTGAAGGGGAAGCTGAGACGAAGCGAGAGAGTAGCACAGACATATATATGCTACCAACTGTAAAATAGATAGCCAGTGGGAAGTTGTTGTATAACAAAGGGAGTTCAACTCGAGGATGGAAGATGCCTTAGAGGACTGGGACGGGGAGGGTGGGGGGGACTCGAGAGAGGGTAGGGGGGAGTCAAGAGAGGGAGGTAATACGGGGATATGTGTATAAAAAAAAGATGATTGAACTTGGTGTACCCCCCAAAATAATAAATAAATAAAATTTTTAAAAAATGCCATTCTCACCTCTTACACATACTAGTAACTTCTAAAAAATAAATTATAATTCCTTCAGACCTCTGGTGTTCAAATATGTCTTCTGTATTTACTGAGGCTAGAGTACTTTCCAAACTTCATTAAATATTCTTTGAAATACTGGTTATTTTTTAAAGAGTAGCCTCTTAAGTTTGGCATTACTCAAAATTAGACATGCTTCTTAACATTAAGTCCAGGTACAACAGCCAATTTATAAAGAAATGCAAGAAAGTCACAAGCAATGCAATCTCAAACAGACAAGGACTTATAAAATATGGTTGTCTCTTTAATCCTCCTGTTGTGTATGTTCAGATTCCTTAGCCCTCCTGAGGTCAACACAGCAAGTTGTCACCAATAATTTTTTCTGCACATTTTTTTCCGGATTTGCTACTGAATTACAGTATAGTATAAACATTGTGAAGACTCTTGCAGAAAACACACATTTCTGAAAGACATATGGACACACTTCATCTCAAATCAACCTATTCCAAGGGAACCACTTATGGACAGCTTAGTGGGTATATGTATGTCAAATGCTGTAAACAAGATGTACAACCATTCATTCATGAGAGCTGACATTATTTAACTAAATAAATATAGCCTACTTTTCATCAATAAACTCCCCTATTTGCTTACACAGTGCTTGAAACACACAAACTTTCAACCACAGATGAATACATTATTTTCTTCAATTATATCTTGGTTATACTGTAAGTGGAGTTTTTTTGTCGTTTCTTCACTCAGCATTGGATAAATAGATACTTATAAACTTCCTTTGCTGTTGATCAAATTCTAATGATAATATATGCATCTGACGAAGAAATGATAAATTAATTATAAAACAGGAGAGGATACTCTCACTGACATAAACTCAATTGATATTTCAACCTATTGCATTCTGTCCTTTCTTCTATATGCATTGTATTTGTGTGTGGGGGGGGGCGCGTGTGTGTGTGTGTTTCTGTGCTTCTGGACAGGGGTTTTTGGCTATAAATTTTAACTGACATCATCTATATATGGGATTTTCTTGTCGTTAGAAATTTTTCCTTTTTCCATGCTTTTCTCTTTATCTTTTATAGCAAGCCCACTTCAAATGTCATTAAATATACTTAAGAACACTGAAAAAGCAATGAAACTGTGGCATTTGTAGAGACACGGATGGACCTAGAGACTGTCATACAGAGTGAAATGAGTCAGAAAGAGAAAAACAAATATCATATATTAACAAATATATGCAGACTATAGAAAAATGGTACAAATCAACTGGTTGCAAGGCAGAAATAGAGACAGAGATGTAGAGAACAAACATATGGACACCAAGTGGTGAACGTGGGGAGGGTTGGGGAGGAATGAACTGGCAGATTGGGATACCAAATTATACACTCTAAATACCTGCAGTTTATTGTATGTTAACTGTATCTGAATAAAAGTTCTTTAAAAAAGAAAAAAAGAACACTGGATTTTATGTTAAGTAACAATTTGCCAAAAGCTTTTGTTTCCATGACCATTAAAGGTAGGACATTTAATCATTCCACCGTGTACATAGAACTATGTCTACTTCTATAGAAAAAATAACATCTTACAATAACTGATCCTTTATAACTTGCAGTTTCATTAAATTTATGATGGGACCATTTTTGTTTTGTTTTCTGTGAATTTCAAAAGTAACCTTTGCTTGTTTTCAAAAGTTCAATCCTTAAGACAGGCATAATTAAAACACGTAGGCTCTACCTTGTATTCTTTTTCCCCCCAGCTTTTTTTTTTTTATTGAGATACAGTTAACAGGCAATAAACAGCATATATTTAGAGTGTACAATTTGGTATCCCAATCTCCCAATTCATTCCCCCCCAACCCTCCCCGCTTTCCCTACTTGGTGTCCATGTGTTTGTTCTCTACACCTGTGTCTCTTTTTCTGCCTTGCATTTCCTCTTTCATAGTTGTTAGCATTTGCCTTATGTATTGAGGTGCTCCTATACTGGGTGCATATATATTTATAATTGTTATCTCCTCTTCTTGGACGGAGCCCTTGATCTTTATGTAATGTCCTTTCTTGTCTCTTGTAACATTTTTTATTTTAAAGTCTATTTGATCTGATATGAGTATTGCTACTCTAGCTTTCTTTTGATTTTCATTTGCATGGAATATCTTTTTCCATCCCCTCACTTTCTGTCTGTATGTGTCCCTAGGTCTGAAGTGGGTCTCTTGTAGACAGCATATATATGGGTCTTGTTTTTGGATCCATTCATCCAGTCTGTGTCTTCTGGTTGGTGCATTTAGTCCATTTACATTCAAGGTAATTATCGAGATGTATGTTCCTATTACCATTTTCTTAATTGTTTTGTTTTTGGTTTTGTAGGTCCTTTTCTTTTCTTATGTTTCCCGCTTAGAGAAGTTCCTTTAGCATTTGTTGTAGGGCTGGTTTGGTGGTGCTGAATTCTCTTAGCTGCTACTTGTCTGTAAAGCTTTTGATTTCTCCATCGGATCTGAATCAGATCCTTGCTGGGGAGAGTATTCTTGGTTGTAGGTTCTTCCCTTTCATCACTTGAAATATATCATGCCACTCCCTTCTGGCTTGCAGAGTTTCTGCTGAGAAATCAGCTGTTACCCTTATGGGAGTTCCCTTGTATGTTATTTGTCGTTTTTCCCTTGTTGCTTTTAATAACATTTCTCTGTCTTTAATTTTTGTCAGCTTGACTACTATATGTCTTGGCGTGTTTCTCTTTGGGTTTATCCTGCCTGGGACTCTCTGCGCTTCCTGGACTTGGGGAGCTATTTCCTTTCCCATGTTAGGGAAGTTTTCAACTATAATCTCTTCCAATATTTTCTCAGGTCCTTTCTCTCTCTTGTCTCCTTCTTGGGACCCCTATAATGCGAATGTTGGTGCGTTTAACATTGTCCCAGAGGTATCTTAGGCTGTCTTCAGTTCTTTTCATTCTTTTTTCTTTATTCTTTTCTGCATCAGTGATTATCACCATTCTGTCTTCCAGGTCACTTATTCGTCCTTCTGCCTCCGTTAATCTGCTATTGGTTCCTTCTAGTGTATTTTTCATTTCAGTTATTGTGTTGCATATCTCTGTTTGTTTGCTCTTTAATTCTTCGAGGTCTTTGGTAAACTTTTCGATCTTTGCATCCAGTCTTTTTTCAAAGTCCTGGATCATGTTCACTATCATTATTCTGAATTCTTTTTCTGTAAGGGTGCCTATCTCCTCTTCATTTAGTTGTTTTTCTGGGGCTTTATCCTGTCCCTTCATCTGGTACAAAGTCCTCTGCTTTTTTATTTTCTCTATCTTTCTGTGGCTGTGGTTTTCAGTTCTGCAAGATGAAATACTGCTGATACTGCTTGATACTGCTGTCTGCCCTCTTATGGAGGAAGCTATCTGACCCCCCAGCTTTTTTGAGATATAATTTACATATAATCTACCTTGTGTTCTTGAGAGGTAGATCCTATTAGTAGTTTGCTTAGAAGCCTCCCAGATACTTTGCTTTGTGCATATTCACTCTTCAGAATCCAAATGTGTTTATGGTTATAGGTAATCATAAAATAGAGAAAACAGTCCTTCATTTTGTGTTTCTTTTTCTTAGTAAGCTGAGAGAGTTTGATCTTGAAGGTCAGCTAATTTCGTTTTCTCTAAATCAATGGTGTGAGATATACAGATAGGAATTTAGTCTTCACGAAGTCTGAAGAAGATTCCCTTATGTGTTTGTAGGAATATGTGTGTGTAGGCAATCTAAACCTTTAGATGTACACAGAAGCATGAAAATGTGACTCACAACCAAGAGAAAAATGAGTCAATAGAATCTGTCTCAGATATAACTGAATAAATTGAATGAATAAACAAGAATTATGAAAGAGTTCTTATAAATACATTCAAGGATTTATCTGACCATAATAAGAGAGCAAAACAGAAAATTAAATAAACAAACAGAAACTAAAAATCAGAACCAAATGGAAATTCTAAAATTGAAAAAATTATATGAAATGAAAAATTCACTGGATATTGACTAGCATATTCAACACTGTGGGAAAAATATCAGTGAATATGAAACATAACAATAATCATCCAATCTTAAGCACAAAGATAAATAAGGCTAAAAAGATGGAAGGACGAAAACAAATTTATGGTTACTAAAGGGGAAATGTGGGGGCAATGGGTAAATTAGGAGTTTGGCATTAACATATACACGCTACTATATATAAAACAGATAAACAACAAGGACTTACTGCACAGCACAGGGAACTTTACTCAATACCCTGTAATGACCTATATCGGAAAAGAATCTGAAAAAGAATCGATATGTGTATATGTATATGTATAAATGAATCACTTTGCTGCACACCCAAAACTAACACAACATTGTAAATCAACTATACTCCAATATAAAATTTAAAAATTAAATTAAAAAAAGATGGAAAGAGTCACAGTGACCTTTGGGATAATATCAAACTAACATTCCTGTACTTCAAGTTCATGAAGGGAAAGAGAGAGATTGCAGGAGTGAAGGGCAGAAAATATTTGCAGAAATAAAAGTAAACCATTTATCAGATTAAATAAAAATTACAAATGTTCTGATTGAGGAAGATCAAATAACACAAAGAAAACCAAAATAAGGAAAAACATAATCAAGTTTCTAAATACCACTGATAAAGAGAAAATCAATAGTAGGCTGAATAAAAAAACTGGTTACATAGAGGAGAACAGCTATAAAAATGACATGACATTAAATTTGATGCAAAGTAGCCAAAAGAGTACCATCAATAAATCACTGTTAGAAAAATCTGTCAATCTATAATTTTCTATCCAGAAAATATAACCTTCAAAAATTAAGGCAAAAAAAAAAGGCATTTTCTGGAAAACAGAAGCTGATAGAATTGGTTACTAGCAGACCTGCTCTAATATAAGTGTTAAAGGAAGTTCTTCAAGCTGAATTTTAATGATGACATATGGAAACTCCAGACTACAAGAAGAGATGAAGATTGCTGGAAATAGTAAACATTTGGGCAAGCATAAAACAGGCTTTACATTTTCTTATTTCTTTAAATGAAATTGACTACATAAAATAAAAATAATAACAATCTCTTGTGATATTTAAAACATGTAGCATCACACTGTTTCCCTTTACCTGAAGCTCTCTTTTCTTACATTATCCCTTGTCCAAATCCTTCTTTTCCATAAAGAGCCCCTTGCCAAGCCTGATGTAATCAATCTATTCTTCACTTGCCCTCCCACAGGACATCATATGTACATCTCATATGACACTCATTACTTTAAGTACAATATTATATTTAGGTGTATTCAAGTCGCTTCCAAAATAATAGGCATTTGTTGAATACTCAGTGTATGTCAGGAACTGAGCATTTGCAGGAAATACTGGAAATGCAAAGATGAATAAGATACGGTCCCTCAATGCATTAACTCCTGGGCTGTAACAAAACGGTCCTGTAGAAAGGGATAAGTTCTATCACAAGAGGTATGACTGAGCTGATACTGCAGTGCAGTAGGGGCCACAATTGTTTTCCCTAAGTGGGACGTCTGGGGGAAGCTTAGAAAGGAGGGTATATTTTCCCCTGTGCTTGTCATTTATGCCCATTGCACTCATGGGCACAGTGCTTATCTGCCTTAGTAATTCATTTTAAAAAAAGTCTGTATTGTGTCATTTTTGAGTCCCTCGCAATGAACTAAAGCATTCATTTATTTATTAATTTCAATGAATATTTATTTATTTAATATTAGATTTGTTTAATACATTTACCAAGCACTGCTAGGTACAAGGCAATAAACTAGGGACCGAGGAACATATACCTTTCCTGTAAAGGTAGACCCTGCTTTAGGGAAGTGCTGCCTCTTAGCAACTGATGTCTGTGAGGCTGTGCCCAGAGAATCCCAAGGCCCTACAGCGATGTGTAGCATTTTAATTTAAGATGCTCTTGGTCAAATTTAAAATTCATACAATATTTCAATAGGATTGCGCTGTTTTTTTTAACATAGTTTCTGTATGTAGCATAATTCTATCCATCCTTGAATGTTCCAGTCAAATGGCATCTCTTCTCAAAGTCTTTGTTGACCTTGGCCTTTAGACAAAATAACTTCATTGCTCCCTCAAAAAAAAAAAAAAAACATGTAGCAGTAAACTATCTGTAAATAAAACTAGAAGATCTGAATAGGGATGTACCCTCTTGTAACTTTATTCCATTATTTTATACTTAAACCAGTATAATATTATTTGAGAGTAGAATATAATAAATTTTTATATTTTAAACTCGAGCATTGACCACAAATAGTGGTATATCTAATAAGTCAAGAGAGGGAATAAAAAGGTATTTTAAAGAGCACCCAAATAATTCAAAAGATGACACAAAAGGAGCAAAAAGGAAGAAAGACCAGATTGGACTAATTGAAAAGAGCAAATGGTAGACATAAACCCAACCATATGAATACTAAATATAAATGGACTAAACTCCAATTAAAAGCCAGAAATTGCCAGTATGGATAAGTAAGGAAAACCCACCCATATGATGTTTAATGTACATTAAACCTGCAGAACATAGATTAAAATTAAACAGGTGGAAAAGTTACATAAACACAAATCATAAGAAAGCTAAAGTAATTGTGGGCATACATCATTTTATTGCACTTCACTTTAGTGAATTTACAGATACAGTACTGTGTTTTTTACAAATTGTAGGTTTGTGACAACCCTGCATAATATTTCCATATAACCTACACACATTCTCCCATATACTTTAAATCATCTCTAGATTACTTATAATACATGATGCAATGTAAATGCTATGTAAATAGTTGCTGGCACACAGTAAATGCAAGTTTTGCTTTTTGGAATTTTCTGGAATTTTTTATTTTTCAAATATTTTCAACCCATGTTTGATTAAATCTGCAGATGCAGAACCTATGGACACAGAGTGCCAACTGTATAGTCTTTTGTATTTACCCAGATATTCAAATTTTCTGATGTTCTTTGTTGGCTCCTGAAGATCTGTGTAATCTCCTGGTGTCATTTTTCCTCAGCCTGAAAAATGTCCTATAGCATTTATTTTAAGTGTATGTCTGCTGGTGACAAATAATCTTAGTTTTTATTTTTTCTGTAAACGTTTCATCTTCATCTGTGAAGGATGTTTTCAATGGATACAGAATTCTGGGTTGATTTTTTTTCCCATCAGCACTTTCAAGAGAATGTTCCATGTACACTTAAAACTAAATATAATATTGTAAATCAACTATACTTCAATAAAAAAATAAAATCACAATAAAGAGGATGTTCCATTGTCTTTTGCTTTCCATGTTATTGATGAGAAATCCATAGCTACCTAAATGAGACATGTGATATATGACAGTAGTAGCATTTCAAGTCTATGGGAAATGACTACCTTTCCAATAAGTGGTCTTGGGACTATTGGGTATCCATGTGTACAAATGAAACTTTACCCCTCCTTCACACTATATACAAAAATCAATTCCATAGTCCCTTTTTAGGAGTCAGAGAAGGTAAATTCATCATAAACCTGTACTGGTACTATGGAAAGGCCAAGAAATGGTGGAAGGCTTTGAAAGATTTGGGAGGTGAGACTGACTCTCTAAACAGGGGTTGGCAAACTATGGCTCAAATAAATCTGGCTGGTGATCTGTATTTGTAACGCCCGAAAGCTAAGAAAAGTTCTTACATTTTTAAAGAGTTGTTTGAAAAAATGAAGAATATGCAACAAAGACCATACATGGCCTACAAAACATAAATTAGTCACTATCTGACCATTTGCAGAAAGAGTTTGCTGTCCCCTTCATCTAGGACTAAAAATATTTTCTCCCACATTATTTCCTAGTTAAAGAAAGAGCATTTTCTAGAAATCTCACTGTGGTCAAAAGTGTACTTCCTCTTCATGGGGATGGCGTCACTGAAGTAATCATATGATGGTCTAGAGTAGAATTTATGTTAGGCCAGGCCCCAGAAATATATTAGAATGACCTCTAGATATAAGTTATAACCTTACCTATGATATGATCTTACACAAAACCAATAGAAATCATTCCTGAATGAAAGGCAAAGGCCTAGTGAATTGGGGTAGGAGGTCACTATTTCTCGAAAATCTCTCTGTCATGCAGAACCAAGGGGGCACCTGGTGGAGTTCTATTTTCTATCTTCAGGTCTTAGATTCTCAAAAGACAGCATACTGAGAAGAGGGGAAATGAAGGAGAATACAAGAGACCACTAGGATCTTGGTCTAGGAACTGTCAAAGAGTCAAAATGAAACTGAGAAGTACAGAAACAGGATGGTGATTTTTGAGAACTATTAGGTTCCTTTAAATTTGTTTCTGCAAGTGATAGCCCTGCTATTCCCTGAACGTTTCCCAACATGGTCAACAGTCATATCCTTAAAATAAGAATTATCTGGGCACTGGTCATCTGGGGTCCCAGGGAAGGGAGGAGTGGAGAGTGGCTATTGTACTTCCCTCTGAAGCCAGGTTTTGGAAGACATGGGTGAAGAACCACAAAGGGCAGTTCAAAATGGCAGTTACAGGAATGATAATATTGGAGAGGAGAGAAACAGAGAGGAGAGGGGAAGAAAGAGGTGAACTTCCCTGTGCGCGCACACACACACACACACACATCCATTATCAACTGACTTCATTCTTCGACAGTGATGTGTTCTCTTTTTTTTCTGATTCATATTTATGGAGCTAAATTATTAATTTTCCCCAAAACAGGTTGTCCAGTTTTATTAATTTTAGGCTTTCTTTTTTTAAATTTATTTTATTGAAGTATAGTTGATTATGTGTTGTGTTAATTTCTACTGTAGAGCAAAGTGATTCAGTTATACGTATATATTCTTTTTCATATTCTTTTCCATTATGGTTTATCACAGGATATTGATACTGTGCTATACAGTAGGACCTTGTTGTTTATCCATCCTATATATAATAGCTTGCATCTGCTAGTCCAAAATTCCCAATCCATTCCTCCCCTCCCCTCCCTCATCCTTGGCAACCACAAGTCTGCTCTCTATGTCTGTGAGTCTGTTTCTGTTTTGTAGATAATTTCTTTTGTGTCATATTTTAGATTTCACATATAGGTGATATAATATGGTATTTGTCTTTCTCTTTCTGACTGACTTCACTTAGTGTGATAATCTCTAGTTGCATCCATGTTGCTGAAAATAGAATTATTTCATTCTTTTTTATGGCTGAGTAGTATTCCATTGTATATATGTACCACAACTTTATCCATTCATCTGTCTATGGACATTTAAGTTGTTTTCATGTCTTGGCTATTGTAAATAGTGCTGCAATGAACATCGGGGTGCATGTATCTTTTCGAATTATGGTTTTCTCAGGGTATATGCCCAGGAGTAGGATTGCTGAGTCATATGGTAGCTCTATTTTTAGTTTTTTGAGGAACCTTCATACTGTTTTCCATAGTGGTTGCAACAATTTACATTCCCACCAACAGTGGAGGAGGGTTCCCTTTTCTCCACACCCTCTCCAGCATTTGTTATTTGTAGATTTTTGAATGATAGCCATTCTGACCCATGTGCGGATCAAAGAATTCGGTTTACAATATTACTACCTGTACAAAGAGTGATTTTAAATAGGATGATGGTTAGGGATGGATTCAAAATGAAAGATATTTCTTTTCCTTATTACTTGCTAATCACACAATCACAGGGGATAAAGGAGCAGGCGTAAGTCAAATAGTTGGTGAGAGTTAAAGATAACCTCAGGGTCAGTGATGAGATGATATCAGGGATGTCTGTTTTGAACGTTGCTTGAACACTGAAAAAGAGTGATCTGTAATTGAGAAGGGGCTTGGTAGAAGTAAGGGATCAAGTGAGTGTCAGTGACAGGTTAAGGGTCATGTGTGTCCATTTTCACATTAAATGCTCATAAAACAGCATTTCTATTACTATGATTATTATATGAGTGTTAGGATAGGAGTTAGGAATGGGATGGATCAGAAATTTTGTGAGTGTTGGAGGATGCCTATTTTCTATATAATTGATAATTGAAAATGCTGATTTTACATAGGATAAGGTATTGGATTAGAGTCAGGGATAGAGGTCAAGTCAGCAGTAGATGAAAGGTCAAAAGAAGTGTTAAGACAAGGGATGTACTAGGGATGCATACTTCACATATTACTTCATCAGAAAAACAGAATATAGTACAAATAAGGTGGGGTCAGGGAAGGAGTGATTGGAATAGATGTCTACTTGGCTATGAAATTAGAGATTTTTACATATAATCAGAGGTATTCTCAGTGATGGAATGAGTATCAGAAATGTTTGTTTTCTATATTATTCAGTAGTAGAAAGCACTGATATTACATAAGGGATGGATTTGGAGTCTAAGTTGGAATGAGATTGTAGAATAGGTGGAGGGTCAGGGACGGTTTGAAGTCAGGTTCAGAGAGATCCACGTTGTACTTTTCTTGTTTAAAAAAATAAAACAAACAGTCCAATAGCAATGAACATACCTAGTACCCAGATCTTGGCTTTTAATACCATTCTCCAATAAAAGGAACCTTGGAGAAATGGCCGATTCTAGGACTAGGTCAGGAAATATACAAGATGAACCTGGAGCATCTTATAGTTCCATAAAGTAAGAAAGTTCTCCCAAAAAATTGCACTGATGAGGGTTTGTCAAAGGGACATAGGAGCCAACAGAAGGAGCTTCCAATGACCAAAGCTGGAACAATTTCAGCAACAAAATTAAGCAGCACTGGAGTATAACTCAAAGTATAAAATAAATACACCCACGAGTCCATACTGATATAAATCAATAATTGAATAAATAAATAAAGGAAAAGAGACAAGCCTCCCATGCAAAAGAATTCCAAATAATTCAGGTAGATGCTCGGCTCCTAAGGAGGGAGAGCATAACCCTCTGCTCCTGAAGTGTGGGCTGCTCAGTGACTTCCTTCCAAAGAGGACAGTATAAGAGAAACAGAAAAAAAAAAAAGCTGCTTTATACTGGAGAAACCTGACAAACTCTATCTCAGCCAGGTGATCAAGGTTAACTTCAACACTAGGTTATGTGGGACTTTTCTGGCGGTCCAGCAGTTGGGACTCCGAGCTGCCACTGCAGGGGGCTCGTGTTCAGTCCCTGGTCAGGGAACTAGGGTCCTGCATGCCCCATGGAGCGGCCAAAACACACACACACACACACACACAAAACAAAACAAAAAAACACTAGCTTATGTGATGTGGACAGTATGTCCGCTTGGTATAATTTGATGAAAACAGCACTTTGTCTCTGTGATCTTCCACTTCAAAATCTATAACCCCAGTTTAATCACAAAAATAACAACAGACAAACCCCAGTATAGAGGCATTATATGAAATACCTGACCAGTATTCCTCAAAATTGTCAAGGTCATCAAAAACAAAGAAAGTCTGAGAAACTGTCACGGCCCAGGGGAGCCCAAGGAGACATGATGACTAAATGTAGTATGATAACCTAGATGGTCTCCTGGAACAAAAAACAATCAAACAAAGGACATTAGGTAAAACCTAAGGAGATGTGAATAGAGTGGGGACTTCAGTGAATGATGATGTATCAGTACTGGTTCCATAACTGTGACAAATGCACCATACTAATGTAAGATGTTAACAACAGGGGAACTGGGTGCAGGGGACATGGGAACTTTACAATCTTTGCCATTTTTTTGTAAATTTAAACCTATTCTAAAATTTAAAGTTTAAAAATAAATACACAACATCACAAAAGCTGAGGGATTCAGTGGGTAGTGTGTCAGAGTTATGCTGAAGATTATAGGTAGTTTCAATGTCAGGTTTAGGGAGATTCGGTTTACACCTTCTCTGGTAATTTGTCTTGAAAAAGTGATTTTATATAGGATGAAGAATGGGTGAGTTTGGAAACAAAGTGAGGGGCAGATATTTGGTAAACAGAGGGTGAGGCATGGGAGAGGTTCATGTATGGCTTGAGGATTAGACAGTCAGTGTTAGGAAAACTGTTTTGCATATCAATTGGTGATAAAATAGTATTTTCGTTTGTTTACAAAGGAAGAGGGATGATGTAGGTACCTCAGGTAAAGTCAAGATTTGCAGTGGAATGAAGTAGAAGCTGCAATGAAGAACAAGGTATAGAGAAAAGGCTGAACTTTAGACGTTGGACATGGATGTGTTGGGGAGATGAGAACGATGGTTTCTCCCATGACTTGGTAATGATGTGAGTAGTAACAGTGATTTAATCCAGTTTTGTGGTAATCTATGTACAGCCTTTGCAATTAGTCCAGACGTCCTGCTAGCATTTGAGACATTCTGTCTTTTTGTTACATTGTGCATGAAGTTACCACCCAGGAGACAACAGTGTGTGGACCCACGGGATGGGCGTTGGAGGCTGTCATACGTTAAGGAGGCTTCTCAACCCCATTTATCACACTCATCATCGACATTCTCAAAGCTCTACACTAGAGTGTCCAGGGGACAGGTATTATAAAAGGGCTTCAGAGAAGAGTTGAGGAGAGCTATATCACCAGCTATCATACTGTCACAGTATTCAGGATCTAGGCCCATGTCTTCAGGGCACCCTGTCCCTCACCAACTCCCTCACCAGACCTCCTCCCACACCTTGAATTAAGAGTTATTCTGATCACCTAGTGCCATGGTTCTCACCCCTGGCTGCCCCTTCAAATCACACAGGGGGCTTTTAAAAAAAACACCAAAGCCTATACTCCATGCTCAAAATTCTAATTTTATTCATTTGAGATGGAAACCTGGCATCAGTATTTTAAAAATATTTCCCAGGTGAGAACCACCAACCTAATGGCTGCTCTCTGCCTCTGAGAGTACTTTCCCAGTATCATTGACCCTTGCCTTCAGGGTCTCAGCCGCTGATTCTTAGGGGCTGCTGGAGTCTTTTTCCACTGAAACTGGAGATGACCACTGCACACTGGAGGCAGGGGACACCCAGTGTTTGTCCTGTCTGGATATTCTGGCCAGGTCATGATTATCTTTCAAGGCAGCAAACTAAAGCAGGGCAAGGTGAGGAGAGTCAACCATCAGAGAAAGCAGAGGACAGGATCCCAAGTGGACCTCCAGGTGTCAGCACTGAGTCAAGGGGAGAAGGAACCCACAGACCAGCAATGGGGACTCAGACCTCTGGAGGATGCTCTGCTGTTTGTGGCTCCCGCGTGTGTTAGCCCTGCTGTGTGTGCCCTGACCGTTTCCCTGCCTGATCCGGAGGGAAGCCCTTGAAGCAGGATGCTCCGTGGGCCGGGCACCTGAGGCCCAGGAAGGGAGGCGCTGGGGTGGCTGCGGTGCCCTCTGCAGCCAGGCTTCCAGGGGAAGAGGGCACCCAAAGGGGTGGAGTAGGAGATGGCAGCTATGGAGAGGGCAGGACGCAGGGTCCCGGGTCTTACACCAAGGGGAGGGAAGGAAAGCCTGGGGGCCACCTGCGCCTGTGCCGGGCGGGCTGCTGAGGGAAGAAAGGGTCCGAAGGCTGACAGGCCAGGCCCTGATGGCCAAGCAGAGGTGAGGGGCCCCAAGACGCCCCCGTCAGGGAGGGCCTGCCCCTGTCCTCTGAATACCAAGCGGGCCTGAACGCCGCCACCAAGAAGGTCCCATGGGTGTAGCTCCCCGTCCCCTCCCAGGGTCGTGCCTTTCTGAGCAGCAAGCACAGGGCTCCCCCCCACCCCCGCGGCCTCTCTGCCCGCCGGGCTCTGACACAGGGGGAGGGCCCTCCGGCCCGGAGCCAGCTTCTCTGGGGCGCCACTTCCTGACCCCCCAGCTGTGGTTCTTGTGTGCGTCACACAACCCTCTGTGGCCCTGGAGACAGCTGTGGGAAAATGCCCAGAACTGCTTTTACATGTGAGTCAAGGGGGTTTCTGTTCACAGAACCTCCCCGCCCCGCCCTTAAACTCCCAAATTCAGAACCCCTCCTCTCCATTCTCCTCTCAACTTGCAGTTAGTTTCACAGCCGCAGGATCTGCGTTGGGTGTCGTTCGCCCCTGTGGCCGCTAGATGCCGACAGAGACCTGGCTGGACGCCTCACGGCTCTTCCAGGGCTGCGGGCAGCTTTTCACAGGTCAAGTTTGTCCTCATCCAATGGGTGAAATTAGGGCTCAGGACAAACCGGCACCCCCATATCTTCCCCTCACCTCTCACACACATCTCTGAGTGCATGAAGGCTGAAAACCACTTCCTGCTCCACACCGGCACTCCTCCCCTCAGAATCCTCTCCCCTCCTTGATCACACAGTGTGAATGACTGTTTCCACCAATAAAATCAGCTAGGCTAGGTGCTGCGAATGTAGCTCTCTTTGGCTGTCCCTGTGTTCCCCAGACCTACTGCCTCCCTCCCGCACGTGGCAGAAGACAGGGGTCTGGGTTCTCTCTTGACCTCAGCATAACCCAGCCACAACTGGCAGTACTGTGGGCTGGCCTAAGGACACGGGCCACATCTTAGTAGCTGTGTGACTTTCACATAGTTACTTAACCTCTCTGTGCCTATGTGGCCTCATATATACAATGAGAGTTGCAATAGTACCTACCTTGTGGAGTTATTACGGGAATGAAATGAATCTGTATTTCTCAAACACTTATGACAATACCTGGCATATATGTCAGTTATTCTAATTTGTCATCTTGGACTCTCACAGTAATGCCACAAAATATATTCTCTCTCTCTCTCTCTCTCTCTCTGGCATTTCCCATCTAGACCTCCTGGTTTTTGTCTTTGGGCTTTGTCCCTGGTTTCATCAACTGTGTCTGGTGGTTGCTAAGTTCTTTTTGGTCCTAGATGTCTACAAAGTCCTGGTGCTGGTGTTGTTGCTGCTATGCTCTGGGTTGAGACAGGCCCACGGCATATTACTCGAGTCCCAGTGTTTCTGGGAACATATGAGAGAAAGTAGACACTCCCTTCACCCACAGATAGAAAGCCATCCCCTCTGGCATAAATATTTTTTTTTTTTTTTTTTTATTATTATTTTATTTTATTTTTTTGGGGGGTACACCAGGTTCAATCAACTGTTTTTATACACATATCCCCATATTCCCTCCCTTCCTTGACGCCCCCCCCTCGAGTCCCCCCCACCCTCCCTGCCCCAGTCCTCTAAGGCATCTTCCATCCTCGAGTTGGACTCCCTTTGTTATACAACAACTTCCCACTGACTATTTTACAGTTGGTAGTATATATATGTCTGTACTACTCTCCCGCTTCTTCTCAGTTTCCCCTTCACCCCCCGCCCCCCCCCATACCTCGAGTTCTCCAGTCCATTCCCTGTATCTGCTTCCCTGTTCTTGTCACTGAGTTCATCAGTACCATTTTTAGATTCCGTATATGTGAGTTAGCATACAATATTTGTCCTTCTCTTTCTGACTTACTTCACTCTGTATGACAGATTGTAGTTCTATCCACCTCATTACATATAGCTCCATCTCATCCCTTTTTATAGCTGAGTAATATTCCATTGTATATATATGGCATAAATATTTGACCTGGGAGCACAGCTTTAGGGCCCATGCATAACATGCTGCTCCTGGGATACTAGCCAAGCTTCCACTGGGCAGGTGCTGTGCCCCGCCCACTCAAGTGCATAGTTCTGTTTGACCAAGAACTTGCACAGCTCAAAGATTTCCTTATTCAACTACTTTTCTACTCCCAAATTTAAGAACATCTTAAATGTGCTGTAAGTTAACTATGTTAAGTTGTTCACTCTGGTTGAACCCTAGCTAAGGAAACTGGAAACGAAGGCAGTCCCACGTAGGCAGAGCCTTGGTGCAGAATTATGCATCTTCCTCCAAAAGCCAGCCCACAGGCCAATTGGAGAGCTCACTAGAAGTTCTCAACTGTATTGTATAATCAACCAGATATGTTCATACCATGACCCCTTTGCTAGTAAATTAGGTAGAAATTCAAGAAACCGAACCAGGTGTTCCTAATGAATGTATCTCAAGAATAATTTCAGCAAGTAGAAGAACAAGGCCGTGCACCAAGAAGATGTTTTCAGACAAGACCAACCAGAAAGTATATTACCAGGTTGGGCAGTTTCACTAGCATCTCCATCTCTGCCAATGTCTGAGGCCACCCTCCCAAACTCCACGGCACACTTCCAGGTTTTTGTTAAGATTGGCTAGCTTATTCCTATCAACCCTCCCACTGAAAACAACTTTTAAAAACCTGCATAAAATATAAACAATATCTTCTTACATGAAAAGCTTTGAAGTGAGTAAGGCATTACCTGGACAAAATAAAGGGAAAATGGAGACCTACAGAGACAAATGAGGACTAGAGGCTACTTTTACCATGTGAATATTTTCCAAACCAGAAAATTGTTCTGATAACCTCTTAGGACAAGAGTAACACAAACCAAAGATCAAGATGTAGACAAAGAAGCGTGTCTAACATGAGACCTTCCTTCAATAAGCTGACACCCAAAAAAGATGCCCCCACCCCCCGGCCAGGGTGTAGAATGTAACCCAACCCTCAAAGAGAATTTCATCACAGGTTCTACTTGCTTGATATGTAGGGAATCCCAAGCCTTAAAATTTAAGGTTGTCTTCAACTGAGAGGAGCCCCAAGTAATTGGCAGAGGCAAATGGAAATCTTTCTGAAGGAACGTGACTCCGTCCTAGCCTAAGGTTATTGGTACTGATAATTGTTAAAGTATGATGACCAAAATAACCAGGCACATAAACAAGGCACCATGGGCAAGAATAAGGAGAAAAACAGACAAAAATGAGACACACAAAATTTCAATGAATGTAATTATCAGACACAGACCATAAAACAACTATGCTTACAACGTTTAAAGATCTTAAAAAAAAGGAAATCCTACTTCTGGTCAGCACAGAATAATGGAGACTAATTTACTCTCATGCGTAAACAACCAAAAACTACAAATAAATGAAACGACTGTTATCAAGACATTGGGACGTCAGGTAACAATGGATAGTGACCCTTAAAGATGGACAACAGACAATGTATCCCCCACAATTGTCCCAGCTTACTGCCTTGAGTTTCCAGGTCTCAGCAGCAAAGCCTAGTGGACTCCTTGAGTTGAGATGGAAGAAGTGTTGGGAAAAATAAAGTGGCTCAAGTTTGCTAGACAGAGTACCAGGGAGGGGATTACACAGAGAGCAAATTTAGGATATCTTCAGGGATATATATGTGTGGGGTGTGAAAGTACCCAAAACTGGGGAAAGAGCTATCCAAAAGGGCTGGAGGAAACAGTACCCAGCACTCATACAGGGCTGAGAATGGAACCTATTCCTACCTGCCAGACTTAAAAATATCAAAATTCAAGAGCATTGGGTAGAGTACTCAGAAAGCTCTTGCCTCAGTAGCGGTGAATAATTACTCCTGCACTAAACGTGGTTCTGGTGCTACCTAACAAATCCAAAGAATCAAACTGTTCCCAAGTGACTAAACTTCATCCTAGTAAAAAGATACCAAATATTTCTAGAAATACAAAAATACCCAGTATCCAACAAGGTAAAAGTCACCGTGTCTGGCATGTAACACAACATTATAGGCATGCAAAGAATCAGGTAAATACAACCCATATTAAGGGGGAAACGAATTGAAATTGACCTGAATCTGACAGAAATGTTAATATTGGTAGAAAAGAAAATTAAAACATATTATAATTGCATATCTACATTCAAAAGGGTAAAAAAGACATGCAAGATATAAAAAGAGTCCAAATCAAAATTCTATAGATTAAACTACAATATTTAAAGTGAAGACTATACTGGTTAAGATTAATATCACCTTAGCCATGGCAAGAGATTAATGAACTTGAAGACATAGCACTTGAAACTACGTATCTATGTATCTATCTACGTCTTATATCAAATTGAGTTCATACTAATACCTCCAATTCCAATTTAACAAAACATGATCCTATTTAGTATTCCCCTTTTCATATTTATAACTACCTTCTCTGACAATGAGAAACCTGGCCTCCTTTATACACAATGTATTTTTTTTAGCTTAATACTAGATAATTCACAGAAAGTAGTTTCAGAACTGATAATGCATAACTATAAAAAACCAAACTTATGTGAAATACCTACAAGAAATCCACTTTTGAAGTAGCTATAGATAGGTAGATGGAATCATAGAATGACAAACAGATATAGAAAGAGATATAGGTATGTCTACATGTATATACATATAAATATTAACATATACATACACATATTTCCTAGCTCTGCCCATGGAGAGAGCCTAGAAATGTGACATCACACCAGCAACGAGCATACTTAGCATTCAAATCTTATTTTGGAAATACCATTCTCCACCACAAGGAATCAAGGTTTTTTAAGAACTGGCTAATCCCAGGGCTGAGACTGGGAAAGTACATGATGACCTTTGAATACCATGTTGTCAAGAAAAGAAGAAAGTGGTCAAAGAATGGTATGTGCATGTGAAAAGGACAGAGAAGCTGGCTTAAAGTGTGTATTAATGGCCAAATCAGAGACAATCTGAGCATCAATATAAACAATGGCAATATTAGATTATAATCCATTGAGAAAATAAAAGAATCCGTTATACTGAAATAAATAAATGTGGAAGAAGGAAGAACTCTTCCTTACAATGGAATATGAACGAATAAGTGTAGAAGAAAAGATGGAATTAGAAAATCACCCTTTGGCAGCCATCATAATAACTGATTCAGACAAGAATCAACAATGGACGCTAAAACGAATGTTAAACATTTGGTGTATAACCGATTAATACATAGTCTCAAAGTCTCTCCCAGAAGATATTTATTATTTACAAAGAGGAATATAATAACTTCACAGTGGAGAAAACTGGGAAACACCACCTTAACGAAATGATCAAAATTATCGTAGTTAACAGCATTGGTAATGGGAGAAATTGACATTTTTTTGCCTTTTGATATGATGCACTGAGAAAAACACATCAGTTCTGTGATACTTCTGCCAAAAAGGCATAACCAGAATCTAATCATGAGTAAATATCAGACGAACCCAAATTGAGGGACATTCTGCAAAATAACTGCTGTGCACTTCTCAAAAATGTCAAGGTTAAGAAAGACAAACTGATGAATTGCTCCAGGTTAAAGGAGACTAAAGAGACATGACAATTGAATGTAATTCATGATTCAAATTTTCTTCTCTAGAAAGGACATCATTAAGATAACTGGTAAAATCTGAACAAGGTCTGTAGATAAGCTGTGTTAATGTTAATTTCTTGGTTTTTGTAATTGTGCTATGGTTTTTAAACAGAGTGTCATCTTGCTTTTAAGAAATGTAAATTGAAGTATTATGCCTGCAATTTATTTTTAGTGGTTCAGAAAAAAAAATCACACACGTATACATACGTAGATACAGCAAGAGAGAGAGAGACAATAAAGCAAATGTAATAAAATAACCTTTTGGTAATCTTGGTGATAAGTATAAGGGAATTCTTTGTACTATACTTTGAACTTTTCTGTAGGTCTGAAATTATGTTTAGAAGGTTTTAAAAAATCTATCACGCTTAACAAAATGAGAATGTCATGTTAAAACTATTAGGTAGAACTTTTATAAGAAACAAGATATTTACAATGTCAAAGTATCTCCCTATGAAATATGTATCACCTACAAAGGGGAAAATAGTAGTAAACTCTGACATCCATCATCATTACCAAGTATTAGATGTTAACATCATTAATATTGGAATAAAACAATATCATGTGCCTGCTGATATTGGTATTATGCAATGAGAAGGAAATATAACTTCTGTGGTACTTCTGACACCCCCCCCAAAAAAAATAGGGTACCCTGAATCTAATTATGAGGCAACATCACATGAACCCAAATTGAGAGAACTTTCTGAAAAATAACTGACCGATATTTATCAAAAAATTGAGTCATAATAGAGGAAAATTGGAACTATTTCAGATTACAGAAGGATAAAGAGGCATGATAACTAAATGCAATGCGTGATCCTGCACAATAAATTGGAAAGTCTAGGAGAATGTATATGATAATTTTTTCTATTATCCTTGCAAAATTTTGGGGTGAAATAATTAAAAGTTTTAAAAAATGAATCTGAAGGCACTGATTCTTTTTCTATGCTCTGAAGTTGTTTAAGTTGTTTTGGGCTAAGATTATACAGGAAAGTTTTGCAGAATTCTCCAATGAAGACTTCATAATCTGGTGGCATTTATTGGAGGAAGGGAGATCCCTATCTAAACATATTTAATGTTCTTTTGCAATTGGCCTGCTAGACTTTCTGTCTCTACTGGAGTCAATTTAGCAAGTTGGATTATAATAAAAATTATCCAGATCTTCAAGTTTATTTACACAGAGTTATATAAAATATTTTCTCTTTTCTGGCTTAAAACAACAGATATTTATCTCTCACCATTTTGTGGACTGGTTGGGTGATTCCTTCTGATTCAGGCTACCTCAGATGATTCTGAAGTCAGTTGTCAATGGGGTTGAATGATCCTGGAAGGCCTCACTCACATACCTAGTGATTGGCAAGCTGTTGACTGAAGCATCTCAGTTCTCCACACGGCCTCTTCAGTAAATTATCTCAGGCTCATTCACAGGAAGATGGATTCAGGGTTCCAAACTCAGCAGGAGAGAAAAAGCCCCAATTCATAATCACTTTGAATATATCACATTTGTTAAAGTATCACTAACCAAAGTAAGCCACCCGGTCAAGCCTCAGTTTAAGGAGTGGAGTAATAGGCTCTTCCTCTTGATGGGGAGAATGGCAAAGTCACTTTGCTAAAAGACATGCATTTAGGAACAGGAGTAATTTGCAGTCATTTTGCAACCTAGCACACCTTGTCTGGGTGAGTATTGAGAGCCTTTTCTAAAGTGGATATATTCTGGTGGGCATGTACAATGAGACATAAATATGTTATACTCTATGCTCACTTTGAGAAGTCCATCTATAAATCACTTCTCCACATTTCATAGGCACCAGTCTGCCAACGTTGCCCTTTTCAAGTCCCTAACCAGTTGGTCAAGCTGTTAACTACTGTTCAGGAATAGATACATATTCGAGGCCATTTATCCTTCCAGTGGACACTTGGAGTCTGACCAGTAGTACTATATTTCACTACTCTTTTCCTGGGCTGACCCTGAGTGAGGCTGCAACACAGCCATCCATCCACTTCTGGCTGGTTCCAACAATCGACGCAAATCTATATGTAAACCAGTTCTATTCTTTTCTTTCCCTGTTAACTGGTCATAGGAAACTCTATGGGGGCTAAGGGAAAAGCAGTGAAGCATGAACAATGAAAGCCGGAGCCATCTGCTTCCTAACACCTTCCATACTTACTCAGCTCCATCCTTATATACGATTTTCACTTTACAATGGAATACCGCTCTCTATATGCAATTTTATGATTTGATAGATTAACAACACACACTTCATGATGGGAAAATCAGGTTAAATCATTACTTGGTATTCCGTAATATGATGTTCAGTCTCTACTCGAGCATAGTAACAAGCCAGCAGTTGCTTTTCTAATACAGAGTTGCTAACAAAGAAGAGCATGCCTTACTCAAAAACTCTAGGCATCTGTGCAGTAATTCTGCAACTGGGGCTTGCCACAGGCTACACAGAGCACTTCTGCCTGCCACAGACACTTCAGCAGTTCTAAGACTCTTAGGTCTGCTGACTCATAACAACCAAGCAGTAGGAGAGTTTTTATCACAGCTTGTCTCTGCTGCAGAACCTTTGCTTCCTTCTGGCCCCACTCACAAATGGCAATATTATAGACTTCCTGGTAAATGGATTGGAGCAGCACACCTGAATGTGCTGCCTATTCTCTACAAAATCCAAAGACGCCTAGAGGTATTCTGCTCTTTTCTTGGTTGTGGAAAATAGTGTCAAGGTGCGGCAACTTCTTTCAGGCCACTGGACCCCTAATAAATTCCTTAATGAGGCAGGCCCCTGAGTTTGATGCGATTTATCTCACATGCATGTGTCTTCCTAATGTATGTAGAGTTTCTTCTACTTGCTGTTCATCAACTCAAGTTAGTATGATGTCATCACTGTAAGAGTCCTGTGCAATGATCTGTGTGACATCAAAATGATGATGACCCCTCTGGACTCCGCCGTGATGACAGAAGTAGGGGTGCCACTGTAAGAAAGTGAAGCAAGTGAAGAAATTTCTCATTATCTGCTGCTGAGGATGGGGGGAGGGAGGGTGGCAGTCACATTTCATAGGTCAATATCTGCACACTGATGAAGGAGGCATTGGTTCTCCAGGCCCAGATAAAGGGGGGTTGGTGAAGAAGGCTCATATTAGAAGAGACACTCATGCTGGATTTCCAGGGTCAGATAAAAATTCCACTAGTTGAGAATCACATGCATTTTGCAGACACTGCATCAATCCTGTGCACAGAATCAGAGATAAATGTTTATAGGAACAGGAGTAAGTTTGTATGGCTGGATCAGCAAGCATTACTCCATGCACATGGGCTGGGCCCAGATTGTGGAAAGCCTTAAGAAGGCCTGAGGAAACAGTTCCTCCTTCATCAAGGTCCCCACGCATGAATTTACACATCCCTCCTTTGTGTACATAACTTTATAGTACAGCACTTCCCACCTGGCTAAAGGTCTTAGAAAGCAGGGAAGAGCCGCACCCATATGGGCCAGCAATAGGACAGACCCGTGTTGAAGTATGAACTTCCCCAATCATTTGATATGGGGCCTTCAGAGGTCCACAGAACAGCCTGCAGCAAAAAGAAGTCCATCACTATTCTCCTGCTCCTCTCAGCCTCATTCCAGGGCTATCTCTTGGCTCAAATCCATTTGTGCTTCATTCCAAGGCCTGTATTCACAAAAGCTTTGGGCCTGGACTTGCTTGGGCTGGGGGCAGGGAGCAGGCCCTTCTTCCCAGAAGTCCTTATAAACCAGTGACTTTACCTCCTGGGGGATGAGAGGGATCTGGGCAGCTGGACCCCTCATCAGAGCTGACCCTTCCCAACCACTAAGGACACTCTGTTCATAGTTGCTTGGCCTGAAAAGTCTCAAGTGGCTGGAACCTACTCATTGTCACTAAATTCAAGCTTTCAGAAGAAATATTGGCTGGAACTTTGTGTCTTCATCTTTTTTTTTTTCTTTTTAGAAATATAAAATCTCTGTCTAATAGCACTCTTTCGCCTCCAAGCCTAGAGTCAAGTGGAACAAACGCAGAGAAGTTGTCCTATTTTATGCACAGTTAAGAAATGGGGAATTCAATATGTGTTCACAATGACAGCACCATTAAAATAGCTCATGCTACGTTGCCAAATGAAGGATAACAGAGACATAAACACTGTCTTTTAAAAGATTCTTTTAGAAGAAAAATTATGAATCAAATCATTTACTGAAGTACTGTTTGAACAGATGGTGTGATTAACAGCTAACATGCAAGCCATCTTGGGAGCTTATGGAAAAGTAAACAAGTGGAGCTAAAAAGAAATCATTTTATTCCCCAAAAGCGTCTTTCATTCATTTTACTAGGAAAACTGGAAAGTCTGTGTTTTGAAGGCTGTGTTTCCTTGGGAGATGTTACGAGAGAGCAGGGAGAGTCTCTTTAGAGCAAGACCACATCCATGCCAGGTTGTCTTCTCAGTTTGCTTCCTGAGGGATGACATGGATCTGAGCAGTCAAACCCCCAGCATAGCTGACCCTTGGAACCACTAAGGACACTCTTCACCTCTGCTTGCCCTGGAAGACCTCATGTGCAACGGGTGAAGAGAAGGGAGTTAAGAGGTGAGAACCAATTACATAAGAGGCACTCTGCCAGGAACATCACAGGCACTCTCCTCTAAGGCCAGCCCACAATGGCCCCAGGAGTCACATGTGATAAGGCCAACTTCCCAATGGGGACATTGAGGTCGGAAAAGGGGGAAACCATCTCCTAAGGCCACGTAGCTACCTCCTTTGTGGAGCTGCCATTGAAACTGTTGAGTTTCACCGCTCTTAGCAGAGGCAGCTGATTGCAGAGGGAAGAGCATGGACCAGGATGTCTGGAGATACAGGTATGAAAGTCTCCTCTGCTAGCTAGTGCCTTAGGGACAGACTCTATTCTTTTCTGGGCTGCGACATCTCCATCTTTAAAATGTGGGCACTGCATCAGACAGACTCCAAGTCCTCATTTGGGTATGAAAATGGTATCAGAATATTACCTCGGCTTCCCCAACCTTGTTCCTGACTTTCCTCAACTGACATGAGGAAAAAAACTTGCACATTGGCACAGCTGTAGCCATTGTGCCACCGTCCACTTAGACAAATCTCCAGGTATTGGCTTACCCTTGGCAGAGCCCTTTCCCTACTGCCTTCACCATACAACATTCCATTAGCGACGGCCCACCACGGGTTGCCCAAGTGTTCTTTCATTTGTCTAGAAACTGTGGGTGTGTAGTAACATTCCAGGCCCTGTGTTACATACGGAGGAAAGGAAACAGTGGTGAGCAAGAAGGACACAGTGTCTCTCCTCCCAAAATTAGACCCAGTGTTGCAGACACACGCGTGAACAGCTAACACAAATATAGAGGAGTGAGTGCGAACAGAAGAAAAGGAACCAGATTTCTTCCTGAGGAGTCAAGGTATGCTGCCCCAGGGTACTGACACTGGCACCAAACTGAATACATGTTTTATCAACCATCCAGATATTTCAAATCCTCCAGATGACTACTGCAGATTTGTTTGCCTTTCATCCCTGCAGTTGGTACCACTTAGACCCACATGTTGGATCCCAGGCCATTCAGAACCAAAAGTTGCCAGGAAGGCAATGAAATCTTTTATGTTTCCAAAGATCTAGAGAATTAATTAAGGAGGAAAGCAACTTAGCATTAATAATCCAGAAATAAACTCTTTCTCTTGGGCCTGTTCTTGTAAATACTTCTGAACTCTTTCACATGAGCAGCCTTCTAATTGCACCTCCGGGGCCTAATCCTGGAGGGTTTGAAATGATTTCCCTTTGCAGTTTTGAAACCTTTGATAGTGCGTCCCCTGGCAGGTGCAATTCCACCTCCTTCCCTGGCCATTTTAATAAATGGACTCTGGAGTGTTCCTCTCCCCATTTACTAACAGTGCTGCTGCTTTTGAGCTACAGTTGGAATTCACTTCAGGTCTCTATGAAATGGAAAGGAAAAGCCTGCTGCTACTGCATGTTCTGTGTTGACATGACACTGCTCAGCCCAAGGATGCTTTCCTGGGACGGAATGGTCCATTGGAACACTGCTCCAGGTCAACAGAAGAAAGAAAGTCCTATAACACCTCAGATGCCTCTCTGCTAGGATACTTACCACGCTGCCCCTCAACTTACAGTTACTTGTGTCCAAGTGTCACCCAGCCCCTGTCCAAGTCAGCTGTGAGTTCCTGCAGGCAACAACAGTGTTTTGGTTTTCCTGGGGTGCTGTGTGCCAAGGGCCAATGCCTCGTATATAGGAGGTGCTCGTCCAATATCTGGACAACCTCCAAATTTCCAATGCTGCTTTACTGGTCTCTGGATACAGTTTTATTGTCATGTAAAGCTTGCCATAATTCATTCTCAAACTCAGCCATCTTCATTCTTTTCCATATGGCATCAATATTGCTTCATTTTCTCCCCGGGTGCTAAAAATGATACTCTAAACTCCTTAATTCAGAGGAGTTTTCTGGTTTTCTAAAAAACATTATATTTGGTCATCTCCAGTAATTTTCATAAAAACTAACTTCAGGCCTTAGGGACCATACGCTTCTCCTGGGGGAGAACAGAATTTTAATTTACCACACTGGAATATTCTTTAGGGTACAATCCAATCAAGGGCCAACGAGGGTAAATAAAGGATTGTAATAATTCTTTCTACGTTTATAAATGACTTATTTTTACAATTCTTACATTTATTGCCCATGAAAAACTTTATAGTGACTTCTTTATTTGTTAAAAAAATAAAATGCTATCCACCATGATTCTTGATGGTCTATTTTACGTTGACCATAAGAAAGCAAACGTACCTGAAATCATACAGCAAGAGGAGTCCTGAACGATTGTCTAGTTGCATGGGAAAATGCTTGAGTGGGAAACAGGTCCCAGCATTTTCTACAGTTTGACATAATGACTGTGAAAATAGGCAAAGGAATAGGAAAAGAGCCCAAATGTTGTTAACGACCATGACTGAACAGTACGATTCTCTGTGGTTTTAGTTCAATTACCTACAGTTTTCTCTGGCTTTCGTGTCTTCCCTTTTGATTGGAAAAAAAATGTTGATTAAAAAGAGTAATTGTCCAGTGAGTCATTTGCTTTACAGAGGAGACATGAAATTCCTGGGTGTTCTGGCACAACCAGGACAAGAAATCTGGCCTCAGGACTTCTAGACCAAGTTGCTCTTTGAGTTGAGATTTAGGGCAGACATAGACTTGGAATTCCATTTTTTAATTAATCTAAACTTTGAGTAAAATAAGAATTCTATGCATTTGAAAACCTGGCACTCATTCTAGAGTCAAGTGGGAAAAGTGGTTTTACATAAGCTTACTAGACTTCCACTCTCTCTTAGATGGAATAGTCATTTGGACTCATCATCTTACAGGGATCCCCTTGCCCTGCTCTAGGTTCTCTTCTCAGTCAGCTGCTCTACTCAAGTGCCCGTTGTCAGCAGTGGCTTCAGTCATCCAGGGATGCTCATAACCCCTGGTGCAAAAGGAGGTTAGGCTGTTGTGGTAAATGGCTGTCAATGCTCCAGGTATGAGTTAGTTTCACTGAAGGAAACCTGAACTTTTACATGATGGGTGCTAATTCCTGCTAATTACTATCACCTCATAATTAGATTGGCAGAAATTTCACTCCAAACTGGTAGATTTAAAAGCAGCCTTCTCAGAGGATGCTGACACTAGGGACTGTGAGATCAACAGCATGTTTCCAGGCCTTAGTTCTGTGAGGGATTCAGAGGGCACAGAGAACCACAAATTAGTGCTGTTAGCCATAGGACACAAGACCTGCAGATGCCTAAGGGACCACTATTTGCAGCAACCTGTAGGGCACAGGTGATCTCCAATTAGTATAATGCAAAAAGCAAATGCAAGGTAGGAGCTAGGCTATCAGATAACATTTCAAGAATATTCACCATTCCTTCTAGACCAGCAGTTGGTAAAACTGCAGCATGAGAGCCCAGACTGGCCCACTGCCTGTTTTTGTAGGTAAAGTTTTAATACAGTACAACCATGCCCATTCTTTTTCATAATCCTTGTAGGTACTTTTGTGCTACAATGGCAGAGCTGAGTAGTTGCAACAGAGACCTATGGCCTGTAAAATCTAAAATATTCCTGATGACAGAAAAACTTAGCCAACCCCTGTTCTAAATCAAAAATGGAGAAAGTTGGAAGAAACTGTCCTGAAAGGAAGCCAGGATAAAAGGGAATTAAAGTAATCTCAACCTACAGTGTTAAAGCTCAGTGATGGAAGAAATTAACAGAGGAGAAGGAAGGGTGGTGTGTGGCAACTGTATTCTTGGACTAAAATATACATGGATGAGGCTATTTCTACAAAAGTGATTCTGAATTATCTAAAACTGGCATTGACAAAGCATGGCCTGCAGGGCAAATCTGGTCTGCATGTGTTTGTTGTTGTTTTGTTGTTTTAATACACTATTTTTTTAAAGAGCAGGTTTAGGTTTACAAAAAACTTGAGCAGAAAATTCAGAGAGTTCCCATACTTCCCTTCTCCCTGGCCCACAGTTTCCCCTATTATTAAAATCTTCCATTATTGTGGTACATTTGTTTAAAATGAAAAAATATTGATAAGTAATTATTAATTATAGATCACAGTTTACATTAGGTTTTATTCTTTGTACTATACAATTATATAGGTTTTGACAAATGTATAATGTCATGTATCAACCATTAGACTATCACATAGAATAGTTTTACTGCCTGCCAGTAATGAATGAGAGTTTCTGTTGCTCCCTATCCTCCCAGTATTTGGTGTTGTCAGTATTTTGGATTTTAGCCATTCTAATAGATATGTAGTGGTATATCACTGTTGTTTTAATTTATAATTCCCTAAAGATATATAACATTAAACATCTTACATATGTTTATTTGTCATCTGTATATCTTCTTTGGTAACATGTCTTTTCAGATTTCTTGCACACTTTTTAATTGGGTTGTTTATTTCCTTATCATTGATTTTTTAAAGTTCCTTATATATGTATTTTGGATACAAGTCTTTTATCAGATATGTGTTTTGCAAAGATTTTCTCCCAGTTTGTGGATTATCATTTCATTCTCTAAACAGTGTCTTTCACAGATCACAAGTTTTACTTTTATTGAAGTGAAATTTATCACATTTTTCTTTAATGGATCATGCTTTTGCTATTGTACGTAAAAGGTCATCATCAAACCAAAGGTGACATAGATTTTCTCCTATGTTATCTTCTAGGAATTATACACTTTGTCTTTTAAATTTTATGTCTCTGGTTCATTTTTAGTTAATTTTTGTGAAAGGTGTTAAGTCTACATCCAGACTGTATTTTATACATGGGGGGATATCCAGTTGCTTGAGCACCATTTGTTGAAAAGACTATCTTTCTCTATCAAATTGTCTTTTCTCCTTTGTCAAAGATCAGTTGACCCTATTAGTGCATGTCTACTTCTTGGCTCTTCTTTACATTCCATTGATATATTCATCTATTCTTTAGCTAATATCACCCTGGCTTAATCACGGTAGCTTTATATTAAGTCTAGAAGTTGGGTCAGGTCAGACCTTCAACTTTGTTCTTCTTCAGTATTGTGTTGGCTGTTCTGAGTCTTTTCCTACTCCATACAAACTTTAGAATCAGTTTGTTGCTATCCACAAAATTACTTGGTTGGATTTTGGACTGGATTATGTAGAATCTATAGATTAAATTGGGAAGAATTAACATTGCAATTGATGGAGAAAAAGCATTTGACAAAATTCAACATACATTCATGATAAAAACTCCCAACAAATTGGGGTGTAGAAGGAATATACCTCAACACAATAAAGGCCATATACGACAAGACCACAGATTACATCATACCCAATGGTGAAAGACTGAAAAATTTTCCTCCAAGATCAAGAACAAGAGTGCCCAGTGTCACCATTCCTATTGAACATAGTACTGGAAGTCCTAGCCAGAGCAATTAGGCATGAAAAAGAAATAGAAGACATCCAAATTGTAAGGAAAAAAGTAAAATTGTCTCTGTTTGCAGGTTATATGGTCTTTTATATAGAAAATCCTAATGATCACACTGAAAATCTTAGTACTAAACAACAACTGAGGAAAAGTTGCAGAATACAAAATAAACATATAGAAATCAATTTTTTCTATACACTAACAGCGAAATATATGAAAAAACAAATGAAGACAAATCCATTCACAAGAGTATCAAAAACAATAAAATACTTAGAAGTACATTTAACCAAGGTGGCGAAAGATCTGTATGTTGAAAACTGTATTACACCGATGAAAGAAATTGAAGAAGACAAAATAAATGGAAAGATAGTCTATGCCCACAGATTGGGAGAGCTAATACTGTTAAAATGTCAGTACTCTGCAAAACCTACTACAGATTCTGTACAATCCTGATCAAACTTCCAATGACATTTTTCACAGAAATAGAGAATCCTAAAATTTGCATAGAACTACAGAAGCCACTGAATACCCACAGCAATCCTGAGAAAGAACAAATCTGGACACATCACATTTCTTGATTTCAAGCTATATTACAAAGCTATAGTAATCAAAACAGTATGGTCCTGGCATAAAAACAGACACATGGACCAATGGAACATAAGAGCACAGAAATAAACACTCACATATGCAGTCAACTAATATTTGACAAGGGAGCCAAGAATACTCTATGGGGAAAAGATAGTCTCTTCAATAAATGGTGTTGAGGAAACTGGATATATACATTCAGAAGAATGAAATAGACCCCTATTCTTATACTACTCATAAAAAGTAACTCAAAATGGATTAAAGACAAGTATAAAACCTGAACCCATAAAACTCATACGAGAAAACATAAAGGGAAAAGCTCCTTGACGCTGGTCTTGGCAATGCCTTTTTGGATATGATGCCTAAAACACAAGCAAGAAAAGCAAAAATAGGTAAGTGGTACTTCATCAAACTAAAAAGTGCACAGCAAAAGAAACAAAAAGAAGAGGAGATCTATGGAATGGGAGAAAATAATTATAAACCATTTATTGGGATAAGTGGTTAATATCCAAAATATGTAAGGAATTTGTACAACTTAACAGCAAAATACACAGATTAAAAAATAGGCAGAGGACCTGAACGGACATTTTCCCAAAGAAGGCACACAAATGGTCAACAGGTAGGTGAAAATATGCTCAACATCACTAATCATCAGGGAAATGCAAATCAAAACCTCAATGAGATATCACTTCACATCTGTTACAATGGCTATTATTGAAAGAAGAGGAGATAACAAACGCTAGCAAGGATGTAGCAAAGGGAACCCTTGTGCACTGTTAGTGGGAATGTAAATTGGTAGAGTCATTAGGGAAAACAGTATAGACCTTCCTCAAAAATTGAAAACAGAACTACCATATGATATAGCAATCCCACTTCAGGTATACATCTAAAGGAAATGAAATCAAGATCATAAAGAGATATCTGCACTCCCATGTTTATTGCAATATTATTCATAATAGCCAAGATATAGAAACAACCTGTGTTCACCATAAATGGATAAAGAACTGATAACTAGGAATATTATTCAGCTACAAGAAAGAAGGAAGCCCTGCCATTTGCAACAACATAAATGTATCTTTTTTTTAAGATTTATTTTATTTATTTATTTTTGGCTGCATTTGGTCTTCGTTGCTGTGTGCAGGCTTTCTCTAGTTGTGGTGAGTGGGGGCTACTCTTCATTGCAGTGCATGGGCTTCTCATTGTGGTGGCTTCTTTTGTTGCAGGGCACAGGCTCTAGGTGCGTGGACTTCAGTAGTTGCGGCACATAGGCTCAATAGTTGTGGCACACAGTCTTAGCTGCTCTGCAGCATGTGGGATATTCCCAGCCCAGGGATGGAACCCGTGTCCCCTGCATTGGCAGGCGAATTCTTAACCACTGTGCCACCAGGGAAGTCCCAACATAAATGTATCTTGAGGGCATTGTGCTAAGTGAAGTAAGTCAGACAGAAAAAGGCAAATACTTTATGTATGATCTTACTTACATGTGGAATCTAAAAGAGCCAAACTCATAGAAAGTAGAATGGTGGTTGTGAGGGGCTGAGGGTGGGGGAAATGGGGGCATGTTGGTCAAAGGAAACAAACTTCCAGTTATAAGATGAATAAGTTTGGGGGATCTAGTGTATAGCATGGTGACTATAGTTAACAATACTGTATTATACACTCAAAAGTTGTTAAGAGAGTAGATCTTAAATGTTATCACCATAAAAAAGAAATGATAATTACATTATGTAATGGAGGTGCTAACTAACTCTAGTAATGATTTTGCAATATACAACTGAATCAAATCTTCACATTGCATACCTTCAGTTATACAATGTTATATGTCAATTATATCTCAATAAAACTGCAAAAAAGAGAAAACCTCCTCAAAGCACTACTTAAACATTTACTATCTGAAAAGAGAATGAATGTACCAAAAACTGCCCAGGGAGAAAAAAGTTTCTCTTAGAAGATCAGACATTCTTTCCCCAGAACCACTGCTGTAGTTCTCATTCTTAGAAATTCTCAACAAATACTTTAGGATGAAAGTAAACATTAGTTTTGGTTAGGTAAATATAGCAACTATCTAGTCTTCCACCACCTTAGTATTCTCCTCTCCCCTACCCTCAGCCTCTGTTTGCATTAGACAACTCGATTGCAAAGCAGAGACATGTTCTTTTCCGTTCCTGAAGTGAAAACATTATTTTGAGCCTGAGGCTATGAATTTTTAAATCACCACAAGATTTTCTATACTTGCACTTGAATTGTGGATTATTTTTTATCCTAGTTAAATATTTAGGGTCTCTCAGTACACTATACATTTTTGGCAAATAGGACTATTTTAACAACTTGTACATGCAATCAAAAAATTCTCTCCTTAATTTATTTTTCTGTGGTTGTGATAAAGAAAACAATATCTTGAACACTGCAAGCAGAAATATTATTTTAATATTTGTACAGAGAAAGGAAAACTGCATGCCATGAATTGGCATCTATATTACTCTCATGGATGCTAGAAAATGAATTCTCTTTGGTGTCTTTTTTGACACCAGTGTTTAATGGTAGCTTTATTATAAGCCATCCTTGTGTACATAAAGGAAAATATATTTAAACAAGTAGAAATAAATGTGCATGATTCATCAGCACAGTTAACTCAAGATTTTCCAGACTTATAACCACAACTGATAGGAAGATTTATCACCACAGCTGCCTGTGTTAAACTTCTTTTCCTGCACTTGAAGGAATCAAATTTCTTCTTGGAGATTAGTCATTTGTGGGGGTGTCGCCAACTGCAAAATGCTTCTGTTAAGAATGAGGTGCACTTCTCTGTCTTCCAGTCCTAATTTTTATCTCCTTTTGTGTCTTTCCCACTTATACACAAATTTTAATGACTTACACAGTGAAGTTTTCTTGTTATTCAAACCTAAAACTTCAGGTTGCTTCGTTGGATGGTAATGTGGTAACCTCACAAGGAAGGCTGCGATGAAATGGCACTTGGGTCCATGTTTATAAGGATGAAATCTGAGCAGATGAGAAATTCTATGTGAGGGTGAGAGCGGAAAGGAAACTAACATTTCTTGGGTGGCTATAAATGTGCCAAGCACTGTGCTAGGCTCTTTATTGAAAATATCTCATTTCATTCTTAGAGAAATCCTGCAAGAGCTTAGGTAATATTCCTATTTCATATATGAGGAAATTGACTTTTTCAAGATGGTGCAGCTCATCAGTAACTAACTGAGCAGGTATGAGAAACCAGCTCCCAATGATTCCAAAGCTCCTCTGTTTTCTTTCTCCACTTGACCATATAGCCTCTGGAGTCCTAGAAGAATACAATTGGATGAAGCATTGTTACAACTATACAACTTATAGGGATTTTTAAGACAACAGCTTTACTGATAAATAATTCACATATTATACAATCCACCCATTTTTAAAGCTGTACCATTCAATGGTTTTTAGTATTTTCACAGACTTGTACAACTATGACCAGTCAAATTTAGAATATTTCATTACCTCAAAAAGAAATTCCGTACAATTCAACTATCTCCCCCATATCACCAATCCTCCCCCCCACTCCTAAAATGCCACTAATCCACCTTCTATCTCTATAGATTTTCCAATTATGGACATTTCATATAAATGCAATCATATATCATGGGTCCATTTGTGACTGGCTTTTTTCACTTATCACAATGTTTTAAAGGTTCATCCATGTTGTAGCTTACATCAGTACTATGTTTCTCCTTATGGTTGAATAATATTTGTATGGATATGCTATATTTTATTTATCTACAACTTAAATAGGGATTTGATGCTACATCTACATAAGAAAATTCTAAAGCCGAAAGAGTCATTAGTGGTTCATCTGCCATTATCTACCTAAATTGTGTAAAACTAATTGAGTATGTCCTACTTTTTTCTACAGGCTTCTGGGAACATGCATCCCCAAACTTGCCTAGTCCCACCTCATAACTGTCTTTGTGAAATCATTTTGATTAATCAGATTTTGCTTAGACCTATATGAAGATTCAGGAGCTACACATAATAAGTCTTTGTCAATTGAAGACAGATAACAGAACAATTGAGCAAAGAGTAAGATTTCAGTAAATCCATCAGAAGAATTTATTTCATGCCACTTTTACTGGTTTGATTTTCACTGAATTGACTGTTTTACCAACATGTAGATAGTTTAACATATTAGGACATTTCTAAAATGATAGCTGGAAAAACTGGTTCAAAAGCAAAAGTAATTCAGACACTCACCTGACATCATAACTAGTTGTTTGAGTATAATTTACAAAAGTGTATGGCATGGCCAGAAAATCTGTTCAAAAACTAGCAAAGGAATCTAAAAAAAAGTGGTATTGATGAACTCAGTGGCAGAGGAAGAATAAAGACGCAAAGGTAGAGAACAGACTTGAGGACATGGGAAGGGGGAAAGGAGAAGCTGGGACAAAGTGAAAGAGTAGTATTGACATTTATACACTACCAAATGTAAAATAGATAGCTAGTGGGAAGCAACTGCCTAACACAAGGATATCAACTGGATGATTGGTGATGACCTAGAGGGGTGGGGCAGGGAGGGTGGGAGGGAGCCTCAAGAGGGAGTGCATATGGGGATATATGTATACATACAGCTGATTCACTTTGTTGTACAGCGGAAACTGGCACTACAGTGTAAAGCTATTATACTCCAATAAAGATCGAAAAAAAAACTAGTAAAATTATTTTGTGAGGAGATATAGCATCTATGCAAAGATATAATGTAACCTAGTTTAAATACCTTTCTTCAGGGTCCAATAGACTAAATAAACAATTTTATCAGCTTTCCCTTGCCTCCTTAGGTCCTAAGATAGAAAGAGAAGGAAGCCCTTATTTAAGCAATTGTACAAATGTACAATAGAGTCTAACACATTGGTACAAACCCTATGAAGTCCTGGCTAGAATGAAACAAAAGGCTCATTAGTTATTTATCTCTTTTTTAAGTATTTATATTGATTAATCACAAAGTATAAGCCCTTTCAGAAACCACTTTAAGTGCTTTCCCACAAGTGTGTCCAAAATAGTGCACAGAGAGAGAGTAATACTGGGTAGAACCACCATAGCAGCCCATTGTGAGAAGTTCTTCAGGGTATATGCTACAATTTTTTGTTACCTACACTTTCTTGGTACTTGTCATACAAGATGAATGGAGTTAATACACAAGATCGGGTTTATGCAACCACAATCTAGGAATTCTTCCTCAGATTTCATTTTATGCAACCCCCCTCTTTGAAGTAATGTATAATAGACCCTCAAATCCTATGTTAAGGTGATTCCATCTCAAGTTAAGAATTATCTTTTGTAATGAAAATACTTTATCATTTTAGAACTACTATTGCATAAATTATTCCTGCCTACACTTACAATTTCTTATTTTAAAGTATTTTACATATAATAAATATTAATAAATGTTTTCTCAAACATCACTTTTACAAATATTAAATTTCCATCATGTCAATTTTTCATGAAAAGGAAAAACTGAAATTGTTATTCTTTCCCTTCTCCTGTTTCTTTGCCTTCTCTTCCCTGGTGTGCTTTAGCAATCCTTCTGGCCATTTTTGCTTCCAATTCTCATACACATTTATGAGCTTAGCATTTCTGTTCTCCTTGAGAGCAACAGCCAAGATTGTGATTCTTTTCCTCCTTCTTCCTATGATATCTCATATACATTATGCACCTTACCTAATCTTTTTCATTGTTGTCTTGGCCAACTAGCTCCCAAGGACTTCTCACATGCCACATTCATATTGGTCCCTGAAACTGGGTCTCTTCCTTTTTACTCTGTCCTATTTCTCTTCCCCCAGCACTAATCCTGTCTTAACTGAATGTTAACTTTGTTGACCAAACCTTCTCAATCTTTATCCTGACTCCCCTTCGTGAATTCTTTTTCATGTCTTTCCCAACTCTATTATGCAAAATCTCTTCTCCAGAGGTATGTTGGGTATAAGGAGGGAGAAAGAGCAAGAATGACTCTCAGGTGTTAGGGCTAAGGTTAATGATGTCATACTGAGGCAGGGAATAGGTACTCAAATGTTTTTTGATTGAGTCAACAGATTTGCCTGGAGTTCTGGAGAGAGGCCTAAGCTACAGATAAAAAATTGGAAGGGATGAAGAAAGGAGTTAGAGCTCAGAGTATACAAAACGATAATTTGGTGGGGGTGGGGCACAGTTAGCTGAAAGGTGCTCTCTTCCACTGAGAAAAGTGCAAAAGAGAAGAGGATATTTTCTGATACAGAAATTTTGTAGCTATCGGTATAGAAAATGTGGGAACCTCCGCCTGAAACTCTCTGGGTTTTTTAAATGAAAATAAAGAAGGAGTTTTGAGGATAAGTGGTTTGAGGAGACTGAGAAAAGTTTGAAATAGACTTTGAGGGAAAGGGGGAAAGGTGTTGATTAGGCTAGGCTCACAGAGGTTCTCAAACTTGAGCATGCATCACAATCTCCCGGAGGGCTTGTTGAAACACAGGATGCAGGGCTCCAGCCCCAGAGTTTCAGATTCAGCAGGCCTGAGGTGGGGTGCAAGAATTCACATTTCTAGCCAGTTTCTAAGTAATGCCAATGTTGCTGGTCCAGGAGACCACGCCTTGAGACCCACTAGCTGAGGGATATAGCAAGCAGTTGCCAGAAAATGTAAAGGAGCTCAGCTGAGTTTGAACACCAATCTGCAGGTTTTTGAAATTCTTCTCAGGTAGCTTTAAACAGCCCAGGTGTGGAGAATTAGAGACAGTAGCTGGTTGGATTGCTGGATGAGTGTTGGGCTGCAAATATGAACTGTGAGCAAATGAAATGAAATGCAAATGAACAGTAGATTAAATGAAATGCCAGTACCTAGTTGGTACTCAATAAATGGTAGCTGCACCATAAGAAAGATGAGATAGCAAGTGTTGGCGAGGATGTGGAGAAAAAGGAACCCTTATGCACTGTTGGTGGGGATGTAAGTCAGTACAGCCACTATGGAAAACAGTATGGAGTTTCCTCAAAAAACTAAAAACAGAGCTACCATATGATCCAGTAATTCCACTCCTGGGTATATATCCAAAAGAAATGAAACCAGGATATCGAAGAGATATCTGCACTCCTATGTTTAGTGCAGCATTATTCACAATAGCCAAGACATGGAAAAAACCTAAGTGAACATCAATGGATGAATGAATAAAGATGTGAGATATATATATATATGATGAAATATACAATATATAAAATATATGATATATATATGAATATTATTCAACCATGAGGAAGAAGGAAATCCTGCCATTTGTGACAAGATGGAAGGATCTTGAGAGCATCATGCTAAGTGAAATAAGTCAGACAAAGAAAGACGAATACTGTGTGATCTCACTTACATGTGGAATCTTAAAAAAGCTGAACTCACAGAAAAAGAGAGTAGAATGGTAGATACTAGGGGTTAGGGGGTGGAGGAAATGGGGAGATGTTGGTCAAACTGTACAAACTTCCAGTTATAAGATGAATAAGTTCTGGGGATCTAATGCACAGTATTGTGGTTATAGTTAACAATACTGTATTATATACTTGAAAGTTGCTAAGAGAGTAGATCTTAAATGTTCTCCCCACAAAAAAAGGAAAGGTAATTATGTGACATGATGGAGATGCCAGCTAACACTATGGTGGTACTCATAGTGCAATATATACATGTATCAAATCAACACATTGTACACCTTAAACTTACACAATGCTATATGTCAATTATATCTCAGTAAAGCCGGAAAATTAGATAGACAGACAGACAGACAGATAGCTAGAGATAATTAGCTGCTTCTCTATGCCTATACAATGCCTTTGCCAGACTGCTGCCCCTCTGGGACCGGCTTTAAGTGACAGCCTGTTTTTGCATTTTTTTTTTTTTACTGAAAGCACACCAGCCTAGCCCTCAATTGTCACTGTAGACAGATGACTTTGCAAATATTGCCATATAAGTCACTGTATTTCAGTTTACCTCCCCCCCCCCAGTGCGTAAAAGTTTCCATATTAAACTAAGTGGGTAACTGTTGCCTTCCAAATGCTCCCCAGCTCCTTATCTGTACCTCTAACACCAAATAAAGGTTACTGCCTTGTGGTTTCATTATGTACCTATTTTGTCCTACTGTCCCCAAATGCAGGAATTACGTCTTTCCTGTAAACACTAAAGTCCTGTGGTATTGGGAATCTTCCCTGCTTCTAGTCCCATTATTGACTCAGCTCTCCATAGATTCACACCAATGGCCAAGGCTATGCCTCAAACCAGACCATATCTGGCCAGCCAATGAAAGCACACCACAGAGAGAGTGCTTGTCAAATCACGTGTTTAATTGTTGCCATGTTGTATGCATAAATGCACCACGTCTTTCTACATGTCAGATGAGAATATGTTACCTTCTCAAATATAGAGATTGTTATATTCTATATGTTAGCCTGAACCCAGACCATGGCAACACCTGCTCCCAAAATCACACTGAACAGTGGACACAGGGGACATGCTAATCTTCTCTGTGGTGTCCCAATTTTAATATAAGTCCTGCTGGGCTGAGCACAAATTACAAGCAAAGCACGGGGGCTGGATGCTTCCTTTATATCTAAACACAAAACCACTCTCCCACCCCTACCAATCCCACTTATAACTCATGTTCTACTCATAAAACACCTCGAATTCAAGCACTAAAGTGAATTTCTTGTAAGCAAAATCCTAGCATTTCAAGGCCCCTCAAACTTCACTCTGTACATTGTCTATATACAATATCTCTGTGTGAGACTGTGTGCTAACAATAAGCGAAGACCTAAGAACATCTTTGAGGGTCTGCTTTTATTCACTTCTAATTCTTAACTTGGAAGAAGATGTCCAAGATAACATGAGGAAATTTAAAAATTTTGTGGAGAACAAAGAGGAGCATTCAGTTAATTTCTAAATAGCATGCATATAGTCTTATGGACACTGTATAGGGGCAGCTGTCACTAAGGTCACACCTGCCACTTAGTGCCTGCAGGGACTGCCCTCCAAGTAACCCTGGGTAGGTGGCTATGCCTCTAATTACACCCTGTGAACCAAAGTCTCAGAAATCACACTACGAAAAATCCCTCCTCAAATTACATCATTTACAAATGCAATAGAAACCATTACAATTTTGTTCTAAGTAAGCCCAATAAGGCCACTTTAACTGAGACAGTTTGAAATTGAGGTCATCTTCTCAGGAATTTGTTATGAAGTTGTTAAGGGGGATCAGTTTCCCAGAGCTGAAGTGAATTTTGCTGTTGTAACTTGAGTTGAGGCACATAGGACAGCTGGTGGTCTACCAAAAGGAAGGAAAAGCATGCTCAATAGAATAAAAGCAGCTGTGAGGTTCCCAAGCATGGAGTCTACCACATCTGGCACTGGCTAGACTTCCACATTATCTGGAAGTTTTCCAGGCTGCTGTCTTCTGATTTCATGGTCACCAGTGCTGAGCCTCCTGGAAATGGTTTCTCCAATCTTCAGAACTAAAAATTCCCACTCATATGCAGGGTAGTTGATTATAGCTGTAAACAGCTTCTTCAAGATATACACAGATGGGCAAAGTTTCCAGAGATCCTCTTACAAAAAAGATTGCCAACACTTCCCTGCTGGAGACATCTGTCTCACTTTGTAGACAAGACAGGTTACTGTGGGCTAGGTTGGAGAAGAAGGTAAGCAGAATCTATAGCTGCCAGAATGCCTTGGCCACAGGAAAGGTTCTACAATTCTTTGGGAGGTTTGTCATGTGAAAGGTCAGAATAGATAAATTAAATATGGACTTGTGAATGCTCTTGAAGGGAACAGGCAGTTAGGAAACATAGGATAAGCAAAAGAAATCACCACAATAGTTACACAGCACTATGTATTTGTATACATCAAATACATAGTGATTTGATGCACACAAACAGTGATTTCCTAACTCAGTTACTAGAAACCTAGTGATTGCAGAATGGCCATCAGGGTCCTCTTAGGAAAGGTTATAAAGGGGATCACAATAAGGAGAACTTAAGATACCAACTATAACTCTCTATACAGCTCTATTGTCAAATATGGTAACCATTAGCCATAGGTGGCTGTTTAAATTTAATAATATTAAATAAAATTAAAACTTCAGCTCCTCAACTGCATGGCTAGTGGGTATCATATGGGACAGCACAGATACAGAACATTTTCATCATCACATAAAGTTCTACTGAATAGCACTGCTAAAGAGTTTAAGATTCCCTATCTCGAAGGAGGATTTGTGCTCACTCCCTCTTGCAAGAGCACAAGAGTTACAAGTAACTGCTGAACAATCATCGACAGAAAGACACTGAAATTCACCAAAAAAGACACCACACATCCAGAGACAAAGGAGAAGCCACAATGAGACAGTAGGAGGGGCACAATCGTGTTAAAATTAAATCCCATAAATGCTGGCTGGGTGACTCACAAACTGGAGAACAGTTATACCACAGAAGTCCACCCACTAAAGTGAGGGTTCTGAGCCCCACGTCAGGCTTCCCAACCTGGGGGTCCAGCAACGAGAGGAGGAATCCCCAGAGAATCAGATTTTGAAAGCCAGCAGGATTTGATTGTAGGACCTCCACAGGACTGGGGGAAACAGAGACTCCTCTCTTGGAGGGCACACAAAAAATAGTGTGCTCACCAGGACCCAGGGGGAAGGAGCAGTGACCCCACAGGAGACTGAACCAGGCCTACCTGCTGGTGTTGGAGGGTTGCCTGCAGAGCTGGGGGCAACTGTGGCTCACCAAGGAGACAGGGACACTGGTGGTAGGGGTTCTGGGAAGTGCTCATTGGCATGAGCCCTCCCAGAGTCCACCATCAGCCCCACCAAAGAGCCTGTAAGCTCCAGTGCTGGGTAGCCTCAGGCCAAACGGCCACCAGGGTGGGAACAAAGCCCCATCCATTGGCAGACAAGCAGATTAAAGTTTTACTGAGCTCCGCCAACCCAGTCCACCCACCATCAGTCCCTCCCATCAGGAAGTACACATGAGCCTCCTAGATAGCTTCCTCCACAAGAGGGCAGACAGCAGGATCAAGCAGCATCAGCAGTATTTCGTTCTGTGGAACTGAAAACCACAGCCACAGATGGAGAAAATGAAAAGGCGGAAGACTTTGTACCAGATGAAGGGACAAGATACAACCCCAGGAAAACAACTAAATGAAGAGGAGATAGGCACCCTTACAGAAAAAGAATTCAGAATAATGATGGTGAACATGATCCAGGACTTTGAAAAAACACTGGATGCAAAGATCGAAAATTTGCAAGAAAAGTTTACCAAAGACCTAGAAGAATTAAAGAGCAAACAAACAGAGATATGCAACACAATAACTGAAATGAAAAATACACTAGAAGGAACCAAGAGCAGATTAACTGAGGCAGAAGGGCGAAAAAGTGACCTAGAAGACAGAATGGTGATACTCATGGATGTGGAAAAGAATAAAGAAAAAGAATGAAAAGAACTGAAGACAGCCTAACAGACCTCTGGGACAACGTTAAATGCACCAACATTCACATTATAGGGGTCCCAGAAGGAGAAGAGAGAGAGAAAGGACCTGAGAAAATATTGGAAGAGATTACAGCTGAAAACTTCCCTAACATGGTTAAGGAAATAGCCACCCAAGTCCAGGAAGCACAGAGGGTCCCAGGCAGGATAAACCCAAGGAGAAACATGCCAAGACATATAGTAGTCAAACTGACAAAAATTAAAGACAGAGAAATGTTATTAAAAGCAACAAGGGAAAAAAGACAAATAACATACAAGGGACCTCCCATCAGGTTAACAGTTGATTTCTCAGCAGAAACTCTGCAAGCCAGAAGGGAGTGGCACGATATATTTCAAGTGATGAAAGGGAAGACCCTACAACCAGGAATACTCAACCCAGCAAGGATCTCATTCAGATTTGATGGAGAAATCCAAAGCTTTCCAGACAAGCAACAGCTAAGAGAATTCAGCACCACCAAACTAGCCCTACAACAAAGGCTAAAGGAACTTCTCTAGGCACGAAACACAGGAGAGGGAAAAGACATGCAAAAACACAGCCAAAACAGTTAAGAAAATGGTAATAGGAACATACATGTTGATAATTACCTTGAATGTAAATGGGCTAAATGCACCAACGAAAAGACACAGACTGGCTGAATGGATACAAAACCAAGACCTGTATATATGCTGTCTACCAGAGACCCACTTCAGACCTAGGGACACATACAGACTGAAAGTGAGGGGATGGAAAAAGATATTCCATGCAAATGGAAATCAGAAGAAAGCTGGAGTAGTGATACTCATATCAGATAAAATAGACTTTAAAATAAAAAGTGTTACAAGAGACAAGAAAGGACAGTACATAAAGATCAAGGGATCCATCCAAGAAGAGGATATAACAATTATAAATATATATGCAGCCAATATAGGAGCACTTCAATACATAAGGCAAATGCTAACAACTATGAAAGAGGAAATCGACAGTAACACAATCATAGTGGGGGACTTTAACACCCCACTTACACCAATGGGCAGATCATCCAGACAGAAAATTAATAAGGAAACACAAGCTTTAAATGACACAATAAGCCACCTAGATTTAATAGATATCTATAGGACATTACATCCAAAAACAGCGGATTACACGTTCTTCTCAAGTGCACATGGAACATTCTCCAGGATAGTTCACATTTTGGGTCATAAATCAAGCCTTGGTAAATTTAAGAAAATTGAAACCGTATCAAGCATCTTTTCTGACCACAGCGCTATGGGATTAGAAATCACTTACAGGAACAAAACTGTAAAAAACACAAACACGTGGAGGCTAAACAACACGCTACTAAATAACCAAGAGATCACTAAAGAAATCAAAGAGGAAATCAAAAAATACCTAGAGACAAATGACAATGAAAACACAATGATCCAAAACCCATGGGATGCAGCAAAAGCAGTTCTAAGAGGGAAGTTTATAGCAATACAATCCTACCTCAAGTAACAGGAAAAATCCCAAATAAACAATCTAACCTTACACCTAAAGAAACTAGAGAAAGAACAGCAAACAAAATCCAAAGTTAGTAGAAGGAGAGAGATCATAAAGATCAGAGCAGAAATAAATGAAATAGAAACAAAGAAAACAATAGCAAAACTCAATAAAACTAAAAGCTAGTTCTTTGAGAAGATAAATAAAATCGATAAACCTCTAGCAAGACTCATCAAGAAAAAGAGGGAGAGGCCTCAAATCTATAAAATTAGAAATGAAACAGGAGAAGTTACAACGGATACCACAGAAATAAAAAGCACCATAAGAGACTATTACAAGCAACTATATGCCAATAAAATGGACGACCTGGATGAAATGGACATATTCTTAGAAAGGTATAACCTTCCAACACTGAATCAGGAAGAAATAGAAAATATGAACAGACCAATCACAAGTAATGAAATTGAAATGTGATTAAAAATCTTCCAACAAACAAAAGTCCAGGACCAGATGGATTCACAGGTGAATTTTATCATTTAGAGAAGAGCTAACACCCATCCTTCTCAAGCCCTTCCAAAACAAGTGCAGAGGAAGCAACACTCCCAAACTCATTTTATGAGGCCACCATCACCCTGATACCAAAACCAGACAAAGATACTACAAAAAAAGAAAACTACAGACGAATATCACTGATGAATTTAGATGCAAAAATCCTCCACAAAATGCTAGCCAACAGAATCCAACAACACATTGAAAAGGATCATACACCATGATCAAGTGGGGATTATCCCAGGAATGCAAGGATTCTTCAATATACGCAAATCAATCAATGTGAAACCCCATATTAACAAATTGAAGGATAAAAACCACATGATCATCTCAATAGATGCAGAAAAAGCTTTTGACAAGATTCAACACCCACTTATTTTAAAACCCCTCCAGAAGGTGGGCATAGAGGGAACCTACCTCAACATAATAAAGGCCATATATGACAAACCCACAGCAAACATCATTCTCAATGGTGAAAAACTGAAAGCATTCCCTCTAAGATCAGGAACAAGACAAGGATGTCCACTCTCACCACTAGTATTCAACATAGTTTTGGAAGTCCTTGCCACAGCAATCAGAGAAGAAAAAGAAATCAAAGGAATCCAAATTGGAAGAGAAGAAGTAAAACTGTCCCTGTTTGCAGATGACATGATACTATACATAGAAAATCCTAAAGATGCCACCAGAAAACTTCTTGAGCTAATCAATGAATTTGGTAAAGTTGCAGGATACAAAATTAACACACAGAAATCTCTTGCATTTCTGTACACTGACAATGAAAGACCAGAAAGAGAAATTAGGGAAACAATCCCATTTACCATTGCAACAAAAAGAATAAAATACCTAGGAATAAACCTAACCAAGGAGGGAACAGACCTATACTCAGAAAACTATAAGACACTAATGAAAGAAATCAAAGATGACACAAACAGATGGAGAAATATACCATGTTCTTGGATTGGAAGAATCAACATTGTGAAAATGGCTATACTACCCAAAGCAACTTACAGATTCAATGCAATCCCTACCAAATTACCAATGGCATTTTTCACAGAACTAGAGCAAGAAATTTTACGATTTGTATGGAAACGCAAAAGACCCCGAATAGCCGAAGCAATCTTGAGAAGGAAAGACGGAGTTGGTGGAATCAGGCTTCCTGACTTCAAACTACACTACAAGGATACAGTGATCAAGGCAGTATCGTACTGGCACAAAAGCAGAAACATAGATCAATGCAACAGGATAGAAAGCCCAGAGATAAACTATGGTCAACTAATCTATGACAAAGGAGGCCAGGATATACAATGGAGAAAAGGCAGCTTCTTCAATAAGTGGTGCTGGGAAAACTAGACAGCTACATGGAAAAGAATGAATTTAGAACACTCCTTAACACCATACATAAAAATACATTCAAAATGGATTAAAGACCTAAATGTAAGGCCAGACACTATAAAACTCCTAGAGGAAAACATAGGAAGAACACTCTTCGACCTAAATAATAGCAAGATCTTTTTTGATCCACCTCCTAGAGTAGTGGAAATAAAAACAAAAATAAATAAGTGGGACCTAATGAAACTTCAGAGCTTCTGCACAGCAAAGGAAACTATAAGCAAGACGAAAAGACAACCCTCAGAATGGGAGAAAATATTTGCAAATGAATCAACAGACAAAGGATTAATTTTCAAAATATATAAACAGTTCATGCAGCTCAATATCAAAAAAAACCCCAATCAAAAACTGGGCAGAAGACCTAAATAGGCATTTCTCCAAAGAAGACATACGGATGGCCAAGAGGCACATGAAAAGCTGCTCAACATCACTAGTTATTAGAGAAATGCAAATCAAAACTACAATGAGGTATCACCTCACACCGGTTAGAATGGGCATCATCAGAAAATCTACAAACAGTAAATGCTGGAGAGGGAGTGGAGAAAAGGGACCCCTCTTGCACTGTTGGTGGGAATGTAAATTTACACAGCCTCTATGGAGAACCGTATGGAGGTTCCTTGAAAAACTAAAAATAGAGTTACCATATGACCCAGCAATCCCACTGCTGGGCATATACCCAGAGAACACCATAATGCAAAAAGACACATGCACTCCCATGTGCATTGCAGCACTATTTACAACGGGCAGGACATGGAAGCAACCTAGATGTCCATCAACAGGTGAATGGATAAAAAAAGATGTGGTTCATATATACAATGGACTATTACTCAGCTGTAAAAAGCAATGAAACTGGGACATTTGTAGAGACATGGATGGACCTAGAGACTGTCATACAGAGTGAAGAGAGTCAGAAAGAGAGAAACAAATATTGTATATTAACACATATATGCGGAATATAGAAAAATGGTACAAATCAACCAGTTTGCAAGGCAGAAATAGAGACTGAGATGTAGAGAGCAATCATATGGACACTAAGTGGGAAAAGCAGGAGGGGTTGGTTTGTGATGAATTGGGAGTTTGGGATTATCATATATACATTACTAAAAAGAAAAATAATATCAAATCATCCACTTATATATATGCAGCTTATTGTATGTCAACTCTATCTCAATAAAAGTTCCTAAAGAAAAAAAAAGTTTAGCAATGGTTCTTCTAAGTCTGATTCAAGATGGCAAAGTGGAAAGTTCCTGAGCTCACCTCCTTCCACAGCCATACCAGAAGTGCAACTACATATAGAACCACTATCTCTGAGAGTGAACTGAAGACTAGCAAAACAGATTTCTACAACTTAGGATATAAAGAAAAGGCCACATTGAGATGAATGTGAGGGGATTAGATGGAGACTATTCAGAGCCCACAACCCTGGTGAAGTATCCAACAAGTAGGAGGGATATCACAGCTGCAAAACTCCCCCTGAGGAAAATCAGGGATCCAATCTCCACATCAGGCTCCCCAGCCCAGGGGACCTGCACTGGGAAGGTGAGCCCCTGTAACATCTGGCTCTGAAAACAAGTGAGGCTTATGTCTAGAGAGCCAGAGGGCTGTGGGACACTGAGCTCTTGAAGGGGTTGCTTACAAACTCACTTGCTGTACGTCCCAGCACAAAGGCAGCAGCTTGAAAAGCACCTGGATCATACGAGATGACACATTGACTAATTTTAGGGCATGTGCCAGAGGGGCAGGCATCTGCTAGAACTTTCTCTGGGGATGGTAGTGCTGGTGGTCACCAGTTGATTTTTTTTTTTCTTACTCTTTTTCCTTCTAGCTGGCCAGGTCATGGTGGGAACCATTTCTATAACTCTCTATCAATCCAGCTTACACTGGGTGCCCAGCCGCAGCATGCCCCTGAATACTCACCCTTGCCCAAACTGCCGACCCCAACTGGCTCTTCCAAAGCAGCTCCCACCTGCCCCAGCCAATGGATGGCCCCAGCTAACACTGGCACCACTCCAATGTGGCTCTTGCTCTAGGAGGCCGGCCCTGCCCACCAGCATGCCCACACCAGTTGTGGCCAGGCCTCATAGATAGCCATGCTGGGGACCACCCTTGCCCTAGGGCATCTAAAGCAGTTGTAAAACAACTCACCCAGCAAGCCAGGCTGGGATCAAGCCCTACCCGCCGGTGCAACTACAAAAGTTTTAGCCAGGCCTCACAGGAGGACACATGCAGGCAGCACAGGGATACTCCTGGAGACCCTGGCTCTGGTGACCAGAGAGGGTTGGGCCCCACAGGACACCTTCTACATAACACCACTTTTTCAAGTTAGGGAGATGTATTTGATATACCTAATACATAGAAATAAACACAGAGAGTTAGCCAACATGAAGAGATAAAGCAATACTTTCCAAAAGAAAGAACATGACAAAACCTCAGAGAAAGAACTAAATGAAATGGAGATAACTAATTTACCAGAAAAAGAATTAAAAGTAAAAGACATAAAAATACTCACTATATTGGAAGGTTAATGGATGAACTCAGTGAGAACTTGAAAAAGTTAGAAAATATAAGAAAGAACCAATCAGAACTGAAGAATACAATACCTGAAATGAAAAATACAATAGAGGGAATAAACAGCAGATTAGAAGATACAGAAAAAACAGATCACTGGGTAATGAAAATCACCCAGGTAAAACAAAAAAAAGGAAAAAAAAAGAATTAAAAAAATGAGGGTAGTTTAAGGGACCTCTGTGATAATATCATATGTACTAACATTCACATTATAGAGGACCCAGAAGGAGAAGCGGCAGAGAAAGTGACAGAAAACCTATTTGGAGAGATAATGGCTATAAACTTCTCTATCCTGGAGAAGGAAACAGAAATCCAAGTCCAGGAAGCACAAAGAGTCCCAAATGAGAAGACCACAAAGAGATCCACAGCAGCCAGATTACAGTCAAAATGTCAAAAGTTAAAGACAAAGAGAATTTTAAAAGCAACAAGAGAAAGACAACTACTTACATAGGGGAACTTCCATAAGATTATCAGCTGATTTTTCAGCAGAAGCTTTATAGGCCGGAAGAGACTGCCATGATATATTCCAAGTACTGAAGGGAAAAAACTTACAACCAAGAATATTCTAACTGGCAAGATTATCACACAGAATTGAAGGGGAGATGACGAGTTTCCTAGACAAGTAAAAGCTAAAAGAGTTCATCACCACTAAACCAGCATTATAAGAAATGTTAAAGGGACTTCTTTAAATGGAAAAGAAAAATCTATACCTAGAAACAAGAAAAATATGAAAGAAAACAATCTCACTGGTAAAGGCAAACAAATTGTAAAGACAGTGAATTAACCATGATAAAGCTACTATGAAGGAGGAGACAAGAATAGTAAATTCATCTACACCCAAAATTACTAGTTACAGGGGCATCCCTGGTGGTGCAGTGGTTAATAATCTGCCGGCCAATGTAGGGGACATGGATTCAAGCCCTGGTCTTGGAAGATCCCACATGCCGCAGAGCAGCTAAGCCTGTGCACCACAGCTACTGAGCCTGCACTCTAGAGCCCATAAGCCACAACTACTGAGTCCAATTGCCACAACTACTGAAGCCCACATGCCTAGAGCCCATGCACTGCAATGAAGAGTAGCTCCTGCTTGCCGCTAGAGAAAGCCTGTGTGCAGCAACAAAGACCCACGCAGCCAAAAATAAATAAATAAATAAATAAATAAATAAATAAATAAAAATAATTTTAAAAAATAAAGAAAAATGAAAAGTAATTTCTTTAAAAATACCAAAATTACTAGTTACACAATATACAAAATAAAAAGATGTAAAATACGATGTCAGCAACATAAAATGGGGGAGGGAGAGTTTAAATGTAGTGCTTTTAGAATGTGCTCAAACTTAAATGACCATCAACTTAAAGTGAACTGCAATGTACATAAGCTGTTATACATGAACGTTTTGGTAACCACAAACCAAAAACCTATAACAAACACCATAAAAATTAAGAGAAATTGATACAAATAAAACACTAAAGAAAATCATCAAATTGCAAGGAAAGAGAACAAGAGAAGAAAAAACCGAACAGAGAACTACAGAAACAACCAGAAAACGATCAGCAAATAGCAATAAGTACATACCTATCAATAATTACTTTAAATGTAAATGGACTAAATGTGTGAATCAAAAGCTGAATGGATTAAAAAAACAAGATATATATGTATATGTATGTGTATGTGTGTGTGTGTGTGTCTGTGTGTGTGTATATTCTGCCTACCAGAGATTCACTTCAGATCTAAAGACACAGAATAAAAGTGAGGGAATGGAAAAAGATATTCCATGAAAATGGAAAGTAAAATAAAGCTGGATGTATATCAGACAAAAGAGACTTGAAAACAAGACATTAATTAGAGACAAACAAGGACATTATATAATGGTAAAAGGATCAATCCAACTAGAGAAAATAACACTTTTAAATATTCACCCAACATAGGAATACCTAAATACATAAAGCAAATATTAACACACATAAAGGGAGATATTAACAATAATACAATAACAATAGTGGACTTTAACACCCCCACTTACATCAATGGATATATCATCCAGACAGAAAATCTATAAGGAAACATCAGCCTAAACTGATACATTAGATCAGATAGACTTAATAGATATGTGCAGAACATTCCACCCCAAAACATTAGAATACACATTCTTTTCAAGTGCACATGGAACATTCTCTAATGTAGATTGCATGTTAGGCCACAAAACAAGTCTTGATAAATTTAACAAGACTGAAATCACGAGTATCTTTTCTGACCTCAAAGACATGAAACTGGAAATCAACTGCAAGAAGAAAACTGGAAAAAACAAAACTACATGGAGGCTAAAAATTATGCTACTAAGAAAGCAATATGTCAACAAAGAAAACAAAGAAAAAATAAAAAGAATACCTTGAGACAAATGAAAATAGAAAGACAACTGTTCAAAATCTATGGGTTGCAGCAAAAGCATGTCTAAGAGGAAAGTTTATAGTGATACAGGCCTCCCTCAGGAAACAAGAAAAATCTCAAATAATGAATCTGACCTTATATCTAAAGGAACTAAAAAAAGAACAAACAAAACCCAGTGTTAATAGAAAGATGGGAATAATAAATCATTTCAACTAAGAACTGGTTCTTTGAAAAGATAAACAAAATTGATGAAATTTAAGCCAGACTCATCAAGAAAAAAGAGAGGGCCCAAATAAATGAAATCAGAAATGAAAGAGGAGGGGTTACAGCTGACACCTCAGACATACAAAGGATCATAAGAGAATACTATGAACAATTATACACCAACAAATTGGACAACCTAGAACAACAGGGTAAATTCCTAGACACATGCAATCTTCCAAGACTGAATCAGGAAGAAATAGAACACCTGAATAGACCTATCACTGATAATGAAGTTGAATCAGTAATAAAAGAACTCTCAACAAACAAAAGTCCAGGATCACTTGGCTTCACAGGTGAATTCTACCAAACATCTAGAGAAAAGTTAATACCTATCCTTATCAAATTATTACAGAAATTTGAAGAGAATGGAACACCCCCCAAACTCATTCTGTGTGGCCAACATTACCCTGATAGCAAAACCAGATAAAGACACTACAAAGAAAGAAAAGTACAGGCCAATATCTCTGATAAACATAGATGCAAAAATCCTCCAAAAATATTAGGAAGCTGAATTCCATAATTCATTAAAAGGATTATAGGCCATGATCAACTGGGATTTATTCCAGGGATGCAAAGATGGCTTAGTATCTGCAAATCAATCAATGTGATGCATCATATTAATAAAATAAAGGATAAAAATCATATGATCATCTCAATAGATACAGAAGAATGCACTTGACAAAATTCAGCATCAATTTATGATAAAAACTCTCAACAAAGTGGGTATAGATGGAATGTACTTCAACATAACTAAGGCCATATATGAAAAACCCATAGCTAACATAATACTCAAGAGTGAAAAGATGAAAGCTTTAACTGTAAGATTAGAAAGAAGACAAGGATGCCCACTCTTGCCACTTTTATTCAACATGGTATTGGAAGTCCTAGCCACAGCAAGCAGAGAATAAAAAGAGATAAAAAGGCATCCAAATTGGAAAGGAAGAATTAAAACTGTCACTATTTGCAGATGATATGATACCATATATAGAAAACTCTAAAGACTCCACCAGAAAACTTAGAACTAATAAATGAATTCAGTAAAGTTGCAGGGTACAAAATAAATATGCAGAAATCTGTTGTGTTTCTATACACTAATAACAGACTATCAAAAAGAGACATTTTTAAAAAATTCCATCTATAATTGCATCAAAAAGAATAAAATACCTAGAAATAAATTTAACCAAGGAAGTGAACGACTTGTACTCTGAAAACTATAAGACACTGATGAAAGAAATTGAAGATGAGATAAAGAAATGGAAAGGTATACTGTGTTCAAGGATTAGAAGTATTAAAATGTCCATACTATCCAAAGCAATCCACAGACTTAATGTTATCCCTGTCAAAATACCAATGACACTTTTCACAGAACTGGGACAAATAATCCTAACATTTTTATGGAATGGCAGAAGAGCCCAAGTAGACAAAATAATCTGAAGAAAGAAAAACAAAGCTGGAGGTATCATGCTCCCTTACTTTGAACTATACTACAAAGCTATAGTAATCAAAACTGTATGGTCCTGGCACAAAAACAGATAGATCAATCAATGGAAAAAATAGAGAGCACAGAAATAAACCCACCCTTATGTTAATTAATTTAAGACAAAAGAACCAAGAATGTACAGTGGGGAAAAGACAGTCTCTTCAATAAAGGGTGTTGGGAAAACTGGACAGCTACCTGCAAAGGAGTGAAACTGGCCACTTTCTTACACCATATCAAAAATAAACTCAAAATGGATTAAAGACTTAAATGTAAGACCTGAAACCATAAAACTCCTAGATGAAAACATAGGCAGTGGGTGCTTTGACATCAGTCTTAGCAATAGTGTTTGTATATATCTCCTCAGGCAAGGGACAAAAACCATAAATAAATAAATACATACATAATACATACATCAAACTAAAAACTTTTGCACAACAGAGGAAACTATCAACAAAATGAAAAATCTACCTACTGACTGGGAGAAGATATTTACAGATGATGTATCTGATAAGGGGTTAACATCCAAAATATACAGAGAACTCATTCAACATTAAAAAAACAAACAACCTAATTTAAAAATGGGCACAGGATCTGAATAGACATTTGTCCAAAGAAGACATACACATGGCTAACAGGCATAAGAAAAGATACTCAAAATCACTAATCATCAGGGATTATGCAATCAAATGCAAATCAAAACCACAGTGATTTATCACCTTACACTTGTCAGAGTGGCTGTTATCAAAAAGACAACAGATAACCAGTGTTGGCGAGGATGTGGAGGAAAGGGAACCCTCATGCACTCTTGGTGGGAATGTAAGTTAGTGCAGCCACTGTAGGAAACAGTATGGAGATTCTCAAAAAATTAAAAATATTGATAGAACTATCATATGATCCAGCAATTCTATTTCTGGGTATTTATCTGAAGGGAAAGAAACACACTAATTAGAAAAAATATATGCATCGCTATGTTTATTGCAGAATTGTTCACAATAGCAAAGGTATGGAAGCAACCTAAGTCCCCAACAATTAATGAATTGTTAAAGAAGATGTGGTATATATATATACAATGGAATATTACTCAGCCTTAAAAAAAGAGTGATATCTTGCCATTTGTGACAACATGGATGGGCCTAGAGGATATTGTGCTATGTGAAATTAATCAGACAAAGACAAATAGTGTGTGATTTCACTTATATGTGGAATCTAAAAACCGAATGAGCAAACTTAACAAAACAGAAACAGAGTTGTTATAGATTCAGAGAACAAACAGGTAGCTTCTAGAGGGGAGGGGACAGAAATAGGTGAGGGAGATTAAGAGGTACAAACTTCCAGGTACAAAATAAATGCATTCCAAGGGTATGAAATGCACAGTGTGGGGAATATAGCAAATAACTATGTGATATCTTTGTATGGTGACAGATGGTAACTAGACTTATCGTGGTGTTCATTTTGATATGTATAGAAATATCAAATCACTGTGTTGTATAATGGGAACCAACATAGTGTTGTAGGTCAATTATACTTTAAAAACAAATAAGCTCATAGAGAAAGAGATCAAGTGGCAGGTGGTGGGAGGAGGGGGAATTCGATGAAAGCAATCAAAAGGTACAAACTTCCAGTAATAAAATAAATGAGTACTAGGGATGTAATGTACAACTTGATAAATATAATTAACACTGCTGTATGTTATATATGAAAGATGTTAAGACAGTAAATTCTGAGTTCTCATGAAAAGAAAATTTTTTTATTTCTTTGATTTTGTATATATATGAAATGATGGATGTTCACTAAACTTGTTTGGTCATCATTTGATGATGTATGTAAGTGAAATCATTATGCCACACACCTTAAACTTATACAGTGCTGTATGTCATTTGTGTCTCAATAAAACTGGAACAAAAGAAAAACAAGGCTAGTTTGATTTACAACTCAAACAAATGCAAAATGCTTTTTCTTGATTCAATTATTATGCTTTAACATACAGTAGAAGTACTTTATGTACACTTCCCATTTTGTCACACAGAATATTAAGAAAAATGTGCATTCAAGGGTTGATTTTTTTAATTAATTAATTTATTTATTAATTGGCTGTGTTGGGTCTTCGTTGCTGCTCACAGGCTTTCTGTAGTTGCGGCGAGCAGGGGCTACTCTTCATTGTGGTGCACAGGCTCCTCATTGCAGTGGGTTCTCTTGTTGTGGAGCATGGGGTCTATGTGCATGGGCTTCAGTAGTTGTGGCACATGGGCTCAATAGTTGTGGCTCACAGGCTCTAGAGCACAGGCTCAGTAGTTGTGGTTCACGGGCTTAGTTGCTCTGTGGCATGTGGGATCTCCCTGGAGCAGGGATAGAACCCGTGTCCCCTGCATTGGCAGGCGGATTCTTAACCACTGCGCCACCTAGGAAGTCCCAAGAGTTGATATTTTAAACATTAACTGCTTTATCAAGGACATTCTTAAGTGAAAAGTGACTTTTTCCCCTTTCAAGTGCATGGTGGTAAATAATACAATGACTAACTGGTACAGTTTGGTGCTACTGCCCTGATTGGTAGTTTTGCCCACTACTGCTTTTGTACCATTAGTGCAAATGTCAACACAGTGAAAAAAAATGACTTTTTACAACTATTATGAAAAGAGTCTTGACCGTGTGGATCCCTGAAAGAGTCTGAAGAACTGTAGACCACACTGAGTACCACTACTCCAGCATTGAGTAGCATTAAGAATAATGAAAGAGTGTATAACAAACTGATATAAGGGTAAAGGAGAATAACTCTTAAATACTTAATAAGGCAAGAAAAGAGACAGAAATGAATGTTCATAGGTAGAACACATAGTACAATAGTAGATTTAAGCCCCTAAGGTCAGTTCTTTCTTTTGCCTCCCATACAAGTAGAACCCAACTTATACTTCAAGCCATTCTCCCAATGTTTCCAGATAGACTTCCATCCTAGGTTAAGTGCAGTTTAGCCTTAATCTGAGACTTCTGCTTCAAATGAGCAGAATGAACAGTGGGAACTAAGATTACTAAAGTTATTTCAGCAACAGGTGTAGAAAGAAATATGATAGAAAATCCCTGCTTTGCTAAATGAAGATGGCAACTCATACCAACTTACTTGAGAATGCAAATGAAGATCTAAGATGCACACAGAGTATGTCAAAGAAAGGAAAATCATTTGAGTACATAGTGCCTCAAGCTTCAGGAGAATTTTGTAATTGGCACACTCGCTTTCTATTTAGAAGCAAATCCAAGGACAAACAGGGTGAGGTAAGGAGGCATCATCTAAATTCCCCTTCCCCAAAGACAAACTGTCTAGTTCATTGAGTTGGACATTGCTAGGGATTCATCAATAGTACCTTTACTGTCCATCCCCGTTGTACAGTTGTGTCTATCTCATTGATTAGTTGTCCATCAAATCTGAATCTAATCTATCTCATTGACAGGCCTTGTCTCTCACAATATGCCTTCATTAGCTTGCTGAGAGTTGTTTGTCATTTATTTTGAACTGAATCACAGATCCATCATAGAATTATAACATAAAAGACTTGTAAGTAACCTTTGCAGTCACTTTTTCTAACCTCTTACCTCGTAAAGAAATATCCTCTACAGTAGCCATGCCTAGAGGTCATTCAGCAGATTTTTAGATACTTCTGATAACAGAGAGTTCACTAACTTGTGAAACTGGCCATTTCATTTATAGTTAACCCTAGTGCTTAGTAAGTTCTTCTTTATATTGAATCAAGACTCCTTGGAATTTTCATCTCAGCCTAGGCACCCATTCACATGTTCACAGAATAAGAATAAGCTTACTGTTTTCTTCCAGATGGCCTGCTACTTTGGAGTTGATATTGTAATTCTTTGTTTTTGATCCTATATTTAGATTTTCTTTGGAAAACTAGGTATTGATGCTTTTGGTAGGTGTTGAAGAGTATGTATGGGGTGTAAGGAAGAGAGAAACCTGCATCTGTATAATAACACCATTGTAGCGGACATATTTGGATGGCTACCTGACACCCACTCTCCCTTTTCAGATTTTAGAACAGACCCCTGATTTTATTCAGATGTCCATCATACACTCCCCAGTCACACTAACCAAAGTGACCCAGGGGAAGGTGATCTTGTCCTTAGCTCTAGGAATGGGTCTGGATTATTTCAGCCAGTCAAGGTAATGCAAACCTCCTTCCCAGTGATTGGTTCAGAAATAAAAATTAAGCTAATAAATGCATGACATACACCTAGCAACTATTATTGATACAGGAGTAGTCTTGTGACTTTGATTCAATCAGTTTGAAGGGAAGTACTTTTTATTTTATGATTAGGGGAAAGATTTTCCTCTCTCTGTCACTGAACATGAACAAGGAAACGTATTCCCCCAGTGGATTTAGGCAGTCACCTTATGACTGTGAAAGAAGCCAGCCTGAGCTCAAAGTGGACACACACAGGCTAAGTTGAGAAAATTAGACCTGGGGACCTGATCGTACCATGTCCAGAGTCCACACCATGTTTGAATTTCCCGTCAAGTGAGATAAAATTTTCTCTTATTATTTAAGTTGGTTTATGTGGCTTTTCTGTGACTTGTAGCTCAAGACATACTAATACAACCATCTACTTCCTCAAGGTGAAGTTTCTGGCTCTGATGTAGCATGGCAGGATTAACTCCACTGGGTTGATGCAAGTGGGATAGAAACTGAGGGAAAAGGAATGGGGCTTTTGTTTACAGTGGAGTATAACCAGTTATAAATTTGGGCTTTGGCTATACCCCTAGATAATTTTCTTTTTTTAATATTTATTTATTTATTTATTTTTATTTTTGGCTGCATTTGGTCTTCACTGCTGCACACGGGCTTTCTCTAGTTGTGGAGAATGGGGGCTACTCTTCATTGTGGTGTGCGGGCTTCTCATTGCAGTGGCTTCTCTTGTTGTGGAGCACAGGCCCTAGGTGCGTGGGCTTCAGTAGTTGCTGTGCGTGGGCTCAGTAGTTGTGGCTCACGGGCTGTAGAGAGCAGACTCAGTAGTTGTGGCGCACGGACTTAGTTGCTCAGCAGCATGTGGGATCTTCCCAGACCCGGGATTGAACCTATGTCCCCTGCATTGACAGGCATATTCTTAACCAGTGTACCATCAGGGAAGTCCTCCTAGATAATTTCCTCTGGCATTAATGCTAAGGAAGTTAACTAGTATTTGTTGAATGCCTATTATGTGCCAGGCACTTTCCTATATGCCAAGTCATTTAATCCTCACTGTGAAGCAGGTCCAAGTTTCCAACGTAGAAAGTGAAGCTCATTGAGGTTCAATGAATTGCCCAGGATCACACAGCTAGTTGGTGGTAGAGTCAGGATCCAATCTTGATCTGGTTGCCTCTAAGTCCAGTGCTCTTTCTATCACGGTCTTGACAGACAATTTTTTCCAGACAATTCTAGTCCCTATGCCAGAGAAAGCTGTTCAAAGCCTTAGACAAAGACTCTTTTTCTACAATGTTAGTATTTTGTAGTGGTTGGAAGTATGGAATATGAACTCACACAGACATTGGCTCAAATTCTAGTACCAATTATCCAAATATATTTTTGTAAAGTTCCTTACATTGAAGCAGGCCTACACCATTCACTATGTTTTTGACCTTGCATGAGTTACCCTTTCTGAGCTTCAGTGTTTCTGCTTTGTAAAATGAAGATAATTACTTCATGGTGTTGCTGAGAGGATTAATGAGGTAATGCTTGTGAAGTTCTTGGAATATAGTGAGTGCAGTGGTCAATCAAGATTAAGGGGGTAGGAGACTGCTTCAGGGTGGAGGAGTATTTTATCACTGATTTTGTTTAGAATTTTTAGGTCATGGCGATAAAAGGCATATCAAGTTTCAATCAGTTTTCTTTAAGTTCTCTACAGAAAATTCACTCCTTTATTGCCTGCACTGGGGACATACCATTCTTAAAGCTCTGATCTTGGTAGGCCTGTCAGTGAATATATGCAATCCACTATTATTTTTAAGGCCAAAAATAGGAAGAATATTACAGTGAGAATAAGAACATCAAGAAAATTTGGTCTTTGCAGTTTAGATTAAACGGCATTCATTTCATTAGGCGTAACCTTTGGCTTAGATTATTAGTTGGATTTTTAAAATTTATAGTTGGATTCATATAGTTGGTATAGTGGAAAGGACGCACTGTGTATTAAACAAGTATTATCTTCCCTCCCAACCATAGGATCTTTTTTAAAGAAAAATATTTATTTATTTATTTATTTATTTGGCAGCACTGGGTCTTAGTTGCTGCAAGCGGGATCTTCGTTGTGGCATGTGGGATCTTTAGTTGCAGCATGCAGGGTCTTTTAAAATTGCAGCATGTGAACTCTTAGTTGCGGCATGCATGTGGGATCTAGTTCCCTGACCAGGGATCGAACTTGGGCTCCCTGCATTTGGAGCATGGTGTCTTAACCACTGGACCACTAGGGAAGTTCCCCAACCATAGGATCTTAAAGATGAGATTTGTTCAACATTCTTCAATCTTTAGGGAATGTCTTTTTGCCCTGTTTATAATGGAAGTCCCATCTCATGGGGCACAAGAATAGTCAAATGGATTTATGTTGGCAAGGGTGGGTAGGGAAGGCTTTTCTACATAATCTTATTGAATCTTCAAAACAACCCTGTGAAGTAATGGTTGAGGTAAGGGTTTTATCTCACTTCTGCTGAAGAATAAAGAGATTTGTGGATGAAGTGTAAGCCCTTAGTAATGGGAGAGGGGAATTTTATTTCTCTGGTCTCTCACTTTCCAAGATAGGTGACGGCTACAAGTTTGCTTGAAACTCAGAAATGCCTTTAAATTATATGTTCTCTGCATCTGCATCTTTATTCTTGCTCTGTCACTGGGTTCATCAGTACCATTTTTTTAGATTCCATATATATGAGTTAGCATATGGTATTTGTTTTTCTCTTTCTGGCTTACTTCACTCTGTTTCACAGTCTCTAGGTCTATCCACCTCATTACATATAGCTCAATTTCATTCCTTTTTATGGCTGAGTAATATTCTATTGTATATATGTGCCACAGGACACAGGATTGGGGGCAGGGGCGAAGGGGAAGCTGGGACAAAGTGAGAGAGTAGCATAGACATATATACACCACCAACTGTAAAATAGATAGCTAGTGGGAAGCTGCTATATAACAAAGGGAGATCAACTCGATGATGGGTGATGCCTTAGAGGGCCAGGACAGGGAGGGTGGGAGGGAGTCATGGGAGGGAGGGGATATGGGATTATATGTGTAAATACAGCTGATTCACTTTGGTGTACCTCAAAAACTGGTACAAGAGTATAAAGCAATTATATTCCAATAAAGAGCTTAAAAAAAAGTATATAGAAAATGAACAAAAGTATACCAAAAAAAATTATATATTGATTAAAACCAATATGTAATTCAAGTTGGCTGGGCTAACAAAGCTTGTGAATCAAGAGTAGATACTTATTAACTGTTTTGAATAATTTCCCACTCCCAGTTCTTAGCTGTATCACCATCTGCCTCCACTAGACAGTGAGGCCCTTCAGAGCCAGGGCCTATACTATTCATCCCAGTACTCAAATTATTTAGCAGGGTTTTGTGTGGTATCCATAGAAACATTAATCTTTAAGTAGAGGAGGGGACTACATAGGAGAACAGAAATCTTCAAGTCATTCTTTAGGCTTAACCCCTCCAGTTTCTCAGATACTGGAGCTTCTCTAGGCATCAGTGAGAGCCCAGCACTGCTTGAACTATATTTACGCCCAGCTTCCATATCTACTTTTGCCAGGATAGATTGTCATGAAGGAATTAAGTAGAGGGAGCAACTCTTCTAGGCCAGGAGGAGGAGAGACTGGTAGAACATTGGGTAAACTTTCATGAAAAGTGGGATCTATAGGTAAAAGGTAACATGGTCAAGGCTCAGGCCTTTCTCCTGAAGTCATCAGGCCTTTCCCCCCACCCCGCCAATTGGCTTCATATAAAAACAGGCCTCGGATGAAGTGTACAGTGTGGGGAATACAGGAAATAAAAAAGGTTTTAGCACACAGAACTGTCCTGTGGAATGGACTCAGGCTTGATATTAGTTCCTAATCACCATTTACCATATTCACATGTCTTTTTACCATTAGAATTTCTTTGTGGTAAAGTGAGAGTCTTGTTATCAGGATATTTGGAGGTAGATTATATGAAGAACAGATGTGACCAAGACATTTAAAGTTTGCTATTATCAACTTTTGTTTAAAATATAAAACATTCACAATTCTTAAAAACAAAACAAAACAAATCAAAAACAGGCCTCTGATATCCACACCTTTTTCACTCTGTCCTGAAGTACATGCCCTAACCTGCCTCACAGTCTCTGCTTGCCAACTTATTCCTGATCTTCCTAGTTTCTGACCTCGTAGCCCATCTTTCCCAACAGTTTCATCAACATCTAATTTCAGCACCACTTCCTCAACTCTGACGTTTATATTATGAGTTAGGCCGTGATATAACTTCTCTGTCTGGTTATTCCATTGTTGAGTTTTGAGCACAAGAGAAGAAGCTACTGGTAGTAAAGTCCATCTTAGAAATGTAAAGGCAAGACCTCATGGGATTATGAAATGAATATTATTGGAGGCCTCTGGAAATCTGGAGATACCATGGGATCTGTTATTCTGAAGTTTGGTTTCAAAATCACACATACAAGTTCATGTCATCTGAAAGAAAAGATAGTTTTACTTCTTTCATTCCATTCTGTATGTCTTTTTTTCTCTTTTTCTTGCCTAATTTCCCTGGCTAGAATCTCCAGTATAATGTTGAACAGTAGTGAGGCCACACATTTTTTTGGTCTTGTTCCTGATCTTACAGGGAAAGCTTTCATTCTTCCAGTCTTTAAGTATAATGATAGATGTGGGGTTTTTGTAGATGCCCTTTTTAGGTTGAGAAAGTGTCCTAGTTTGTTAATTTTGATGATATTTTCAAAAAATCAACTTTTGGTTTTGTTGATTTTCTCTATTTTTTGTCTGCTCTCTATTTCATTTATGTCTGCTCTAATGTTTATTAATTCATTCTTTTGATTTCTTTGGATTTAGTTTGCTCTTCTTTTTCTGTTTTCCTAAGTTTGAAGTTTGATTATTGATTTGAGAACTTTCTTCTTTTATAATACAGGCATTTAAAGTTACACATTTCCCTCTCACCTCTGCATTAGCTTCATTCCATAGATTTTGTTAATTTTTTGTGTTTTTTTAAATTAATTTTTATTGGAGTAGAGTTGATGTACAATGCTGTGTTAGTTTCTGCTGTACAGCAAAGTGGATCTGTTATACATATACATATATCCATTCTTTTTTAGATTCTATTCCCATATGGGTCATTACAGAGTATTGAGTAGAGTTCCCTGTGCTATACAGTAGGTCCTTATTAGTTATCTATTTTATATATAGTATTATGTATATGTCAGTCCCAATCTCCCAATTTATCTCCCCTCCTTTCCCCTTTGGTAACTATAAGTTTGTTTTCTACCTCTTAGACTCTATTTCTGTTTTGTAAATAGGTTCATTTGTACCATTTTTTTTTACATTCCACATTTAAGTGATATCATATGATATTTGTCTTTCTCCGTCTGACTTACTTCACTCAGTGTGACAATCTCTAGGTTCATCTATGTCGCTGCAAATGGCATTATTTTGTTCTTTTTTTCTAGCTGAGTAATATTCGGTTGTATATATGTACTGCATCTTGAAAGAGTGATTTTTAAAGCCAGACTTCCCTGTTGTGATGAACAAGGCCAACCCTCAGCAGCACTGGGATATTGGGAAAGATTGATCTGAAACTACATTTCCTTTTTCTTTCCCTAGCACATTCCATCTTGGTTAATCCCAGTTTCATATTGTCTCTGAACCCTTTTCCTTTCTCTCCACCTCTAGTTCATTACTTCTAAGAGTTCCTTTCAAAACATTTTCTCTTTAATTTGTACTAAAATTCAGATCTACTTTTAATTAATTTTTATTGGAGTATAGTTGGTTTACAATGTTGTGTTAGTTTCTTCTGCACAGCAAAGTGGATCAGCCACACATATACATATATCCCCCCTTCCTTGGATTTCCTTCCCATTAGGTCACCACAGAGCATTGAGTAGAGTTCCCTGTTGCTGTACAATTAGTTCTCATTAGTTATCTATTTTATACATAGTAGTGTATGTGTACTACGCATACTATAGTGTAGTGTACTATATATATATATACACACACACACAATCCCAATCTCCCAATTCATCCCACCCCTCCTTCCCCCCTTGGTATGCATAAGGTTATTCTCTACATCTGTGTCTCTATTTCTGCTTTGCAAACAAGTTCACCTGTACCATTTTTCTAGATTCCACACATAAGCGATATTATATGATGTTTGTTTCTCTCTTTCTGACTTACTTCACTCAGTATGACAATCTCTAGGTCCATCCATGTCGCTGCACATGGCATTATTTCATTCTTTTTATGGCTGAGTAATATTCTATTGTATATATGTACTGCATCTTATTTATCCATTGCTCTGTCAATGGACATTTAGGTTGCTTCCATGTCCTGGCTATTGTAAATAGTGTTGCAGTGAACATTGAGGGTACATGTACCTTTTCAAATTATGGTTTTTCTCCAGATATATGCCCAGGAGTGGGATTACTGGATCATATGGTAGTTCTATTTTTAGTTTTTTAAGGAACCTCCATACTGTTCTCTATAGTGGCTGTACCAATTTATATTCCCACCAGCAGTGTAGGAGGGTTCCCTTTTCTCCACATCCTCTCCAGCATTTATTTTTTGTAGGTGTTTTGATGATGCCCATTCTCTCTGGTGTGAGGTGATACCTCATTGTAGTTTTGATTTACATTTCTCTAATAATGAGTGATGTGGAGCAGCTTTTCATGTGCCTCTTGGCCATGTGTATGTGTTCTTTGGAGAAATGTCTATTTAAGTCTTCCACCCACTTTTTTGATTGTTTTTTTTTAATATATTGAGCTGCATGAGCTACTTGCATATTTTGGAGATTAATCCCTTATCAGTTGCTTCATTTGCAAATATTTTCTCCCATTCTATGGGTTGTCTTTTTGTTTTGTTTATGGTTTCCTTTGCTGTGCAAAAGCTTTTGAGTTTAATTAGGTCCCATTTATTTATTTTTGTTTTTATTTTCATTACTGTAGGAGGTGGATCTAAAAAGATCTTGCTGCAATTAATGTCAAAGAACATTCTGCCTGTGTTTTCCTCTAAGAGTTTTATAGTATCTGGTCTTACATTTGGGTGTTTAATCCATTTTGAGTTTATTCTTGTGTATGTGTTAGAGAAGATTTTGGTATGTTGTATCTTCTTTTTCATTCATCTGAAAGTACTTTTCAAATTCTCATGATTCTTCTTTGACCCATTGGTTATTTGCTAACGTATTGTTTACTTTCCACATATTTGTGAATTTCCTCCAATGTATTGTTATTGATTTCTAATTTAATCTCACTGTGGTTAGAGAACATACTTTGTTTGATTTCAAACTCAGGGTGACACTCCCCCTTTATAAGATGGACACTGGAGGAAGGTGGTAGCTTCTGGTATTCTTAGCTTACCCCTCCCTGCATGAAATCTCTGCATTACGAGCCAGCTATGGCAGAGGTATTTGGGGGCCAGTATTATTGTCCTTCTACACCTAGAGTAGAGCTTGCACCCTACAAGTGAAGGGTGGGTAGGGAAAGAGAGACCCATCCTATATGCCATACCTGGCTGGAATAGAGCTTCTGTAACATGTTGCTAGAAGGGATGAGAGACAACAACAGCCTCACCATTCTGGATAAAACTGTATCCCCAAATTAGAAACTGGGGGAGAAGGAACCCCTAACATTTCAGCTTCACATGCCCAGGGTAGACCTTCCAAAATATGAGCTGGTAGAGGAGAGAGGGTAATAGAGTGAATTGTGACTCAAAGGCCACAGACTTACTGTTCCTGCTGAGATTTAGTAGATTTTCTTGAATGAATGTTTTTCCATTTTCTGTATGCCCTTAGGAAAATTTCCAGTGACTTTGAATTAATTTTTAAATTGTTTTCATCACTTAAATTGTTGTTTGGCTAGGGAAGAGGGTAAGGTGTACTCATTTTGAAAGTCCTACTCCCCAAATAATATTTTTATACATAGAAACTTCTCTGGAAAGAAACCTTGCACCTGTCACCTTTCCTTATTTAGATAAGATTGAATGTATTTAAAAGGTGCCCAAAGACCCAGGCTCCCTAGAAGTGGTCTCGAAGTTAAGAGATCAGATGACATGTATATCAGCCTCAGAAAGTGGCTGTGTAGAGTCAGTGGTAGTCCACAAATATTTCATTACATTTCTGCCCTTGGCAAAGATCACCAAGGCACTCCTGTGGTGGGAGCCAGACAACTTCTAGTGTCGATTGGTATCTATATGATCATAAAAGACCTGGAAGGTGAGTATATCTGTTTGGCAAGAAGGAACACCCTGTTCTACCTTAAGAATTGCATCTATGGCACACATTTTAGCAATTACTACGTTTACCGCCAAGTCTTGCATTACATGGACACTCTGTACCTAGGATTTGGAAGTAATTTTGCACATGATGAAGAGAAAAGTTTCCTGCATTGTGAATGTGGCTGAGTGACTGATTTGATGCCCAGAGTCTGTTTTCCTGCCAAATTTATATAGTGTCTTCAGGGATCAAAGCCTTCTGCCAGTTTATTGACCCCAGTTCATCAAGCACTTCTCTTCCTCTCTAAAGAAAAATGGAGTGCTACACTTCTGATAAAGGAACACTTAACTGTGGTCTTTACACAATATCTGATCATCCTACTTACTACTATTAATCTTCATGGAGCATGGATCTTTGAAAATTTAAATATTTAAGGTCTTTATGATATTGCTTTTAAGTGGTGATGATAAACCCTTTCTAATAAAGATAAAATAATAATTTAGTATGCTCCAGTGAAATTCCTTGGCTATCGTATGCCCAGTCAAGATGTCTTATGACAAAATGTCCCAGGAGATCTATAGTGAGAAACTCCTATGTAAATCAGAAATGTTTATCACTTCCTGGAATCCATTCAGCAGTGCTGTAAAAGAACAATTCTACCCCACTCCCCGGGCCATGGAAGACAGAACTTCTATCAACTCTTCTACCTTTCAAAGATACTTTAGAGGAATGAAATTCTGCCCTATTTATTCTGTCCATTCATTACTTGCTTCTGCCTGATGAAGGAAGAATAACTAGCATGATTGGTGATTGCTTGACATCTATTGAGCCACACTCAACAAATGGATAAAGTAACAATAATTCCAAAACAGAATTAATATTACTCTTTCTCTCTTTTTCCTAACTGCCTTACTCATGGATTGGTAAATGTGTAAGCAGTTACCTGCTCCCATGTATGCAGGGCCTATAACATGCACTTTGTATGGATATTACTTTCAATCTCTCTCTCTCTCTCTCTCTCTCTCTCACTCACACACTTTTGTTTGTGCTCTTGCTGGTAACTATGGTAACTATATGTGTAAAGCAGACCTGTGGTCCTTAGAAATGACTTTCTAAGCCAGGATCTATCACATAGATACAACTCTCTACACAGACAGGTCCCAAAGTCTAATTTCAGCAAGGTAATAAAAAGATGCTGTTTTTATCTCAAGATACAGTTACATTCTCTAATCTAGCTTTAGCAAGAAAGCCATAGGTGGGACTTCACTGGTAGTGCAGTGGTTAAGAATCCGCCTGCCAATGCAGGAGACGCGGGTTCGAACCCTGGTCTGGGAAGATCCCACGTGCCGTGGAGCAGCTAAGCCTGTGAGCCACAACTACTGAGCCTGTAATCTAGAGCCTGTGAGCCACAACTATTGAGCCCACGTGCCACAGCTAATGAAGCCTGTGTGCCTAGACCCTGTGCTTTGCAAGAAGAGAAGCCACTGTATTGAGAAGCCCGCTCAGCACAATGAAGAGTAGCCCCCACTTGCCGCAACTAGAGAAAGCTCATGTGCAGCAACAAACGCCCAACACAGCCAAAAAGAAAAAAAAAAAGAAAAAGAAAAGAAAGCCATATGTTTTGAGGGTTATTGAGCACTCGCCTTGTTCACTAATAAAGTTGATACTCTGTGATCCCCTTTTGACTATCAATTTACCATATTCTATTTTTTCTTTTTGCATTAGACAGAACTCAGAATGGAGAGACTTTAGTTCCTCCCTCCTAAATTTACAAGTTATTAACAATTCATTCCACAATTCTCTGTTTTGAGAGCCATTGTACACAAGTTACTAAAAAGAAGGAAAGACTAAATGGGCCTTTGAAGTAGCAAGTCTTCAAGTTCCTTTACCTTTGCCTAGTTCCCCAATCTTGATCTACTGTGGCTTTTTACCCATAAAATAAAGTGAATCTAACATTGTGATGGGGGTTGATCTTGTCCCAAGAAGACTCTGACTCCAGCAGCCTCTACCCCAGAGCCCGATTCAATCAAATCCTATATAACTGGTAAACAAACCTGGTGGAAGACATGATCTTATCTGGAAAATACTGCACAATGATAAGGATGATCATACACAGCTGTATTCCCAGCAGAGAGGACCTATACCCATGAGCCTATGGCACAATACCACCACTGTGGCCCTTTCAAAATAGTGATTGGGCTCACCAAGACTTTTAGCAGTCTCGTATTTTAAATGATCAGAAACAGGATGGGTGGGGTGACCCAAGATATCATTGTACCCCTTCGCAACCCCTCTTAGAGGTCAATCTAGGTTTTATCTCCAACATGCCTCATTCACACAGTCTTGGCATTTTTCCAACAGTGATAGATATTCCCCTCATAATGCATTTTATATCTTGCATCTGTCTTCCATAGCATCTGCATTATGAGATGCTGTAACAAATTACCACAAAATTGGTGGCTTAGAAAAACACAAATTTACTCTCTCACAGTTCTTGTTTGGCTAGAAGTCTGAAGTCAAAGTGACAGCAAAGCCGCATTCCCTCCAGAGACTCTATGGGAGAATCCTTCCTTGTCTCTTCCAGCTTCTGGTGGTTTCAGGCATTCTTTAGCTTGTGGCTGCATAACCCCAATCTCTGCCTCCATATTCACATGCTCTTCTCCCCTATGTCTCCCTGTGTGTCCTTCTTTTCTGTCTATTATGACACATCATTAGCTTTAAGGCCCACCCTAATCCAGAATGATGTCATGTCAAAAATCCTTAGTTTCATTACATCTACAAAGACCCTTATTCCAAGTAAGTCACATTCTGAGGTTTCAGATGGACATATATTTTGGGGAGACACCATTCAACCCCCTATAGCAACCACGCACCATTTTGTATTTCCAGACTCTTGTGCTATTAATGGAGCCTCTAGTTTGTGCTTTGATTTTTGAGGATGCTCTTTCCCATTTATAGTTATACTCAACTCTGAGATTTGGCACTTCATTTTATTTTTTTAGCTTTCATCTTTGGCTTCTGTATCAAGATTCATTTGGCTACAAACATAGATGGCTTAAACAAGAAAGGAGGGACTTATTGGTTCATGCTAATGAAATCTAGCGGTAGTAATGGCTTCAACTGTAGCTTGAGGCTCAAATGATAATATGAGGGCCAATTCCTCTGAATATCTTGGCATTGGTTTTTCTCTTTGCTGGTTTTTCCAGGTTGCCTCCTTTCTTAACAAGATGGCTGAAGCAGCCACAAGTTTCATATTCTCATAAAGCCAAAATTAATGGAAAAGGAGTACTTCTTTCCCTCAGAAACCTCAGTAAAGGGCTCACGGCTTCTCATTAGTTCAGATTTAGTCACATGCCATTCCATGAGATAATCACTATGGCCAGGGATATGCTGATTTGCTTTGGCCAAGTGAAGTCTACTTCTGGAGCTGAGAGTGGAGGTCATTTCCCACCAAATCGAATGGATTGAAAGTTGGGCAAAGTATATCATCAAGCAAAAGGTGAGGTTATATTTCTGGAAGATTGGGGAATGAATATCATGGGGATATATCAGTGTCCACTATAGCTTCCTTCTTAATCATGACCTGGGTTCTCTCTTTGGCTAAGCTATCATTTGCAGCCCTGGATAAATACATCGTTTCAATCCATGACCTCATGGTGCCTTAAAGAAGCTGAGGCCAGAGATTTACCTAGGCTTTCTGCCAGATGCATTGCCTATGGACTACACAGTCAGTATGTCCTTCTGAGTGCCCAAAATATCAGGCAAGTATGCAGAGAATACCTGGTAAAAGAACTTCTCTCCTGTCCTATGTTCAATAGATATCAAAAACAAACTCTGGCTTTGCAAAAAGTGAGAATTGAGTACATGTTCATTCTCTAGCAGTATGTCATTTCTTTTTCTGTTTGTGGTTGTAATTCTGGGATGAGCATCAAGATAAGGAAATTTCTATCTCAGTTTGCATGGAACTCTAAAAACCCAGAAGGATGAACCAAGTCAAAATCCTCATTTCAGAGCCAATCCTCAAAAATTGAGTACGACATTCATAGTCATGAAGCAAGATGATTCCTCCAAGCTTTTAATATTGCCTTATGTTGTGTGAGGAATTCCTGCCTACATCTATTTCAACCACAAATGGCTTCCATAATAAGCATGCACTAAGGTCCAGATATGCTTCTCAGGGATTCTGTTGCACAAAAGGATGGCTCACTGTGTTGCTTTGGGGGTTATCTGTCTCCATTCAGTAAGGGCAAAGTAGATTACAGTGAGCCAGGGTGGTAGAAGAGTTGAAGAGCGTGTAGAGATATTGAAATGCTGCAGTCACTGCTGGAATCCAAAAGACAGCCACATCTCCTTACTTATTTGGTTGGCTGGGTGAGTGATGAGATAAATTAGTACAATAAAATAATAATTACTATTTATTGGGTAATGCCTATATGGTAGGCATTATACTGACTACATACAATATCCCATTTAATTTTCATAGCAACCCTATGAGGTGGTTATGATTACTGTCTACTAGCCTGGATTGACAAGTTAAGGAAGAATGGCTTTGAAGCAGAGCGCGGATGCCAAGGCCAGAGAGGACAAGGCCACAACCCCCAGAGGGCCCAGATGAGAGAGCATTGAGCCACAGAGAATTACTCTCAGGCCTTGAAACCTACTGTGTTGTGAACTTGCTTTAGATCAGGAATCTCTTTATTCCTTCTATTTTCTCCCTTTCAGAATGGGAATATCTGTCCTGTGGGTGTCTGACCATTGTATTTTGAAAGCAGATAAATACTTTTTTAGTTTCATAGGTCTGTGGACAGAGAGGGATTTTGTCTCAGGATGGACCATACCCAGAGTCTTACCCATATCTGATTTAGGTGATGAGAGTTGGAACTTTTATAAGTTGATACCTAGATGAGATTTTAGATTTAGAGTTAATACGAGAGTGGGTTAAGACTTTTGGGGTTGTTGGAAGGGGGTGAATATATTTTGTACATAGGAGGGACATGAATTTTGTGAGGACCAGAGGGCAGAATGTACTAGGTTGAAAAGCATCCCCCCTCCCCCAAATTCATGTCCATCCAGAAATTGTGAATGTGTCCTTATTTGAAAATAGGGTGTTTGCAGATGTAATCAAGTTAGCATGAGGTCATACTGAATTAGAGTGGGCTCTAAATCCAATATGGCAGGTGTCATTATAAGAAGAGGGAAATATGGACACAGTAACAGCTGCACATGGGGAAGGCCGTGTGAAGATGGAGGCAGAGATTGGCATGGTACATCTCTAAGCCAAGGAATTCCAAGGATTTCTGGCAACCACCAGTAGGTAGAAGAGGTAAGAAAGGATTCTTCCCTAGAAACTTTGGAGGGAGCATGGTACTGCTGGCACCTTGATTTTCGACTTCTAGCCTCCAGAACTATGAGAGAATAAATTTCTGCTGTTTTGCCCACCCAGTTTTTATTACTTTGTTACTGCAGCCCTAGAAAACTAATACAGAAAGCATGTACCTGCTTTCCCAGGTAGAGTTCTAGGGAGTTGGCAAGAATGCAGAGAAGAAACAACTATATAGTGTATCTTGGCAGAAGAGACCTTTGACACTCTGTGAGTGTCAAAGTGTCTTTGTGCATGGGAATGACTTCCCTGAACATGGGAATAGCACAGAACTTGGGGAAGCATGGTGTGTTTAAAAGTTGTGAGCTTCACCAGAAAGAGAAAAGCAAATACCATATGTTAATGCATATATATGGAATCTAAAAAAATGGTACTGATGAACCCAGTGGCAAGGCAAGAATAAAGATGCAGATGCAGAGAATGGACTGGAGGACACGGGGAGTGGGGGTGAAGGGGGAAGCTGGGACGAAATGAGAGAGTAGCATTGACATATATACACTACCAAATGTAAAATAGATAGCTAGTAGGAAGTTGCTGCATAACATAGAGAGATCAACTTGATGACTGGTGATGACCTAGAGGGTTGGGATAGGGAGGGTGGGAAGGAGTTGCGGGAGGGAGAGGATATGGGGACATATGTGTAAATACAGCTGATTCACTTTGTTGTACAGCAGAAACTGGCACAACAGTGTAAAGCAATATACTCCAATAAAGAGCTTAAAAATTATAATCAAAAGAAAAATCATGTACAATTCTCCTAATATAATCAAGTAAAGTAGAAAATTCCCAAGGAGGGGAAATTGTGAGCTTCAGATAGCACTGTAGTTTCTCATTCTTGATCATTGGAACAGCAAAATAATTCTCAGGTATTGGAGAGGAAAAAGAAACAACAGCGACACTTGCCAGATCTAGATGGTTTTTTGGACAGGCAGGCAGTCAGTTCAGCAGGACTCATATGACAAATGGCAAAGGACCAGATAGTATGGTCAACATGCCAATTGACAAGATAATACCCAGAAATATAATACTGAATACTAAAGATCCCTGCTGTACCTCCCACCCTAATGTCTTTGTACCTGTACACTTCTTGAAACTTGACTTTTTGTTAAAGGGGAAGATACTCCAAATATATTCACTTTGTGGATTAAGGGCTATTTATTTATTTATTTTTAGTATATGGGATATCCTGAAGAAAGATTGCAATGTACCCCAGAGCATGTATAGGAGGAATACTCATGATATTCCACACCACACTCATATTATTTATAGTTTTTTTTTTACAGTTGATCTAAAAGGTGTTGAGAAACAAACTTTGTACCATGAAAATTCTGGTTCATTGTTTCTGATTACTCACATGAAATGTAAATGTGTGGAATATGAGTGAGCTCTGGTAAGGGTGGGTATAAGGAATTGAGGGCTATATGTAAAGAAATGAGGGGCTTGAAATGGAAGATGGTAGGTATCGTAACCTATTTGACTTGGAATGGGCCTGAGACTGGTACTTGAGCTTCCTGCAGGGTCAGATGAAGTGGATGGGACAGAAAAATCAGCTTGTGTCTTTTACTTGAAGGTTTACCTTGGTAAGCAGTGCTTAGAATGATCCCTAGTCAAACTCAAGGTCATTCGATAGATCTTATAGCTCCTCTTGATCCAGAACAGTGTCTGATGTCATAGTTTTGCTGGCTGGTGCAGAAATACAGGGATGAAATTCCTAATAACTTTGAAAGAGGGGGCTCCTTATACGCAAGTGCAGGGAAGTACTGTATTTAGTTCAAATACTTCCTCAAATCCCTCATTGATTTGTAGATCTGAATTTGGAGGGCCTTAGAAGTCTACCCTTCAAGTAAGGATGATTTTATGTAATTCAACTTGCAGTCCCTGGTCCAGGAAGAAATAGTCTAAATATAAAAGGAATTATAAGACCTAACGGACATGTACTAGCAGGAACAAGGGTATTACCTGTGAGCTGAAGGGTTAAGATCAGTAAGTGGCAGAATATAAGTCTGGGAAAGAATTCATTTTTAAAAATGGAAAGTTTGTAATCAGAAAATTGATGTCAGGTGCCACAATGGAAACTCATACTCCCTCACACAGTTTCCAGATTTAAGTCAGTTCATAGACCTATTGATTCAAGATGATACTGGGTACTCTCAGGTATAAATAGTGAATGTTCCCTTGATGTTTCCCCAAAGAGGCCTTCAGCCACTTTCTAGCATAGTTGTACACTGGGCAAAAGTGGATATTCAGACTCTAGAACTGTTATATATAGGGTTTGAGCTGACATTGATCACAGAGGATCTAAACCATCATTGTGTTCATCTGATTAGAGTGGATGCTCTCAGAATCCATATAAGAAAGGGATTTTTGGCCCAAGCCCATCTCTTAGTGGGTCAGTGGGTCCACACACTTACACTATGGCTCTTTCTCTGGCCTCTGAATAGATAATTGGGATACACATTCGTAGATGCTAGAAGACCCCTCCCATTGTTTCTCTGACCTGTGGATTAAGGATCCACAGTAGGAAGGACCAAGTGAGAACCCCTCAACCTTCCCCTGCCAGAAATTTAAATCAAATCTATTCTATTCCTAGAGGCACTGCAGCAATTGGTGTCACCATCAAAGATTGAAAAGATGTCGTTTCTTCTCTCAATGTTTTCATATGGTCTCTGTAATCCAGGTGGTTCATGGCTAATGACAGTGATTAATAAACTTAACTAAATGAAAGACCTTATTGCAGTTGCATTGCTTGATGTAATAATATCTTTATGAAAGCAGATCAACCTAGTTTCTAGCACATAGTATACAACTGTTGATTTGGAAGAATGCTTTATCTTGATGTACATCAGCAGGGAGGACTGAAAGCAATTTATATTTACATGGTAAAGGCAGTAGTTTTAAACACTCTCTTGCCTCAGCACTGTAACTCATGCTCATTGACATAACATACTCTATAGGAACCTTGAATATCTTGAAATTCCTGAGAAGTTGTTTTTATCCACATCTTATTAATTGGACTTCCTGAGCTGGAGTGGCAATATCCCTAGACAACTGAGTAAGACACTTGGATTCCAAAAGGTGGAAGATAAAACCCATAAAGATTCTTGGTTCTGTCATATTGGTGAAGTTATAGGATTGTCTGGAAACTGCTGGGATATTTTTCCTAAGTAAAGTACAAATTATTGCATCTTGTACCTCCTACCACAAAGAGAGAAGGACATCACTTAATTTGGCCCCAGTAGCAGAGCAACAGTACAGGCCTCTAGGGCCCTGGGGTAAGACCATGCCATCCATAGCTGAGAAATGCTCTGTTCAAAAATAATTTCTGATATGCTACTGGACTCTAATTGAGACAGGGCACAAGATATCAGTAGACTTTGCAAACTAGATGTACATTCTAAATATCTAGATTCAACACGTTATCAGATCCGACATGTCATAAGTCTGAATAGTCATAGCAACTAGGCATTTAATCTTCTGTATAATAAAGTGATACATTTGGACTGCGCTCAGTCGGGTCCAGAAATTGTGAATCAAGTATGTGATTACGTAGCCCAGATGCCCATGTCACCTAACTTGTTGTATTATTGACTCTTAATCAACCCACCCTAAGCAATAATAAACATAAAAAATAGGATAAAGCGTTTAGAACTATTAATCAGAAGTAGATTTTTAACTTTCTGTCCTACATAAGAAGATCACATCAAAGGAAAGTCACTTGCATAATAAACACTTTATCATTTTGAATTTCTTCTTACTTTTAATGTAAAATTGTTGACTCCAAGGACAGGTCATTTGTATATTTATTATAATTATTATCCACACATTGTGGTAAATGCTCTTGTCCTAACAAAATCACTATCTGTAGAAAACAGTTTTTCTACAGTTGGAAGAAAAGTGTTTTTTTTTTTATTTGATGGATACGTATTGTTCTAATGAAAGTTACAATTGAGAGTCAAGTTTGATAATTGGAAGACCTTTTTGACCTAATAACTAAAATAACCTCTACATCTAAACTAAAAACTTGTAAACAAGATATAGATTCTAGAATTTAAGTCCAGTGTATAATTTCAAATAACATCTACTCTTAGGTTTATTTTCTTGGTAATAATTTGATGTGGTGTTTTAAGTAAAATTAATGTTATATGAAAATGATAAAGGAATAAAATTTATGTGTGTTAACCCCTTGAAAGCATTAAATGAAGTAAGAAACTATTCAAAGAGAACAACAAGATAGTTTTATGAAATCGCATTCTTTTTTTAATTGGGGTATAACTGTTTTACAATGTTGTTTTTAGTTTCTACTGAATAGTGCAGTGAATCAGCCATATGTATAGATATATCCCCTCTTTTTTGGATATCCTTCCCTTTATATCATCACAGAGCACTAAGTAGTATTCCCTGTGCTATACAGCAGGTTCTAATTAGTTACCTATTCTATACATAGTAGTATATATATGTCAATCCCAATATCCCAATTCATCCCACTCCTCCTTGCCCTCTTGGTCCATAAGTTTTTTCTCTGTGTCTCTCTGAGATGACATTCTTGATGCCAAACAAATTGCAGAGTCTCTTGACACTGATGCCAACTTCTCCAATGAAAGAAGAAAAAGAAGGAAGAAGCCTCATTTTGACCACAAATCTCATAATCAGCCCATTTGTAATCCAAAAGTAAATGTCAAAATCAATTTATGCTTTTCTAGCTGCTCAACATCACTAATTATTAGAGAAATGCAAATCAAAACTACAATGAGGTAGCTCCTCGCACCGGTTAGAATGGGCATCATCAGAAAATCTACAAACAGTAAATGCTGGAGAGGGAGTGGAGAAAAGGGACCCCTCTTGCACTGTTGGTGGGAATGTAAATTTACACAGCCACTATGGAGAAAAGTATGGAGGTTCCTTGAAAAACTAAAAATAGAGTTACCATATGACCCAGCAATCCCACTGCTGGGTATATACCCAGAGAACACCATAATGCAAAAAGACACATGCACTCCCATGTGCATTGCAGCACTATTTACAACGGGCAGGACATGGAAGCAACCTAGATGTCCATCAACAGGTGAATGGATAAAAAAGATGTGGTTCATATATACAATGGACTATTACTCAGCTGTAAAAAGCAATGAAACTGGGACATTTGTAGAGACATGGATGGACCTAGAGACTGTCATACAGAGTGAAGTGAGTCAGAAAGAGAGAAACAAATATTGTATATTAACATATATATGCGGAATATAGAAAAATGGTACAAATCAACTGGTTTACAGGGCAGAAATAGAGACACAGATGTAGAGAACAAACATATGCACACCAAGTGGGTGAAGCAGGGAGGGTTGGGGAGCAATGAACTGGGAGATTGGGAATGCCATATATACATTGCTAACAAGAATAAAAAAAGCAGATTGTACACTCTAAATATATGCACTTTATTGTAAACTGTATCTCAATAAAAGTTCTAAAAAAAAAATCAATTTATGCTTTTCTAAATTGGGTACAAAATGGCATCTTTAAAACAAAGGTATACAGTAATAGGCTAATATTATGGCTTTTTCAATGTTCCAGATGACTAGCAGTTTGAAGAATTATGAAGGCTATGAACTATTGAAATTATGTAAAAAATTATACTTGAAATTGACCAATCAGTATTGTAAGGGATGTGATATTACTTGAAGATCATTGTGTAAGGAACTAACTCTCATATTGTATTTTAATACCTAGTATGATTGGCCTGTACGCTTTTAAATATTTTTGTGCCTCTCTGGATATATTTAATTTTTCCAATATTGGTCACGAGTGAAGAATGTAGCACCTCAAAATTAAAATTTATTTAAAATTACTTAAGGAAAAAAATAAAATTACTTAAGGAATACAATGTTATAAGAAAGATTATAAAATCTATTGGCCATTTCTTTTGAAAACAAGATATTGGAGTAAATAAGCTTTCAAATTCTCATAGGATATTCAATTTCATGAAAGCAAGACATAGCTATTTTAAAAGAAATTTTTATATCATAAAAAAATCTGATTTTCTAATAACCACTATTAAAACTTCGAATCACTTCTGATTTTCTAATTTTTATTTAATAATTTGAAATAATTTTATTTATATAATTTATGCTGAGCATGGTTGTGTTTTTATTTTTGATAAATAAATGCTATTTTAAGTAAAAAATGTGCTTAGGGAAAGGGTATCTTTCTCTAATTTGCATAAAAGCTCTAGTGGTTGGGCTTGTCCTAGCCCTAAGTGGTTACCTTTGGTGAGGCAGATAAAGGGATTGGATAGGGAGGAGAACACAGGTAGCTATAAATTACTGTTAATATTCTAGTTCCAGTTTGGATAGGAGTTTTACTGGTGTTCAATTATAAGTAGATATATAAATAGATAAATAAATAAAAATAAATTCATGAATTAGTGATGAAGTATCATGAACTGAAAATCATACTTGATTCAGTTCTATGCACTGGAGGTCTAGCAAAAATATATTTGTGGAGCAATGTTAAAAGAAAGTATATTCCATGTCCAGCAAGAGAAATAATATGGAGCACTTGTATCAATCCTAAAAGTTTAGACTTTACCTTTCCCCTCCTTTTGCCTCAGTAGAGAAATATCCAGGTGCAGAGCAGTTTACAAGAAGCCCACTGAAGCAGCCTGGGTGGGATATTTATGGAATTTATGTAGTTCATGCACCTGTGTCTGGCAGGCCAGGAAGGAGTGTCAAAGGAGCATCAGACTGGAGACAACTTTAGCTTCAGCTTCCAAGTCTTTGAATCAGATTAGAAGATTGTAGGGGAGAGAAAAAGATGGCAGCAAAGTAGAGGGACGTGGAATGCATCCCTCTCCACAGATGCATTGGGAATGCACGGAAGGATGCAATAATTCCCACAGAGAACCAGCTGAACACCAGCAGACAGCCTCGGACACCAGAAAGGACCGCAAGGATCCTGACATAACCGGTAGGGAGGCATCTACGATGGCTCAAAGAGGGTGAAGCGGCGGAGCTGTGGCAGACGGGAGGGAGTGAGAAACATACGGAGGGTCCGCACCACAGCTCAGCGTTCCTGGACCGAGATGTCGATCCACAGCTGAACAAAGGGTCCAGGAGTGGGAGCGTGGGAACCAGAGAGCTGGTTCAGGGTGAGAAACATTGTTGCCAGTAAGGTGATGGATCGAGAGGACAGGAGGGAAGAGGTCCGCAGCTAGGACTGCCTGCCCCTGAGAGCTGCCCGGCCATGATGGCAGCTGCAAGCTGCAGGCTCACGGGCGGCGGGGAGGAGTCACGAGCATAGCCTCTCTCTCTCTTTAGGTGCCTCTGCAACAGGCAGTGGAGAGACGCCCTGTGGGCCACCTAAGGTGCTCAGGGATAACAAGGACCCTCAGGCACTCGGCTGGGGCTAGATTAAAACCCCTTCGAATGCCTGCACCAGGGAGGCTGCCGAGAAAAAAAAAAACAAACAAACCTGGGAGAGGCCCACCTCTATGACTTTCTGTTTACACCTGAGCCACCAGCGTCCTTCTGCAACAGGCACCTCCAAGCCCGACTGAAACAACAGTGTGCCACTGCTCACTCATTCCCAGGGGAAGGAGCCACTATTGTACCCTCTCCCTCCCCACAAACCCACTCTTACAAACGAACAATAAAGGAAACTCTGCTGGTCACAGAATAATGCAAAAAAACCCAAGGCGAGTTGAAGGACACTTACAGCTGAGACTCTAAGGAAACAGAAATATTAGTATCAATCCTATTGAACTGGTCCATTCTGGGATCAGTTCTGGATTTTTTTTTCTCTCTCTCTTTTTTTTTTCCTTTATTAATTACAATCTTAGTCCTAAGGGATCTACAAGTTTTATAACATAATTTTTTAATGATATTTTTTATTCTATTTTTATTTTCTTGCCTTTTTATATACTTCTATACCTAGCTAAGTTTTTGGTAGTACGGACAATATATCTCTCATACTTTCCTTTCATCCCTATCTTTTATACATTTCTATTCCTTTCTTTTTATTTGCATATTTCCAATCACACTACGCTCTTCTGTTCCCCTTTCTTCCAGCACTTTAAGTTTATTATATCTTAACATACTTATAAGCAACACTATCGATCTGCTCAGACTCCTTGCTCTATTCTCCAGATGACGCACCACCTTGGTATTTAATATTAGGTTTTTGTCTTTATCTTAGTTCTTAGTACAACTGTCTAATCTCATTCTGAGAATCTCCATTCTCTCTGGTGGTTCTCTAGCTCTTTTCTATATTTGATCCTAGCTTACAAAATCTCCCTGGATTAGTGTTTGTATGTGTAAGGTGTTATTTGTTTGTTTGTTTGCTTTCGCTTTTGTCTCTGATTTGTTCTGTTTCAGTTGTCAATTTCTGTTGGGTTTCTCTTTGAATATCTGATAGCACACTGGGGTTCTGTCAGGTCTTTCTAGAGCCTTATGTCCTAACGGATCCAGTAATTGTGTCTTATACATGTATGTGTTTCCTAGACTTAAGATTCGTTTAATCCAATACTTGGACATTAGTCTGAGGCTTGGACAGTCTTCTATAAACACCTCTATCACCAGGACAAGCAACCCCAAAAGTTTGGACAACCATGAGGAAACAAAGAAACACCATGCAGGCAAAGGAGCAGGAAAAAAACCCACAAGACCAAATAAATGAGGAGGAAATAAGAAAAATGCCTGAAAAAGAATTTAGAATAATGATAGTAAAAATGATACAAAATCTCGATAACAAAATAGAGAAAGTACAAGAAACAGTTCATAAGAACTCAGGAAAAACAAACAGCAATGGATAACAAAATAACTGAAATTAAAAATACTCTAGATGCTATAACCAGCAGAATGACTGAGGCAGAAGAACGAATAAGTGAGTTGGAAGATAGAATGGGGGAAAGAAACGCCACAGAGCAGGAAAAAGAAAAAAGAATAAAAAGAATACAAGACAGTCTCAGCGACTTCAGTGATAACATTAAGCGTACCAACATTCGAATTATAGGCATCCCAGAAGAAGAAGAAAACAAGAAAGGGTCTGAGAAAATATTTGAAGAGGTTCTAGTGGAAAACTTCCCCAATATGGGAAAGGAAATAATTCACCAAGTCCAAGAAGCACAGAGAGTCCCATACAGAATAAACCCAAGGAGAAATACACCAAGACACATATTAATCAAACTAACGACAATTCAACACAAAGAAAAAATATTAAAAGCAGCAAGAGAAAAGCAACAAACAACATATAAGGGAAAACCCATAAGGATAACAGCTGACCTTTCTACAGAAACTCTGCAGGCCAGAAGGGAATGGCAGGATATACTGAAAGTCCTGAAAGAGAGAAACCTACAGCCATGAATACTCTACCCAGCAAGAATCTCATTCAGATTTGAGGGAGAAATCAAAAGCTTTCCAGACAAGCAAAAGTGAAGAGAATTCAGCACCACCAAACCAGCCTTACAACAAGTGCTAAAGGAACTTCTCTAAGTAGGACACACAAGAAAAGGAAAACACCTACAAATACAAACCTAAAACAATTAAGAAAATTGTAATTGGAATACACATGTCAATAATCAGTTTATGTAAATGGATTAAATGCTCCAACCAAAAGACACAGACTGGCTGAATGGATACAAAAACAAGACCCTTCTATATGCTGCCTACAAGAAACCCACACCAGACCAAGGGATACATATAGACTGAAAGTAAAGGGATGGAAAAAGATATTCCATGCAAATGGAAGTCAAAAGAAAGCTGGAGTAGCAATACTCGTATCACACAAATTAGACTTGAAAGTAAAGACTATTAAAAGAGATAAGGAAGGACACTACATAATGATCAAGGGATCCATTCAAGAAGAACATATCACAATGGTAAATATCTATGCCCCCAACATAAGAGCACCTCAATACATAAGGCAAATGCTAACAGCCATAAAAGGGGACATCGACAGTAACACAATAATACTGGGAGACTTCAACACCCCACTTACATCAATGGACAGATCATCCAAACAGAAAATAAATAAAGACACACAAGCTTTAAATGACACATTAGACCATCTTGACTTAATTGATATTTAGAGGACATTCCATCCAAAAACGACAGAATACACTTTCTTCTCAAGTGCACAAGGAACATTTTCCAGGATAGGTCACATCTTGGGTCACAAATCAAACCTCAGCAAATTGAAGGAAACTGAAATCATATCAAGCATCTTCTCAGACCACAACGCCATGAGACTAGATATCAATTACAGGAAAAAAAATTGCAAAAAATACAAACACATGGAGGCTAAACAATTCACTCTTAAACAACCAAGAAATCACTAAAGAAATCAAGGAGGAAATCAGAAAATCTCTAGAAACAAAAGAAAATGAAAACACAACAACCCAAAACCTGTGGGACGCAGCAAAAGCAGTTCTAAGAGGGAAGTTTATAGCAATACAGTCCTACCTTAGGAAACAAGAAAATTATCGAATAAACAACCTAACCTTATGCCTAAAACAATTAGAAAAAGAAGAACAAAGAAACCCCAAAGTGAGCAGAAGGAAAGAAATCATAAAGATCAGAGCAGAAATAAATGAAAAAGAAAGGAAGGAAGCCATAGCAAAAATTAATAAAACTAAAAGCTGGTTCTTTGAGAAGATTAACAAAATTGATAAACCATTAGCCAGACTCATCAGGAAAAAAAGGGAGAAGATGCAAATCAACAGAATTAGAAATGAAAAAGGAGAAGTAACAATGGACACCTCAGAAATACAAAACATCATGAGAGACTACTACAAGCAACTATATGCCAATACATTGGATAACCTGGAAGAAATGGATACATTCTTAGAAAAATACAATCTTCCAAGACTGAACCAGGAAGAAACAGAAACCATGAACAGACCAATCACAAGTACAGAAATTGAGGCAGTGAATAAAAATCTCCCAACACACAAAAGCCCAGGACCAGATGGGTTCACAGGCGAATTCTATCAAACATTTAGAGAAGAGCTAACACCTGTCCTTCTCAAACTCTTCCAAAATATTGCAGAGGGCGGAGCACTCCCAAACTCATTCTAAGAGGCCACCATCACCCTGATACCAAAACCAGGCAAAGATGTCACAAAAAAAGAAAATTACAGACCAATATCACTGACGAATATAGATGCAAAAATCCTCAACAAAATACTCGCTAACAGACTCCAACAGCACATTAAAAAAATCATACACCATGATCAAGTGGGGTTTATCCCTGGGATGCAAGCATTCTTCAATATACGCAAATCAATCAACATGATACACCATATCAACAAATTGAAGGATAAAAACCATATGATCATTTCAATAGATGCAGAAAAAGCTTTTGACAAAGTTCAACATCCATTTATGATAAAAGCTCTCCAGAATATGGGCACAGAAGGAAATTACATCAACATAATAAAAGCCATATATGAAAAACCAAAAGCCAACATCGTTCTCAATGGGGAAAAACTGGAAGAATTCCCTCTAAGAACAGGAATAAGACAAGGGTGTCCACTCTCACCACTATTATTCAACATAGTTTTGGAAGTGTTAGCCACAGCAATCAGAGAAGAAAAAGAAATCAAAGGAATCCAAATTGGAAAAGAAGAAGTAAATTTGTCACTCTTTGCAGATGACATGATATTATATATAGAAAACCCTAAAGACTCTACCAGAAAACTGCTCGCACTAATTGATGAGTTTAGTAAAGTAGCAGGATACAAAATGAATGCACAGAAATCTCTTGCATTCCTATACACTAACAACGGAAGAGCAGAAAGGGAAATTAAGGAAACTCTCCCATTCACCATTGCAATCAAAAGAATAAAATACCTAGGAATAAACCTGCTTAAGGAGGCAAAAGATCTGTATGCAGAAAACTTTAAGACATTGATGAAAGAAATCAAAGACGACACAAACAGATGGAGGGACCTACCATGTTCCTGGATTGGAAGAATCAACATCGTGAAAATGACTGCACTACCCAAAGCAATTTACAGATTCAATGCAATCCCGATCAAATTACCAATGACATTTTTCACAGAACTAGAGCAAGAAATCTTACGATTTGTATGGAAACGCAAAAGACCCCGAATAGCCAAAGCAATCTTGAGAAGCCAAAATGCAGTTGGTGGAATCAGGCTTCCTGACTTCAAACTATACTACAAGGCCATAGTGATCAAGACAGTATGGTACTTGCACAAAAATAGAAAGGACGATCAATGGAATAGAATAGAGAACTCACAAGTAAGCCCAAACACATATGGGCACCTTATCTTTGACAAAGGAGGCACGAGTATACAATGGAAAAAAGACAGCCTCTTCAATAAGTGGTGCTGGGAAAATTGGACAGCAACATGGAAAAGAATGAATTTAGAACACTTCCCAACACCATACACAAAAATAAACTCAAAATGGATTAAAGACCTACATGTAAGGCCAGACACTATAAAACTCCTAGAGGAAAACATAGGCAGAACACTCTATGACATCCATCAAAGCAAGATCCTTTTGGACCCACCTCCTAGAATCATGGAAATAAAATCAAGAATAAACAAATGGGACCTCATGAAACTTAAAAGCTTTTGCACAGTGAAAGAAACCATAAACAAGACTAAAAGGCAACCCTCAGAATGGGAAAAAATAGTTGCCTACAAAACAACAGACAAAGGATTAACCTCCAAAATATACAAGCAGCTCATGCAGCTTAATACCAAAAAAGCAAATAACCCAATCCACAAATGGGCGGAAGACCTAAATAGACATTTCTCCAAAGAAGACATACAGATGGCCAACGCACACATGAAAAGATGCTCAACATCACTCATCATCAGAGAAATGCAAGTCAAAGCCACAATGAGGTATCACCTCACACCGATCAGAATCGCCATCATCACAAAATCTGGAAACAACAAATGTTGGAGAGGGTGTGGAGAAAAGGGAACTCTCCTGCACTGTTGGTGGGAATGTACATTGATACAGCCACTATGGAAAACAATTTGGAGGTGCCTTAAAAAACTACAAATAGAAATACCATATGATCCAGTAATCCCACTCCTGGGCATATACCCAAAGAAAACCATAATCCCAAAAGAAACATGTACCATAATGTTTATTGCAGCACTATTTACAATAGCCAGGACATGGAAGCAACCTAAATGCCCATCAACAAACGAATGGATAAAGAAGATGTGGCATATATATACAATGGAATATTACTCAGCTATGAAAAGGGATGAGATGGAGCTATATGTAATGAGGTGGCTAGACCTAGAGTCTGTCATACAGAGTGAAGTAAGTCAGAGAGATAGAGACAAATATTGTATGCTAACTCACATATATGGAATCTAAAAATGGTACTGATGAACTCAGTGACAAGAACAAGGATGCAGATGCAGAGAATGGACTGGAGAACTCGAGGTTTGGGGGTGGGGCGCGGAGGGTGAAGGGGAAGCTGAGACGAAGCGAGAGAGTAGCAGAGACATATATATAGTACCAACTGTTAAATAGATAGCCAGTGGGAAGTTGTTGTATAACAAAGGGTGTCCAACTCGAGGATAGAAGATGCCTTAGAGGAGTGGGACGGGGAGGGTGGGGGGGACTCAAGGGAGGGTGGGGGTGGAGTTGAGAGAGGGAGGGAATATGGGGATATGTGTATAAAAACAGATGATTGAACTTGGTGTACCCCCCCAAAAAAAATAAATAAAACAAACAAAAAAAAAACAAAAAAAATAAATAAAGACCTTTACCTAAATTGAAAAAAAAAAAGAAGACTGTAGGACTGTGGTGGGTTAGTGCTGTGTTTTCTTATAAAGAGTTTTGAAATACAGAGGGATTGTGCAGGAATGAGAAGAGACCTGAAGATGGTAGCACTTCTTTCAGTGTGATTACATTGGGAGCTCCTAAATGAGCCCAGTGATCTTCACCTGAATAGTACCGTATTTTGTGAAGATTACAAAAAATTCATGTCCACACTGGGGGTGTGGGTAGTATGATCTACCATCAACATGTTTTCCTTCCTTGATAAAGAGAAGATGACTGTCAGTTACTGCTCTTCAGAGTTACATTGTTTGTCTAGGATTGACCTTATAACAACACAACACTACAGTGGTGGTTACTGGAATTCTCTGGAACCATCAACTACAGACTAACATATAGAAGGAGATAATATTGGTTAGATGGGGTTGGGGGTGTTAGAGGGGACATTCCTCAATGAAAGTGGCCAAGTGGGCAGAGCCTATATATATATATATATATATATATATATATATATATCTCACCTCTCTCAGTCTCTGTCGCTCTCTATATATGTATGAAATATATATATACACATATTATCTATATATCTATAAATATAAGATAGGGAATCTTTTTTAGTACTGTTGTTGAGATACAGTTAATATACAATACTGCATATATTTAGAGTGTACAATTTGGTATCCCAATCTCTCTATTCATCCCCCCCGCAACCCTCCCCGCTTTCCCTACTTGATGTCGATGTGTTTGTTCTCTACATCTGTGTCCCTATTTCTGCCCTGTAAACCAGTTGATTTGTACCATTTTTCTATATTCCGCATATATGTGTTTATATACAATATTTGTTTCTCTCTTTCTGACTCACTTTACTCTGTATGACAGTCTCTAGGTCCATCCATGTCTCTACAAATGTCCCAGTTTCATTGCTTTTTACAGCTGAGTAATAGTCCATTGTATATATGAACCACATCTTTTTTATCCATTCACCTGTTGATGGACATCTAGGTTGCTTCCATGTCCTGCCCGTTGTAAATAGTGCTGCAATGCACATGGGAGTGCATGTGTCTTTTTGCATTATGGTGTTCTCTGGGTATATGCCCAGCAGTGGGATTGCTGGGTCATATGGTAACTCTATTTTTAGTTTTTCAAGGAACCTCCATACGGTTCTCCATAGAGGCTGTGTAAATTTACATTCCCACCAACAGTGCAAGAGGGGTCCCTTTTCTCCACTCCCTCTCCAGCATTTACTGTTTGTAGATTTTCTGATGATGCCCATTCTAACCGGTGTGAGGTGATACCTCATTGTAGTTTTGATTTGCATTTCTCTAATAACTAGTGATGTTGAGCAGCTTTTCATGTGCCTCTTGGCCATCCGTATGTCTTCTTTGGAGAAATGCCTATTTAGGTCTTCTGCCCAGTTTTTGATTGGGGTTTTTTTTGATATTGAGCTGCATGAACTGTTTATATATTTTGAAAATTAATCCTTTGTCTGTTGATTCATTTGCAAATATTTTCTCCCATTCTGAGGGTTGTCTTTTCGTCTTGCTTATAGTTTCCTTTGCTGTGCAGAAGCTCTGAAGTTTCATTAGGTCCCACTTATTTATTTTTGTTTTTATTTCCACTACTCTAGGAGGTGGATCAAAAAAGATCTTGCTATTATTTAGGTCGAAGAGTGTTCTTCCTATGTTTTCCTCTAGGAGTTTTATAGTGTCTGGCCTTACATTTAGGTCTTTAATCCATTTTGAATGTATTTTTATGTATGGTGTTAAGGAGTGTTCTAAATTCATTCTTTTCCATGTAGCTGTCTAGTTTTCCCAGCACCACTTATTGAAGAAGCTGCCTTTTCTCCATTGTATATCCTGGCCTCCTTTGTCATAGATTAGTTGACCATAGTTTATCTCTGGGCTTTCTATCCTGTTGCATTGATCTATGTTTCTGCTTTTGTGCCAGTACGATACTGCCTTGATCACTGTATCCTTGTAGTGTAGTTTGAAGTCAGGAAGCCTGATTCCACCAACTCCGTCTTTCCTTCTCAAGATTGCTTCGGCTATTCGGGGTCTTTTGCGTTTCCATACAAATCGTAAAATTTCTTGCTCTAGTTCTGTGAAAAATGCCATTGGTAATTTGGTAGGGATTGCATTGAATCTGTAAGTTGCTTTGGGTAGTATAGCCATTTTCACAATGTTGATTCTTCCAATCCAAGAACATGGTATATTTCTCCATCTGTTTGTGTCATCTTTGATTTCTTTCATTAGTGTCTTATAGTTTTCTGAGTATAGGTCTGTTCCCTCCTTGGTTAGGTTTATTCCTAGGTATTTTATTCTTTTTGTTGCAATGGTAAATGGGATTGTTTCCCTAATTTCTCTTTCTGGTCTTTCATTGTCAGTGTACAGAAATGCAAGAGATTTCTGTGTGTTAATTTTGTATCCTGCAACTTTACCAAATTCATTGATTAGCTCAAGAAGTTTTCTGGTGGCATCTTTAGGATTTTCTATGTATAGTATCATGTCATCTGCAAACAGGGACAGTTTTACTTCTTCTCTTCCAATTTGGATTCCTTTGATTTCTTTTTCTTCTCTGATTGCTGTGGCAAGGACTTCCAAAACTATGTTGAATACTAGTGGTGAGAGTGGACATCCTTGTCTTGTTCCTGATCTTAGAGGGAATGCTTTCAGTTTTTCACCATTGAGAATGATGTTTGCTGTGGGTTTGTCATATATGGCCTTTATTATGTTGAGGTAGGTTCCCTCTATGCCCACCTTCTGGAGGGGTTTTAAAATAAGTGGGTGTTGAATCTTGTCAAAAGCTTTTTCTGCATCTATTGAGATGATCATGTGGTTTTTATCCTTCAATTTGTTAATATGGGGTTTCACATTGATTGATTTGCGTATATTGAAGAATCCTTGCATTCCTGGGATAATCCCCACTTGATCATGGTGTATGATCCTTTTCAATGTGTTGTTGGATTCTGTTGGCTAGCATTTTGTGGAGGATTTTTGCATCTAAATTCATCAGTGATATTCGTCTGTAGTTTTCTTTTTTTGTAGTATCTTTGTCTGGTTTTGGTATCAGGGTGATGGTGGCCTCATAAAATGAGTTTGGGAGTGTTGCTTCCTCTGCACTTGTTTTGGAAGGGCTTGAGAAGGATGGGTGTTAGCTCTTCTCTAAATGATAAAATTCACCTGTGAATCCATCTGGTCCTGGACTTTTGTTTGTTGGAAGATTTTTAATCACATTTCAATTTCATTACTTGTGATTGGTCTGTTCATATTTTCTATTTCTTCCTGATTCAGTGTTGGAAGGTTATACCTTTCTAAGAATATGTCCATTTCATCCAGGTCGTCCATTTTATTGGCATATAGTTGCTTGTAATAGTCTCTTATGGTGCTTTTTATTTCTGTGGTATCCGTTGTAACTTCTCCTGTTTCATTTCTAATTTTATAGATTTGAGGCCTCTCCCTCTTTTTCTTGATGAGTCTTGCTAGAGGTTTATCGATTTTATTTATCTTCTCAAAGAACTAGCTTTTAGTTTTATTGAGTTTTGCTATTGTTTTCTTTGTTTCTATTTCATTTATTTCTGCTCTGATCTTTATGATCTCTCTCCTTCTACTAACTTTGGATTTTGTTTGCTGTTCTTTCTCTAGTTTCTTTAGGTGTAAGGTTAGATTGTTTATTTGGGATTTTTCCTGTTACTTGAGGTAGGATTGTATTGCTATAAACTTCCCTCTTAGAACTGCTTTTGCTGCATCCCATGGGTTTTGGATCATTGTGTTTTCATTGTCATTTGTCTCTAGGTATTTTTTGATTTCCTCTTTGATTTCTTTAGTGATCTCTTGGTTATTTAGTAGCGTGTTGTTTAGCCTCCACGTGTTTGTGTTTTTTACAGTTTTGTTCCTGTAAGTGATTTCTAATCCCATAGCGCTGTGGTCAGAAAAGATGCTTGATACGGTTTCAATTTTCTTAAATTTACCAAGGCTTGATTTATGACCCAAAATGTGAACTATCCTGGAGAATGTTCCATGTGCACTTGAGAAGAACGTGTAATCCGCTGTTTTTGGATGTAATGTCCTATAGATATCTATTAAATCTAGGTGGCTTATTGTGTCATTTAAAGCTTGTGTTTCCTTATTAATTTTCTGTCTGGATGATCTGCCCATTGGTGTAAGTGGGGTGTTAAAGTCCCCCACTATGATTGTGTTACTGTCGATTTCCTCTTTCATAGTTGTTAGCATTTGCCTTATGTATTGAAGTGCTCCTATATTGGCTGCATATATATTTATAATTGTTATATCCTCTTCTTGGATGGATCCCTTGATCTTTATGTACTGTCCTTTCTTGTCTCTTGTAACACTTTTTATTTTAAAGTCTATTTTATCTGATATGAGTATCACTACTCCAGCTTTCTTCTGATTTCCATTTGCATGGAATATCTTTTTCCATCCCCTCACTTTCAGTCTGTATGTGTCCCTAGGTCTGAAGTGGGTCTCTGGTAGACAGCATATATACAGGTCTTGGTTTTGTATCCATTCAGCCAGTCTGTGTCTTTTCGTTGGTGCATTTAGCCCATTTACATTCAAGGTAATTATCAACATGTATGTTCCTATTACCATTTTCTTAACTGTTTTGGCTGTGTTTTTGCATGTCTTTTCCCTCTCCTGTGTTTCGTGCCTAGAGAAGTTCCTTTAGCCTTTGTTGTAGGGCTAGTTTGGTGGTGCTGAATTCTCTTAGCTGTTGCTTGTCTGGAAAGCTTTGGATTTCTCCATCAAATCTGAATGAGATCCTTGCTGGGTTGAGTATTCCTGGTTGTAGGGTCTTCCCTTTCATCACTTGAAATATATCGTGCCACTCCCTTCTGGCTTGCAGAGTTTCTGCTGAGAAATCAACTGTTAACCTGATGGGAGGTCCCTTGTATGTTATTTGTCTTTTTTCCCTTGTTGCTTTTAATAACATTTCTCTGTCTTTAATTTTTGTCAGTTTGACTACTATATGTCTTGGCATGTTTCTCCTTGGGTTTATCCTGCCTGGGACCCTCTGTGCTTCCTGGACTTGGGTGGCTATTTCCTTAACCATGTTAGGGAAGTTTTCAGCTGTAATCTCTTCCAATATTTTCTCAGGTCCTTTCTCTCTCTCTTCTCCTTCTGGGACCCCTATAATGCGAATGTTGGTGCATTTAACGTTGTCCCAGAGGTCTGTTAGGCTGTCTTCAGTTCTTTTCATTCTTTTTCTTTATTCTTTTCCACATCCATGAGTATCACCATTCTGTCTTCTAGGTCACTTTTTCGCCCTTCTGCCTCAGTTAATCTGCTCTTGGTTCCTTCTAGTGTATTTTTCATTTCAGTTATTGTGTTGCATATCTCTGTTTGTTTGCTCTTTAATTCTTCTAGGTCTTTGGTAAACTTTTCTTGCAAATTTTCGATCTTTGCATCCAGTGTTTTTTCAAAGTCCTGGATCATGTTCACCATCATTATTCTGAATTCTTTTTCTGTAAGGGTGCCTATCTCCTCTTCATTTAGTTGTTTTCCTGGGGTTGTATCTTGTCCCTTCATCTGGTACAAAGTCTTCCGCCTTTTCATTTTCTCCATCTGTGGCTGTGGTTTTCAGTTCCACAGAACGAAATACTGCTGATGCTGCTTGATCCTGCTGTCTGCCCTCTTGTGGAGGAAGCTATCTAGGAGGCTCATGTGTACTTCCTGATGGGAGGGACTGATGGTGGGTGGACTGGGTTGGCGGAGCTCAGTAAAACTTTAATCTGCTTGTCTGCCAATGGATGGGGCTTTGTTCCCACCCTGGTGGCCGTTTGGCCTGAGGCTACCCAGCACTGGAGCTTACAGGCTCTTTGGTGGGGCTGATGGTGGACTCTGGGAGGGCTCATGCCAATGAGCACTTCCCAGAACCCCTACCACCAGTGTCCCTGTCTCCTTGGTGAGCCACAGTTGCCCCCAGCTCTGCAGGCAACCCTCCAACACCAGCAGGTAGGCCTGGTTCAGTCTCCTGTGGGGTCACTGCTCCTTCCCCCTGGGTCCTGGTGAGCACACTATTTTTTGTGTGCCCTCCAAGAGAGGAGTCTCTGTTTCCCCCAGTCCTGTGGAGGTCCTACAATCAAATCCTGCTGGCTTTCAAAATCTGATTCTCTGGGGATTCCTCCTCTCGTTGCTGGACCCCCAGGTTGGGAAGCCTGACGTGGGGCTCAGAACCCTCACTTTAGTGGGTGGACTTCTGTGGTATAACTGTTCTCCAGTTTGTGAGTCACCCAGCCAGCATTTATGGGATTTAATTTTAACACGATTGTGCCCCTCCTACTGTCTCATTGTGGCTTCTCCTTTGTCTCTGGATGTGTGGTGTCTTTTTTGGTGAATTTCAGTGTCTTTCTGTCGATGATTGTTCAGCAGTTACTTGTAACTCTTGTGCTCTTGCAAGAGGGAGTGAGCACATGTCCTCCTAATCTGCCGTCTTGATCTCCAATGCCAGAGATTTCTGTGTGTGAATTCTGTACCCTGCAACTTTGCCAAATTCATTGATTAGTTCAAGTAGTTTTCTGGTGGCCTCCTTAGGATTTTCTATGTATATTATCATGTCAGTTGCAAACAGTGACAGTTTTACTTCTCTTTTCCAAGTTGGATTCCTTTTATTTCTTTTTTTTCTCTGATTGCCGTGGCAAGGACTTCCAGCTTTGTAAAATTTTAAATATAAAGTATCTTCCTCAATCAGAATGTAAAAACCTTGAAATCAATCGGAGAATTACTGCAAAATTCACAAATATGTGAAAATAATACCACATACTCTTAAGCAACCAATCAGTCAAAGAATAAATTACAACGAAAATTAGAAAATATCTTGAGACAATGGAAAATAAAAACAACATACTGAAACTTATAGGATGCAGGGAAAACAGTACTCAGAGAGAAACTTATAACTGTGAATGCCTACATTAAAAAAGAAGAAAGATTTGAATTCAATACTTTAATTTTACACCTTAAAAACCTAGAAAAAGAAAATCAAACTAAACCCAAAGTGAATAGAAGGAAGGAAATAATAAACATTAGAGCAAATATAAACAAAATAGATCATAGAAAAGCAACAGAATCAACACAACCCAGATTTGTATCTTTGAATATGTTCACAGAATTGAGGAAATTTTAGCAACTCTGATGAATAAAAAGAGAAAAAAACAAATAAAGTTTCAAATTAAAGAATGTAGATTATAACCAACCTAACAGAACAAAAAGGATTATAATAGAATATTATGAACAGCTGCATGCCAATAAAGTAGATAACTTAGATGAAATAGACAAATTCCTAGAGAGATACAAACTAACAAAACTGCTTTTAAAAGGAATTAAAAATCTGAGTATCTTTATAATAAGTAAATAGATTGAACTAATAATATAAAAACTAGCCACCAAAAAAGTTTAGGACTAAAAGTGTTCTTTGGTGAGTTTTACCAAACATTTAAATAATTAACACCCATTCTTCTCAAATAATTCCATAAAAAATAAAAGAGGAAGAAACACTTCCTAACTCATTCTTATAAGGCCAGCATTTACCCTGATATTAAAGTCAGATATCATAAGAAAACAACATATCAATATCCTTTACAAGTATATATTATATAGAGAGATATAGATATATATAGACATAGATATATGTACACACACACAATCATCATCATCATAAGCAACAAGACACCAGAAATTGAATCCAGCAGCATATTAAAAGAATTACACACCATGACCAAGTGGGATTTAACCAAGAATGCAAAGGTAGTTCACCATAAGAAATTCAGTCACTGTAATACAGTGTATTAATAGAATAAGGGGAAAAGCACATATGATTATCTCAATAGATGCAGAAAATTTATTGTCAACCTCCAACACTTTCATGGTAAAAACTCTCAACAAACTAGGAATAGGAGGAAAATTCTCCTACATAAAAAAGGGCAAATATGAAAAACTCACAGCTAACATCATATTGTATGGTAAAAGATTGAAAGCTTTTCCTTTAAGATCAGGAACTAGACAAGCATGACCAATTTTGCCATCTCTATTCACATTGTATTGGAAGTTGCAAACAGAGCAATTAGGCACAAAAAGGAAATAAAAGGTATCCAACGTGGACAGGATGAAGTAAATCTATCCCTATACACAGGAGATATGATCATACAAAAAAATTCCTAAATAATCTACAAATACAAACTGAGCTATTAAGCAAAGTAACAGGATGCAAATAAACACATAAATATTGGTTGCATACAATGTACGGGTTATGCTACCCATAAATAATCTGAAAGGGAAATTAAGAAAATAATTTTACTTATAATAGCATCAAAATAACAGAATACTTAGAAACAAATTTAACCAAGGAGTTGCAAGATTTATACACTGAAAATAACAAAACAGTGCCAAAATAAATTAATGAGGATCCATATAAATGGAAATAACGTGCCATGTTCTTTGATTGGAAGATGTAATACTGTTAAGATGGAAATATACTCCAAATCAATCTGCAGGTTCAATGCAATCCTTATCAATACCCCAAAGACCTTTTTTGCAGTAATGGAAAAGCCAATCCTAAAACTAATATGAAATTACAAGGGATCCAGAATAGTTAAAACAATCATGGAAAAGAGCAAAATTTGAGATTCACAATACCCTGTTTCAAAAATTACTACTACTGCTTTTTCCCCTGACTTAAAAAAACTAGCTACTGCTACTTACTATAAAGCTATAGTAATCAAAAGGTTATGGTATTGACATAAAGGTAGACATATAGATCAATGGAATATAATTGAGAATCCAAATAAACCCACATATCTGTGGTCAACTGTTTTTTTTTTTAATTAATTTTTTTTATTTAAGCTCTTTATTGGAATATAATTGCTTTACACTGTTGTGCCAATTTTTGAGGTACACCAAAATTAATCAGCTGTATTTATGCACATATCCCCAACCTCCTGCAACTCCCTCCCACCCTCTCTATCCTGTCCCTCTAAGTCATCACCCATCATCAAGTTTGTCTCCTTATGTCATGCAGGAACTTGCCACGAGCTATATATATTACATTTGGTAGTGTATCTATGTCAATGCTACTCTCACACTTCGTCCCAGCTTCCCCATTGCCGCCCTCCCAACCCTGTGTCCTCAAATCAGTTCTCTACATCTGCATCTTTATTCTTGCCCTGTCACTGGGTTCATCACTACTATTTTTTTTTAAGATTCCAAATATATGAGTTAGCATACGGTATTTGTTTTTCTCTTTCTGACTTACTTCACTCTGTATGACAGACTCTTGGTCTATCCACCTCATTACAAATAACTCAATTTCATTCTTCTTTATGGCTGAGGAATATTCCATTCTATATATGTGCCACAACTTCTTTATCCATTCATCTGTCAGTGGGTATTTAGGTTGCTTCCACGTCCTGACTATTCTAAACAGTGCTGCAATGAACATTATGGTACATGTTCCTTTTTGGATTATGGTTTGCTTTTGGTATATGCCCAGCAGTGGGATTACTGGATAATATGGTAGTTTCATTTTTAGTTTTTTAAGGAACCTCCAAACTGTTTTCCATAGTGGCTGTACCAACTTCCATTCCCACCAGCAGTGCAGAAGGGTTCCCTTTTCTCCACACCCTCTCCAGCATTTATTATTTTTAGTTTTTTTGATGATGGCCATTCTAACTGGTGTGAGGTGATACCTCATTGGGGCTTTGACTTGCATTTCTCTCGTGAGTAGTGATGTTGAGCATCTTTTCATGTGTTTGTTGGCCATCTGTATGTCTTCTTTGGAGAAATGTCTATTTAGGTCTTCCACCCATTTGTGGATTGGGTTATTTACTTTTTTGGTATTAAGCTGCATGAGCTGCTTGTATATTTTGGAGATTAATCCTATGTCAGTTGCTTCATTGGCAAATATTTTCTCCCATTCTGAGGGCTGTCTTCTTGTCTTTTTTATGGTTTCTTTTGCTTTGCAGAAGCTTTTAAGCTTCATTAGGTCCCATTTGTTTATTCTTGATTTTATTTCCATTATTCTAGGAGGTGGGTCAAAAAGGATCTTGCTTTGATTTATGTCATAGAGTGTTCTGCCTATGTTTTCCTCTAGGAGTTTTATAGTGTCTGGCCTTTAATCCATTTTGAGTTTATTTTTGTGTATGTTGTTAAGAAGTGTTCTAATTTCATTCTTTTATATGTTGCTGTCCAATTTTCCCAGCACCACTTATTGAAAAGGCTGTCTTTTTTCCATTGTATATTTTTGCCTCCTTTGTGAAAGATAAGGTGCCCATATGTGCGTGGATTTATCTCCAGGCTCTCTGTTGTGTTCCATTGGTCTATATTTCTCTTTTTGTGCTAATGCTATACTGTCCTGATCACTGTAGCCTTGTAGTATAGTTTGAAGTCAGGAAGCCTGTTTCCTCCAGCTCCATCTTTCCTTCTCAAGATTGCTTTGGCTGTTTGGGGTCTTTTGTATTTCCATACAAATCATAAGATTTCTGATTCCAGTTCAGTGAAAACTGCCATTGGTAATTTGATCGGGATTGCATTGAATCTGTAAATTGCTTTGGGTGGTATAGTCATTTTCACAATGTTGATTCTTCCAATCCAGGAACATGGTATGTCCCTCCATCTGTTTGTATCTTCTTTGATTTCTTTCATCAGTGTCCTATAGTTTTCTGCATACAGGTCTTTTGCTTCCTTAGGCAGATTTATTCCTAGGTATTTTATACTTTTTGTTGCAATGGTGAATGGGAGTGTTTCCTTAATTTCTCTTTCTGCTCTTCCGTTGTTAGTGTATAGGAATACAAGAGATTTCTGTGCATTTGTTTTGTATCCTGCTACATTACTCCATTCATTGATTAGTGCTATCAGTTTTCTGGTAGAATCTTTAGGGTTTCCTATGTATAATATCATGTCATCTGCAAAGAGTGAAAAATTTACTTCTTCTTTTCCAATTTGGATTCCTTTTATTTCAGACAAGGGTGCCCACACTCACCACTATTATTCCACATAGTTTTGGAAGTTTTAGCCACAGCAATCAGAGAAGAAAATGGTCAACTGGTTTTTAAGAAGGATATCAAAAGCATTCAATGGAGGAAGCAACAAAATGGTGTTGTGTCAAGTGGATATCCACATTCAAAAGAATACAATTTGACCCTTATCTCACACCATACACAAAAACTCAAAATGGATCAAAGACTTAAATATAAGAGCTAAAATTATAAAACTCTTAGAAGAAAACATAATGGTAAATCTTCATGATTTTGGTTTTGTCAATGGTTTTTAAAATATGACACCAAAAGCAAAATCAAAGTGGACATTAACAAATTAAATTCTTTGTGCATCAAAGGAAACTATCGAGAGAGTAAAAGGCAAGCCATAAAATGGGAGAAAATATTTTCAGATCGTATATCTGATAAAGGTAGTAGTACTCAGAATATATAAAGAATACTTAAAACCCAACAACAAAAAGACAAACAACCCCATTTGAAAATGAGCAAAATACCTGAATAGACAATTCTCCAAATAAGATACACAAATGGCGAACAAGCACGTGAAAAGATGTCCAATGTTGTTATTAGGCAAAAGCAAATCAAAAACTCCATGAGAAAACACTTTGTGCACACTAGGATAGCCACGTGTGTACTCAAAATAATTGAAAACAGATTTTCAAACAGAAACTTATACATGAATGTTCACTGAAGCACTATTCATAATAGTCAAAATGCAGATACAACCCAAATTTCTATCAGTGGGTAAATGGATAAACTAACATGGTATATCAATACAATGGAATTTATTCAGCCATAAAAAGGAAGGAAGTACTATGCTACCATATGGATGCACCTTGAAAACATTGTGCTAAGTGAATGAAGCTTAACACACAAGACAACATATTGTGTAATTCCATTTATACAAAATATCCAGAATTCGTAAATCCATAGAAGTACAAAGCAGATTAATGGTTGCCAGGGGCTGGTGGGAGGGGCAATGAAAACTGTCTGCTTGATGGGTTTCCATTTGGGATAATAAAAAGGTCTGGAATTAGATAATGGTAATGGCTACACAACATTCTGAATGTACTTAATGCCACTGAATTGCACATATAAAAAAGCTTAAAATGGTAAATTTTATGTTACATGTATTTTACTACAATAAAAGTTAAATAATATTATATCTGCAAAAGACACTTCAAGTGGGAAAAGCTGAGGGGGTTGGGGAGGATGAATTGGGAGACTGGGATTGCCATATATACATTACTAATAAAAAATATCAAATTGTACACTTTAAATATATGCAGTTTACTGTATGTCAATTGTATCTCAAAAGTTCGTAAAGAAAAAAAAATTTTAAATTAAAGAAAATTTTAAAAAAACAATAAGAAGCAGAAAAACTGAGACAGAGGAACAGATAAGTGACCTGGAAGACAGAATGGTGGAGATAACTGCCATGGAGCAGAAGAAAGAAAAAAGAATTTAAAAAATTGAGGACAGTCTCAGAGACCTCTGGGACAACATTAAATGCACTAAATTCAAATTATAGGGGTCCCAGAAGAAGAAGAGAAAAAGAAAAGGTCTGAGAAAATATTTGAAGAGATTATAGTCGAAAACTTCCCTAACATGATAGAAGAAATAGTCAATCAAGTCTACGAAGCACAGAGTCCCATATAGGATAAACCCAAGGAGAAACACACTCAAACACATATTAATCAAACTATTGAAAATTAAATACAAAGAAAAAATATTAAAAGCAGCAAGGGAAAAACAACAAATAACATTCAAGGGAATCCCCATAAGGTTAATAGCTGATCTTTCAGCAGAAACTCTGCAGGCCAGAAGGGAGTGGCAGGATATATTTAAAGTGATGAAAGGACAAAACTTACAACCAAGATTACTCTACCCAGCAAGGATCTCATTCAGATTTGAAGGAGAAGTTAAAAACTTTACAGACAAGCAAAAAGTAAGAGAATTCAGCACCACCAGACCAGCTTTACAACAAATGCTAAAGGAACATCTCTGGGCAGGAAGCAGAAGAGAAAAAAAAGACTTACAAAAACAAACCCAAAACAATTAAGAAAATGGTAACAGGAACATACATATTGATAATTATCTTAAATGTGAATGGATTAAATGCTCCAATGAAAAGACACAGACTGGCTGAATGGATACAAAAACAAGACCCATATATATATGCTGTCTACAAGAGACACACTTCAGAACTAAGGACACATACAGACTGAAAGTGAGGGGATGGAAAAAGATATTCCATGCAAATGGAAATCAAAAGAAAGCTGGGGTAGTGATACTCATATCAGACAAAATAGAGTTTAAAATAAAGACTATTACAAAAGACAAGGAAGGACACTACATAATGATAAGGGGCTCAATCCAAGAAGAAGATATAACAATTATAAATATTTATGCACCCAACATAGAAGCACTTCAATACATAAGGCAAATGCTAACAGCCATAAAAGGGGAAATTGACAGTAACACAAAAATTGTAGAGGACTTTAATGCCCCACTTACACCAATGGACACATCATCCAAACAGAAATTAAATAAAGAAACACAAGCTCTAAATGACACATTAGACTAGATGGACTTAATTCATATTTATAGGACAATATTTATTTTCCATCTAAAAACAACAGAATATACTTTTCTCTAGTGCACATGGAACATTCTCCAGGATAGATCTCATTTTGGGTCACAAAGCAAGCCTCAATAAATTTAAGAAAACTGAAATCATATCAGGCATTTTTTTCTGACCACAATGGTATGAGACTAGATATCAACTACAGGGAAAAAACTGTAAAAAAATACAAACACATGGAGGCTAAACAACACCCTACTAAATAACCAAAAGATCACTGAAGAAATCAAAGAGGAAATCAAAAAACTACCTGGAAACAAATGACAATGAAAACATAACAACCCAAAGCCTGTGGGATGTAGCAAAAGCAGCTCTAAGAGGGAAGTTCGTAGCAAAACAATCCTAGCTCAAGAAATAAGAAAAATATCAAATAAACAATCTAATCCTACATTTAAAGCAATTAGAAAAAGAAGAACAAAAAAATGCCAAAGTTAGCAGGAGGAAAGAAGTCATAAAGATCAAAGGAGAAATAAATGAAAAAGAAATGAAGGAAATAATAGCAAAGATCAATAAAACTAAAAGCTGGTTCTTTAAGAAGATAAACAAAATTGATAAATCATTGGCTAGACTGATGAGGAAAAAAAGGGAGAAGACTCAAATCAACAGAATCAGAAATGAAAAAGGAGAAGTAACAAGGACACTGCAGAAATACAAAGGATCATGAGAGACTACTACAAACAACTATATGCCAATAAAATGGACAACCTGGAAAAAGTGGACTAATTCTTTGAAAAGTGCAACCTTCCAAGACTGAATCAGGAAGAAATAGAAAATATGAAGAGACCAATCACAAGCACTGAAATTGAGACTGTGATTAAAAATCTTCCAACAAACAAAAGCCTAGGGCCAGATGGCTTCACAGGAGAATTCTAACAAACATTTAGAGAAGAGCTAACACCTATCCTTCTCAAACTCTTCCAAAATATATCAGAGGGAGGAATACTCCCAAACTCGTTCTACAAGGCTACTGTCACCCTGATACCAAATTCAGACAAAGATGTCACACAAAAAAAGAAAATTACAGGCCAATATCACGAATGAACATAGATACAAAAATCCTCAACAAAATACTAGCAAACATAATCCAACAGCACATTAAAAAGATCGTATACCATGATCAAGTGGGGGTTATCCCAGGAATGCAAGGATTCTTCAATATATGCAAATCAATCAATGTGAGACACCATATTAACAAATTGAAGGATAAAAACCACATGATCATCTTAATAGATGCAGGAAAAGCTTTCAACAAAATTCAACACCCTTTTATGATAAAATTCTCCAGAAAGTGGGCATAGAGGGAACCTACCTCAACATAAAAAAGGCCATATATGACAAACCAACAGCCAACATCATCCTCAATGGTGAAAAACTGAAAGCATTTCCTCTAAGATCAGCAACAAGAAAAGAGTGCACACTCACCAGTTATTGAACATAGTTTTGGAAGTTTTAGCCACAGCAATCAGAGAAGAAAAAGAAATAAAAGGAATCCAAATTGGAAAAGAAGAAGTAGAAATATCACTGTTTGCAGATGACATGATACTATATATAGAAAACCCTAAAGATGCTACCAGAAAACTACTAGAGTTAATCAAAGAATTTGGTAAAGTAGCAGGATACAAAATGAATGCACAGAAATCTCTTGCATTCCTATATACCAACAATGAAAAATAAGAAAAAGAAACTAAGGAAACACTCGCATTTACCATTGCAATAAAAAGAGTAAAATACCTAGGAATAAACCCACCTAAGGAGGCAAATGCAGAAAATTATAAGACACTGATGAAAGAAATCAAAGATGACACAAACAGATGGAGAGATATACCATGTTCCAAGATTGGAAGAATCAACATTGTGAAAATGATTATTCTACCCAAAACAATCTATATATTCAATGAAATCCCTATCAAATTACCAATGGCAGTTTTCACAGAAGTAGTACAGAAGATTATACAATTTATATGGAAACAGAAAAGATCATAAATAGCCAAAGCAATCTTGAGAAGGAAAACCAGAGCTGGAGGAAGCAAGCTCTCTGACTTCAGATTCTACTACAAAGCTACAGTAATCAAGACAGTATGGTAATGGCACAAAAACAGAAATATAGATCAATGGAACAGGATAGAAAGCCCAGAGATAAACCACGCACATATGGTCACCTTATCTTCAACAAAGGAGGCAAGAATATACAATGAAGAAAAGACAGCCTCTTCAATAAGTGGTGCTGGGAAAACTGGACAGCTATATGTAAAAGAATGAAATTAGATTGCTCCCTAACACCACACACAGAAATAAACTCAAAATGAATCAAAGACCTCAATGTAAGGCCAGACACTATAAAACTCTTAGAGGAAAACATAGGCAGAACACTCTATGACATAAATCAAAGCAAGATCCTTTTTGACCCACCTCCTAGAGTAATGGAAATAAAAACAAAAATAAACAAATGGGGCCTTATAAAACCTAAAAGTTTTTGCATAGCAAAGGAAACCATAAATAAGACAAAAAGACAACCTTCAGAAAGGGAGAAAATATTTGCCAATGAAGCAACTGACAAAGGATTAATCTCCAAAATACACCAGCAGCTCATGCAGTTCAATATCAAAACAAACAAACAACCCCATGCAAAAATGGATGGAAGACCTAAATAGAGATTTCTTCAAAGGAGACATACAGATGGCCAGCAAATACATGAAAAGATGCTCAAAGGAAATGCAAATCAAAACCACCATCAAAAAATCTAGGAACAATAAATGCTGGAGAGGCTGTGGATAAAATGGAACTCTCCTGCACTGTTGGTAGGAATGTAACATGATACAGCCACTATGGAAGACAGTATGGAGGTTCCTTCAAAAACTAAAAATAAAACTATCATATGACCCAGCAATCCCACTACTGAGCATATACCCAGGGAAAACCATAATTCAAAAAGAAATATGCACCACACTGTTCACTGCAGCATTATTTACAATAGCCAGGACATGGAAGCAACCTAAATGCCCATCAACAGATGAATGGATAAAGAAGATGTGGCATATATATACAATGGAATATTACTCAGCTATAAAAAGGGATGAGATGGAGCTATATGTAATGAGGTGGATAGAACTACAATCTGTCATACAGAGTGAAGTAAGTCAGAAAGAGAAGGACAAATATTGTATGCTAACTCACGTATACGGAATCTAAAAATGGTACTGATGAACTCAGTGACAAGAATAAGGATGCAGATACAGAGAATGGACTGGAGAACTCGAGGTATGGGAGGGGGCGGGGGGTGAAGGGGAAGCTCAGATGAAGCGAGAGAGTAGCACAGACATACATATACTACCAACTGTAAAATAGTCAGTGGGAAGTTGTTGTATAACAAAGGGAGTCCAACTTGAGGATGGAAGATGCCTTAGAGGACTGGGGCAGGGAGGGTGGGGGGGACTCGAGGGTGGGGGGAGTCAAGGAAGGGAGGGAATACGGGGATATGTGTATAAAAACAGATGATTGAACCTGATGTACCCCCCCCAAAAAAATATATATATGCAGTTTATTGTAAAAAATCAAAAATTAAAAAAAATTTAAATAGCTAAAAAAAAAAAAAAAAGATGTGGCACATATATACAATGGAATATTCCTCAGCCATAAAAAGGAATGAAATTGAGTTATTTGTGGTAAGGTGGACGGATCTAGAATCTGTCATACAGAGTGAAGTAAGCCAGAAAGGGAAAAACAAATACCGCATGCTAATGCATATATATGGAATCTAAAAAATGGTACTGATGAACTCAGTGGCAGGGGAAGAATAAAGACACAGATGTAGAGAATAGGCTTTAGGATATGGGGTGGGGGAGGAGAAGCTGGGACAAAGTGAGTGAGTAGCACTGACCTTTATACACTACTAAATGCAAAATAGATGGCTAGTTGGTAGCAACTGCATAACACAGGGAGATCAACTCGATGATCGGTGATGACATAGAGGGGTGGGATAGGAAGGGTGGGAGGGAGGCTCAAGAGGGAGGGGATATGGGGACATATTTATAAATACATCTGACTCACTCTGTTGTACAGTGGAAACTAGCAAAACAGTGTAAAGCAAATATACTCCAGTAAAGATCTGGAAAAAAGAAACCCAATGAGATACTACTATGCACCTATTAGAACGGCTCAAATGAAAATTACCAATACCAAATGCTGGCAAGGATGCTAATGTTTTAGTGGATGATGAAATTGTTCTATATCTTGAATACAGTGAAAGCTTTTTGAATTACCTGTGTTAAAACTCACAGAACTGTACACCAAAAAAGTCAATTTTACTGTATGACAAATAAAAAATGAATTTAATTAAACAAAAAACAAAAAGGGAAAAAAATGCCTGTGCCTGGAATACTCCATTTCCAGAAATCAGTTTCACTCAAGAAATCAATGAGGACCCAGCATAGTCTGAAATATGTGCTTCAGTCTTAAATGCATGCAAAGGAAAAGTGGACAACAAAGTAGATGGACTGATTTAAGCTAAAGGACAAGAGAAATGTCTTTTTCAAAGGCTGAGATCTTAGCATATAGGCTAGATCTATATGTGTAGGGAAAATGAGACATTTATAAAGGGAAAAAGATATGCACCTGGGTCTAACTAGTGAATCCATGTTGAGAAGATACAAATCTTTGTTCTTCAAAGTCATGCTGGCTCCCTTCCATCATCTTTACCTGGAAAGGTGAACTGGTTCTGAAGGACTGAGCTAGCTTCAAGAGAAAGCTGGATGATGACACCTGCAGGGTTGGTATGCAAACAGCCTAATTAAGCCTCAAAGGTTTTTCAAAAATAATTCCTGATCCAGGAAGCCCCATGGCAGCAGGGTCTCCTCTACTAGTGTCTGCCAGCTCCTGTGTGCTCAGGCACATCTTTCAATTCAATAGATATTCCACAGTTATGGGGTCCAGGGGGTCTTGTGGGTTCCGCTACTCCTTTGTGTGTTGTTATATTCTCAATAAATCCTATCATAGTCCCAATGTGTGTTGCTAGTGCAACTTGCAACTAGAGACTCACATGACAACCATTAAAGAATTGGGAGACACCACTGAAGAGGAAGGCAGTTGCAGGAAGTGACTTCAGAAAACTTGGACTGAATTGAGAGGAAAAGACAGGAAGGATCAGCATCAAATAACCCAGGAATTACTGTGTGAGTTTCAGGATGACAGAGGTTTTGTAGATAAGAAGTAATTGTCTGTATCCTAAAGAAATCTGCTATGGCTCTAAGGAGAAGCAAAGCAAAGATGAACCATATTAAAGGGGATCCAGCCAAGGGCAGTAATAGAGTTTGGTTTTGATAGGAAAATATCTCGAGTCAGACTGCAATTTTAGGAGATAAAAGTGGACAATATTTCTCTGCACAGTGGATGCTTTTGAAAGAACTATAATTTATGTTCCATATATCTTACTAAGGGAGACCCCACAAAGGAGAACCTAGAATAATGTGTTAAAAAAAGTTTTCTAAGTCAGAAAACAAAGAGAAAGTCAAAGGAAGGAAGGCACTCACATCCAGCACACAGAGAAGAAAAGGAGGAAAAACTCAAGGACGAAATTTAACTGTTAGAAACTTAGCTGAATCTTTCAGAAAAGACTGGAGAGAGAGATGCAACACTTGAAGTATACTCCACTACTGGAGAAAAATATTCAAAGCCTGAAACCTTCAAAATCTTAGGTAAAAATAGTACCATAGTCAACATCATCATGGGAAATTCCTTCCATTTGAGTTTTCATTTATCCTCTCTTGGCTTTTTTTTTTTTTACTGTCATCTATTTCACTTCTACATATGTTATCCATCCCATTTAATATTGTTATTATTTCGCTTAAACCACCAAATAGCTTTTAAAGAGTTTAAATAATAAGAAAGCAAAACTTCTTGAGTATTTATCCATTTAGTTACCTTTTATGGTGCTCTTCATTCTTTTGTATAGACCCATGTTTCCAATTGGTATCATTTCCCCTTCTGCCTGAAGGAAATTCTTTAACATTTCTTAGTGTCAGTTCTGGGTTCATTTTGATTGATGGATTTTTTTCCCTTCATTGTGGGTTGAATTTTCTTGCTTCCTTGCACACCTGCTAATATTTGATTGGATGCCAGACATTGTGGATTTTACCTTGTTGGGTGCTATATGTTTTTGCATTCCTATAAATATTCTTGAACTTTGTTCTGGGACACAGTTAAGTTACTTGGGAACAGCTTCATCCTTTTGGGTCTTGCTTTTATGATTTGTTGGGCAGGTTCAGAGCAGTGTTTATTCTAGAGCTAATTCTTCCCCACTGTTGAGGCAAGACCCTTCTGAGAACTCTACTCAATGACCTGTGAATTCTGAAGTTTTCCAGTCTAACTGGTTGGGAACAGGCACTATCCTTGCCCTGTGTGAGCGCCAAGCACTGTTACTCCTAATCCTTTCAAGTAGTTCTTTCCTTGACCTTGGTAATTTTTCAAATATGCATGTGCTGATAGGAACACTACTGAATACATTGGAGAGACTCTCTGAAGATCCCCATGGTGTCTCTCTCTCTGTCTCTCCCTCTCTCTCTAGCTCTGCCTTCTCCAGTACTCTGCCCCACCACCTTGGTCTCCCAGGACTCTAAGCTCCATTTTCTCAACTCAGGGAGTCTGCCAGGCTCTGGCTGTGTTCCTTCTCCTGGCACCATCTGGAATCTCTCTCAGGGCGGCAAGTTAGGGCTATCATATGGCTAACCTTACTTGTTTCCCATATCTCAGGGATCTCTGTCCTTTCTTGCCTGATACTCAGTGTGATGAAAACCACTGTTTCACATATTCTGTATGGTCTTTTAGTTGTTCCAAGCAGGAGGGTAAATCTGAATCCCTTTACTCCATCTTGTTCAGAAGTTGAATTTCCAAGGTTTTAAGCCTTGAGTTCATTCATAAACCATATATTTATTATCTACTATGTGCCAGATACTAAGGATAGAGCAGTGAAGAAACATACAAAAATCCCTGCCCTCATGCCTGAAGTAACTTATATTTTGGGAGGAGGAGACAGAGAGTATTAATAAACAAGACAAATGAGTAAAATATATAGTGAGTCAGATTGTAATTAGTGCTCAACAGAACCAAATAATGGGGGGAAGTGGTTGTATTTTGGATAGGGTGGTCAGGGAAAGCCTCACTTAGCAAGTGATACTTGAGAAAAGATCTGAAGGAGATGAGAAAGCAAGCCATGAAGTATCTGGGAGAAGAGTGGCCCAGGCAGAAAGAACATTAAGTGCAAAGGCCGTGAGGTAAGGCCTCAGGAGTCTGAGGAACAGCAATGTGTCCTGTGTTGCTGGAGAGGAGTGAGCAAAGGGAGGAGCAGTAGGAAAGGAGGACAAAGAGGTAACAGGGAATCAGATCATGCAGGCCTTGAAGTGGAGAAATGGCTTTGCCTTTATTTGTCATTAACTCTGAGAGTGATGGAAAGCCATTAGAGTGTTTAAGCAGAGAAGTGAATGACATCACTTAACTTTTAACAAGATCACTTTGGCTACTATGTGGAAATAAGCTCTCGGGGCAAGATGAGGGGCAAGAGAGAAGGCAGAAAGAGCAGCTAATAGGCTATGGCAATAATGCAGGAAAGAAGTGGTGGTGCCTTCCACTAGAGTAATAGCCATAGAGTGGTAAGAAGAGATTGGATTATGGATATCTTTTGAAGTTAGAGCCAATAAGGTTTGCTGATGAACCTTTTTTGTTTTTAAGATTGTAAGAGAAAGACAGGACTCAAGGATGACTTCAAAGTATAAAGGACCTGAACAGCTATAAGAATGGAGTTGCCATTATTGAGACAGATAGAGAAGACTAGGAAAAGGAGATTTTAGGAGAGTAGATCAGGAGTTTTGACTGTTAGGTCAGAGTTGTCAATTATATATCTAAGTGGAGAGATCTAGTAAGTGGTCAGATATATGGGTGTGGAGTTCTGTAGCAAGGTCCTGGTTGAAGAGATAAATGTAAGAGTTATCAGCATGAGTGCAGCACTTACAAAAGAGAAGAGGTCCCAAGATTGAGCCCTGTGATACTCCAGTGTTTAGGGGTCAGGAAAATAAGGTGAAAATAGCAATGGTGTTTGAGACAACAGCCAGAGAGGTAGAATTAGTGTCCCGCAAACCAAGTGAAGAGAAAGTTCAAGGAAGAGAGAGTAATAAATTATGTCAAATGCTGCCAATAAGACAAATAAGATGAGAACCGAGCATCGATCATTGGATTTGGTAATGAGGAGGTCATTGATTGCTTTGATAAGTGCAGCTTTGATGGAGGAATTCAGGCAAAAGAGTAATTAGAATGGGTTCTTCAGAGAACAGGAGGAGAGGAGTTAGAGACACATAATATAGATAAACTCTTCCAAGGAGCTTTGCTGCGTACAGGAGAGAGAGAGAGAGAGAGAGAGAGAGAGAGAGAACATAGAGGGAGGAAGTGGAAAAAGGATTTTGAGGGGTTTTGTTTTATGTTTTTAGGATAGGAGAACTGTATGTATGGGAGAACTCCAGTAAAGACAGAAAAAATGATGACATAGGAGCCTGAAAAATTGTTGGAGTAATGTCCTTAAGTCGGGGACGGGGCACTGGCTCCAGTTTACAAAGAGAGTCTTTGCTAGGAGCAGGGGCAGTGCATCCATAGTAACAGGAAAGAAGGCAAGAGTATAATGGGCACAGATGACAGTAGGTGGGTAAATATAATGATACGAGCTTACGAAAAATCTCTTATGAGTGCTTCTATTTCCTCAGTGAAATAGCAAGCAAGACTATCAGCTGTGAGTGAGGGCAGGAAAGGAGATGTTGGAGTTTCAGGAAAGAGGACAAGGTATGAAAAAGTTGTCTAGGAGAGTGGGAGAATGGATGGACTAGGAAAATGTATTATAATTGGCAGCAGCAGTTAAGGGCCCGCTTAAGGTTCATTGCCATGAATATAAAGTGAGATAACTCCCCAGGGTTGTTATCCCCAGGGTTTTTCTCCAGCCATGTTCATCCAGGTTTCAGGCTACATATAATCAATGTGTGGTTCTTAACCTTTTCTAGAAGGAAAAAAATCAACATCACCCACCATTAATCTTAGTAGGATACCCCCAGTAAGAAGTGGTATTGGGAAAGGGCTTCATGAAGCAGAGAATCTCAGTGTCACTGATCTCCTTTTCCCAAGGGGAGAGCTCTGCCCCTGTTGGACATGTGTTTAGTGGTTAAGACAACAAAAAGCTAGGGAAAGGTGGGGAGACACCATCTCCCATCTTTCAGGGCTCCATGTGAAGAGATTTGTTAATCACTGCTGGCCTTTTTCCTCACTTCTCACCCATTGCTCCTCATTGGAGAAGGGCCATAATTAATTGATGAGCACGGATGAATAACCTGGGCATCTTTGCCTTGGCATCCTCCTCTCTTCTCTTTTGGGATCTGCCTGCCTACACAGGAAAGTACTTTCTGGTATGCTTGCTCCACTTTCCCATAGGAAAGTGAGGGACAGTTTCAATTACAGGCAAGGAAGGTAGCATTGGTGAGGTCCTCAAACCTAAGCTACGTTCTCCCATCAGCATATGAGTAGTAAAGCTGACTGTTTTGATTGCTATTTGCCTAACCCTTGGCGCGCGCTCTCTCTCTCTCCTCCCACTGGTTCTGACCTCAGATAGAAAGCATAGAGATATTTATTAGCTCCCTCACACCCCAATAAATATGTTTACATTGTTCAAAATAACACTGATTATTTAATGCGATGGGCAGTAGAACCATATACTGCAAAACTATACAACTATATGATAAAGGAGAAAATTACAAATCTGCCTGAAACACAGTGGGTGCTCATTAAATATATGTTGAATGGATTTTGTGGATTTTGTAGATTACAGAGGTAAGGATAGCAGTCCAGCTGGACCAAGATCTACTACAAGCCTCATTCTGGGTACAAACAAAAATGTGGGGGAAAATTTTCTCTTCGTTACTAAAAATTTTACTGCAAATAAAGGTTATAAAGCATTTTCCCACAACTCTACTTTATAAAACAGGCTAGAGTCTAATAAACAGTGAATAAGCTACACCCTCACAAAGGGTCCTCATAATAATAGTGATGCTGATCTGATGCTAATGATAGTCCTAATATGACCTAACGTTTACTGAGTGTTTGCTTTATGCCACACACTGTTTTCAGTGATTCATATGCATTATCTCATTTAATTCCCACAACAACTATGTGAGGCAGGTACTATTATCATCCCTATTTTAGAGGTGAAGGAACCCAGGCAAAGTTAATTAACTTGATTAAGATCAGACAACCCATAAGATGGTAGAGCAGGAATTCAAACTCAGGAAGTCTGATTCCAGAGCTGCCTTCTTAATCATTAAATTATACCACCCAAAAGTCAGAAATTGAACAGGCACTATATACCTCCTATTTATAGCAAGAGCACCAAAGCACATACCATGGGGAATTACTAAAATCCATAGAAACAAGCCTCCTTTTTTTAAATGGCATTCATAATCTACTCTAAGCAACAAGAATGTACATTCCATGGGTAATGAGACTATGTAAGTATATTTGCTGACACTCCCTCTATATCTCCTAGTTGGATAGGCCCAGAAATCAAAATTATTGAAATGGATTTAAGGGAGACTCTGACCTCTCACTTTGAGTCAGTAGAATGAATCCTAATCTCCCAAATTGATATATACCAGTGACTGAGAGAGCAAATTCTAATCTTATGGTTTTGATCACCTGAAAGTGGGACATATTATACTGTATCTGAGAAAACATATTTATTGAGACAGGAATTGTGCTAATGCTTCTGGGTCCGTGGCCAGATGCTCCCAGAACACATTTTCCTTATGATCTAGAGCACGCACTGTCCTCTTCACTTTCCGTCACAAATGGAAGTAGCCTCACTCTAAGCGTCTAGACATTGCACAGGGAGGTGGCATCACCGTGCTCATTCTAAACACTCTATTGATAGTAATTTATGGCCACACAGAGAAGGGACAAAATAAGGAAGGGACGTGAGGGGGAAACTAATAATTGCTGCATTCTAGCACTGTGCTAGGTGTTTTCTTTCATGCTCTCTCATTTAATGAAGTATGTTTCATCTCCAATTTACAGATAAGGAAACTGAGGCTGAGATGTTAATTGATTTGCTCACGGTCACACAGCCACTGAGTAGCAGAGATGTGAATGCAATCTGCTTTTATCTGTTTCAAGGCCCATATGTTCTCAATATTGTCTCTTTGAAGGAGCTGCAACCTCGACAGGTTCAATTCCTTTATTTTAAAAACGCAGAAATTGAGGCCCAGAGCATGAATTACCTTGCCCAAAGTCACGGGTTTCACTAATTTTCCTGTGGGTATACTCTAAGGAAGCAGAGTGACGAGGACACTGCCAACCCCAGCAGGGCCCTATGCAGGAGGAAATTCTGTTGTTCCCTTCAGAGGGCGCACATCACACTCCTTGGCCACTGGGGCAGAGTGGAAACAACAGCAGTGTCTGGACGCCCTTTGGAAATAGTTTTCCACAGCATCATGATGAACACTTTCCATGTGTGACTCATAGGCCAGTCTTATTTTCCCATTTTCTGAGGAGAAAAAGACACTGTGTGGCTTGAACCAAATTTTAACTAGAGAGTCCTATGTAAACTGAATTCCAAGCTGTGGGCAGCTCTGAAAGACCAGGGCAGTGAAGGTCTAAGCTGGCCTTCACTCCCAGCCTGGGAGAGACAGGAATGGAAATGCAGGAGGGCCCCTTCTCACCTCTCACCTGACTCCAAGTCAAGCTGTTTCTTGCAAATGCTTGGTGTGGGTCTTGCTGGACTATTCCTTGGGATAGTGGAACTCTAGTATTGGATGTAGGACAAAGACTTTGTGAATTTAGGCCATGAGATTTTTAGGCTCCTTATGGGAACCAGACTAGGTCCCACTGCCGATCAGTTTCCATGGCTCCTTATAGAAAATCCTGGATTTAAGAGTCATTTAGGGACTACACAGATACCATGGTCCCCATTAACTTTTTTTTTTTTAACTTTTAATTTTTTTAAATTTTTGGCTGCACTGCACAGCATGCGGGATCTTAGTTCCCCGACCAGGGATTGAACTCATGCCTCCTGCAGTGGAAGTGCCAAGTCCTAATCACTGGACCACCAGGGAAGTCCCCCCATTACTCTTTTTTTTTTTTAAATAGGAAGTGGACATAAGGACTTCACAGTCAGTGACTTGAAATACATTTATTGAGTGCCCTCCTCAGTGTCAGGATCTGTGCTAGCAGGCTGGGGTTATATGACAGTGAGTATCACAGACATACCCCTATTGTTGTGGAACTTCCTGGATAGCATGTTCATCACCAGTAAGACGACTAAGAAGCCCCCTGCTTGGGAGGATGATGGAGATAAGATAACTGAACTCAATGGAGACCATGTCAGAAAGAAAACACACTATGAGGAGAAACTGAGGTCACATCTTGATTTGCTTGATTCAGGCTGGAACAACTAGGGGAAGCAGCGAGCTAAGGGTAGTTCAGAAAGGCCTTTGAAGAGGAAGTAGCTTCGTAGGCAACTCCGGCAGGCTAAGAGGAAGGCTCTAAGGAGAGACTTGTGAAGAGATGGCAGCAGAAGCCTTGGAAGGACACAACTGTTGAGTTGAGTTTAGCTGCCTGCCCAGTGAGCAGTCTTAGACTGACATGCAAGGGTTATGGCTGGGGCTGGCCTAAGAAGAAAGGATGGCGAGTCCCCTAAATTAGGAATAAGGAACAGCCCACCGTTATGGGTGGGAGGGGTGGAGGTAGGTGAGCAGAACAGAAAATCTATGGTCTGTACCTAATCAGTGTGACCTGAGCTAAACTGAGGGAAATGAGACACACTCATCACTTGTTTTAATGGATTTCCTCTGTTGTACTGTCCCTTTGGCCCAGAGTAGCAAAGAAGATTGTCCTCCCTGTAGCCTCATGATGCAGACAGAGGCTGGTACTGAAGAGAAAAAGAAAGAGGCCAAAGTCCAAAGCTATGTGATCTTTCATGGAGCAACTTCTGTGACTTTAGATGGTGGCAAGAGAACGTTATCAGCAGGGTACCCTAGGTGTAAGCAATCCAGGTACACCTATATCAGGGAGGCAGGGAGGCAGGGAGGCAGGCCTCAGCTGTCAGGTCATCCCAATACTACTGATGTTGGGCATTACATTGCTTCACTTGCCCCAAGACTGATTTTGCACATAGACTATCACAACTGGAGGGGTCATGATAAACCATCTAGAACAGTGGTTCTTTTTTTAAATTAATTTTTATTGGGGCACAGTTGCTTTACCACAATATTGTGTTAGTTTCTACTGTACAGCAAAATGAGTCAGCTATATATATACATACATCCCCTCTCTTTTGGACTTCCTTCCCATTTAGGTCACCACAGAGCACTGAGTAGAGTTCTCTGTGCTGTACAGTAGGTTCTCATCAGTTATCTATTTTATACATATTAGTGTATATATGTCAATCCCAATCTCCCAATTCATCCCACCCCTCCTTCCCCCTTGGTGTCCGTACGTTTATTCTCTACGTCTGTCTCTATTTCTGCCTTGCAAATAAGATCATCTATACCATCTTTCTAGATTCCACATATATGTGTTAATATACGATATTTGTTTTTCTCTTTCTGATTTACTTCACTCTGTATGACACTCTCTAGAACCGTGGTTCTTAACCTAATGCTTCTTTTTAATAAGAAAAAAACTAACTCCTCCCATTATTCTAAAGTGGAAAACAGGTGATTCAACCTGTCTACACGTGTATTTTAAAAACTTTAAAAGTGTCCTGTGATATAAAAGAGGGAAAAAGGGAAAATGATTTATTATAAAGCAATATTTATTTCTATATGTAAAGGCTTGGGCAGAAATTCAAAAGAAGAAAAACCTGTCCCCCCAAATTTCCAAAACCTCTTCTAGAGGGCAGTACTTAGCTCTGCTGAGAACCTCTGCTCTGCACTGGCCTTAGTTCCCACATGGCCAAAGTGGATCCCAGAGAAAGGAAGGATCAAATCATGCTGTCTTTCTTCTGCTGGATCATAGCAGCATTTCAAGTGAGCTCCACTTGAGTTTCCAATCAGAATGATTGGAGCTTCCAATCAGAAATGTTCTAGAACTCCTAGGCTGGTACCAGGAAGTTCATGTTCTACCAGAAGCTCATGTTCTTTTTGGTAACTACCATATAGCTCAGTGATTAAAAACATGGGGTTTGAAGTCAAGATCTTTGAATTTGGGCTGCCACTCAGCAGTTATATGACCCTGTGCCATACACTTACCCTCTCTGACTGTTTTCTTGTATGTAAATTGGAGATAAGCTAGTACCTACTGCATGGGATTGGTAATAAAGTATGAAAGAGGTCTGATATATAGTAAGCCTCAAGAAGTGGCGTGATTGCTATTAACATTTGTGGCACACCACTAACTGCTCCCAGCACTTTGTTAATGTAATTGTCACTTCTCCATTGCCACTGTTGCTGCCACCACAACTGCTACAGGGGTCCCCAATGGGGAGCATATCTTCCTTTCAGTAACACTCTCTTGACCAGCCTAACCTGATCTATTCTCAGATGCATACGATCTTGTGCGAGGCAAGATATCCAGACTATTCTGGGTTTTGTTCTTTCCTTTGCTGTGCAATAAGGTCTGAAGGATCAGACCAGAGGGCATGTGAGGGTCACCCTTCAGAGTCCCATTAGTGCATTTCTCAATGCTTCCAAACTGGTGTCACAGGAAGGAGTCCAGGGACCTCACTTCTTTCCTACTTTCAAGTGAGTTCCCGTCAACCCTCGATGTTGGAACAATCTTTGTCTCCCCTTCTTTGTTCACATTTTTAATCCTGCTATGTGGAGAGCCTTCACCATTTATCCCAGGAGGCCTATGTGTCCTTATGTAAATAAGACCCCTGGTAGCTTACCGTTCTCATCACAAAGTTCCCAAAATAGAAAATTGGATTTGGTCCCCATTGTGACCCTTATCTCAGTAATTTGGATAAACCCTATGGTTCCTTTCCATAATAATGAACCTCTGATTTGGGGCTTAGCCAGTTTGTAAGTCTGCAAGGCTCACTCTCATCCGTCTGGAGTCTCACAACTGTGTGGATGGGAGGTACAGTTAGATATAGGTAGGGGCCTTGGACCTTGGCAAACAACTGACTTCCAAAAACAAGTACATCCCTCACACAGCTGTTAAGACACCTGAACACACACTCGTTCTCCTCCAACCTTTTCTGCCCCTCATGTGAAAACACATTTCCTCAACAACTAATGTAAACAAGGGATCCTGGGAAGTGTTTGTAAGGAGTATGTGTGGGGGAGGAGAACTGTGTCTCATCCTTTCCAATTTATGCTGAGGTTAGACACCTGAGTGAATTTTACACCAGCCCATATTATTATACCCCCTAAGGCCCAAGGAGATTAAAATTTTTTTTCAACATGATTTCTCAAGTTTCTTTTTCACAACTCTGAGAATATCACACTACTAGTAGCCCTCAGGGTATCTGTCAGCTTCCTGCTGGGGGCTCTTCTGTGATGTTTCAATCACAGCAAAGCACAGGGATGAGGAGAAGCATACACACATGTACTCATGCATAAGTGCATACTCACACACGTACACACACACACACACACACACACTTGCACAACCCAGCATAAAGCCATAATTCTCATGTTCTCATTGCATACACAAAAACAACTTTTCTAAACCCTTAGAAACCTCTAGACAAAAAAAGAAAAGAATCTTAAGCTCACTTTTTTATGTTTGAAATATGGAAATCATCATTATTAGAGCCCTGCAAGCATGCAATATCACATATATTTGAACTGAGCATTCTTGAATATAACTTCCCTATCAATAGAGATAAATGAAACCAAAGAGAAATAAGCTGGGACGTACTACGCAAGCACGCAGGGACACGTGTACACAAACACACACCCCCCCCCAAATCATTAGCAGAATTTTGTCCCAATGGAACTCATGGTTATGAGGATGTCTGAAAAACAGAGATTTAAGCTTAATGTAAATTGTACTTGGGTGACTAGGAGGAGAACAAAACCGTGAAGTCAGTGGGTTTTGTAAAATCAGGAAATCAACAGAATATTGAAAGATAATGGCAGCAGATAGAGAGGCTAGCTCTTTTAAATCCAAATAAGCCACAGAATAGCACGTGCCACTACCGACACAGCACTCTCCATATCTAATCACATCAGTCTTCCATGCTATCTCCGTCACTCCCTGTAGTCACTGAACTGGTTCTTCACCCTCCCAGCAGCATGGAATCACTCAGTACCTCCCATTTCATTTGAATCATGAACACATGATTTGGTCACAACAGCCTCCCTTCCCAGGTCACACTCTGTGGTCAGCTAATTTAATGGTGCCCTCCTCTCAACCTTCTGTTCATGTTTCAGTGAAGCCCATTCCAACTATGTATTTGAATTCCTGGCTATGGGAAGTAGCAGCCCAGCATGAGAGTAAAGAGTTCAGGCTCTGAAGTCAGATAGAACTGGATTTAAAGCCCACTTGCTAGCTGTATGATCTTTGGCAAGTTACATATAATTTCTCCCAGCCTCAGTTTCCATTTTATGAAAAATGGAGGTCATAATAGCACTTAGACCACAGCACTATTGTAAAGATAAATGATATCACCCATGTGAAGTGTCTGGCCCAGAGTTGGCATTCAGTAACTAGGAGCCATCACCACCACCACCACCATCATCATTCTTTCTCCTAGTGTGATGAAACTGTCCAGATGACCCTTTAACTTTGAAACATTCCACTTATAAAATCCATGGAAGTAAAGAATCTTCTTTCTTTCAACCTCTGATTTCATTTCACTGGCTATCATATGCCCCAAGTCTTCCATAGTTATACTAAATAATTCTAGGATTTTTCTGACAGTTATGTGCCTGCCCCATGGCTCCAAAGAGTGTGCTGAGCAAGGTACTGGTCCTTGGGATACTGCAATGAAAGGTAAGCACTGCCTCCTACTGGGACCACATGCAATGGGAAACTCCTCAAGAGGAGACTAGAGAATTATTAAGGAGCAATTCAATGCTGACAGCCAAACTGTGGCAAATGTCTACTATACCCAGGAGTGCAGTGTGAAAGCTACCAACCTAGACCTCAGGAAGATAAATCCTAACAAATGTTGACCAACTTCTCCCTTCTCCCAGCACCCCCTCCACACTGAAGAACAGTAGCATAGCAATAAAGTCCTCGCATTCCAGGACACTGTATTGGTCCACTGTCTTAGGAGTTCGAAAGTCTGCCTCTCGCTTAGGGTCTCCTCTCCAGGCAGTCTCTTGCCTTCCATGAGGTTAGACAGGTATCAGCTCTGTTCTCTTTGTCTCCCTCTTCTCTCTCTCTCTCTCTCTCTGATTCCTTTCATCCTCAATTGTTAGATATTTCTACTCTGGTAGCAAGAAAATACATGTCAGTCAGTGGAAAGTAAATTAAAAGATTAAGGCAACGGAGTAAAAGAGCCAGAATCAGAGTCAGAGCTTAGACCAAACCTTAGCCCAGTAGCCTTGCATCCCATGGAATAAAAGCCCATTTGAGCTTCTCTTGATAAAACAGGTGTTGTTAGAGCTCCACCTATGTCCCTTGGTCCTTTTCAGGTGCTTGGGCTGAGTTCAAATTGCCAGTGATGAGCTTGAGGGCTCCTTTCCCAGGACTATAGATCTCAATGCTGCCTATATGTGCAGCAATCTAAAAAATGCCAGTGAATTAACTCACCGCAGGAGTGGTAAGATGTGGCTCATAAGTTGGTGTATAAATATTTCAGTTCCCTTGCCTCTTGGGTGGGATAATTCTGAGGTGTATGTGTTGCCATTTTCCAGAGGTTCCCTATATGATTAAGTGTTAGCCCACCACTGTGGTAGCTGGCTCAATACCGTACTCTTTTTTTTTAAATTTTTATTGAAGTATAGTTGATTTACAATATTCTGTAATGACCTATATGGGAAAAGAATCTGAAAAAGAATGGATATATGTATATGTGTAACTGATTCACTTTGCTGTATACCTGAAACTAACACAGCATTGTAAATCAATAGCATACTCTTTATTGACTGCCTTTATATCCTTTACAACTATCCCATTCCCTTACAGGTGTTACCTGCAATTCTCAAACAAACCATTTTCATTCAAATCCTTGTCTCAGGGTCTGATTCCTAGAGAACCTAAGCTTAGAGTCCATGATTATCCCATTGGTAAAGATCCATGAACGAGACAGAATCTTTCCCAAAGTGTTTTTGCTATTTCGTCTCACAATAATCTGTATAACGAACCTTTGGATCTTAAGTCATATCCTAATGTGTATTTATCAGCCAAATGGGAAATATAGAAAGTAACTATAGATCTGATATAGTATAATGTACTTAAATAATTTCCTCTTGAGAATATCAATCTTCTAAATGTAAGAGATGTGGAAAATCATCATTTTACTATGAAGTAGAAATATTGGGATCAAGGGTCATTCTCACAAATTGGCAAATTAAGGGGATGAGAAAAAACCTCTCCTGATCACTAAAAACCATAAACTTTCTCCAAATAATCCAAGTGAATACAGAAATGCTTGCCAAGATTTGTTTGAAAATGGTTTTTTTTTGAAAAAATTAAGGATAAATATTTCTGAAACAAGCTGAATACATTCAAAAAGAAAGTATAAATGGAATAATATGCTTATAGCTTCAACAATAGATAAATAACAAAATCAACAGTATAAAATAAAACCTGTCATTTTTGAGTACTTAAGTATAGATAGTTTGCTAAGTGTTTTATGTACATTATTTCAGTTAACCCTCACAATAATTCTTAAAAGTATTATTTTTTAATCCCCATTTTATGCATGAGGAAAATGAGGTACAGAAAGGTTGAGTACCACTTCCAGGGTCACACAGCTGGTAAATGGTATAGATGGGATTTAAAATCATGTTTTTCTATTCCAAAGCATTTGCATTTTATAATTTACCTCTTTGTTTCTCATTCATATACATTTTTATTGCTGTGTATTGCATTTCTCTTCACGTGTGTTTACTACTTGCAATAAAGATCAACTGCAAAATGTAGAACTAAATGTGATTAAATGCTTAAACCTTATAATAATTTGTAACAACTTTTTGTAAATAAATTCAGTCATGATACAAAATCCTTAGGTCATGTGTCTGATCTGGGATTCATAAATTATAGTTGTCATATTCATGAGTTGAAATCACATCATATGCCCAATCAAGTCTGTACATTCCATACACTTGGCTTTTTGACACTACCAAATCTGGCATGGTTTATACTTTTGATGTGGCTATTGAGTTCCAAATTGTGACATTCCTGATTCAGAACCTAGCAGAGAGTCTTGCACATAGTAGGCCTTCAATAAATGGATTAAATTGAGTCCCAAGTTTTCTTACTGCTTTCCAGGCCCAAGGCCCTTTGCCTAAGTTTGAAACTATAATCAACCCAATCACTAGGATTTGAGACCATTGCTTTCTCTCCTCTGAAGTCAGTGATGAGAAGCTCTTTCTCTGACCACTCCCCACCCCCACCTTCCCAGCCCTGGACAATTTTCAAGGTGTTCTCCTGGGTCCTGAAGCTTGATTTCTAGATCCTCAGGTTCCTATATTTCTGGGCGCTAACAAAAGGTCCTCAGAAGTGCTCTGTGCCTTCCTGTCTCTTTGCCTGTGTTCACAGTATTCCCTTGGTCTAGAATATCCCCCTCCCCCATGTCTTGGCTTCTGCCTGGCTCTTGTCTCAGATTCCTGAACCTTGCCTGAACCAGGTGCAGATGTAATTCCAGCCCCAGCCTCCAGTCCCTGCTCTCTGAACCAGCTGGGAGTACTTACTTCAGCCTACTAGGGTCTCCATCCTTGACCTGGCCCCTCAGATCTGGTGGCTGGTCACTGTGAACCTAATAAGGAGGCAAAGAGCCCTGAGAGGTTGCCACCAGTGTGTCTGTGTCAGCTGGAGGCCTGGTTTCCAGCATGTGCCTGCAAATATCTAACTTATTTACTCATCCTGCCTTTTGTTTGAGTTCTTTGAACACAGCAGGTTCCCCCAAACGATTTCAGACAGCACAGAAAGAGCCCTGCCCTCATCAGCACATGAGCGAAATGGCAAGTCAGGCTTGTAAATAGGATTCTGACCTTTTCCAAGGCTCAGCTGCCTGTAGAGACATGCAGCCCCGCAGTACGTCCCCCACAGAGATACAGGGCCCAGACAGGAGGTGAGAAGATGAGTATTGACATGGTCTGTGCACCTCTAGATATATGATTCTATTTGAAAGGGAGACTAGACTCTTGGTGAGAGTCCTGTGGACTCCATCAAGGAAAGCAGTGATATGATGTATTGTAACAAGGGTCCCACTGGCTATTTAGAAAATGCAATCAGTTGGCCTGAACTGTGGCAGCCCTCAGCATATATTGTCAACAGTTTGCACACTTTCTTTTTGTATTGTCTTCAGAAAACAGCGTGTGCTTTATATACACTTCTGGAATATAAAAATCCAAGGGCTTCAGTGTTTGCCTGAGGTACATTTTCACTTGTGATTGATGAAAGATAAGTCTGAGACCCCCTTCTTGCTACACTTGAACCTTCAGCTGGAAATGAAAGCCCCAGGTGGTTGGAACCCTAACTCTCCCTGCTAATGGGCCAGCCCAGCCCAGTATAAGGGCTCCTTCCTATTAGTGTGTCCTTGCAGAAGAACATGTCATCACTTGTCTGGATGCTTGTAGTTTTGTAATTGCCTAACCCTGACCATCATCCTCTCTCCTCTTCACCAACTCTTCATCCCCCTGCAGTCCTCATCATAGTCCATACTTCCACCAGTGCTATTGAAAATTATTATAGCACATACATGGTGGTTGATTTTAGTCCTATAAAATATTTCTACAAGTGAAAAAAGGGTAACCTGTTAATTTTGTTTCCAATATACTGGCATTTTTCCCAATAGAATTGAATTCCATTTGTTAATGCTGCATTACTCTATTGATTGGAAATATCGGGGCGGGAGGGGGGCATGTTCCCTGAAGCATCTCTTCACATAGTAAAGGGCAACCTAAATTGGATTCGTTTATTTAGCAAGGGGGGTCAGCTCTTCTCAGACATCAGTGCCTCTGAGACAGCCCCTTCCATTTTAAGTTACTGGTGTTAAGAAAGTTCAGATCCCTTTGAATAATCTGAGATGTGTGAAATAAGGTTAGTCACAGGATTTCCTGCCACCAGGGCTCGCAAACAAACTTTCCTCACTTCCTCTTTTTTAAAGTTCAATTTAGGCTCACTGGTCTAGTTGCTTTTGTTTTAGTGGTTACAGTCTCCACCCTGTACCAATGGTTAAAAGGTTTGAAAGAATCTCAAGTTCTCTCTCCGTCTGTCTCTCTCTGTCTCTCTGACTGTCTGTCTGTCTGTCTGTCTCTGTCTCTCTCTCTCTCTCTCTCACACACACACACACACACACACACACACACTCTAGAGGCATTATACTGAAACAACAGACATTCTATCCATCAGAAACTTAGACTCAGAAAACTTAGTTTCTTTCTAGTTCCAGTTTTGGCTTGGTCCTCTCTCTTCCTTATAGGCTTTGCTATCTGTGTGCCAATCCACAGAATTTACCATTCTCCCATCTCAGCCTACCTTTTGCTATGGTCCTTTTCCTTGTTTCTCAGATGCTTAGGTTTTCAACCCCCACAGAGCTCCAGGCCCTGAACTTTTCCTAGCTATCTGCACATTCTCTCTCTCCCTCTTCCTTGCCCCTCCTCTTCCTCCCCCCCTTCCCCTCCTCCATGTAACCTCATCCCACCTAACCTCCTCATAAGACAAATTTTCCTGTACCATCCTCACATAAGGCCCTAAGTGTAGCTACACTGTGAGCTTCTTGAAAGGGGAGATTAGGTTTTATACACATGTGTACCCCTAGCATTGTATCAGGCCTTCCACTTTTGTTGAAAGAATGAAGATAAAACTAATGAATCAGATAAAGGGTTATCCCTCCAAGATAACGATGTTTTAGTTCAATTAAAATGTCTGTTTCCTCAAGATAGAATCTAATAGTGGGAGTTGCAGACCCTCAGGCACGTTTCCCCCACTTTGACATATCTCAGGTTCTTAAGATGCCATGTGTAATGGGGCTGGAGATTTCTTTACTCAGAGTTATAAGTTCCCCATTTTCACCAGACTGTCCAGGTTTTCCAGTATCATTCTTCTCCCCACCTTGTCCACTGCGGAACAGCACAAGTAATTTATAACTCAGCCTCCCTCTAATATAAAGACATTTGAAGCTCTATACTATGTACCAGTAAAGTTTCTCCCAGGTACAGTTCACGTGGCTCACTTTGCACAGATATAAGCCATGGGTGGATGCCATTCAGGATCCATCTCCTGGCATTCCTTTTTAATCCACAGGCCTTTCCTTAGAGTGATGGGATTTGGGTTGGTTCACTTTACTTCCACCCGCCAGTCCGGGGTGGAGCTATTATCTTTGATTCTCATTCTGGTTTCTGGAGGCCTAACGTTCTGTTTTGTTTGAACCCTATATGGAACCTATTTGCTTCTGGTAGAACCCATCTCTATGTATGCAGTCTACACCTTTATCACCAACATAACTGGCACATTACATTCTGACTACTCTACTCTATGAATTTTGCTTCTTTTTACCTCCTATTCCAGCTCAAGACACAGGCCTTGCTCCATGAACTTCACTATGTGTTTTTCTGCCTTAGGAGACTCTGCCTGGCATTACCCACCACCATGCATCTAGGATGCTCAGTTTTAAATATTCCTTTTCCCTTTTTTAATTCTTTAGCCACTCTCTGTCCCCTGGCCTACATTCTCCTATCATATCATAGCTTGTCTGCCCTGTTAGTTTTCTTTAAATGCCTCAATTAATAAGTTCATAACATACCAACTAAGGGTCAACTTCACCTCTTCCTCCCATCCCTCATCTAGCTAAGAGATCCCTCTACCACCTAAGTAAACAACTTAAGGGCAAGGACCCTGGTTTATGCTTCCACATGTTCCAAGCAGAAATAAGCACAGGGCTTTACACATAGCAAATACTCAATAAAGGTTTGTTGATTTGGTTTCTTGAATAACATCTCTCTTTTAGAGCTCTACAATGCACAATTTTTTTTTTTGTTTTTTTGGTTTCTTTAATAAATTTATTTATTCATTTATTGGCTGTGTTGGGTCGTCGTTGCTGTGCATGGGCTTTCTCTAGTTGTGGAGAGCAGGGGCTACTCTTCATTGTGGCACGCGGGCTCCTCAATGCTGAGGCTTCTTTTGTTGTGGAGCACGGGCTCTAGGCATGTGTGCTTTAGTAGTTGCGGCACACAGGCTCAACAGTTGTGGCTCACAGGCTCTAGAGCACAGGCTCAATAGTTCTGGTGCACAGGCTTAACTGCTTCACGGCATGTGGGATCTTCCTGGGGCAGGGACTGAACCCATGTCCCCTGCATTGGCAGGCAGATTTTTAACCATTGTACCACCAGGGAAGGCCCCAATGCACAAATATTTCTGTTTTGTTTTGTTTTAATGCCAGTGGGTTTTTTTAAATTTTATTTATTTATTTATTTATTTATTTATTTATTTATTTATTGGCTGTGTTGGGTCTTTGTTGCTGCGAGCGGGGGCTACTCTTCATTGTTGTGCACAGGCTTCTCATTGTGGTGGCTTCTCTTGTTGCTGAGCATGGGCTCTAGGCACGTGGGCTTCAGTAGTTGCAGCACATGGGCTCCATAGTTGTGGCTCACGGGCTCTAGAGCGCAGGCTCAATAGTTGTGGTGCACGGGCTTAGTAGCTCCACAGCATGTGGGATCTTCCCAGGCCAGGGCTCGAACCCATGTCCCCTGCACTGGCAGGCGGATTCTTAACCACTGCGCCACCAGGGAAGTCCCCAATGTACAAATGTTTTAAAGAAAATTATGATTTACTTCAACTTTACTGGGAAAACACTGAAGGCCCCACATTTATCAGTGAAAACAACCATTTCCAACTCTATGTAGTGTGGTTGGGGGCTGTTCAAAATCACTTTTGAGGGAAGACTTCCCAGTTAGCTAACTTAACTGATAGTGGAGGGAAACAGTTCTACATGTTGTAACAGAGTATTACAGAGGGTACAAGCTATAAACAGGAAAATCACTGGTATCACATTCTGTTTGAGAGTAAGTGGAGACTTGGCAGTGCTAACCTAGGAAAGGGCACCCAATGGGTAGCACCAAATGTCCACCCTGATTTATTCAAACTTTGATTAAGTGAAAAGTAACTGTGCTTTCTTTTCTTCAATGAAAATAATAGATCTGCACTGCCTTAAAGAAGGTATTCCAACCATGTCACATCCCAGACAAGTAGAATTCTGCCTCCTAACACTTGGAGGAATTTTGTTTCAGTTTCTGAGTACTTTCCTTGAGTCAGTCTCCTGGGGGATGGTATTTCTCCTTAAATAACACAAAACACCTTCACCTTTAAAGGGACTTGGGTTTATTAAATCTGATTTGCAATGAGTACTGTGACAGTTGCCAGATGGCAAATATTCAATTGCTTTTGGCCCTTCATAAGTAATCATCATTTCTAAAGGAAAGAAGTGCCTCCCTAGTTTCGAATCTTCTTCTAAACTGCTATAGACTTTTAGTCAGTGCCACACAATATCTCAATTACAGAATGTCTTATATTACTCCTTGGCAAAATGAATTGTGTAATTCTCCTTTTTTCAGCAAGGCTTGGATCTAGTACCTTCCCATGTGTCATAGAATTGGGCATATGGTAGATAATTAATCATTGCTTATGAGTTTCATGTAAAAAGACATTTTTTTTACTCCCTACTAAGTTCCAAATAGTGTGGAAGGTAAAAAGGCTGGGTATATGTTTCACAGGACAAATCTGTGGCCCTTACCTCGGAGTCTAGCGGGTCGGGTAAACATGTAAATCAATAATTTCAACTAAAGTTGTTAAATGCCATAACAGGAGTTTATATGAAGGTGAATAGAAAGGCTACGTCAGGGTTAGAATATCTCACTGGAGACATTTGTTACAGGCTGCTCCCACGTAATAAGGTAGACAACGTGAGGAAGAGATCTTTCCAATAGATTGAAAAACACAGAAATAAGAAAGGTCATGAGAGGTTCAAGGAGGAGAAGAGAGCTAGGTCTAGCCAGAGCATAGCGTGTATAAAAAGGAGAGGAGGAAAGGGATGAAGCAGGGCCAAGCTAAGGAATTAGGATTTCATTCTGAAGGTGTTGAGGAGCCATTGATGAGTTTTAAGCAAGTGAATGTCATGTTCAGATTTACACTTTCAAATAGCCTACCTTAGCAGCAACATGTAGGACAGAGCAGAGCGAGGAGACTACTGCAATAATCCAGATAAAAAACAATGGTGGCTTGGGCTAGGGCCATGGAAGTGGGGATAGGAATTTCAATAGTGGATAGATTTGAGAAGCACTATGGAGGTAAAATGAATAGCAGCTCATGACTAGTAGAAGAAAGGGTCTGAATGAAAGTCAGACACAAGGATTATAGACCAGGAACCATGGTAGATGGAGATAGTGTTAATCAAGATTAGGTGGGATGTCAACAGCCTAGAATTTGGAGTCAATGCTGGATGTTCATCACTTAACAGCTGTGAGGTTTGGGACAAGTCTTTTCACCCTGGAAACTCTGTATACCCACAGTAGAAGCAAAAATAGCTATGACTTACCTCACATATCTATTGTAGGAATTAAAGTCATATATGAAAATATGCTTTATATTCTGGAAGGTTCCATACACTAATGTTAATTGTTCTTCCATTGACTTGAAAACTCACATTTCTTGAATCCAACAAAACTAAATCATGACCTTTTCCCTTAGAACCAGTTACTGACACTGTGTCTCTCATAATGAAAGAAAGTGTTGCTTGCTCAGGACAGGTAGGCAGAAGGGATTATTCAAGTCGTAATGACGAGTCAAGATGACAAGTCAATCACCCACACTCTCCAGCCCACCCACCCCCTTGTGCTGCCAAGCAGGAAATGGCTGTCAGGGGTTATTATGTAGGTGACAGTTAACAGCCATACTTTTAACATTCCATGAAACTTAGTGCTTTAGTCTGCTTTTAGTCACATAGGTAAAGACTCTTTGTTTATGTCCTAAAAAAGCAACAGTTGTAACTTGGTGATTTGAGATTTGTTTATGCCAGTTAATCAGCAGATTTTCAACAAGAAAAATGTCCTCAGGCCCAAGGAGGACACAAAAACAAATGTTATTTTCTCTGAACTGTCAATTAAAAGTCTACATAAATAGTAATAAGCATGACCTTTCAGTTGGTCATCAGTGATGTCTTGCCCTCAAACTCCGATCTTGGAAAGGAGTTGCACCTTCATTCTCTTCCTCTAAATTGTGTTTGTGAGGGAAACATCTCTATTTTTACAGGTTGACCAGATGTGTTACACAGTTTCTAGGTGGCATAAATCCAACTCCACTAAAAGTAGCCTTCCAACTGAGAATATATTATACATACTTGAGAATAAGCAACCTTAAATTGTTATTTATATAGTAATAGCGAACATTTCTTGATCACTTATTACTGCTGGCTTAAAGCCAAATGGGGATGTAAGAGAAGCTTGTCTTATAGCACTATTCCACTTCTCTCTTCTAGGACCATCCCTACTTCACCCCTATGTGTCCCATCCTATGCCTTTATAGTATCCTTAGAATCTGACCAAAGTCTGCTCGTTGGGAATATGAACCTTTGCCTCTACTATCTTCCCATCAAACCATACCAGTCAGGTGCCTTCCTTAAGGCACCTCTTTTAATTAAGTGTTAGTGGAAGGGATCTGAGAAATTAATTCATACCTGGATACTAATGACTGACAACAATTTATTACTTCTCTCAGAGATATTTGCATATTAACAATGGATTCTTGCCTTCACCCAGAGTAAACAAGAGGTCAGGGTCTCCTCAGTGCTACCATATAGGCAGTCTGTAATGTCATGGGTACATAGGTTGAGCCTGATGCTCATCACATCTCTGTGAATGAGAATACTAATATGATACGTACAATATTTTGTTATTCATTCAAGAGAGAATATAGAAATTAATAAGTGGAATTATTACAGGATTTATCTGAAGCTACATTAATAATTGCTACCTGAGTCATCAGTAGAGATGAAACTAGTATGTAGACAGGAATTATATAATTAGGAAACTACTATTGGAATGAGATATTTATGGGGCATCCTTTAAGGTCCTCAAAGTACCATTTGGGAAAATTATACTCTTTGTCTTGATGATTATTACTAAAATTTCTTTGTATAACTGCATACACAAAGATCTATATAACCCTGAGGAGTTACCATTATATTTTAGTTTTCAAGTAACAGGGATGGAGTCATGGTGTAGATTTATCCATATTCTGTTCCCATGTTCCACCGGGACCTGCAATTGTGAAATAGCTGGCTGAGGTTAGGGTTACAGACTATGTCCATGAAACTGAATGAGGCTAACTTAAACAAATGGGAATTGAACGAGCAACTTTGACCTCAGCAATTGCATGCTCTAAACAACTGAGATTTGTAAGCATCTGAATAAGATTTAAAAAATTCATTTTCTGGAACTGAAAGTTTGACTTTTCTGTAAGAGTACCTAATCTACTCACTTAGCCAAACAGATTCAATATATATTTAATTTTTAATATATCCACTGCATAAATGTACCATTCACTATATATAAAAGTTATACTCTTTCCTCAAATATAGAGATAAAATGATACCTAAGGCATAAGATTAATTTTCAAAAATTATGTAGTAGTTGTGAAAACACTCTAAAGCACAATACACGGTAGATCAATATTACTGTCATAATCAGAAGAGTCCATCTTCTAGAAAACCAGAATCATATGTATATAACAATCAGATACATATATGGGAATGAAAGTGTTAAGGAGTAACAGGATCAGATTTGTGTTTTAGAAAGATTACATTGGCGGAAGTGTGGAGAATGGATTGGAAGGGGATGAGAGGCATGGGAGGATGGGACAGGGGAGAAAGAGACACTGGCCGCATAGAGAGCAGTTATTAGGATACTACTGCAAATAACTCAGGCAAGAGATGATGTATTCAAGAGACATTATGAAGAGTAGAATTAATAAGTTTTGGCGATCAGTTGATGAGTGGGCTGTTGGGGGGGGGGTGAGTATGAAGAAGGGGAAAAAATAGTAATTCCTCACATCTGAGAATTCAGAACTACTAAATAGTATATACTGTAAATCATCACTTTTCTTCCTCATGTACTTTAATAATAGAGAAATTCAGTTGGTTCTTCTGTATCTAGTGATTGGGCAATCAAAGTCTTTCCTTTCCATTTGTTTTATGTTCCTTCTGAGAGCAGTATCAAGGTGGCACAAATCTCTCAAATCTGAGTTCTGTTCCCAGGATGTGGTGTATGGGGCAGCGGTACCTTTCATGGGGACCTGGATAGAAGTCCCAGGGAATGGGTCAGTCTCCATGCGGCACCTACTCATGGATGCCAACAGTGGTCTAGCCAAGTTGGGAATCTGATTATTGGCCAAAAAGGACTGCAAAAAGGTTCAAGGTGGAGAAGTATACCAAGTGCCAGGTCCTAGGGTGAGGTAAGGCAGTAAAAGGAAAAGTGAGTCACGAGGTCAGACACTAGAGCAGACTGAGGAAGAGGTAGGAATGAGTATGAGATAAGCTGGGGTGAATGGTTTAGGACAGAAGCCATGAATTCTGAAAGAATGAGGGAGGCCTCTTTTCATGTAATGTGGGTAGGTTGGTACAGGCAAATACCTGATAGCTTAAGGCACTGAACAGGCCCAGACACTGTACATGGAATCCCTAGTGCAAAGCACCTCTGCGTCAAGAGCTGAAGAAACTTACATTCTTAGAATTATAGCAGAGATTCCTATTCGTGTTTCATTTTCCTAAGATTTGAAGTAGAAATATATATTCTCAACATGTAAGAGCACAAGTTCTTTCACCTCCTTGATATTCATGGGACAGATGATTTTTAATCCAGAAGTCTAAATCCAAGGCTATCTATCTTTCTCATTCTATTAGGTTACTTTTTCAAAGACAAATCCTCTAATTTATAAATACAGACTGCTTCATTAACTGTGTTTAACAGGTAGCAGAGGCTTTGTTACTGACAACTGCCAGGCAGTGACTTGGAACACAACCCTTGGTTTTCAAATTTGCTATAACATGATACAGAGCACATAGCACACATTTTACTTCAAGAGGGATGTCTAATTTTGTTAAACTTTTTTTGCTCTGGCTGTCGTAATCTGTGCATGCTGCTCTAGGCTCTCCAAGCTCATATTAGCCTTGTGGTTGACAAAGAATAAAACAAGGGAGTAGGGAAAGTGCATAAAGAAAATACAGTGAATCTTTCCCCCATTGCCCTCAATGCAGTCGTAGTTATAAAAGGGATAAACAGCTTAGGCAAGAAAACGCTTGTGAAGGAAAATCCAAGCTGGGAAAGGTTCAGTAATCACAGCTGTCTCTGATTCCTTCTCATCTGAGTTTTGATCTTTGTTCTGCAGTAAGACTTCTCCCTGTCCTCTAACTGGGGCAGTCATTGCCACTACCATCCCTGGTTTCCAGCAGTCCTCTGATTGCCTAAGCTCTCTTGGATCAGTTACGGGCAATTCCCTTTGTTCTACCAGAACAAGGTTGGCATTTTTCAGCTGGATTTTTATTAAGACAGAAAGAGGAGACAAAAGCAAGGAGACTCTGATGCCTAGAACTGGACAGGATTCTTTATTCTATGACAGTGATTCTCAAAGTGGGCTCCCAAGATCGGGGAACTCATTAGAATCAGACACTCTGGGAGTAAGGCCCAGCCATCTGTCATTTAACAAGCCCCTCAGGTAATTCTAGTACAGGTTCAAGTTTGAGAACCACTGTTCTAAGGAAACTGCAACTTAGTCCAAGGTAGCCTTGACCAGTCTCCTCTCTCCTTCCTTGTGTCAACCATGTTTGCTTCTGTTTGCCTACGGCCTGCTTACTAGTGGCTAACTCTACCTTTGGGCCAGTGGACTCCATGTTCTGGACTAGCATGCACACCAAGTATTACTACCACTGATCATTCCAGAAGCTTCCAGATGTCTTGCCTATTTCTCATGTGCTCTGCACTATACTAAGTATATTACACTCAGTGTTTCACCTAATCCTCACAATAGCCACATAAGGGAAGGATTATTATCTGCGTCTTCCAAATGAGGAAATGCAGACTCAGAGAAGGTGACCTGCCCAAGCAGGATTCATACCTAGGTGTCTGTGACTCTAAAGCCCATACGCAAACCCTTGATTCCATTCTGCCTCCGCACAGCTACATGGCTCCTGCACCAGGCACCACTGTCTGGGCAGCTTTATCATCGCACATCTACTCACTGTCTTGGCTGGCTGACTCCTCTCCTTCTGCACTAGCCCTTTCACATATTATCTCAGGACAAGTTACTTGACCTCACCGAGCTTCAGTTCCCTTGTCTGTAAAATGGAGAAATAATCCTTACCTCAGAGAGTGGCTTTGAAGACCAAACAGGTAAATGTGTGTGAGAGTGTTGTCAATTGTAATAGAAATGAAGGGTATTATTAGCTCCATTCTACAGATGAGGAAACGTAAGGTCACTGTGGTTACCTGACTTAGACAAAAAAAAAACTGTTGGCTTTCCACCAGATATTTGAGGGTGTGAGTAGGCCTCTGCTCCAAAAATATCTCTGCTTGCAACTAGAAGTAGAGAGAGAGCCGCATTTAATAAGTATTCTGTGTTAAGATGAAAATGATTTCAGGCTAGGGTAACTAAATGGGCAGAACACAGATACATTTTGACCAAGAGAGGTGAGAATGGCCTAGAACCAGGGCACTGCCTGAGGAAGTACTGGCTTAGCCACTAGCTGTTGAAATAAGCTTTGGGCAGCCAGAGGACACATGGTCAGGGTGAGGGGAGTGAGGAGAGCACAGAGTCTCTGCAATGAGAAGGAGGACAGCTCAAAGGACTGGGCAGCTTCACCATTTTGCTTATGGCCCAATTATCCACATTACCACTGAGATCCACATTTAGTCCTACCTCTCTTTTTAAATAATTTTTAAAATAAATTTTTTATTTTTATTATTTTTGTTGGCTGCACTGCACGGCTTGCAGGATCTCAGTTCCCCAACCAGGGGCTGAACGCAGGGCACAACAGTGAAAGCCCAGAATCCTAACTACTAGGCCACCAGTGAACTCCCTAAACAATTTTTAATCGCTGTATAATATACTTCAGAACAATCCTATCTTTTCATTTGTCCTTTTCCCCTTCCTCTCGTTCTCAGGCTTCCATTTTTTTCCATTTATCTTTTCATACTTCCTTCCCACAGATAAGGTTAGTTCTCTGTGAATTGGACATTCACTCCTAGACTTTCTTCTCTGTTTCTTTTTCATGGTGTGCCCAGGGCACATACAGTGTTTCAAAAAGGTAGAGGTCACCAAGCCAAGGGAGGATGTTGGTGCATTCTGTGGAATCTAGCAAGGTTAGACCAAAAAGACCAAAGAAGCACTCAGCAATACCAGATGGGTCTGTGCTTGAGTTTTCCGGCGCTTGATGTGACAGAGAAGGTACTATGTAAGTTTTTACACAGGGATATTCTTTTAAGCTATTTTGTTTGTTTGTTTTTCCTTGTATGAAATGTATTTTCTCTGAAATGTAAGCTCTTAAAGATATATGGGCATGAAATAACCCAAAGTAAATACTGACTAGAGGGTAGACATTACAGCAAAAAACCCTCTACCTGCTCTCTGTGTGGCAATTCATTCTTCTGCAAGTAATTTTTTGAAAAAGATCCATTTCTACAGGGCAAAGCTTTGCTTAAAATAGGATTCTGTGTAGTTTAGGCTATCAATGAAAACATTCAAGTATAGTATAAATTACAATCATCTTGAAATACCCAAAAGGAATTCATGTACAATTCCCCTACTTATAATTAAAAGGAAAAGCCACACTTGGCCAAATTTCTGGCCCATCTAGCCCAGAATTTGTACAGGGGAACTCAGAGACATGTTGGCAGTAGCAGTGGAGAGGGGTATGGTTGTCCTCATTAATGACAACCTCAAAGGTTAAGGACATTTCACAAGATTCTCTTCATAAGCTTTTTTGGTTTTATCTTTTACAAATATAGTCTAAATCCTTCTTGGAATCTCTTTTCAGCTCAACTTGCACTGTTGCTTTAGGTGGTGAGATCCCTAGGTTTTACTGCCCACTGTGTAAAGTCTCACTTCCTTTTGTTTGTCTTGGACTTGACTCTTTTGCGTTTTAAGGTCTGTGCTGAGCTCTAGCTAGTGAATAGCTTTGATCAGTATTTACTCTGTACATATCCTTTATGGTGCTTTCATAATGAGGATAATAGTGGCACCTACCTTATAGAGTTAATAGGTAATGAATGTTTCAATATACATCAAGTGCTTAGACCTGTGCCAGGCACAGAGTGAGTACTAAATAAGCACTAATTATTAGTGAATTTTGGCCGTTGCCCCTATCTTCATCTTTTGGGGTTAAAGAATCCTAACACTGAGTCTGTCTCAGTTACAGCTCCTTCTCACTCCTTCACTCTTGCTGCCCATCTCTATACCACCTTTAGGTACATTTTGCCTTTCTTAAATTAAAACCCCCAGAATTAAACGTTCTGTTCCAGAAGTGGCTGTACAAGATTTAATTTTTTCTTCAAAAATGGGATAATGTGTTATTCTGTTTCTAGTCTGTTTTCTATTGATGCACAGCATTTTGTTGACCTTTCCAGCCAAAATGGCACAGTCAGCTGAAATTGTTCTAGAAATATCCTGGTCTCTTCCCAGAGCCATAAGTAACAACAGATCTTATTATTGGTATTGTATAGTTAGGAATATCTTTCTATAAATGAAAAATAGATTACCTTGCTGAGGTAATCTATTGTTACTTTTTCCTACTCCCCCAATTTTGATTTTCTTGCAATTTATCCTATGTCAGCTTACCACTTCACTACTGAGGAGAGCTTAGTGCTAACTAGAAACACAGAAATACCACTGTGTATACCTTATTTTACATGACTTATTTAAATAAGCCTGGCACCATGGGAGTCTTAACATTGACAGTCCTCCATCCAAAGAAGCACCCACTTTTTCCTGTTTTCCATTTCATTCCGTAAGTTAGCTCACCTTCCACGACAAATAGTTTCCCCAAGTCCCATAGGGACTCATTTAACAACAACAAAAATGTCAACAGTATGGAAGCTTGTCAAAAGCTTTTTAAAAAGTCTATGTAAATTCTATCCCCTGGTTTCTTCTTGTCCATATGTTATTTACTCTCTTGAGCGCTAATAGATTAGTCAGACATGATTTTCTCTCACAGAAACCCTGCTGCCTTTCTTCCAAAAGGTCATGTTTGACTGTGACTCTAGAGTTATTATTTGGCTATAAAACAATGGCTCAGAGATTTCCAGATTTTGCTTTTTAAGGAATTTTTTTAATATAATCATTAAATATCAGTGCTGGAAAGAACCTTAGAGATGGACCAATTCTCTGCATTTTACAATGAGGAAACTGAGGCCTGAAAAGTCTTCTGCCAAATTCGTTTTTCATTTACAGTCTTTTAACAATTTGAATAAAAATCTTATTCTGGATTGTGTTAAAATGTTTGGGCATATGTTTTCTCTGCTGTCGCAAACGGAATGTATTTTTATTACCATGGAATACACAATAGATATAATTTATAGAAACAATGTTTTCAAGAACTCTAATATTTTTTAAAGACGCTTGTTATATTTCACTCTACTGTCATTTCCTTTAGCTCACAAGTTTGCTTTTGATTTTGTTATTCCTATTAAGAATTCTACTCCCAAAACATACCTTCTTTCTTGTTATGGTTAAAATCACTTTGAAAAGCTTATATTGTGTTTACTATGTGCCAGGCACTGTTCTAAGCACATCACATAGATCCTCATTTAAAGTTCAAAGGTAGAAAATATGAATCCACAATGTTCGAAGACAAAGAAGTGGATACATTTGGGCTGGAGGAGGTAGTGACTGGATGAGGGCATCAAGAAGACTTCTGGGGTGCGGGTGGTGTTCTGTTTCTTGATCTGGGTGACAGATACACGAGTGTGTTAATTTTGTGAAATTTCATTGAGCTGTTCTGCCCGTGATCTGTGCAACTTTCTGCATGTATGGCATACTTCAGTAGAAGTTTAAAGGAAAAATAGCACACATTTAAGGCTTCAAGTCAACTCGATTAGATAGGTATTTTTATTACCCACATTTGACAGATGAGGAAACTCAGGTACAGAGAACTAAACATCTTGCTGGAGACTACAGAGCTAGTACAGGTTTTAAACAAGACCAGGATTTGAACCTAAGTAGTCTGGCTCCACAGGCCACATTCTTACTTAGTACACTATATAGCACCTTCCCGAATTGATTTTTTTCAATAGCAAGGTTATTTGCTTTCTAATATTATAATGACTTTGTATTTGACCACAACTGGATTTTATTTTGTTATAGTAACTTTTGTATTTTCCCTCATCATACATCACCACCTCTTGCTTCAACACACATGCACCTGCACACACATATACAAAGGAAAATGCTTTAATGACATAATTTCCCTGCTCTTGCCATTTCTTTCTGTGCCTCTCTGTGTCCCTCAGAGATGTTCATGGTGACTTTCCCCATGAAACTGAAGTATATAAACCCCAATCTGAAACTCTAAGAACATTCTCAATGTCGGGGGGAAAAAAGCACCTCCAAAATCCTCACAAGGAATCTCTAAGAGCAGAAATCACACTGTAGTCTTCTGTTCTAACTTAAACATTTTAGGGATTTTTTAAAAATCACAAAAGGAAGAAAAACATTTTAGGCACTCTGGATTCCAACTGACTCTATCCCTGATTGCTGTGTAACTTCTGGGCAAGTCAAAATGCTTTCATAAATAAGTGGAAGATTTTCAAAGATTCATGAGGGTTGCTGAGAGTAGTGGAGGCTCAGGGGAAACAAACTCCCACTATTTGTGAAGTGTCAATTCTGTATCAAATACCACATTAGAGCGATGTATGTTCATTATCTCATTTAATTCTCATCATCACCGTTTGAAAGAGGCATTAATAATCCCCATTTCGTAGATGAGGAAAATGAGGCTCAGACATCAAGTTCACACAGTTAATAAGGTCTGTCTGGCTCTAAAGCCCATGTTTTTTCCATTAAATAGCATCACCTTTCAAAAGTTGATGCCCCTTTGCCTGTTCTAGAGTAAAATTATCAAAGGAAGAGAGAAGAAAATGGTGTGAGTAAATATATCACATATTTTTCTTTTAAAAAGCTCTTACTAAGAGAATGCTCTTATTCTTTATAAACAACACGAAACTGCTTTCTGAAGGAAGAGAAAGGTATTTTGAATAACAATACTGATCAGTTAATTCCACTCATCACACTGAATCGCACTTTTTCTTTAGTCTCTCTCCTGGGAGAGCCCTGAAGAAAAAATTAGTTCAAAATGTTATAGGGGATTTCCCTGGTGGCGCAGTGTTAAGAATCCGCCTGCCAATGCAGGGGACATGGGTTCAATCCCTGGTCCAGGAAGATCCCACATGCCACAGAGCAACTAAGCCCGTGTGCCACAACTACTGAGCCTGCGCTCTAGAGCCCACAAGCCACAACTACTGAGCCCATGTGCCACAACTACTGAGCCCATGTGCCACAACTACTGAAGCTCACACGCCTAGAGCCTGTGCTCAGCAACCAGAGAAGCCACTGCAATGAGAAGCCCATGCACTGCAATGAAGAGTAGCCCCCGCTCGCTGCAACTTGCCATGTGCAGCAACGAAGACCCAACACAGCCAAAAGTAAATAAATTAATAAAGTAAACAAATAAAATTTTTAAAAATGTTATAGGTCTTATTAGTTTTAGAACAAAAATTCTCACTATAAACACTGTGCCCAAATAATAGTAACAATTGGAGCAAATTAAAATAAATTCAAGTTTATAAACCTAAGATCTTGGCCATGAGGTATTCATGAGTCATGATATTTTTCAATATTCTACATATATATGATAAAGCACTCTACCCTCCATTCCTTATCATCAGTAAAAGCATAGTGGTTAAAAGAATGAATTCTAATGTCACACTCCCTGGGTTCAAATTCTGCCTCCACTCCTTAATAACTGTATGACCTTGACTTGTAGGGTTGTCAAATTTAGCAAATAACAATGCAGGATAGCCAGTTGTATTTGAATTTCAGAAAATAACACTTTTAAAGTATATGTCTCATGTAGAATTATTTATCACTTATTAAAATTTAAATTTAACTGGGCATTCTGTACTTTATCTGGCAACCCTACCTTGGATGAGTTACTTAATCTCTCTGTGCGTCAGTTTCATCAACTGTAAAATGGGAACAACATTATGATGGTAGTACGTAGGTCATGGAGTTGTGGTGAGGATTACATGAGTATGTATGTAAATTGTAACCATGCCTGACACAGAGTAAGCACTATATAAATAATAGCTTTGATTCCACTATTTACATTAATATGAGTTTGGCTTGAGCTTCTTCTTTTAAAAAAAGGACAATGAAAGAACTACTTTATACCTAATTTACTATGTGCAGAACCAAAGTAGAAGAGTGATACTGAAGTGTATTGTTATGCATACTCACACTGAATACCTTTTTTTTAAACTAGGGAACATATTCAATAACCCAGCATTTTACAACCCAGACAGTTTCTTCTGTTATTGTTCATACAAATGACCTTTCCATACAGCAATAACCTTTTTATGTTTTGAGAGTCTGGAAAAAAAAAAAAAGAAGAAAATAATCTCTTTTCAGTATATGTTTCATGAACTAAATCCATCCTTCACAATATAGTAAGCCCTCATTTCTTTATATTTGCATAGCAGGAATCTGTATATTGTCAGATGCAAAAGTTACTTTAAAATTTAAGAGCTGGTATATTTCAGTTTCTTGTAACACCTGAGAAAAACCCAAACACATAGTAAAATGCATTGTAGAAAACATTTAAAATATAATCTATTTGTATCTGCTTTCAAGATCTCAGATTGTAAATGTCTACCACTATTTTCAAAATTTAGATGAAAAACATGATTTATCTATGTTAATTTCAAGTTGGCATTTAGCCATTTGAATGCTTACCTCCACATATGGTAAACTATAGGGATGTGTGAAGTTTCATAAAAGGCCAATAGCACAGAAAGAACCTGAATGGTATGAATGATTCTGAAAAATTGAAGAAATATTAACTAAAGTTGCTGTGCACTTTCACAGCAGGCAAACATCATGACTTTGCCAGTAATCTGTGCTTTAGATTGCAATAAATTGTTCCTGTTTTTCTTTCCATTGTAGAAGACACTAACTTGGCTTCACAAAACCAGGCATGCATGTCATCTCCCACCTCATTTTCTTTTGAGTGTAGGAGGGGAAATATAATACAAACTGTTCTGGCGCACAATAATCTATTTTACAGTTGCATGCAAGAAAACCATCCCAGAAAACCTGGCAACATAGCATTCAGATCTCTTCACATCATTCCTGTCCTTTGTTCCATTCCCTTCTTTACTGTCATTATGCATTCAAAGGGTAATCTATGTATGCAGGGACACAGCAGAAATACTTAGTAATACCATCTTATAGTCATGAGATTAACAATCATTAGTCTGAAGAAAATAGTATACTTTTTGAGATAGATATGATGTCAGTAGGCATAGGCAGCATTTGACTGGGCCATATCATAGAACAATTATTCAAGAAGTGATTTTCTAAAAGGAAGTGAATGCTTCCAATTTGATTTCTATTTTTTATGCCCTCTATTGACACCTTGCCATGAGGTTACAAAGCACTTCTCTTTGCAATTCTCAGACGTGTATCTGAAACCTGACCTCTTTTGTTATTTTCAACTGTCTTCTAGACATTGCCACTTAGATGTCATACAGGCACCAGAAACACAGTGTATCCAAGCAAAACTCCTTATCTTTCCCCCAAACCTGGTCCTACTTCTGTATGCCCTGGCTCAGTTCCAGGCATCGATATTTACCCATTTCCCTAAGCTAGATGTCTCTGGCATTTTTTTAATTATTATTATTGGCTGTGTTGGGTCTTTTTTGCTGTGCACGGGCTTTCTTTAGTTGCTGTGAGTGGGGGCTACTCTTCGTTGTGGTGCGCGGGCTCCTCATTGCCGTGGCCTCTCTTGTTGCAGAGCACGGGCTCCAGGCATGTGGGCTTCAGTAGTTGCAGCGCACAGGCTCAACAGCTGTGGCTCATGGGCTCTAAAGCGCAGGCTCAATAGTTGTGGCGCATGGGCTTAGCTGCTCCGCGGCATGTGGGATCTTCCTGGAGCAGGGATCGAACCCGTGTCCCCTGCATTGGCAGGTGGATTCTTAACCACTGCAGCACCTAGGAAGCCCATCTCTGGCATTTTAAACCTCTCCCTCTGGTCCTGCCCACATCCAATCAACTGAATGCTGTTTATTTCACCTCCAAATTGTTTCTGGACTCTATCCCCTCCTCTTCATTCTCAGAGCCGTTAATTTAGTTCAATTCTTCTCCTGTACTTTTACAATGGCCTCCTAATAGCCTCTTAATAGGTCCCTCTGCTTCTAGGCTCTCTCACATCCAATCTATCTTTTATGTACTAAATAGAGGGGGTTTTTTTAAATACAAATCTCGAGCAAATACCTTTCTTCCTTAAAACCGCTCAGTACTCCTAGGAGCCTACGGGATCAAGTCCAAAGTCTTTAGCATGGAAGACAAGGCTCACAGTCTGCCCCCCATTCCTCCTTCCAACCTCATTGCTGGGATGCCTCATGAAACAGGCTTCTGCCTGTTAAACCAAACTACCAGCTTGTCCTCAAAGAAAGCTTGTCATCCCTTAATTAAGCTAGTGGTTCATAACCAAGAGGACATATCATAATCACCTGGGAAGTGTTTTTTTTTAATAAAATACAAATGCACTTTCTTCATCTCAAACCTTCAAAATGAGAATCTGTACACATGGAGCACAGTATCTATACTTTAACCAGGTCATCAGGTGATGGAAATACATATGCCTCGCTTAGGCATTTGCTCATGCTGTTCCTTCTATCTGGAATGCCCTTTCTTCTCCACTCCCTTTCCCCAATTCTCTATCCATTTTTCAAGGCCTAGCTCAAAGATCACCTTCTTTGTGAAGCCTTCCAGGATCTACACAGGTAAAATGAATTGCTCTCTGGTGCCTGCTGCTGTAACCTTTAAAAAAAATGTATTGCTGCTATCATTATATATCACTTTGAGTGCTCCTTTTAATTTATTTTTTAAATTTTTTATACAATTTTTAAAGGTTACTGAGTGCTCCTTGGTTTTTTTTAATGGTATTTCTTGCAAGAAAGCAAACTCCTTGCATTTCTTTGTATTCCCAGCACTTTGCACGGTTCCTGGCACTGTGCTCGAGAAATACGTGAGAAGGCAAAGAAGGGAAGAGAAACGAAAGGAAAAAGGGAAAGGTGATGCGGCCTGGTCAGGCTCTGGGGCCCAAGTGAAAGTATAAAAAAACATTCTGCCTTTGATTTCTCAGCAAAAATCCCCTGTTGCAGTCTATAGTTGGACCCTTGTAGTGGGCCTCATGGTGGAACATACTGAATTGTAACTGATCTTAAAATATCTATTCGGCACGGAAAAAAAAATGAGTAGAGTGGGAGCTTTGCTTGTCTACAATGTCGAGTTTCTGCCCCAGAAACTTCTGGTAGTCCCTGATAACAGTCCTGCAAGGGTTGCCTGCTGTTCTCCAGTTGTGTTCATGTTCTCTTGAGTACACAAGTAACAAAACTATGGGAGCTTTTACCACAGGCTGACAGAACCTCAGCAAGCAAGTTGAAGGGTAATTTTACACAACTGCCTTTCTTAGAGGTCCTGGCAACAACTTCCTTTTCCTCAGTGTGAGCTGATGGCATAGTCACTTCCTATTTGGTCTCAACTGCCAGTTTTTTTTTCCTGTTTTTAACTGCCACCTTTGACTAGAACTGTTTTCTTGAGAAACCTACAAATTAAAGAACAAGCAGTCAATTCCATACATTTTAAAAAGTTAATTCTGAGGGAAAAAGTGTCACCCAAATTGGTTGTCTAGCATCATTTCATGGTAACCCATGAATGGTTCTGCTGTGACTAAAAATTGCACTCTGGAGAATACAGACAAGTTACCTGACTTCATTACAAAGAGCCTAGTCTCCCGAAGAATCTCTCCTAAGAAACTCCCTAGTCTCCTCATGTACCCCTATGGCAATACAAAACTCAACTATAGGCTGAATGGTACAGCAAGCAGTGGTCTGTTATCATTGAGGAGACTATGAGTGAGCACTGGCAGCCTTCTGAGGACCTCCACTTTGGGTCCAAGGCATCTAAATATCAACAGTGCGATTGTGTGAGAGTTAAAGCAGTAGCAAAACTGGAACCAAAAAGTTATTTCCTACCATTCTATCTTTTGACTCCTACCTCTACACGTGAATGAAATTGTTCAGGTCACATCTACCTCTCAGTTCTGTAACCAATTGGTGAAGGCAAGAAGTAATGAGCTCAATTCTTTTCATACCTAAATACAAATATTTCAAAGTGAGTAAGCCTATATGTAAAGAAATGTTCTAAGCAGGAAACCGCTTAAGCAGCATCTGCTTCCACCCACCTCCTCTGTTGCTCTACTCCCCTCAGTAGCCTCAGGAAGTAAAGCTAGCAAGAAAATTCAGCTGTGCTGAGTCTTAAATACTAGGTTTTTGTTATAAACAATACTATGGCAGAGTACTGTGCAAGCCCTCAAAGGTGCAAGGTTATTCAGGAGAATTAAGCAATTACATAGGTTTAATGCTCCTTGACCAAGAATTGATTCAATATGTTTTTCTTTGGGATGCTTTGCTGGAACAATAGCGAGGTTACAACATCTGCAAGAACTATTATTTTCTGGTTTCCAATTTGATACCCACAGAGAGTAAAGAAGAGAGTTACAGTATCACATATTCTGTTATTAAAAAAACAACTCTTGAGTGTTATATTTCCAAATACCAATACAGTCCAGTAGCTTAAATCAAAATACTCCTATCACTGGATGGTGAGGTTCTAGAATTACCCAGATAATTTCCTTTAGTTCCAAATATTCAGATAATTGAAAGAAGTTCAGATAATTGTATCAACTTCTTACACTTCACACACATACAGACTTTATACATTTTAATGTAGTGATTAGTCTCAAAATGTAACAGTCCAAAATGTGAAACCCTACCTTTAAATTTTATGAAGTGGAATAAGAGGTCAAATTTATCTCAATGGGGCAGCATATTTGAAGACTCCTATGTAATGCCTCGTACATTAGAACATGCTCCATGATTAAATTTTTTAACACAAATCATTCAATTTTTCTTAAAGTTATTTTCTGTTCAATAGTATTTTTCATTAAGTAGTATTCACTCTTTAGGGGCAAATGATCTATGGTTTATACAAAGGTGGCATAAAAATACTGTTTTATTTCTAGTACCCCCTTGATGTGGCCCAATATTTTATGGGATTGTTTGTTTGTTTGTTTTAGCCCAAGCCACCACATTGAACTGAAATCTTCAGGGAACAAGGATTCTTTTTTTTTTTTTATTGGAATATAATTGCTTTACACTCTTGTACCAGTTTTTGAGGTACACCAAGGTCAATCACCTGTATTTATACACATATCCCCATATTCCCTCCCTCCCTCGACTCCCCCCCCCCCACCCTCCCCGTCCCAGTCCTCCAAGGCATCATCCATCATCGAGCTGAACTCCCTTTGTTATACAACAACTTCCCACTGGCTGTTTTACAGTCGGTAGTATATATATGTCTATGCTACTCTCTCACTTCGTCTCAGCTTCCCCTTCACCCCCTGCCCCCCCCAAACCTCGAGATCTCCAGTCCATTCTCTGCATCTGCGTCCTTATTCTTGTCTTGTCACTGAGTTCATCAGTACCATTTTTAGATTCCGTATATGTGAGTTAGCATACAATATTTGTCTCTTTCTGACTTACTTTGCTCTGTATGACAGACTCTAGGTCTATCCACCTCATTACACATAGCTCCATCTCATTCCTTTTTATAGCTGAGTAATATTCCATTGTATATATATGCCACATCTTCTGTATCCATTCATTTGTTGATGGGCATTTCGGTTGCTTCCATGTTCTGGCTATTGTAAATAGTGCTGCAATGAACATTATGGTACATGTTTCTTTTGGGATTACGGTTTTCTCTGGGTATATGCCCAGGAGTGGGATTGCTGGGTCATACGGTAGTTCTATTTGTAGTTTTTTAAGGAACCTCCAAACTGTTTTCCATAGTGGCTGTACCAACTTACATTCCCACCAACAGTGCAGGAGAGGAACAATGATTCTTAAGTCTGTTACCTAGTTATGGGACTTCCCTGGTGGTCCAGTGGTTAAGACTTCGCCTTCCAATACAAGGGGTGTGGGTTCGATCTCTGGCTGGGGAGCTAAGATACCACATGCCTTGGGGCCAAAAAACCAAAACATAAAGCAGAAGCAATATTGTAACAAATTCAATAAAGACTAAAAATGGTCCATATCAAAAAAAAATCTCAAAAAAAAAAAATGTCTGATACCTGGTTAGTAACCCCTAATGCATAGGGCATGGTGTTTCAAACCTTGGCACCATGTATATTTTGGGCCAGCTAATCCTTTGTTGTGAGGGAAGCATTGGAATATGGTTAGCAGCACCTCTGGCCTCTACCCACTACCAGTAGCACCCTCCCCCCCCACCATTTGTGACAACCAAAAATGTCTCCAGGAAGCAAATTTGCCCCTGGTTGAGAACCATGGCCCTAATGCATTAGCTCAGTATCACCTACATTAAAGTTAGGCCATTCCTGTCTATCTGCACTTTAGCTATGAGCCCAGTGCATTCAGTAAATATTTATAAACATGGGAAATTTTAAATATTTAATATTGAGGGTATGACAAATGTCAGGAAACTGAAGCCACAGATTGTAAATTTAAATTATTAACTTTTGTTGGGCTCAAGGGCACAGTCTAACTTGAAATTCACTGACTTTGCTTAATCTGTATATAATTTTACTTTATTTATATGGTTATTAAGTATTCATAGCCACTCAGGTCATATCAATCAAGCAGGTATCAAATCCAACCTGAGACACTATGTCACACTCTATGGGGCTACTCAGAACATAAGATGTGGTGTCTCCCCTCAAGCTGTGGAGACACACTGTAATATATTATTAGACTCTAGGCTGACATTTTGGAGTACAAATATTCAAGTGCCTTTTTGGGGAGGAATAACAAAAGCATACTTGAATTTCTTGTCATTTTGTTTAAAATAAGAAATAGACACATGAAAAAGCATAAGCAAACTACAAGGAACTCCATGTAAAAACTCAAGTGATCTCTATCAATAATAACAACAACAGACAGTTTATTTAATAGCAGGAAACCTAAAGAAAGATCAGAAAGTTCACTAAGATCTCAAAAGCAGTGTTTTTAAGGAAATTTCTCAATAGTTCAGGTCTTAAAATTTAGCATTCAGTCTTCCACATGCTTACATAACTCTAGCCCAGAATCATGTCAGGAAAAGTCACCTCTTAGATATGCTTACCTTATTTATTAAAATTATACAATTTGCTTTTAGGTAGTTGTGAAATTAAAGTAACAGAGAAGAATTTAGGATTTTAAAAAAAATGAAAGATGTAACATACAGTAAAGTGAACAATTTAAAGATTCAGCAAGAGCAGTGCCTAGGAGTTGAACGGGCCATCAATAAAACACTAAACCAACTAGCACTATACCAACTTCAGTGAAGAATTCAAAGGAAATCCATCCATTCATTCATTCGTTCATTCATTCAACAAATATCTACTGAGGGTTTCCTATGTGCCATACATTGTTCTAGGCTCTGAGGATACAGCAATGAACAAAACCGACAAAAATCTTGCCCTCAGAAAGCTGACATTCCATCTGAATCATTCTTGTGTAAGAGAAGCAAATGAAATGCATGAAATAAGAAGAAAGAACTACAATGTGAGTGCTGCTTCCACCAACATGCAACAGGAGCTTGAAGGAGGACTTGGAGCAATGAGGAAGAGTCAGTTGGGGTGGGACTTGAGATGAACCTTAAATGATGGCGCTTGACTCAGACCCTTACTACTTAAAGTGTGGTCCAAGAATCAGCACTATCTGCACCACCTGGGAAATTGACAGCAATGCAGAATCTTGGGCCACTCCAAACTTGCTAAATCAAAATTTGTGCATTAAAAAGTATCCCAGGGAATTTCTACGGGCTTCAAAGTTTAGATGGCACCGCAGGTTTCTGATCAGGCTGGCATTAAGTGTGAACTGGGCTGGTGGGAAATAGACTGGATTGAGGCCTATCATCAGTTTAGAAGTAGTGAGGGCCTGGACTTGAGGATGATATCCTTTACCATCTAAATGGATATAGAAAATGTGGTGTATATACATGCCATGGAATATTGGCCATAAAAAAGAAGGAAATCCTGCCATTTGTAACAACATGGATGGACCTTGAGGGCATTCTGCTAAGTGAAATAAAGCAGAGAAAGACAAATACTGTATGATCTCACTTATATAGGGAATCTTAAAAAATAACAAACTTACAGAAACAGAGTAGATTGGTGGTTGCCAGGGGAGGGTGATGGGGGAAATAGGTGAAGGTGGCCAAAGGGTTCAATCTTCCAATGAGAAGATTATTAAGTTCTGGGATGTAATGTACGGCATGGTGACTTATAGGTAAGAATAACTATTTTGTATAGTGCTTGACAGTTGCTAAGAGAGCAGATCTTAAAAGTTAGAAGGACATGGGTTTGAATTCCCAGCACTACCACTTCTTAATTATGTGATATTTGGGTTAAATTATTTAACCTCACTGAGCCTTTTTCTGCAGTTCTGTAAAATGGAAGAAAGACAATACAACCTCAGGGGGCCTTTGTAGAGATTCAATAAGGTAACATATATATAGCACTTAGCGGTCCCTGGCACAAAGAAAATGGCACCCATTAACAATAATTATATTGATAACAATAATTATATTGATAACAATAATTTGCCATCTTTTGAGACAGGTTAAAAAAGGAACAAGAGAAACATTTGCCTGCCAGAGCCCCAACACTGTGTTGGGTACAGACCTACAACAACCTACAAGTTAGGGAACTCATCCTCATTGTAAACTGACACTCGGATATGACATATTACAACCCCTTGTGGGTTCCCAAAGGTACCTTCATAATGAGATGACTGCAATTGCTATTATTATTATTATTGCCGTTGTTATTGCTAGGTTATTCTCCAAAGAGCTTGTCTCCCTGCTGGAGTGGAACTTCAAATGGGGTGGAGCCAGGGAGTTGCCAAAACCACTGCTGCGTATGCTGAGTTCAATAATACGTCCTGCTAATGACCCAATCTCATTTCCCATGCCTCTATTTCCTCATTAATTTTTCTGCCGATGTACCATCTGTTTTCCAACTTCCCTCTCTCTCACACGTGCAAAGCTTGTGATGAAGAGAAGCCCCAGTCTGGTGCCCCCCCCCCCCACAGCCCCCCAACTGACAGCCCAAGAGGTAGGGGTAGCCTCAGTTCTAAGTCACCTGAAGCCTGTCTGGGGGAGGGGAATCCGGAAAGAGGAGAGTGGTCACGAACCCGCCCAGTGACGCGGCCCCAAGCCGGGGACACCAGACCGCAGGAAAGAGCAGGGGTCCACCGACTCGGCGGCTCTCTGCGTCCCCGCCCTCGACCAGATCCGGGAGTCAAGGACTTCCAACACCCGCCAAGTTTCAACTCAAGACTTCTGCAAGGCCGCGTGTGCCCGAGCCCTCGCACGCCTGCCTGCAACGTGGCCGCGTCCGGGACGCCCTCGGACCCCAAGGGTCACCCGAACTCTTCCCTTCTCTCTCCAGGCCGAGCCGTGTTCCAGGCCCGCCAGTCCCCGGGTTCTCCTCTCCGTGGGCCGGGAGAGCCTCCCTCCTCTCGGGCTCCAACCACCCTAGCCGAGCCCCTTCCCTGAGCCGAGCCTTAGCTCTCCTGACACCGCCCGGCTGCGGGGCGGGGGCAGGGCCAGCGGCGGAACCGCCCCCAACCGCCTCCCCGGCCCGGCGAACGGGCGGGTGGCTGGGGCGCCTCCACCTCCTCTTCCTAAAGCGGCGAGGCGCAGACGAGCGGCATCACTCGAGCCCAGGTCCCGGCCACCGCCACACACGGCGCCCTGCGTTCTGGAGGAGGAGCAGCAGCGGAGGCGGCGGCCACAGCGGCGGGCGGGCGCCAGAAAGGTAGACTGAGTCCTGGGGAGCCGGGCCGCGGACCGCCCACCTCCCGGCCCCGGGCCGCGCGCGCCACCCGCCCCGTAACCCCACTCGTGTGTGTCCTTCCAGGCCCCGGTCGAAAAGCCTGGGAGGGCCGCCGACCTACCCCCGGAGGAGGAGCCAGTCGGAGCCCAAGGCGCCACCGCCGCCGAAACCGCGCGGAGCAGCTTTCGCCTTCATGGCCCACTCACCGGTGGCGGTCCAAGTGCCCGGGATGCAGGTGAGGACGCCCGGGCCTCCCCCGCCGTCCACGTGATTGCCCGGGAGCCCGGGGCGCGCTGGGCACCGGCGACGAGAGGCGGCTCAGGGCTCCCCCGAAGCTGGGCCGGGCGCTCCGGCCAGGTGACCCGGGAAGAGGGCTCTCAGTGTTTCCCGGCGTGTAAGCTAGGTGGTGCACTGCGCCGGCCCGGCGCGGAGGGACTGGAGCGCGCGGCGAGGTGGGGATGCAGGGGGGCGGGGGGGGGGGGGCATAAAAATAGGCCGGAGCGAGACACCTGCGCCGGCTGAGCGTGGTGCGGTTGGGGGTTTGGAGGTGGGAGCGCTTCACTTGGGAGAGATGGAGATGTCTCGAAATTCATGGGGTAAAACGCAAGTGGTGCTCCCCTCCTCTCTCTCTCTCTCTCTCTCTCTCTCTCTCTCTCTCTCACACACACACACACACACACACACACACACACACACACACGACACAAGTTGGGGCGGAGCAAGGCAAGGGGGTGTCGGTGGTGGCGGCTTTGAATTGGGCTCTTCCTGTGTGCGTAGAGCAAAGAGCGAGGTGACTTCTTTTCCCCTTTTGGTGCTGCTGAAGTTGTGTCTCGCTCCCCCAACTTGGTCCAGCCCATAGTGTGCGTGAGAAATGCAGGGTCCTAAGTTAGAGTAGCGGAGGTGATGACTCCCCCCGCCCCGCCCCCTGCCTTTCCCACAGGAGGACTGTTGCAGTGTGGTTAAAGGAAGCTTTTTGTCCTGGACAAGCGACTACTGCCTGGGACCCAACTATTTACTCGACATCTTCCCAGCCCTCTCTCATTATATTTTCATTTTATTAAAGAAGAAATAAGCTATGTCCACACACTTTTTATGCTGGTATGTTTTTAAGTCGGTGCATTTAAAGCTATCTACTAAATGTTATCCAAGTTTACTAACTTTTAAGCATTCACATTTTATTTTCTTTTCCTTTGCTAGACAGCCTGAACAACCCGTTTATGAATAGGTCAGAGACTAGAAACACTTAAGCCTCATTATCTTCTAAAAAGGTGAAAGCAAACGTTTTTTAAGTTCAGAAAAAAAAATGTTTAGAGTAGTAAATAGCTTATGTTTCTAGTAGAAATCAAAGTGCTATGGATTTGGGCCTCAATTTACTAATTAATGCATAAAATTTATCGTTTTTAAGCAATTGGTCACATTTTATGCATGGTCAGACAAAAAAAAAGTGATTTTTAAAATACTTTCCCCAAAAAGGACCGTTTGTGTCGGACATATATCTAACCTAGGATTCCCATGTGTCCTAAGCACCAGGCCTTTTAGCTAAATATAGGGCCAGTCTGGGTTGAGTCCCAGGAAGTCGCTGTGTAGTTAATAAAAAAGAAAGGAAGAAAAAGGGAAATGAGAAATATTAGGGCCTTTTTATAGGTTAATCCATTCAAGCTTTACAAAATGCCTCAAACTTCCTTCTTCTCACGCCACCCCCCTCCTTCCCTCCCTCTTTCCCCCAGCCACTGCCCCTCACCCCATTCATTCAGTTCTGCCTTTGATTATAGCAAGAGAATTAGTAGTTTGCATTACTAACTACAGTTTTGTTCTCCGTGATGTGGAAGAAAGTGCGAATTTTTTTCCCACCGTGCTCTCCTTTCCATTCTGTGAAGAGTAGTACATTATGGATGTGCAGTTTGTCTCTGAGGGTCTCGGTACTTCTCGCTCCATTGTGTGCACGCGCTGCCTGCGTGCGTGCGTCAGCAGAGTGAGTGCCTCGCGTTCATCAAGTTTGTGATTCTGGAGAACTCTGTGTGCTGAGAAGAAAATGGTTTCTGGTCTTTATTTCATTTGTCTTGACTTTATTTGATTTATAAGGTTTCTGGTCCTTATTTGATTTGTCTTTATTTGATTTATATGGTTTAAGAGCTGTTTGCTGTTCAGTCCTTCTTACGGCGCCCTGCTTTGTTTCATTAGCTGAGTTCCCTATCTCTTGAATTTTTAAACCTTAATTAAGGCAGTTTAGAATGTGAATCACATATTTTGAATGATAAATTCTGCCTTTCACTTTATGCCAGCCCAAAGTTGTGATTACTTTGTCTACCCTGATTTGGGGAGGGCAGTCATCTCCATATTAGTAAAGAAGAGAGGAATATTTATTTGTCACTTTCTCTGTCTGAATGAAATGGTAAATCCTTGACTTCTTATTTCCATTTTCTTTGTAGATGTGGTTCTTAAGCATTTGGTGCAACGCAAAAGTTTTCCACAGTTAAAATTGTGGAGTATCCAAAAAATAATTTTGATGGCATGCAGTGTGACTCTTGAGCCTAGACTACTTTGACTATTCTTTTGTTTAAGAATATTGCAGATGAGATGCAGAAATTTATCATGAGCTTGTAAAATTCTCCTCGAGTTTTGTGAAAGTTAGGAGCAACTTTTAGACCTTTAGAGTAGTAAGAAAACTTGAGTTAGCCATGTGTTCTTGAAATTAATGTATAGTATTTCCACAAATCAGGGTGAAGTGGTTGACCGGCCTATAACATTTTAACAGTTTATTTTTGGGAATTATGAAGATTGATGGAAAAAATGATTTTTCCAGAAATAAAAACAAAATTGCTTTATCCACAGTGTTTTTCCTCCCCCTGAGGAGAGACGTGAAGTTGAGCTACCTGTTCTATCACTTAAGACTTGCAGCATTCCTGACTTTCAAACAAAGAAATTTCTGTTGCCACTAGTTTAAAATAGAAAAGAAACTTGGAGTGACGAAAGAAAACCCAGGATTTGGTCCAGTTCAAACCCTTCCTTGTGAATTACTTATTCAAACTCGTATTGTTGATATTTCTTAATATTGTGGTAATGAACATTTTTGCCATATTACACCAAATGTGGAGGGTATGAATTTTTTGGTACTTAATTTATGCTTACCTCTCTAGTATATAACTAAAGGAATTTTCCATACCAGGAGCTAAACTCTTGAAAAATATTTAAAGCACAACTTAAAAAAATAAGCCAATAAACCTGTTTCTTTCCACTCAAATATTACTCTTTAATGATTTAAAACATGTTTTTTCTTTGAAGTTCTCAGCTGTAAGTCATACTTAAGTTTAAGCTATTTCCCCTTAGAACCTGCATTAGTATTTATGAAGACAAGTGTTCTAAATTGGGTGTTAAATCTTTCGTAAAGTATGGGTGGAAGAATAAAGTTAAATGTTGAATTAGAGTACTAAGTGTTATTATGCTATGCTTTGTGCTATGCCTCTGGTGAAAGAGTTTTTTTTTTAACTTCCTGCTAAAGAATTTAAACATTAGCCTTCATGTATCTTTAAACATGGTCAAGGTGGTACAGTTTGTAAGTGGTTGTTATTTGAGATGTGAGATGGAAATGAAGTTTAAGGGTTAATGAACACTTTGTTGAAGACTTTTGTCTAAGAGGTGGAAAACATTGCCTTGCATTGGTGAACCTAGTTACTGGGTTCTGGGAAGGATACAGAAGTATAGTACGTGATGTCTGCCCTCAAAGATCTTAAAATGTTGGGGAGTTAAATCTAGCACATAAAATATCAAATAATGCAAAATCTATGATAATTACTCTATAATAGAAGTTTATGACTGGAAGAGTTGAAGGCTTGCCCCCAAAGAATTTTTAGGATCCATATTGGGGAGGGCATTTGCAAGCAGGGAAACACCCTGAGCAAGTGTGTGTGCACACACAATCTTCGAGGGTGGGATAAAATCACTTGGCCTATGATGAAGAATTCCACTAGGGAAGTAATGGGGGGTAAGACTGGAAAATGTGATTGGGTCCAGATTATGGCAGTTCTTGAATGCCAGGGAAGGGTTTTGGCCTTCGGACTAGCCACTAAACATTTCTAAGTAAGCGAGATCAGTGAACAAAGTTATGTAAGTTATATATAGGAAGAGAAATCTTAAGATTGGATGAATGGATGAACTAGAGGATTGAGAGACTTGAGGCAGTTTGATCTACTGAGGCTACCCAATGAGGCAGTCATATCTGTACAGATGCAATGGACTGATTGCCTTCCCTATGCCTAGTACTATGAGGTAGAAAATATGATTACCAGACTGATAATTAGCTAGTTACAGAAGGAAGAATCAAAGCCTTTGTGATGTTGAATATGGGGAACTGGGACAATTATGGTACATCCAAAAGAAATTGGAAAGTCAGGGAGAAGAGTCAGACCCAGTAGAACATTAATGATTTCTATTCTAGGCTTGTGAAGTTCGAGGTAACAGTGGGATGACAAAATAAAAATGTAGAGCTGTATGTCTATTATCTTGATTGCGGTGATGGTTTCAAAGGTGTATACATGTGTCCAAACCCATCAAATCGTATACATTAAATATGTACAATTTTTTTTTGTATCTCAACATGCCTCAGTAAAGCTGTTTTGAAAAATATCCAGCAAATACTTGAAGATACAGATCTGGAGCTCTAGTCATTCATCAGACATTTGCTGAGCATTTGGTATATGCCAGTTTCTTTACTTGAAACTGAAGGATGGGAGCCACCAAGGAGGGAGAGGTCATAATGCCAGAGAGCATGTGGCAGTGAGGGCCCTCGTGAGGCAGGAAGCATAGGTAGAGGGTTGGCTCCTAAGAAAAAGAAGGGCGACTTAAGATGCGTCAGGGGATGAGAAAATATGTCCAGGTCGGGAAGGGGTTAACTGGCCCTGGGGGGGATTCTTTATTTAACTCTCATGGTGAACCCTAAATTGGAGAAGGAATTCAGTTTGGTGTCAGAATCTAGTATGTAGGCTTCTTACCTTCCTTCCACCTTCTGAAGGGACTAATCAGCTTTGCAATTTGAGGTGAAAAGAGGCAGAAAGCAATGCTTGCGCTAATAAATAAACCCAAACCATTGTCCTGGTTGGTGGGTAGCATATTCAGAGATGTTGAATATGCTAATGATAGTGGCAGAAGACCAGCTGAAACAGAATAATCAAAGACAACTGTTAGCTGGAAGGGTTGGAGGTAGTTGCAAGGTATGGGCTAAGCAGGCTGGGGGCTGAACAGAGAGTAAACAGGAATTGGGCATGGTAGGACATGTGCCTTGAACGCTAACGAGGGTCTAAAAATGGCACATGAGGACAAAGGTCCATCATGTACCTCCCTTGCTTGAGTCATAGAAAATGAGAGAATATAAATTAGCTGGTGCCTAGGAACCATTGAACATTGTGATACTGTGTTTTTTAATTCTGCCTTTCATTTATTCAGTGACCTTGAGCAAATCATCTACAAAATGGGGAATAATAAAAGCGGCGTTTCCTTTGCCTCAATCAGATGTTATTAGGATGAATTAACTATCATCTGTGGAGTATATTTTGAACTCCTTCATCAAAGGTGTTATGATGTGTATGGGTAGTTCATCCTGCAAAACAATGCTGGGCTAATCATGTGAAAACACTGTCATTATCTCCTCTCACTCCTGCTTGACAACCCACAAGTTTTCCTATTGAAATCCAGCCCCCGCCCAAACACCCACACACATACCACCACCACCAGACCCAAAGTCTTCTGCTCAGCTTTCCAGACTTTCTGTTATCTGGCTCCTCTCTACAGAGCTCTACTTAGTTATTTCTACTTCCCAACAAGAAATCCCCTTTGTTCTACCATGCCAGTTACAACTCAGTAATCACTGACTGGCCAAATCCTACCTGATTTTCAGGGTCTCCATCTTACTTTCTCCAGGAACTTTCTCTGAATGTTCCAGGCTACAGAAATCACTCCCGTTTCCAAGCACCTATTATATCCCTTGTCAGTAGCAGACAGTCCAGTCCTTGATTTATATACTGCCTTACATTTTCCCTAACTATATATGTTATACTCGTCTCCCAAACTAGGTTGTACATTTCTTGAAGGCAGGGACCATGTATTTTACTTTTCTTTATACGATTAGGTATGAATTATATGTAAAAGTGTTGGCTAGTGAGTGCAGTACATATAGACTATTCTGACTTTTTTTCATTCTGTTTCTGTAAATATATTGTGTAATGCTTGAATTCTTGTAGCTCATGAAGGCTAATTTATGTGTGCACAACATAGACATTTTATACTTACTAAAATGATTTTGATGTATTACATGTAATAGGTCTAAAAATATATACTTGTAACTAATCAGCTGTCCACACACTGAAGCTCTCATTTTCATCTTCCAAGACCTTTGAGAGAAAAAGTAGCCCTCCTTGCTTTCCTAGTAACTACGGGCTGATTTCACACAAATTTACAGTTTTGGGGGAAATAATCTCTTGTTCCTTCCCTTTGTTCCCCCCTTCCCAAAAAATACAAACAAATAAATAAAACAAACTTCTTTACTTCTCTGTCTCAGCTGTCACATTAGAAAGAATCTGATAAATTTCACTGATATTAACGTGTCTTTGATTAATGGCTCTCTGTGTGACCTCTCTCATGGATGTTCACATTTTACAGGAAGTAATGCCTTTTAAAAAGAAATATAATAGTAGAATTTCAAGCCATTTGATGATAGTTTTTGACTGAACTGTGTCTTCTGAAAGAGTGGTGGTTTTACTCGCTTGTTGCTGGAAAGCAGAGTTAGGAGAACAAAAACTAACACTATTATTAGGTGTGATGCAACAAACTCCTTTTCATTCCTTGTAATTAAGACCCAAAGAATTTCTACCACAGGTACACATAAAGCAATGTCTCTGGAGGAATGCCATGAGGTAACTCATTTTAAAAAGGACAAAAAATCAGATATGCAGAGCTAAAATTTTGACTCCATCTTACGTACATTTCTCATTTGGTCATCTGCCATTTTAGACTAAGGTGTTATATGGTAGGGACCAGAGAAAGGAAACATTTAAAAAATATATTAACTAATTCATCTCAACAATCCTATGAAATAGGAAGAGTTATCCAATAGGAAAATGCCTTCAAATTTATATTTAAAAACAGAAGAGCACATTGCTGGCCAACTCTATCCATCATCCTCTTTGTTGTCCCTCCCCCAAATCCCCCAAATATAATTCAAGCAGATCTTCTGAAATGCACATTCAGAGAAGCCAGGAAACTTAGTGCAGAGCAGATCCTATCCTTCTCCTCTATTCCTGCTTGTCTCTTCCCATCACCTCTCACCAGCATTTACCTTACTGGGCATAGAGCTATACTCCCCCTCAGCCTTTTCTGGACTTGTTCCAGCATTCTTCTGACAGCAGCCCACTGGTCGTTCTTTTCCTTCATTTATCGTAAGATCATGGAGTAGAATGATCTGTGTCCTAAAATATTGGATTAGCCATTGGTATGACATCTTTGGATATTCTAGCAAAATATGAACAAAATTGTGGTTCATACTTCCTGGGGAGTAAAGTAAAGAAAATTGTAGACAGCTTAGATGTGAGAGTTAAAAATATTCTGATTATCTTTTTTTAAATGTCCACTGTCCTCCTTTTTGATCAAATAACTTCAAGAATGTGCTGCTGAGAAAATCCAAGGCGTGTTTTTATCTTTTCCTCATGAAAAATGTTTACAGAAAAAAACTTTTCAACCTTTCTTTAAGATCCTTGTAACAAGGAAGGGAGGGAATACGGGGATATGTGTATAAAAACAGATGATTGAACTTGGTGTATCCCCCAAAAAATAATAAATAAATAAACAAACAAAGAAAAAGATCCTTGTAACAGAGATTGTGTGTTCTTAGTGGTATTTTTGCCCTCTCCCCCTTTTACCTGTTTTTTAAAAAAGTGAGGAAAAGAAATCTGTAAAACCCTATCAATTTAAAATGCAAAGGACTGAAAAAAGTAGGGTTCAAATCAACCATCATTGAATTTTTCAGTTTGTTTATCACAGAACAATAGAGTGTCTTTCCGAGGAATAACAGTTGCTTTGAATTATAGAAATAGCTTCCCAGTATCAACTCAATGAAGTTTTTTTTTTTACTGGACTTGAAATCCATACCACACTAGATATGTTAGGGAATTTCTAAGCACACTAGTGAATTACTCTACCAGATTTCAATAGTGCCTAGTAACACAATCCTAGGAGTGAATTTTTGGCAGGTGGAGGAAAGGCTTCAAGGACATCTAGACGCATCCAGATTTTTCTTTGAAAATGCATTTTTGAGTTGCTCTGTTAGTGCCCTTTTATCCCCCTCCCCCAACTTTCCATTAAGCCATTGGCTTTGGGACATATCACTTTACAGTATGTTATATTAAGCTAGGATTTAACCGTTTGCTTCAGTATAGTATAAATAACACAGCAGTGGGTGATGGGGAAGAGGTGGGCAACATAGATAATCAAGTGAGGGCATAAGTTGTTATTAATGCAAGAAAATTTGGGGCAGCTGAGCCAGTAGAAACCATAAAGTCGTAACTTCTTCCCAGAGCCTAGGCTCATCATTATTGTTGCCCCCTAGAGCTGGGAAAGTTTCTGGCCTCCCTGGTCTCAATTTCCTGCTGCCTGCCTTAACTTTAAGTAGAAGTATAAAAGAAACCAATCAGCAAAGCATGCACACATGCTACTAAGTATAAGGATAGAAAATAGAACTTTGACCTCTTGTGGTTAAGGAGACTACAGTCTGTGTCTAGCAGCCTCAGGGAAAGAAGCATATTTCAAATGTGTTCTTTTTAAGTGCTACCGACCCCTTGGGAAGAACAGTTAGCAAACTCATTAATTAGGGTCCTGTTTGCTTCTCTAGTTTTATTTGGAATCCTTTGTTTGAACTTTGCTCTGAGCCCTCCTAGGTGCCTGTCAGTTAATGGTAATATATTAGACTTCCCCAAGTTGGACACTGGTTATCCAGGTTTAATGCTTCTACACGCTTAGTCTTCGTGAAACAATTAGGTGTGATTTAGCTAGAAAATTATTAGCAGCAGAGGTTGGAAGGCCCACATTGTGTAGGACATAATGCTTGATACCTATCTTTGAGATACAAATAGTATAGAGTCCCTGACCTCAAGAAGTTTATACTGTAACCGAAGAGATTAGACATCTACACATTTAAACAATCTAACAATGCAGAGCAATAGTAATGAATCCCAAATGAGATAAAAACTGACATAGTAGCATTCCAAGGAAGATCAGACTAAGGAAAGTAACTATCATTTATGGAAGCCTTTATGGTAGGCACTTGTGCTTTAGGCATTTCTGCTTTTGCCACTGCACTACATTGCTTCTAGGCAGGGCAGTCCTGAACAGACCCTTAAAGGAGCATGGGAGACAGGCAGGAGAAAAGACATAAAGGGGCACACACAAGGTTCCTTCTATAACAGAGGTGTGAGGCAGGTGCTTGTTGCCATGAACTACATTAGGACCAAATTATGAAAGGCCTTGAATGCCAGACTGAGACATTTATTTTTAACTCAAGCTACAACAAGGAGTTGTTTTTTCAGTCAAGAAAGTAAACTGATGAAAGCAATGGTTTGTTGTTTGTTTTTCGAAGATTACATTAGGCTTCCAACCTAACAGGCTGGGTTGGAGAGGGAAAGGCTAGATATAAGTGGATACTGTAATAGCCCAGGCTTTAGTTGTTAAGGCTGTAATCTAAGGCAGTGATGGTCAAGCTTGAGCATGTATCGGAACCACCTAGAGGGTTTGTTAAAACAGACTGCCAGGCCCCATCTCCGGAGGTTTCTGATTCAAGTAGGTCTGCAGTGTCCGTTAATTTGCATTTCTAATGAGTTCCCAGCTGCTCTGCTGGTCTGGAGACCACTCTGAGCACCACTCAAGGAAGACTGACATACCTTGGTGACTAATTGGATATGGGAAGGGCAAAAACATGACAGGAGAGTAAAGATTCAAAGATACGGCCAAGTTTGGGAGAAAATGGGTTTATTTTTAAAACTTGAATTTAAAGCACTGACCACACAACCAAGCAGAAGCAAGTAATAACAGCTTTGTTCGAAAGTGAAGATGGAGATGGGAGGTCCTGCATGGAGAGAGATAGTAGATGAAATTGTGAGAAATCAAAATAACATGATTTTCAATCATCCTTCCACGAAGCTGAACTCAATTTTGTATTGTTTTATAGCTTCCAAAATCTCACTGTCACCCATCACTTCTGTGTTCCTTGAGCCAGGTAGATTTGACAGCTCAGTGAATGTTCTTATCTTCAAATGCAAACACTTTTATTAAGAACATGAAATCTATTTATGCTTATACTTGTGAAAATGCAATTGGCTAAAGTGAAATAAAATGCCAGTTTCCTAAATGCCAGTAAGTGGCACTATTTACCCCAAAGGTAGACATTTTTAAGACTTTTTCCAATTTCGATACATCGCATCAATTTTTTTGTACAGAATCCCTTTCCATCACTGTGTATTACCCCACCCCACCCCACCCAAAAAACCTGGAAGTAATAACTCTGAGCTGCTATTATGTCAAAAATACCCAAAGTCATCACATTCCAAAGTCAGTTTTTGTTTACATATGGAAAATTCTTGGGGAGAGGAAGTTACTTCTGAATCGTTAAGGAAATATCAAACCACTTCCTAAATGGCCTTTCTGACTCCAGCTTCTGCTGTCTAAAATATTCCCTATACCTGTCAGATTAATATATTACCATTTGCCAACAGGTACTATGTAGGAAAGCTCACAGCTCAGTTTAGACAAGGGATGCGAACTGAAAGTAAGAGAAGCAAATGGGCCTACTTAATGAGTTTGCCAACACCAGACAATGTGAGCAAACTTGATTCCCTACTTCATTCACCATCCTTGGACCTAAGTCACTTTTCAATTTCTAAAATGAACACACAGCCTACAAAACCAAAATTATCCTTCAGAGTCAGAGATTTGCCCCCAATGAGGATGTTCAAAAACGTGTAGAAATGTGCCTCTAAACATATTTTAGGCAATGTTTAATTACCACAAAAACAGGTTCCTTGTAAAGCAATTATATTCCAATAAAGAGCTTAAAAAAAATTTTTTTAAGAAGTTCCTTGAGTCCCTAGGGGGACTTTCTCCCCCTTTAGGGGATACAATTTGTTAGGGTGTAAAATTCTGATATGTTTACCTTATACCTCACACCTCTTATGGGGTAGCTATCTCTTTTCCAGGATACTTAATTACTTTTGTGGACCCATTTTTCATTATTCTAGATGATAAATTGTTTTCATTGGGGGAAAATTGATGGGGGCTGTGTGTATGTGCACACGCAATGTATATTGTATATGAAGTGTATTTTGTGCTTGAAAACACTTTTGATCTATTGAAGAAAATAAGGCTCAATAGTGACCAGTAGAGTTTTTAGTCAGTTGTATGAATTTTAGACATAACTATTTTTTAAAAGTAGAAAAGTGCATCGTCAGAATAAAAATGGGTAAAAGATAGGATGGTCACTAAGTTCAAGAAGCAGAAAATGATGATTTAGCAATGTCATTTAAGAAGGTCTGCGTATAAAAGGAATTCAGTAAAACTGATGTAAAAATTACGGTATCTGTGGATTTGCTAAATATTTTTATTATATAGAAAATATATAGAATTCTTTACCACCATTAAAAAGATTTATAAAAATCTTTAAATATGTATTTATAAAAGGTAAATACATATGCATATATGTACCTATGACTAAATACATAACAGTGTTATTAGAATTTTACGCATGTTGCAGTTTTCTCATGACTAGTTCTTTTTTCTGTCTTTAATATTTAACCTATTACTAGTCTTAAAGAAATTGAACTCACAGCAGTCTATTCCATACAGGAAACAGATCATAGAAAACACCTTTTAATGAAATTCAGTACCAATGTTAAGCTGTTTTAGTGAATTGACTTGAACATTACGTAGGATTATATTTATCAAGATTCTCAATTCTCTGCTTAATTTCTCCCATAGAATAGTCTTACAAGGAATCATTGCATCAAAGGAACTGCTTTTGATAAATGTAAATCCATTTACCTATTAGTAAAATCAGAGACACGAGTAGTATACAAATGACTTCTGGTTAACAGGAACTTGTGATCATTGTCTAAGCTCTTATTTTGAAGCTAAAATTGTTATAGGTACCTTACGCTAGATTCTAAGGTGATAGGGAATGGAGGGGTTAGGGCATTGGATTCTGTTTCAATGACAAACAAAATCTCATATAGGAGAGCTGGGTTTTTGTGGGTTTTTTTTTTTAACTATTTCTCTCTTCATGAAAAATGGTGACTGTCACTGAAGGATCTTTTTTTACTCTGTCATAGGCTTCCTAAAGGGCATATAAAATGAAAACGTGGGATTTGACTAGTTAAATAATGAATCAATTTCGAGGTTTTAGCATATGTGACACCTCCATTGTCGTCTTTTTGGACTGTGATTTTTGGTAACAGCAAGTGAAAAAAACTATTACCTCTGTTGCTATGGATCTTCTATCTGCTGAGGTTCAGGCATCGTTTTGGAGGCTGCAGTGTAAACCCTGCTTAGGGAAGGTAGAATTTCATAATACCAGAGGATTACTGCTGCCTCATGAGCAAACAGAAAATGTAGGTGAGGGAAAAGGTGTTGGACTCTGGAAGAAGAGAAAGACAGTATTTCCTAGGAAGGGAAAAAGTAGTCTTTTGCTTTAAAGACTGAGAATTCTCTATTTTTTAGAATGGGAAATTTCTCTACTTTCTGCAAAGAGGAGAAAAAGCTAACAGAAAAGGAAATTGGGGAGGTAATAGTAATTCATTTCTTTCTTGTTGCTTATGACTTCTGTGATAAAAGTTACATTTACATAATTGATTTGTTATGGCAAGAAATGTAAAGAGTCTTTTTGGTTGGGAGAAAGCTTGTGAAAGATCAGGGGGAAGAGCTGACATAGGGATGGTGATTTCAGCTGCTTTTCTGTTTAAGATGTGCAATTTTGGTGGTGTGTGTTCTGGGGCAATAAATTGTTTCTAGACACTTGAAGTCATTTTGGGTGGCCTTTTTTTCCCCTCTGTAGGCAAAATGAATACTTTTCATTAACAAGGAAAAGTGCCAAATTATCACTGGATTATATTTGACTAATTTGGATGGTTATTTGGGGATCGGGGAGGGGAAGCTAAAGAGAAGAAATCCTTCTTCCAAATTTCTGAAATTAATATTATTGTTACTTTTCCAGTAGGTTCTGGCCTTAAAATTCTCCCTCAGGGAATGATTAAGACAGTTTTTTGGAGCATTTCAAGGCGGTGTAGCATCTCAGATTTACTTTGTTTGCTTAATGACTTTTTAGCACCACTTGATTTATGTCTTGGCTGGGAGGAGAGTTCTAGAGAAGTATGTAGTCCAATTACTTTTTTCTAAAAAGACTTATGGATACCAAATACTGCATTATTCTGTTGTTGGCTTTTAACTTTCCTACAGTTTAAAAGGTATAAATGTCTTCATACTTGGAAAACAACAACAACAACATTGTACTCTGCCCAGGGATTGCAGCGCCCTCCCCACGTTCCAGGATAGAGACAGCTTTTTCCCATTGTCCATCCACATGCCTGGGTTTTGGGGGAGAGTCAGTCTGTACAACCCGAAGCATTTTAACTTGATTACTCTTGTATGTTATTTTTTAATGACAGCGTGCCGTGCAGTCATAATGTCAGTATGATCCTGATTGAAAGATAAAGCACAGTTTTAGATGATTTTTAGAAAACCCCTCTAACTTAAAAGATGATCCATATATTGTGAAAGAATATTCTTATTTAATATGACCAAGTGATTCCAGAGCTTGAGAATTTAATTCTTTTTTTTCTAGTAGGACACTAAATTGTTTTCTCCTCACTACTAGAATGAAGAATGTAGTGTATTCCCTTCCTTTATACTATGAAATAATACCTGCACGCATCTCCTCAAATGTAAAACTGTGAGCTTTGCGGATTATGCTCAGGAGCCTGGACTAGGTTATTATTTATAAAAGATGAGATCATGCATTCATTCCAAGCAAATTTTGAATGGGATGTAATTAATTTTCTACGGAGGCAATTAATGTGTAATTACTTTTTCTACTAAGAGGTAGTGAGGCTATAATGTTTGGCTTATGTTTTGTACAAAAGGAAGTTGCCTTGAAATTTTGGATTTTCCCTTCTCTCTTGTAAATATTTTTGAATGCCTGTATTTTTAAAAAATAATAATGATCACCTTCTTCCAATGGTGTTTTTGGAATTTTGTTAATCTAATGCAGCCTTTCTCAATTGGGGTTATCATTCTGAACCACAAAAAAGAGACAATTATATGAGTTAATGTTTTCTCAATTCTCCCAAAAAGGACACAAATAAAACCATTCTAAATGTATTAGAGAGGAGTTCGTCTATTACACACAGTAGATTCCTTAGAGCAGCAGTTGGCAAACTGTAGCCAAGGGCCAAATTTGCCTGCTGTCTGTTTGTGTATGTAGCCTGAAAGCTAAAAAAAAAAATTTTTCTAACATTTTTAAAGAGTTGTTAAAAAAGAATGTGTGACAGAGACTACAGACTGTACCTGACCTACAAAGCCTTTAAGACATTTACTACATGGCCCTTTACATAAAATGTTTGCCAAACCGTGTCTTAGGGCATGGAACCTCATTGAGAATTGCTGATCCAAAGAAAGGAAGCATTTTATAGTATTTTCTCTGGGATTAGGGAGACAGTAAGATAATAGGAAAGTTTCTCTTTGTTGAGGTAATTGACTTGTATATTGTTCCCATTATTGTAATGCTTTCAAGGAAAGACTCCAGATCATAATAAATAGGGAGACATATTTTTGTTTGTTTTCTAGACAAAAATTTTAATGGTTGAATGATATGGAAAGTTGTGTTGGTGACAGTAATGAATGATAAATTATGTGTATGTATATACAAATATATTTTAATATTTTCCTTAGTTTCTACAGCAAGAAAATAAAAGTGAGTGAATTTTATAGGACTATAAGGGAGGGCATTGATGGCTTTTATCACTATTTTAAATTAAGGGGCTGTATCTATTAGAGAAGGAAAATGAATAGAGAGTGTTAAGTGTCAGATATAATCACATTTGTTTCCTTCTTGTACTGAATAAGTGTCTTCACTGTACAATTAACATCTCGGGTACCTTGTCAGCAGTAAGGAGAATAGTACTTAATCAAAAAAGCATTAAAATTATTAGATCATAGCATATGAAATAATCAGGCTCTACCAAATGCCACTTAACTACTTGATTTGGTGGGGGAGGTGCCATCAGCCATAAAACATATATTGGTCAATCACAAAATTATCAAAGGAGAAAAAGACCAGCAGGCATTATATGTAATTTGCCACTGATTTCCTTTATCTCCATATTCAGTTAATCATGAAGTTCTAGCAGTGATTTTTTTCTTGGGGAATTTCAGATATCATCCCTTCTTTTATCATGCCATTCTGGCCTCTGTCACTAAGTACACTTGAGGCAGTATGCAGACATAATGAAACTACCTGAAACACAGACTTTATTTTTTCACTCATCTGCTGAATGCTTTCAGTGGCTCCCTACTAACCTGATGAGAAATTCCTAGGATGGATGAGTCAAGTGAGACTGCTGAGATGGCCAGAAAAGGCATCACTGGGTGGCTGAGCTGGCTTTAAGACTGGGTGGGAAGCAGGGAAAGAAATGAAGGGAATGAAATTAGGCAAGACAAGAAAAGACAAAGGGGCTTTTAAGGTTGTGTTTTTCCAAATCTCTTATGGGTCCCTTTGGGGTGGGCGGTGAAGATTTGTTTGGCGAATGGTACTTTATATCTGGTTAGGGCTGTAAAATGATAGGGTACAAGTCAGCTCAAGTTGTAGATCACAGATCTTTTCGGGTAGCATACTGTTCAAAGCATTTTAATTACTTTGAATTGCTCATCAAGCTTATTTTGGCTCTGGCAATTCAAAAACTAATTAAGGAACTTTGCCATGTGTCTCCATCCTGAGGTTAGTTGTTTGTCATTACCCTCCCCACCCCATCCCATCCCCAGCTAGAAATCACTCATTATAAAATCAAAAAAGCCAAGTATTTTATAAAGATCACTTCCAATTCTAAAATCATATTGGTCCTTTAAATTTCCTAAACAGATTGTATAGCGTACTTGTTGGAGGAAAAAAATCAGATTTTGTACATGTATTCAAATTTGGTGCTGCATGTTGATTATCCTTATTGGAGAATTACACTTCAGTTGATTGCAGAATAAACAGGACCATATATTTCAGCTAATAAGATATATTGTCCTAGCCATGGTTGTATGGAGAACATGTAAACAGCCTTATGTTTATAGTGGTATTTCTTAACAATTAAAAAATTCAACTCATATTAGTAGGTATCTCATAATTTCAGTAGCATTTTCCCCTTTATTTGAAAATTTAATTTTTCTAATATTGTGCTTTGGTAATGTGAATACATTCGAGCAACGTCAGCACAGATCAATGGGGTTTAAAAACTGGTGAATCTGTACCTTTAGGGACAGGGATTAGAACATTCACAAATGCTTTTGACAGTGGGGTGTAGGGTAGGATGGAGATTGGTTTGAGAAACTTTAGTTCAAGAAAAGCTGATGAACTTTGAGAGGAGATTAATTTATAATAAAAAGAAGTGTTGTCTAAGCTGAAATCCTTTGGGAAAATGGAAATATGGCAATATTTAGGATTTTTTTTCAAATGAACTGGTACTCCCTGTACACAGCAAAGGGAATAATGATAATAAAATCATCATCAGTGAGGATGTTGAAATCCAGCCCCTGTTTTCTTAATGTAACAAATTTGTTGATGAGAGCTTATTTCTCATATTTATTGAGTGTATCCTGGTGCAGGGCACAAAGCTAACTTTTATGCTCATTTGTAATAGTTCTTCTTAGCTTAGGTGTGCAGGTACAGCTGTTACACATCCCACTTTACTTGGTTTCTGAGTGTATTCCTATTTATTAATGTACTGCTCCAATTCTTTTAAAGAAGTAGAGCATAAAGAATAATAAACATTATTATTTTAGCCCTGCACCCATATACACACACATAAACACAAACTGGATGATATTTTTCACTTTGGGGAAGTGAAAATTAGGACATGGATTGTTGAAAAATTAGAGACCATTCTTTTAGAGTATTCTATAATCTCCTCTCTGCTCTATTCTTAGAATGTGCCAAGGTTAAAATTGTTTGCTATTAACACCGTCATACCATCGGTATCATTTTCTTGGGATCAAAGAATGTTAAAGCCAGCAGGACCCAAGAGATAAATTTCCTTAGTCCTAAGATTCCATTGGGTAACTCCCTGCAAATACTATTTGATTAAATTCGTTCAAAGTATAGATTTGGTTAAAGAGGGAAATGTTGGAGGGAAATTATACTGCAGCCACTTTCTCATTAAGAATGAAAAGGTGAGTGTGTAAAATTCCACTTTTTCAATCAGTGTTAATTTTCTAAAAGAACTCATGGTGTTAATAATTTAGTGCTGTGCTTACAAACTTCAAACCTATTGATTTTAATTGGAGTTCCACATGAAGAAGGAAGATAGACAGTGAGAAAATCAATTTTGTTTTAATCCAGTGCATTTTAATAAGTGTGTTGAAGATTGACCATAACATTATCCATGATAGTTCAATATTTGCTATAAGAAGCCTCTGCCTTAGATATCCAAAGGTGTTTATTTCTGAAAGTGCTAGAATGACATCCTTTAATCTTGCCTCCAGTATAGATAGCATAAAATGAGGCTCTCAGTGTCCATCATGTTAAAGTGCCCTATGTGGGTTTAATTAAATAATGGCCTGTTTTATCATTTATTTGTTAGCAGAATCTTTGTCTTCCTCTCATTGTATGGCCTTGTCCCCCTTCCCAAATGAATATTTCATGGTTAGAGCTTGTTATCAATCCCAGGCATATTTATATAACATTCTGTCTAGTTAGTAATAATCCCTTTAATTTTAATCTTAATGCTTATGGTTAAACCTGAACCTTGATTGAATTGTGCATTTCTATATGTGTTCAGCCCAACTAAATTAAAAGAAATGTTGAGCAGAGTGATACACAGACTGTGGCTCTTTGAGGCCTCTAATCTTTGCGTTCGTGTATGACATCATGCGAGACTCTCTAGGACATACAGTAGTCATGTGGCTCTGTTTAATAGTGATTACAGATGTGCTTCCAGAATCAGATTTGCATATGCCACTGATGTGCATCCTTGTGTGTATAGTTCCTACCAACTCTCCTTTGAGTATAGCTCCATATTATTTCAAGAATTGCTATTTTGGGACTTCCCTGGTGGCACAGTGGTTAAGAATCCGCCTGCCAATGCAGGTGGCATGGGTTCAATCCCTGGTCTAGGAAGATCCCACGTCATGGAGCAACTAAGCCACAACTACTGAGCCTGTGCTCTAGAGCCCACAAGCCATGACTATTGAGCCTGTGTGCCACTACTAGTGAAGCCCGCGTGCCTAGAGCTCATGCTCCACAACAAGAGAAGCCACCATACTGAGAAGCCCGCGCACAGCAACAAAGAGTAGCCCCCACTCACCATAGCTAGAGAAAGCCCACGTGCAGCAATGAAGACCCAACGCAGCCAATAAATAAATTTTTTTAAAAAAAGAATTGCTATTTTGCAACCCAAAGAACTCCTCAGTAGAAAGGAAAAAAACTCAAATTTGTCACTTTGGAAAGTTTTTATTATGTCAATCTTGTGAGAATGGGAATTGACTTAGAACCTCAGACCTGTTTTAACATCCTTCAGTTTATTGAATGAAATCTTACTTGTACCAGAAGTCGGAACTCAAATTGCAATGGAAGGATAACCTCATGCCAAAGATTTCATCTTAGGAGGGCCCCCAGGTAAGCACCCTAAAAACATTCAAGAGCCACAATATACGAAGTACTGCACTAGGTGCTGTGAGGATACCTGGTGCTTAGACAGAGCCCCATCATTAACAAGCTTACTCAGAAAATATTATATAAAGGTCATGGCAATGAAAGAGAATGCAAAGAAGATGAAATGCATGCAGTAATGGTGGCTCAAACAAAGGGCTGTGGTAGGGCAGAGGGTGAAACAATTGATTCTGTTTGGGTGATCAGGTTCCCCTGGGGAGTTTGGAAAGTGGTTATTTGTTTGTTTGTTTGTTTGTTTTAATTAAAGATGAGGATTTCCAAAGGAGAGGAGGGTATTGTTGACTGCTAAAATGGCATGGCTCAAAGGCTCAAATGTAAGAAAGTAGAATTGTTACCTGATGGAGTATTGCATTTAAGTTTGTATGTCTGAGCTACTACTGAGTGAAGCATTGGGTTTGAGATACAGTAAGATGTCCCTGAAATTTTCCCTTGGGCATTTAGTTTTGTTGGATGTTCTAGTTCTGTATATGAGCAAATATAACTGCATTAGTTTCTGCATGCCACTTTACTTTCTGAATGAATTTACTTTACAATTAAAAGAGAGGAGGACTAATATAACCTTAGGTCCTGTATGAGCTGAACTCCTGACTCCCCTTGACTTCCTTGGAGCAGTCACTCACATATAATGAGGCATGGCCAGTGTGAGGGGCAAGAGATCAGTCTGGAGAGTAGTTCACTCTGCTACTCTTTATCCATCCATCCTTGGCTTCTGAGCCTGCTTCATTATAGTATCAGACAGTTGGAATTTGAATGCAGCCTGCTAGTAATTTTGAATTTCTTACTGGAACAATGGGATAGTATATACTTTTCATTTGAGCCATTGTATACCACTGTAGAGCTGGCCACATGGCCCATGCCAATTCATCCCTTATCTTAATGATTCCTTCAAAACTAGAGCTGGCAACTGCTAGTGATAGAAGGAGGAGAACAAAGTGATTTGGTTTCTAATGCTTCACCAATACACAGTGTCAGAACAGTAAGGGACTCAGTTTACTGAGCCCACCTTTCTCCCTCATTATGCAGATGGTGAAGCCGACATTTAATCGCTGATTTCTTGTAATTTCCAGGATAAGCAAAATTATGGCAATTTTGCCTGACCTCTGTGCTCTTAACCTCTGTAATACTTATAAGAAACCAGACCTCCTTTCTTCCTTTGGAATGGGTGTAAGGTCAGAGAGAAATGAGCTAAATGATACAATGGAATCTGCATCCAGCATTTATTGTGATGATAGCCTTGACTTTTGGTTATTGAATTAAGAATGTGATTGTTTGCAGGATGTTCCCTTCTCTTTACCTATGGATATAATTAGAGGTTTAAGGAAACTTTAACTCCCAGAGAGTTAGTCAAAAAGACAAAATTATTTCCTTTAATTTAAGAGGTCTTAGATTCAAAGATGATTTACCTGGCTGAACAAAATACTCTGACATTTCTACTCTCAATTAAAATAATAGGAATTTAAAGATCTGGGAAATGGAGTTAATGAAAGTGCTGCCTGTTATAACTTCGTTTCTTGCTTGAGGATTTCTCAGATGGGGAAGTTATAATTAAATTTCTCCTCATTCTTTCTGTAGTTCAGGTTTCTTGAGAAAAATGTGGCATGTGGTAAAATGACAATAGAATCAAAGAAATGTTTCGTTCTTCTTTACCCTATTCTACATTGAACTGTCTTACAAACATATGTAAAGAACTGCATTCTTCACATCCCAGAATGTGTCCCGCTTACTTCATTGTTCTTTTCCTCTGATCTGAGCTGGGGTAAAAAGAAGAATGCAAGTTAGGAGGCAAAGGAAGCTCTTCTCTTATCCTCTCTTGAGTAGGAGGAATTAAGATGAAGGAATATTATCAATTATTCTTTTGTTCTTAAAGATGAAGTAGACTCAAAATTATTAATCAGGAGAAACTCTTCAAACTGCTATGTTATTCATACAGCTATGTCAAAATCTTTTGTAATAATTTTAACAATGTTATCCTTTACTAAAATATTTGCATTCTAAGTATTTTTGCTAATGAGGTATATTTAAAAACAGGAATAATAAAATAAAGGGAAGATGAAAAAGTACTTATACATTTAATTTTATTTCTGCTTTACGAATACATTTTTCTTGTTGCTGTGCACAGTATTGCTGAAAGTTTAAATTGTTGCCTTAATAATACAAAATAATATTGTGTGAGACCTTTGACTTTATGCTTTGCTATTAAGACCAAGGCTGCCTTATTGCTGCCTCATCCATCTCAAAACTGCCTTTAAGTGGGTAAGTAAAGACAAAGACTCAACTGTGAGTTTATAAAATGCTGTCTGATGACCACAAGGAAGCCCAGGGTTGTTTTAACTGTATCTCTGACTACATTTGATTTATGTCATTATATATATATAATTGAACAAAATTTGACTTCTATTTTATGTTGCAAAAGCAAGTTATAATTACTTTTGAGAGATGTGAGTATTCCATAAAAATAGGTTAACTGACAACATTTTCTTTATGTACTTAAGTATTTTGAGCTCTCACATACATGGAAATAAAAAAAAACTCAAACAACTGACCACCTCAAGAGAGTTGACTTTGAGGCCAGTTCTTCTAGTTTAATTTCAAATGCATACAGACATACTTAATTTTTATCTTAGTTCTTTTTCTGTTATATGCAAAATGTAGTAAAGCTAAATATCTTACTTCAGGAATATAAATTGTATGATCTATTCATGATGGAAAATACTTTTGGTTTTATAGCAAAAGAGTATAGTTTAGGTTACAAATTAATCCAAGCTGTAGTGAAAGAACCTTAGACTTAAGAGTCAGAAGACGTGGGTTCAAGTTTGAGCTTTTCCACTAGTTAACTACCTTAGATCATTGAACAATTTATAACCTCTCTAGACTACACTTTTCCCTGTAAAAATACATTTTGCATCAATCTAAATTCCTTTCATCTTGCTAAATTCATTCCTTGCTAAAGTCCTATTCATCTCAGAGATTCTATAATTATTTTAATTCCAGGATTTCTGTTTCCCTTTTTAACCTCTCCCAGTATCTACCATCATTTTGACATAAATGGCCTTAAATTTCGTAGGTTCTGTTTGGTGATTTTAACCTAGGACACAGCAGGCATACAATAAATGCTTGCTGCTCACGGTGGTGATAAGGAGTTGTATTCAATGACCATTTCCTTCCAGCTCTAAAAGCCTATGATTGTTATGGTTCTATTCAGAGAGAAATCAATTGTGCTTAGATCATATATGGCACTTTAAGAAGACAGATAGTGTCCTGTGGTACTGAACTCAAATAGTGCTAAGGGGTAAGATGGCTGTTGATTTTTAGTCTTTCCCTTTCTTATGGCAATATCTTAATTAGGAATCACGCAACAAACTTTTGAGGCAGTATTCATAGGGCAATTGAAAAATCTTAATGTAATCATAATAAAACAAATTGAATTTGAGGCTTATGGAACTGCTAGAGAAAGGCTTATATTTCTATGCATTCTAAATTGTTAAATGGCATGTAATAGTATAGAAGTGGAAGTAATGTATAAAAATATTTCTTCTTTACCTTAGGGGAAGTAATCTGAGCAATTTAAAGAGGTAGCTAACTGGGTGTATCTCTAGTTTTTAGTACATTATAAAGCTAATGTTTTTAGTTACTCTCTGTGATTGTCAGGGCATCCTGAGTTCATTGCAGATCGTTTCTGGTTGTTACCACTTGAGAGGCTGAAATGAGTAAGAGATATTCCTTTCTAAGCCTTGAGAGCATTAGTGCATTCTCTGCTCCTAATTTTCTGTGTACCCCTCCTCATTAGTGAGTCACTGATAGGCCTATACACAGATCATACTTTGTAAAGTGCAACAAGTATTTTATAGTCAAGGGCCCTCACAGTATGGATTTTACTAAGGTTGGAGGCAAGTGCAAAACCTAGTTTGAGGTCAGCCTTGCTTACTTTGGTTCTTGGTTTTTGAAGGTTCTTTCGTCTGAACTCAACCGTTCCTGGTCAAAACCCCTGAGAAATCTATCTTCTTTCTCCTGAATCTATTGTATTTTCACTTTCAGTTCCAAACTAGAGGGCTTACGTAGCTACCTCAGATTCAAAGAAACTAGATTCTTTATCTTTGTTTCTTTCTCACCTTTGGCTTTCTATGTCTTCATACTGCTGGAACCCTAAGACTAATTCTAATTTTGCCTACAATTTTCTTGTTTCTTTTAATACCCTATTCCTAATGTCCCCTGATGGGGTTCAGGACACACTAACCCCAAAATACAGCACCTTGACATGTTGAATATTTTAAGCTGAAGGAGTTTGAGAAAGACTTCCCCCCTGCCACCACTGCTACCTTGAAGCAAGTCATAAAACCCTCCTTTGAGAGATGCTTTCGCTATACCCAGAGGAAAGGAGCATCCTTATCTCTAAAGACAAGGGGATGCCAAAAAGAATTGGAACAAACAGATGTTGCAAAGTTTCCCACAGTTTGTTGTATTTAGCTCATACCCTTTGCCCAATCACTGTTTCCGTGACGTGCCACTCTTCATCAAACAACATAAAAACACACAAGTTTAACCATTTCTTTCAGTCTTCATTTCCTTATGGAGGTTCCAGTATCATGTAAAACTTTTATTAAATCACATTCTTTTCTTCTATTCATCTGTCTTAGCTTAAGTTTCAAACCTAGCCAGAGACCCTAAGAGGGTTGAGGAAAATTTTTTTGGCCCCTACACCACCCTCTACAGTTTGTACCCATTTTCTACAAGCTAACTAGACCTAAACTTTTACTCTTTGTCAATGTTGACTGTTAACTCAAAATGATCACCAATTAAATCTTATTAGATACCCTATTATTACGTAGAATATATGGGTAAAAATTGTTCAAGAATACATACACAGGAAGTATGGGATATGTTGCATGTGTTTTGGTAAATATTATATTTATAGTCTTATTTGCAGTGTTCTTAGAAGAAGCATAGCAAACTTAATTTTTAAAATATAGGTATATATATGTAAATACAAAAGTCCTCTTGGTTTTATTTTAATCTCCAAGATGTCCACTTTTAGTGTGCAGAGTTAGAAGAGAGCCACATGCTTCCCTGGGAAAAATAGGGGTACTGAGTTCCCTATAATGAAAGATACAAATTTCAGATCTGTCTGTCCACCGGTGGATCCTAAATGCTGATTTTAAGACTGGTGCCAAAATGACTATAAAGAAAATAGTTTGGAGTGCTTTTTTTAAAAAAAAAATACTGGTTCCTGGGCCCTAGTATCAGAGATTCTGAATCAGTAGTTTCGGGATGAGGCCTACATATCTGCATTTTAAAAGTTGTACTGGTGATTCTAATGTGTAGACAGGACTAGAGAGCACTTAGAAAGTCTTTTAGAGAGTTCTTCCAGCCCTCTAATTCTGTGATTTAAGTATACAAGAAACCTTCTTCCATCTCCCCTGACTTTCCTTTTTTTCTCTTTTTTAAAAATTAGAGTTGATTTACAATATTATATTAGTTTCAGGTGTACAACATAGTGATTCAATATTTTTATAGACTATACTCCATTTAAAGTTATTACAAAATAATGGCTATAATTGCCTGTACTATATAATATATCCTTGTTGCTTATACATAGTAGTTTGTACCTCTTAATCCCGTACCCTTATCTTGCCCCTCCCCAACCCCTCTCCCCACTGGTAACCACTAGTTTGTTCTCTATATCTGTGAGTCTGTTTCTGTTTTGTTATGTATATTTATTTGTTTTATATTTTATATTTCACATATAAGTAATAACACACACTATTCATCTTTCTCTGAGATATTTCACTAAGCATTATACCCTCCAGGTCCATCCATGTTGTTGCAAATGGCAAAACTTCATTCTTTTTGATGGCTGAGTAATATTCCATTGTATACATATACCACATCTTCTTTATCCATTCATCTATTGATGGACACTTGGGCTGTTTCCATATTTTGGCTATTTTAAATAAAGCTGCTCTGAACTTTGGGGTATATATATCTTTTTGAATTAATGTTTTCATTATCTTTGGATATATACCCAGGAGTGGGATTGCTATATCATATGGTAGTTCTATTTTTAGTTTTTTGAAGAACATCCATACTGTTTGCCATAGTGGCTGCACCAATTTGCATTCCCACCAACACTGTACAAGGGTTCCATTTTCGCAACATCCTCGCCAACATTTGTCATTTGTGGTCTTTTTGATGATAGCCATTCTGACAGGTGTGAGGTAGTATCTCATTGTGGTTTTGATTTGCATTTCCCAGATGCTTAGTGATGTTGAGCATCTTTTCATGTGCCTGTTGGCCATCTATATGTCTTCTTTGGGGAAATGTATATGCAGATCCTCTCCCCATTTTTAAATCAGATTCTTTGTTTTTTTGATGTTGAGTTGATGAGCTGTTTATATATTTTAAATATTAACCCCTTATCTGGTATATCATTTACAAATATTTTCTCCCACTCAGTGGATTGCCTTTTTGTTTTGTTGATGGTTTCCTTTGCTGTGCTAAAGCTTTTAAATTTAATTACACCCCATTTGTTTATTTTTGCTTTTATTGCCTTTGCCTAAGGAGACAGATCTAAAAAAGTATTGCTACAACTTATGTTAAAGAGTGATCTGCTATGTTTTCTTCTGGGAGTTTTATAGTTTCCAGTCTTACATTTAGGTATTTAATCCATTTCAAGTTTATTTTTGTATGTGGTGTCAGAAAAATGTTCTAATTTCATTCTTTTACATGTAGCTGTCCAATTTTCCCAGCACCACTCATTGAAAAGTCTATCTTTTCTCCATTGTATATTTTTGCCTCATGTGTCATAGATTAATTGACCATAAATGTGTGGGTTTATTTCTGGGCCCTCTATTCTGTTCCATTGATGTCTATGTCTGTTTTTGTGCCAGTACCATACTGTTTTGATTATTATAGATTTGTAGTACAGTCTGAAGTCAGGGAGCATGATACCTCCAGCTTCGCTCTTTTTTCTAAAGATTGTTTTGGCTATTCAGGATCTTTCGTGGTTCCATATAAATTTTAGGATTATTTGCTCTGGTTCTATAAAAAAGAATCATGGATATTTTGATAGGGATTGCATTAAATCTGTAGATTGCTTTGGGTAATATAGATAGTTTAACAATATCAGTTCTTCCAGTCCATGAACACAGGATATCTTTCCATTTCTTTGTATCATCTTCAGTTTCCTTTATCAATATTTTATAGTTTTCAGAGTATAGGAGTTTCACCTCCTGGGTTAAATTTATTGCTAGGTATTTTATTCTTTTTGATGTGATTTTAAATTGTATTCTTTTTAAATTTCTTTCTTTGATAGTTCATTAGTAGTGTATAGAAAGCAACAGATTTCTGTATATAATCTTGTATCCTGTAACTTTACTGTGCTTTTTTTTTGGTGGCAACTTAAGGGTTTTCTACATAAAGTATCATGTCATCTGCAAATATTGTAGTAACAGTTTTACTTCTTTCCTTCTGATTTAGATACATTTTACTTCTTTTTCTTATCTAATTGCTATGGCTAGGACTTCCAATACTATGTTAGATAGAAGTGGTGAGAGTGGGCATCCTAGTCTTGTTCTTTATTTTAGAGGAAAGATTTTCAGATTTTTGCCATTGAGTATGATTTTAACTGGGTTTGTCATAAATGACCTTTATTATGTTGAAATGTATTCCTTCTGTACCAACTTTGATTAGAGTTTTTATCATGAATGGATGCTGAACTTTGTCAAAAGCTTTTTCTTCATCTATTGAGATGATCATGTGATTTTTATCCTTACTATTGTTAACATGGTATATTACAGTGATTGATTTGTGAATATGGAACCAATCTTGCATCCCTGGAATAAATCTCACTTGATCATGATGTATGATCCTTTTAAAATATTGTTGTATCTGGTTTGCTAATATTTTGTTGAGGATTTTTAAATCTATATTCATCAAAGATATTGGCCTGAAATTTTCTTTTCTTGTAGTGTTTTTGTCTGGTAGTGGTGACCTTGTAGAATGAATTTGGGAGTGTTCCATACTCTTGAACTTTTTGGAATAGTTTGCGAAGGATAGGTATTAGCTCTTCTTTATATGTTTGGTAGAATTTCCCCGTGAAGCCATCCAGCCCTGGATTTTTGTTTGCTGGGGTTTCTTGTTGTTGTTAAAAATTCAGTTTCACTAGTAGTGATCAGTCTGTAAATTGTCTGTTTCTTCTTAATTCAGTCTTTGTCAGTTGCATGTTTCTAAAAATTTGTCCATTTCTTCTAGGTATCCAATTTATTGGCATATAACTGTTTGTAGTACTCTCTTATGCTTTTCTTGTATCTCTGCAGTATCACTTGTAATTTCTCCTCTTTCATTTCTTATTTTGTTTTGGGAGGGGTCCTCTTTTCTTCTTGGTGAGCCTATCTAGAGGTTTATCAGTTTTGTTTATCTTTTCAAAAAACAGGTCTTGGTTTCATTGATTTTTTTTCTGTTGCTCTTTAGTCTCTATTTCTTCTCTGATCTTTATTATTTCCTCCCTTCTGCTGACTTTCATCTTTGTTCTTTTTCTGTTCCTTTAGATGTTAGGTTAGGCTGTTTGAGATTTTTCTTTTTTCTTGAGGAAGGCCTGTATCACTATAAACTTCCCTCCTAGAACTACATTTTCTGCTTCCTATAGATTTTTGAAAGTTGTGTTTCAATTTTCATTTGTATTGAGATATTTTCTGATTTCCTCTTTGATTTCTTCATTGACCCATTGGTCTTTTAGTAGCATATTGTTTAGTCTTCACCTGTTTGTGCTTTTCCCATTTTTCTTTTGTAATTGATTCCTAGTTTCATACTGTTGTGGTTGGAAAAAAATGCTTAATGTAATTTCTAGTCTCTTAAATGTGTTGAGACTTGTTTTGTGGCCTATCTTGTGATCTCTCCTGGAGAACATTCTTGTGCACTTGAAAGGAATGTGTATTCTGCTGTTTGGGGATGGAATGTCCTGTAAGTCAATATCTATGAATTTCAACTCATCTATTGAGTAATTTAAGACTATTGTTACCTTATTGATTTTTTTTGTCTGGGTGATCTGTCCATTGATGTAAGTGGGGTGTTAAAAGTTCCCTACTATTGTTGTATTACTGTCAATTTCTCCCTTTAAGTCTGTTAATATTTGCTTTATATATTTAGGTTCGTTGCACTGATCCATTTATTGTTATATAATATCCTTTTTTGTCTTTTGTTGTAGCCTTTGTTTTAAAGTCTATTTGTCTGATATGAGTATTGCTACCCCCACTTTCTTGTCACTTCCATTTGGATGAAATATCTTTTTCCATCCTCTCACTTTCAGTCTGTGTGTGTCTTTAGCTCTGAAGTGAGTCTGTTGTACAGCATACATGAGTCTTGTTATTTTATCCAATCAGCCACTCTATGTCTTTTGTTTTTATTGGAATATAGTTGATTTACAATGTTGTGTTAGTTTTTGCTGTGCAGCAAACCGAATCAGTTATACATAAACATATATCCACTCTTTTTAGATTCTTGTTCCATATAGCTCATTACAGAGTATTGAGAAGAGTTTCCTGTGCTATACAGTAGGTATCCTATGTCTTTTGAATGGAGAATTTAGTCCATTGACATTTAAAGTTATTACTGATAGGTATGTACTTATTTCTATTTTATTACTTGTTTTCCAGTTGTTTTTGTATTTCTCTGTTCATTTCTTCTTTTTCTTCCCTTCTGGTTTGATGATTTTCTTTAGTGGTATGTGTGTGTTCCTTTCTTTTTAGTTTTTTTTTGTGTCTGTGGTAGGTTTTTGAAAAATTTTTATTTATTTGTTTATTATTTATTTATTGGCTACATTGGGTCTTTGTTGCAGCACATGGGCTTTCTCTAGTTGCGGTGAGCGGGGGCTGCTCTTCATTGTGGTGTGCGGGCTCCTCATCGTGGTGGCTTCTCTTGTTGTGGAGCATGGGCTCTAGGCACATGGGCTTTAGTAGTTGTGGCACACTGGCTTAATAGTTGTGGCTCATGGACTCTAGAGTGCAGGCTCAATGGTTGTGGTGCATGGGCTTAGTTGCTCTGTGGCATGTGGGATCTTCCTGGAACAGGGATTGAACCCATGTCCCCTGCATTGGCAGGTGGATTCTTAACCACTGCACCACCTAGGAAGTTCCTTTGGTAGGTTTTTGATTTGTGGTTATCTTTGGGTTTCTATATTTTGATCTATAACTATATCTACTTGTTTTAAACTGGTAGTCATTTAAGTTCAATCACATTCTAAAAGATCTACATTTTTTAGTCCTTTCCCCCACATTTTGTGTTTTTGATGACATAGTTTACATCTTCCTGTTTGTCTCTTACCTTTTTATTGTTGTACTTGATTTTACAATTTTTGTCTTTTAATCTTAGTACTAGTTTACTTAAGTGATTGGTCCACATCCTTTACTATATATTTTCCTTTGCTAGTAGGATTTTTCCTTTCCTATAAACTCTTACTTGTAGCCTTTTCTTTTTCATTTAAATAAAACCCTTTAATGCTTCTTCTAAGTCAGTTTACTATTGATGAACTCTTTCAGTTTTTGGTTGTCTGAGAAGTTCTTTATCTCTCCTTTAATTCTGAATGATAGCCTTGCTGGGTGGTATATCTGAGGTTGTAGGTTTTTCCCTTTCAGCACTTTAAATACCTTATGGCCTGCAAAATTTCTGCAGAAAAATCAGCTGTTAACCTTATGGGGGTTCTGTTGTATGTGACTTTATTTTTCTCTTGCTGACTTTAGAATTCTGTCTTTAATTTTTGCCATTTTAAGTCTGATATGTCTTTGTCTAATTCTCTTTGGGTTTTTCTTGTTTGGGACTCTCTGTGCTTCCTGTACCTGGAAATCTATTGCTGTCTTCAGCTTAGGGAAATTTTCATCCATAATTTCATCAAATACATTTTCTACCCCCTTTCTCTCTCTGTTCTCCTTCTGGGTCCCCTACAGTGCAAATGTTAGTATGCTTGATGTTCTTTCATAAGTCCCTTAAACTATCCTCATTTTCAAAAATCTGTTTTTATTTTTGCTCTTCTGATTGCATGATTTCCATTATTTTATCTTCCAAGTCACTTAGGCATTCTTCTGTATCACTTAATCTTCTGTTAATTCCCTCTAGTGTATTTTTCATTTCATTTATTATATTCTTCAGCTCTGACTGGTTCATTTTTATATTTTCTAGTTCCTTGTTAAAATTCTCACTGTGTTCACCTATTCTTTCCCCAAGTTTAGTTAGTATTCTTATTACTAATGCTTTGAATCCTTTATCTGGTAAATTATTTATCTTTGTTTCATTAGGATCTTCTCAGGTTTTTTTCTTGTTCTTCCATTTGAAACATGTTCTTCTGTCTCCTCATTTTGTTTAACTTTCTCTGTCTCTATACAGTTAGGTGAAAGAGTTACTTATCTCACACTTCTGTGGAAGCATCCCTATGCAGCCTACATGTGCTGAGTGGCTTTGGTAGGAGAGCTGAATCTGACGTGAGCAGGAGTCACATCTTCCCCCAGGATGTGCTGGCAGCTATCACCTTGGTATAAGGTGGGGATGGAGATGGAGGGGCTAGAGCCAGAGCCAGGGCTTCTCCTATGTTTAGTGACCATCACCACCCCATTGGGGGCAGAGTTGGTGCCCAAGGTACTGAAGCAGAGACTCTGAGGTTCAGGTCCAAGCTGGTTCCATTCTCTCTAAGTGTGTACACCACCCCACCCCCTTGGCAATAGCACCTCTGCCCTAGTGGAGAGCAGCACTGGCACAACAGGGACTAGAGGGGACCTATAGGACAGGCCAGGGTACATGCTGGGACAGTCACAGCAAGTTATTCAGAGCCCCAGGCAATTTTCAATCTGCTGCTTTCTTGTGTGCATGCTGGTAATGGCTGCCTTCCCCGTGTTCAGAGGCAGGGTTGGGTCCTCAGCAGCTCTATTCTCTCTAAGTGTGAACACTCTGTTTGGCAGCAGCAATATTTGTGGCAATGGAGAGCTGCACCAGAGCAAGAGAGGTTGGAGTGGGCACCCGGTGCAGGCTGGAGAGCAGGCTGTGGCAGTTGCGGGAAACCAGCCAGAGTCTCTGGTAGTTTTCAGTCTGTTTTCTCCTCCTTGTTCCCTGGGAGCACGCAAGTGTGTGTGTGCTCTTCATGAGTGGAGTGTCAGTTTCTTACACCCCTCTGGTAAGTCCCACTGTTGGCCCAACATGTGGCTTGAACCCATCATTTCCTCAGGGAGGATCCCTGAGGCCATGATATCCCCCTCCTCTTGTGTGTCCCCTACTAGGGGCACTTGTCCCGAACAGATCATTTTTCCTCCCTTCCTGCCCAACTCTGTGCAATTCTTTCTTGATAGCTTTGGTTGTAGAAGAGCCTTTATGTCAGTCTCCAGGTTGTTTTCAGTGAGAGTTGCTTCACATGTAGGTATATTTTGATGTGTTTGTGGAAGGAGGTGAGCTCAGCATCCTCCTACTCTACCACTTTATCTCCTTCCCATCTGCCCCTGACTTTCCACAGGAGACAAGTAAGATGATCATCCTACATTTTTCCCTTTTGGACTTCCTAAAAGTATTTCCATACTAAAAGGTTGTTGTTATCACTGTTGTTTTAGTGGTGATGATACTGTCTATCTAAGACTTAAATTTGTAATAATGTACCTATAACTGAAGAGTCCAAATCCAAGCGAAGGACAGGTGATAAAGGTCAAGGAATATTGAGAGTGTCCTGAGGTAGATCTCTGATGTTTTCATTTTCACAGACCCATTTCCATATAGCGTGTATGAATCATCTACCATTAGTTGTAAATCAATGTGACATTAATTTAGCTATTCATCGTTTTTTGCTGCTGCAGAACTTAGAGCTACTTCCTGGGCTATGGCTTTGAGAAGGCAATGCAAACACAGATATAGCAGTAAACTAATTTTGTAATAGAGATAGAAGGATTTAGAAATTTTAATATTCTTAAAAGAATATTTGATTTGAGTTGAGAGGGAGCTGACTTGACTGGATTTTCTTAGAGGCTCTAAAGAAGAGTGAAGGTGAGTGGGCAAGCCAGTGTCTTTATAAAGGTGGTTTTAAAATTGCATTGCTTGGAGTATTTACCATTTATTTACTTTACTTTTGCCCTTGAATGAAAAACCAAAAGGGAATAGGTCTTAATAAAGACTTAGGATACTTTGGTTTAAGAAGCTGGCGACGTGCTGAATGGGGAGATAGAACTTAGCTATTATCTACCCAAGATTCAGGAAGTCAGGGAGGTGAGGTTTTACTAGTGAAAACTTGTTTTCAATATTCCCTCCACTCTGAAAACTGGGGTTTTGCATGAGAAGTTTTAGTCCCAAAATAAAAGATTGGCAAGTGCAAATGTTGTGTAAATGATGGATCTTTCTCTCTTTCCAACTTGGTATTCCTTGATTTAAAATCTTAAATTATATTGATGAGTTAGGATTCACTTCAGAGCATGTTTAAGATTCAAAATGTGACTTGATTTTTAAATCTTTAATTTACATAGTTTCAGGAACCCATTTATTATAGAAAGTAAGAACAGCTGTGTTCTCCCTAGGGTTGATTGTTTCAGTCAAATCCTTTTAAAACATGAATTAAGAAGATTAGGATTTAATATTTGTTTCTTCCAACAAAAAAATCTCATTATACAGTTAACATACCTTCTAGTCCAGAATGTGTTATCAGAAAGTACACAGTAAATACTATCTACTTTTTAGTCAATGGTATATTTATAACTTTTAGATTATCTTGTAGTTACATTAGGAAAACTGAAAGATTTACTCTTTTTATTTTTCCAAATTCACTGAATTTAGGACGTTATAGGGTGGCGAACCTATCACTGAGCTTATTTAGTGAGTGTTTTTGCCACAAGGTACTAGAAAACAAAAACCATCAGCAAAAGTAGGAAGAGGTAACTTGTGGGTTATCTATTATACTATGTGATAGTAATCATAATGTCTCGGTAAGAAATTAAGCACCAAATAAATCAATAATGATGGTATTCAAGTTTTGAAGAAAGTATTATAACAAAATGTTAGCATCAAAGAAACATTTGCAACCTACAGAAGTCTAAACTATTTTTCAAAGCCTATATGGGCAGCTGAAAATGTATTTGTCCCATGTGAGTACTAGAGGTTGGTGGGGATAACAAGCAGCTTGCCATATCAAAGAGACTATGGCATATATGGAAAGTGTCTTTTAGAAATGGAAAAAATCCAATCAAGGAGAATGGGGAAACTTATAAATTAAGCAGGTCATGTGCAAACTGTCTTTTAGGCTGCTTGAAAAGAGAAAAATTGGCGAAATTCTTTAAAATCTGTCATAAGTTTTTAAATTAATCAAAAGCAGGCAGTTTACTGGCTCTATTTGGTGATGATGGTGCAGCAAACTTGAAAGAAAAATATAAACTTTAATGATCTATTTGTCTAATAAAAGAAGATATGAGGGAACATGCTAACTGTATAATTTGTCTCCTGAAATTGATGACTAGGTTAAATTGTAATAAATGAACAGTTAATCTAGGTCCAATTTCTTTAATAAATTTATTTATTCATTTTATTTATTATATTTTTGGTTGTATTGGATATTGGTTCCTGCACATGGTCTTTCTCTAGTTGTGGTGAATGGGGGCTACTCTTTGTTGTGGTGCACAGGCTTCTCATTGTGGTGGCTTCTCTTGCTGTGGAGCATGGGTTCTAGGCATGTGGGCTTCAGTAGTTGCAGTGCACGGGCCTCAGTAGTTGTGGCAAGTGGGCTCAGTAGTTGTGCTTTGTGGGCTCTAGAGCACAGGCTCAGTAGTTGTAGTGCATGGGCTTAGTTGCTCCAAGGCATGTGGGCTCTTCTTGGACCAGGGCTTGAACCCATGTCCCCTGCGTTGGCAGGCGGATTCTTAACCACTGTACCACCAGGGAAGCCCTCTAGGTCCAATTAACAAATTATAGACAGTTCATCAGAACTATATAGCATCCTTGTATATTTTGAAGGAACTCAAAGTAAAGTTTTAGGTGTAAACTAGTAAAGTACTTAAGTGTAAATTAGATTGACATGTACCTACTGCTATATTTAAAATAAAATGCCTTTCCATGAAAAAATAAAAATAAATAAAAAATAATAAGTCAATAACATGCCCTTTTTGTGAGGTTTGAAAACCTTTTTTTTTCTACTTAATCAGTAGCATATATTCAGCAATATGAGTTTAAGTTAAAGGTTATCTTGTGGGAGTAAAATATGAATTCGAAATTGTGCACTATTAGATAAAGGATATTTCTGAATCAAGAAAGGACAGTGAGTTTATAAATCTAAGTCATGCCTATACATCTATTAACCTAGAAACTTATGCTTGATTCAGGTTTTGTTGTAGCAAAATATTGACTTATTCTGGATTCCCGCTGTGAGATGTGTTGTGGAAGTTCAACATATTACCATTTCTTTATGATTACTAGCAAGTGTGATAAAAGCATAGAATCTTATTTCAGCCATTGATGAGAACATTACATACAGATAGGTTCCCAAGTAAAGAAGAAAAAGAAGAGACTTGTAGATTCTTGGGTCTTTTGTGCTCTGTGTTGTTTATATGGTGGTTTAGAAGCATAGGTGCGGTGATTAGGATGTCCAAGTTGGAGAGAGAGGAGAGTTAAAAGGTAATATTTTGCTGGTGGAATGTAAGAATTTTAACAACTCACCTACCTGTAGCTTAGGTTAGGTATTCTTTCATTATCACTACCATTGCATGCATGTGCAAATTGTGTATAGTCAGCCACTTTATCCTAAAAAGAATCTGGCCCTTTGGCGTGCACCAGAGACAACATTTCCTACATGAGATTGTGGTAGCAGGATCAGCTAAGCCCACTTAGTGTGGGTAATCCAATAGAATATGGACTAGTTGGCTGTTTGAGATACAGTTGTTCTAACAAAGCACATGTGGAGAGTGAAGAGAGTTTGTGTATGTGTGTGTGTGTGTTTAAGCTTGGTATTGTCTTATGTGATTTATTTTCCTGCATTTAAAAATTTGATACAAAACATTTGTGCTCTTTCCTTTCTTTCTCTCCTCGCCCCCTTAGAATAATATAGCCGATCCAGAAGAATTGTTCACAAAATTAGAACGCATTGGGAAAGGCTCCTTTGGAGAAGTTTTCAAAGGGATTGATAACCGTACCCAGCAAGTGGTTGCTATTAAAATCATAGACCTCGAGGAAGCTGAAGATGAAATTGAAGACATTCAGCAAGAGATAACTGTTTTGAGTCAATGTGACAGCTCATATGTAACAAAATACTATGGATCATATTTAAAGGTAATGTGTGTGCTGCATTATTCAATTCATAAGGTATTTTCATTATAAGTATTTCTTTCTTAAGTTCTATTTTTTGAAAGGCAATGTCTTAAACTAGGAGTTGGCAGCCTTTGGCCTCCAGGCAGAATGCACCTCCATTTGTAGTGCCAAAATAGACTGTTTTTAGATTCAGCAGCTGTATCCTGAATGCATCCCAGGACTCAGCTACACCATTTTTTCACACCTGAACTTTTGGGTTGATGGAGGAGCAGAAAGGCAGCCGAGCCTTGAGACATATCCTTTGTCTGAAAAGAGCTTTCTCCCTGGGCTTTCACACATTATTCTCAATGGTCCAGTCTGTCTCAACCTCAGAATTGATGGCATGTGTAAGTATGTCACTTATTCCATTGAGTTATGGTGGTTATTTACACATCTCTCTCTCCCTCTAGGTTGTAAGCTTCTTGACGGCAAGCAGTTTAGTTCAACTTGTCTTGGTTTTCACATCACTTAGCACAGGGCATGGCACATCTTAAGCGCATGATAAGTATTTGCTGAAATGGAATTAAATAGAATAATATCTGTTGCCCCCACCAAAAAAAAAGTTGGATTTTTAGTTTCCAGCATTATGGAATTAGCAGACACCTAAAGTTCCAGCAGATGGAGTTATTACTGCATCACAGAATACTTTGGTGACTAAAACCCAAGAGTTCTTGGGTTCCAGAGTTAGAAAGTCAGGATTTGTGTCTATTGAAATATAAGCAACAAATAATTTAAAAAATCTAGCTTAGATTGCAGTTTAAATTATTTTAAAATTTTAAAAATGTATCCCCGTATTGATATTTTTATGAGGAAGGCAGTATTAATTAGGTCTTTGATTTTCAGGGCTTACAAGGGAGAAGGGTTTTTTTTATTTGTTTGTTTGTCTGTCTATCTCTAGGCCAAAAGGGTGTGTTTATAACCCATCAGGCTGTTGGCCTGCACAAAAATTAGTGCCATCTTTTATGTTGTGCTGATCACGTATACCCTAGGATAAACTATATTAGTTAATACTGATATAGAAATTCATCATCAATTTCCCTGGCTTTTTACAGAGCTTAACTTTTTTTGGCCATGCCATGCAGTTTGCAGTATTGAACCTACGCCTCTGGTGGCAGAAGCCCAGAGTCCTAACCACTGAACCACCAGGGAATTCCTGACAAAGCCTAATTTAATACTACATGAATTAGGTGACTGTGAAATTAATGCATAGTAGAATGAATCATTAAATAGCCAAACAGTCACTGTGTGTCATGCACTGTATTAGGTTATGGAGATGTAAAAGTGAACAGTTTCTGCCATTAAAGAGCTCACAGTCCCATATGGCACTAAAATGGTGTAGATTTTGTGATTCAATGTGTACAAGGTGTAGATGGAGCATAAATAAGCAAATGGTCACCTCTACCCTTTTTTTCCATGATGGTATGAAGGAAAGGCTTCCAGGAGGAGGTAATACTGCTGGTAACTCTTATCCAATATACTTTTAAGTGTTAGCCATTACTCTGTTTTACTGTCTACGTAATTACTTGATTCTTTTCACTTTGCTTTCATATTCTTTCCTAAAAAGTTTATTCAGTGGGTCAGGTTCCTTTTTAGGAATCCTACGAATGGTCATTCAATCTCAGTAGTTTTAGGTTCCCCTTCTAATTCCCATGGCAGGCATGGTTGTAGGCAGCGCAGGGAATTTGGTGGTGGTGGTGGTGATGTGTGTGTGTGTTTTGCTCATTCTGGTTTACTCTTTCTGCATTGAATCCTTGCAATTCCAGACCTACTCTAGAGCAAATCCGAACACTTGCTATTTTTAGGCACCTGTTCCAGATAAGCTACTTTTGGTGACTGACTTAAAATGTTAAATAAGCCCTATTTAAAATGCCATATTCTATATTATATTGAAAATGAGTACTGACATGGTATGGACTTTTATTGATTGCTTATAACCTTTCTTTATTCATATTCAATATTCTCAGGGAAAATGAATAACTCTGTATTATTTATTCCTAAGATTTCACATTTTAAAAAATTTCCCTCATAGTATACATGTACCAGTGACCCCCAAATACTTAATCTTTTAATAAATCAAACTGATAGTTTGTTTTCTCCAAATCTTGATTGTAGAATGTTCTTAGGCCAGTTAGTGATACAAAACCCTTATCCAAGATGTCTTCTTAAAGAATTAAACTGCACTATTTTTATCTCCTTTACCCATCAATAATTAAAGTACATGATGAGAAAGACTACTTTGAAGAACATATTATTTCGTGATAAAAATTGTAGAAATTCACAGATGGCTACTATTGATTATTTGTGTCTAGATTATTTGTACACATACACACATATCTCTATGTGGGTATACATATATACACACAAAGAGAAATGTCTTATGATTTTATAACTCTTTAATACCATTTATTTAAATTACTTTCTTAAATTGTTTATCTTCCATTTATATTAAAACATAGTGTGACTTTGCAGGCTTGCATTTTTTTTGAGCTAAAATCACATCAAATATAACAGGGTTCTGTTTAGTGCAGTCAATGTAACTCAAGGCTACATCCTCTAAGTACCATCAGAGAACTGCATCATCAATCGACTTATGTTCTTATTGTGGCCCGTCCTTCCATTTCAGATGACATGGGGAATTTTGTGAGTCAAGTTAATTGAGTAAAGTAGGTTACAGGTTCTTCTCAGGTTGTCCTAACACAGGACATAACCAAGACCTCACTGTAAGCTGGAGGAAAAGTTATTGCATTGGAGAGAAAATTATATGCTGTCTGAAACTGTATGTAGTTGTAGTGCTTTCCTTGAGACATGCAAAAATGTACTAGGTATTCATTTTGACTGAGCTCACTGTATAACTTCGTTTTTAAAAACAAGAGTAAAAACCAGACAAACACATCAGTATGACCACAGTATTTTCCTTTAATTTTAGTTCATTGCAGATTTTCTTAACAGACAAAGTTAGTCTTTATGACGAGTGCTAAAATAAGCAAACCCTTCCTTTCTGATCTCATAACATTAGAAGAATCTTTTATACTTTTTAAATATTTTTCTAGTTCGATGTAAATCTTAAAATGAAGCTCACTCATGCATTGAATAGAATTTGAATCATGCCTTTATTTGCTGCTGAAAATTGCCTTTAGATTTCTGTTTATGTTAAGGAAATATGCCCCCCCTCCACATACCACAACTACTGATATTTATTTTAAAAAAAGAATTGAATGATTGAAGTAAAATATTCCAAAATAGAGTCTATACAGTTTCCTTCTCATTTTTCCTGATACTTTTGCGTGTGCTTATTTCCAATGTATGGTGAATGTTTCTGAAATACTCTTTAATTTTTAAAATTTGTAGTTTTCTTATAAAACTTGAAGGAAATTGAAGAGGGAAACATTTCCTCCTTTTACAGTGGTTTTTTTTTTCTCAAAATAAGAATAGCTTTAAACTTCCTATACTATACCTCTAAGAAGCCCCATATTAGATTCAATTCAGCAGGTACTTATTTATTGGTTGCCTACTCTGTGCACTCTTCTCATTCTGCATATTCGCCCTGGTCAGTCTCATCTACTTTATTCTGACAATTTCTAAACTCATGTCTCTGGTTTCAGCATCTCTCCTTAGCCCCAGATAGGTATATCAAACTTGCCTCAAATCTCCCACTTACTTGTGGGTAGGTACATGAAGTGCAATAACCCAAAAATTGGGGAGTAGCATTTAAAGTGGATCTTGAGTATAATTTTGATAAGGGTTGGGATGTAAGGGTGGGGTATAGACAAGGCATTCTAGACTGGAAGAAAATGATTCCGAGGTGGTAAAGTATCTGGCAAGATGACCTCTACTATTCCTTGCAGTTCTATAAAATTTCACATTCTGCTTCTTTTTTATTGTGATATAATATATATCACAAAAGTTACCATTTTAACCACTTTAAATGTACAGTTCTGTGGCATTTCGTACACTCAAGTGATTGGGCAACCATCACTAGCATTCATCTCCAGAACTTTTTCATCTTCCTCAACTGAAACTCCATACCCATTAAACTATAACTCCTCATTCTCTCCTCACCATAGTCCTTGGTAACCACCATTCTGCTTTCTCTCTTTCTCTCTGTTTCCCTACCCTAGACTCCTCATCTAAGTGGAATCATACAACCTTTGCCCTTTGGTGACTGGTTTATTTTACTTACACATTGCTGGTTTATGTGGTCAGTGTTATGATTGGCTATTTGCTTCATAGACCAACCTATTTAATTCAACATGTCCCTGATCTATGCTCAATAATTATCTCACAAATATATAAATACATATAAAATGGGTATTTTAAATGTTTTTTAAAATGTTTTTCTATGAGCAAATGAATTCCAAGTTCCACAGTAACATTTCTCCCCCGTTTGGCCCAGCATCTGCATTAATGGCAAGCACTGGGGTTCAAAGGCCCCATGGGGTAATGGAGTTCATACTCCAGACACCAATGATTTGTTAAAACTAGACTACAACTTCTCCCCAGTAAACAGTATAACTCTGAAGTACTTACTCTTTTTTAAAATTTTTATTGGAGTATAGTTGATTTACAATGTTGTGTTAGTTTCAGGTGTACAGCAAAGTGAATCAGTTATATATATACATGTATCCACTTTTTTTTAGATTCTTTTCCCATATAGGCCATTACAGAGTATTGAGTGGCGTTCACTGTGCTATACAGTAGATCCTTATTAGTTATCTATTTTGTATATAGTAGTGTGTATGTGTCAATCTCAATCTCCCAATTTATCCCTCCCCCTCCTTACCCCCTGGTAACCGTAAGTTTTTTTTCTGTGTTTGTAACTATTTCTTGAAGTACTTACTCTTTAGGCATTCTGAATTTTGGAACGGAGAGCCATTTCGTAACCCCTAACTGACCACCCATATTGATGTAGGACTTTAAACTTAACTCCTCCAATCCATTGTTGAAACGTGTGGATCATTTTATAATTGGAAAAGTGGCATTTTTCCTTCAGGGACTTCGTACACTTAAATGTGCCAGATATATGGTTATGGTTTAGAGTCACTTGGCCCTTTTGGATTTGTAAACCCATATGTAGATATCATCTTAGCCTTTTAAATTATTTAAGAACAAACCAAACATACATATTTGCATTCTCCAACACAAACATCTTTTACCAGCAATCAGAGGTAGAAGTTGTAGTCCACCAAAAGAATACAAACACAGGGTCTAGGTTTTTTGGTTGGGTTTAGTTTGTGATTGGTGTTTTCATTAAGACCTGCGGCGGACAAGGACTGAGTAAGAGCCTGTGTGGGTTAAGCTTCCTTGAGTAGGGAGGAGTCCCGCCAGCTCGCCATTCCTGCCTGTGCCCACTCGGGCCTTGCTTCAGTTCCCCTGCCTGCCCCACGGTCTTCTGAATGTCCGGACCTATGACCATCCTCCAGCAAGGCTTGTTTGCAGAAGTGACAATCAGAAGGAAGCAGCCAGGAAAGCTATGAGGCAGCTCTGGTTCCCTGCCTGTTTCAGAAGAGTCCTAGTTCCACTGAGTAGCCCACTTGTGAAGAGGAACCCTTCTTTTCAGATCTGGAAGTTGCTTAGTCATAAGTTTAATGACATTGTAAGCTTTCTATGAATACTTTTTAGTGAAGAACAGACAGTTGGTAAGTTTCTGTTTTGAATCGGTACCCCTAAAAAAGGACACACATTGTTTTTAACTTGAAAACAGGTGCTTTCATTCATGCAGAACTGCAACACAGATAAACATGTTTTATAAGATCTTTTTGTTTTTCTTTGAAATGTCAGGTGAATGGGAAGCATTCTGCATTCATGAGGTAGAATGTAGTACTTATTAGAAACAAACCATGGCAAAAGAAAAATTTCTCTGAGAAACACTTTTTCTTCTGTAGAAAAAAGTATGAAGACACATTAGGTTCACAGTTCTCATGTTCTGAGTGCCTAATTTCTTCCTTCCTTCCTTCCATCCTTCCTTGGCTGCGTCAGGTCTTAGTTGCAGCATGAGGGATCTTTCGTTGTGGCACTCAGGCTTCTCTCTGGTTGTGGCATGCAGGTTCTTTCTCTCTAGTTTTGGTGTGTGGGGTGGTGCGTGGGCTTCTCTCCAGTTGTGGCGTTCGGGTTTTCTCTTCTGTCATTGTGGCACATGGGTTCCAGAGTGCGTGGGCCCTGTAGCTTGTGACACACAGGCTCTCTAGTTGAGTTGCGGAAGCTCAGTAGTTGTGGTGCACAGTCTTAGTTGCACTGCAGCATGTGGGATCTTAGTTCCCGGACCAGGGATCAAACCCATGTCCCCTGCATTGCAAGGCAGATTCTTTACCACTGGACCACCAGGGAAGTTCTCACTGAGCGCCTAATTTCTATACATGAAAATGAGTTACATGAACCACTCCTGGAACTCTTCTTCCCTCCCACTGTTATGGGGATTTATTTCCTCTCCTTCCTACTGTCTACACCACTCTTCCTCTCCTCAGTTCAAGCTGCCCTACTGTGACAGGAGAGAGTGGATGTCAAGATGGGCGGGGGACATTGTTCCTCTTTTCTCTTATACATCCTACATCATGTCAGCATCTCAATTTAAACTGAGCCTTCCCTCCCTGGCCCTTAACCCTAGGCCACTACCTATTCCCCGCACCACAGTGTCCCCTAAGCACTCATCATCATGTTATTGGAGTCCATTCTCTGCCATAATAAAGCCCCAGCCTCACGGAGACACTTGGAAATTTTGAATGGAACTCCTGAGTGCTTCCCAGGGATTTTAGCATTTGAGGACTACCGGCAGCAGCTTGAGAATCTTCATCCCACAGCTGGGACTGTAAAGGTGAGAAATGTGTTCCTGGCATCCCAAGTTGAAGCACGACACTGAATATATTTTTCCCCTAGAAACATTTTTATGGTATACATAGTAGTTTCTCTGGAATTCTTTCTGCTATACTATGGATACCTTTGTGTTAAATTGTCTTTTTGGAGGGGACTGCTCCAGGAACCTAGGCATTATTTTTATCGGAAAATGCTTGCTTTCCAAATTCCAAACACCTTACTTAAAAATGGACTTTGGGAACACAATCCATTCACAACTTGGCTATTTGCCAGTTTAGTAAAACCAACCATTCCACTTCCAGTCAGTTCTGTGACCCTATAAAAATTCAGAGACTACCACTCATGAAATGGTATGGAGAGAGAGATGTGTCCAGTATTTCAAACTGTAGCTGAAAGAAAAATGATTTAATGACTTATTCCAAATTTTATCTGATGTAGCTGAATGGTGTGTGTGTGTACACCTGTTTTGTAATTCAGATACATGTGTTCCCCCTATGAGCTCAATTTCCTCTTATACAACTTACAGTGAAGTTAATTCTACCTGGATTAATCATAATGCTTTTTAAGCTACACACTCCCTTTCTCTTATCCATTTACCTTGGCGGGGGGGGGGGGGGGGGCGGGGGGAGGTGGGGGTGGGTGGGACAGTGTTCTTTCTAGGTTCCATGTGTATGAAAAATGCCCATTAATCCTGGCTGATAAAAGTTGTAAAGTACATTAAAACAAAAGCCAGAAACTAAAATAAAGCACAATATCCAGTGTACTCAAACTCTAAATCACATGGGAAGCACCCAGAAAGCTGCATTCAAAATTTCTGCAAGTCTCCATTTACCTTCTCAGTCTTTAATGTAACTATCTTTTCCTTTCAATATCACCATTCAAGACAGTAATTTAAAGCTATGAGTTTTTTCTGGGTTTTATAAAAGTGGCTAACAGTTCAACAATAAGGAACAATAATGTGTTATTTATTTAGCTATATCATATGCTAAATAGGTTTCAGGGAGGGTTAAGACTCAGAACTTAACTTTCATTTGTAATATTCTATGGAAAGATATAGTCAGAGTTCCAAACAACTAATTTTAAACCTGTATTTTAGAACCAGTACATTAGTATGCCAGATTTAACATTTATGCTAGTATGTTATTTGGTTCAGGTTTATAATTATTAAACTATTTCATGTCTTTTACAGGGTTCAAAATTATGGATAATAATGGAATACCTGGGTGGTGGTTCAGCGCTGGATCTTGTAAGTATTTTTAAATAATTACATACACACATTCCTACTTTTACTTTTTCTTTTAATTGGAGTAAGCAATGGCTTTCGGGCAAGCTAAGTGGTTGCTTTAGTTAATATGTTCACTCTGTCTTCAGGACCACTATGCATATAGATTCAGCTGTATTGCAGGGTTCCACACATTGCTGGCATTCTTAAAGTATATAAAAAATGTAAACAGCTTAATAAAATAAAATTCCCCTCAAATTAGGAATGAGTGTGTGACAGTTGCCTTCAGTTTAGAGTTTTACTTTACATGCTTATCCCTGAGAAGACTCAGTGTTCTTAGATTTTTTAAAAAGATATTCAGATAACTGTCTCTAAAAGTGGTTCTCAGGTTCTGACCAAGAAGGGCTACAGATCCAGCTCTCAGCAGAGTTCTCTCTGTATCTCTATACGTCATTTGGAAGTGTGATGGCATTTTTGTCACAATGACTTGGAAGTGCCACAGCCATTTTAGTGGGCTTGGACCAGGCTGCTACAATCCCGCAGTGTGCGGGAAAAGTTCTAACCAATAAAGATACGTTCATGCACAAGATGTTTTTGAGAAACACTGGTTGTTTTCCCCAGCTGGTATAATTCTATCAGTGTTGTCCCCACCCCTTAAAATCTTTATTAATATGACATTGTATTTAAAATGCAACATGGATGACTAGAGACAACTTTGTGTAGTAGAATAACCACTGGACTGGCCTATGGGAGTTTGAGGTTGTAGTGCTGGCTGTATTTATAACTAAATCTGTGACTGTGAACCAAGCACATAAATTCCTTGGACTTGGGTGGCCTATAAAACAAAGAAGTTGCACTAAGCTCCTCTTGCATCTTTAATATGATATGACTTTTATATAATACGCTTCTGCCTTTGAAATGAGAGTCTGCTGTTTCTAAAAATAAAATGTTTTGATGATTAAGATCAGCAAGTAATATTTTCTTATTTTTTAAAGTGGAGATGAGTTTTTCTGACTGAAAGTGATCAGATATTTTTTAAAGGCTTTAATCCTGACTGCCAGTGACTCCAAAGTTTTAAATAATTCTGTAAACAGAAATGACCATAAGTGATTTTTCTTCCCTTTAAACAGAACCACACTTAAACCGTTGTCAAGAAATGGTAACTAAACTTGATGGAGAGCCTCATCTTCTAGGAATTCATCTCAGTTTAATCACTTGCTGAGTTAGGTCATCCTTTCTTGTATCTAATCTAATTCTTATACCCTAAAGCTCGAGTTTGTTTTTTTCTTTCTCCCTCCTCTCTAGTCTCTCTCCTCTCTAGTGAGAGAACATAATGGTGTTTCTTTGGATAATAATCCTTCATGCGTATGGAGTCAGGTCTCATTCTCCTTTTGCTGTTGAATGATCTCAGCTCTATTTGTCTTGTCACATAATTTGATTACACGATAGATTTTTAATTAGCTCCACAAGAAGCCTCACAATTGCTCCACGAGCCTCCTTCCACTTTTTAAATATTAAGAATCCTTTCCAAATTTATCACAGTTAACTGGCCCCCGAAGATGCTTACCATGTCACTTCCCTGTTTTGTAGGCATTGGCAAAGCTAATGTACTGCTTTCATCAGGATCTCTGATAGCAATGTGAATCATTGGACACTGGCCCAGCCCTAACTAATACAATCTGTATCTCTCACTAGTAGTTTGGTCAGTTTTATGAAATCTCTCAATGAAATGATTGTGAGATCTTAATCTCATTCTGCCATTCTGATCTCTGCCTAAATACAGCAAATACCAATTAGCATAAATTCAATGAACTTAAAATGTTCTTAGGCTTGTAGTGGCTAAAAATCAAGAGACCTAGATCCTAGTCCTGGTTCTGAATTTGACTAGCTGGCTGATATTGGGCAAGCTGTTTAACCTGTGCCTCAAATGTTCAATGAAGAAATTAGATGAGTAATCCCTCTAGTTTGTTTTTCTAGCCCTAACACTTAATAATATTGTGATTTAATTATAAACCTCATTTGACTGGACTTTATAGGGAGAGCAAATGATGACAAAATGTGCTATTTCTTCTTCATATATAGTCCTGTATGAACGAATGCTATCAGTTGTGGGAATCTAAGAAAGGATGAGGCTTAGAGGAGGGCACTGCTACCAGGGGCAAGAGAAATTAGGAGAGATACTGAGCAGAGAGTGTTCATCCCTTTAAACTGGTGCCTGACTAATGGAATATGATTATGACCAGTAATTGATGTCAACATTATATATTATATAGCTCAAGACTCCCTCCCATTCTTACAAAAAATTAGTTGTATGTGAACAGACTTTGAGCATATTGTACATTATTTTATTGAATTGATTTTACCTCACTTCTTTCCGATAAGAATTGCAGTGGCTTACAACAAAAACACATATAATAGGTTAAGAGACTAAAACATGAGCACCAAGGGGAAAGGTTGGAAACAATATGCCAACTGTCAGAGAAAGCATAACAAAATATGTTGCATTAGGGACTGGCTGGAAGGCAGAGGATTGTGGGGAATACCCCTAAGCTCACAAGTAGATAGTCTTTGAAAGGGAAAATGTCCCTCTCTTGAATATCCTCAGTTGACAACAGAGGCAAATCACACAAGGCCAGTACATTGCCCTGGGGGCAGAAACATTAGCTATTAAAGACATGGTATGGTCTTCAGTCTTTGGAGAGAGGCTCAGTTGTGTGCTCCAAGGACAGTGGACCAAGATCTTAGCATCATCTCTCCCAAGGTTGCATTGGAAATTTTTTAAAAAGCAATCTCTGTTCCATCTACTTTACCTTCCTTCTCTTTCTAACTCCCTTATTTCTACTTTTCTGATCATTATCATCATGGCTAAGGAAATATTTTAACCACAAGGTTTGGGATGGTTTTCTGTCTGATAGTGAACAAGAAAAACCCAGCTCTACCACCACCCCATTCCCATTTCCCTGGCACTGAGGTGCCCCTCCCATCCTCCTCCGATACCCAGTTAAGTGAGATTTTACTTTTACTGAATTTTAAACTAGACCTAAGTATACCAGATAAGCTAATGGGTCTGTAGGACCACCTTTTCTGTTTGTTTTTACTTAAATATATTCTTAAAATTCTGTATTATCCAGACCACTTTTAGAAATCCTTCAGAATGATAGCTAGTACCTTTATATGGACCTTGCCCAATTTCCTAAGTGACTTGAGGGTATACCTCCTCTGGCCCTGTCAACATTTTATGATCAGTCATACTAAGTACTAATCTTTAGTATAGTAGTATGACATTTATCTGTAAGTTATTTGGTAGTACCTCAGAATTTCATTGCCAGCAATCAATAAAATAATATGCCATTTTCACCTTTTAGATGACTTTAATCACTGCTGTTTAAATAGAAACTTTTGGGGTGGAAGTTGATATATTTGAAAGTAAACAGATAATGTTACCTAGGAAAGGCACCTATTGAACTACAAACATCCCTAGAGTATACTATATATCCAGAGCGTAGTTAATATTAAATGGTGAGACCGAAGTATGGGTTCTATTTTAAGCTGTTAAATTTCAACATAAAAGTGCCCTTTATTCAGAATAAATATGGCATTCATGAAAGATGAAATACAGAAGGTGCCAAAGAGCTGTGAATCCCTCCCAGTGTGAGGCAGAGTGGGCAATATTTGATTTTCACCACCTCTTCCCTTCTTCCAGCAAACAGAACTGTACCTCAGCTCTGACTTTAGATTCCCACCCTTTCCTGTAATAATATTGTACAGTCCACTGTTTGTGCTTTATGAGGTACCAGAATTTTAAAATAACCATTTATTTTAAAGAGAGATTTTCAGATATTCCATTACAAATTCTCCTGAAACCTAATCATTGCTTTCCTTGTATTGCAGTTGAAACTACTGGCTTTCGTACAGGGATGGGGAAAGAAAGGGAAATGTGTTATATTTATTTGAAAAACCGTATCCCTCCATGATTTGATAATTTTTTACAATGAAAGTCTGCATAGTTTAATTATTATATTCCTAACTAAAATTTAAATCTGAGTCTCGAAAAAGGCTCTATGCTTTACAATGTTTTTGAAATACATAAATGCTAAGAACTGTGCTATAGCTGACTTACATGATCAAACTGGGTTGCTGCAGAAATCTTATGGACCGTCTGATCTAAAAATCAGTTCAGTGTAAATATTTAATAAGTTTTAAACAGCAAATGCCAAAACTTAAATAGCTGATTTCTTTTTTCCTATCTGAGAAAAAGAAAGCTAGTTCTGTCATTATTTAAGCATGTTTCTTAGATCTCTGGCGTAAATATTTAAGAACCTCAAGATTTGGAGCTAGTATATAGGTTGTATTATCTTTCAAAATTAAATGTAATTATTAAAAAACTCTTTCAGCCCTTTGACTTAACTTTCCTCACCTTTAAAATTTTTCTCATTTGTTTAAATATTGGTTTAATAAACAGAACTGCTTCATATGTCTAAGCGATTCCCCTATTTCAAAGAGAATGTCAAGTTTGAACTTCATTGTTTCAAACTTTTACATGTATGTGTGTGTGTGTGTTTTTCCCCCTAAGCTGCGAGCTGGTCCATTTGATGAGTTCCAGATCGCTACCATGCTAAAGGAAATTTTGAAAGGTCTGGACTACCTGCATTCAGAAAAGAAAATTCACCGAGACATAAAAGGTATACAAAAGTCTAATATGAACCTGAGAAAACTAGATGCATTCTGAGGAAGCTGACGTTTTTTTCATTTCTTTTCCCCTCCTAGCTGCCAACGTCTTGCTCTCAGAACAAGGAGATGTGAAACTTGCTGACTTTGGAGTTGCTGGCCAGCTGACAGATACACAAATTAAAAGAAATACCTTTGTGGGAACACCATTTTGGATGGCTCCTGAAGTTATCCAGCAGTCAGCTTATGACTCAAAAGTAAAGTGTTACCTGTACAAACTATTTTGTTTTTAATATTAAGTTTTATGTAGCATCCTGTTCTATTTAATAAACTGCCTTAATTCTCCTTCCTTTTAAAGTATTTCTAAAGCTAGAGTCATGTCAAATGTTGCTGCTAAATCATACGATCCCTTGATGCTGGTAATATTTGGACCTTCTTTCCTTCAATGGCCTTTCATCCTACTTGGAATAAAATCCAAAGTTCTTACTATCACATGTGTGGCTCTCTACAATCTGGCCCTTGTCTGCCTCTGCCTCATCTCTTATCACTCTCTATTTTCTTTTTTCTTTCTTTCTTTCTCTTTCTTTCTTTCTTTTTTTTGAACTGTCTTCACTTCTAGTTTTTAAAATTAATTTTAATTGGCCCTCTATTTTCTATCTGCTTCAACCACAGTGGCTCCATTGCTGGTCCATAAACACAGCAAGTCCCCTCTTGCCTCAGGACCTTTGCACTTGCCTCTCCCTCTAACTGGAATAACCTTCCTCCCAATTAGGTCTCTGCTTAATCATTACCTACGTAGTCTTCCCTAACCATCCTGTGTAAATTTGCAGCCCTTTCACCTTATCATTCATTATTCTCTTATCCTGGTTTACTGTTTTCTTCACAGAACTTAGCACCATCTGGCATCCTATTATTTACTTACTTATCTGTCTTTTCTACTAGAACATAAGCCCCTTGAGAGCAGGAATTTTTGTCTGGTTTGGTCACCACCTGAGTCTTCAGTGCCTAGAATATAGTACCTGGCACAAAGTAGGGGATTTGATCATTTTTTTTAAATAAATGAATTCTATTAATAAAAGTTTATTAACATCACATTTCTTGAGACACTTTCATATTGTATGACCATAAGACTCCACAGGTTATTTTGTGGCAATATGTTGGAATGGAATTTCAAGGTAATTGTTCTTTCCTCCTTACCTTAGGCTGACATTTGGTCACTGGGAATTACTGCTATTGAACTAGCCAAGGGAGAGCCACCTAACTCCGATATGCACCCAATGAGAGTTCTGTTTCTTATTCCAAAAAACAATCCTCCAACTCTTGTCGGAGACTTTACTAAATCCTTTAAGGAGTTCATTGATGCTTGCCTGAACAAAGATCCATCATTTGTGAGTATATATGCTATGACTACTACTTTCTATGATCAGATCTATATAGAGCCAGTGTGGTTTGTTCAACAGTGAGGAATACAATGCCTGTGAAAATTATCTAAGATCCATCCAGGAACCTGATTCTTCCCTCTGTGTTGCTAATTTTGTTCAGTTGTTGACAAGATCTGTAGTTCCTTCTCTCTTCCCCTGCATCTTTTTCTCTGTTTTCTATGATACCTAGCTTCTTCCTTATTCTGTTAATCGTTTCCTGTTTCAGGGGGAAATAAAGTTCATTTTCTAGGATGTCATTATGAAAGTATATGTATAACTATTCACAGTGATTTTTATTCAACTGTGTTTTCGTTTTTCATGAAAAGTTGTTTGCGTTTCAGTATTTTTTATTTAATCTTCAAAAATTCCAACATGAAGCTGTATATGTTTCCTGAAGTCTAATGAGCTCCATTCATTTACTTAGCAAATTTGATTATAGTTGTTTTACTGTTTTTAAAATAAAGCTGCCTGATGACTTCGAGAAACAAGAAATATGCAAGAACTAAGTTCAATGTAATTATTTGCAAGTTGCTAATGACTATTCCGATATTAATAAAATACTAGGGGGAAAATATCCCCCATAGCACCTGGTATTTGTATTTAGATGCAATATGAATTAATGTGTGCTGGAGAAGGGATTAATCTGGGGGTCATATAATATGTGCAGATAATAACAAAGTTACAGCCTTGCTAGTTTTCATCCTTTTTTCCAATTTATAGTAAATATAATAAAAGTATTTTAAAGCACTATTTTGAAATGTTTTTAAATTTTTACTTAATTGTCAAAGTCCTGCCATGTGTTTCTCTGCTCTTAAGAAAGCTCTGCCTGCTTTGCTGGTAGGTAGGCCACCTTTTGCCCCTTGGGCTTTAGCAAATTGATACCAAAGTAGTGAATTTAACTTGGTTGCCTTGAGCCACTCCAAAAATAGAATTAGCTATTGTCCTATGGCATTTTAGTTGTCCTTATATCTACACACATACTTTTACACCTTTCAGCTTAATAATCGAAGTGATTTCTTATCACTCCTTGCAATCATAAAGAGCCTAGAAATATTCATGCATCCTTCCTTTTTTGTTCCTCAGCGTCCTACAGCTAAAGAACTTCTAAAACATAAATTCATTGTAAAAAATTCAAAGAAGACATCTTATCTGACTGAACTGATAGATCGATTTAAGAGATGGAAAGCAGAAGGACACAGTGATGATGAATCTGATTCTGAGGGTTCTGATTCGTATGTACCAATTATTTAATTTTTATGCAGATAGCCTATTTTAATTTTGCATATCTTTTAACTATGATCCAATATGCTATCTCTAGCATAAAATATAAACTTTATTCTAAAGTTTGACTTTAGAAACTGTGAAAATCTTTTAAAATCACAGTCTGTGTAGTACAATGAATTTGGAAACACGTTTTTGTTTTTTTCTTAGAAGCGGATTGCTTTAGTTTTAAATGGTCTCAGTCTAACCCCTAGTGGATACTTGAGTATATTACAAAATTTTGGAACAAGATTTGATTTTAGGTGTTTTATTAGTTTACCCAAAGTGATAAGGAGCGGTGTCTTCTCATACTTTGATGGCAACCTGCAAAATCCCTCTGGAGAACTAACGTTTCCCACCTCTTGGCCATGTACCAAACCATGATCACACTGGTACATTGAAATATTCATTTATATCTGACTTGTACCCCCTAAAAAGTTGCATTGTTTTTTAACTGCAGCATTTATACTAACATTTTAGCCTCGAAGTCCATAACTTAATTTAGACTAGAGTGTTTGTAGGCTACCCCAGCATTTACTCCTCCACTACCTGAATTGACACAAAGGCAACACCAAATTTCTTTAGATAATACCTGCATTTATGAGAAATTGCCAAATTTTTGAAAGGTCTGAAAAATACCAGGATAGTTTTTCCTCTGTTCTAATGGTTGTTGGCCTTAGCTGCCCATAAGAGTCACCCATGGAGCCTTTAAAAAATGTAAATCAACTATACTCTAATAAAAAATAAAAATTTTTTAAAAATTGCAAGCCACACTACAGGAGATCCTGATCTAGTCAGCGGGAAGGGGTTGAGGCAGCACTTTATATATAGTAAGAGAGAGCTTCACATGTGATTCTGGTACATACTTAGAATTGAGAACTACTACTTTCTACTGCTACTCCAGTAGAAAGCAGTGCCTATTTGAAACTGAGATCAAATGATTTTTTATACATTGGTACAATTCTCCATTCAGAATCTGGCTGCATTGATTAGGTATTTTCACTGAGCTGTATCATTTAGGAATTTATACAAGTATCTTTGGCAATCTCTTTAGGGAATCCACCAGCAGGGAAAATAACACTCATCCTGAATGGAGTTTTACCACCGTGCGAAAGAAGCCTGATCCAAAGAAACTACAGAATGGGGCAGTATGTATATGGAGATGATCACTTCCTCTTGGTAGACTTTTTCAAACTATATAGTGAGAGTATGATGCTGTTAGAATTTAATACCCCTAAATGCTCATCTACCTCACTGTGTCCATAGTATGTTTCATTTGCCATTTGTCTTGAGCTAATTAAGAAAAGGTCATAGAAGTCATTTAAATGGCCATTGGTATGTTTTAAAACGCATTTTACCTAGAGATATCTAAACCCAGTGGAATCATGTGTATCAATTGTAATCCTAGAAGTTAGAGGCCTTCTAGATGATGGATGGGAACTAGTGATGGGAAGAAAACATGGAGACTTGCCTTGTATTGGGTCTTTTGGGGGAGGGATTCCAATGAATGCACATGAATGATTATTTTAATTTCATGTTTATAATCTATAATATTTGTTTAAAGGAGCAAGATCTTGTACAAACCCTGAGCTGTTTGTCTATGATAATCACACCTGCGTTTGCTGAAGTAAGTATAGATTCATTAGCTTTGGATATCTGTTTTAAGAAGTATAGTCATTTAAAATGTTATAGCTATTGATCTGTCTCAGCTTAAACAGCAGGATGAGAATAATGCTAGCAGGAATCAGGCAATCGAGGAACTGGAGAAAAGTATTGCTGTGGCTGAAGCTGCCTGTCCTGGCATCACAGATAAAATGGTGAAGAAATTAATTGAAAAATTTCAAAAGTAAGCTTTAAATGTCATTTTTAAAAAACTATTTTGACATTTTCTGTTAGATGTTCATTTATGATGCAATAATATAATTACCTACTTGATTCAGTCATTCCATCTGTTCCTAACAAAGTCAATTCTTAATAGTCATATGCTTGAAAACTGTTTGTTGCCCATCTTAAACATTAGCTTTTGGAAGTATTATCTTCAGGCATTACAAGGTAGTTTTCCATGGAATGAAATGGGCTGTTTTTGTTTTTGTTTTTGTTTTTTCCTTTCCCTGTTAGTAGGAGTATAGACAAAAGGTCGGGGGGCATATTCTTATTTGGACTCTTGTCAATACCATTTAGGAATGCTTTCATTCTTGCCACTGCTCTTATCACACTGCTATTCACATAGTTTCAGTGCTAAAGTTCATTAAGTTTAACCTCCGTAAGAAAAGTTAAGGAAAGGATTTTAGGTAGAGAAACTCAAATGAAGACTCTAAGAAATTCTTATGTTTGATTTCAGTTTCTATACTGCCTCTTGAACTGTTGCTTTAACTTTGTTCACAGTCAATAAAGTTTTTACATTTAATTTTTAAATTCCCGTTTAAAACAAGACTATCATATGCATATACAAACACAACTCCTTAGCTCAAGCAAGTTATAAAGCAATACTAATCTTAGCCTTAATGCCATTATATTGCTTCTCAGTGCATCTTTATATTTCTTTGTATTTGTGATGCCACTGGGATCAAGTTGGAACAAAGTATACAGCTTGTAAAGCACATACTCTCTGAGATCTTTCTAGCTGATAAAGCCTATTTATACTCATCAGCTAAAGCACCTCTTAAAATCCCTTAGTTTTTAGTGGAACCTCCCCTCTCTTTTCCAATTTGCAAACAAATCAATTGGAAGTTGTAAAATCAGACGCAGAAGGGATTTTTGAACTTCTTTATATTTTGATGTCTACATGATGAGATGCAATAGTTTTGTTTGATGAATCAGTTCCTTCATTGCAGAGTTCATACAGATGTAAAATAGACACATGCATAGTTGTATATCAATTTAAGTTTTTCTTAATTTTATAGGTGTTCAGCAGACGAATCCCCCTAAGAAACTTGTTATTGGCTTCTATTTCATATGGACCCAGAGAAACCCACCAAAGCTACTTCAAGCTTAACAATGCTTAACTCATGAGCTCCACGTGCCTTTTGGATCTTTTCGACATTGAAGATTTGGAAGAAGCTATTCAACTATTTTGTGATGGTGTTTATCATTTTATATTTTAAAGAGATTATTTTGTAAGGAATAACTTTTAATACTATAGTTTCACCTGTATTCTAGTAAATGTTGAGATACAGTTTTGCTTTTAGGTATCATTATTACTTAAGTTACTAGGATGAATACCTTTCATGTTTTGATCTTTAGTTAACTGTACACTCATGAAACATACAGGTCTTTCAAAGTCATCCTAAATATTCAACTTTTGCAATCATCAAGCCTCAAAAGCTTAAAAAAAAGCATATTCTAAACATGACTATTGGTGGGGAGGCAGAAACAAGTCACACATTCTTAAAGCAGAAGTTTTTAATAAGCTCTTAGAAATGAAACCTGGAAAAGTATTGACTCTTCTACCAAGTAGGTATGATATTCCAGGCAGCTCAATGATGATTACATTTGAGAGCCCTGCGTTTGAAGCATTTAGAGGCAACATGTAGCAACACGGTTACCTCTTGGTGTGCAGTATTTACTTTCTCTTATAGAAGAGACAATTGACCCTTATTTAACATGGTTGGAAAGTTAAAGCAATACCAATTAGCCAAGGATAGAAGAATTAGTCAGGATTCATGTTTAAAATCAACTCAAATGACATATTTTATGCTTGGATTTGGGGAGCTTAAAAGAAGCTGATTATCATGTGATTATAAATACCTGATCAACAGGTATGAATATAATTTACACCAGCATATTTTTGTCATGGTAGTAAAATGTCCTATAAACTATTTATACATTTTTGTTCTTCATAACTATCCAAGACATAAGCATCATTTGTGCATTTTTGAAAGGGTATTTAAGCATTTTCTAATTCATGTGAAAATAACCATAGTACAGGATGATTTCTGTCCGTACAAAGGTAAGGTAGACTGTACAGTTAATTTTCAGTTATATTTATGGTACTGTTACGTGGGTAATACCTTTTCCTTTTAAGCCCAGTATATATATTATGCCTAAGTTCTGAACTGAGGCTATATTTCAGTAGTTGTAGAATTATTGATATCAGTTAGTTTTGATAGTTAATGTTTTATTGTTTGGATCTGCACAATTTGGTTTTTGCACAAAAGTCATTTTAATAAACCTGAATAATTGCCAAATATTAGAAGAAAGATGTTCTTCAAGTGAAGAATACAGTTTTTAGTCAAAGTGGCCATTACCTCCTCGTCTTTTGTAATAATACAGACACTTGAATAAATTGTTGCTGTGTCATATGCCAAGAAAATTTTTTCATCGGTGCCTATACTGTAATAATTACTCTTAACACATTGTATTTTGAAGTAATAGTTCAGTTAAACTTTTCACCTGCTATGTAACTGAAACTCAATTACAGTTTATAATTTGTAGAGCTCTGGTAATAATTTTGCAACTCATATCATGTATTAAATGAATATTTTTGTAAAAGTAAAAGCAACAAATTTTTAAATCAATTATTCAGAACTTTACAGCACAGCTGCATCATGGATAGAAAATTGTATTGCTTATTCATTATAGTTATTAGTCCTGTAAACTGTTTCTGGGTAAGCATACTTAAGTGTTTTGGGGGGTTTAAAAATAAATATTTAAATTTCATGGCCCTCGATGTTCGTTTTCTTAAGGGGGGGGGTATGGTGTGGTATTTTAATTGTTTCAAATTATTTCTCCTTTCCCTTTTACTTTACTGTTAGAACTTTAACACCAGTATTTCCATTGGAAACTAAAAGATATTCTTCACATTTTATTAAGTATTGATTATAGCTCCAGTGAATATGTCCTGATTTCTGCCTCCTGTCCTGACAAAATTGAGTCCTCGTTCACTCAAAAATGTCCTTCCTAGGTTAGACAATAAATTTTATGGTCACTCTAGTTATAGTTTTATTAGGAAATCTTTTACAGATTTGAACCTTGTATTTCTCTGGGGGAAACAAATTTCACAAAGATTTCTAGAAATTGAGATGAGAAATAGCATATAATCCTAAAGGAATTTGAGTTTTTTCTAGAGAAAAGGTCAAAGATGAATTTAATACAGCTTTGAGTATCTATAGGATTAATATATAGGTGATTGGGCTTCAATATATTCTTATTATTAAATAGCTATTCTAGACTTGTGAGTTACTGGATTCGATTCCAGGAGCAGGAAAGAAAGTGCTAGAACATTCAAAAGAGGTAGAGTGAGGTATATTAAAAGGGATTTTTCTGTTGTAAGGACTAGGAGAGTAAGAAAACTATTCCATCAATCTTTTCTCCATTCAGTCATATATAAAAATAGCTTGCTTACATAATTGCATCATTTATTTGAAGTCATTACCTAATATTATCTTGTAAATATGTTTTAATTACCATTAAAATCAATAAAGAAAATAAAGTTCTCAAATAGAATGCTATACCTTCCAAGGGGAATAATAGAGAAATTCTGAATGGGTCAAGAATAGAATTTTGGTTCATTAACTCAGTCTGGAGTACTATCCTTTTTCTTTTCAGCTACCCCAATTCTACCACTTCTCCATCCCTGACTATACATTTTCATCTGCTTCCCTCCTTTTACTTCTTCCCTAAATGTCCCTTCCCTTAATTATAGGCTAGATCCAATCACTTCTGAAATTAAAACAAAATGAAGTTCACACTTACAACTTATTTTTTAAATAAATGGGTTTCCATCACTCTTTATTAAAATGTTATTCACCTAATTTCCTTGCCTACATGCACACAACAAGATATGGCAAAAAAAAAATTCTTGCAGGAGAGATTAGATAAACAGACCAACATGTTAACTTTTATCTTTCACTACATATTATAGCTAGTTAAGAATAGAGAAGTAATAAGTCAAACATCATATTATCCTCATTAAGCAGATGTCTGGCTTTAGAAATTGATCAATTCACGGATTTCCAAGGTTTAGAGTTCCGCTAAGTCCTATTTTAATTATAAACTTGTGTTCTGTTGAGAGGATCTATGTTCCTTCTTGTTCCTGAAGTATAGGAGGGCCATCCTCCCCCTAATATATGTTATAAAAATTGAAGTCTTTAACATAAAACAGGACCATTTTTACTAGGCCCCACACAGATAGCGAGGCCTGAAACCTTTAGTTGTAGTATTGCTTAAGAACAAAATGACCAGCACAGTTACAGTCTACTAAATCACTAAATGATATCAGAAGCTAATTCTATATGCCAATCCATACTGGCACTGTTCTTCAGTATTGAAGAGCCTGACCTTCATTTATAATGTCTCTATAGGGAGATGCATAATGGAGATGACAGATACCCACCTCACACTGCCATGGGGCTGGTGAGGAAAGAGCATGTTCCAGGATGATTCAGGGGGAATAGAAGTGTGAAGCTTGAGGAATGAGGCCACAGCTGGATCCTTCATAAGCTAGGTGCCCAAGCTTAGAAGATTCCCTTAATACCAGTAGATAGTAACAAAGAAAGTAGTTTTTGCAGAAGGTTCCTTATGCTTTACCTAAGTTAGTAACATGGAATTGGTCTGGAAATGTTCATAGGGTTCACATTTTAAGCTAAAAAGTAATTACACGGTTTTCTCAAAGTCCTATCTTCAGCAGTTGATGTATTGAAAGAAACATCTTCATCTTCTTCATCTAGCTGTAGGCTACCAGAAGACAAGCGGATTCTGGCCATGGGTGACCCTATTCCTTTGTCATACAAAGAGTAGTAGTCTGGTTTAAGAATCTCTGATTCAGAATCACTGGACTCACTAGCTACATACCTTTCTGTTGCTCCCTGATCCATTAAAACTGTTGGAAACTCCTGCTCTGCAAACATACATGTAAACAGGTCAGCTTTACGACTCAGAGCAGGACAAGGCCCTAAAGGTCTAAATTCTGACCCAAAAGGAAAACGGATAGTTTTCATGTCTGATTGGCTCTGGGACCGTTTAGGGGTTGGCTCTTGAATGTTATATGCAAATGCATCTTCTAAATTTGGATCTTCCTCTTCTAGATCTACATTGATGTTGCTCCTTCCAGTAGTCCTGGCCATAGCTTCTTGGCGTTCTTGAAAGTCTTGCTGAAAGCTCTTCATTCTGATGTTCCTTGGGCTTCTTTTGGCTGGCTGCTTTGCAGTAGGCTGTAGACAGCTGTCTGGCCTTTCCCTTTCCTCTGCCATGATTGGAGACCATCTGGGCACCTGGGGTGGCCTGTCCACATAAAAGAAGACTTGGGGAGGCATAATATCAACCTGCTGACCAGTACAAGGGATATAGGGCACATCTGTGTAAGTTAGCTGCCTTGCGGGACTCACTTTGCTTGTAAGGCTGGAAGATGTGCTCATGTGATTGTCAGCAAACTTACAGCTTGTTTGGAAGGAGCTTAGAGGGTTCCTTTCCTGAAAGTAGTCTCTGGGATCAGTGTCAGGATAAGGGTCAGTGGTAAAGACAGGGTCTGTATAAATAAAAGGGAAAGAAGAACTGCTTTGGGACTGATGTAATGATGTGGGATCTGCCTCTGGTTTGGAACGCTCCAGCTCGGCTGCAAACGTCACCTCCACTGCAGAGTTTCTCCTCCTGCTGTCCAGCACAGGCTCAGAGGCGTGCACTCCATTCACGTTCCGGTAGTACCCACTGCCATAGGCTAGTCTCAAATCTTCCACCTTGAGAGAAAGGACATGTTGGTGAAAGAAGGAAAAAGCCATTTGGTTGGGGTGGGGGCAGGGATCTAAATCAGCCTTGAATTTTGCAAAGGTAATTTTTCTCAAAGTCCTTTCAACACATGTTCTATGCCAGGGTTTATAAATAGATACATAAAAAGTAATAACTTGTACCACATCCCAATTTACGAGCTGAAAAATAGACATGACACTATCCTTTCTCAACACCATCGCACTCCCAGCCTCCACATTCTCTGTCTACTTGAGCCAGCATTGTACTTCAAGCAGTATGGCTAAGTAGATTATATTCATGAGCCAGGAGTTATGCCTTTTGGTCCTGGCTCTGCCTTTACTTGCCATGTGACCTTAGGCAAGTCTCCTAACCTCCCTGCTCCAGCCTCCTCCCTACTTTCTGTAAAATGGTGGGGAGGAAGGCTATGAATGGCATGAGACAGTCAAACATTAGATGGTACCTTCCAGCATTATACCTCTGTGATGACTTTCAGATAAAAACTACCTCTGACTTGAATGAAGACAGAGCTTATGAGACCTCTAATTATTTTTTTTTAGGGAGAGCAGAAGAAAAATAATAACATGGTTCATACTATAAAACTCAAATGAAGCCATCATCTCACAGTTCCAGGACAGAACTTTGTCCCTAAATTAAGAAAATTACATAGCAAAAGTACTTTAAAACCTTAAGCCAAGAACTTATAGCTTCCTCTAAGCCTTAAGATTTGTATAGGTAAAAAAGCAGCTTTTAGTTTTAAAAATACAAAGCCATAGAAATTTGTTTGGATCTGCATTTTGCAGGATGTTAACAATACAGGTTGCAATTTGAAGACATGCCAGATCTTTCCAGTCTATAAGGTACACACACCAGTTTACCCAATGGTCTTCTACTGGCTGGAGACTGAGATGACAGACCTCCCCAGAAGGCTAACCTACTTGACCAGAGTAACTTTTTTACATACTGGGAAATTCTGGCAGAATCAATTCCTGGAAGCCTATGAAATGTGGATGTATTACATTTATCTAAAGAAGGAATTTTCAAAATCCTTACTTGTTTTGATACATCAGAGAGGAGGTCTGGTGAGGACCTGCACTGTCGTTCATGGTACTGAGATGGGTAATGTTTCCTGAAATCCCCAAACAGAGAAGGAATTGAAATAGTCTTCATGTGAATACAGGATCCCTATAAATCTCTAAATGCAACTTAAAAATCAATGTGACAAAGAGAAACAAAACCATGTACCTTTCAAATGGCAAGCTCTTCAACCTCCCTTTTTTTCCATATTCCAAAAGTTGCCTTTGGGTTCTTCCGCTATTATAAAAACCAGATAAACAATTTCATGAATGCCATTCATAAGCCAGCACACTACTAAAACTCAAAAGCATCATTTATTGTTGAAATCAGAAGAGTCTGTATGAATGCCATATGTCATGAATCTCTGACAATCACATTAGTAATACTCATTTATCCAAAGGATCAGGCAGAGCAACCTCAACTACCCAGAACCCAAAATTTTTTTAAAAGCCTCTGAATCAGGAGCCCTGACTTCAGACTATACTACAAAGCTACAGTAATCCAGACAGTATGGTAATGGCACAAAAACAGAAATATAGATCAATGGAACAGGATAGAAAGCCCAGAGATAAACTCAGGTACATATGGGCACCTTATCTTTGACAAAGCAGGCAAGACTATACAATGGAGAAAAGACAGCCTCTTCAAAAAGTGGTGCTGGGAAAATTGGACAGCAACATGTAAAAGAATGAAATGAGAACATTTCCTAACACCATACACAAAAAATAAACTCAAAATGGATGGAAGAGCTAAATGTAAGGCCAGACAGTATAAAACTCTTAGAGAAAAACATAGGTAGAACACTCTATGACATAAATGACAGCGAGATCCTTTTTCACCCACCTCCTAGAGTAATAGAAATAAAAACAAAAATAAACAAATGGGACCTAATGAAACTTGAAAGTTTTTGCACAGCAAAGGAAACCATAAACAAGACCGAAAGACAACCCTCAGAATGGGAGAAAATATTTGCAAACAAATCAACTGACAAAGGATTAATTTCCAAAATATACAAGCAGCTCACTCAGCTCAATATCAAGAAAACAAACAACTCCATCCAAAAATGGGTGGAAAACCTAAATAGACATTTCTCCAAAGGAGACATACAGATGGCCAACAAACACATGAAAAGATGCTCAATATCACTAATAATTAGAAAAATGCAAATCAAAACCACAATGAGGTATCACTTCACACCAGTCAGAAGGCCATCATCAAAAAAATCTAGGAACAATAAATGCTGGAGAGGCTATGGAGAAAATGGAACCCTCCTGCACTGTTGGTGGGAATGTAACATGATACAGCCACTCTGGAAAACAGTTTGGAGGTTCCTTAAAAAACTAAAAATAGAATTACCATATGATTCAGTAATCCCACTACTGGGCATACACCCAGAGAAAACCATAATCCCAAAAGAAACATGTACCATAATGTTTATTGCAGCACTATTTACAATAGCCAGGACATGGAAGCAACCTAAATGCCCATCAACAAATGAATGGATAAAGAAGATGTGGCATATATATACAATGGAATATTCCTCAGCTATAAAAAGGAATGAAATGGAGCTATATGTAATGAGGTGGCTAGACCTAGAGTCTGTCATACAGAGTGAAGTAAGCCAGAAAGAGAAAAACAAATACTGTATACTAACTCATATATATGGAATCTAAAAAAAAAAAAAAAAGGTACTGATGAACCCAGTGACAGGGCAAGAATAAGGATGCAGATGCAGAGAATGGACTGGAGGACATGGGGTTGGGGGGGCGGGGGGCAAATGGGAAGCTGGGACGAAGTGAGAGAGTAGCATAGACATATATATACTACTAACTGTAAAATAGCCAGTGGGAAGTTGCTGTATAACAAAGGGAGATCAACTCGATGACGGGTGATGCCTTAGAGGGCTGGGACAGGGAGGGTGGGGGGGAGTCATGGGAGGGAGGGAATATGGGGATATGTGTATAAATACAGCTGATTGACTCTGGTGTACCTCAAAAACTGGTACAAGAGTGTAAAGCAATTGTATTCCAATAAAAAAAAAGATACATGTACCACAGTATTCATTGCAGCACTATTTACAATAGCCAGGACATGGAAGCAACCTAAATGTCCATCAATCAGATGAATGGGTAAAGAAGATGTGGCACATATATACAATGGAATATTCCTCAACCATAAAAAGGAATGAAATTGAGTTATTTGTAGTGAGGTGGATGGACCTAGAATCTGTCATACAGAGTGAAATAAGTCAGAAAGAGAAAAATAAATACCGTATGCTAATGCATACATATGGAATCTAAAAAAATGGTACTGATGAACCCAGTGGCAGGGCAAGAATAAAAATGCAGATGCAGAGAATGGACTTGAGGACACAGGGCAGGGGGAGAAGAAGCTGGGATGAAGTGAGAGCACTGACATATGCACACCACCAAATGTAAGATAGATGGCTAGTGGGAAGCTGCTGCATAACACAGGGAGATCAACTCGATGATTGGTGATGACTTAAAGGGGTGGGATAGGGAGGATGTGAGGGAGGCTCAAGAGGGAGGGGATATGCAGATATATGTAAAATACAGCTGATTCTCTTTGTTGTACAGCGGAAACCGGCACAACAGTGTAAAGCAATTATACTCCAATAAAGATGTGAAAAAAAAAGCCTCTGAACAGTGCTATATAACAGTTACAAATTCTGGCCTTGAAAACTAATATACTTTCCTTTAAAGGCCTTTCCCTCCCTCCAAATTTACACATAGTTTCTAATAAGGCTATTTGTCTGGTTTCCCAATCAATGACAGGAGAAAAACAGCTAACTAAATAGTAGAAGAAGGTTGCTCCAGTCAGACATACTCTAGCAAAGAAAGCCAGCTGATTGCTGGGAGAAACACAAGAACCAAAAAAGAAATCACGAGCATAATAAAATCCAAAAAAGTCTGGGCCATTTATCACTGTGATGCAGGGTCTGACATGCCTCCCCCGCCCTGAGGCTGCCACTACACTACAGCTGCCAGCAGAGGATAATAAGTGTTGTTTATAATAAGTCAGGTCATTAAGAAATGGGCAAAATATTCTCAGTATCATCTGTTTAATAAGGCAGGGATTTGTAGAATACATTTTGGAAAGATTCCATAAAAATATGTATATTGTAAAAATTGCACTTTTTACTGGGGCAGGCTTCTACTACTTGAAAAATCCTTTACAGGAAGCATTGCATTAGAATTTATTTTTTACCTTAGCTAAGAGTTTGAAAGCATCTTCCAAAGAATTCCTAGGCTATTGGGTTCAAGTAAAAGCAAGTTCTTATTACGACTTCGCTTCCATTCCTCTGAGGTGTTAACATGTAATAAGGAGCCTCCACTACAATATTGTTCAACCTCTCAAACGCCTTAGCCCCTCCAGTGCTTTCTCATCCTATCTTTTGCCTAACCACCACCAAAAGGATGTTGTTGAGCTGTCCTTCTTATGGCTAGCATGTAAGTTGCACATAAGGAAAACAATAGGTTCATTGACTATGTTTTCTCAAACAGTATATGCCCCCCCATCCTTGCAGAAATTCTGATCTAACCTCTTAAGTGGGGTATATACACCTGCCCCTGCCTCCCTATTAGGAAATATTGACTTAATGAGTCACACAGAGAATGAGCTGTAAAGGGTATCATCCTTTATGTGATTGAAATGGATTCTTTATTGCTTCTAGAATTCAAGCTCCTCCTACCACCTTCCATGTTATTGAAAAGAAGTTGTGTGTTTAGTTTGCCTGTGTGCAATATTTAATTACCTGTAGCGGAAACTGGAACCCCTGCTGCAGAGTAGGGTTTTTGGCTTTGATTTGGGCTCTTCAGAAAGTCTGAAGAAAGCATGGTACTCCACACAAGTCTTCCAGAAAGCCTTGCAGGCATCTCGGCTGGCCATGGTGAACTCCAAGGTATCCTTGCACAACACCTGTATAAACCAATTTCCATCAAGCAAAACATCCGTCAAGAATATCAAAGACCTTCAAATCCCAATGCCTTCCAAACTATTGGCCCAGGGGCCCATCCAGCTTCTGATTTTCCACTTGGCTTCCTTTAGGCTTCACACCTACTGAAACCAAATGATTGGCAACCTTCCGAGGAACAGACAGGGCCATTGCTCAAAAACAGAGCCTTCTCTAAGAAGCAAATCTTGCTCTGCACACCCTCCTCACCTCACAACCATTTGTACCCCTTCTTCTCTGCCAGGAACAGTTTTATGAAGTTGTAAATTAGGTTAAAATGAACATCAAAGGGCATCCTTTCAAGGTGACAAGAAGTTATAAATGACCAACAGGAAAAGGGGAAGGAGGAGGAGATTTTTCTTACAGATGGTAGGCTTTATAGGATAATTGCATATATGAGTCTTTTTAACACACCAGCTACAAACATTTCTCCCTCTTTATGCTGCCTTGTTCTATGATGCTTTGTGTTGCCCATTTAGCGTATTCTAATCTGGTATAGCGGAGCTTAGTCTTCCAGACCTAAAATGCAAGTTTGCCCCATCCCCTGACTCACTATATACCCCCATTTGCCCATGCACTTGTGCAGCCATATTTCCAGCAGCACCACCAATCCACTTTGCTGCTCCCCTTCTCTCATTCCTCTCCAGGTCCCTGGATGCAGGCCTGGGATTCTTCACAAGCTTCACAGTGGATTCAGTCTTCTGAACTGCTCAAATGAACATTTTTATCTAAGGCTAAGGTCTGGAGAATGAAGGCCAAACTACTGAATTATCTGTAGGTCAAAAAAGTGTTGATACATATTTTTATTTCCTTTATAGTCATAAAAAATTCTTTCTCGCCCCTTTGTCTCACCCTGTCCAATGCAGCCTTGTCCAATAGTCGCTTCTTTTGCTTAATACATACGCACTCCCCACATCCTGCTTTGGGAAAGAGTAGGTGTTCAATTATTTGGCATGTAGTAGGTGTTCAATTATTTTTGCATAAGGAAAGATGAAAATACTTTATAAAAGGAAGCAAATAACACTCAATGAGTACATCCATAGTATTGGATCTGGGCTCTTTCATTCGACTTATCAAATCCCTGAAAAATAGTCTCTAAGGAGACTTGTCTTTCATCCCACCCACCCCATTTTCCTATTACTTTATTCACTTTGAACTGCCAATAGGATTTCTTGTGTTTTGCCTTTAGTAAAAAAATGACTAAAGCTCTGGTTTATTTATGTAGAGGCAAAAGAGGGAGCACATCACCAGTTAGGGCCAGCCAGCTTTCATCACTCACAATCAAACCATTTGCAGAAACAACCAAGAAATCTCAAGTGAGTAGAATGTAAAAGAATTTATTCAAAAGCTACTTACCAAGATGTTGGCATGAAGTTTGATGAGAAAATGCTTTCTCTTAAAACTCAACTTGCGGATTTTAGCCCAGTTGAAAGTATTGATCTTTGTATTTCCCTATAATAAAACACATGGCAGATTTCAGGATGAATGTCAGCACAAGCTGGTTTGTAAGACAATGCGAACCTGTTGGAAAATGTACTTCATGAACAGGTCTGTCCTTGATCTATCTCTTGCACAGACTAATCCAGTTGTACTAGGTAGAAGCTATGGCCAAAGAAGGCATTCCAGGTGGGACACAAGCCCGCTCTGAAATGCAAGTAAGAAGGGCTATGCCTGGGAAATGTTTCTAACCAGGATAGGGAGATCACAGTAGTAAAAGATTGCAGGTATCCAGGTATCCCTCACTTTTCGAAAGTTCGCTTTACGCCACTTTGCTTTTACGAAAGACCCACATTATTACCTGTTTTCAGTAACTGAAAGAAATCCAAAGAGGATTTTTGCTCTTACCCCAAAAAAGGCAAAAATAAAAAACAGCATTTGTTTTGCAAGAGCTATTATAGAGGCAGCACACACCTCGAGCAATGAGAGTGGCATCTCTAAGCTCCTTCCCCAGGAACTGCACTCTGCTCAGCAGCTCAGCATCAAGCCACCATAGCTTTGAACCGTACTTCAGTACTTTATCTCAATTTATTTTGTGCATCCATTAGCAAGATGTGTCCTCAGGTAATGCTTCTTCACTTTACACCATTGCAGCTAGGAAAGTTTTCATAGGAATGCTCTACTTTCGAATAGCAAGGGAAACCTGCACTGCAATAGCTTCTCTAATCGCACCCCCTTCCCATGTTTCCAGATTCAACTGCTTTAAAAAAAAATCCCATTTATCCTGCCACCTCATTTACTCAAACACCTTCAATAGCTCCTCACCACCTGCATCAACTCTAAACTCTTCTGGCTGGATTTTATTGCCCCAACTATATTGACTATAACTTTGATCCCACTGCACCCAGAAAATACCTTTCCATCCAACTCTGTACCTTCCCTCCCATAGGTCTCCTCATTCTCCTTACCCAGAATGACTTCCCCGTAGCACCTCCTCTAGGATATTCTATATCATTGCCACAGCCTACACCCATTTCTAATTCCGAACTCCTTTAGCTCTCCTGGACTACCCAAACAGCTTAGCTCTTCGTTCATTTGTTCACATTGTCCAAAAATCAAAGCGGGTACAAAAATAAACATATTGAGACGTCTCACACCCACTACTGTCACTCCTATCTCTGTCCCCATCTAACCATTGTCTACAGGTAACCACATTATTTTGTTGTGTATGCTCTACTTGTACAACTAAAGTAAATATGATAGATTAGCTTTTGATTACTTATTGTCTGATATTGATTACTATTTCTCTGGTCTTTCAAAATAGATTGTGACTATCTTAATGACAGGAGTCATGTGTCATGCATAATTTTAGTTTCTTGATTATGTCATCCTTTATCCTTCTCAGGGCCTTTGCCTGTGTGAACTTTCCCTGGAACACCCGCCTTCATCTGCCAACCCTATCCCTTTGGTCTGGATAACTTCCTCAGGTCTTGCTTAAATGTTGAGTCCCTTTCACATGTGTTACCTTAGCATCCTGTATTTCTTCTAACATAAAGCACATCACATTTGTTTATAATTACTTGTTTAACTGTCTGTCTTCCTCCTATTAGAATTTAAGTTCCTATTAGAATTTAAGTCAGGATCATTCCTGCCTCTGTCTCTAGCTCTAGTGCCTGGCACAGAGTAGATGTACACTAAATATACTGATAGAAGGATGAATGGATTGCTGCCCAACTATAAATATACTCAAACTCATTGAATTGTACCACTAAAACACATGAAATTTTTTCTTCAGATCTTTTTCTTTTTTCAGCTCTTTATTGGAGTATAATTGCTTTACAATGCTGTGCCAGTTTCTGCTGTACAACAAAGTGAATCAGCTGTATTTATACATATATACTCATATCCCCTCCCTCCCGCAACTCCTCCCACCCTCCCTATCCCAGCCCTCTAAGTCATCACCCGTCATCGAGTTGATCTCCCTGTGTTATGCAGCAGCTTCCCACTAGCCATCTATTTTACTACATTTGGTAGTGTATATATGTCAATGCTACTCTCTCACTTTGTCCCAGTTTCCCCTCCCCCACCTCGTGTCCTCAAGTCCATTTTCTACATCTGTGTCTGTATTCTTGCCCTGACACTGGGTTCATCAGTACCGTTTTTTGTGTTTTTTTTTTAGATTCCATATATATGCATTAGCATACGGTACTTATTTTTCTCTTTCTGACTTATTTCACTCTGTATGACAGACTCTAAGTCCAAAAATGATGAATTTTATGTTATGCAAATTATAGCTCAATAAAACTGTTTTTTTAAAGAAAGAATAATATAATGAAGAAGATAGAAGGTACTCAATACATAAATATTCTTTGACTGGATTTCAGGTAGGACAAAATAGACCATCTATATTGTCTCCAACTGTCCACAGAAGTATTCACACTGAAAGAGATCACAACTAACACGAAGGTCTTGCTCCCCACCCCTCCCCATCTTCTCCCATGCAATAGGAAATAGCAAGAATCATGGTTAGCAAGAATAGATACATGTATATGTATAACTGAATCACTTTGCTGTATACCTGAAATTAACACAACATTGTTAATCAACTATACTCCAATATAAAATAAAGAGTTTTAAAAAGTTATTACAAGATAATGGCTATAGTTTCCTGAGCTGGATAATATATTCTTGTTGCTTACCTAAAAAAAAAAATCATGGTTAGAGTGGGTAAAAAAATTCTCTCCTGCGTGAACAGGTATGCCTGTGATCCACTGGGTCTTTTGTCCATCAATGTGACTTTCATGCTGTAAAGTTTACAACCAAATAAATTAGGTCAAGATACTTGTAGCCAAGTCTGTACCTGATCTGCTTTGTGACTTATTTCAGTGCTCTAATTCAGTGCTGGGGTCAGTGGGTCTGAAGCCACCCCTTTCTTTCTCACAAGTGACTCATTCCTAAACCTGTCTAGGTATCTGCCTATCATTCTGAAGGTTCTCAAACCTTAACTTGGATCTAAATTCATTAATGTTCACAGATACAAGAAGTCGAAATAAACTGAAAAACTGTTGAGAATAGCCTCTGGCCACATTCCGAGGAGTGAGGGTTAATGGTGATGGAGGACCAGAGAGCCCTGAGTTGGTTTCTAACCTGGAAAACAGTCCTGGGGAAAGGATGAGTCAGTAAACAGCAACGATTGCTTATAGGGTTGGGTGCTAATTCCCTACTAGCTGGCACTGGGCACTTCCAACAAAACTACTAACTGAATGAGAACAATCCTTTGGGTTGTTTCTCGTGGATAGGCACAGGCTGAATGCACTTTATGTCACAGCCTAAGCTTTTAGGATGCCAAAACCCATATTCTTATTTAGGGTCTAAAAGTTCCAAAAAGCCTCTTGACTTCACCTCTCCACCATGCTGGCCTGATCTAATGTGTGAGCTCCTGAAGATCAAAAGAGTCGGTTCCAGACTGCAAATGGAAGCAAAGCACATCGAGGGGAGGGGACTTACCCCAAACTCCTCCAAGTACTGCCTCCTTTCCTGGCTGGTGGTACTACTGAGGGGTGGTCACCTTGAGAAAAGACACTCAAGTTCGAGCCAAGATAACCCCCAAAGCTAAGGACTTTAAAGGAAAAGAGCTGTTACCCGTAGCACCAGTACGCCCATGTGAGCAACAGCCAGGTGGATCTGCATTCCTTCGCCATCACTGGCAGGGTGCGGCCTGATACCGTACATGTCCAGCTTCCTCGCTATGTCCAGTAGCAGAATGTCAGATTCAGCTGGGCTCCTGCCACTGCAAGAGGAAAGAATTTATGAGCCTAATAAATGCAGCAAGAATGACATCTTCACCCCAAGAGCTCCAAGAGGAACTCAGTGTTTTCTTGAGCCTGAAGCTTCTCTGACTTAAAGACTTGCTTTTAAGAGTCTGTCCCCAGCTTCAGACTTTCCTGCCGATGGAACAGGTGAAAGCAGGTGCTAGGGAAAGTACTTACATGTGCTTCTGATGGAAGTGCACGATCTTGTTCTCTAAATGGTCTTGGTTCCGTAAGTACTGGGTTTGTGCCAAATGTTTCCTATCTGTTTCTTCATGAAAGTCTCCCAGTTCTGCTGTATGACAGAAAAGTGTCATTTTTTACATTACCATTAATGAGTTAAGCAATGCGGCACCCAGCAGACCCTCTGAACGCCCCCAAACAGCCCTTTCTTTGCAAGCAGTGCAGCCTTTGTTTCAGGATATGGGTGGTGGGGGAGGAAATAACTGGTTCTTCTTCAAATAAGAAGTGGGCTGCTATGAAGTCTCAGCATAGAAAGTCACAGACACAGTGTAGGTCTTAAAGCCTCCAGGATCACAGATGAATATTTGGTTACTTTCTTCTCCCATGTTCTGTTTATGATCTCTTCTACTTCTGACCCATCCCTGTTACAAGTTGAATTGTATCCTCCCTCTCAAATTCACATGTTGAAGTCCTAACCCCAAGTACCTCAGAATGTGACTGTATTTAGAGACATGGCCTATAAAGAAGTGATTATTTTAGAGAAAAAAGATGGCAGCAAAGTAGAGGGACGTGGAATGCATCCCTCTACACAGATGCATTGGGAATGCACTGAAGGACACAATAATTCCCACAGAGAACCAGCTGAACACCAGCAGACAGCCTCGGACGCCAGAAAGGACCGCAAGGAGCCCGACATAACCAGTAGGGAGGCATCTACGAGGGCTCAAAGAGAGTGAAGCAGCGGAGCTGTGGCAGACGGGAGGGAGTGAGAAACATACGGAGGGTCCGCACCACAGCTTAGCGTTCCCAGACCGAGACGTCGATCCACAGCTAAACAGAGGGTCCAGGAGCAGGAGCGTGGGAACCGGAGAGCTGGTTCAGGGTGAGAAACATTGCTGCCAGTAAGCTGACAGACCGAGAAGACAGGAGGGAAGAGGTCCACGGCGAGGAGTGCCTGCCCCTGAGAGCTGCCCGGCCATGATGGCGGCTGGAGACTGCAGGCTCACGGGCGGCGGGGAGGAGCCATGAGCATAGCCTCTCTCTCTCTTTCGGCACCTCTGCAACAGGCAGTGGAGAGACGCCCTGTGGGCCACCTAAGGCGCTCAGGGATAACAAGTACCCTCAGGCACTCGGGTGGGGCTAGATTAAAACCCTTTGGAACACTGGCAGCAGGGAGACTGCAGAGAAAACAACAACAACAACAAAAAAAACCCGAGAGAGGCCCAACTCTAAGACTTTCTGTTTACGCCTGAGCCACCGGTGTCCCTCTGCAACAGGCACCTCCAAGCCCGACTGAAACAACAGTGCACCACTGCTCACTCACTCCCAGGAGAAGGAGCCACTATTGTACCCTCTCCCTCCCCACACACCCACGCTTACAGACGAACAATAAAGGAACCTCTGCTGGTCACAGAATAATGCAAAAAAACCCAAGGCGAGTTGATGGACACTTACAGCTGAGACTCTAAGGAAACAGAAATAGTAGTATCAATTCCTATTGAAATGGTCCATTCTGGAATCAGTTCTGGATTTTTTTTTCTTTTTCTCTCTCTCTCTTTTTTTTTTTTTTTTTATTAATTACGATCTTAGCCCTAAGGGATCTACAAGTTTTATACCATATTTTTTTAATGATATTTTTTGTTCTTTTTTTTTTTTTTTTGCCTTTTTATATACTTCTATATCTAGCTAAGTTTTTGGTAGTACGGACAATATATCTCTCATACTTTCCTTTCATCCCTATCTTTTATACACTTCTATTCCTTTCTTTTTATTTGCATATTTCCAACCACACTACGCTCTTCTATTCCCCTTTCTTCCAGCCATTTTAAGTTTATTTTATCTTAACATACTTATAAGCAACACTATCGATCTGCTCAGACTCCTTGCTCTATTCTCCAGATGACGCACTGCCTTGGTATTTAATATTAGGTTTTGGTCTTTATCTTAGTTCTTAGAACAGTTGTCTAATTACATTCTGAGAATCTTCATTCTCTCTGGTGGTACTCCAGCTCTTTTCTATATTTGATCCTAGCTTACAAAATCTCCCTGGATTAGTGTTTGTATGTGTAAGGTGTTATTTGTTTGTTTGTTTGCTTTTGCTTTTGTCTCTGATATGTTCTGTTTCAGTTGTCAATTTCTGTTGGGTTTCTCTTTGAATATCTGATAGCACACTGGGGTTCTGTCAGGTCTTTCTAGAGCCTTATGTCCTAATGGATTCAGTAATTGTGTGTCTTATACATGTATGTGTTTCCTAGACTTAGTATTTGTTTAATCCAATACTTGGACATTAGTCTGAGGCTTGGACAGTCTTCTATAAACACCTCTATCGCCAGGACAAGCAACCCCAAAAGGTTGGACAACCATGAGGAAACAAAGAAACACCGTGCAGGCAAAGGAGCAGGAAAAAAACCCCCAAGACCAAATAAATGAGGAGGAAATAGGAAAAATGCCTGAAAAAGAATTTAGAGTAATGATAGTAGAAATGATACAAAATCTCGATAACAAAATAGAGAAAGTACAAGAAACAGTTCATAAGAACTCAGAAAAACAAACAGCAATGGATAACAAAATAACTGAAATTAAAAATACTCTAGATGCTATAACCAGCAGAATGACTGAGGCAGAAGAACGAATAAGTGAGTTGGAAGATAGAATGGGTGAAAGAAAAGCCACAGAGCAGGAAAAAGAAAAAAGAATAAAAACAATGGAAGACAGTCTCAGAGACCTCAGTGATAACACTAAGCGTACCAACATTCGAATTATAGGCATCCCAGAAGAAGAAGAAAACAAGAAAGGGTCTGAGAAAATATTTGAAGAGGTTCTAGTGGAAAACTTCCCCAACATGGGAAAGGAAATAATGAACCAAGTCCAAGAAGCACAGAGAGTCCCATACAGAATAAACCCAAGGAGAAATACACCGAGGCACATATTAATCAAACTAATGACAATTAAACACAAAGAAAAAATATTAAAAGCAGCAAGAGAAAAGCAATAAATAACATATAAGGGAAAACCCATAAGGATAACAGCTGACCTTTCTACAGAAACTCTGCAGGCCAGAAGGGAATGGCAGGATATACTGAAAGTCCTGAAAGAGAGAAACCTACAGCCATGAATACTCTACCCAGCAAGAATCTCATTCAGATTTGAGGGAGAAATCAAAAGCTTTCCAGACAAGCAACAGCGAAGAGAATTCAGCACCACCAAACCAGCCTTACAACAAGTGCTAAAGGAACTTCTCTAAGTAGGACACACAAGAAAAGGAAAACACCTACAAATACAAACCCAAAACAATTAAGAAAATGGTAATTGGAACACACATGTCAATAATCACTTTAAATGTAAATGGATTAAATGCTCCAACCAAAAGACACAGACTGGCTGAATGGATACAAAAACAAGACCCTTCTATATGCTGCCTACAAGAAACCCACTTCACACCAAGGGATACATATAGACTGAAAGTAAAGGGATGGAAAAAGATATTCCATGCAAATGGAAGTCAAAAGAAAGCTGAAGTAGCAATACTCATATCAGACAAATTAGACTTTAAAGTAAAGACTATTAAAAGAGATAAGGAAGGACACTACATAATGATCAAGGGATCCATTCAAGAAGAACATATCACAATGGTAAATATCTATGCCCCCAACATAAGAGCACCTCAATACATAAGGCAAATGCTAACAGCCATAAAAGGGGACATCGACAGTAACACAATAATAGTAGGAGACTTGAACACCCCACTTACATCAATGGACAGATCATCCAAACAGAAAATAAATAGAGACATACAAGCTTTAAATGACACATTAGACCATCTCGACTTAATTGATATTTATAGGACATTCCATCCAAAAACAACAGAATACACTTTCTTCTCAAGCACACACGGAACATTTTCCAGGATAGATCACATCTTGGGTCATAAATCAAACCTCAGAAAATTCAAGAAAATTGAAATCATATCAAGCATCTTCTCAGACCACAATGCCATGAGACTAGATATCAATTACAGGAAAAAAACTGCAAAAAATACAAACACATGGAGGCTAAACAATATATTATTAAACAACCAAGGAATCCCTAAAGAAATCAGAGGAAATCCAAAAATATCTAAAAACAAACGACAACGAGAACACAACAATCCAAAACCTATGGGACGCAGCAAAAGCAGTTCTAAAAGGGAAGTTTATAGCAACACAGTCCTACCTTAAGAAACAAGAAAATGATCGAATAAACAACCTAACCTTATACTTAAAACAACTAGAGAAAGAAGAACAAAGAACCCCCAAAGTGAACAGAAGGAAAGAAATCATAAAGATCAGAGCAGAAATAAATGAAAAACAAAGGAAGGAAACCATAGCAAAAATAAATAAAACTAAAAGCTGGTTCTTTGAGAAGATTAACAAAATTGATAAACCATTAGCCAGACTCATCAAGAAAAAAAGGGAGAAGATGCAAATCAACAGAATTAGAAATGAAAAAGGAGAAGTCACAACGGACACCTCAGAAATACAAAAGATCATGAGAGACTACTACAAGCAACTATATGCCAATACATTGGATAACCTGGAAGAAATGGATACATTCTTAGAAAAATACAATCTTCCAAGACTGAACCAGGAAGAAATAGAAACCATGAACAGACCAATCACAAGTACGGAAATTGAGGCAGTGATTAAAACTCTCCCAACACACAAAAGCCCAGGACCAGATGGGTTCATGGGCGAATTCTGTCAAACATTTAGAGAAGAGCTAACACCTGTCCTTCTCAAACTCTTCCAAAATATTGCAGAAGGCGGAACACTCCCAAACTCATTCTAAGAGGCCACCATCACCCTGATACCAAAACCAGGCAAAGATGTCACAAAAAAAGAAAACTACAGACCAATATCACTGATGAATAGAGATGCAAAAATCCTCCACAAAATACTCGCTAACAGACTCCAACAGCACATTAAAAAAATCATCCACCATGATCAAGTGGGGTTTATCCCTGGGATGCAAGGATTCTTCAACATATGCAAATCAATCAACATGATACATCATATCAACAAATTGAAGGATAAAAACCATATGATCATTTCAATAGATGCAGAAAAAGCTTTTGACAAAATTCAACATCCATTTATGATAAAAGCTCTCCAGAAAATGGGCATAGAAGGAAATTACATCAACATAATAAAAGCCATATATGAAAAATCAAAAGCCAACATCATTCTCAATGGGGAAAGACTGGAAGAATTCCCTCTAAGAACAGGAACAAGAGAAGGGTGTGCACTCTCACCATTATTATTCAACATAGTTTTGGAAGTGTTAGCCACAGCAATCAGAGAAGAAAAAGAAATCAAAGGAATCCAAATTGGAAAAGAAGAAGTCAAATTGTCACTCTTTGCAGATGACATGATATTATACATAGAAAACCCTAAAGACTCTACCAGAAAACTGCTCGCACTAATTGATGAGTTTAGTCAAGTAGCAGGATACAAAATGAATGCACAGAAATCTCTTGCATTCCTATACACTAACAACGGAAGAGCAGAAAGAGAAATTAAGGAAACTCTCCCATTCACCATTGCAATCAAAAGAATAAAATACCTAGGAATAAACCTGCCTAAGGAGGCAAAAGATCTGTATGCAGAAAACTTTAAGACATTGATGAAAGAAATCAAAGATGACACAAACAGATGGAGGGACATACCATGTTCCTGATTGGAAGAATCAACATCGTGAAAATCACTGTACTACCCAAAGCAATTTACAGATTCAATGCAATCCCAATCAAATTACCAATGACATTTTTCACAGAACTAGAACAGGAAATCTTACGATTTGTATGGAAATGCAAAAGACCCCGAATAGCCAAAGCAATCTTGAGAAGCCAAAATGCAGTTGGTGGAATCAGGCTTCCGGACTTCAAACTATACTACAAGGCCATAGTGATCAAGACAGTATGGTACTGGCACAAAAATAGAAAGGAAGATCAATGGAACAGAATAGAGAACTCAGAAGTAAGCCCAAACACATATGGGCACCTTATCTTTGACAAAGGAGGCACAAATATACAACGGAAAAAAGACAGCCTCTTCAATAAGTGGTGCTGGGAAAATTGGACAGCAACATGTCAAAGAATGAAATTAGAACACTTCCCAACACCATACACAAAAATAAACTCCAAATGGATTAAAGACCTCAATGTAAGGCCAGACACTATCAAACTCCTAGAGGAAAACATAGGCAGAACACTCTATGACATCCATCAAAGCAAGATCCTTTTGGACCCACCTCCTAGAATCATGGAAATAAAATCAAGAATAAACAAATGGGACCTCATGAAACTTAAAATCTTTTGCACAGCGAGAGAAACCATAAACAAGACTAAAAGGCAACCCTCAGAATGGGAAAAAATAGTTGCCTACAAAACAACGGACAAAGGATTAACCTCCAAAATATACAAGCAACTCATGAAGCTTAATACCAAAAAAGCAAATAACCCAATGCACAAATGGGCAGAAGACCTAAATAGACATTTCTCCAAAGAAGACATCCAGATGGCCAAGAAACACATGAAAAGATGCTCAACATCACTAATCATCAGAGAAATGCAAGTCAAAGCCACAATGAGGTATCACCTCACACCAATCAGAATGGCCAACATCACAAAATCTGGAAACAACAAATGTTGGAGAGGGTGTGGAGAAAAAGGAACTCTCCTGCACTGTTGTTGGGACTGTAAGTTGGTACAGCCACTATGGAAAACAATTTGGAGGTTCCTTAAAAAACTACAAATAGAACTACCATATGATCCAGTAATCCCACTGCTGGGCATATACCCAAAGAAAACCATAATCCCAAAAGAAACTTGTACCATAATGTTTATTGCAGCACTATTTACAATAGCCAGGACATGGAAGCAACCGAAATGCCCATCAACAAATGAATGCATAAAGAAGATGTGGCATATATATACAATGGAATATTACTCAGCTATAAAAAGGGATGAGATGGAGCTATGTGTAATGAGGTGGATAGAACTACAGTCTGTCATACAGAGTGAAGTAAGTCAGAAAGAGAAAGACAAATACTGTATGCTAACACATATACAGAATCTAAAAATGGTACTGATGAACTCAGTGACAAGAACAAGGACGCAGATAGAGAGAATGGACTGGAGAACTCGAGGTTTGGAGAGGGGCGGATGGTGAAGGGGAAGCTGAGACAAAGCAAGAGAGTAGCACAGACATATATATACTACCAACTGTAAAATAGATAGTCAGTGGGAAGTTGTTGTATAACAAAGGGAGTCCAACTCGAGGATGGAAGATGCCTTAGAGGACTGGCACGGGGAGGGTGGGGGGGACTCGAGGCGGGGTGGGGGAGTCAAGGAAGGGAGGGAATACGGGGATATGTGTATAAAAACAGATGATTGAACTTGGTGTACCCCCAAAAGAATAATAAATAAATAAATAAAATTTTTTAAAAAAGTGATTATTTTAAAATGAGGCAGTAGAGTGGGCCCTAATGTATCCCATTTATTGTTATAAACATCTATTATAGCACTGTGCCTACAAAGGCAATTGAGGTACATAGGTTTATCTGCCCCTACAGTAAATGGCTTGTAACTGTTTTGACTTTTGAATCCTTGTATTTTTTTTATAATTTTTATGCCTTTTCCCTCTCTGTCAGATTAACAGGAATCACTCCCTGGTCATTGACTTCCCCTAAAGAAGTCTCTACTTGGTTCTAAATTTTGACTTCCAATCTACCATAAAATGGGAATCCAAAACAATTTTTACAATTAAAATTCACATTTTAACATGAAAGGAAGGAATCCAGATATCCAAACCTGTTTGCATTTTATGAATTATAAGAGTAAATAGACTCTCCATGGAATCATGTGGTGCTCTCCTATTGAGTAAAATTCATGGACATGGGGGCATCAATTTTGACTACTAGGAAGTTATTTTCTCTTTTGTCTTGGTTTTCTATTGTGTTTTAGACAGATGGCATGCTCATTTTTAGACAGGTGAGGTGTATTTGTATATTTCAAAAACCACATTAGAATGAAAATCTCTACATAACAAGTTTCTTTAAAAAGACCAAATCAATGGTTCTTTCTTTTTTAATGGTTCTTTTATCTATTTATTTTTTGCCCAAATTGATAAGTGTACAAAACTCACTAAAACTTAATCAGGCCCACCCAGATGGCTTCACTAGTTAATTCTATCAAATATTCAAATAAGATACAAATACCAACTTTTCACAAACTCTTCCAGAAGACAGAACTCATTCATGAGGCCAGTATTACTCTGATACCAAAATCAGACACAGGCATCACAAGAAAACTGCACATTAATATCTCTCATGAGTACATAGGCAAGGGACTTCCCTGGTGGCATAGTGGTTAAGAATCTGCCAGCCAACGCAGAGGACACGGGTTCGATCCCTAGTCTGGGAAGATCCCACATGCCACAGAGCAACTATGCCCGTGTGCCACGACTATTGAGCCTGTGCTCTAGAGCCCACGAGCCACAGCTGCTGAAGCCCATGTGCCTAGAGCCCATGCTCCACAACAAGAGAAGCCACCACAATGAGAAGCCCGCACACTGCAATGAAGAGTAGCCCTTGCTTGCTGCAACTAGAGAAAGCCCGTGTGCAGCAATGAAGACCCAACACAGCCAAAAATAAATAAAATTTAAAAAAAATACAGAGGCAAAAATCGTCAACAAAATACTAGTCAACTGAATCCAGCAACATATAAAAAGAATTATACATCATGACCAAGAGGGATTTTTCGAAGGAGTGCAAGATCAGTTCAAAACATGAAGGTTAATTAATGTAATATGCTGTGTTAATAGAATAAGGACCAAAAAATACATTATCATCTCAATAGATGCAGAAAAAGCATTGGGCAAAATCCAACACCAATTCATGATTAAAAAAACCTTCAACAAACAAAAAACTGAAAGGAACTTCTTCAACCTGATAAAGTTATCTATGGAAAACCTAACGCTAACATCATAATCATATTAAATGGTGAGAAACAGAGTGCTTTCCCCTAAGACCAGGAACAAGACAGGGATGTCTGCTCTTGCCACTTCTATCCAACATTCTACTGGTGATTCTAGTCAGTGCAATCAGACAACAAGAAGAAATACAAAGAGTTTTCACTGAAAACGAAGAGAGAAAACTGTTTTTCTTTGTAGTCAAAGAAAATCCTAAGGTATCCACGAAAAGCTACTAGAAGTTAGAAGTAATAGATGAGTTCAGCAGGATAGCAAGATAGAAGATCAATACACAAACTTATTGGATTTGCATGTAGTAGCAATGCACAATCCAAAAGAAAGCTAGAAAAACAATTCCATTCACAATAGCATATAAAAATAAAAGACCGATAAATTTAACAAAAGATGTGTAAAACTTGTGAAGTGAAAATTACAAAACATTGTTGAAATTTTTTAAAGAGCTATATAAATGGAGAGATATTTCAGATTCATGGATTAGAAGCCTCAGTATTGTTAAAACGGTAATTCTGCCAAGATTGATCTATAAATTCAATGCAATCCCCACCAAATTTGGGGGTAGAAATTGACAAATGATCTTAAATTAACATGGAAATGCATGGGATGCAAAACAACCAAAACAATTTTGAAAAAGAACAAAGTTGGAGAATATACACTTCTCTATTTCAAAGCTGACTACAAAGCTGCAGTAAATGATACAGTGTGGTGATGGCACAAGCACATATAGATCAATGGAACATAGTTGAGAAAGTGGAAATAAGCCCTTACATTTATGATCAGTTGTTTTTTGATAAAGATGGGAAGACAAACAATAGTCTTTTCAACAAATGGGAGAAATGCACATCCACATACAAAAAAAATGAAGTTGAATTCCTACCTCACAATGATATACCATACAAACATAAAAAATATTCAAAGTGGATCATAGGCTTAAACCTAAGAGGTAAACCTAAAAATGTTCTATAAGAAAACTTAGGAGAAAATCTTTTGACCTTAGGTTAGGCAAAAAGTTCTTAGATACAACACCAAAAGCATGGGTGACTAAAACATATTGAGAAAGTGGAATTCCATCAAAATTAAAAACTGTCACTCTCCAAAAGACAACATTAAGAAAATTAAAAGTCAAGAGGTGGGAGGGATAAATTGGAAGCATGGGATTAACAGATGTTTACTACTATATATAATATAGATAAGCAATAAGGACCTACTATATAGCACAGGAAACTATATGCAATATCTGTAATAACTTATAATGGAAAAGAATCTGAAAAAGTATAAATATATGTATATCTATGTATCTACATAGATATCTATATATAGATATATATCTATATATCTGAATCACTTTGCTATACACCTGAAACTAACACAACATTGTAAATCAACTATACTTCGATTTATAAAAAGAACACACACACACACAAAGAAAATGAAAAGTCAAGCCACAGACTGGAAGAAAATTTCACAAATTACATATCTCATAAAGGATTTTAAATAAGAATATATAAAACTTTCTTAAAATTCAATGACAACCCATTTTAAAATTGGCAAAAATATATGAATAGGCATTTTACCAAAGAAAACATAGGAATGGTTAATAAACAGATGAGAAGGTGCTCAACATCATTAGTCATTAGGAAAATGCTAATTATAATTGCAATGAGATTCATTGCACTAGAATGACCATAATCACAAAGACAGACAATACCAAGTGTTAGTGAAGATGTGGAAAAATTGGAAACCTCATACATTTCTGGTTTTATTGTAACAATCTGGAGAACAGTTTGGCAATTTCTTAAAATGTTAAACATAAATTTACCTTAAGACGAAACAATTACATTCCTAGAACTCTACCCAAGGGGAATGAAAGCTGTCCACACAAAGACTTGTACATGAATGTTCATAACATTATTTATAATAGCTAAACTGGAAATAATTCAAATGTCCCTGTCCAGGTAAATAGATAAATAAAATGTGGTATCCCCATAAAATGGAATGCTACTCAGCAAGAGAAAGGAACAAACTTCTGTGATTCATATTAGAACATGCATGAATTTCAAAAACATTATGCTGAGCAAAAAAAGTCGGATACAAAAGACCACACATGTTATCATTCCTATTACATGAAATGTCCAGAAAAGGCAAATTATAGAAACACAAAGTAAATTACTGGTTGCTGGGGTTTAGCATGATGGAAATGTTTGAAAACTGGGTTGTGGTAATGGTTGTACAACTCTGTAAATTTACTAAAAACCTTGAGTTACAGACTTAAAATGAGTGAATCTTATGGTACGCAAATTATACCACAATAGAGCTGTTTTAAAAAATAAATTAAATCTGCACACACACACACACCACCACCACCACCACCACCACCAGTCTTTCTATTTATTAAGCACAAGATCCTATGCTGACCTCAAGGAAAACATAGGGACACATAAGACCGTGCTCATTTTTCTCTCCATGCAGGACTATGACAATCTAGGAAGAGACCTATGACATACGGATGAGTAAATATCAGTGACAGAAGGCAGCACATGGTATGAGCACCTTCACTGTTACCACGCTGGTCCAAACTATCATCATCTCTCTCTCCTGTCGTCGTAGCCTGTTATCTGGTCTCCCCACTTCCACCATCCCTCATAAGATCTATTTTCTCTCTTTTTTTTAATTGAATAAATTTGACATGTAACATTGTGCCGATTTAAGGTGTACAGCGTGTTACTTTGATACATTTATAGATTGCAATATGATTGCCATTGTAGCAATATTTATCACATTACATAATGATAGTACAATATTATTGTCTATATTCATTATACTGTACGTTTGATCACTATTTATGATTATTTATTTATTTAGTACTTATTTACTACTCGCTACAAGTCTCTGTTTTCACCACAGCTGCCAACATGATGTAGTTAAAACCTAATTCAGATCATTTCACTCCTCTGCTTCAAATGCTACAATGGCTTCCCATCACATTTAGAGTAATGTCCTAGGCCGTTAATATGCTTTTAAGGCCCTCCATGATTACTGTCTCCCTCTCTCCCTCAGTTCCAGCCAGCCACAAAGGCTGCTTAATGTTTTTTAAATACTCTCAGCATGCTCCCACCTCGGGCCCTTTGCTCTGATGTCTCCGCCTGGAACTCCCTTCCACTGGATTTCTGCATGGCTTGGTCTTTTACCACCTTCAGGTCTTTGTTCAACTGTCACGTTCACAGTGAAGCTTACCCTGACCACCTTATTTAAAAATTCAGCACCCACCCCCCCGAATTTCTCTCTCTCCCTTCCATACTTAATTTTATCCAGTGCACTTATCACCTTCAAATTTATATTATATATTTCCTTATTTTGGTCTGATTGTCCTTCACTGCCAAAATGTGAGCGCCACAAGAGCAAGGATCTTTGTCGTTTATTTCACTGCTATGTTCCCAGTGCCTATAATAGTACCTGGTATGTGGTAGGTACTCAGTAAAATTTGCTGAATGAAGGACAAAGAAGAGTTACTGTACTAAGGGCACTCATAAAACGGAGGCTTCATTTGGAATGTACGCATTGTGTTTGGGAGGGAGAGTCTGGCTAGAGCCAGAGGGGCGTGTAAGAGAGATTTAAGCAGATGAGAAGATCAGAATGTGGAGATTCTTGAATGCCTAGAACATAAACATTAGATGAATAAATAAATGAGCAAAAGAATGAGCAGCCTGGTTGTGTTCTGCACACTCTTAGCAACCAGTGAAATAATCTGATCTGAATGGATTGTGAAGAGCTGACTCCTTGAAACTTTAGCTTTTTTCTATGGAAAGAGCTTTTATTGACAAAGAAAATATCCTCTAGAAAAGCTGAAGTGTTCTGTGCTATGCCAGAAATGGCCACTAGGGAATGCTCAAATCCATAATGGTGAACCATTAAGAATGAAACGGCCTCCCTCATCAGAGGCTGTCTGGGGAGCCCCAGTCCTCTGACGGCTGCCTTAAACAGGTAGCTAATGGAGAAGGATAAGTCTTCCAATACTGTTTTCTCCATCTGCCTTACCCCATCTCCTAACCCCACCCCAAGCACAATACTGGACATATAGTTAGTGTCCTTGGCATTCAAGGCCCTTCAAAATAATGCTTAATTTTTTGCCACCTCTCCTAAACAGACCCTATGCTCCAGCTGTACTTGAGCTGCATCCTCTGTATACACTTCTTGTGCCATCACCTTTTTTTTCTTTCTGTTTTCTCTGCTTATCATTACATATCCAATTGCTATGCATCCCTTTAAGGCTCAGCACAAAAGCCATGTCATCCATAAGCCTTCCCTGATAACTATTGCTGTCACTGCTCACTGCCTTCCTGAGATCCTGGGCTCTCATCCTGCCTCAATTAGGAGCCACTTGGTAAACACTGATTCAGATGCTGTCTCTATCTAAGCCCTTCATTCTGGAGTTCCCCATGAAATCAGAAATCGACCATTTCTGGACTGTCAGGAAGGCAATGGATAGAGGTCAAAAATGAACTTATGAAAAAAAAAATGAAGTTATGATCCTGCAGGAATAGTAAGGACGAGCCTATTCTTAGACAGCTTCTTTAGAAGAGAGAGAAAGTCTAGCCAGCCCTAGAAGAGGAGATACTATTTCCAGCTGCCTCAATTCTGCCTTCAGGGATACAGGAGCAGCCTGACATGCCCAGCTTCACCCCCTCCCAGGGAAGCCCCCACTGTTCCCTGGGCCTCCTTTTCCCTGCCTTCATTACTCAGCCTAGTCCAACAACTTGGCTGCTAGGATATGGGGAACTCTAATAGGTGCCTGGGGCCTTTTTCCCTTTTAGCCTCTCTCCACCTGCTGTACTCTGTGCTTTGTTCTCTGGAATCATGATAAAGAGCAACACGGAAATCACATTAAACGTGCCAATGTGCCGCAGAAAGCACGTACCAGAAATGGATCCTGGGGCAAGTAGAGAGAGTGGTGGCCTGCCTAGCAAAGTCCATGCCTGGATTAGTCCAGGCCAGCTCCTGGAGAGCAAGCCCAGGGCAGTGGGAGGGCAAGGTTAGACCGAGATAGAAGAAAATCAGCATTTACTTTTAATCTACATAACCACTCTGTGAGAAGGCATTCTTGTCACTATTTTAAAGACTAGGGAACTCAGGCAAAGACAGATGAGGGGACTTCACCCAAGGCTACAACAGTTAGAACGTAGAAACAGGATTTGAATCCAAATCTCAATAACTACAATAACCAGCCTCTTTCTACTGGACCATGCCATTTCTATACATCTCATCTAGGCTTTCTCTCCTCTACAGAGAAGTCCTAACACAATGATGGGGACAGTGAGGGTGCTCTGCTTCTCTACTTGGTTCTCTAGCTAGCTGATAGGCCCCGAAGCCGACATTTGCTACTTACATTGTAAGATGTGAGATACCATCAACGCTGTACAGTTGTCACTGCATGGAAGTCTTCCCAGAGCCAAGTCCTTCTTTATTTGAAGAGTAAAAAGATACCTGCAAAGAAGTGGGGGAAAACCTCTTGAGAAAGAAACAGGAACAAGAAAGAAGCATTTCCCTTCTCCCAGATCCAAATGTTTCAAGAAAGACACGGTGCCCCCAGTCAGGGAGATGCCTTTTTGGGGTGGTAAGTAATGCATAGGCTTTGCTTCAGCCCCTAACCAGCACTTGACCACAACTCAGCTGATCCAGCGCTTTGGCAGACTTCACAGCCGTTAGGAATCGCCCCCGCCAAATCCTCCCGCCAACTCGAGGGAGTTGGCCAACCATCCTCTGGTGGTTTCTGCCACGTAGCAAAGTCACATACCCAGCCAGAGAGAAAGGGAGATTCAGCAAGAATAAGCCTACTCAGAAGGCCGGTACTGCTCTGCTTACAAAATGCTATTAAGTACTCACTATCGTAACAACTTAGAAGGTTGGCATCATTTCGAATTATGGAAAGGCAGAGGTTAGATGATTTTGACAAAGTCATATCACCCCAAGATAGTGAAACTGTGGCCAGAACTCAGGTCCGCCTCTCAATTTAAGCTGCCTCCTATCGAAAAGACTGTTTCAGAAATCAAGAACTTGAGGCTGTGCTTCTACCCCTTCACCTGGACCACTGTCTCTGTATAACCAGAGCCCAGCCCAGCCCTTTGCACACAGCAGGTATGGAATTACTGTGCACTGAATGGAATGAAGCCAGACCACCCTTTTTCCCAGCGATGATCAGGGACTCATAAAGTGCACATTGGTATCCAGAGCTTTGCCAAACAGAGAGCATTTTTCCCACACTTTTAAGCCCTTATCAAAGGCAATCAACTTTTGAAAAGATGTGTATGATTAAGATTCTACTGCTCATTGTATTCCTTCTTGGTTCAAAATTGGTTCCAATATTTTATTTTATATATTAAAACAGTTATCGAATATCTACTGTGGGCATTTCCCTATATATGATGTAATTTTCTAAATAAAGTTCTATCTAGATTTTTTTAAACCAATTAAAACTTGAAGACCATGTGGTGAATCAAAATTAATTGCAGGTGATTGATAGATGAAAATGCAGATTGGGAAAAAACAGGTAAATTAGTAGGTGATTTTCAATTTACAAAAAAGCATTCATTATTATCCTTCAAATTGTGAGCACCTCTAATGGATTAGAAATGATTCAATTAGAAAAGTTATATTTGCACGCCACTCCGAGAAACTCACATATTGGCCCCAAACAAGGCATCCTTGTAAAGTCAACTACAGTGAAGTATTCTCAAACGGACCAATGGGGAAAAAATAAAGGAAATCTAACCTTGCCATTGCCTGCTTTCAAATATAGATGTAAATGAGAATAATCAGCCTCAATTGCTAAAGGGGAGGTGAATTTCATTTTACTCCTAACAAGAAAGAAAGGAAACTTCTTGTCATTTGCCACATTCCTTGCTGTTAAGAAGTCAGCTGCCTGCTGCAAATACCAAATCCTTTCTCTGAACAGCTGATGAATCATTTATCATCACATTGATTTTCTCATTCTTTTTTTTTCCTGGAGAAAGTTAATCTCCGTCAAAATTGGTTACGATTTGAGACTTGACTGAAATGAGTTAGCAAAGAGAAACTGACAGAGATACCAAGATATCAAGTTATCTGGGAAAGGGGTCTACAACTCACAAATTTGGAGAGGAGTGGGCGAGTGAAAGAGGCTAACTTGTTAAAAGTGACTCTTACAAAGACCCCTCAGAAAAGACCCCCCCCCTCCCCGTACAAAAGGGGTGAATAACCATGTTGGCCATGAACCACGTTGGGGAGTATTTCAGGTAGAATAACTGCCAACACCCCGTGATCTTGATCAAGTCACTCTAGTTCCCAGGACCTGTTTCCTCATCTGTAAACTAAAAGTTCTGGACTAGATTATCTCTTATATCCCTTCTATGTGTAGAAGTCTGGAGTCTAAAGTGCAAAGAGCAGAATAAGGTTCAGGGGAGTGTTATGTTGACAAGGTATTTTTGAAGAAGTAAGTTTACATTGTCATTTTAAAGGGCATTTTTATAAATATAAAAATACTTTAAAGTATTTGATACTTTTTAATTTTTAGCTTTTTAATTTTTTATAACTATAAAAATATTTTACTTATTAAAATTGTTAATCATTTGTAATTATTAATAATTATAATAAAATATCAGTAATTTATAATTATGCAAAATACATAATTTATTAAAATTATGTTTTATATTTTTTACTTTTCTACTTTCAAAAAGGTTTTATAAGTGTATGTCATCATTACTTTCTACCTATGGGATACACACACACACACACACCCGTTTCTAATATGCAGGGAACTCAGCTGGCATCGTGCTTGTGCCATCAAGCTGCCCTCTGATTAGAACACCAATGCAATGAAGGAAACACTCTTACGGTTGTAGCAGTTAATGGCATAACTCCCAAGTGGGTACCCAGGCTGGTTCCCCCTTTTAGAACACCACCCCTCCTTCTCCCTGAAGTCCCTATCCTTTGGAAGACTAACACTTTGGGGACCAGCCAGGCCCTCCATCTCACCAGCTCCTCACTCTCCCAGAGAGTGACTGAGAGGCAAGTCTTCCAAAGAAGGCTAGAAGCCCAATCCCTGATAAATGGAGAATAATGATTAAGTGATATCATGCATCATGCTAGTACTATACCTTGTAAGCTCTTCTCGCAGATGTCCAGGGTCCACTGGGAAAAATTTCACCATAAATTTGAAAACAACTTCCTTAGGATCTTAAAACACAATATCTCCATAAGTTTTATTTAACTGTCCATCACAACAGTTACAGGTCTTTACACACACACACACACACACACACACGCTCCAATCTCTTCTTCCCTCCTCTCCCCATCACTCCCTCCCACAGACTTTTCATTTAAATTTCAATTTTTCACATTTGTGAGATGCTGCTATTTCTGGATTGCACCTCTATGTGGATAGCAATTGGGGAATTTCTCCTGCCCCTCTTCCTGCCCTCTCTTTCTTTGAGTTTCTTTTTGTAAAGATGTACATCATTTGGGGCCTACTGTGTCCTCTCCTAAGAAGTGTTCCATTTAGAAAAATATACCACTTGCTACTTGGGATTCTGCATTCCTGGCTGAGAGAAGGGCTCAGCTGTAGAGGCAGGTGAATATCAGCTGCCTCAAGGATTCATAAAGGGAACTAGAAGTAGTAGGGACTGAGGCCTCTGTGTATCTTAAAATCTACATTAAGAAAACATATCTACTTGCCTTCATTCCTACTTGCATTTGAAAATAAGAAACTTTTTGCATCAAAAGCAAATATGCATATGCAGCATTAATATCATTCATTCAGTAAATATTTGTTGAGTGCCTATTGTATGCTAAGCATTGTACTAGCAGGTCCTGGAAACAAAAATACAGTTAAGCACTCAAAGATTGGTAGGAGAGGCAGACACCTAGACAGACAATTACAGCACCACAAAGTGTTATAATCCCTGAGTACTGGGGAAGCACAAGAGGGAGAAAAGAGTTTGGAGGAGGTCAAGGGAGGCTTCCTGGAGGAGCTGACACCTGAGCAGAGTTGCCAGATTTAGAAGATAAAAATACAGGACTCCCAGTTAAATTTGAATTTCAGAAAACAATGATTGCATGACATACTTATACAAAGAAATTAGTCTTTGTTGATCTGAAGTTCTAATTTAGTTGGACATCTTCTATTTCATCTGAGAAGCCTACACCTGAGGTTAGTTTTGCTCAAGCCAGGAGAGGTAGGAGTATGAAGTGGTCAGAGGCAGAGGTAGAGGCTAGAAAGGCAGGCAGAGTCCAGTGCTTTGTGGATCATGCTAAAGAGTTTGGACTTTATTCTAAGGGCAATAGGGAGTCATGGGAGCATTTTAAGCAGGAGAGTGATGTGGTCAGGTTTGTATTTGCAATAGTTCCCTTTGGGAGTATTGTACATGATGGATTGGGGGAGTCAGTTGGGAAGCTGTTGGACTCATGTGACAGATGATCAATACGAGGTGAGAACAGACAGAATTGTAGGCGGCACCAACACAAAGAGACTAGGCCGGGAAAGTGACATGAAACAGCCTTTCTCAAAGTGTGGACTGAAATCCACCTGCAGCAGAAACACCTATGGAATTTGTTAAAAATGCAGGTTGCTGGCCCCCAACTCAGGGATGTGGCCCAGGAATCTGCATTTTAACAAGAACCCCCACCCCCAGTGATCCTAATACACACTGAAATTTGAGAACCACCACACTAGATTGTGACATATAGGGTTCAGGGGGATATTTCATACATAGTAGGCACTCAAATATGAACTGAAATGAATGGACAATGTCTGTGACAGGATTAAACTAAAACACCTTCTGGAAGAAGGTGAATGGCATGGCCAGTTGATTTGCAGGTCTAGGGTGAGAGATGTATTCCTAGAGCCAACTCACAGAGTGCTGTCATTAACAGGGTTCTCAAAATTTACTCAAAAATCCAGCAGCCTGATTTTCTTCATCTCAGGCAAAATTAAAATGATTTTTTTACATTGCTAAATTTACTAGATGGATGAAGGGTTAAAATAATGCATCAAAGCTTTTCTCCGCTTATATTAAGGTGAGGAATAGTGCGGTATGGCTGAAATATTTGCAAGTTGTAACTGGGAATTCTATTCCTTAAGTGATTTTCCATACTTACTTTTTACTTGCTTTGTAATAGGCTTCAGAAGTTCCAACCAGACCTGTAATAACATTAATGAAAGAATTGGTAGAACATGGCATTGACTGCAGCTTTTTTTTTTTTTTGATAACAGATTAAAGTCAACATGAAACAGACAAATACCAAGACTCTTTAGACTTCTAAGATAGTAAGAAACAGCAATGTCAAAAGATGGTGTGCCTCCACCACACTCAATCTGCCCCCTTGGATTTGCCCAATGACAGTATATATTGTTGATCTATAAACTCTTTGCTGTTGACATTTGAATCACTGCTCCCCTGCCTCAGGAAGATGACAGAGGTGTCATATACAAGGCTCATTAGTTGCTACAAAAACTAATGAAGACATTTGGCTCCATATTGGAATCCTACAGCCCCCAAATGCCAGATTAATCATCATAATGAGCCTCTCTGGGAAGGGGCCAGATAACAGATCCACCAAGGTAGGACACAGTGGGCAGAACATCAGGAGTGCTGTGTGCTAGAGGGGCTAGGAGAGTCCCCTGTATACTTGTTGGTGAGGCTAGGAGTCTTCATTCTGGAGGCTGAGGCCCACCCTCAAGTCAGAATAAAGCACAGAGAGCTCTTCACACAGTGACAAAGGAGGAGCAGGGGGTGGAAGAGTTTGTGTTTGGCAAACTGAGGTGACTTTTAATAGACAAGAAAGGGAAATAGTTATTAAATCCAGTCATTTTGCAAGGGTTTAAATGGTTTGCATTTTGCAATCAGGGGTTTGAGCCCCATATACTTAGCTGGAATCTGCATTTAGAAGCAATTCTAGATACAAAGAACCCTATAATGAAACCAACTTACATTATTTCCAGAATGGCTACAGAATTCTAATCCAAAATATTCTTTTTCAGCAAGATTTAGATGGCTGCAACTCAGGTTAAACAGCGCCTTCCCGGATGACTTTTGCTAAACAAAACAAAGAGATCATAGCACAGTTTGCGATCCTAAACTGATACTGTTACTGTGGTGTGGAATAAAGTGTAGAAACACCTAGACTCTCTTCAGACAGTTTCCTTTGAGCATTGTTTTTCAGGCCCTGTATCCTCCCAAATGATGTTGAGTTTTACACATAAATACATGTATCTATCTGTAGATTGTTTCAGCAGTATCTCTTAAAAACCCTCAGATTAATGACAAACCCTCTTGGAAAAAGAGAGCCTTGCACTTAACTATGTATGGCTACATCTGCAAATCTACCCTTTCAATGGAATTCTTTCATCAATTCATCCCACAGGCAATTTGAATGATTCCCTCCACCCAACTGACAGAGAGTTTAATCAAGATGCAAATCTGACCTGTTTAAAATCCTTCAGTGGCTCCCCTAAGGATAAAGTCTCTATTCCTTAGCAGAGAGGCTGGACCCTGTCCCTCATGTGGCCATGCCTGCCCCTCCAGCTTCATCTCTTGCCCTTCCCCCTTCCTGCCACTTTCTTTTCTAATAATTGCGGCCTGCTCATGGTTCCCCACACATGTCAAGTAGTTTCATGCCTCCATGACTCTGCTCATGTCCTTCCTTCTACACAGAACACCGTTTCCACCTTTCTTTGCTCTGGCTTCCTCCTACTCAGCTCAGATGCCATCGCCCCAGGAGGGCTTTCTCTGATCCCTACAGGAGCAGGTGGGCAGGGGTGGGGGTGGGGTGGGGAAGGGGCAACCTCCATGCTCCCAAACACTCTTTTTATCTTTTTTTTTTATCTTTTTTTTTGGGGGGGGGGTACACCAAGTTCAATCATCTGTTTTTATACACATATCCCCGTATTCCCTCCCTTCCTTGACTCCCCCCCCTCGAGTCCCCCCCACCCTCCCCGCCCCAGTCCTCTAAGGCATCTTCCATCCTCGAGTTGGACTCCCTTTGTTATACAACAACTTCCCACTGACTATCTATTTTACCCAAACACTCTTGCTTACCTCAAACATGGCACTTCTCACATAGGATGTCTATCTTCCCCGTTAGACTGAATTCCTTCATAGCAGGGGCCTTGCTTTAATTTTCTTGTTACTCACCAGGTCTAACTCAGAGCCTGGCACATACTAGGGGCTCTTGAATGTTGGTTGATCCAACATGAAATTGACCAACTTCCTCCTCTGAGCTTGAGGAGGAGATTTCATTTTGCAGCTTTCCCCACCATATCTGCATCTAGCATACTTCTTTCACATAAGGCCACACATATTTTTGTTTCTTCATAAAGCCCCCCACCCACCCCCACACACGCACTGTGAGCACAAAACAGTCCCTTCCTCAGACTTCTCTGAGAACAGGAGCTGTGAAGAGCTCTGTGTAAAAATCTCTTTGAGCTGAGTGGGGCTGGAGCTGATCTTCAGCCACCATCGCTGAAGCCGAGGGTTGCAGTTGCAGGGAGGACGGTGATGGGAAAATTGGGCCCTGGCTGATAGGCACAAAGACATGCTGCTGAAAACCTCTAGTTAAAGCCAAGTGACGCGGTGCCTCTAGTATGCAAAGGAAGCCGGGCGCAGGGAAATGTAGTTGGAAATCACCGACCCATAGAATTAATGCCAACCTTGAGAGGTCAGAGAGTCCAGCCACCCTCCTCCCACCCCTCACCCTCTCCCTCAAGGCAGTCCTACATCTGGGATTTAATAGCTTCCAGGAAGGCAACCTCCCCCATTCCCTTCCCCCAAGGACCCAAAATACTCCCCTCTCCCTTGGACTTCTCTCCACTCAGTTACTTTATGCAAAGCTCCACCAACTCAAGATTCTTGAGGGTTAACCAGGGTCCTATTTTTAAATGCAAATAGGCCACAAATGGTGAAAACTACTGCATCCTTAGCACCTGGAGAGAGAGCTAAGGGAAAGGGGGTTTGATTTTATGTGGGAGGTCACATTGGAGCTGTGGTCCAGGAAAAGGGGGTCAGTCCAAGGGGTGGGGGGGGTTCGGGGGCTTGAAGGGCATTGGGGGCAGTGGGGGAGGGGTGTCTGGGAGGGAGGAGGGAGGGGGCGTTTTTGCCTATGTGGCAACCTTGCCTAGGGCAAATGCTGACACAGACCATTCCAGACAGATGAAATCGCTCCTATTTTTAAAGTCCTCCAGACATGGAGCTGCCACGGGATTTTTATTATGAATAAAAAAAATTTCTAAAGAGAGAGAGAGATGACAGCAATGCTTTTTCCAACACCAAGGAAACGTTTCAGTGATGAGGACTAAATTCCGTCATACACTCCAGTTTCTTTGTAAACAATTTCAGACTCAAGAGTTTCCTTTTTCCTCCTCAGTTTTTCTTCTTTTTTTTCCATTGGGGTGCTTAATCCTCACCACCAACGCTGCCACATTCCATGTGTTTATATGTTTAAGTGTTTCTGCAGTCACAAAGAATATATAGCCATTCCTGTAAGGTTTCCAATCCAGGCTGCCTTTTTGCTCCCTTCTGTAAGATCCCATACCATGTTTATAAGAATAATCCCCTGACTTGTCCACCCCGTACATCTTGCCAACTGGCTCTCATTTGGCATTTGTGAATTCGGAGGTCAGGAGCTCACATGGCTCAAGCTCTCCACCCCCATCTCTGGGAGAGGCATTTCCGTTCAACGCTCTGTAGTGTACATTGAAACTGGCCTGCCTAGTGGAATGTGTTGCACAATAGGCAAGGTCTTGGATGTGTCTTAACATGCAGCCTTTAATTTTTTTCAACCAATTCCTCGATTTTTATGTTATGATTATTTTTCTTATAATATCTCTATATACAACTTTCCTATTTTCTCTTTTCTGGACTTCTGATTCTCTTTTCCATTGCTTGTTCTTGTTTAAGCTGACACTTTTCAACATGCTAATCAAGCTCCTTAGTGGATCTAAATTATTTATCACCAGTCCTCCCACTCAAGGAACTGGAACTCCAATCCTGAACCCTGTCATATATTCATCTCCCTTGGATTACAGTAATGTTTGCCTTAAAAAAATCACACACACACACACACACACACACACACGTATATAATTTAAAACTTTTCAGAACTTGTATTTATAAACTCCAGTTTTCAAGGTTGGTCTTAACTATTGGACACTGATTTCTTGGGGCTCCAAACTCATCTTCTCGCAGAAACAATAAATATTCAAGGTGACTACTTCCAAACAACAGCCTACCAAATCTTCTGTGCACATAGGGCTGTCATATAACAGTTTGTTAAAGAAGCCTGGATTGTAATCCTGCTCTACCCATTTACTAACTGGATGAATTGGGGCAAATCTTTTAGCTCCCTTTTCCAGGTACCTGAAGACAGAAATCATATGTCTGAGTACCTGGCATTATATACAGTGACTGGCAAAGAGTGGACAGTCAGTAAATGCTTACTGAATAAATAGATGAATGGATCCAAACATTTAACTTGATTCATGTGCATTAGCAAGACAGTCCTCTCAAGAGGAAGAACAAATCAGTTACTATGTGACCTAGGGCAAATGAGTGAACCTTTCTGAGCCTTGGTTTACTCATCTGTATAATGGAGATAATAATAGTCCTATCTTACAGAGTTGTTGTGTGGTTTAATCAAGACAATTCACATCAAGGCCTTAGTATGATGCTTGGCACATTGCAAGATGTAAGTAATACACACACACACACACACACACACATACACATATATACACACATATATCTACAGATAAAGAGAAGAGTCTGGAAGAATACATACCAAACTGTTAACTGCATTATTCCTAGAGAGGGGTTTAGATTAAAGGGAACTTTACCTTTTAATTTGTACATATCTGGACTTTTTTCAAATATCAGGGGCAGTAGGAACTCTCTTAATAAACTTTAACTCAACAACGCACAGAGAATGCTTTCCATTTCCCCTTTAAAACATTGACTGATGTTTATGTCATGATGAAATCGCATGGCTAGTAGGCTACTCTAATATGACTTTGCACTTTTACACCCATTGACTGAGTCTCAGGCTTGATAATTATTTTCTTGAACATATTTTTGACAATTCTATTTATTGTAATTATATAACAATTAAATTGCATGTGTATCACAAGAATCATGATCACTAGTAACAAGAGTGGTTTCTATGAAAACTAAGTTGATCACTTTGCAAAATCTCAGTAAGGGGGGAATCCCCCAAAATATCCTGTCAAATTAGTTTGGGGTATGACAACAGTAAAATATTGAGGGGTAAAAATCTGGAAGGATTCTGTAGTCAAAATTTTCCAAGTTAAATGAACAAATACTGGAAATCATAGATGATGCATAAATGGGTGTGAGTCAGAGAAGAAAAACGGAAACACCAATCAGAAGTCCTTGCTCAAAAAGCCCTTACCCTGCATCAAAAGCTTGGCATATAAACATAAAATATGTTTTATGTCCAAATAAAAAGTTTGTGGTGTTTGTGAGTAAATGTACATATTTATTATGATTTTTCTGCTTTGGCAAATTTTATCAATTTACTGACCAACAACTACCTTTGACCACATTAGATAACAGAGATTCTAATGTACGCACATATTGATTGTGTACTTCAAAAGAATATAGGCTATAGAATTGAGGTTTCGGAAAAGGATAAACTAAAACAATAGCATATTATTAACAGCAGCATAATAGGCCATTTTCATTTTTCCTTATGTTTGCTATATTTTCCAGAGAAACACAATACACATTATAAAATTTAAAAGCATAGTGCCATACAAAGAGTCTTACAGATACTTCTCCTGTTTCCAGTGCTGATTCCCACATTCAAAATATTTCTCACGCTCCCCTCAGGAAATAGTACTTGAAGTCACAAATAATAATCACCCATTCTCCTGACTTTATGGTTATGCCTCATTTTTTAATCCCAAAACATGACTATATTAGCTCCAGTGGCCATAACAAAATAGCACAATCTAGGTGGATTAGACAACAGGAATTTACTTCTCACAGTTCTAGAGGCTGGAAATCTGAGATCAGGGTGCCAGCATAGCCAGGTTCTGGTGAGACCTCTTTTTCTAGCTTGCAAATGGTTGCCTTCTCTGTGTCCTCACGTGGCAGAGAGAGAGAGAGAGAGAGAGAGAGACCTGTCTCTTCCTCTTTTTATAAAGCCATCAATCCTACCAGATTAGGGCCCCACCCTTATGATCTAATTTAACCTTAATTACTTCCTAAAAGCCCTATGTCCAAATACAGTCACATTAGTCACATGGGGAGTGGGGTTAGAGGTTCAACATATGAATCTGGGGGGAGACATAATTTAGTCCATAGCAATGACCCAACTTGATAGCCCAATTTAGTTACCATACTTGCTCTTTATGACTTTTGACTCTTTCCAAACATGAAATCCACTCTCAACTAATGAAGATTCATGAGTCATTTTGGAAAGAATGTGCCCAGTTACAGAAGGCCAAAAAGGAGTTCCAAAAATGTGCTGAGTACCTGCAATACACAGGAGGAGGCAGCACATCATGGTGGCTAAGAATGTGGGCTCTGAAGCCAGAAAAACCTGGGTCTAGTTCTGACCCCTCTACCTGCTAGAGGGATGATCTTGAGTAGACTATTTAATCTCTCTGAGCCTTCACTTCCTCAGTTGCAAAATAGGGCTATCAGAAGCCAAATACAAAAGGGCCACATATTATATGATTCTACTTAAATGAAATGTCCAGAACAGGCAAATCCATAGAGACAGAAAACAGATTGGTGGTTGCCAGGGACTGGGGGGAGAGGGGAATAGGGAGTGACTACTAACTAGTATAGGGTTCCTTTTGGGGAGGAAGAAAATATTCTGGAATTAGTTTTGATAGTTGTACAACACAGTGAATAAACTAAAAAGCACTGAATTGTACACTTTAAAAGGGTGAATCTTCTGGTATGTGAATTGCATCTCTATTTTAAAGAAGGGTCATAGTCAGCATCAAATGAGACTATACTTGTCAAGTACTTTACACAGTAAAGGTCCAAAGGAAGAGCTCAAGAAATGTTGACTGTTTACAGGATGACTATATAATTTATCATCCAAATTGGGACACTTTTGAGGGTTGACAGGGCACTAGTAACTATTATATTGTCACCACAGGTGTAAACCAGGACTGTCCTGGATAAACTCTGATGTGTGGTCACCTAGTTATTTGTACTTGGACTACTCAAGGGGGTCTGTTTTGACAAGGGCAGCATTTATTTGAATATTCAAGATCTAGAATATTAAGAATCACAGACATGACTATTAGAAACTGGTGTTTGATGATCATTCCAACAGTAGCAAGTGAATGAGTTGCCTTTCAGTCATGTTAACCCTGATTCCACATTTTTATAGGTAAGGCTCAACCGTAACAACCACACAAAAATCCAGGGACAGAGAACTGCTTCACCAGTCTTAACCTTGTCCCTAATAGACATTTTAAAAGTCGATCCCTCTCCTTTAGCATGTTTTTTCTCCATTCTTTATTCTCTTTTTTCAATTCTTCTTGTTTTCCTGTTGTAACTTTCCCCTGCCCAAACTCCAGGCTTACTTTTGATGTGTTTGCCCTTTTCCTTCTGTATATGCCTTTACTCCTTTGTGAGCCTTTCTACCACCCCTTCAATTCAACACACATTATTGAGCACCAGTTCTGTGCCAGGTACTTTCCCAGACTCCAGGGATACGGAGGTGAACAAGATCCAGGCATTACCGCTGAGGAATACTTAGGATGGCAGGCAAGCAGGCGCATCAACAGATGATCGCAGTGGTTAGGGCTAAGTGTGCTCGTCAAGCATGTATGCAGAGGGTAATGTGACATCATGCCCAAAGGGCATCTAGCCCAGAAAGGTGGGTGAAGCTGTAGCACAATGGATTCTTAACAGAGGGGACACCTAATCCAAGACAGGAGGTAAGAGGTAGAGTTAGCCAGGTGAAGAGGAGGATAAGAGAAGGGTGTCACAGGCAGAAGAGGTTAGAAAACCTGGTGTGAACTATGTGACTATAAGCAGCATGGTGTTCTAAAGGAGCAAGGGAGATACAGGGACTGGGAAAGTGAGCAGGAGCCTCACCAAGATGGGTTCTTGGGTCAAGTGAAGCCCTATACCTGAAGGCAGGGTTCGGGTGGGGTAGCTGAGTGATTTCAAGCAGGGAATTGATGGTCAGAGTTGTGTTTTGGTAACACTATCCTGGCAGTAGTTAGGGCAGAGCTTCCCAAACAGGAAAGTGCATGTGAATCACCTGCAGCTCTTGTTGAAATGCAGATTCAGATTCAGTAGGTGTGGGGTGGGGCCTGAGAAACTATATTTCTCACAAGCTCCCAGGGGAGACTGAGGCTGCAGGTCTGCAGACTACACTTCGAGGAACAAGGGTGGAAGGAGTAGAAGGAGGAGGTGGTAAAACATGTGACAGGCCAACCAGGAAGGGATACTGCAGCAGTTCAGGTGGAGAAGATGGTCACATGGACTAGGGTAGTCATAGTGAGACTAGAAAGAGGTGAGATGGGAGACACATGTCCAGGGTAATAAGTGCAATTGGTCTTGGGAGGGTCACAGAGAGGGAGAGCCCTGGAGACCTGGGTATTCTCTTTGCTGGCTCCCCTTTTGTCTTCAGCCAGAGTCAGGGTTTACATACCCCACGGCTGAGCTTAGGCTACATATTGCTGCCTTTTATTCATCTTTACGTATCGCTTTGCTCATCTCTAACATTTGTTTCTTTACCAGTTGTCTCACCAACCACATGTACAACAAGGGCTACCCAAGCAGCTTGCCTCACTCCCTTCCCATCATCCCTTATTACTGAATTCTTCCCTTACCCACCTCTCTGTAAGGGGGGATGCTGGGAATATTCCTCATCAATGATGACATGCTTGAGCCCCTCTTTGACACTTCCTACCCTTTGGAAAGAAAATCACAGCTTATCATATCAAAAGCTTTGTGCTGACATAAACATATAAAATATCTTTTTGACACCCCATTACTGAAGTGTTCACGATTCCTTTTAAAGTCACCTACCTGGAAATGTCTTTCAGTCTTTTATGCATCTGAGAGCTTTTCTGTGTATTATCCCATTGGAAACTTACCCCAATCACCTGCTCTGGCACTGGCCCAGAGTCAGTTCAACCAGGATAGACTAAGCGCATTGCCACTCAGCATCTTTATGGAGACAATTGTGAACTACTCCCTTCTTGGCCACCCTGATGGCTAATTTCCATCTCTCCTTTTATTCTTCATATCTTGGATCCTGAATGGCATCTTGGAACTCAGAACCAAGCAGAGTCCTCCAGTGAGAAGATCTGACTTGTGATGAGTAGAATAGGAAGTTTGGTGATATTTCTGCATTTTGGTACCATTTGGTGCAGTCCCAGGCAAAACCTTCCAGTGACCCTGATTTAATTTCAGCGAAACAGAGAAATCTTGTTCTGCATCTTGGTCTACACCCCTTCACCCCCATCCAGCTCTCTGTTTATAAGCAGCAATAGGCACACACCTCATTTACAGAGTTTGAACCCTTCCAAAGGAAGCTAAGTGTTTCTCCTTTCCTATTGTCTGCAGGCTACATCCAGAAACCTCAGAACCCTTTAAAAGGTGTTAAACCCTGGGACTGCTCCTTTTAAAGGGCTGTTTCACTTTTCATTAAAAATGCAAATATCCTGACATTGCAACAACAGCAAAAATCAGACACATATCTTATTCATCCACCAATATAGTCAGACGCAACCAGTTTTCTAAAAACGAAGTTGAACATACTTTACACTGTGTAAACCACCAGGGAACTAGGAAACAGAGCTCCTTCAGGGCAGGGCAGAAGAAATTATTGGGCAAGCTATAACCCTCCTAGGGGGTTGAACTCCTGGCAAAAAAAGAACTGCTGAGAGTGGTGAGAGGCTAATTACCAGGTAGCTGTAGTTCATTCTAAAATGGAGCCCTCTCTGCAGGCAGTCTAGTCTTTTAGCATCTGGTAGAGAGCAAGGTGCAGTTAGACACTGTCAAAGAACAAAGAATAAGTAGGAAGTCAATGGAGGCCCTTTCCACAGAGCCCAGAGGACTCAGCAATAAACTCTGGAGGGAAGCACAGTTTAAATGGGTACTTAACATTTCCTGGTGGCGGTAAGCAGAGAGGACAAGCCTTGTAGTTGCTTGTGCACGTGTGAAATTCACACCAAATTACAACTGGTTTTAATTTTATTTCTGAAAACATAAAGCAGTTCAAAGTACTGCCTGTGTGAAAGATTTCCTGCCCACGTGGCTGTCCTAGGGGGTTCCTGATGCATCAACCTGAGCAGCTGACTGACCACCACCCTCTTATTTTTTTCTATTGAAGTATAGCTGATTTATAATGTTGTGTTAATTTCTGCTGTACAGCAAAGTGACTCAGTTATACATATATACCACCCTCTTTACCTGCAGCCGTGTTGATACTGATTAAACTAAGTTCAGAAGGGAACTCTGGAATCAGAAAGCTCGTCTAGGCCCTGATAGGTGATACTTCCTAGCAGACACCCTTTTCAAGCCCTAAGGGAATGATGTATCACTGCCTGAGACCTTAGGTTTGTCTGGCAATGACCTGGACATGTTGCATCTGATTCATACTCTTTGCTGGATGGTGTCTAAGAGACTCATTGCTTAGAATTGCTCTTCATACTAAGGAAAGAAAAAAGAGAAAAAGAGAAAAAAACCCCAAGATTACCACCCTAATAGCAATCTTGCCCCCACTCCTGGGACATTGAAATTACTGTGCCTATATTGGAAAAGCTGTTCAAAAGTGACAGTGTAATAATAGCATTCTCAAGACAGTGCTCCCAAGTCCTGTTGAAATTACTAGCTACTCGGGTAATTAAAACAATTATAATTGTTTGCTTCCACGTAACGCTTTAGCACTAAATCCACATGCTGTGCGTGACGCACAACCAAATTCCAAATGGTAGTTGGAATTTTCGTTTAAACTTCAGGTTGGTAAAACATTCTGTGCATATCTATCAATCTGAGACATTCTGGACACAACAGAGATCATTCCGTATCATGTAATCCAGGCCCTTCATTTTACAAGTGGGGAGATTTAGATCCAGACAAAGGAAGAGACTTGGCAAAGGTCTTCCAGCAGGTTAATAGCAGATCTGGGATTGGAACCCAGGTCTTCTGGCCTCCGGTAATGGCCTCATTTTATTGTACCAGGCTGTCCTTAAATATAAAGGGAAAAGTAATATCTAGGTGTATGAAGGACAAGAAAGAGATAAACACCTAAACTTGTTCCTTTGATTCACTCTTTCCTCTCATGTTCACTGTTTTTTTCTTTATCATTTTTCTCACCCTTTTCTCACCTGTTAGCTCACTTTTCTTCTGCTTGTTACTCCAATGTTTCTCCTTCTTCAGCCTCCCTTTCCTTGATTGTTCTACATTCCTGCCTCTTCTTTCTAGAATCAGTTTTACTTCATTTATAAAGTGTTCACTATGTTGCCCAGCAAGGCTGTGAGCAGGTTGGAGGCCATTCTGTTCTGACAGGTTGTGAATTTCACAGAAACTCTATAAAGAAGCCATTAAAGAATAATGCCTTTTAAAAAGTCTACTTAATAAGAGGCCATGAAACCGAATGTATCAGGGTTACTATGGAGAATCTGTGTTGGCTGAACAGAAAATCTTTTTAAAAAAATATATTTCAGAAACTCTTTCAAGTTAAATGGAATCAAGAGACACATGTGGAGTTTAGGTTTCCATAAGAAAGTAGTATTTCAATGTATAAAATATACACCAAAATATTAAAGCCTGGATGATGGGATTATACTTGCATTTTATTTTCTTCTTTTTGCTTACGAGAATATTCTAATGAATTTATGTTCTCTCATATATGGAAGTTGGATTTGAAAATTGAAAAAAAAATCAGAGAAAGACAAATACCATATGATATTACTTATATGTGGAATCTAAAATATGACACAAACAAACGTAACTAGGAAACAAACAGAATCACGGACATAGAGAAGAGACTGGTGGTTGCCAAGGGGGTGGGGGCTGGGGGAGGGATGGAGTGGGAGTTTGGGGTTAGCAGATGAAAACTATTATATATAGAATGGATAACGTCCTCCTGTATAGCACAGAGAACTATATTCAATATCCCATGATAAACCATAATGGAAAAGAATATATAAAAAAAGAATGTGTGTGTATATATATATGTATAACTGAATCACTTCGCTGTACAGCAGTAATTAACACGACATTGTAAATCAACTAAGACTCTGAACATCAAATTTTGAAAAAAAAATTGAAAAAAAATGAACCTCTAAGGGACTTCTGAATAGCAAACTGAGTGGTCACGTGAGCCATCACTCAGGCTAATCTGCCTGTCATGAAGTGTCTCATTCCCCCACCCTTTCAATATCCCTACGTTAGCCAGGTGTGCATGCTTGTCAACACCTGTGGTCTAGGTTAAGGGACCAGCTCTGCCCTGCAGCAAAAAGCCTGTAAGGGGCTCCTGCCTGAGTCTCAACTTGGCTTCTTGCCAACCTCCACTCTTGCAGAAGTCACTTAGGACTGGTGATTTCATTCCTTTTTCTCTACGCAGACATCTGCCTTAGTTCTTGACCCTTGTTCACTTAGTCTGTTTACTTGGGTTTCTGCTGTTTGGTGCTGGATTGGACCTACGATGCCTGAGGGCTAGGCTCTACTCAGCTCTGCTCTCCCCTTGACTGGTCTCCACCTCTGTTGTGCACACCATAGGTGCTTCATGAAGGCTGTGGTTTAGCAATATAACAACTCCTGGGCCTGCTTGCAGCCTTTTACCCCTTTCCTCCCAGCTACCTTGGCACACAGCCATGCAAGTTCTGAGTGCTAACTCACTCCTGTGGGCCATGGTGTGCCCTAGGCTCTACAAACCAAAACCTAAGAGTCACATACTTCTCTCAGTCTGGCTTAGTTTGGGCTGATCCCAGGTTTGCAGAACTCTGCCGTCCTCCTTCCACAAGGCTATTTCAATATGGCGGATCTATGGTTAGGGTGTGTAACTCAAAACAGTTGTCTGGGATTCTCCAGCTGTACTCAGGGACAAGCACAGCCAAGACCAGAAAAATTTTAATTCATATATTTTATTAAATACTACACATCTAAGATTCTAATGTATAAGAAAGAAAGAGAAGCCATGGTATAACTTGCAAAATGCAGATTTGTGGGAACTGGAGAAGGGGGAGTAGCAGGAATTGTTACTTATTAGCCATCTTTAGTGGGAATTGGATCCTGAGAGATACTAACCTTTGTGTCTTAAAATTAGTTGCCCATTCCCGAGGCAACTTTTCCAAAACCTTTCTCCTTTAATTGCTTAGGTGGAATTTGTGCAGAAGGATCTGGTTAAGCTGACTCATTGCTATTTATAAATCAAAACCAAAGATATTCCTCCTTTCCAATGCTGAATTTGACATTTGTTTGTCCCAGCTTAGGAGGCGCTAGTCCACATTCCTCCAAGCGCAGAAACGAACAAACACATTCACGGTGGCACCCACAGATAGACGTAGGGAGACTTTGTAGGCTGTTAGGGGTAGAGATGACCTCTCCTTTGTTGAACTTTGCGAGAGCCTGATCAGGGCATTTTTCATCTCTGACATCCCCATTTCAAACAGTCAGTGAGGGCTTACTGTGACCACACAGTTTTACTTGGGTGCAGGGCTGGTCCAAGGAAATTTTGTTACTGTAATACATGCACTGTTTGTGCTACATCCCCCTGACTTAAGACTTGACTTCCTAGAATGTTTTATTAGCTAACTGATATTTTATCAGCTAACTCATTGGAGCAGGGATTAGCTGCCTGGCACTGAAAACAAGAGAATTCATTCTTTCATTGCTTCAACATATAGTTATTGAACATCTAGTAAGTTTCAGGTTAACTATACTACAGAGCATACTACAGACTGTTACTGATGTCACTGAATTAAGAGAACCTACTCTGTCCTTTTGGGTGTATAACCCGCCCCACTCCATGTTGAGCTCCAAAGAATGACCTTTTTTGGCCTCATGCAATTCTCAGATGCCCTATACCTTATCTTTCTAACCCTGTCTATGTCTCTGAACCATTTCCATTGTTCATCTGTCCCCTGAAAGCTCCCCAACAGCTCTTGCAGGTCCTCCTTACCCCAAGTCAGTTTTTCCCTGAAACAGCCAACCCTATCGTCTGCATCACCACTCCCAATACACAGAAGAGCTAACTGCTTAAGATGTGAAATGCCGAGATAACTCCAACACAGTGGCTCTTGAAAAACAAACCTTAAAGAGCTTATAGTGGTCGAGTGCATGGGCTTTTAACCCAGAGTGCGCCGTTCAAGTCTTGTTACTACCACTTACTGCTCTGTGACTTTGGGCAAGTTACTTCATCTCTCTGCCCAGTTTGCTCATCTGTCAAAGAGGGATACTGATAGCATCTACTTCATTGAAGATTTCAGTGAGCTAATACATGTAAAATTTATATTAGTGCCTAGTAAATGATAAACATTCTTTTGATATATATTAGCTATTATCATTACTATTTAGGTTGGAAAGGAATTGAATAGTCACTGTGGGCTAGTGGGCAGTGGGGTTGATATTTGGGGGCAGGTGCCTTTTTAAGAAGAGCCTCTATTTGGACCGCTTATGCAGCAGCCATGTTTTAAGTGAAGTTTCTTTCACTGTTTTGTTTTTGAGCTTTTCCCATCATTTGGAAATATGCTCATTGAAAATCAGGGTGAAAAAGAAACAAAAAGCAAAAAGAAGAAATAAAGTGCTTGTAATCCCATCTATCAAGAAACAGGCAGTATTAGCACCTTAGGGTAAAGCTTTATTGAGGTACAGAATTATTGAGATAATTTTCAATGCACAATCACACTTTTGGGTGAACAATTTTTTGAAAACTTAGTATAATATTATTAACATTATCATTTGATACTGTATAGGAAAGTACCTTATGGGACACGTAAATTGTTTTCTCCTTTGAGCTATTGCAAACAACAGTAAGATAGAAATCTTAGCATACAAAGATGTACATCCATCTTTGCACACAACCTTAACCATTTTCTTAGGATAAGTTTTTCCAGAAATTGAATCCCTCAGCTTATTTTCTTTGTCTCATTTTTGTTTTAATTAAATTCTAAGATGTTTAATTTTTATGTCAATTTGGAACTAAATACTGAAAGACAAATAAATATTGTGGAAAAGATTCATGACAGTGATGGATCTTGCTTGGTAAAGCAGTGAAAGGGTTTTCCTACTGGGCGTGAGAAGTCTGGAGGCAGTAGGCTGTAGGGGAAAGTGTTGGGGCTATGCAGTCAACACATCTACTTCTAATTCCTGGCTCAAGTACTTGCTTGCAATTGTATGACCATGGGCTCATAGTTAACCTCGCTGAACCTTAATTTCTTCATATGAAAAATTCCTTTTATGACTCGGCCCATGCTTATCTCTCCCATCTCATGGCTCAGTCTCTCACCTCACTCATAGCACTCTCTGCCCTCAGTTTTAAGATCCAATCAAATTGAGCATCTCCACAGGCCTTTCCCTATGATTCTACCTTTATTTGGGCCAACCTTCAACTCTGCTCCCTTCTATTCCCCCAACACATCTAAATAATTAGTACTTGTCATTAGAGCTCAGGTTAGATATCATCTTCCTCAGAAAGACCTGTCTGACCATCCCCTCAACACACTTCAATCTAGTTTAGGTGCCTATCTCCTGTTGTGCCATTAAAAAAACTCTTTGCCGCCGTCATTTGTATACATTGTGCTGTACTGTACATGCTTTTTACGTTCTGATTCTTCCACTAGACTATGAGGTCTTTGAGGTTAAGTACTATCTCTTATTTTTCTCTGCATCCTCATTAGCCAGCCTAGTGTATAGAAGCAGTGAGGGCTCAAATAACTTGTTAAATGAGCGATGAATGAATGAAGCAATATACTCATACCTATTTAACACACTTATTAACTAACAATTGTATGAAATAATGCAAGTGGAAATTCTTGGAACATAGGCCAGGAAATTGTATCTCATAACGTTAAAGGCAAGTGACAGTAACTTTGTGACAGATCTCATGAAATCATTTAAAATGTTTTGAGTGTGAAATTCTGGGAAACCTTTGTCTTTGTTCAAGTCTGTTGAAAGGTGAATTTCGTCATCATAGAAGGAATCTCAGAGGACAAAGACCTCTTGTCTAAGACAGCTAAGCCCAGCGATTAGTGGTAAGGCGCCATGACTAAGTGCTTCCAGGGCCTGGGGTCAGCTCGCCCAGACAGATCCCCCTCCCCAGTCCCACACCTTGGACCCAGAAGAGAAGGAGGAAGTAGGTAAGGAGAAAGACAGGGAATAAAGAAAAGAAGGCTGGAATAAGATTCTGTGGGGGTAATAATTGTAGCTTTTGCATAGCAGCTGTGTTTAGAATAGACAAGCTATACATCAGAGAGTTCCACAGCCCCCAGAGAAGTGCCCCCCTGAACGCCTGTCACTTTCCATTCTTCCTGAGCTCTGCAGCCTTCAGCAGATCTTCCCTGTGGTGCTTTGCCCTGGCATTTCATTGGCCAATTCCTCCCTACCTCCTGTGGTGTCATTGATCTGTTCTGGGTGGATCTCTCAGCAGTAGAACTGGTCTAACCGAATGCTTTTCCAGTTTTGACAGTATGGCACACAACTGCTGAGCGGCACCCAGTATCACAAAGGCCAGCATCGCTTTCTGCTGCTGGGATAACATGCTCCGGGTCCTTTTAGGAAATTGCTGGGTCAGTCTGGCCACCTCCTTGCCCCCTCAAGCCAAGCCCTTTTGACCCCAAGACACTGGACTCGGCTTAGCCAGTTTGAAGAATTTCTGTCTCTAAGTGGCAGTTGACAACTTCACTGTCTTAAACCACAAGCTAAGGCTAAGCTCTTATTAGGATAATATATTTGTATTTGTGACAGGTCAAATAAGGATGCAATACAGAGTAAATAACATTTAATAGAAAGAGAGAAACTCCAATAGAATCCAGAGGAATCTTGCCCTCAGGCAAGTTTCACTTCAAGAGAACCTCTGCAGAGAGCTCTAGCTACACAGTAGGGATCCTCAGCTGGTCCTCCTCAGCAGCCAGGCAGCAGGCCGGGCCCTGCACTGTGATGAAAGATGAAGGGGTGGCAAGGCCCCAACTAACTGAAACTCTTTACAGAGATTCCCACAAGTGCAGACTTGAACAAACACCCAACCGCCACTCACCCAGCTCCAAAGACAGTTCCCCAATCCCCACTTCCAAGCACCTCAAATGTTCTTGGCTTCAGGCTCCTTCTTCCTGTCAGCTGTGGGGTTGGGAAGAGAAGGGGCCGGAGGGGGTGGAGTGGGAAGGCTTAAGTCCAGGTCTCTCCTCCGAGCTCAAGCATCAGGAGGGCAGCCTGGCAGCCAGGTGACCGCGAAAGATACAGGGCCCCTAGAGAGGTATGACAGGCAGCACCTAAACTACATTTGGCCCACTGCTCCACCTGGCCTCCAGCCAGACAAAGCACAAGTACTTTCTTTTTCAGTTCAATTTATTCTCTGAATCAACAAACCTTAGGCTATGAGGGGCAAAGCAAAGCCAGGAGTTTAAACAAAGGCATTCATCAGGCAGCTGGGGCCCCCTGCAATGACAAATAAGTCCCTGGCAAAGAAATGGCCAACACTGGCTAGCCTGGGACATTATGATTCCAGGATGATTTTCTCTGATGTGGTGTAGAAGCTCCTTTGCTTGGAATACAATACTTTGTACAAGCAGAGGGGTGGGGATGAGTTGATATGGTCAGTCTGTTGATCATCTGTCATCAAACAGTGATTGAGCACCTAGTGAGGGGCAGGCTGCTTGGAACTAGAGGATGTGTTATCATGTCCTGGAAAACCAGGAAGCCTCACAACACGTTACAACAATCCCACTCGAGTCTCAAGCCTATCACCAAACCAATGACCAGCCAGGGTTTTTTACTTTTTCTGAAGTGTGAATTTATTCCATAAATGTATGTTTTATATTTATGTTATGTTTCATAATACAAACATATTGCTTTTAAATGCATAATTTCAAACAATTCTTTTTTTAACTTGTTAAAAATTAAAGTATAGTTGATTTACAATGTTGTGTTAGTTTCAGGTATACAGCAAAGTGATTCAATTGTACATATATCTATATATGTATATTCTTTTTTAGATTCTTTTCCATTATAGGTTATTATAAGATATTGAATACAGTTCCCTGTGCTTTACAGTAGGTCCTTGTTGGTTATCTGTCTTATATATAGTAGTGCATGTGTGTTAATCCCAAGCTCCTAATTTATCCCTCCCTCCTCCTTTCCCCTTTGGTAACCATAAGTTTGTTTTCTATGTCTGTGAGTTTGTTTCTGTTCATCCAGACTGGGGCTTGAACCCAGCTCACTTAACCTAAACAGCAATGTGAGGTTGGATAAGTCAACCTCTCTGCACTTTGGTTTACATGCCAGTAAAATAAAGATAAAAATAATATTCTAGGCTTCATCAGTTTGGAATATTGCTGCTTGGACATAAGTATCAAGACATGTATTCACCACCTAAATTTGGAGCCAAATTCCACAAGGCATCAATGTAGCAAATACCTTTATAGCACTTGCTAGCACTGTTCTAAGTGTTTTATGTATATTAATTCATTTAACCTTTGTTACAGTCTTATTGAATGGATACTATTTCCATTTTACAAATGAGAAAGCCCAAGACACAGACAGGTAATGGAACTACCCTAGATAGTGACACTCATTTGTGTGAACATTACATGAAGTAGGGCATGAAAAATTCACCTAGAACACAGGCTGTTGATAAATACTATCTATGATTATTAGTCAGTAGTATTGTTGTTATCATGATTATTAACTGTGTTAGTGTTACTATGAGTAGTTACCACAGAGTGATTTAAAATGTAGTTAAACACACTGGCCTAGAGTCCAAGATGGAGGAGTAGGAAGACCCTGAGCTCACCTCCTCTCATAGGCACACCAAAATTACAAGTATTTACAGAACACCTATAGATGAAAAAGACTGGAACCTACCATAAAAGATCTTCCATAACTAAAGATATAAAGAAGGAACCATAGTGAAACAGGTAGGAGGGGTGGAGTCACAGCATAGTCAAGACAAATACCCCTAGGTAGGTGATCCACAAACAAGAGAATAATTACAATTGAAGAGGTTCTCCCCAAGGATCCAAGGGTCTGAGCCCCATATCGGGCTCCCCAGCCTGGGGATCCTGTGATGGGAAGACAAGCCACCAGAATATTTAGATTTGAAGGCCAATGGGGCTTACTTTTAGGAGAACCAGGGGCTATGGGAAATAGAGACTCCACTCTTAAAGAGTGTAGACAAAATCTCACAGTCTCTGGTACCCAGGGCAGAAGCAGTAATTTAAAAGAAGCCTGGGTCAGACCTACCTGCTGATCTTGGAGGGCCTCCCATAGAGGCAAGAGGCAACTGCAGCTCACTCTAGGAACATAGACACTGGTGGCAGCCATTTTGGGGAGGTCCTTTTACCATGTGGACACTGATGCTGGCAAATGCCATTTTGGAACCTCCCTCTGGCTTGTTAGCCTCAGGACCCAGCCCCACCCCCCCCCCAGCAACCTGTCGACACCAGTACTAGGATGCCTTAGGCCAAGCATCTAGCTGGTGGCGGGGGTGGGGGGGTGGGGACAAAGCTCCACCCATGAACAAGCAAGCTGAGACCACAGTCACCCCTGGACATGGCCCTATCCACCAGAGGGCCCAGGACTCAACCTCACACACCAGTGCATAGGCACTAGACCTGGGACCCTCTGGGCCCCACAGCCAGAGACCCCAGGACCCAGATCCAACAACTACTGGGCAGGTACCAGCCCCAGGATGTTCAGCCCTGCCCAACAGCAAGCCTGCTCTAGGCTTGGGACCAGCCTCACCCACCAGCAGCAGGCAATCACCAGCCCCAGGACAACCACAGCCCCACAGCCTGCCAACACAGCTCACCCACCAACAGACCAGCACCAGTCCTGGGACCAGGTGGGCCTAGGCCACACCTACCAGCAGGCCAACACCAGCTCTGGGACCCCTGGGCCCTGCAGCCAGACCCCAGGACTCAGCTCTGCCTACCAGTGAGCCGGCACTAGCTCCAGGACTTGGCTTCACCCAGTGATGGGCAAGCACCAGCCCTAGTATCTCCTGGACCCTGATTCCAGTGAGCCAGCACTAGCCTTGCTGCTCCAGGGATCCCACAGACAGCCACCTCATGACCTAGCCCCACCAACCAGCAGCCAGTAACCTCCACACAAGGCAAAGCCTGGCAACCAACCAGACTTAGGGCCAGCCACACCTACCAGACCACACATTGTAATCAACCTGCTACAATAGAAGGACCCACACAGCCACATGGGGGGCACTCCTAGAGCATATAGCTCTGGTGACTAGAGGGGAGTGCACTGCTTGGATGCATAGGACATCTCCTACAAAAGGCCACTTCTCCAAGACCAGGAAACATAATGAACCTGCCAGATATACAGAAATAAAGAGCAAGTTATGCAAAATGAGGCAACAGGGGAACATATCCTAAATGAAGGAATAAGACAAAATGCCAGAAGAAGAACTAGGTGAAGTGGTGATAGGCAATCTACTCAAGAAAGAGTTCAAGGTAATGATTGTAAAGATGATCAAAGAACTCAGGAGAAAAATGGATGAATATCAAGAAGTTAGGAGTTTTTAACAAAGAGTTAGAAAATATTAAGAACAACCAAATAGAGATAAAGAATACAACAACTGAAATAAAAATACACTGGAAGGAATCAATAGTAGACTAAATGATACAGAGGAACTGATCAGTAAACTGGAAGACAGAGTAGTGGAAATCACTGAAGCTGAAAGGAAAAAAGAATGAAAAGAAATGAGGACAGTTTAAGAGCCCTCTAGAACAACATCAAGTATACTAACATTTGCATTACAGGGGTCCCACAAGGATAAGAGGGAAAGAGGCAGAGAACATATTTGAAGATATAGTAGCTGAAAACTTCCCTAATCCGGGAAAGGAAACAGATGCCCAAGACCAGGAAGCACAGAGAGTCCCAAACACAATCAATCCAAAGAAGCCCACACCAAGATACATTATGCGCAGATGACATGATACTATACATAGAAAATCCTAAAGATGCCACCAAAAAACTACTAGAGCTCATCAATGAATTTGGTAAATTTGCATTTGTATACAGTAACAAGAAGTATTAGAAAGAGAATTTAACTAAACAATTCCAGTTATGATTGAACCAAAAAAACAAACTTACCTAAAGAGGTAAAAGACCTAAAACTATGAGACACTGATGAAAGAAATTGAAGACCACACAAACAGATGGAAAGATATACCATATTCCTGGGTTGGAAGAATTAATATTGTTAAAATAACCATACTACCCAAGGCAATCTACAGATACAATGCAACCCCTATCAAAACACTAATAGCATTTTTCACAGAACTAGAACAAGTAATTTTAAAATTTGTATGGAAACACACAAAAAAACCAAATAGCCAAAACAATCTTGAGAAAGAAGAACAAAGGTGGAAGTATCATGCTCCCTGACTTCAGACTACACTACAAAGCTACAGTAATCAAAACAGTATGGTACTGGCACAAAAACAGACATACAGATCAATGGAACAGAGCAGAGAGCCTATAAATAAACCCACACACTTTGGGTCAATTAATCTACAGCAAAGGAGGCAAGAATATACAATGGAGAAAAGACAGTCTCTTCAATAAGTGGTGCTGGGAAAACTGAACAGCTACATATAAAAGAATGAAATTAGAACATTCTCTAAGACCATATACAAAAATAAACTCAAAATGGATTAAAGATCTAAGTGTAAGATGGGAAACCATAAAACTCCTAGAAGAAAACATAGGTGGAACAGTCTTTGACATAAATTGTAGCTATGTTTTGTTTGGATCTGTCTCCTAAGGCAAAGGAAACAAAATAAAAAATAAACAATTGGGACCTAATTAAACTTAAAAGCTTTTTCACAGCAAAGGAAGCCACGGACAAAATGAAAAGTCAGCCTACTGAATAGGAGAAAATATTTGCAAATGACTTGACCAATAAGGGGTTAATATCCAAAATATATAAACAGCTCATAAAACTCAATATCAATCAGACAAACAACCCAATTAAAAAATGGGCAGAAGACCTGAATAGACATTTTTCCAAAGAAAACATAAAGATGGCCAACAGGCACGTGAAAAGATGCTCAACATTGCTAATCAGGGAAACGCTAATCAAAACAACAAGATATACTGACAGAGAAAGACAAATATCATATGACATCACTTATATGTGGAATGTAAAGAAATGATACAAATGAACTTATAAAACAGAAACAGACTCACAGACATAGAAAACAAACTTATGGTTAAGAAAGGGGATAGTGGGGGTGGAGTGGGGGAGAGAGAGAAATTAGGAGTTTGGGATCAACATATACCAACTACTATGTATAAAATAGGTAAACAACAAGGACCTACTTATAAGACCTACTTATAGCACAGGAAACTATACTCAATATCTTGTAGTAACCTATAATGGAAAAGAATTTGAAAAAAGTGTGTGTGTGTGTGTATAATGGAATCACTTTGATATACACTTGAAACTAACATAACATTTTAAATCAACTATACCTCAATAAAAAATATTTTGAAAAGCAATGTCACACCTGTCAGAATGGCTGTCATCAAAAAGAACACAAATAAACACTGGCGAGGATGTAGAGAAAAGGGAACCATTGAACACTGATGGTGGGAATGTTAACTGGTGCGGTTGTTGTGAAAAACACTATGGAGGTTTCTCAAAACACTAAAAACAGAACTATCACATGATCCAGCAATTCCACTCATGGGTATACATCCAAAGAAAACAAAAATACTAATTTGAAAAGATACATGCACCCCAATCTTCATAGGAGAATTATTTACAATAGCCAAGAAATGGAAGCAACCTAAGTGTCCATTAACAGAGGAATGGATAAAGAAGATGTGATATATATATATTATATATATATAATATAGATGGATAATATATAATATATATATTATATAGATGGATAATATATATTTTTATATATATATATATATTATATGGATGGACCTGGAGTGTATTATGCTTAGTGAAATAAGTCAGATAGAGAAAGACAAATACTATGTGGTATCACCTATATGTGAAATCTAAAAAAGAAAAACTAGTGAATGTAACAAAAGAGATACAGACTCACAGATATAGAGGACAAACTACTGGTTTTCAGTGGGGAGAGGAAAGGGTGAAGGGCCAAGATGGGGGTAGGAGATTAAGAGGTACAAACTACTATGTATAAAATAAATAAGCTACAAGGATATATTGTACAGCACAGGGAATATAGTCAATATTTTATAATAACTAAAATGGAGTATAATCTATAAAAATTGTGGATCACTTTGTTGTACACCTGAAACTAATATAATATTGTAAATCAACTATGCCTCAATTTAAAAGAAAAGAATACCTCAATTTTTAAAAAAGTATCATTAAAAAATTTTTAAATTAAATGTCATTAAAAGGTAAAGGGTTTGGCTTGTTTCCATTTGCTTCCTAAAAGGAAGCTCACCATTATTTTAGGTAACTCTAGACAGTTTTTATGGACCCTCTCAGGATTAATGATTCCAGTGGGGGAAGAGAAAATCCCCCGGGACTGCTGACTAAGCAAAGGGCAAGCCACTCAGGAAAGCAAGATAAATTAAACCCAGGAAGCCTCAGAGGAAGAGAGAACGAGGGGAAACACAGCTCTATTTTGCTTGGAGGTGGGCTGCAACATCAAGTGTTATCCAAAGAAACTTCAAGTTGAGGGTGAAAGACTGTTCTCTGTTGGTATCAAAGTATAGAAATAAAGAGGTCTTTAAGCAAGGGAGAGGGGAATTAACATGCTTTGAACACATTCTTTGTATCTGGTATTTCATTCATCTTTACAATGATTTCATGAGATAGGTGCTATGATTATTGCAATTTTAGTGATAAGTGCACAGGCTCAGGGAGGTGAAGTGACTCACCTGAAGCCCCACACCTTAAAATTGTTAGAGCTGACAAGACATGGAAACAATCTAAATGTCCATCAGCAGATGAATGGATAAAGAAGATGTGGTATATATAGACAATGGAATATTACCCACCCATAAAAAAAGAATGAAATAGTGCCATTTGCAGCAATATGGGTGGCCCAAGAGATTAATATACTAAGTGAAGTAAGTCACAGAAAGAGAAATATCATATGCTATCACTTATATGTGGAATCTAAAATATGATACAAGGGAACTTATCTATGAAACAGAAATAAACTCACAGACAGAGAACAGACTTGTGGTTGCCAAAGGGGAGGTTGGGGAGGGATGGATTGGGAGTTTGGGATTAGCAAATGCAAACTAGTATATATAGGATGGATAAATAATAAGGTCCTACTGTATAGCACAGGGAACCGTATTTAATATCCCATGATAAATCATACGGAATATGAAAGAATATGAAAAAGAATGTATGTATGTATAACTGAATCACTTTGCTATACAGCAGAAATTAACACAATATTGTAAATCAGCTATACTTGAATAAAATAAATTTTTTAAAAATTGTCAGAGCCGAATTTCTCCAAAGAAGACATACGGATGGCCAAGAGGCACATGAAAAGCTGCTCAACATCACTAATTATTAGAGAAACGCAAATCAAAACTACAATGAGGTAGCACCTCACACCGGTTAGAATGGGCATCATCAGAAAATCTACAAACAGTAAATGCTGGAGAGGGTGTGGAGAAAAGGGAACGCTCTTGCACTGTTGGTGGGAATGTAAATTGATACAGCCACTATGGAAAACAGTATGGAGGTTCCTTGAAAAACTAAAAATAGAGTTACCATATGACCCAGCAATCCCACTGCTGGGCATATACCCAGAGAACACCATAATTCAAAAAGACACATGCACTCCCATGTTCATTGTAGCACTATTTACAAAGGGCAGGACATGGAAGCAACCTAAATGTCCATCAACAGATGAATGGATAAAAAAGATGTGGTACATATATACAATGGAATATTACTCAGCTGTAAAAAGCAATGAAACTGGGACATTTTTAGAGACGTGGATGGACCTAGAGACTGTCATACAGAGTGAATTAAGTCAGAAAGAGAATAACAAATATCGTATAATAACACATATATGCGGAATATAGAAAAATGGTACAAACCAACCGGTTTGCAAGGCAGAAATAGAGACAGATGTAGAGGACAAACATATGGACACCAAGTGGGGAAAGCGGGGAGGGTTGGGGGGAATGAATTGGGAGATTGGGATACCAAATTGTACACTCTAAATATATGCAGTTTATTGTCTGTTAACTGTATCTCAATAAAAGTTCTTAAAACAAAAACTGTTAGAGCCGAGACTAGAACTCAGGTCTGCCCAACTCCAGATATATTTCTCTTTCCATGTTCCCATCAATAAATCCAAAACAAAACTCTTTGCCCACCCTAAACTTGCTCCTTTTATTCTGTCCTCTGTCTTGGTGAATGAGGCCACCATACAAACCATTACCAAAGCCAGAAATTTGGAGGTCATCTAGACTCCTGAACTCATCTCCTGTATCCAGGCTGACATCAAATGCTTCTAGAAATTCTACCTTGTTAACATCTTTTGTATCCATCCTTTCTGTCTGTCTCCACCATTCTCTATCAGGCTGGAATACTGATGTTTGGGCATATGTGTTAGGATAGAGGTTGGCTATCTAAAATTGCGGTCACCGAACTTGAAAGTATTATTCCTATTCTACCTGGCATCTCCAGCACTTAGAACACATATTTCATTAAATATTGGATGAGCAAATGAATACATAAATTACTGAGTTAGCGGATGCTAATGTCCCCATTTTGAGCTTCTTAAACTCTTTAAGGATTCTCTATCACCTTTAGGATAAAGCCCAAACTTCATATATATCTACTTGAAGCAAATGATCTAACTGCGGACTACCTCTGCTTCAGCTTGAATTCAAAGCTACTCCCCATCTTCCTTTCAAAACTCCATTCTTCACTCACATTGACTTTTTTTTTTCCCATGAAAGGGCCAATGTTCTCTTTTGCACATTGGCCTTCAATCTTTCCTTTGTGTAACCACCATACAACACCCTTCACCCTAGCTTCCACTTTTCACCTCCTAAGCTCCTATATAGCAACTTAAATGGTATATTATTTGGAAAGTTTTTCCTGACACCTCAAGTCCAAGTTTTTAGAGTTGACAGAACTAAGTCCGAGATAGGCTAAGTGACTTGCTCAAGGCCACACATCTTGGAAGTAGCAGAGTCAAATTTTTGTCCTGCTTTATCAGACTCCAAATATATATTATATCCTTTATATCACTCCTCACAACAACTCAGGGAGATAAGGGATTAAGTGACTGGCCCAAGGTCACACACCTAAAATGGTGCAGTTTTTGTAGCCCCAAATCCAGATATATTTTGCTACACCAGAGCAATTCCATTTCATTGGTGTTAGAAGAGCTTTGCTTTATGAAGGGGAGGGGTATCTATTTCTCTGCTGACAAAACTACAAAATATTCCTCATCATTATAAATTGGAAAACCAGTTCCTGGACAAATATCCCGAGGGTAAATACCACTACCAATAAAAAAATCACTAGGCAGTTCTTGGCTTTCTTACTCAGCTTGAATAGTGCTCAGTCCTGGCAATACTTTCCCTCTGCCTCTTTCAGAAAATGAGGCCTGGTGGCCTTTATGATGGGCTCCCAAGGGAATGGGGTAAGCTGACTCACTATATTCTCTCACTGGGTAAGCCACTAGGTACCCACTGTGCTGGCCAATATAGTCACTTAGCAATCAGGTAAATGTTAAGACTTGAGATGTTTCAAACCACTTATTTTGACTTTAGCTTCCAGAAACCATCAAAATAAAATAAAATGTGCTTTCGGAAATTCACAAACAACAGCTGTTCTTCCTCTTCACTGTGCTCCTATAAAGATAGAACTGCAGCAAGCAGGGGGCATATCAGACAGAACTGTGTCAAGGATGGTGATGGGATTTTTGTTTTGAAGACTCTCCATAAAATCCTCAGATAAGCAAACAGTTCAGGCTTAAAAGGAGGTTACCCTCGAAGGATGCCCATTACTGCTACTGGTATGTGTGGGTACTGGGAGGGTTCCTAGTCAAGCTAGAAACCTGACCTTCTCTATTCTTTCTGAGAGCTCAAAAGCCTTAGCTTTGGTCTTATCCTCCCTTTTTCTATCCAGAAAAGTTCCAGTCCCCATGTTGAAGAGGCAAAACTGAATTTACACTGAAATCTTCAATTTTTTTTGGCCACACCACGCGCCTTGTGGGATCTTAGTTCCTCAACCAGGGATCAAACCCATGTCCCCTGCCGTGGAAGTGTGGAGTCTTAACCACTGGAATTTTCAATTATTTTAAAAATCATTACCTTATTCCATTTCTCCTCCTGCTTACCCACTCCCATCATCATTCTGGAGAGTCTTCCCAAGTGCAACACTAGAGATGCTATTGATATTTGACAATGATCAATTTTATCAAATAAATTGACTTGAAAAGTAAGATGAGGCTTTTACTAAATACATTTTTTTCATTGGATTAAACTTTAGTGGGCGCATTCCAGCAATTCTGGAGTCCCATATCTATCCTGCATCCCCTAAACACTCTTGGAATTGCAGAAAGGAAAATGTTGACTAATATTCTCAGAAAGTTCATCTATAAATATCAACACCCAGGGTCTCAGGTTACAGATATGCAAAGAAACTTCAAAAACCCAGGGGCCAGATGCTTTTCCCAGTAATCTAACTGAAGGTGTTAACAAATTAAAGACAGGTCAATCACAAAGGGAGTTTGTCAACCATGCAATGAGAGGAAAAGGAATCACTCAAGCCCAAGTTGGCAGCTCCCAGCCAGCACTGCCCAGGTGAGAGAGTTCCCTTGCTCAAGAACTTTACCTACCCATATGGTAGAGTCAACTGTGCCCGAAACAGGGCCTGGAACATACTAGCATCTCAATAATAGTTTGTTAATGAAATGACTAAATGAATGAATAAGTGACTAAAAGGTGTCAGTGACAGGGCCTTTGTGGAGATGGATGCATTATCAGGCCATCAAATGCTAGGATCATAAATTTAATTCCTTTAAATGTGACTCTTCTGCCCTTTGGCATCTTATGTAACTAATGAGAGGATCCTAGTTTCCCCAAGCCCACTGTAAATGGTAACACCGGCCTCCTGATTTTAAAATATCAATTTCTGACTTCAGATCTTGTGGAGTGCTGACAAATCAGGCTTCTGAGTCTGAAGTCCTGAGGCAGATCTTGGATACCAGCAAACTTACTAAGATAATGCTACTTGGGGGTGGAATAAAGAGTTCTGGATGTCAATTAGCCTAATCCAGGTGACATAAATCTATCTGATCAGTGCCCTTTTTCTACTACTGTACTTTCTGTAAAATCAACACTAATGCCCAAGATGCCATTATTTTCCCACATGCAGCCAATTATTTTCTTAAATCTTATCTTGAAGAACAATTGTGCCTGGGGCTGATCTATGCCTCTTGAGACTTCAATCAATTTTAGTATCAAAAGCCCCTTCCATGTGGCTTTCTTTAGCTGCTAATGGTTCTCTTCACTATGGTTCCAAGCAGTTCTTCATCCTAAAATATTAGTACTAGTAAAAGATGACAGGTTTAGATTGCTTAAGATTCATGCCATGGTCTCCCTGAGCTCTAGGAAACATTCTCATGTAGTTCCCCATCCACGGGCAAAGAAAGAAAGATCTACTAATTGGTCCATAACAGTCTTCAATGACTTCAATGTATGCCAAATTCTATGCACTTTGAGGGCCACAGAAACTAATGTGCAATAACAATATTACAGGACTAGCGAGCTACTGACAGATGAGTTTTCAGATACAATTGTACATGGGGTCGTGGGAAGTGTCCTGGATTGGAAGTCCCAGCTCTGCATTTCTATGCCGTGTAATCTTTCACAAATTACTTAAGCTCCCTGAACTCCTATCTCTTAATTTGCAAAATGGGAAAAGATTCGTCTTTTCCCGACTTTCACTTATAGGGTGGAATGGAGGATCAAATGAACTAATGGATGCGAAATTGCCTTTTAAATTTTAAAGTGTTATCCATTGGTGACCCACCACTACTGCTATCATCACCATCACCACTATCATCATCACCATCATCATCATCACCATCACCGTCATCATCACCATCATCATCAGCTGACTATTGTCAAGGAGAGAAGATTCTGTTAGATGGCTGGATGCTAACTTAAGGTTCCATTTCCCTCAAGACAAAGCTGCCCGTGGGACCACAGTTAGTGCTACTGCCACTCTTGGTAACACCATGATTGCTACTTACAGAGCAGCCCTCTACAGAACAAACAGGATCAGATGCTGTGACACCCGAATTGCTGGGTATCAAATCTCTCCCATTGTCTTCCCAAGGAACACAATGGGTTGCAGCTGGAAAGAGACAGTCTGACTTAAAGCCAAATCATGCTGGCTTCAAGTTGCTAGAACTGGCTCCAAGGAAGGTGAATTTTGTGAAGCTATGGTACTGTGCCTCCCACCGCCGCCCCCCCACCCCCACCCCATTTAATTGGATCTGTATTTGAACTGTACATTCAGAAAGCTCTTCTGTCACTTTTTTTCAAAGACTTCTCTTTGAGTCGCTTGAAATATCTATTAAAAACTTAGCCTACAGCAGTGTCTTTTGAATCCCCAGCTCACTAATTCAGGTACTGGAGCACAGAGAGCATACACCACCAGTCTGCAAATGGATAAACTACTCAAAAGACATTTTCCACCCCTTAAATATAGTTCCAAGAAAGAATAGGAAATACCTTCTGATGGAAGCTATTTGCTACAAAAACAAATCATTCAGGTCCATGGACCTAGAAATGAATTTTGCAAATACAAGCGAAAGGAAGAGACAGAAAAACAGCAGCTGAAAACATGCAGCCATCACCCACAAAGCACATGATTCAAATAAAAATGAAATACTTATTTGAAAAATGGATTACCCACACACCCAATAGCAGTTGTCAGTTTATGTATAAAAGAAAACAACCAGCATTTTGTATGAATTTCATATAAAATGAACTATTTGTTCCTTGTTAGTAGTTAATGTAAATATCACAGCAAATAGCATTTTTTTGATTCCCATAAAATTGTAGAACAGTTCCAAATGCTCATACATAAATCCTGACATCAAAATGTACATCTCTTAAGATCCTGGAAGATGAGCCCCAAATGATGTGCTTAACACATTTGTTCTTTCTTGAAGAGATGAGGTATAATTGTACGCAATCATCTTGTAGCTAGGAATTATATGAAGAACCCTGAACTGTAAGTACTAAATCAAACTGAAGTCTCTTATCCTATTTTTCTCTTTCATACTTGTCATTACTTCCTGAAGTTCTCATTACAACTGCATAATTCTACCCACCCCCCCACCCCCCAAACCCCATAGGTTTTCTTCAGAAAAGGAGGGTAGCTTTCCCCTTCTCCTTTCCCTCAGAACCACAGTTTTCTCCCCGCAAATATTCATGGGGTGAGACTCACAGGCAAATTATTTCAATGAACAATAATATCTTTTGGGGTAGGACAACTAAGTTATTGCTGCTTTTTTTTTTTTACAAATATTTAGCATATCTTTAAGACTTGCTTTTGTTATCCCTTGAGAAAAGAGAACCTGTTCTAGAAGAAAGGTTAATGGGAAAGCATGAGCTACATTGTGATATTAAATACAGATCTCTTTTTCCAAAGCTAAAACCCACAGTCCTCCTTCATTCAGTCCTAAAGAAGACATAATATCGCCAGCTAATGAGCTGTCCACAAATGACCATTACTGAATGAATAATAAAGGAATAATAGCAATGTGATTTCCACTTACATCAACCACAAAAATCTTCTGGGAATCATCCAAAAACTGCACTTTTAAATGTAGCATTCTCGGAGAGGCCGTTGGGCTGCGAGCAGGCTCAGAGTGCTGTGGGTGCTGTGACAGGAAGGGGGCTTTCTCAAGGAATTTCACTCTCAGCTGGAGGCAGTGTGCTCGAGTCCCCCCCACCCCCACCCAGGCACCCCCACCCTCAGCAGGGCACACTTCTGTTTGCTTGAAGTGGTGCACACTCAAGGGCGTGTGCGCTGCCGAGTGCTGGTGATCAATAGCATCTGGGCGATCTCCTATTTGGTCAGTGCCAAACCCAGCTGGACTCACTGTAGCCCTCTTAAACTTGGTTCCTTTCTTAAAAAAAGAAAGAAAGGAAGAAAGAGAGAGAGAGAGAGAGAGAGAGAGAGAGAGAGAGAGAGAGAGAGAGAGAGAAGAAAGAAAGAAAGAAAGAAAGAAAGAAAGAAAGAAAGAAAGAAAGAAAGAAAGAAAGAAAGAAAGAAAGAAAGAAAGAAAAAGAAAGAGAAAGAAAAAAAGCACTTGCAACCCCTGGGGATTTTCTTTATATCACAAGAGCATGATTTGAAAACCCTAGATGAAGCCTTAATAAACTGAGAATAGCCATTCTCAAAAGTAAAATGATTAGTCTCATATTGTACTAGAAATTTCATGGCCGAACTAGGAAATTTTGTATATAATAATTGTAATTGTTTTGAATTTATGTGATTTAGAAATTAAAACTATATAAAAAGGAATATATAGAAAAGCTCAATTCCACTTCTGTCCCCTCTATTCTGTGCCCCATAACATCCCTATCAGTAGCCAATTTTATTAGTTTTTTGTTGTTATTTAGCCTTCAGTGTTTTTTATGCAAATACAGTACAAGAAAATACGAATGTATTTCTCATACGTAGGTAGCATGCTATTAAACTGTTTTGTGCCTTCCTTTTCTTACTTCATATGTCATTGTTGATTTCTCTTTAGCTGTGCATGGAGAGCTTCCTGATTTTTTTTTCCGCTGCATAATTTTGCACTGTGTAAGTGAAATACAATTTACTCAAATAGTCCCCTATAGGCAGACATGGCTTGTTTCCAACTTTTCGCTTTTATAAACAAGTTTGGAATGAAAATCCTCATATATGTCATTTTATATGTATGTCATTTTATCTGTAGGATAGATTTCCAGAAGTGAGATTACTGGACAAGGGTAATGTATTGGTAATTTTTATAGCTACCTCTATTTCCTTCCATAAAGGTTGTTATGATTTGATTTATGTCCCCCAAAATTCAAGTGTTTAAGTCCTGACCCCCAGTTACTCAGAATGTGACTGTATTTGGAGATAGCATTTATAGAGAGGTAATTAAGTTGAAATGAGTTCGTTAGGGTGGACCCTAATCCAATATGACTAGTGTCCTTATAAGTAGAAGACATTAAGATACAGATACGTACAGAAGGAAGAGCATTTGAAGACACAGGGAAGAGATGATGGCCACTTACAAGCCAAGGAGAGAGGTCTCCGATGGAACTAATCCTGCCAGCACTTCGATCTCAAACTTGTAGCCTCCAGAATTGTGAGAAAATAAATTCAAATAAATTTCTGTTCTTATGAGCCACCTATTGTCTGGTACTTTGTTATGGCAGACTTACCAACGTAATACAAGGGTTGAACCAATTTGCAGTCCCACTCACAATGTATGAGAGTTCTTATTTTCCCCAGGCTCACCAACAGAGTATGGTGTCAAACTTTTTGATTTTTGCTACATTGATAAGAGAAAAAAAGAATCTCAGTGTAGTTTTAGATTTGAATTTTTCATATTCTGAGAGAAGTTGAGCATCTTTTCAGATGTTTCACGGTCATTTGGTACTTTTTTTTTTTTTTTGTAAAGTATCTTTCCACATACTTTTTGGAAAAAGAAAATATTGGTTACTGTCCCGTTTCCTCAATCTCTAGGAACTCTTTAAAAATTAGGAAAATTAGCCCTTTGTGATATGAATTACAAATATTTTCCCCATTTATCCTTTGCCTTTGCTTATGGTGTATATGTGTGTGTTGTTTGCCATGAGAAATTATTTTTGTGAAGTGAATTTGTCAATCCATTTTTAAGTGGCCTCTGGATTTGTGTCATAATTAGAAAGGCCTGCTTCACTTCAAGGTTTACCATTAGTACTTTTATGGTTTCATTTTAAAAATTTAAATCTTTGATTTATTTAGATTTTATCTTGATATATGGTGTGAAGTGTGGATCAAATTTAATCTTTTTCCAAATAGCTACTCAGTTGTCCTGATGTCATTGATTAGAAAGTTCATTTTTACCCCCAATGATTTGAGAAGATGCCTTTATCATATATTAAATTGCCATATGCATTTGGGTCTATTTTTGGATTTTTGTTTCCTTCCACGTACTAGTTTCACATTGTTTTAATTTTTGAGGCTTTAGAGTATGTTTTAATATCCAATAAGGCTGCCCTACACCACATTGCTCTATATTTACAGAGTTTTCCCTGCTATTGTTGTTTACTTATTTTTCTATATAAGCTTGTTCAGTTCCAGGAAAAGAATCAGGTATATTTATAGAGATGTGTTAAAAATTATAAATTTATTTATGGAAAACTGATATCTTTCTGATGGTGAATATTCTTATTCATGGGGCATGTATGTCAATTTGTTCAGGTCTACTTTTATGTCCTTCTCTTCTAGAATGTTGTATTTAATATAAATTTCCAAACATACACAAACCAAAGAGTTTAGTACAATAAACTCCCATACATTCATAACCCAGATTAAAAACTGTTATGAGATGAATTGTGTTCCTCCCAAATTCATATATTGAAGCCCTAACCCTCAGTATCTCAGAATGTGACTGTATTTGGAGATAGGGCATTTAAAGAAATAAGTTCAAATGCGGCCTTTAGGATGGGCCCTAATCCAATCTGCCTGGTGTTCTTATAAGAAAAGAAGGTTTTTACACACAAGAGAGAGACCAGGGATGCACACACACAGAGAAAAATTCATACGAGGACACAGTGAGAGGGCAGCCATCTGCAAGCCAGGGAGAGAGGCCTCAGAAGAAACCAAACCTGCCAACACCTTGATCCTGGATTTCTAGCCTCCAGAGAGGTGAGGAATAAATTTCTGTTGTTCATGCCATTTAGTCTGTGGTATTTTGTTATGGCAGCCTAGCAAATTAATACAAATAGTATTGAGATTTTGCTCTCTCGCTCTCTCTCTCTCTCTCTCTCTCCCTTTCATGAATTATTTTAAAGCAAATCCCAGACATCATATCATTCCACTCGCTTAATGTTTAGTATTTATCACTTAAAATATGGAAATTTTCTTATATAACCCCAAGACCATCATCACAACTAACAAAATTATCAAACACAGTCTTATTATCACATGATACCTGGTCCATATTCAAATTTCCCCAATTGTTTCAGAAAACCTTTTTACAGTTAGTTGGTTTGAATCAGGATCCAAACAAGTTCCACATATTGCATTTGGTTGTTACATCTATTAATTCTCTTTTAATTGACAGCAGAGTCTTTCCTCTCTTTTTATGCCTTAGATTTGTTGAAGAAATTTGGTCAATTGTCCTATGGAATATTCCATGTTCTGTATTTGTCTGTTTGCCTCATTGTGTTGTCACCTAATTTGTTGTTACACTCCTCATATTTCTTATAAATGGAAGCTATAAATGTTTGATAAGATTCACATTCAACATTTTTGGTAAGGATTCTTCATAGTTGATGCTGTATACTTATATTATATCACATCAGGAGACATATGCTTGGTTGTTTCTAGTAATACTAAGATTGATTAATGGGTTTAAATAATAAACATCAAAGTGTTTGAAAGGATTCCTCATATAGGCTTTGTGTATTTCTTATATATCCACTCCTAGGTGGTTGCTTTTTAAAAAATGGGGATCTTCTCTTCCATTATATCTTCTAACTGGAAGCTGTTTGCATACACAAAGGGTATTTTTACATATTAATTTTTTATGTTGCTAACATACTGAACTTTCTTAAATGTTTGTAGTACACTTGATGCTTGGGTTTTCAGGTATAAGATAATTATATCATTTGTGAATAGAAATGGTTCTATCTCTTCCTTTCTAATTCATATAATGCTAATTTCTTTCTTTTGTCTATTGGGTTGACCAATACATCCAATTTAACATTAAATAATAGTGCCAATAGTGGGCATCCTTTTCTTTCTCCTGACATTAGCAGGAATACCTCCAGGATTTCCCCATTAATTAAAACTCCGGTTTTTGAAGGAGACATTTTCAAAAGTACCTTTAAACCTGCCCCCCAGACACCACCCTTTGTCTATATTGAATCCACTTATTCTATGTCTAGGCTGGTAAAATTAGGCCAATGAAATTCTGTCATCTGATGGACAAGAGGGCATACCTTTGCTAATATTTTGACAGCTCACAGCACTGTCTCCACAACAACTCCAAGTGGAGTGTCAGCTGCGAGACTGGTGGAAAAAGCAATAGCTCTGGCAACCAAAGAATTATTTAAAATCTTGCCAGCAATGTGACCTGAGGTAGGTCACTTCAGCTCCCTGTGCCTCAGTTTCCTAACTTAATAAAGGTGACAATTCTTAGAGTTGTTGTGAGAAAGAAAAGATCTAGATATGTGAAATCATATAATTCAGTGCTTGGCACACAGTAGACACAAAATAAATGTTTGCTGAATGGATGAGTATTAAGGAAATAAATATAAATAATTCACTTTTGCTGGTTTAAAATGGTAAATGAAGAATGAGTTCTCTATTTTCCTCTCTCTTTTTCCACCTAGACTTTATTCCTTCAGTTATTACTGGCAAAATGTTTCTAATTGACTGTGATCCAAAACAGGAAACTGTCCTAAAGGAAATTTTCATATTCTACTTTGAAGTAAAAATCCACAGTTGAGCTCACCCCTGGAAAAATTAGCCTGGCCAGTCTGTCTATGCTTTAGTCCCTCCACACATAGGGAGGTAGAGAGGGAGAGCTGAGCAGGAGGCCAGAATAGGAGCAAAAGGAGGTTGGGGGTTGGATCCCAGGGTTGGTGAGCTAGGATGGAAACAGAAGAGTATACGAGATAGCTTTTACCATTACCATTTAAAAATAAACCTAAAAAAATAAAAATAAAACGCACCACATCACTGTTTTTCCCTAAGATCCAAAGGGTGATCTGTGATACGACTTTAAGGATAAGAGTTAAGAATTCTGACCAAAATTATGGCCCCAGTTCCTGGCATTTCATCATTAGTATCTCATTTCTTTGGGGTTAAAGACTATTCTTTTTCAAAGTTTCCTTATTTTTTCCAGCTTTATTGAGCTATAATTGACATAAAGCATTATGTAAATTTGAGTATATATGATGATTTGATACACTTATACATTGTAAAATGTTTACCTCAGTAGAGTTAGTTATCACCTCCATTACCTCATGTAATTACCATTTCTTTTCTGTGATGAAAACATTTAAGATCTACTCTCTTAGCAACTTTCAATCGTATAATACTGCATTGTGAAGTATAATCACCATGCTATACATTAGATCCCCAGGACTTATTCATGTTATAAGTGGAAGTTGGCACCCTTTGACCAACATCTCCCCATCCCCACCCCCACCCACCCCCAGCCACTTACAATCACCATTCTATTTTGTTTCCGTGAGTTTGGCTTTTATAGATGCTACATATAAACGATATACAGTATTTGTCTTTGACATTTCACTTAGCATAATGCCCTCAAGGTCCATCCATATTGTTGCAAATGGCAGGATTTCCTTCTTTCTCACAGCTCAATAATATTCCCTTGTGTATATATGCCTCAATTTCTTTATCCATTCATCTGCAGGCTGACACTAAGGTTGTTTCTATATCTTCATTATTGTGAATAATACTGCAAAGAACATGAGAGTGCAGTATCTCTTTGAAGTCTTGATTTCATTTCTTTCAGAAATGTACCCAGAAGTGAGATTACTGGATCATATGGTAGTTCGAGTTTTAATTTTTTGAGGAATCTTCACACTTTTTTTCCATAGTGGCTGCACCAATTTACATTTCCACCAGGGTTCCCCTTTCTTCATATCCTTGCCAAAATTTATCTTTTGTCTTTTTTATAATAGCCATTCTAACAGGTGTTAGGTAATATATCATTGTGGTTTTGATTTGCATTTCCCTGATGACTAGTGATATTGAGCATCTTTTCATTTACTTGTTGGCCATTTGTGTATCTTCTTTGGAAATATGTCTACTCTGTTCCTCTGCTCATTTTTTTAATTGGATTTTTTGTGTGTTTGTTTTTGCTATTGAGTTTTATGAGTTCCTTATATATTTTCGATATTAACTATCAGATATATAATTTGCAAATATTTTCTTACATTCCAAAGGTTGCCATTTTATTTTGTTGGTTATTTCTTTTTCTGTGCAGAAGATTTTTAGTTTGACGTAGTCCCATGTATTCACTTTGGCTTTTGTTGCTTGTGCTTTCAGTGTCATAGCCCCCAAATCATTGCCAAGACCACTGTCAAGGGGCTTTTCCTCTATGTTTTCTTCTAGAAGTTTTATAGTTTTAGGTCTTATGTTTAATTTTTTAAATCCGTTTCAAGTTAATGTTTTGTGAGTGGTGTGAGATAGGGTTCATTTTATTCTTCTGCAAGTGATTATCCAACTTTCCCAATACCATTTATTGAAGAGATAATCCTTTCCCCATTGAGTATTCCTGACACTCTTATCAAATATTAGTTCGCTCTATAGGCAAGGGGTTATTTCTAGGTTCTCAATTCTGTTCCATTGGTCTTCATGTCTATTTTTATGCCAGTACCACAATGTTTTGATTACTATAGCTTTGTAATAACATAGTTTGAAATCAAGAAGTGTGATGCCTCTCTCTTTGTTCTTCTCAGGATTACTTTGGTTATTCAGGGTCCTTTGCATTTCCATACAAATTTTAGTATTTTTTCTCTACTTTAGTGGAAAAATGCCATTGGAATTTTGATAGAAATTGCATTCAATCTATAGGTGGCTTTAAATAGTATGGACATTTTAACAATACTAATTCTTCTAGTACCTGAACATTGAATATATTTCCTTTTATTTGTGTCTTCTTTGCTTTCTTCAGATTGAACAATCACATGCGAAATGATTCAGTATTTTTGTAGATTATATTACATTATAAGTTGCTGCAAAGTAACAGCTAAAATTCTCTGTGTTCTACAATATATCATTGTTGCTTATCTATTTTATTCATAGTAGTTTGTATCTATTAATCTCTTACCCCTAATTTGTTCCTCTCCCCTTTGGTAAATACTAGTTTTTTTCTTTATATCTGTAACTCTGTTTCTGTTTTGCTTATACATTATTTTTTAGATTCCACATGTAAGTGTTATTATACAGTATTTGTCTTTGTCTGACTTATTTCACTAAGCATAGTATTCTCCCGGGAGGTCACCATATTGATGCCGAACTTAGTGCGGACACCCAATCGGCATAGCGCACTGCAGCGCAGAACTCCTGGGCTCAAGCGATCCTCCTGCCTCAGCCTCCTGAGTAGCTGGGACTACAGGCACGCACCACCGCGCCCAGCTAAGCATAGTATTCTCAAGATTCATCCACATTGCTGCAAATGGCAGAATTTCATTTTTTAATGGCTAATATTCCATTGTATATATACCATATCTTTTTTATATATTCATCTGTTCATAGTAATCTCTAATGATCCTTTTTATTTCTGCAGTATCAGTTGTAGTATTTCCTTTTCATTTCTGATTTTATTTGTTTGCATCTTCTCTCTTTTTAAATTTAATCTAGCTATGGTTTATCAGTTTTTGTTGTCTTCAAAAAAAAAAACAGCTCTTAGTTTCATTGATCTTTTTATTTTTTGGGGGGGGTCTCTATTTCATTTATTTCTGCTTTGATATTTTTTTCCTTTCTTCTACTAAATTTGGGCTTAGTTAATTCTTTTTCTAGTTCTTTGAGGTGTAAAGTTAGGTTGTTTACTTGAGATCCTTCTTTTTTCTTAATGTAAGTACCTATTGCTAAAGCTTCCCTCTTATAAGTGTTTTCTCAGCATCCTGTAGGTTTTGGTATGTAATGTTTTCATTTTTGTTTGTTTTCATGATAGTTTTAAATGTTCCTTTTGATTTCCTCCTTGACCCACTGGTTGTTCAGGAGTGTGTTGTTTAATTTCTACATGTTTGTGTGAATTTTCCAGTTTTCCTTCTGTTATTGATTTCCAGTTTCATACCATTGTGGTCAGAAAAATTACTTGGTATGAATTCAGTCTTTTTAAATTGGCTAAGAATTGTTTTGTGATGTGATCTGTCCTGGAGACTATTCCATGTGGAGCTTGAGAAGAATGTATATTCTGCTACTGTTAGATGGAATGTTCTATATATGTCTGTTAGGCCCATTTACTCTAAAGTATAATTCAAGTCCAGCATTTCCTTATTTTCTCTCTGGATGATCTATCTATTATTAAAAATGGGGTTATTGAAGTTCCCTACTATTATTGGACTGTTGTCTATTTCTCCATTCAGATCAGTTAGTGTTTGCTTAATATATTGGATGGCCTAATGAACTTTTTGGCCAATCTGATATTTAGGTGCTCTGAGGTTGAGTGCATATATATTTACGATTGTTAGGTCCTCTTGATGAATTGACCCCTTTGTAATTATAGACTGACCTTATTTGTCTCTTGTTATAGTGTTTTTCTTAAAGTCTATTTTGTCTGATATAAATATAGCCATCCCTGCTCTCCTTTGGTTTCCATTTGCATGGAATATCTTTTTCCAGTCCCTTCACTCTGAGTCTATGTGTGTCCTTATAGCTGAAGTGTGTCTTCTATAGACAGCATACTGTTGGTTCTCGGTTGTTTGTTTGTTTGTTTTTATCCATTCAGCCACTCTGTGCCTTTTGAGTGAAGAATTTAATCCATTTACATTTAGAGTAATTATTGATAGGTAAGGACTTACTAATGCCATCTTATTAATTGCTTTCAAGCTGTTTTGTATTTTTCTTGTCCAGGGGTCCCTTATAAAAGTGCCAATAGTCTTGAATGTTAATCAGTTCCTCACAATGGATTTAGTAGAATGTCAGAGCTGAAAGGACCTTTATTAGGTGTATTGATGTATTCCTTTTCTGTGTCTCTCACAAAAATAGTTTGTTTTTTTTATGATCACATAAAAAAAATGTTCTTTTTTTAAAGTTTATCAACATAAACACATAAAGAAAGAATTAGAGTCATCTGAATTTATTCAACAAACCTGAGATATTCACCATCAACACCTTAGAAACCATCTTTAAAAATTACACTAGTAGTCTTGGTACTATAATTTGCCAACTGGGTGATTTGGTAGGTTTTCCTCTAAGCCTGTTTCCTCACCTATGAAATAGGTATAACACCCCCCCGGGGAGCAAACCTTATCAGTGTGTTGGTGCTTTGCTCAGATCCCCTCAAATACCTTTTACTATTTTTGTGTGCCCATCTTCCCAGCATCTATATATTTTGCTATTAAGGCCAGCACTTGCAAATGTTTTAAGAAGACTGTCCCTGGGAGACTGGATTTGCTTTTCCTAAAAGTGCAGACAAATCAGAAAATCCTGTGAAATTTAAATCTCTCCAGGGCAGCCCTTAGCCAATGACTGATGCAGAAGTATAAAAGTTCAGCTCTGATGTACAATTTACATGCCAGAGCTTCCCTGAAGGATAAAACTAAGGTTGGGACTTAGCCCAAAATTGCACCTTATTTTGCTTCCTCTCCTTCTGTACCCCAGTCTTTCCATTCTTCCAGGAGCAATTACTTAATAAACCATGTGCACATGAAACTTTATCTCAGTGTCTGCTTGTGGGGAACCAGCTTAAGACACTCTGGTTGCTTACCTCACAGGTTATTGTCAAGATAACTTAAGAAAGTGAAAGTGACCACTTTTGCTAGGTAAAGAGCCCTCCCATGACCATCTTTCTACTTTCCTTTTCAAGAATGATTTCTATACAGGACTGACTCTCAGGATCCATGCAGAACCACCTCTCCAGAAATGAGTCTTTGCCCCTGTTTAGAGTTGAAGAAACTGCCACTCTTTCTAGCCCATTCTTTCTTTCCAGGTTTGTTAATCCAAAGAATACTAATAATTATAACTACTATATAGAAAGCTCTTACCATATTCAAAAAGTTTGAATATGTTATCACATTTTATCCTTAAAACAGCCTTCTGAAGTAGGAATTCTTATTATCATTTCCATATTACAGATGAAGAAATGGAGGTCCAGAAAAATAAGTATCAGCAAATGCCAGTGCTGGAATTTTAACTCAGGTCACATATTCATGACTTCAGTGTTCAGCTCTTGACCACTACACATATTGCCTCCCACTTTTTGCCCACCTCTCACTAAAGGAGCTCAGGAAGCCTGGTTTTCTTCCCCATGTGAGTATCAGAATTTCATTACTTAAAACCATGACTCCATTATATGCTAATATTCACCCCTGATCAAGTCTCTGAATTTTTGTAGGGTACATCCTTGATCTTTGCTTTGGAACTTCTATATAAAACAGTTTATCTTTACATGATTGTTCTGAGACTTCTGGGAAAATGAGCTATTGTTGAGTGTTCATTAAGAGTTAGGTACTTTATTAAAGAGTTAGCTAATCAGCTCATTTAATTTCCACATAAACCTATGATGTGGGTCTCTTTTTATCAGAAAAGGAATGAGGATCATTTTGTAGGTGAAAAAATTGAGGATCAAAGAGGTCTTACACAAAGATCACCCAAACGGTAACTGGCAAACCTGGAACTTAGGGCCTATTGACTCCAAAGATTGAATTTGTTCTTTTTCTATCAGGCTGCCTGTTAACTTTATTTGTCCAAATTTCAAATTTGACTTGTTGACTACAGAGGGTGTTTGGGGCATGTTCTTGTTTAACCAGGTGCTCACTCTGATTTTTGCAAGCTCTGCCCAGTTTTTGAGAAGGTGAGAGAGAAGTGATAAGGCCAAAGTCAGTCCATCTTGTGTCTTTTTGTTCTCTGCATAGCCAGCCTCCCATTACACACCTAACTGGTCTAAGAAAATAGCAGGAGGGATAACAAGATAGTTGGGTGAAAAGGAGGACATAAGTCTTCCCCCAGGTGTAAGTTCTTATTCTTACACCAACAACATATCGCTCAGTTTCCTGCAAGGTTTTAGTTAGGTAAGAGGCACTAAGATTTTCTTGGGTGCCTACTGTGTGCCAGCCTTCTTCATATGCTATTCCTCCCTCATTCATTCAAAAATCTCTGTTGAGCCTTGTTAATGTAATGCATTATTTATTGTAGACATTGGAGATGCAGTAGTGAACATAACAGGTAAAATACCTGCTGTTCTAGAGCTTACATTTGAGTGGAAACGAAAGAGAAGCCTGCTTTTCTTCCCTCAGCTCCAGCTGCAGCTCTACCCAGTGCATATTTGCTTTTATTTATTCAATACATCAGGGTTCCAAGTGAGAATTCATTTGAAAAGAAGGACCCTGCTGCCTAGAAGAAAATGAAGTTTGAGAAAGACCATGCTAAACAAATCAATAATTAGATCTAAAGTAGATTTATAATTTAAACACAATCCTTTCAGAAATAGAGACACAGATGTATAGAACAAACATATGGACACCAAGAGGGGAAAGCTGGGGGGTGGGGTGGGATGAATTGGGAGATTGGGATTGCTATATATACGTTACCAATAAGAAAAAAATATCAAATTGTAAACTTTAAATACATGCAGTTTATTGTATGTCAATTATATCTCAATAAAAGTTCTTAAAAAATAAAAATAAAGTCCTTTGAATTAAAAAAAACTTTTGTTGGAAACTAAATGCTTTTTTTCAGAGAACATCATTCTAAGTATGAATCAGTTCTGAGTAAAGGATTCTGGCTTAGATAGCAAGAAAGAGATTTGAATTCTTTTATTGTCAAAACTGTAACAAAATCCCAAATATATTAAAATGTATTTTAAAATTATCAAGTGAGGATTAATGACAGCAACATTGCTCTCTCATTTCATTTTTATTGGATTTGCATAAAGTAGCTGCTATGATCATCCCATTTCTCAGATAAATAAAGCTCAGAGAGATTGAGTTCCTTGCTACTAGAGAGCAGAAGTAGCAGGGCTTGCTGGAAATGTTTCTGTGTTTCATCCACACAATCCATATGTGGAAGAGCTGGGATTTGAATCTAAGTCTGTTTAACTCCAAAGCCCAGACATTTTTTTAAACTATTTTTTTAGATTTATTTATTTATTTTTGATGCATTGGGTCTTCGTTGTTGCACACGGGCTTTCTCTAGTTGCGGAGAGTGGGGGCTACTCTTTGTTGCGGTGCACGGGCTTCTCATTGCCATGGCTTCTCTTGCTGCAGAGCACAGGCTCTAGGTGTGCAGGCTTCAGTAGTTGCGGCACATGGGCTCAGTAGTTGTGGCTCACAGGCTCTAGAGCACAGGCTCAGTAGTTGTGGCGCATGGGCTTAGTTTCTCCACGGCATGTGGGATCTTCCTGAACCAGGGATTGAACCCATGTCCCCTGCATTGGCAGGGGGATTCTTAACCACTGTGCCACCAGGGAAGCCCAAGAGCCCAGACAATTTTTACTTGAGCAAATAGTGTCTTTTAGAAAGGAACATGCTTGTGTTTCTGCTCCCTACACTCATACTAATGAAAGACATGTTCAAGAGACTTCACTAATGCTTTTTGGCTAAGAAAGAGGAAGAGCAGTGGGGATCCCACAGCATATGTTTCGGCTGAGCCTCCCGAGGGTCATCTGACCTGAGGTCCCCGGGCTTGACCATGCCAGGGTTGGCCTGCATTTGAAGGAAGGCAGTCTTGCCTCCTGTCAGATCCAGGGATTGAATTTCAATCAGCTACAAAGAAAAGAATAGCCATTTATTAGGTCCTTTCCACTCCTTGAAAATTTCCTGTGATCCCTGAAAAGACAACCCAAGTTCAAGGAGGTGCAATGAAACTCTTTAAGAGAAGGGCCATGGGGGACACATTGTGCTGCTGAGAAAAGCCAATCAAGCTGTAGAGAGAGAGCTGACTGTGTGCCAAGATTTCAGCTTAGAAGCATGAAGCGTAGAACATTCTTCCTTATTTGCCCCTCAACTCTGGCTTCCTCAAATACCAGTCTCAGAGCCAGTATACAGCTGAAATATCCAGCAAGTCGTGGATGCCTTCAATTGGCAAAACACAGCCAGGTCTTTGAGAGCAGATACAGTCAAATCCACCAGATGGTGATGTTTCCAAACAAGGTGATGTGGAGCATGACTCGGAGCTGCCTGGGAGGTCTGGAGTGTTCACTGATGCTGGACTAAAAGAAAGCTTCACATGTTGCTCAAAAGTCAAAGGGCATCTCTAAAAGCCACAAAGATGATGGGTCTATGCAGAAAAGAAAAAAAATTGGGGGCAAGCTGCTTGAGGCCAGGAATCATTCGTTTTCTAGACAAGGAGCCCTTTAGCCTCCTGGGAACTAAACATACTCTCCCTGGGGGCTCCCACTACTTGATGTCTTGGGGAAAGGGATACACTACTAAAAATTAGGGCTGATGTCAGACATTTCAGCAGGAAAGCAAGTTCCGATGTCTGTCCTAAGATCAGCCCAGATGAGGCCCCATGTCCCGCATGATCTATATCAGTGGTTGGCAAACTTTCAGAAAGGGCAGGCCACAGCTTTATTTAGCCCCTCTAATTTAAGGTTGTGCATGCCAGGAATACATTTGAGCATTTGAGGTCTCTTGACTCAACTCTTCACATATGTACAGCAAATATGATTTCTTAAGTGTTCAAAGGCCTTCTTTTAAAATTCAGCTGGAAAACTGATTTGGCCACTTTTCTGTGATCCCCTGCCTTGACTTTTCCTTACAGAATATCTTCATGGATGCTTTAATCTACCTCGACAAAATGTAGCCTCCAGCAGTCACCATCCACCCCCCGCACCCCTGGCCTGTGCCCCTTTGCCTTGCAATTTCCCAGGGGATTAGAGGATTTGTGTCCATAGGGCAAGCCACTGGAATTCTCTTTTCCCTGGTCCTCAAGGCCCTTTTCTCTTAATTGTGAAGCACATGCAACCTTTCCCTGTAGGCGGCCTCAATTCCTGCTAGGAATGTGGACCAGCAGGCTGAGTACCCTAGACCTATCAGAGACCAGCAAAGCATCCTGGCTTCTCTCAGCCTCCTTCTCTTTCTCTTAGCCCTCTTCCCCAGGGTAATTTACTCATTCTCCACACTGCAGTGGAGATGTCTTGCCTGATTACCTGGACTATGAGAGATTTTTCTCTTAAACATGGTCATCAGCCCCTTTGTCGCACTAATCATAACTTTAATTAAACATTATTTAAATGTTTAATACCGACTGTCTGTACTAGACTGCAAGATGCATGAAGGTGGGGAAGTATCAATTTTATTCACCACTATATCCCTAGTGGGTAATAAAGTCAAGCATTATAATGTTCACTTATAGTAAGCACTTAAATGTGCCAGACATTGTTCTGTGTGCTTATATGTGTGCTCTGTGCATATTAATTCATTTAAACCTCACAACATTCCTATAAGGTGTGCACTATTATTATCACTGAGAGGTGAGGAAATGAAAGCATAAAGAGGTTAAGTAGCTTGCCTAAGGTCACAAAGCTAGAAGTGACAGGGCTGGGATTTGACCTCAAATAATAGGGTTTCAGCGTCTGTGTTCCTAACCATCACAATCTAGTGCCTCTCCCTGAGATTAATACATGAATGGAAGTGAGTGAAATGAAATAATCCACCTCTAACATATTCTCTAGTTATGATCAAAAGTAGTGCTCTTCTTGGACCTCAGAAATAATCTTTTGTGTTTAAAACTGGAAGCCAGATAGAAGTAAGCACACAAGTATTGGCAATCTTGGTTAAGAGGGGTCCATCCAAGTAGAATTGTCCTTTGGCTGGCTAACAAGATGATACGTTGCACTCAACTCACTTCATATAATGTATTGAAAAATACATTCTTAAAACTCAAACAGGGATTTAGGAAGATCTTATCTTTAAGACAAGGCAGAGAAGGCTGAATAATATTGTATTATTGGGATTACGTTCAGTTATGAGCAATAGTAAATCCCCAAATAATAGAAGTTTATTTCTCTTTCATGTTTAATAAGTCCCGAGGTCATCAGTTCAGAATGGGGTCATGGTGTTTCATAGTGACAGGGGCTGTGAGTGGAGATGTAAATTGGGGAGCAAGAAATAAAGGACTGGCTCACTCCCTCTTGCAAGAGCATCGAATTACAACTAAATGCTGAAAAATCATCAACAGAAAGACACTGGAGCTCACCAAAAAAGACACCCCAAATCCAGAGACAAAGGACAAGCCACAGTGAGATGGTAGGAGGGACGCAATCACGTTAAAATCAAATCGCATAAATGCTGGGTGGGTGACTCACAAACTGGAGAACAGTTATACTGCAGAAGTCCACCCACTAAAGTGAGGGTTCTGAGCCCCACATCACCCTTCCCAACCTGGGGGTCCAGCAACGGGAGGAGGAATCCCCAGAGAATCAGACTTTGAAAGCCAGTGGGATTTGATTGCAGGACCTCCACAGGACTGGGGGAAACAGAGACTCCACTCTTGGAGGGCACACAAAAAAGTGTGCTCACCAGGACCCGGGGGAAGGAGCAGTGACCCCATTGGAGACTGAACCAGACCTACCTGCTGGTGTTGGAGGGTTGCCTGCAGAGGTGGGGAGCAGCTGTGGCTCACTGAGGAGATGGGCACTGGCAGCAGGGGTTCTGGGAAGTGCTCATCAGTGTGAACCCTCTCAGAATCCACCATTAGCCCCATCAAAGAGCCTGTAAGCTCCAGTGCTAAGCAGCCTCAGGCCAAACAACCAACAAGGTGGGAACACAGCCCCATCCATTAGCAGACAAGCAGATTAAAGTTTTACTGAGCTCTGCCCACCAAGTCGGATTAAAGTTTTGCTGAGCTCTGTGCAACCAGCCCCACCCACCATCAGTCCCTCCCATCAGGAAGCACATAGGAGGCTCCTAGATAGCTTCCTCCACAAGAGGGCAGACAGCAGTATCAAGCAGTATCAGCAGTATTTCGTCTTGCAGAACTGAAAACCACAGCCACAGAAAGACAGAGAAAATGAAAAAGCAGAGGACTTTGTACCACATGAAGTTACTGGATAAAACTCCAGAAAAACTAAATGGAGAGGAGAAAGGCACCCTTCCAGAGAAAGAATTCAGAATAATGATGGTGAAGATGATCCAGGACTTTGAAAAAAGACTGGATGCAAAGATCAAAAAATTTACCAAAGACCTAGAAGAATTAAAGAGCAAACAAACAGAGATATGCAATACAATAACTGAAATGAAAAATACACTAGAAGGAACCAAGAGCAGATTAACTGAGGCAGAAGGGCAAATAAGTGACCTGGAAGACAGAATGGTGAAAATCACTGATGTGGAAAAGAATAAGGAAAAAAGAATGAAAAGAACTGAAGACAGCCTAAGATACCTCTGGGACAATGTTAAACGCACCAACATTCACATTATAGGGGTCCCAGAAGGAGAAGAGAGAGAGAAAGGACCTGAGAAAATATTGGAAGAGATTATAGTTGAAAACTTCCCTAACATGGGAAAGGAAATAGCTCCCCAAGTCCAGGAAGCGCAGAGAGTCCCAGGCAGGATAAATCCAAGGAGAAACACGCCAAGACATATAGTAGCCAAAATGACAAAAATTAAAGACAGAGAAATGTTATTAAAAGCAACAAGGGAAAAATGACAAATAACATACAAGGGAACTCCCATCAGGTTAACAGTCGATTTCTCAGCAGAAACTCTGCAAACCAGAAGGGAGTGGCATGATATATTTCAAGTGATGAAAGGGATGAAACTACAACCAAGAATACTCAACCCAGCAAGGATCTCATTCAGATTTGATGGAGAAATCCAAAGCTTTCCAGACAAGCAACAGCTAAGAGAATTCAGCACCACCAAACCAGCCCTACAACAAATACTAAAGGAACTTCTCTAAGCGGGAAACATAAGAGAAGAAAAGGAACTACAAAAACAAACACAAAACAATTAAGAAAATGGTAATAGGAACATACATGTCGATAATTACCTTGAATGTAAATGGACTACATGCCCCAACCAAAAGACACAGACTGGCTGAATGGACACAAAAACAAGACCCATATATATGCTGTCTATAAGAGAACCACTTCAGACCTAGGGACACATACAGACAGAAAGTGAGGGGATGGAAAAAGATATTCCACGCAAATGAAAATCAAAAGAAAGCGGGAGTAGCAATACTCATATCAGATCAAATAGACTTTAAAATAAAAAATGTTACAAGAGACAAGAAAGGACATTACATAAAGATCAAGGGATCCTTCCAAGAAGAGGAGATAACAATTATAAATATATATGCATCCAATATAGGAGCACCTCAATACATAAGGCAAATGCTAACAACTATGAAAAAGGAAATGCAAGGCAGAAATAGAGACACACGTGTAGAGAACAAACACATGGACACCAAGTGGGGAACGTGGGGAGGGTTGGGGGGGGATGAATTGGGAGATTGGGATACCAAATTGTACACCGTAAATATATGCTGTTTATTGTCTGTTAACTGTATCTCAATAAAAGTTCTTAAAAAGAAAGAAAGAAAGAAAGGACTGGAGTTCAGGGCAGAGGTCTTGGCTGCTTATACCAAATGGAAAGTCATCATCGTAGAGATAGTAACCAATACACTAGGAGTTAGAATCCAAGTTCTTTCTTTTTGCTCTGCCATATGTAGCTTCCATTCTCAGAGTCACCTTATGGTTCAGGATGACAGTTACAGGTCCAGCCATTACTTTCCATTCTAGCCAATCGGAAAGGGAAGGGAGGAAGAATGGAATGTCTTTTTTTTTTTTTTTAGCTCAACTGCTTTATTAAGTTTTTATTCTTTTATTCTCTTTTTAAAGCTCTTTATTGGAATATAATTGCTTTACACTCTTGTACCAGCTTATAAGGTACACCAAAGTGAATCAGCTGTATTTATATACATATCCCCATATCCCCTCCCTCCCACGACTCCCCCCAACCCTCCCTGTCCTAGCCCTCTAAAGCATCACCCATCATCGAGTTGATCTCCCTTTGTTATACAGTAACTTCCCACTAGCTATCTATTTTACAATCGGTAGTGTATATATGTCTATGCTACTCTCTCACTGCATCCTAGCTTCCCCTTCTCACCCTGCCCCCCACAACCCCATGTCCTCCAGTCCATTCTCTGCTTCTGCATCCTTATTCTTGTCCTGTCACTGGGTTCATCAGTACCATTTTTTTTTTTTAGATTCCGTATATATGAGTTAGCATACAATATTTGTTTTTCTCTTTCTGGCTTACTTCACTCTGTATGACAGACTCTAGGTCTATCCACCGCATTACATATAGCTCCATTTCATTCCTTTTTATGGCTGAGTAATATTCCATTGTATATATATGCCACATCTTCTTTATCGAATGGAATGTCTTTTAACCTTTTTACCTTTAAGGACATTCCCCAAAAGTTTTATATACCACTTTTGCTTATATCCCATTAGCCAGAACTTAATCACAGGGCCAAATCTACTTGCAAGTGAAGCTAGGAAACGTATTCTTTGTTTCAGACGGTCATGTGCCTAGCTAAAAATTGCAGTTTTATTATTAAAGACTAAGGGAAGAGCTAGTGTACAACAACCAATGGTCTCAGCCATAAATATAATAGATTATATACAAAGTAAGCTCCAAGGAGTCCAAAGGAGCAAAAGACATATTTGGTTAAGGGATCAAGGAAAAACTCAATGGAGAAGTGAGTGATTTAAATGGGTTTTGAAGCATGGGAAAAATTTTGTTGGGATAGATGAGTTCTAAGGACATTTTAGATAGAAGGAAGAGTAGGAGCAAAGGCATGGAGATTGAAATAAGCAGAATGTGTTGTCTTGTTTGTAGCTAAAGGTCCAAGCTGAGGAGTCATAGAAGGTAAGGCTGTAATGGAAGGTTGGAGTCATCTGAGGAAGGCTTTTAATATTGCAGCAAAAAGTTGGTATTTAATTTGATGGTCAAAGGGGAGTAACTAAAGGTGTTTGTGCAGACCAGTAATGTGTTCTGAATACCACTATAGCAACAGTGTTAAACAACTTAAGCAGGGGAAGGATGGGATCTGAAGACTACAGCAGCAAAAATGTAAAGTTTGGAAGAGAGGTAACAGTGAGACAATGAGGTTATTGTAATAGTCAAAGCAAATGGTAACACAGGGCTGAATCAAACAGGCATAGTGGGGGTGCAGAGGAGGAGACAAATACAAAGAACATTGGAGAGAGGGAATCGACTGAAATTTACTATTGATTGTGGAGTAGACAATGATTCAAATATTTGAATCCTGAGATTTCAAATCTAAATGCCTTGGGGACTTCCCTGGAGGTGCAGTGGTTAAGAATCTGCCTGCCAATGCAGGGGACACGGGTTTGAGCCCTGGTCTGGGAAGATACCACATGCCGCGGAGCAACTAAGCCCCTGCATCACAACTACTGAGCCTGTGCTCTAGAACCCGTGAGCCACAACTACTGAGCCCATGTGCCACAACTACTGAAGCCCATGCACCTAGAGCCTGTACTCTGCAACAAGAGAAACCACCGCGAGAAGCCTGAGCACCACAACGAAGAGTAGCCCCGCTCGCCACAACTAGGGAATGCGCAGCAACGAAGATCCAACGCAGTCAATAAATAAATAAATAAAATTTTTAAAAAATCTAAATGGCTGGGACAAAATAGAAGCATTCATCGATTAGAGGATATAAGAAAAGTAGAAAGATTGGGCCAGTAAAAAATGGGCAGAAGACCTAAATAGGCATTTCTCCAAAGAAGATACAGATAGCCAACAGGCACATGAAAAGATGCTCCAGAAAGCTATTTATCAGAGAAATGCAAATCAAAAACTAGAAAGAGATATCCCCTCACACAGGTCAGAATGACCATCATCAAAAAGTCTATGAATAATAAATGCTGGAGAAGGTGTGGATAAGAGAGAACCCTCTTACACTGCTGGAGGAAATGTAAATTGGTGCAGCCATTATGGAAAAGAGTCTGGAGGCTCCTTAAAAAACTAAAAATAGAGTTACCATATAATCCAGCAATCCCACTCCTTGGCACATATCTGGAAAAGGTGAAAATTTTTAATTCAAAAACATATATCACTCCAGTGTTCATAGCAGCACTATTCACAATAACCAAGATGTGGAAGCAACCTAAGTGTCCACCAACAGATGAATGGATAAAAAAGATGTGCCATGTATACATAGGCATGATGGAATATTACTCAGCCATAAAAAAGAATGAAATATTGCCATTTGCTGCAACATGGATGGATCCAAAGATTATCATACTAAGTGAAGTAAGTCAGGCAGAGAAGGAAAAACATTGTATGATATCACTTATATGTAGAATCTAAAAAAAAATACATATCAAGTTCTTACAAAACAAAAACTTACATGCATTCTTTGATATGTACAAAAAATACATATCAAGTTACTTACAAAACAGAAACTCATGGGCATAGAAAACAAACTTATGGTTACCAAAGGGGAAAGGGGAGGGAGAGGGATAAATTATGAGTATGAGATTAACAGATACACACCACTACATATAAAATAGATAAACAAGAATGTTCTATTGTATAGTATAGGGAACTATATTTGACATCTTGTAATAACCTAAAATGGAAAAGAATCTGAAGCTGTACACCTGAAACTAACACAATATTGTAAATCAACTATAGTTAAATTTTAAAAAAGAGAGGTTGGAGTGGGGCACAGAGGGGATACGATGTGTTGTTTGAAGCATGCTGAGTCTGAAGCACCTTTGGGATATCTAGATGAGATGTGTATCAGAAAGTAAGATACAATGTCAGAGGACTGGACTACAGATACAGATTTGAGAGTTTTCATCATAGAAACAGTAATGGAAGCCCTTGGAATACTATTTCAGAATGTGAATGTATAAAGAGGGAAGAAAATAGGCCAATATCATGAGGTTTTCAAAATAAAAGTTTCGAGGAGGAGAAGGAAAATCAATAATGTCAACTGTTGCAGGAAGTTCAAAGAGGATGAAGGCTAAGAAAGGAACATCAGAGACAACCAGCTGAAACTGCACTGAGCAGTCTTGGGTGGTGAAGAGTTGTGGGAAGTATTGAGAAGGTGAGGGTGTGCAGGCAAAGCAAGGCAAGGAAGAAGGGAAAAGAAAGATCCAGATTGCAGGGTACCTAGTGTGGGCAAATGGTGAGGAAGTCTGGGTCCAGGTTGTAGACTGCACATTAAGGTTTTGATATGTGAGTGAGGTTGGGCAACAAGATATGCTCACTGTTAAGAAAAGCATGGGATTTCAGAACTGGGAGTGCCTTTGGAAACTTCATCTAATCCTCAACTGAGCAGTAATAAGAACAAAACCTATGTCCACAGAGCAAAAATGAACCATTTTTGTCCTGGGCTGTTACTTACCATGGCACCACCCTTTCCTTGGCCATGTGAATAGGACTACAAAACACTCCTCAATCCCATTTAATAAGATGGAATTTTTCCAAAAGTTCAAAGTCTGGTACCAGGGAATTAATTATCAGTCTTCTTTACAGAAATAAAATATCCCCTGTGGAGACACCTATAGAGAGAAATATTCTTATTACTATTTGGGGGCCAGAAAACAATATCTGGAATCCCAAAACAGAGAGGATTTTTGAAAGCCACTGGGTCTTGAAAACTAGAAAGTGGGTCTAGTCTATTGACTTGCCACAAAGCTCACTCTCACCAGTCCTTAGATACTAGGGATGCAGTCAAGGATGGGGATCTCTGTGAGTTTCCAGAAAGCACCTCCAGCTAGTTCATGTTGGAGGACCTAGAGAGCTTTGTTCTTTACATATGTTCCTTTCTGAAATTACAAAGTGAAGAACCAGGCTCCAAGGCCCAGTAGACCTGATAGAAGGCTATGCACATACAGGAGGAAATAAAGGCCATATACAACAAAAGAGCAATGTAATTTTTAAAAAATTAAGTAGTGTTCCACAAACCTGAATTTTTTTTAATTTAGAAGAAGAAACATAAAAATTCTATATGCAATAAATTCAGAAACAAAAAACATACCTTAGGTGACCCAAAACAGAAACTCTGTAGCCATAAGCAATAACTCCCCATTTCCATCTCACCTCAGATCCTAGTAATCTCTCATCTACTTTCCTTCTCTGTGACTTTGTCCATCCTGGATATTTCATATGAATGGCATCATATGATATGTGGCCTTTTATGTTTGCCTTCTTTTACTTAGCATAAAGTTTTCAGGTTCAGATGAGTGGACGGAAGTGAAATTTGGCATGGGAGTAGGAGATCACAGAGTAAGGGACAGGACATGCGAGACCATAAGGGAGATGAAAGCAGGGAGATAGAGATAGAAATGTTACAAAGTGAACAGAGACAAGGAAAGAAGAGACTGGAAGGAATTCCTTCTTGGAGTTGTGAGGGGGTGTAGGTCTATGGAGAGGGTGGCTGAAGATAAAATGCGAGTCCCAGATTTAGCAAAGATGTATCAGAGTCATGACTTGACCTCTGAAATGCTCACAAGCTCTACAACAATTCAGGAACCATCCTTTCTTCACTGGGAACATACTTCTGCATTTATTTTCAAACCAAAGGTTTATTGTTAAAACAGCAGTTCATTTACCCATGGAATTCTGAAGGGTTTATATATTTACAAAGGAATGGCTTAAGTTGTAGACGTGTTCATTCGAATCTTAGAGGAATTGATTTTCTAGCTTTAATCTTAAACTATTTATTCCTGCAAGCTTTACTTACTGAAAGAACAGTGAGATACCACTACACACCTATTAGAGTGGCTAAAATCCAAAACACTGATAACACCAACTGCTAACAAGAATGTGGAGCAACAGGACCTCTCATTCATTGCTGGTGGGAATGCAAGCAGCCACTTTGGAAGACAGTTTGCAGTTTCTTTTCAAACTGCACATACTCTTACCATATGACCCAGCAATCACACTCCTTGGTATTGACCCCAATGAACTGAAAAATTACATCCACACCAAAACCTACACATGAATGTTTTCAGCAGCTTTATTTATAACTGCCAAAACTTGGAATTAATCAAGATGCCTTTTGGTAGGTAAATGGATTAGCAAACTGTGGTACATCCAAGCAATAGAATATTATTCAGCACTAAAAAGAAATGACTTAAACTATGAAAAAACATTGAGGAACCTTAAACACATATTGCTAAATGAAAGACACCAAATCTGAAAAGGCTATATACTGTGTGATTCCAACTAAATTACGTTCTGGAAAAGGAAAAACTATGGAGAAAGTAAAAAAGATCAGTGGTTGCCAAGGGTTCTGGGGGAGGTAAGGATGAATAGGTGAAGCACAGGGGATTTTTAGGGCAGTGAAAAACCATTCCGTATGATACCATAATGGTAGATATATGACATTATCCATTTGTCAAAACCCATAGAACCGTACAACACAGAGTGAACCCTAATGTAAACTATGGACTTTGGTTAATGATAATGTATTGACATTGGCTTATCAATTGTAACATGTACCACACTAATGCAAGATGTTAATAATAATGGGGGCTGTGTGCAGGGTGGGGAGTAGGGGAGTGGACAGAGTGGGTATACGGGAACTCTGTTCTTTCTGCTCCATTTTTCTATAAACTTAAAACTGCTTTGAAAGTAAAGGCTATTGATGAAAAAAGAAAGGCAAATAAAAAGGCCATGTACCCTCCAAAAAAAAGTTTATGTCCCGTTTACATATTTTGTGGTTGTTGCTATTTATTATCTCTATAAAAATACTACCTTGACTAAAACTCTGGATTTCATTTGTAAAAAACCACCCAAAATAAAGACATAAATTTTGATTTCTAGTTCAGACTTCAGGAATTATGGACCAAGCTAGCTTAAATCTCTCCAAGAACAAAGATCATCTAGAATCCATGGAATGACACCCAGATTTTCACCGCTCTCTTCAGCTTGTCAATTCTTCTGTCAAGTAGCCAGAGGTGTCGGCCTGAGTAGAATATTTACAGTAACCCCTCTTGTGAGGGTTTGTTCTTGACTGGAAACTTGTCGCTTGAATAGTGGTATTCTTTTATACTTGCTAACTGTATTTGTTTTCAAGGGCTGCCGTAACAAATTATCACAAACTGGTGGCTTAAAACAATAGAAATTGATTCTTTCTCAGTTCCGGAGGCTAGAAGTTTAAAATCAAGGTATCAGCAGGACCATACTCCCTCTGAGACTCTGGGTAGAATCCTTCCTTGACTCTTCCTAGCTTCTGGTGGTAGCCACCTATCCTGAGTGTTCCTTGGCTTAAAACTGCATCACACAATCTCTGCCTCTGTCATCACATAGCATGTCCCTATGTAGGACATGCCATGTGTAGGACCCCCTCTGGGTCTCTTCTCTTAGGAGGACATCAGTCATATTGGATTAAGGGCCCACCCTACTCCACTATGACATTAACTTGATTCCATCTACAACAACTAAAACAACTCTATTTCCAAATAAGGTCCCATTCTGAGGTCCTGGGGGTTAGGAATTTAACACATCTTTTGGGGGACACAAATCAACCCACAATACTAACAGAGCAATGAGGTCAAGTTGTGGGCAGGTTTTGACTTTTAACCTGAAGCAAAGCCTTCTCAGAAATGACACCTTCTGCTGAGAACAGCCTTGGGATTCTAGACAGACCAAAAGTCCAACTCTTACTACCATGTACAGTCATGCTTCCTCAGATATCAGGTGGAACATTCATTCAGGGGTTTTTACCTATAGGCTAATAGCTCTAAAGAGGATTTTTTTTAAATCAGCCTCACTGGGCAGGACTGTGTAGCTCCTTGAAGTCATCATACCTGACAGTTCACACCACATAGGTAGCAACACCCCAAACCAGGCCTCAATCTGAATTATTCACAGCCTTAGTTCTGAACTTCCTGTCCTAGACTTAGCTCCCCACTTACATCTGATTCTTTCAACTTCTGATTTCATGATTCCTCTTACTGATGATGGTTATACTTGTTCCTTGGACTTGATGCTTAGCACCATTTCTCTGGTTTTGACCAATATCTTTCTTCCTGGACCCCAATTTGAACTTACCATAGACCATGTTATAAACATGCATTGCGGGCAAATACTCTATAATGTCCATCTGTACACAGCACAGTCATCTGCAGTGAGCGCTCCCATTGGACCATATGAATCAGAGCCAAAGGTCAAGCCATGACCTCTTAAGGTTCTTGTGCTGCCATGAAAAATTGGACCTTCTTTGACTCTGACAGAACTATCCTTTTTCCACTGGGAACATATTTCTGCCTTTATTTTCAAAACTGAAAGTACATTTTTGAAATAAAAATTTATTTTCTCATGGAATTCTGAAGGTTTTACAGTTATGGTGGAAAGTCTTAGGGTATAGAAATCTCCGTTAGGTTCTTGATGGTGTCAGTCTTCTGTCCTCATACCTTGTCAGGAACAACCTAGGAAAGGTCCCCAATAACCTCCTAATTTCTTCATTCAATCACTTGTTTTCAGACCTCACCCAGCTTGACTTCATAATGCCATTTGACACAGTTGACCCCTCCCCATGTCTCAAAAATCAGCTCTCTCTTGACTTAAGAGATAGAACCTCTGCTATTTTCGCCAACTTCACAGTCTCCTTTGCTCTCTCCTCTGGCTCTGACCATTCTTTAATCATTGGTCATTCCCCAGGCTCTCTCCTTGGCTTTTTGTTATAATGCTATACCTTCCATGGTGATCTCATTTCCTGTCAAGGCTTCAGTTATGTGGTAATGATTTTCAAATCTGTATCTCCAGGCTTGGCTTCTTTTCTGAGCTCCAGACCTGTGTATCCAATGACTGACTGGGCACCTAAAGTTCAAAGTGTCCAAACAAATCTCATTGCTTATATTGCCCACCTCAATGAAAGCACCATCAGCCTAGATTTGTTCCCTCTTTTCACCCCTCACCTCTAATCTACATATTCTGTTTCTCTTAATTGAGCTTTTCTGTCTGTACTCACTAGATTTCCCCTAGTTGGAGCCTTTATTACCTTTTGTCTGAACTATTTTAATAGCCTTTTGCATGGTTTGTCTCTCACTTCATACCATTCTCCATCTGGCATTCAGAGTAAAAATGTCACAGCGTGAAAGTCTTCAGTTGCTTTCCATTGCCTACAGGATAAAGTTCAGTTTCCGTAGTAAGCCATTGAAGGGGTGGCCTTTTGCACTTTAACCTCATCTTTTGATTTGCTATGCCTCCTCCCTAAAGCTTCAGTCATATCAAACTACTTCTAGATCCCAATGTGTATTATTGTTTTATGCCTTTACTTCTTTTTCTCTCTGTCTGGAAGGCTTCCCCTTCTCCACCCCCGACTACTTAGAAAAGGCTCAGGGCCAGACCTCCTGTCTGAATATGAGATAAGAAAGGCAGACCTCTATAAGAGCTCATCCTTGCGGACATCCCAGCAGACACTCTGTTGGGCAATGGCCCCCTTTTTCGTCTGGGCCCTGGAGAACTGTGGCATAGTGACTCTGGATCCCTGCCAGAAGCTGCAGGGCAAAGACAACTTCTGTGGTGGACTCTTCCGGATGTGTGTCAGTTCCGGGTGAGGCTTTGAGGCTGCCAAGTTCTCAGGCTGGATCTCCTGTTGGCAGACTGACAGCTTCTCCATGCCCTAGGTGCCACCAATTGTGAAGGTTTCTGCTGAGGGGTTCCAGTTTTCCACAGTTCCACAAGCAGCTGGCCCTACCCTTGTCTTTGGCCTGACCCAAAAGCAGGTGAATGGGACTGTTTCCATCCCCACTGGCCCCTGGGGTACCTTGTGGCTAGCCCACAGTATCCAGAGGCAAGAGGCCTCTTTCTGTAAATAACTTATGGGATGGGCGGGCGCTCTCTCTCTCTCTCTCTCCTCAGCATTTACCCAATCAACCAATATTTATTGACCAAGAACTATACACCAAGCACTCTACTAAATATTGAGGACATAGCAATATATAAAAAAGGCACAAAAAAATCACTGCCTTTTTTGAGCTTACAATCTGATGTGGGAGACAGATTAAATACAAAGACATGCAAATATTTCCTTAATAACAGTTGTGAAGAAAACAGTGCAATGAAGGAAAAGTGCAAGGTTCTGTGAAAGAACTGAGTCTTTGTCAGCCTGATTTGTTGAGAAATGAAATCCCTCAAGTGAGTACAAAGCAATTGCTTTTCTTGTGAAGTTTTTTCTTTTCTATTTGTATGCGTTTCTTATACATTAAATCTATTAACCCCTTGTCAACTATATTTGTTACAACTATTTTCCAGGTTAAAAAACTCTAGTTAAATCTAAAGACTCTGATACATTTGAATATTAAAGGCTGGTTATGTAGGTGTCCCCTATTTGAGTTTGTTTAATGTTTTCTCATGTTTAGGCTCAGGTTATGCATTTTTGGCACAATTATCATAGAATCGATGCTTTGGACTTTTCATTGCATCCTATCAGGGGGCACATGATTTCAATGCATTCTATTACTGATCATGTTCACTTCAATCACTTGGTTAAGGTTTTCCACTGTGAAGTTACTCTTTTTCCCCTTGTATTATTATTTTGTGGGCTCGTTTCTCACCCTGTGTGGACTCTAACACCACCCACCATGCTGCTCAGCCATGCATGCCTTCATCACCCAAGAATGGACAACCTTCTCACCCTGTTCAGGCTCTGACACTCTATGCCAGGCCACTCCATGTGTGGATGCCCTCCTCACCCTACCTGGGCTCTGACACCCTGTGACAAGCCTTTCCTCTACATGAATGCCCTCTCTTAATCTGCTCTAGCTCTGATGCTGAGTTTTCAGCCTTCATGGAGGCCCTTGTCATTCACTTAGGTTCCAAAATCCTATGGCAGGTGCTCACCTCGCAGTTGGACACCCTCCATTTGGGCTCAGACGTCCCATGCTGGGTCCTACCCCTGCATAGACACCTACCCACACTGCTTAGATTCTGAAACTGCACTTGCTTGGAGTCTGACTCCGCACAAATGCTGGGGGTCTGCAGGGACGCCCTTCTCACAGTGACCTGGCTTGGACTTCTTACTCCAAGCTGCCTTTCCACGCAACTTGCTTCATTCCTCTTAATGGCATGGGGACTGAACTGCTCAGAAAGAGAAGAAAAAGGAACAGAGGAGGAAGAAGTAGAGCTCTACCCACCCTGCTACCTCCAGAGTCTAAAACCACGGTCAACTCTCATCAAGATTATCTGGATTATTTCAAAAAGTTCCATCTTCTTAAAGAGTGCATTTAAATGCCATCTCTTTATGAAACATTTTCTTTTTTTAAAAACATTATTTTATTGAAGTATAGTTGATTTACAATGTTGTGTTAATTTCTGCTGTACAACAAAGTGATTCAGTTATACATGTATATTCTTTTTCCTATTCTTTTTCATTATGGTTTATCACAGGATATTGAATATAGTTCCCTGTGCTATACAGTAGGACCTTGTTGTTTATCCATTCTATATATAATAGTTTGCATCTGCTAATCCCAAACTCCCAATCCATCCTTCCTCTACCCTCCTCCCCCTTGGCAGCCACAAGTCTGTTCTCTATGTCTCTGAGTCTGTTTTTGTTTCATAGATAAGTTAATTTGTGTCATATTTTAGATTTTACATGTAATTAATATCATATGGTATTTGTCTTTCTCTTTCTGACTCACTTCACTTAGTGTGATAATCTCTAGTTCCATCCATGTTGCTGCAAATGGCATTATTGCATTCCTTTCTTATGGCTGAGTAGTATTCCACTATATATATATATATATATATATATATGTGTGTTTGTATTACATCTTCTTTATCCATTCATCTGTTGATGGACATTTCGGTTGTTTCCATGTCTTGGCTATTGTAAATGGTGCTGCTATAAACATAGGGGCGCATGTATCTTTTGGCATTATAGTTTTGTCCAGATATATGCCCAGGAGTGGGATTGCTGGATCATATGGCAACTCTATTTTTAGTTTTTTGAGGAATTTCCATACTATTCTCCATAGTGGTTGCACCAATCTACATTCCCACCAACAGTGCAGGAGGGTTCCCTTTTCTCTACACCTCTCCAGCATTTGTTATTTGTAGATTTTTAAATGATGGCCATTCTTACCTGTGTGAAGTGGTACTTCATTCCAGTTTTGATTTGCATTATGAAGCATTTTCTTATCAATTCATCCAACTATTAGTGATCTTCCCCTTTATTCAGAAACTTTCAGACTCCAATGACACTTTCATTTTTTCAACAAATGTTTACTGTGTGCCAACTCTGGCGCCAGGCACTGTGCAGGATGCTGGAGATAGTGTGGTAAGTGAGACCCCAGCCCTGATGGAGCTTTCAGTGTAGTTAGAAATACAGGAAAATGAACAGGGAATAAAAAAGTGTGCTAAATGCTCAGGTAAGAGAAATGCATAGTCTGTAGGTCATGAAGGGGTGGTGGAGAAATAAGGATGAAGAGATAGGTGGGGCCAGATCTTGTAGGACCTTTACAGCTATTCATTCACCATACATTGATGTAGAATTTACTGTGTGCCAGCCATGGTTCTGCACACTGGGAATACAGTTATACAAAACAGATAAAACTCGGCTCTCATGTAGTGTATATTCTAGTGGGAGGAGACAGCTGATGAACCAACTAAATGATGGTTTTAAGTACTATGGAGAAAAATAAAGCAAGAAAGGGGATAGGAAGTGCCAGTGGGGACAGAGAAATTAGCAGAGAGGGGAGTCTGGTTACCATTTTAAGTAGGGTGATTGGGGAAGGCTTCACTAATAAGATGATATTTTACTTCCTTCATTGGTATAAGCGCAGAAATGAGCCATGCCCATAAAGAATGTGGGCATTTCAACCAGAAGGAAGAGCAGGCATAAAGGCCCTGAGGCAGAAGTGAGAAAGAACGAGGTTATCACACTAGAATAGAGGAAGGAGGGTCAGTGGGAAATCAGGTCAGAGGCTAATAGGCAGTCAGCACCCTTACGGCCTTGTAGGTGAACACAAAGGCTTTAGATTTTATTCTATTCTGAGTAGAATAGAAAGTCATTGTAGACTTTTGAAAAGAGTGGCAAGGTCTGGCTTATGTGTTAGGAGCATCAGAATAGCTGCCAGGTTGAGAATAGACCATGGAGGTGGAGGGCAATGGTGGAGGCAAGGAAACTGGTTAGGAGTCTATTGCAGCAATCCAGGTGAGAGGTGATGGTAGCTTTCTGCTCTGGAGGTAATAGAGAAGGTGGTTTGGAGAAAGAGCCAACAGGATTACTGATTGATCACATAGGGGATCAGATGCTAGACAGGGTAAGAGAGGATTCAGGGATATCTCCAAGTCATATAAGGGAGCTAGGACTTTATCATGGAGAGAATGCGGATTCACTCAAGGGATTTAAACAGGAAAATGATATGTGCTTTACATTTAAAAAATATCCCTCTAGCCATTGGGTGGAAGACGGAATGTGGGAGGATGTCAATCTTGAATGTAGAGAGGGTAGTTAGGGGGCTGTTCCAGTAGTCAAGGTGAGAGATGAGCCTGTTCTGGACTAGACTGGTGGTAAGGGAGACGGAGAAAGGCTGACGGGTATAGACTATATGATGGAAGTAAAATTGACATGACTAGCTGATGGGTTGGGTGTGAGAGGGAAAGAGAATAATGAAGAATGACCCAAGTTTATGGCTTCAACAACTGGGTAGTGCCAGTAACTGAGATGGGAAATCGTGGAAGAGAAATAGGTTGAGGTGGAAGGGCGAAATCGAGAATCTGTTAGATATCCAAGTGGAGATGCTAAGTAGGCAATTGGATATACATTTTTGAAGCTCAGAGGAGAGAGAGCTCCATCTCAGAAATGTCTCAGCCTGAGACTCCCCTCCATTCCTAATCACAGTCTCCCATCCCTTTACAATCAACATGTTTTTTGGTCTCATCAAGACTTCAAGAAAAGCAAGAAAAAACAAAAAAACAAAGACTTCAAGGACTTCCCTGATGGTGCAGTGGTTAAGAATCTGCCTGCCAATGCAGAGGACACGGGTTCAATCCCTGCTCCAGGAAGATCCCACATGCCGCGGAGCAACTAACCTTGTGTGCCACAACTACTGAGCCTGCGCTCTAGAGCCCATGAGCCACAACTACTGAGCCCTCGTGCCACAGCTATTGAAGCCCACATGCCTAGAGCCTGTGCTCTGCAACAAGAGAAGCCACTGCAATGAGAAGCCCGCGCACCACAATGAGGAGTAGCCCCCGTTCACCACAACTAGAGAAAGCCTGCATGCAGCAATGAAGACCCAACACAGGCAATAAAAATAAATTTATTTATTTATTTTAAAAAAAACAACTTCAATTCCCAGGGACTTCCCTGGTGGTCCAGTGGTTGAGAATTCGCCTTCCAATGCAGGCACTTGGGTTCAATCCCTGGTCGGGGGACTAAGATCCCACATGCTGTGGGGCAACTAAGCCTGGGTGCCACAACTACAGAGCCCACGTGCTCTGGAGTCAGCGCCACAACTAAAGAGAAGCCTGCATGCTGCAATGAAGAGCCCAAGCACTACAACAAAAGATCCTGCACGTCCCAGCTAAGACCCGATGCAGCCAAAAATAAATAAATAAATATAAGATTTTTTTAAAAAAAAAAGACCTCAATTCCCATCCTCCATCATCATTCTCTAAGTCTGGCAGCCACCTTCTAGCTTCATTATTTTTCTCTCCAGCCCAAACTTAATGCTCTGCTTTGTCAAACATTCCAGTTGAAATTTGTTCTATTTTGTAACTTCTGTCATATTTGTCTTGCCAATCCTCAATCCTGGACAAATACAGTCATGTTTCTTTTTTTTCTGTTCCTAGTCCCTCCATGGGTTCATAACGCGGGATCCAAAGATGGGATTCATGAACCCTCTGACTTGTATTTTATATATATATTCAAATATATATACATATACACACATATATATTTGAATAGACAACCCATTGTATCTACATTTCCAGAAGGATTCAGGACTTTCAAAAAGTCTGAGAACTTTACATTAAGTGACACTGACAAATATTAAAAACAAGCAACAATAATTAGTTCCATTGTAAATTCATGTTATAGGAGCTCAGCTGGTTCCTTAATGTCACTTAGTGGTATTTTTTATTCTTTACTGCTATTAAAAGTTCAGGGATTGGAGAAATATGAGGGAAAAAAGACTCACAAAATTATATTTGGGGTTGATTCTTTCACTTATAGATGCTTCTTAAGGCATAATGGATATTCATCTAGGCAGAGTAGTTGAATCTACTCCATCTACTGGCTACCTCCATCATTGCCAGAAACTAGTAGTGTGTCTTTGGGTAACTCACCTAACTGTCTCTAAACCTCAGTTTCCTCATCTGTAAATAGAGGTGACAGTATCTCCCAAAGTGTTTTAAGGTTGAAAAACTGTAACCTACATATGTGTAGCTGTTTTGTATATACCTGAACTGCAGATGGCATATTGTGAAGGAGAAATGGCTGAATTCTCAAAAGTGTGGCATTTCTTTTCCTGAAATGAATTGAGAAGAAGGGTCAACAGGGCAAAGGCCTGGAAGCAATATGAAGTGGACAGAGAATTCATAATTAGCAACTGATTCAACATGTTTTGCTGTAAACATACTCCTGGAAATACTTTGAAAATCTTCGGTTGTAAATCTCCAGGCACTGAGCTGAACCAAACAGGGAGGGGTTCTCCTTGGGTGGAATGATGAAATCCAGGATGTGTCTTTTTGGCCCCCCTCACCCATCCCCAACCCCACACTCCATTCCTGTACCCAGTGTCTCCTGCTGGCAAAGTCAGAAAGTATCTCACCCCACAGCAATGTGGGAGCATTGAGGGAAGAGAGGGGCTTAGAGAAGGCAAGCAATTCTTCCTGCCAATACCCCCTCCCTTGGCCTCTTGCCAAAAAGAAGTCATGTCTCCACCTGGCTCTCTCTCCATCCTTATCAATTTCCTTCCTACCAGGGAGCTTTGCAGTTTCTTAAGGAACTTCTGAAGACCTGTAATTTTTCCAGACCCCAGAGAAGGAAATTTTCATGGTGTCATTCTAGACACTGTGACAAGCAGTGTGTAGAAGCAATACCTTCTCAGCACATTGAAAATCCAGCTGAATATTTGCTTTCCAGTCTTCCTGCTCTGAAGGTCAGCCTTGGTGACAGAAAAGAGGGCTACAAGCCTTGAACGTTCTAGTCAAACATTCTCTTCCCAGAATCATGAGTCACCAGGGTGGTTGGCTTAGTTAGTAAATAAATATTGAAGCACTGGCTTCTTGTTGAATCCTTGTAGTTAATAATTCTTCAAAAATAAATAATCCTCAGTAGTATCACATAGCAAATATCCAGGAGATCATGGTATAGTGCAGTGGTGCTCCATGCAGTGTGAACACTGGAATCCATTGAGGGAGGAGATTATTGGAATCAACTAGGACCCAATCCCAGGGAGTATGATTCATTGATTCATTTGCTCAGAGGGTGAGGGATGGGTGAGGTGGGCAGAGCATTAGTATATTCTAAAAACTCTCCAGGTAAAACAGTTTTGCAGGTCTTTAAATGATTAAATAAAGAGTTGCCATATGACCAGCAATTCCACTCTCAGGCATATACCCAAGAGTAACAAAAACATATATCCACATGAACACTTGTACATGAATAGTTTATAGCAGCACTATTCATAAAAGCCAAAAGGTGAAAACAACACAATGCTAATCAGTAGATGAATAGATAAAATGTGGTATATCCACACAATGGAATATTATTCCGCCATACAAAAGGAATGGAGAATGAATATATGCTACAATTTGGATGAACCTTGAAAACATTATGCTAAGTAACAGAAGCCAGTCACAAAGGTCCAAATATTATGATTCCATTCATATGAAAGTCCAGCACACAGAAATCTATAAAGACAGCAGGTAGATTAGTGGCTGCTTAGAGCCGGGGTGGAGGACGGAGGAATAGCAGGGTGATAGCTAATGAGTATGGGATTTCTTTTTGAGGTGATGAAAATGTTCTAAAATTTACTGTGGTGAGGGTTGCACATATCTGTGAATATATTAAAGTCACTCATTGAAATGAGTGAATTGTATGGTGTGAATTATATCTCAATGAAGTTGTCTAAAAGAGAGAGAGAAAATAAAATACTCCCCAGGTGATTTTAATGTGCAGCTGAGGTTGAGAACCACTGGTATAGTTGAAGGAGCATGCAATTGAAGTTAGACAGACCAGAACAAAATGACTGTGTCATTAGGTGACCCAGCTGTGGCTCTCTGAGCTTCATTTTCCTCATCTGGAGAATGAGGATAATAATTTCTGTCTCATAGGCTTGGAAGGAGGATTTAGTGTGGAAAACAAATGAAAGTATGTGTAGCGTCTGACACTTAGCAAGCCAGAACTCTATTAAAGGAAGCTATTGCCATCATTGTTTTTCTTTTCTGCCTGAAGGCTCAGAAGGACAGCATTAGAAATATCAGTTCTCACTGCACAAGCTGGGGGATGGTGAGCTGAAGAGCAGAGGGGACCAAGCCAAATGCATTATCTGAATGTAGACTCAATAAATGTCCTCTGTGCTGCTAATAATTTTTTTGGCCCCGTCTCAAAGCCCACATTCTTCCCATGAATAAGACTGCAGTGTCATTGTTCACTAAGGAGATGGGTTGCTTCTTTTTTGCCTTTAGAGCTGATGGAAGACCAAACACAGGGCCACAGTGGGATCTACCGCCTTTCATAATACATTTGCCATCCAATCTATCACTGTAGGGGATTCCCAGGCACTCCAATGGTTAGGACTCCATGCTTCCACTGCAAGGGCCCTGGGTTTGATCCCTGGTTGGGGAACTAAGATCCTGCAAGCCTCATAGTGTGGCCAAAAAAATAAATAAATTCTACCACTGTAATATGCCTTGCAGATCCCCTCATTTATATCCATTTCTACTGTCATTACCCTAGACAGGCCTCAAACACCTCTTGCCTAATGATTGCAACATCCTCCTTAACCGTCTCTAACCCTTTCCCCTCCCACTCCTTTTCCACACCACAGTTAGAGCAATCTTGGTGAAGCGCCATTCTGACGGAATCTCTTATTTAAAGACCTTTCAATGGCTTCAAGGCGTTCAATAGTTCCTGCTGTATGACGGTTCTGTTAATAGTATCGTCATCCATCCAGTTGAATTCAGTTCAACAAATCTTTATTGATCATTTGCTTTGTGAGAGGTTCTGCAACAACTAGTAAACAAGACATAGTCCTTTCCCTATCAGAGCTTACCTTCTTGAAGAGAGAGGCAAACAAGCAATTTTGATGCATGTGTAGGAGATAGGTGAAGAAGAGGCAAGGTGTTTCAGGTGGAAGAAAGAGAATTGACAAAGGCACGAGAATATATGCAAGAAACTACAAAGCCATTGGATATTAAAGCGAAAGGTGTGAGCACAAAGTGGGGGAAACTAGGATGGACAAGTAGGCAGGGGCCATGTTATGCTAAGAAGTTTGGACTCAACCTGACAGTGATAAGGAGCCCTTTGAGAGCTTTTGGCTAAGGGGAGAAACAGGATTATATTTGCATTTGTAAAAGATCACTCTGGCTGCTTTGTAAAAGAAAGATTATAGTGGGTCAGGAGTGGAGGCAGGGGAAGCAATATGGAAACTAGATTATTTATGACTGTCCAATTACCCAAGCTAGAAACTACTTAGTTTCTATTCCCCCTCTTCATCATAACCAATAATCACATCAAGTCCTGTCAGTTCTACCGCCAAAATTGACTTAATCACTCAGCATTTATTGAATCCTTCTATGCATCAAATGCTGGGCTTGGTGAAAAAGAATCCATTTCTCTCCTAAGAGAAGCTGATTGTCTTTGGTTGGCGGAGACAGATATGTAAATAGATAAATGTGAAATAATGTGATAAGTACTCACCGGGTGCTGTCCAAGCTGGAGGCAGGAAGAGGGAGAGAGAGAGAAAGGAGAAAAAAAAACAAATAGAAAACAAATGAATATCTCTGCCTGGGGGAAATGAGAGAGAAATCAGGGATCCACAGAGATGAGGTATGAGTTACGTCCTGAAAGATGAGTAGAATTCTCTAGAGGGAAGAGGTTTGGGGAGAGGATATTGCACATAGTGGGAATAGCTCCTGCAAAGGCACGGAAGTGTGAAAGAATAGGGCTTGTTTGGGAACCAGCAAGAAGCTTGGGGGTCACGGGGGCTGGAGCTTAGGTTATAAAAGGAGGCATAGAAAAAGATGAGGTTGGAGAGGTAGGCCAAGTTGGAATGTGAAAGCTCTTGTTTAACGCAGTGGATCCTGGAGAGTCATGAGAGAGTTTTAAGCTGAAGAGTGTGGTATGATCAGATTTGTGACTCGAGTCCCTATCTTAGGCCATATTAATTTATCACCATCTCTTCATTCGCCCTGATTTTGCCGTAGTAGGGTTCTTCCTCTTTCTCATTTATATGATTGCAGTGGTCTAACAGGTCTCCCTGTCCCAGCAATCCCCTTCCAATTTACCCTCCACTTTGGCATCTTTCTAAAACACCTATCCACTCCTGCCATTGTCCTGCTGCAGCCTGCCAGTGGCTCCCCATCACTGCCAGGAAAAATCTTTAAATGCCCAGTATGGCATGCAAGACCCGTGCATTCCAGCCTGTGCTGCTTTCCAGCCTCATCTGTCTTCCCTCCTTCCCATCCTTTTTCCAGACTGCCCCTTTTGCTATCCTTGTTAACTCAAGGACTCCCAAGCCTGCCAGGTACATTCAGGGCTCCACACCTCTTCTCATTCTCCTCCTTCAAAGTCTATCTGAAATGCTCTTACTGCAAACTTCTCCTTAGCTTTCAAGAATCAACTCACAAGGCAAACTCTTTTGACCTTCCCTTGACCCCCTACAGGGAGAACAAACCCAACTTCTAGGTACTTTCACTCTAAGCATCTTTGCCACAAGCATTTTTGCCATATAACTAATTTGCTGTAAGGGAACTTTGCCCTGTAAGATTAAAAGAGCTAGCTGACAGTTTTCTGTTTGACAGTTTGGTTCCAACTAGTTGAAATGCATTTCCTCCAGTCAGTGACGTAACTGATGGCTTTATGGAGCTGACAGATGATGGACGATGATTTGTACCAAGAGTTAGTTTCTTACTTTGAAACACACTATATTGGAGGAGAAAGAGGCCAAGGGCCTCAAAGGCGCAGACTTGAATCTGAATTTTCTTTTCGTTTTTTTATGGTACATCCATTCAGTTTAATACAAGTCATCTATTAAAATTCTGAACCTGAATCTTCCATACAACTTTGGAACATCTATCAAGGGACATGTGATAACATGCCAAGAACACACAACAGTGCAGAGGCTTTCACCACACATTATAGAGCTCAGTTATGAATATGCATCCTAGCATTTGAAAATTGATACATCTCTTAAGGAAGGAAGATATTTCAGCAAAAAGGAAAAAGTTCGATGCCAAATGAGGAGAGTAATCAACAAGTAGAAAAAAAAGGAAAAATACCATGAGCGGAAGACTTGAAAGAAAAGTACTTAGGTACAACCCACAAAATAAAATCAGTTATTTTTGTAGTATTGTTGTGAATCTACACACATTTAAAATGCATTCAGGGACTTCCCTGGTGGCGCAGTGGTTAAGAATCTGCCTGCCAATGCAGGGGACACAGGTTTGATCCCTGTTCTGGGAAGATTCCACATGCCACAGAGCAACTAAGCCCGTGTGCCACAACTACTGAGCCTGTGCTCTAGAGCCCGCGAGTCACAACTACTGAGCTCACGTGCCTAGAACCTGTGCTCCACAACAAAAGAAGCCACTGCAATGAGAAAACTGTGCAACACAACGAGAAGTAGCCCCACTCGCCACAATTAGAGAAAGCCCACGTGCAGCAACGAAGACCCAACACAGAAAAAAAAATTAATTTAAAAAATGCATTTATATATTTTATATTTCACAATAGTCTTTAATTTTGTTATACATTTTTCATGCTTTATTATGTTGTCTTTAATGTCCCTCTTTTATTTTTCATTATTTTATCTTTTCGGGCAAAATTACCTACAGGCAATTAGTTATTTGGTGAAAATGTGGTCTTGTCAATTTTGTTATTCATTTTTCACTTTTCATTAGGTCCTTTTTAATGTCCTTCTTTTAGTTTTTGTTATTTTGTATTTTACAGCAAAATTATCTTATGGCCAATTACTTATGCAGTGAAAATGTTTGTGACAAAAATACTTATGGCAAAGATGCTTATGGTGAAAATACTGGATACACAAATCCTTTCCCTTCTCTGGGCTCCCTGGCTCTGGTACATGCTGATATTAGAGCATACATCATATTGCTTCATAATTATTGCTCGCAGGGCTGTCTCCCAGGGAGGAATGTGAGCTCCACCGGAGGATAAGGTCATATCACATTTCTCTTTTAAACTCAGCTCATTGCACAATGCCTGGCATATACGTAGAGACTCCGTTAAATGAAGTTAAATTAACATATTGGTTTTCTTGTTCCTTTTTTTTTGTCTAGAATAGTTATCCTCCCCACTAAGCAACTATTTACTGTCAAATGAATATCACTCTTTTCTGGGTCAGATTTTCCATTCCCAGGTCACTGCAAATATTCTTTTTAGCCAGCTGGAGAGCCAAAGGCCCACAGCTCAGACTTCTCTTGGGTTAGAGAACAAGGGCTTCAATTGCGATGCCATAGTGGTCAGACGACTCAAGCATCTGCCAGACTCAGCTTGTAACCAAGCAGCATGATAAAGCCTTGGGTCTACCATTTAAATGTCCACCCCCGCCCCGTTTACTTCTGTATATTTTGGGGCCTGAGCAAAGGACCAAAACACTTGTAGAGATATCTCGGGGGTATGGCATAATGTCTATGCTTTGGTTGGGATTTTTCTAAGGATAACCATGCAAGTGTTCAAAAGAGGGACTGCAGGAAACCAGAGAAAAACCATGCCCACTGGTATAAGGGCTTCCTAGAGCTCCCTCTTAAACAATGAGCCCCCAAACTGGGATTTACTGAAGGGTCAGAACCCCCAGAGATCCTTACATTTCTTAAATATAGACTTAACACCTGTCCACTTTCAAGGTCCAAGAAAAAGTTCAGATGGGCTTAAGCCCCTCCCTCCCTTCCAACTCTCTCCCTCCCTCCCTCCCAACTCCCTCTCTCCCTCACAACTCTCTCCCTCCCTCCCAACTCCCTCTCTCCCTCCCAACTCCTTCCCTCCCTCCCAAAACTTTAGAGCTTACAGCAGCTGGTAGGAGCTTCAAACTACTAAGTCCAGGGCATTCCCTGAGGCTTGCAGCATAAGTAAAAGTATCTAGAGCCTAAGGAGCCAATTCCTGGAGGGCTTTCTGGGGCATCTGGGAGTCTCTGATTACACAACAGACTGACTGCACAGGTCACTGATATTGAAGCACATACACGGACTGACGTTTGAGGGATAATCTGACACTGGTCTAAGGCCAACCTGAAAATGTCTTCAAATACTAATGTCAAAGGATTTGGAGACTGAATCTTGGGGTTGGAGGAACCAAAGTTAAAAATCTTTACTGCCATTAGTTTTGTTACTCATAAGGATGGGAGTTTGGTTACATGGGGTACAAGTTAACTGGTAGGTACAATGAAGGAATGGGGACAAGGATTAAAGGAAACGCCAAGGAGATGACTTGTAGGGGTGTAGGTGGGGAATCACCTGAGGTTTAGCAGGGAGAATAGGAATTATTGCCTCATTAAGGCGCAATATTTGAGAGGTTGGGGGACCCACTATGAACATTTCTCTGACTTGCCTAAGAATGAGGCTGGGACAGGTCTGGGTCAGCTTCGAAATCTACTGAAGAGGAATTCCAGGCATGAGCAGCAAATACTTTTTCTTGATTGTATTCTTCTCCCTAGAGTCTTGGGGAATTTAATCTTAGACTCAAGGTCCTTCAGTCCATATTTACATGTATACAGTATGACTAAATGGACCATCTCTTTATGGTATCCATTTCTCTTGAAAGTGAGTTTGGAAACAACTACTTCTGTCATAAACAAAAACAGAAAGCAAAACAAACAAGCAAAAAAAATCAACTTAGTACTGCAGAGGATGAAGGAAGATGGGGGAAAAAATGCATTTCACATATTACCTGCTATAAATGTAAAAGACCAGTAGGAAACGGCAGGGTTAGAATATTCTAAAGAGTGAACACCCATCTGCTATACTGATTCTGTGACTGTAATTTCATGTTTATTGCATACCTCTAATACACTAGAGGTAAGAATTGACTTGGGCAAGGCCCTACCTTCAAGGAGCTCACAGTCTATGGAAGAAAACTCATGAATGGGTCCTATACAATGACAGGACCATTGAGTTTGTGAATGGGGCGGCCTGGGCCATAGAAAGTAATGCCTATTAAGCACAGAAGTAGGTCTGTTTGCTGCCAAAGGAGGTGTTTGGGATCAGTTGCACTTCTAGTCCTCCATTCAAACTCAGTTTAGGTAGAAAAAGGGTGCAGCTGAGCTCTGCAATGGATTCAGGATACAGCTGCTAAATCTAACTACAGTTCTTCTGGCACTGCTAACTGGGCTGGATTCTGCCTGGAGGCCAAAGACTGCCAAATCCTGATTTAAGACATTGACTTTCCAAAGAAAAATAGCTATAATGAAAATAGCTTATGTCTCACATAAACTCTTAGCAATATAACAAACACATTACCCTTAAATAGGACCCATAGTATTTTGTTACATATGAACTGTCACACTGACTCAAAACAGTTATTTCTTGCTGTCTTTTGTAGTTTCCATGAGCTTTATAATTTTAATAGCACCCATTTGACTCTACCCAATGATGAATTAATTTTAAAACTTGTCCCAAAGTAACCTCCTCAACATTTTAATCATTTGACTTTGCCTTTATGATCTTAAGTCACAACTTTCCTGAGCTTTGGTTTCATCAACAACAAACTGGGGACAATGAAGTCCAACAGACCAGATAGCTATAAGGTTCAAATGGGATAAATATACGTGAAAGTAAGAGCCTATCTGAAAAACTGTCCCTCTTTTAAATCTGAAGAAGTCTTAGAGCCTTGGATCTTGACCCCAAGCTATGTCCTGGCGGATGAATCTCCTCCCTGGATACGAACATGAAAATGGCAGAAAAGGCAAAGATATAAAGGTGACCTGGCTGTGACAGAGTACCCTACTGATATGGCTCATCAGGCATTTCCCCTATCCATCCCTCTCATCCTCTCTCTCTGTTATTCACTTGGTAAAAAATGTTGACCTTGTTGGGTGAGGGATGCTACTCCTTCAGTGGAAAAAAAAAGGGGGGAGGGCTCTGAAGTCAGGAGAGCCTTCCTTGTAGAAAAGGGCTTTTGGACTTGAAGGGCAGCATCTAGTACGGCATATATGGGGGTATTTAGAGCCCAACTAAAGACTGATAATCGATGGTAATATACAACAAAATATTTTCTGTATGTTATGACACAGGTATATAAATCTGCCCATTTTTACAATTAAAAAAATCCAGTTCATAATATATTTGGACAGACAGAACTGTTCAACTTCAAAGAAAACACTGTGGCTTTAAAGAACATTGAGATTAAAACATCTATTCAGTTCGACAATTTAAAAATATTGAGTTAAGCAGTGAATTAAAATGACTGGCAAAACCTTTCACTGGATAAAACAGTGATAATGGTATTGAATTTTCTTAATTCATGATTTCAGAATTTAATTATATTGCTTAATACTGTCTGAAATCTCCTACATACAGACAATTCCCAGCCAAAAGATTTGTAGCTGGGCCACTTTCTCCACATGGGACGTCATATATGTTAGTCTTTTTTACTCATTATTTCTAATTTCTAATTTATTTATAAGTTATTCAATTGATTAAATATTACATTTTAGGATATATCTCAGTTTTTCCCATATATGCCAGAATGGTGACTAAGCACACAAGTGAACGTTTAACTTGTTTAAACATGTACTGCAATATGCATTATCATTTTGATAAAAAGTAATGACTGAGTTATGAGATTTACAAGTTAGCAAATAACAAGGAGTAATACACCAAATAATTCAAGAAACCAACCTCAATAATACAGATGTCTATTTTATTAAAAAAGTTACAAACAGGTGGACTGCAGGGTTGTCTTACAAAATGACAAGAATGAAATCTATTGGAAAAATTTTACTTTTACAAATCTTTATAGGTAATTGTTCAATGTTTGTACTTGTTATTTGAGATTTTTTACCTTTCACTGATAAAGTTACAGTACATTAGATCCGTGATAATAGGTTACATGATTTTATTTGCAGAGCCCTACTGCAGTGATTTGAACAACTCCTAAACAGATGCCATAGTAAAGACGAGACATATATTGCATTTAATATTAATTTATTATCCTAATAAGCAACTTGACATGCAATCTATTGAGGAAGCTAAAATAACTTTTGGTCCCTTTTCTTAAAATGTGCTGGAGAAACCACCTTTAAATCATTTTCCCCTGATTCCTGTGATCCTAAGTGAATTCAAGTTAAAATTGCTGCTGAGGTCAGTGACAGAGCGAGAGAGAGAGAGAGCGAGAGAATGAGAACTATCCATAGGAAAGAAACACTATACTTAAAAAATCCATCTGCAGAAAATTTAAATCATCATGAATTATTTGATTCCTTTAGAATTTCACAAAGCTAATAAAGATGAACCACAATCACTTAACCTACTTTGAATTCAGTGTTTGGTTTTAAGTTTGGTATTAAAGTGCAAACTTAAATTAGGTATTCATTTCAAGCAGTTTATAAATAAGAAACAAAGTTTCAATTGCCTCCACCCTTACAATCTCACCATAAAATTCAAAATCTAAGATCAAGAGGGAATTTGATCAGGAATCAAATGCAACACGATTTTAAAAAAGGAAATCAAAGTTTAATTAATTTCTACGCAATATTCATGGTCATGCTGACCAATAAATCACATGAATGTAGATATCACTTTATTTGAACATTACACACAATATAAATTTAAAATTGCCACACCCTTCCAAAAACTATCACTGCATATATTAGAGCTTTCCTTGACAAAGTTATTGAGCTATTATTATAGATCGAAGGTATAGTTTTGGTTTTTTTGTTTTATTTAGAAGCATGTTCAAATGACTAAAGCTGGGCTCCTAAGATCGAGAACTTTGGTGCAGTAGGTGAGCTGCAGTTACTAACTTCTGCAAATTAAAAGCACACAACTAAAATGAAATAAAAACCCAACAACAAAATACTGTCAAACTTACAAAATTTTAAAATCACTGCTAGAAAAAGCGCTTGTTGTCATGATGTTAAAACTGAACCACGAGATTACTCTTTATAAGTTTTCTTTCTGTTTCTATACCTGTGTTACTGTTAAAATGTTCAAGTATTCAGACAAAATGTGCTGATTAGGTAAACATGGAAGGCAATGGCTATTAGAAGCACATTTGCAAAAAAACAAAAACAAAAACCACCCAGAGACTTGGTGCTATCCTCCCTCCTGTTACACAGATTTTTGTCTCTACTACGAACATGCTTCTTGAGAAATAACTAAAAAGCAATTGTGATAGTGCAAGAAAACTTTAACAAATATTGCTTTAAACTATTATTCAGAAAGACAAATATTAAAAACTAGAAAGTGTATATGATTTTATTTGAATTTAATTTTACATGTGCAGAAGTCTACTAGATGTCAATTACAAGCCTGACAGGCAAAGCTGAGCTATCTCTGTTTAGGTATACAATTAATTTACCATGGATACAATATCCCTTTTCAAAGGCATTGCTAAGTAGGTCATAACTAAATTTAGAACTTCACAGAAAGGAAAATGTTACTGCTGCAATTTGATGCTGTAAATGAGATTAACACATGTGAAAACCTAATGGAATCAAATGCTTAACTCTTCAGCTAAATGCTCTACAATTTCAAATATCAATTATAACTTTCAGAACATGTTAATTACAAAAACACATCACAAACTGCACTTGAAGAAAAGGGATATTTCATCCATACAGGTAAAATGTGATCTTTAGTTTCTTTTTTACAACACTGCCACACGTAAACAAAGTCTCAAAGTACTAACCAACCATTTAAAGGAGAAAGATTTTACAAATAGAATGAAGCACTGGCGCGAGGTAATATACAGAAGTAACCATTTGTTTAAGGCTCAATTTTTTCTCCATTATAACTTTCTTTTAAAAGGCATTGAGTAGGTAATACTGAGTTTGAGTATTTAATAAATACAAGTTGAGAAACTGATTAAAGAAATCAATTAAAATATTAAAAATTAATTCTTGCATATTAGCCATCCATAAGAACTTAGAAAGCTACAAAAGGACTGATTGATAAAGAACAGATTTTAAACATATGGTAAACGTGCTAAGCATTCCTGTTTAAGGTCCATGGATCTTGAAGGCCAAAGACCTTATGCACTTAATTAGATGTATGGCAACATGCTGTAATAGAGACAGGTTTACCAAGGCTCAGTTCTGCAACCCAGGTTGTAAAGTTCTCCAAAGCAGCATCTGTGCAAATTTCCTCTGAGTTTTATCTGCAATTAAGATAAAAATGTCATAAAAATGTAGAAATATCGATTACAGTTTAAAATGAAAACACTGACAACAGATCTCTATACACATGCAAGTGGTATCAGAATCACTGTGTTCCCCATAAATTTAAGTAAAAGTAATTTTCTGTGGTCCAAAAGAGTCAGTAAATTTTAGCAACACTATAATGATGCACTGGATATAATACACTGTGTGTAACTTTTATTTTTTTAAATATTATATTTTATAAAGTATACAATATTAAAAATATTCTTACATGCTTAAAAGATCTTACAGCATAAAAGCGGCAAATGTTACTTCTTTGAATTTGACCTCTTCATATTTTTAATGGGAAACAGTATTAGAATTAAATGCATACTGATTATGAACTAACGACAATTCGCAAAACTTCAAAATTTAGGGTTTTTTTGAGAATTTAAAATGAGAAAATATAATTCAATCAAGAGCTAGCTATTAGGTACCTACAAGGTACCCCAGCTTGGGTGCTAGGTGACAGCAGTAGTTCAAATTTCCCACTCTGGTCTGCCCTCTTCCGTACATCCTCCCAACCATAAAAACTCCTCCTATGATTGAGATTTCTCAGTCTCTGCTCTTACAATTGTAGACTTCCGCCCTCCTAATTAATACCGGCGGGGGGGGGGGTGGAATCTATTATTCAGACACAATGTCTTTTAACTGTGCGGGATCACCAAGTGGAATTATATTTTTAGTGTAAAAGATAAAAATTGTTAAAGTCAGAAACAAAGAGTAGACTAGCAACTATGAAACAATGCCAAGTGAAACCAACTTAAGATCATCTTAGGGCTCTACCAATGTTTATACATGTGTAATTTTAATTTCATTTGACAGCTACACTTCTATTAGTGCTCAAAGAACCTGAGAGAACTCTTTATTAGCAGCTATATCATAAAAATGATTAAAGAACGTCTCTCCGCTGATTATTACTGAAATTCTGCCACCTAAACAGTAGGAAAAATAGAACAAAAGTTTGCCTCTTTAGAAATTATTAAAGAAATTTTTTCTTCCACTTAAAATTTTTTTGCATTAAAGGAAGTTGTTAATTAGGACATTAGTTATTTAAGTTTGGGCAAGTCCAGTTTCCTCATCATTAAAATAAGGATAGGACTTCCTAGGTGGCGCAGTGGTTGGGAATCCGCCTGCCAATGCAGGGGACACGGGTTCGAGCCCTGCTCTGGGAAGATTCCACATGCCGTGGAGCAACTAAGCCCATGTGCCACAACTATTGATCCTGTGCTCTGGAGTCCATGAGCCACAACTATTGAGCCCATGTGCCGCAACTATTGAAGCCCACACGCCTAGGGTCTGTGCTCTGCAACAAGAGAAGCCACGACAATGAGGAGCCTGTGCACCGCAATGAAGAGTAGCCCCCGCTCGCAGCAACTAGAGAAAGCCCGTGTGCAGCAGCAAAGATCCAACGCAGCCAATAAATTAATTAAAAAAAAAATAAGGATAAAAATTCTTTCCTGACAGGGTTGTGGTAAATATCACATAAGGTACTATGTGAAAGTCCCTTATATGTCACATGTCAGATAATTTTTCATTTCTCAATTATATTATAAATTTCTAGAAGACCAGGATTATGTCTTTGACATCCAAATTAAAGACGTTTATATTTTTATTTTTTAGCCTCACAAATGTTTATACTTATTTGAACACAACAGTATTTCACTATATATGCAATTCATTGTGAGGACTTTTCAGTAATTCAGACTAGACTTTTCTCAATTAATATGAATTAATAAGTTGATTATAAATTTTAATCCATATTTTTTAAAATAAGCAATTATAAAGAGTTTGGGATTTTCAAATATGAATGGCTCTTAAATAGGGAAGACTTGGAATAGCTCAGGCATTCTCTGAAATCAAATTGAGGAAGTAGTAATTATTTCTAGCCAAAATAAACACTAAGAATACAAACCAGCTTATTAACCATAATCTACATTAAATAAAAGGTGATATATGCATTATTTCCCACTGTCTAAAAACCTGGTTAACATTTGGTCTATCCACATTCCACAGGATGACAATACTCCAGTGAAATCAAGAGACATAGATAAATCCCCGGTCAGATTCAACAATATTAATATGAGGCGTACCATTAAACAAAGTATTAATACCAACTACTTTTCAAGACAGTAATAAATTTTAATTCTCTGCAGCAATAAATCCTGAGGCAAAAGCTTGCATTAAGCAAAAAGGACAATCTCTCTCAGATTAGAAGTTCACAGAATGCAAAATGTAAATGTTACTGCTCCACACTGTGAAAGCAAAAATTTCAGTGTACTAACAACTCTCATTCATTTAAAAAGCATTCCAGAAACTTTAAGGGCAGCTGGTCAAAGTCATACTTTTTAACTCCCAGGATATCACATCCAGACACACTGCAAAAGTATAACTCGCTGCTTGTGAGATAAAACACAAGTGATCCTTGTCCTCACTCTCAAGTTTCCAGCAAGACACCCAACAAATCTGAACTCTAGAAGCTTCTGCTCAAATTCTTGCTTAACTGGTTTCACTTTTCCACTTTTTTTCTAATTAGATTTTGTTATGAAAGAGTAAAAAAAAAAAAATCCCAAACAACAGTCCAAACCTTTTGCTCAAGAAATTATGAAATAGGGTCTCCCAAGTGGGGTAAATTGGTACACGAGAGTACCAAACACAGAACTGAAAGAACAAAGATCATTATTTATGTCAGCAGGAAGAAAAAGGGAGACTCTTGATTCAAGACTAGCACATCATTTCACGTGGCAGCAGAATGCCTGGGATATTAACAAAAGCTCCTAAAAGGCTTAGCAGTTTATGAATGTCTTTCTAGCTTAGCTGGATTTAGCATTTCTAAATACAATGGTATTTACTACCATTCTTTTTAGCAAATATAAATGTGCAATCACAATCGATTTTAATTTTTTCCAGTTTTAGACATGATATTCTGGGGACTTAACCAAAGGAACTTTTTAAAAAACAAAATGTGCCTCACATTTTTCACTTGGCATTTTCATATCCAAGTTAAATATTAGTTATATTAGCAAAGCACTAGGCTAGAATTCTGTTGATAGAGTTTATGTTTTTGTTAAATATCTTGTTTGTTTCTCCATTGTAATTTGCATAACACTCATGAAGCTTATTGGGAGGTGGAGTGAGAGAACTAGGGTCATTAAAAGTGCTCATCTGTCACCCATTAAACATAGATAGCAGAAGCTGAACTTACGGCATAGAATCCTCAGATGCAAGGGGAACCGTGCTTTAAGGAGAACGTGTACCCTAAAAGTTTACGGTAAACCCACGGTACAAAGGAAAAGCAATTTTTCTTATGTCCTAGACCTAAAATCTCTAGGTATAAATTAATATGAATTCAATCCTGAGATCTCAAATAGTAGAACCATGCCCACTGATAACAAGCAGCAGTTGAGCCCAATGATCTGATCCCAGCTGCTAGCTTTGAATTAAATCAGGTAGGGGACTGCCCTCTTCAACTCTAAAATTGCTTTTTCTGAATCCGATATTCCTAAGACTATGGCTAATCAAAGGAATTTGGGAGTATGTTTTTAGTAGGATAAGTTTTTCCAACAGCTGACAGGATTTAAGTTTTTATTGGTGACACTATCTTCTGAATTTTAGAATTCCACTGAGAAGTAATCCCACGAGGAGAATCTTTCCTGAAGTATGGCTAGAATGCTTCCTCAGTGGCAATTCTCCAACTCCATGATGCAACTTTTGTTAATTCTACTGATGGTTCATTCTAAGCTAGAGAGGTAATAGAGTAAAAGTGAATGGCTCAAATGCATTTCATTCTGCAATAAAAGCCTAATCTTGAGGTTAAAATGAAGCCATTAAAGCAGGAACAGATATGCAAAGAGTCATTCTAATCACCAGACACCTCCACACCCAGAGCAGGTCTAACTAGGCACCTATCCACTCTGAACAGTTCCAAATCATGAACCTTGTGGGGGTCAGTGAAGATCTGGGAGAATTAGGGGGCAGAAAGGACAAGGCAACTCTGTTCTCCCCTTTAACCCCAGGTTCACTGCAAGTCTATATGGTATACACTACCCTAAGGTATGTGTCCTCTTCCATTCAGCGCCGCCCTGTCACAGGCTCCATTTTGGCTCACTATGTGAACTGGATGACAAACAAGCATTTATAATAAGCTATTTTCTCCAAAGTGATATGCAAGGTAGGGCGGGGGGGCGGGGGGGAAGTAAGTATCTAAACTGTAACTTCAGCAACAGAATTCCACCCTGGTGTTTTACTGATATGATTAATATTTAACTTGGATATAAAAATGCCAGCATTTTAAAGTACACAATGTGATTTAATTTTCATGATTTCCCCTCACATCTGCTAAATCCCCAGCATATCATATCTAATTAAAAGCTGGAAAAAAGATGAGAAACAATTCTAATTCCACATATTTATTAAAAAAAACTGAAAATGCTAATCAATTCCACTGTGTTTAGAAATAGTAAGGCCAGCTAGACTAAAATGACATTCATAGATGGTTCAGCCTTTCAGGAGCCTTTGTTAACATCCCGGGCATTCTGCTGCCACGTGAAATGATGTGCTAGTCTTGAATCAAGAATCTCCCTTTTTCTTCGGGCTGACATATATAATGAACTGAGGCTGACATAAATAATGATCTTTGTTCTTTCAGTTTGATTCCTGGTGTTTGGTACTCTTATCCACCACTTACTCTCGTGGAGAACCCGTTCATAACACACAGAGAAAAATAGGATAAAATCCTGCAGGAAATCTTCAAACTGTAGTGAAGAACACCTTTTAAAAAAAAAAAAAAGAACACCTTTTTTCATTTCTGCTTTTTTAAAATAACTTCTGTCAATACTGGACTGAGATACAGGAATCCTTGAAAAAATAATCTTTAAAAAAACTCTATTTGTCAAAAGAGTATTTACCAAATGGTCACATTTAAGGAAAAATTTTACTGTACTCCCCACCTTTCAGGGAATTAACAGAATATTTTCAGGATATTGTTTCTTTGAGGCAATCCCTCTGTTTGGAAATCATCTCCACCCCTCCCCCATCCAGTCAAATCCTACCCATTCTTCAAGGTCTGACTCAAATGCTACTGCTCCCCAGTTCCTCTAAATCAGTGGTTCTTATCCAGGGGCAATTTTGCCCGCCCCCACCCCCAGTCTGGAAATACTACTGTTCATCACAACAGAGGGGAGGGGGAAGGCTCCTGGCATCTAGTAGACAGAGGCTAGGGCTGCAGCTAAACATCCTGCAATGCACAGGAGGGTCCCTACAACAAAAAGCCCTGAATGTTGAAAGACCTGCCCTAACTGAAAGTGGTCTCTCCTTTCCCTGAACCCCCACAGCACTGTGATTTACTTCTTTTATAGTGCTATGAGATTATTAACAAAACATTCATCATTCTCAACAACAGTATATCACAACAGCCAAATGACAACTATTTATACCAATATAGAGGAGCTATGATACAGTTAATAAAACCAAGACAGGGCTGCAACACTGACCTGGGTTTCTGTTATACTTCTGCTGCACTACAGTAAATGAAGTCCTTCAAAGCACTTGATGGCAGGCTCCTCAGGTCAGTAAGGAAACCAGCCATGAAAGCAGCTCATAAGGAACCTGGCATTGCTTCCAAACTTACACGAAGATTACTGCCAGTGGGAGGGTGAAAGGTGAGGAAACAATCCTGAGAGCCATGCAGATAAACAGGTGTTGGGCAAGAGACTGGTGACTCAAATTGAAGGGTGGTAAGAAATAAATGTGAGGAATTATCAGAAGTAATTCTTAGGGTATTAATAAATTTTCCCTTTCAATTAAGAGAAATCAATTTACAACAATCACAGTCCTTCTGACTTTTTTAAGTCTTACTATCTCTAACTTGGACAAGGTACTCTTCTACATATTAAGGACAAACATTTCTCAAATCACCTTTACTTGTCAAAGTCTGATCTTCAGTCTAGATCTGGGACTGGTAGTCTTCAGAGCTCTAGGACTCAAGCTACAGGACTCAGAATCCATCACCTATTTTTTTTTTTAATAAATAGTAAGTTAGCACAACCACAAACTTTATGGACCTCCGATTACAGATACCTGTCCACATCAGTTCAAGCTGATTTGATAGCAAAAAAACAAAAACAAAAACAAAACAAAAAACAAAAAAAACCCCACTACATATAGTGTGCTTTGTTCTAAAAGATCTTGGTCAGGGGATGCACTATAACATTTTCAGAAATCCAGCTGTTTAGATATTTCATTTCAAGGCTCACATCTCCAATTGTATATTCTACTTTTAAAAACCAAACAAAGCTACACAGGCAACTTAACCCATTATTATAAAAATGAGCAATTACTGGTATCAATACTTTCTGTTTTTGTACCTTAGTTAACAAAAAATATAAACATAGTTTTCTTGAGATGTTAAAAAGTCCATTTAACCATTCTTGTAGGAAGCCAAAGAGATTAAAATTAATTTAGATCACTAAAGCTGCAAAATGAAACAGAATAAGAAAGCTTTAATAATAGCTTTAGACATTACCCATTTGCCGACCTAAGACAGTGGCCTTCTACATGTATGAGACCAATCTTATTGTTTCCTTCCTATAGCTGTCTACATTAATGATGGAAAAAATTTAGGAACATTTTGCTGGTTAATTTTTTATAAAGATGATAAAGCTAAAATGCATACACTTATGACATTTGCCTGGTTAAAAGTGTCAGATAGAGAAGTAGAACATAATGGTAAAGGTGCAACACCAGACAGAACTTGTTCAAACTTGAAGCTGGCTTACAATTTAAGAAGAGACATTGTGGAAACAAGAACACTGGACTCAATCACCTACACAGGCCTGTTTCTGCCTCAAAAAACTATATTGCAAGTGTGATGCTATCAACAAAACATATGCTGGGCTACAGTCTGCACAGTGACACTATATGATAACAGATGGAGCTAGGTATAAGACAATAAATGTGTTTTCATCACATTCTGGTATGCTCAAAAGCTGATGAGTGAAAGCATTTTGAATAAAGTACTGTTGTCATCCTTCATTTTCAAAGATGACACTAGCTGACAGGAGCTCTTGTCTGAAAAGATAAATTAGGGACCGTTAGTCTTTTCTCCAGGGAGCACATATAAAGCCAGACCTTTGATTAGGAATCACCTCTGTGATCTGAAATGACTGTTGCCATTTGCAACACTGCCTCTTAGACTTGAGGTCAGTCTTGGCTCAAAACAATCAATTCCATTCCTGATATTGTCAGGCTGGTCTGGCATTTTCTGTGGTTTCTCAGTCATCCGGGATATTGGTTGTCTTATCTTATTATCTAAGTATTATTGTCTAAGTGAGACTATCTGCCCAATTACAATCTAGATTAAAAGATCACGATATGAATAAAGTAATCTCATTTTAAATGCTCAGTAAGTTTCATATAACCTTACTTTTCCAAAAACTCATTCGTTTAAAAAAAACCTTTATTAAGTTATGAAAGGTTTGAGGATTTTGCTATCATTCTTATTAACTCCATTATTTGTTAAACTGAACACAAATGTTTCCTGGGCTTGGGATTATCTGTTCTAAACACATGGCAGATGATTTACCAGATTCTCATCTGGACCATATATTCATAATGAAGTCAAGGTACATTGTGGCACTATAATTTGTTATTATCAGAGATCACTTAAGTCCGTCCAGTGCAAGGTACAGATGAACTTGATTAAATAATCATCCTGTTAAATCTAGCACTTGGGTGATTAGTAAATTGATGATTTCAATTAAAGCAGCTTTCCAGCCCGGGATAGAAAAGCATAGAAAACACAAAACTAATCTCAAATTATTACTGACTGCTCTTCCATGCATTTTGGATGCTAAATCACCAAAACAGGGAAAAGGTGTATTATCCTTTAACTCACCCCACCCCAAAGGAATGTTACCAATCAGAGAGAGAGGAATAGTAACTCACTTTAAAAAAACAAATCTTGGTAATGGGAATACAGACAATTTCTTACCTTAATTTTACTTATCTGTATTTTGTTTTTCGATTTTTTACATTGAATGTTGACTATTTTGTGCTAAGGGAAATGTCATTTTAAAAATAAAGAAATTTAAGGTAGCACAATGTGTATTAATATCACCCAGCTTTTTGTTATACTTGATCAAAAACATAAGGTTGCATCAACAACTAACCTGCTCGGTATGGCCATGACTGAGGTTATCTTTTTTTACTGGACGACGCAAGTTGTACAACACTGATCTTGCTTCTCGGGCAGGGAAGAATAGTTCATTTGCCTGACGATCTCAGCAAAAAGTTCATCCACCATTGATTTACTTTTTGCTGATGTCTCCATGAAAGGACAGCCCCATTCTTGAGCCAGAGCTCTGCCTTCTGAAGACATAACCTCTCTTTCTGGTTCCAGATCCACTTTATTTCCTACTAGGATCAGTGGGACTTTTTCATATCTCTTCACTCTGACAATCTGATCTCTCATCGGCTTGATATCCTATGTAAACAATCACAAAGAGAAAGAAAAAATTTATGCTGTTTGCATAACCGTAAAAGAAATATTGCACTACCGCAAGAAGTCATCCTTCAGTGAGTAGAGAAAGCTGAATCCAAAATAAAACCACACACCCAAATGGAGAAAATACCATTTTCTCCATTGAAGTAGGAACTAGATAATCTCCACAGACCCCACCTGCTGGATTTCTGTCAAGAATATAAAATGTAGGTTGCACAGTAACTTTAGGACTCATTTAGTCATTTCTTTCCCTTAGTCGATACCGATTTAAAAAGCAAATTCCCAAATATGATGAATCTATTCATACAAAAGAGTGGCTATGTCCTTAAACCCGCCGGCTTGTCATCACTCCTGGTAACACCTGTTATCCTAGCACAGGATTGCAGCATCTATGCATTCCTAGTTATTCAGCAAAAGCACTTGAGAGAAAGTGTTTTAGGTGGGAACAAAAACACTGCCTTGTGCCTAGAAGACCAAAGTTAAAAACAGATTGACATGCTTCAATGTTTCATTTTAAATGTAACAGTATGCCTTTATCCTTAAAATACACTTCAATGTTAGAAATTACTATACACTAGTGAGCAGCTCCTGGGAGGGACAATGCAGGAGAGAGCCTGGGCAGGAAAAAAAACTTTCCGGAAAAAAATCAAACTTTCCTTTGCCTATGTTCGGGTTTACAACTTGAGTTTTCTCCTGCGTGTATTACTTTTGATAAGTAATTACAATTAATCACAAAATATAAGAGCCATAACAATTCTCTAGGAGGGTCAACTTTGGGGGGGGGTAGTATTGACTTAATGCTATATATAACATTACAGTTTTTTGGATTTTTTTTGTAACAAAAGGTTTGGCTTAAATATAACACGTGTTTAATCCGAATAGTTACAGTACACAGTATTCACATGCAGGATGAAGGAAAAACAAGGGACTGTGAAAATTTACAGAAACATACAGTTATTTGATGTCTGCAACAATTTTGTTTGATCGCGTATCAATTCAGTCTTCTAGGTTAAGCTCCTTTTCCCTGTGTCCTTATGGAAACACAAGTTCAGCTGAGAATCCAAATTTATGGTATTTGGGCTTAAAAGAGTTTAAGTCTCCATTGAAATAATGGCAGCTTTTCACTGCCTATTTATGTGTATAAAAGAAGTAGCTATAATGGATATCTTATGAAAAACCCTTTAGAAGACTGCCAGCCTCAAGAGAGTCAGCTAATAGAATAACAAATGTCCTGAGGATCCTTTAGAAAGAAAACGCCTGTCAAATAGCACCTTTAGCACACCGGTACTTTCTGGAGAAAAATGCTTTTATAATAGTAGTGCTTTGGAATTTAATGCTACATAAAATGAACTTTAGTTTGGTCACAATAACTTTGATTCATTTACCCAGAACTTATTATCTTTAAAAGAAAAAAAAAATCCTGAAGTTCCTATATCTGGTTACTGGAAAAGTTCACTATAATACTTCAAGTTAAAATACTAAGAAAAGTGAAATTAGCACATTCGCTTGGCTAAAGCACTTAATGTCTCTTGAGTAAGCATCATTAAGTGCATACCTTTAAATGCAGAAAAAAAAATATCCATTTCCTAAATCAATGGAGGTCAATATAATGGGTCAATACGAGGTTATTTATTTTCAAGGAATAAATAGCAACATTTATTGCATCTCTTAAAATAATGTTAAACCTCCAGTCTGTCTCCCAGTGAAGGACACGACAGATTTTGCGAAGAAACTGGACCACCTCCAGTTCAGCCACCCAGCCAGGGGTTAGAAATTTGCACATGTTCCTAGTTTCACATATTTTCTATAAATATAGGCAATGTTATCAGAAACAATTTGGTTAAACTGCAAAAAAAGAGAGTCATTCTAGATTTTTGTTCGTTATTAATTCCAGGTACTAATCTTTTCAATTAGTAACTTCCCTTCACATGCCCCAAGTTAAGTAAAATGCCTAGAAGTCAGGTCTTGAGTACATCTTGCAGCCCTAAGATTTATAAATCTGGTTGAGAGACTTGGGCGAGAACAGAGAGGACGCAGAGTTATCTGTGCAACAGATAATCGCCTCCAAATAATTTTCCTTCCAAAGTGCTCTATTTGCCCGAGATTATCTTTTAAATGTTTTGTTGAGTACATTAACCAAGACTTGTTGACTTGAACCAGCAACTTCAGAAGGCTAAATATACAGAAGCTGACATTTCTTTTTCACTTCTCTTTCACTTAAAAATAACTTTAAAACATTTGCCGACGGTTGCGACTTTAATCCTTTCTACAGAAACAACTCGATACTTTTCTGTGCCAGGAGAAACCTCAAAAATGCGCCATGTCTAACTTTCAAAAGCAAAACACAGTCATTTACGCACGGTGCAAGCAAACCAGAAGTAAATGTAGGATTACCACACCCCCTTCTAACAAATTACAAGACTTGGTTTGGTTACCTGAAAAGACTGTTGATTAACCAGACTATAAACCAGGATGAAACCTTGGCCGTTTTTGATGTAGAGATCTCTCATGGAGGCAAACTGTTCAGTTCCTGCGGTGTCCAGAATTTCCAGCACGGAGGGGGAAGAGTCCACTTCGATCTCTTTGCGGTAGAAATCTTCAATGGTGGGGTCATATTTCTCAATGAAAGTCCCAGTGACAAACTGCACAGTCAGGGCAGATTTGCCAACCCCTCCGCTCCCTAACACCACTACCTTGTATTCCCTCATGAGTCTCACCTTCACCAACTCCTACCAGAGGGAGGGAAAAATAACACCCCGCTCGTTGCGGCGCTGCTTGGGGAGGCGGAAGGTGGGCGGAAATCTGCGAACCCGGGAGGAGAGTGCAGAGCAGCCCAGGGCCCGACGGGGGAAGAAGAGGAAGTTAAAGGAGGGGGAGGGGAAAGAGCGAAGTGTCGGGGTGGGTGGGGATGGGATGGTAATGCCCTTCCTATAGGAACTGAAGCCCAGGCAGGGGGCGTGGGGAGAGGGCGAGCCCGGAGCAGCCCGGAGAAGAGGGGGAGGCGAAACGCACCCCCCGGAGGGAAGGGGTGGGCGCCGCAGGACGCACGGGGGCCCCCGCGGGAATGCGGGCGTCCGAGGAGCCCGCGGCCGGGGGCTGCCCCGCACCCCTCCCCCGCCCTGCACACAAAGGGGCCCAGGGACCCCGCTTCCTGCTCGCGCCGCCGAGGCGGCCCGGGCCTGTGGGCTCCGTTCCAGTCGCTGCCACCCGGGCGGGTCTCTGGGCCGCGGCTCCCGCGGGCGTCGTCTGGCCTGTGATGGGGGCGAGAGGGCGCGGGTTACCCGCCGAACCCCCGGCCGGCCGCCTCCCCCGGCTCCCACCCGGACTCGGCCGCCGCCGCCGCTTACCCTGCCGTCCGCACCCGCCCGGCCGTCCGGGAGGCTCTGTCACGCCAAGGCCATGGCCATCGGCCGGCTCCTCCGTCTCACACCGCCGCCCCTGCGCTGCGGCTCGCAGAGCGGGAAGGGGCGGGGGCCGTCCGGCGGCGGCGGCGGCCGCTGGGACTCCAGGCGAACCCACCTCTTTTTTTTTTTTTTTTAATCTCACCCCCCCCCCCCCCCCGCAACACACACCCGGAAGGGTTTCCCTGACACACTGGTTGAGGTGCCCCAGTTCCCCGAGACTGGACGGGATCACTTCCGGTGGGGAAAGTCCCACCTCCCCGGGGCGAGCCGGGTGGCGCTGGGGCCGCGCCCTGCTGGGCAAGACGCCCCGGGACGGTTTTGGGTCGGGGCTACGGCCTTGGCAGAGGGCCTGTCCCAGAACCTCCAGCGTCCTTCCTTTTTCCGCCCAGCCGCCCGCTGCTGCTGTTCCTGCTGCTGATGCTGCGGACAGTCCCACCCCGACCTCGCGGAAGCCCCTCCGCGTCTCAGAGGCACCAAGCCCGGCCTGAGGACTCGATCCGCTCGTGGCGGTTCTAATCACCCGAAGAACGCCAAACATCCCCGGACTGGAAGCGGCAGGGAAAATAAAACAGCCAAGAAAGTTGATTCTCTTTGCTGGTATTCCTTCCACTTGATATTTTTCGAAGAAACGCGTGCAAACTAGCGTTCGGATTCGCTAATGGTTATGATTTCCTCTGTGGTGTTTAGCCGTGCCTGACAAATAATTAAACACACACCACACACACACACACGGTACTTTTATCATCGGGCAAATATGCCTTGTCTCCACCAGCAAATGCCAAAGTCACTCCTTTCTTTCTTATTACCAGGCTCGAAAAACAGCAGGATTAGCAGTAGATTTACGGTACTCTAACTCAGCTCTGCCCCTTTTTTGATTCCAGCCGCTACGCAGCAGGGAAGAGTTGATTGGAAATTGTTTAGGCCAGACTAACTTCTTTTAATCTTTTCATTATCTGCAGGCACAGCAATTTGCATGGCTGGCTCTTCCAAGTTTGTTTGTTTTAACGGCCATCCTTAATAGTCTTTGAAATTCAAAAGCAAAGGACTCTAGGGTTAAACACACTTAAGTTTCTATTTTTAGATAAAATTGTTACTTCTTACATATCTTTCCTTCTAAACTTTGCGTCAGATCCACAGAGCCCCAGGGTCAGAAGCCTAGGTTATATTTTAGGCGTCATTCCCTTTTTGATTCAGGCATGCACCCAGTAAACCTGAAAGAGTCGGTGGCCAGTCAAATTGACCCCAAATCCCCTTACTTGCAAGCCCTAATGGCCTAACTGTATAAATAGGAATTTATTACCAAACCCAAATTGTTAGACATTAGACATTAAGCAAATTACAGTAGTGTGAAGTCCCACTGTGTCTCTCCCTCAGTACTCTCCAATGTCACTTACAGTATCCAAAGGACAGTTTAGTTCAATTTCTCCTTAGCCTAGGGCTGGTGTAATCTGTCCCGCGAAGTCCCCGGCTCTGGCTCCAGCTGGCCTGAGTCCCGCCTGATATCTGAGGCACTGCCCTCTGCTGGAAGAGGTTTGGTCTATGAATTATGAGCCTCCTCATAGGTCACTGCTCCTTCCACACGTGCTGTTGCCTGATTTGGAGCTCTGCTGCCCATCTCCCTGTCTAGCTGTCTCCAGACTGTCTGGGGGGAATCCACAGTCCTGCACTAGCCCTGCTTGTAACTGAGTCTGAAAATTCCTCTTCTGATCCCGCAATCAGTGCTGAGCAATTGTAGCAAGTCTCTGCTGTTACTAAACTGTCAAAACAGGGTGCCCTTCTTGTTGAGGTGGTCCCACCTGTTGGCAACTCTAGTATCTGTGAATATGTTGGCCAGAGTATTTTGGAGAAAATTCTTTGTTTCTCCACACGGGGAAACATACTCCTCCCCTCAGTACAGAGTCCATTGCGTCACTCTCATTGACTGCAGAATTGACAAATGTCACACAGTCTGAAGATCCTTCTAAACTTTTGCGGCAGTGTCTAAGAAGGTAAACAATTGGAAGTAATTTAAATGTCCTTCAATAGATGATTTAAAAAATAATGTGTGTACACACACACATTCACAAAATAGGATACTGTGCAGCTATTAAAAAGAGAAAAGTAGATTTTTAAGTGCTGATATGAAAAGATGACCAAGATATATAGTAAGGATGAAAAAAAAAAGCAATATGTTGAACAAATACATAGTTGCTCCCATTTATGTAAAATGTGTGGAAGTGTGTGCAATATATAGTTATATAGCCATTAATATCTGAAACTGTCATTATCAGTGAGGGATATTATGAACGGACTTTCATGTCTCCATATCATTTTAATTTTAAAACAGTGATCAGGTATTACTGGGGGAAAAGGGAATACATATAATATTATAATTTTTAAAGGAGAAAACATTTGGTGATCATCCTTTCCTCAAAACACCAATATCCTGACTGTCTAGGGGTCAGTGGACAAGTCTGCCCAATTTAAACTCCCTCTTCCTGCTCATCCTGTCCGCCCCAAACATCTCTATACTTAGAAGAGTATTTTCACATATATCATCTCATTAGACTCCAGTTGTTCGCCAGTTTACTTTTATTAGGCAATGAGAATATAAAGACCAATTAGAAGAACACAGCCTGGCAGTTGAGAGCCAAGTTCCCTGAATTGAGGGGGACAGGCATTTCAAAAGCAGCTCCCTCACTTCCTAGCTGTGGGACCTCAAGTTGTGGGACCTGATTTCACCTGTCTGAGCCTCGAAAGCCTCACCTAGAAAATGGAGTTCATCTTTTAAGGTCAGAACATAATGAACTATATGTAAAAGGCTTAGTACAGTCCCTTGTTCATTATGAACCTTCAATAAATGCTTAGCTATTGGGTTTTTACTTTAAAGATTTAATAAAGTGTTTTTCTAAAAGGAAAAAATCAGTGAACATGGAGAAGAAAACAAAACTTTAAAAGCCCAAGTATCTGCAAATGGCACAAAAATAATAACTCAGTTACTGTTTTCAAAGGTATTTATTGTTAAAGACTTTTTATGTTTCCTTTCAGGGAAAAAAAAATTTATATGCGAGTACATCTATCAATCCACCTTCTATGTGTATTTTTTAAATTACTGCAAAAGTAACCTTAGGATACACACCATTCTGCACCTTGCTTTTTTCACTTACTATATCTTGGTGATTTTTCCATTTCAGAATATATAGACCTACTTCATTTTTCTAAATGGCTGAACCATGAATTAGTTAACCAGTTTCCTATTAAAGGACACTGGTTGCTTCTAGTTCTTTGCACTGAACATCTTGCACATGTTCTTTGCCAGTTAATCTTTAGGGTGAATTTCCAGTAGCTCAATAATGGAAACAGGATACTTACATTAAAATTCTTCTCATAAATATTACCAAATTGTCCTTCAAAAAGATCACAGTAATTCACATTTCCTACGAACGCAGTATGACCAACACAGAAACGTATCTGTGTCTTTATAACGTCACCCTAGGCATACTAATTGTAGTATTTTATAACTGTTGTTACTTGCTTTAGGGTATTTTCAGGACTAACGAATGCAAGCTAGTGTTACAGAAGAAATTTGGGCGTCAAAGTCAGGCAGTCCTAACATTGCCCTTTGCCAGCTAGATCTCGATTCCCTTATTTGTAAAGTTGGGCATAATAGCAGTATCTAACTCATAAGGCTCCTTTGAAGAATAAATGAGTCAATCCATTCAAAGCACTTAGCCTTCCAAACACTAACTGCTCAATAAATGTAACTACACAAATAATAACTTTCCACTGCCAAGGCTCAAAGTTGGGAGAGGGGGGAGGGGGTTACTTCAAGAGCATGCCCTTGAGATTTAGAACTTTTGCTTTAATTCTGTATCAACCTCCACTCCAAAGTAACCATTGCTGGGGCAATCATTTTCAAGAACACAGCTGGTTTTTAGTGAAGCATGAAGAAATCTTAGGGTACAAACTATATGCAGTATATGTAAGTTACAAGTACATAATCTCATTTTATGCAATTAGCTTGGCAGGAGTTTAAAGTGCTAAACAGTTTGCTCCAGGCACTAGTTGTTCACTTCTCTTATTTCTACCTTCTTGTTTATACCTCCTTCTGTTGTGATCCCTGGAGCCATTAATTGTTCTGGATAATTTTCCCTCACTTTCACCTTCCAAGTGAGCCCTCTCACCTTCCAGGTCCTGGGGGGAGAAAACAAAAAATAAATAAACAAAAGAAACCCCCACCCAAGCCATGTTCTATCCATGTCCCAGGCTCTTGCCTTCTCTTTTGCTTGAAGTTGCCTTTGAGTTAGCAGAAAGTGGAGTCTGTAGTGTTCTTGGTCTTTGCCTATGGAAATCTTCAGCAGAACATCGGCTGTTCTTGTTTCAGTGTTTTAGGGCGGCCCCTTGATGTCAGATTGTCCTGGGTTCTTTCCAGCCTCTAAGATTCCAATCTTCTTCTTCAAATCCTGCCTCTAACTACACCAGCTGTTAGTTCTGCAAGTCAGTCCCCTCCAGGTACACAGAACCAATTTTATACCTTTATCTTTTTCTCATTATAAAAAAATGCTTTTTGAAATTTTCAAAAAACATTTTGAAAAAAGAATTTTTTAAGGATCATCCCACTACCCAAAGAAAAAATGACCATTATATTTTAGTGCCATTCACAAATTTTTTTCTGAGAATGAAAAATTATTTTTAAATTAAAAATGAGGTCATATAATTTTGCAAGCTGTTTTACTTACTTAAACTTCATGTCTGCATAAAGTATTAAAAATACACATGTACCCCTCATAGCCTGAGAACATCTCCTCCCCACCATAGCGTTAGCTTTCCTATAACCCCAATTAGTATTTAATCACATTTAACCTTGCCCACCTGGTATCCTCATTCACCCAATGGGATTTCACCGGAAGGGCTGCTTACCACAGAGACCACTACGCCAGCAAGGCCAGGCAAACACTTCTCTGGAGACACAAAACTCTTATTTTCCAGATGTGACAGCAGAGAGTTAGTTCCTTGGAACTCAGGGGTCTACTAAATAGGTATGTACCTAAAACAGATCTGAACTCAATCATTTTCCCTCTCCATTTCATTTTTAATTTCAAAGATAGTACTTAGGAAAGCCTTTTATAACTTATTACGAACCAAATAAATGTAAGGAATTAGTTTCATTAATAACCATAGTCTTTTTTATTATTCATACCTGCATGTTTGTTGAAAATTTTAATCTGTTGTATAACCATACTCTTCATTTCTGTGCATCTGAATCACCTGGAGGTGTTCTTAAATTATAGATGACGGTCTCAGCCTCAGGGTTTCTGATTCTGGGGTGGAGCCAGTAATTTGCACTTCTAAATTCCCAGGTGACCCTGCTGCTGCTGGTCCAGGGACCATACTCTAAGCACCACTGTTCTAAAAAGTGATAGGACTGTACTTGGACCGTCCCTGCTCAATATTCATTAATCTATACACTCATTCATTCATTCACTCATTCACTCACTCAACACACATTGGTTGAAATAGTGAAAATAGAAAGATGAATAAGACAGTGCCCTAAAGAGTTCATGGCCCTTTGAGGAACACAGACAATGAAATCAATATTTATATTATAGCATGGCAAGTGCCATGATAGAGATATGGCCAGGGTGCTCTGGAAGACTCCTGAAAGGCATCAGGGAAGGATTTTTAGAGGCGGTGATTGGGCTGTAGGCATGGAGGCCAAAGGGGTTAGTAGGGGCCACACCCAGATAAAGAAAAGCCTTATGTAGCATGCTGAGGGGTCTGACTCTTGCCCTGGAGGCTGTAGGAAGTCATGGAAGGTGGTTTTTCAAAGGTTGATCAGGACTGCACTAAGCAAAAGTAGAGGATTCAAAATCTAGGCCTAAGTTCACATATTGGCTGTGCTACTTATATGACCTGGGACAAGTTACTTAACCTTCTTTGGGTCTCCCTTTCCTCGTGTGTAAAGGGAAAAATAGCATTTACCTTATTTAGGTGCTGTGAAGATTAAGTAAGAAAAATTACCTAAACGCCTGGCATGTGATAGGTGTTTAATGAATGGTGATTATGATCAGGTTTGAACTTTAGAAAGCTAAAGACATGGAAGACATGCCTCTCAGATAATTACAACTCATTTGAAACTACCAGGCTAGTTCAAACATCAAGGCCATATTTGTCATAGTGGCAAGTTGGATGACTTAATGATATAATGATGATGATTATTGAGTACAGACTATATGCCAGACTGTGCAAAGTGATTCACACACATTTCATTTAATTCTTGCAATAGCTTTAAAAGGTAAGTGCCATTGTTATTATTCCCAAGTTTACAATGAATAGATTAAGGCTCAGAGAAGTTAAGTAACTTGTACAAAGTCACACAGTTTGTCAGTGGCAGAGCTTGAATTCAAACTCAGGTCAGTCTGACCTCAGAGCCTACACTGTATTAACCACCTTGTTTCAGAGCAAGCAGTTCTGTTTCTTTGGCGTATAGAGCAGTGAATGAGTGGTAAGACAGTGTTAAAGATTTGGGGATTATCCTTCTGTTTCTCTAAACTTGAGCAAGGCTGACAGTTCCTACTAATTTCCTTTCCTCTCTGAGAACATGCTTCCATAACCTGCCAGGGGCCACTTCACCTTGGGTCTATAGCACTTCCTGTTGATGCTAAGGTTGTCACAATTACGTCCACAACGTCCTGGAGATTTACAACAGGGAACCTCATTCTCTTGCCCCGGGACCATGTTCAACCCGATGGGAGGAGGCAGGGAGTAAGTTTAATTATTTTTAATACCGTTATTACAAATAGCAGTTTCTGTTTACTGGGCACTTGCTATGTGTCAGGAACTTTGTGGAACACTTCAATCCTCACTGCAACCCACAGCGAGTACTACTATCCCTAGTTTAAACAGGAGGCAACTGAGGCTCAGGGAGGTTGAGTAACTTATCTAAGATCACACAGCTAGCAGATGCAGATTCAAGCGGAGACCTGGTACATTCATTTTTACAAACTTTACATTTTTCATTTCTTGCCTTGCCTCTATAGCCAAAACACTTCCAAACACAAGTGTAGTCCTCTTGTATTCTTCTGCTGCCTACATGACTTAGTTACCAGACAATAGTTTAAACCCTGTTTTTAATTATATGTATGCAAATAATGCCTGTTTCCTGAAAATTATTGCGTACCATAAGACGTCATTTTTTGGATATTACAAAAACAAAACAAAACAAAAAAACAAGAAGTAACAAGTGTTGGTGAGGGTGGGGAGAAAAGGGAACCCTGGTATACTGCTGGTGGAAATGTAAATTTGTGCAGCCACTAGGGAAAATAATATGGAATTTCCTCAAGAAATTAAAAACAGAATTACCATCTGATCCAGCAATTCCACTTCTGAGTATATATTCAAAGGAAATGGAGTCACTGACTCAAAGAGATATCTATACCTCCATGTTCACTGCAGCATTATTTACAATAGCCCAGACATGGAAACAATCTAAGTGTCTGTTGTTGACAGATGAATGGATAAACAAAATGTGATATTTTATATATATACATATATTATTTTATAAAATATATTAAAATATATTTATTTTATAAAATATGTAAGTATTTTTATATATTATATATTTTTATACATATTTTTATATATAAAGTAAAATTCTTCTCAGCCATAAAAATGAAGGAAATCCTCACATTTGTGGCATAATGGATAAACTTACAGGGTATTATGCTAGGTGAAAAAAGTCAAACAGAGAAAGACAAATATGGTATGATCTCACCTATATGTAGAATCTAAAAAAAAACACAAACTCACAGAAACAGAGAGTAAATTGGTGTTTGCCAGAGGCAAGAGTATGAGGGAAATGGGTGAAGGTGGTCAGAGGGTTCAAACTTCCATTTATAAGACAAATAAGTTCTGGGGATGGAATGCACAGCCTGGTGACTACAGTTAACAATACTGTATTGTGTACTTGAAAGTTGCTAAGAGAGTAAGTCTTATAAGTTCTCACCATGCATACACACAAATAAGGTAACTAAGTGAGGTGAAGGATGTGTTAACTAACCTTATTGTGGTCATCATTTCACAATATATACATATATGGAATCATCCCATTGCACACCTTAAATTTACACAATGTTCTATATTAATTATATCTCAGTAAAGCTGGGGAAAAAATGAAGTCATTTCCCCCTCCCCCATTTACTAATTCATTCTTTTTTGCAAATGTTAGTTTATAATAGTTACATGCAGGGCTAAATTTTGGCTGTTTAATATAAACCCTTAATGTGAAATTGAGGATTCTTCAATAGTTGAAAAATATGGTTATGAAAGCATTGTGAATTCCAGTCCCATCTGACTCAACTTCCAAGGGGAATTTATCCTAAGTGTTCACAACTTACAGAAAGCAAAATTCTAAACTACTTGGGCTTTCGTGTGTTCTCAGGAATTCCCCCAGCAGGTAACCAAAATTGAGACTAGAAAGACATTGCCTTAACATTGAATGCTTAGTCATTTAAAAGGACTGAAGCCTGAACGCTTTAAAAGGTTGACATATAAATATGAGAAATAATGTTTCGGTATATATTATTTGCCAAAAGAGATTGTTGTTATTGCTGAACTCATGGCACTGTATAAATCCTGTTAATTTTTTAAAATTTGGAGCAGTTAGTTGAATATGCAGAGTTCTAGCACTAGGTGTCAGCAAAAGATTAAATTAGAAACTCCCACTTTTTTTCTTTTTCTTTATTTTCAAAGTTTTTATAACAATAAAAATGAAATACATTTCCTGGATTTTAGAAAAGAAGACACAACCCACTTCCTTGTCACTGTGACATCACTGGAAGAGAGGTACCTGAGGGAATCACTATGGCTCAAGAAATTGTAAGTCTTAGTCTGACCTTCAACTTTGAATGGCCTGGAACTCAATTTTGTGTCACTTGGAAAGCTAAGGGATTAAAGTTTTGAGGTGAGGGTGAACCAGTTCCTAAAAGTCTAAATAATGAATTATTTCACAAAGAGAAATCTAATTTCCAGGCTGACCATAGCACTAGTGCCAATTAACTCATTGAATGCTCTTCCCATGTGGCCAAGATGAACAAAATTAACATAAAGGTTCACTTTGATGAGCCTCAGTTGTCCCATCCTATGTCTGGTCTGGTGTATAGAGAGATTTGAGAAATGTTTGTGTGTCAGTTCTTTCCTAAACTTTGTAATAACCTAAATAGTGTGTATGTCTCTAATCCTTCCTTCACACTTCCACCAGTGTCGCGAAGCCAGTTTGTTTTGAAGCAAGTCTAAGTACATCTTTCTGCTGATTTCAGCAACTCCTTATCAAGATAAACTACAAATTCATATGCATAGAATATAATGTCGTCTATAATCTTGTCCCTGCTTACCTTCCGCATCTACTGAGATGATCATATGGTTTTTATTCTTCAATTTGTTAATGTGGTGTATCACACTGATTGATTTACAGACACTGAAAAATCTTTGCATCCTTGGGATAAATCCTACTTGATCATGGTGTATGATTCTTTTAATGTATTGTCAGATTTGGTTTGCTAGTATTTTGTTGAAGATTTTTACATCTATGCTCATCAGTGATATTGGCCTGTACTTTTTTTGTGGTATCTTTGGTTTTGGTATCAGGGTGATGATGGCCTCATAGAATGTTTGGAAGTATTCCTTCCTCTGCAATTTTTTGGAATAGTTTCAGAAGGATAGGTGTTAACTCTCCTCTAAATATTTGGTAGAATTCACCTGTGAAGGCATCTGGTCCTGGACTTTTGTTTGTTGTGAGTTTTTTAATCACTGATTCAATTTCAGTACTGGTAACTGGTCTGTTCATATTTTCTGTTTCTTCCTGGTTCAGTCTTGGGAGGTTGTACCTTTCTAAGAATGTGTCCATTTCTTCTAAGTTGTCCATTTTATTGGCGTATAGTTGCTCATACCTGCTTACCTTCCAAGTACATTCCCCACATTCACATCCTTTATGTTCTAGTACAACTAAACTCATCACGGTTTTAGTAAATTTGCACTTAGTCTCAGGGCTTTAAATGCCATCTTTTCTACTGCAGACTCCCAAATTTCCATATGCAGTTCAGACCACTCCCCTCAGCTCTAGATTCACCCTTACTCTATAGCTGTACTTGTATGTATTCAGACATCTCAGATTTAACATGTCCAACACTGAAACTTGACAACCACTTCTCCTAAAAAGAAAGAAAGAAAGAAAGAAAGAAAGAAAGAAAGAAAGAAAGAAAGAAAGAAAGAAAGAAAGAAAGAAAGAAAAGAGAAAGAAAGAAAAAAGAAACTTGTGCTCCTTGGTGGCCTTCAAAATCTCAGTAAGTGGCAATTACAGCTTCCAGTTGTTCAGGCCAAATTTTGCAGTGGTCCTTGAGTCTTCTGCTTCTCTCCTGCCATATCTAATCCATGTGGAGACACTGAAGGAATTACCTTCATAATATATCCAAAATTTGACCACGTCTGTTACTGAACCAAACTTGAGTCCACTCATCCATGTTCACTAAAGCCAACCTGCTGACACCGGGTTGTGGTAAAGAAAAGTGCAGCATTTATTGCAGGGCGCCAAGCAAGGAGTCCAGGCAGTTAGGGCTTAAAAGACCCAAACTCCCCAGTAGGTTTTAGCAAAGCATTTTTTTAAAAAGCCAGGTGAGGGAGGGGAGTTCCAGGGTTTGTGATCAGCTCGTGCACAAATCTCTGATTGGTTGACGGTGAGGTAACAGGGTGGTGTCACAAGGGTTAACATTATCAATCCTTAGGCACCAGTAGGTCTGGGGGCTACGTGCTCGTGGTCATCAAGTAGTTAATTTCTTCTATTTGATGGGGGTTTATCATCTGTAAAACAACTAAGGAAATGTGCATCAGATACTGTTATCTAGGTACTTTAGAGAGGAGCTAAAGCAGAGGACATGGGGGAGAGTATGTCCAGGGAAGTCCCCATAGGGTCCTGCTCAGTGATACTTCTTACCACCTTCACTGCAATGAATCTGGTCCAAACTACCATTTACACTTTCCTGGGTTATTGTTCTAGTCTCCTATCTGTTCTTGCTGCTGCTGTTCTTACCCCCTACTCAGTGTCTTTTCAACACAGTAACCAGAGTGATCTTGTTACAGCTACAAAACCCTCCAGTGGATTCTCACTTCACTCAGAGTGAAGTCAAGTTCTTTAGAATTGTCTAGAAGGACCTGTGTAATCTGGCTGCTCCAAAATGATAGCTACACTTTGACACCAGCCTTTGTACTTGCTATGTCATCTGTCTGGAAAGTTCTTTCCCAAGACGCACACAGGTGCCTTCCTTTCTTTGGGCCTTTTACTCCTGCTCCTGCAGTGATGCTGCTCCTGCAGTGATGCTACTCTATATAAAATTGTAACCCCCCCCAACACAATGCCTTCGAGCCCTGTTATCTGCTTTTTTTTTCATTTTCAATAGCACTTATTCTATTCTAACTAGGCATTTTGTTTAGTATATTTCCCCTGTTAGAATGTAAGTTCCACAAGGATGGGGATTTTTCTCAGTTTTGTTCACTGCATATCCCAGTGCCTAGAACAGTGCCTACAACATAGTGTTAAACAGTGGTGAATTGATTAAACTCCTTATACTATTATGCACATATGATATTTCTTTCCCATGTACCTCTGTTTATGATATTACCTCTGCCTGAAAGGCTTTTCCCTCTCTTTATTTTACCCCCTATGGATTTCTTATCAGCATTCTTTAAAAAAATCTTTATTGAGATATAATTTGCACACTATATAGTTCATCCATTTAAATTGTACAATTCAATGGTATTTACTATATTCATAGAGTTGTGCAACCATGACCCACAGTTTTTAGAACATTTTCATCCCCTCAAAAAGAAACATTTTAGCTACTGCACACCCTGTACCCCCAATCCCCCCACCCCTAAGCAACCACTAATTTACATCTCTATAGGTTTGCCTGTTCTGGACATTCTGTATAAATAGAATCATATAATATGTGGTCTTTTGTGACTGGCTTCTTTCCCTTAGCATGTTTTCAAGGCTCATCCATGTGGTAGCATGGATCAGTATTTCGTTTCTTTTCATGGCTGAATAATATTCTATGGTATTGATATACCATATTTTGTTTATCCATTCATCAGTTAATGGACATTTGGATTGTTTCCACCTTTTCACTATTATGAATAATGCTGCTATAAACATACAAGTTTTTGGGTGGACATATTTGTTTTCATTTTTCTTGGGTATATACATAGGAGTAGAATTGCTGTGCCATATGGTCGTTCTAGGTTTAACTATTTAAGAAACTGAAAGACTGTTTTCCAAAGTGGCTGCACCATTTTACATTTCCACCAGCAGCTTATAAGGGTGCCAGTTTCTCCTCATTCTCTCCAACATTTGTCATTGTCTGACTTTTTGATTCTAGCCATCCTAGTAGGTATGCCATGGTATCTTTTATCATTTTGATTTGTGTTTCCTTGATGATTAATGATGTTGAGCTCCCATCCTCCCTTCCTCCCATCCTCCCTTCCTCCCATCCTCCCTTCCTCCCTCCCTCCCTTTTCTTTCTTTCATTTTAATTTATTTTTTATTGAGATAACATTGATTTCAAACATTATATGTTTCATGTGTACATTATATTTCTACATCTGTATACTACAGCTTGATCATCAGCAAACATTTCCATCTGTCACCATACAATTGACCCCCATTACTGGTTTTGCCCTCTGCCCCCCAACCTTTCCCCCTCTGGTAACTACTACTCTGTTCTCTCAGCATCTTTCCACATGCTTTTTCATCATTTTTATATCTTCTTTGGAGAAATGTCTATTTAGATCCTTTTCCCATGTAAGAATTGGGTTATTGGTCTTTTTATTATTGAGTTGTAAGTGTTCTTTATATATTTCAGATACAAGTTTCTTAACAGACATGATTTGTAAATGTGATTTTCATTCTATAGGCTGTCTTTTCACTTCATTGATAGTGTCTTTTGAAGCACAAAAGTTTTAAATTTTGATTGGGTTCAATATATCTATTTTTTCTTTGCTTGTGCTTTTGGTGTCATGTCTAAGAACGCTTGGCCAAATCCAAGGTCATGAAAATTTAACCTGTTTTCTTCTAAGAGTTTTATAGTTTTAGCTCTTACATTTAGGTCTTTTATCCACTTTGAGTTTATTGTGTATGGTGTGAGGTAAGGGTCTAATTTCATTCTTTTGCATGTAGCTAACTAGCTGTTCCAGCACCATTTGCTGAAAAGACTAAAACAAGATTTTAACGGCCTGTTTGCTGCAGAAGATGGGACATATTTCATAGTCCAGTGGTTCACAAAGTGTGCTCCCCAGAGCAGTAGCATTGGTATCACCTGGGAACTTGTTAGAAACACAAAGTCCCAGGTCCCACTGCAAACCTACTGAGTCAGAAGCTCAGCGGTTAGGCCCAACAATGTAGGTTTTAATAAGTCCCCCCGGGGGATTCTGATGCAAAATCAAATTTGAGGACCACAGCAAATTAAACCAACTGATGAAGTATTTGTACTTAATGAGCATCTCTTGTATGGATCATCTCCCTTTCCCACTTACACCTGGTCAGGCCACCAAATCCTACTGATCCTTCCTTATTAATACTTCCTACATTCATTTACCACCACTTCTACCCATTTTCAGCCTCACTATCTTAGTTCAGTTCCTCATCACCTCGCACAAGAGCCTCTTAATTCCTCACTCCACCTTTTACATTGTCCCTTCCAGGTTAACCCAAGGTTCCTAGAATATTGTACATGTCAGTCAGTGCCCTACTGAAAATAAGTGATAATGCCTTATTGCCTCCAAGATAAAGCACACATTATTCACTTGGGCAATCAAGGATCTCCTTAATTTGGTTTCAAACTGACTTTAAAATTTTTTTCATTTATGAATCTTCAACAGGAACCATTATATATCTAAGTTATTCCTTACATATACAATGAGAATTTTTGCCTCTGTACCATTCCCTTTTCCAACTCCTCCCACCCTATATTCACCACCTCTCCCATTTACCTCCTACTTCTCCCCTAGATTTTAGCTTTGATGTCTTACCTTTTAGGATGCAGTTTTTGGGTTATTTAGAAAAGTTAAAGTACCCCTCCTCTGTGTTCCCATAGAACACTCTACTCACACACTGTATTTTAATCGTCTACTTGTCTCCTCTATGAGTGTATAAATTTCATGATGGCAGGAACCTTGTTCATTAAGTCAACAAATATTTATTGAACAGTACTGTGTGCCAAGCCCTGTAACTCCCGCACCTAGGAGGTATTTGATAAAGTTTTTAATGGATTAAAATGAGGATTATCCCTTTTTATGCTTGCCCCTCCAGCCATGTATTGCTCTGTAAACCATGATTTACAGGGGATGAATTTTTGGACACTTAAGATATCCAAAGACAGGTAAGTGGTGTGAAAAGCATGAGAGCTATGGACCTAATGGCAAAGAAGAAGGGAAGGAAGGAAATTTGTCCAAACTTATCAACTACAGCGGGTTAGGTACCTTATAGGAAATAAAGCCCTTTATTTTCTTCCTCTATATCTTTTATGTGAATTTGCAAGCTAAAATTAAATATGTGCGAATAAAGAGAATTTATCTTTAGTAAGTAAATCTTTTTTGGCACATGTTTGCATGTCAGAAAAGATGAGCATTTCATATTAAGATTAGGAAAGAGTCGTTTGGGTGTGAATTGGGTTCCACCATTCATAATTTATAGGTAGATTATAAATTTTTCCCACCTCTTACTCTACTTTCCTCTCTAAACTTCATTGATTAATGGCATCAATTGGGAATGCATCTGACTTGGGAAAAGGTAGCAAAGAATAAAAGTGGGGATTCCAAAATGTTTTCAGACTGCCTGGAAAGTTCAGCCTCCTTTCAGTGTTCAGGAAAGACTGGACTATGAACAGGATTCCAGATTCATCTAAGGTGAAGGTCAAAGTTTCCAAACTAGGGGCTGTGTATCCCTTAAGGGCTATATAAACGGCAAACATTGTCTGTACACAATAAATAGATCTGGTACACATATGTGAAACTATGGACGGTAGAACGGAAGAACATGAACTTCACCTAAAATCCTACCACACAGAGGTAGCCACAGTTATGTATTTTTTTTATAAATTTATTTATTTATTTATTGGCTGTGTTGGGTCTTTGTTGCTGCACTTGGGCTCTGTCTAGCTGCGGTGAGCAGGGGCTACTCTTCGTTGCAGTGCAAGGGCTCCTCATTGTGGTGGCTTCTCTTGTTGAGGAGCACGGGCTGTAGGCAAGCGCGGGCTTCAGTAGTTGTGGCACATGGGCTCAGTAGTTGTGGCTCATGGGCTCTAGAGTGCAGGCTCAATAGTTGTGGTGCACGGGCTTAGTTGCTTCGCGGCATATGGGATCTTCCTGGAGCAGGAATCGAACCCCTGTCCCCTGCATTGGCAGGCAGATTCTTAACCACTGTGCCACCTAGGAAGTCCCAGTTATGTATTTTTAAACTTTTATTTTAGAAGAGATTTAGATTTATAGAAAAATTGTGAAGCTAGTACAGAGAATTCCCATACAACCCACACTGTTTCTCCATTATTAACATCTTACATTAGTATGCTACTTTTGTTAGAATTAATGAATCAACATTGATTCATTATTATTAATGGCAGTCCATACTTTAGTTTTTACCTAATGTCCTTTTTCTGTTCCAAGATCCCCTCTGTTACATTTCCTCACTACATTATAATTAATTGTCATATTTCTTTAGGCTCCTATTGTTGTGACAATTTCTCAGACTTTCTTAATTTTTGATGACATTGACAGTCTTGAGGAATACTGGTCAAGTATTTGTAGACCGTCCCTCAATGGGATTTGCCTGATTTTCTCATGATTAGACTGGGGTTACGAGATTTGGGGAGGAATGCCACAGAGGTAGAGGGGATTCTTATCAATCCATATCAAGGGTACTACATGTAAGATATATATATACACACACACACATATCTTAATAATATATATTACTACATTGTACATACTGTTTTGTACCCTGCTGTTTTCATTTAAATGCCTATTTTGAAACCCTTTTCCATATCATTAATAGCGCTATATTAATATCTAAAAGTTTATTTTTAAATTTTAATGACTTTAGAGGTACATTTTGTCTCCATGTCTTTCTTCAAAAGATGGATTCCCCAGATCCAATTCTTATCTTGTGCAAGACAGTGTAATTTGTTTACATTACAAAAGGGGTTCTAACCGAGGAATTTGGTTCCTATACCCTGGCATTGTACACTGAGGGGTCTTGGTTGACTTGGACTATGTGAGCTATTTTCATGTACTTGTTGAAGTTTCCTTGGGGTCAGTGAGATGTGAGCAGGCGAGAGAAAGGTATAGAGGATGGGTTAGGTAGAGAATTATGGAAAACAAGAGACTTATAAACTTTTACCTGAAGGGGGAGAATCAAATTCAGAGTCAGTACCTGGGATAATCTCAGAATTGACAGTCTCCAAAAGCTCTGTTTTTGCTAAACCACAGCATATTTCCATGAGTTAAAAGACAGAAGATATAGAAGACTTGTGGCAGTAGATGGTTGTGTTATATAGAAATGATATTTTTATGGTTTGAAAAGTGACCCCAAACAACTAGTTAATTTGTGCTTTGGTGTAGTATTTTATTAAATATTAAAATTTGGTTCTTCTGGTTGGACTTTTGCCTAAAGTAATCATAATATAATCACATCACATAATCACATCATTTAAACCAACATTTTGATTGAACACAACTTCATATTTTGGGTGTTTCTGGCAATTGGACAACATTTACTTACTACTCCATATGGGCCAAAGGTGAACAAACTGCATTATTTGTTTATTTTTAGATCTGCTTATGCTGATCCAAAAAATATGTCATTAATATCTGCTAATGTTATTATTTGAATGAAGTAAAATTAGGTATGTATTATTATGAATAATAGGGATTTTTGTGAAGTGTTTGAGACTGACTGCTAGGTAGTATAAAAGAGATTCTGCTGATTTTTGCCTAACATCAAGAAAAGCACATTTGCAGTATCAGGTTAGGAAATGAGTGGCTGGGGCTTGAACCGGGACCATTATACCAAAGTGTGAGGTATTTCCAGCAGTGAATCAGAAGTCAGAGAAATTACAGAAATAAGACTGCCAACCCATGTTGGATGTACAAAGTTCATTCAAATAATAAGCAACCAGGAGATCCTATCAACCAGTGAAATGTAGCATGCTGGCTGCAGCAGGGCACTGAGAAGTAGGAATGTCTGGGTTTGAAAGCCTGTTCCTAAAGCAGTGCACCAACTTCTTATGTAACACAGACCCATCACTCCTCTCAGTTTCAGTCTCCTAAGGCTCTTTCTAGCTCTGGTCGTCTATGAATCTATGATTCTACTCAGTGTGAGGCACTGTGCTAGGTGCTTCATGGGAGTAAAAGTTGTACAAGACATTGTCCATGTTCTTAAAAATCAAAATAAGGATTTGAATGGTTCCATGAACATTTAGCAAACATTTGCTACTGGGACTCAAGAAGGCTTCAAGTACTGAGATAGAGATGGATTGTATAAGTAACAGTGACACAATTCCAACGACAAAACAAAGCTATAATGTTTGTCTTAGCTTCAATTTTATTTATTCTGCTCCAAATATCTGCTTATACACGGCTAATATGAAGTGATAACATTGATTTAAAAACAAATATGCCAGAACTGAAGCATGTGAGCAGTCTCTTTGAAAAAAATATCCTTGAAAGATTATTCAGATACTTGATAAGTCCCTCCATGGCCTGTGGCACATGTTCAGATTTATTCAGTTGGAATAGATCTTGGCCATTGGAGAATAGACAAGGTATTTGGGAATAGCCATGTGTCACTTAGAGTGAAGTCAAATGAATAAGACGAGTGATAGAGCTAGGCCACATTTTGAGTTGAAAATGAAGTGTGACAATTAACAAATGAGATTGGTTTTCTTGACAGCCTTGTAATTGACTCTGAAGGCAATTCTTATTCCTAGAGATGTTTTGAGCATCACAAGAATAAGTAGATGTTCTCCCGAGGGAAACAATTTGAAAGGCAACAGTACTTCTCTGGAATGCTTGAGATTTCAGGGTTTGGTTATGAATACCAGCTATATTATAAACGGTTATATATTATACCTGACTGATCCTTGCTGTTACAGTTTTGGGACAAGTCACATCTTTCATCTGAAGGAAAACATCTTAAAGTAACACTTACTAAATCTCACCCTCCTTTCAGGAATCCATTATGTGTTAGATGCTGATCTAGATAACTCCTGCAGCAATGCTGTATCAAGTAGGCATCATTTCCCCCATTTTATAGGTGAAAAAACTGAGGTTCAAAAAAAGTTAAATGGCATATCAATAGGAATCAAGATTTTGGAGTTTGCCAAGCATCATAAAAGAACCTTCCTCCATAGTGTATCTGAGGAGTTCTTACACAGTTAGCAATGTTTGTAGCATTAGTACAATCCACTTTCTTTTTTTGGCTGTTGTTAACACCATTTTAACCAACCAGAGTACATCCTTGCTTCCATACTTGCCTGCCAGAGACTAATGTAGTAAACATGATTTTTTACTTATTTGCTACTTGTTTCTCAACATTAACCCTTTCAAATTTGCCAGTTAGGTACAAAAGGGTTTTCCCCTCTTTCGTTGTGTGGTTGCTTTGTTTTATTGTGCTTCAAGTCTCTTGACCCATAGTGCATATTCAACTTGTTTCCGGATAATAGTTCTTTTAACTACTCTCCAGACTTCTAAAATTTTTTTACAGCCAAGAAAAGAGTAACTATCCAAACCTTGGTAATTTACTGATTACCCAGGTAATCATTCTGAACTGTTTTCTTATCTTTCACCTAGGGATAAAAATGTTTACCTTACATCCCATTTCAGGATTGATGGATGGTCTGAATGTAATAATGGATATAATAATGCAATCATGTATATGATTGGATATGGACATATAATGCATGGTATAAAATGCACAGTATTTTTTTTTCACATTGATTATGTGATTGACTAACCACTAAACCAATGTGGATTTTGATTTAATTTAATATAGGTTCTGGGCTGGCTCCAGAGAAAGATTACTTTCTTTGTCTCAGCTCCAGAAAGCAGAAAGGAGTCATACATTACTAAAGACCAGGCCCTGTCAGATGTCCTTTTGACAATTAAACATGGCAGCTGTTACTACTCATTGCCAAAAACATTCAATTATATTTCACAATATATACAAATATTAAATAATTATGTTGTACAGCTGAAACTAATATAATGTTGTATGTCAATTATATCTCAAGTTTTTAAAAGTTTACAAAATGCAAAATACAGTTTTGAGTTGAAAAGTGTTCTTAAAATCTAGATTGTTGCTGCTTCACCAAAAAGATACAGAATGCTGTATAAGACTTGCTTTAAGTTATATTGCAAGCTAATAAAAGTTGAAATTAGTAACACACACACACACAAATCCCCAAACCCCATTCAATTAGATGTTTTATATCAGTGAACCAAATGAGGACAATTCTTCTAAAAGGCACCCCCTACAGAGGGAAGCTGGTTGGTCTAAACAGGGAATACACGGCAAAGGAGCAAAAGATCTCAGTGCAGGAAGCAGGGGGCCTCCCAGGGCTCTCAGCCCTGATTCTTGCCCACTATTTGAAGGTAGGCAAGGCTCTGGTGCATTCTGATCATTGGTTTCTTTAACTAAAACAAGAGGAGAGAAAGAATAATGCTTTGCTTATCTCATTGGGTTACTGCAAAGAGATTTGTCAACTGTAAAGAGCTATGCACAAGTAAGGAATTAACGAATGTTTATTGAGTGCCTATGTATACAATGTACACAAAGCGTTCACCTGCCCTGAAGAAACTGGCAATCTACTAAAAGAAGAATAAAACGTATAAAAATAAGAAATGTGAGGTAGACAATTGTCAGTGCCAAAATAGAGGAAGACATTACTCTTACATGTCTACAGATAGGTTGTGATTGGGATTGACCAATAAGATGATTAAAATAATGAAACAATCACTTTTGGGCACACTGCTTTAGCATCACATTTGCTTTATTCCTTGTACTTAACCAATGTATTTTTCAATTAACAAACATTTACTGAGCAACTACTATGTACTGGTTCCTGTGCTAAAGGCTACAGATATACTGGGAGTTAAAAATTGGTATTTCTGCTTTCAATGAACTTATACTTTAGAGAGAAGAAACAAACATGCAAAGATATGATACGAATTTTCAGGTATAATGGTGGATACCGGGACAGGTTCCAGTAGGGGATAGCACAAAGGAAGCTCTTGGGGGTGGCAGGGGATCTGGGAAACTTCATGGAGGAGGTGTCCCTTGAGTATTAAAGAAAAAGGAGTACTCTCTCAAGCAGACAAGAGGCAAGGAGCAAGGACATCTCTGGCAAAGGAAAGGGCATGAACCCAAAGGCAGAGGTGCAAAGAGCCTGGGGAGTGAGGGCAACTGTAAGTGGTTCTGAGTGGCACTACTGAAATGGGCTGTGGAAAGGGAAGGGGCACAGAAAAAAAAAGATGAGATAACTTTCGGGGGGTGGTATATAGTCATCCTGGTTGGCTAAAGTCTTTCTCTATGAATTCCTTTTCTTGTTGGGAAGAAAAAAACCAGTCATGAAAACTTCAATTAGCCATTCAGTTTTCTAGAATTCCAAAGCGGTTGTTAGGTCCTTAAATGTTAGTATTATTCTGGAATATTTGTCAACTAAAGTCTGTACCTTCCATGGTTCCATTCCTCCCCCTACCTCCCAACACACTCTGTGGCTGCATTTGCAGTACAGTTTACCAGTCCAGTGAGAACAGGTTCTTTAGTTGGGGAGTCTATTGACTATTGTGTTAGTGCTCACAGGAATGAGTGCTTGGTGCTCCTAAGAAGCTGACATGTTAGTGCTCTTTTGTGATCTATTTCCCTCTCAAAGTGGCAGAGTCTTTATCTGCAGTTGACTCCAGGCTATCTTGCAGGAGCATCATTCCTGCCTCTTCTGTAGGAGGTAGTATAGTGCAATAGCCATTTGCCATAGGGGAATTCCATTACCTCCCCTTACCAGCAGGATAGATTCTGTCTGGTGTTTACACTGAAGGTGGAGGAAATTTAATTAAATTCTTTCAAGTGCTAGATTTACTTACACTATTAATTTACCACTAAACCCACCATTCTCATTTTGGAGAAAGAGAATAGGACCATGTCTCAAATTTATCAACTGTTGGCACTTCTAGTAATAGCTTTCTGCTTAGAATCAAAGAAAGATTTGAGTTTTTGAGTCCCTCAAAGCCCTCTAGTTTTAGAACCTTATGGACTTAGAACCTTATGATTTAGAACTGAATTGTTTTTTGTTTATTGGAATGAGTTTTGCAATAAATCCAGTATCTTATTTGCAAAATGTCTTAGGGCAAAGTTTGGCAAGTTTTCCAAAGGGTAGTTCTTTCCTCCCATCACTGCCTGGTGAAAACTAGGCAAGAATTAGATTAAACAACACCACTGCCAATAAATCATCTACACATTTGGTTGGCCAAGCAGCAAAACACTGGCCTGTCGGGAAAGCCAGAGAAAGCAAGGATAAGTATATACATTAATTGCCATGGAAATATATAAAGAGGAACTTGGTAAAAATTTCTGATGGGAGAGAGAATGGTTTCATAATCCTGTCCAAAAAATGATATTATAGGAAAGCTTCTCCCATTGAGTTTAGATGACTATTTAATTTATAGATGGAACAGAAATACATATGCATTTTTACATTTCTCTAATTTGTATCCAAAATGTCTCATATTTGGATAAAAGCTCAAAAAAAATCCCATCCAAAATCTAATGGGACATAGGACCTGTCCTCAAGTAGCTTATAGTACAGTTGAAAAGATAAGACTTCCACACATGGCATCATTAAAGTCAAAGAAAGTTTGTTATGAAGAGAGAAATGCATATAACAGTGTAAAACTTCATACAGACACACATCCAGAGCGCTGGGAAGTTAGGAAGAGGAACAAGGGATTAATGGTAGCTCAAGTCTTAGAGTTTCATGAAGAATGTGTGATCTCAAAGGTTAGGCACAGTTTGAATGAGACATTCTGATTGAAATTCTGATTGAAAAAGGGGAAAAAAATGAGCAAAAGCATGAGAGAGTGAATATGATGGGTAGAAGGCAATGAAGAGGCCAGGCTGATTAAGATGGAATATGTGAGAATGTTGGTGTGGCAGGGTAGACTCAGACTTGGCAATGCAGGCTTATGAATTTGGGTTGGGTTCCAGAGGCGAAGAAGAGCCATCAGGATCCACTGAGCAGTGTAGTGACATGATGAAAGTAGTGTTGTGGGAAAATTAGATCAGGATTTATGGGATTGCATATGGCCATCCAGATGGCATATGCACCAATTGCAAAGATATTTACTTGCCAATACAGTGAGCAGTGAGATGACTGTGAAAGGAAAGAGGCTGAAGGCTGGCGTAAAATCTGGCCATGATGAAGGCTAGGATCAACCTGGATGAGTTCATATGGGAAGAGCAGATAGTTTCAACTGGCAATATGGAAGAGTTGAGATGAAACATTCTGATCATTCTGATATAGCATACCCAAAAGGAACCAAGGAAAGAAAGACACTAAGGAGAATAAGAGAGCTGGAATAGTGAGGTCACATTATTATCTGACCCCTGCCTCTCTGTTCAAACTAATTTTGATGCATATGCCAGTCATATTGAACTGCCTGTAGTTTCCAGAAATCAATGTTTTCTCATCTCTCCAGGCCTTTGCCCAGAACACTCTTTCTCCCATTTTTCCTGAATGCAATTGTTGTAGGTAGTAGAATGGGACTCAAAGATATTCAGTTCCTAATCTCTGAAACCTGTGAATATGCTACATTACATAATAAAAGGAACTATGCAGATGTAATTAAGGTTATGGCCCCCAAAATAGGGAAGATAATTATGGATTATCCAGGTGGGCCCGATCTAAGCAAATGAGCCCTTGAAAACAGAGAATTTTCTCAAGCTGGAGTCAGAGATATTTGGCAGAAGGAGGAATCAGAGAGATCTGAAGTGTGAGGGGAACTCAACTCTCTGTTGCTGGAGGGAAGCCACATGGAAACCATGGGAAAGAATGAAGGTGGCTTCTAGGAGCAAAGACTGGCCTCTGGCTGACAGCCAGCAAGGAAGTGGGGACCTCAGTGCTACAACTGCAAGGAACTAAATTTGGCAATCAACCTGAATGAGCTTGGAAGTGAATTCAATTCCAGAGCCCCAGAATGGAATGTAGCTGATGACACCTTGGTATTGACCTTATGAAACTCAAAGCATAGAAACCAGCCAAGCCACACTGTACCCAGACTTCTAACCTAAAGAACTAGGGGATAATAAATGGATGGTATTTTAAGGCAATGATGTCTTTGGTAATTTATTGCAGTAGCCATAGAAAGCAAATATAGCACCCTTTCACACTCAGCTCAAACATAGTATTTCTGGGAAGGCTTTCCTAAGGCCCTCTTCTGGGTTCCCATAGCACTCTATATGTTTCTTTACAATGGCAGGGATGACATTATATGGATGTCATCTGGGTGCACAGCTGCTTCCCTCCCTAAGTAGTGAGTTCCTTGAAGGAAGGGACCGTCTCTTATTCACTTTGTATTTGTATCTGTAGCACTTAGCACAGTGCCTGACAGCAAGTGCTCAGTAAATATGGCAGTGGAAAGAGAAGGAAAATGGGAAGAGATAAATGGCTGAGAGGCTGAGAGAGAAAAAGTAAAAGAAAATGGAATAGCAGCCAATAATTACTGAATCAATAGGGCTTAGGAACAGTGTGGTGGCAATGTGGCTGGAGATGTAAACAAATGCAAAAAGGAGAGTTGGGGACTTCCCTGGTGGTGCAGTGGTTAAGCATTCACCTGTCAATGCAGGGGACATGGGTTTGATCCCTGCTCCAGGAGGCTTCCACTTGCTGAGGAGCAGCTAAGCCCGTGTGCCACAACTATTGAGCTTGCACTCTAGAGCCCGCAAGCCAGAACTACTGAAGCTCAAGCATCCATGCTCGGCAATAAGAGAAGCTACCACAATGAGGAGCCTGTACACCACAGTAAAGAACAGCCCCTGCTCGCCACAACTAGAGAAAGCCCGTATGCAGCATTGACGACCCAACACAGCCAATAAATAAATTAATTAATTTTTTAAAAAAGGAGAGTTTGGAGTTAGAAGGGATTCAATCAAAAAATGGGCTGAAGATTTGAATCAACATTTTTTGAAAGAAGACATACAGATGGCTAACAGGCACATGGAAAGATGCTGAACATTGCTAATCATTAAGAGAAATGTAAGTCAAAACAACGAGACATCACCTCACACCTGTCAGAATCGCTCTCATCAAAATATCTACAAATAATAAATGCTGAAAAGGATGTGGAGAAAAGGGAACTCTAGTACACTGTTGGGAATGTAAATTGGTGCAACCACCATGAAAAACAATATGGAGTTTCCTTAAAAAAAAACTAAAAATAGAACTACACATGATCCAGCAATTCCACTCCTAGATACATACCCAGAAAAACAAAACCACTAATTTGAGGATAAAATGCACCCCAATGTTCATAGCAGCAGTATTTACAATATCTGAGACATGGAAGCAATCTAAGTATCCATCCATAGAACACTGGATTAAGATGGCATATTACACAGCCATAAAAAAGAATGAAATTTTGCCATTTGCAGCAATGTGAATGGACCTAGAGAATATCATGCTTAATGGAATAAGTCAGAGAAAGACAAATTCTATATATCACTTTTATGTGGAATCTAAAATATAATACAAATGAATATATACATACAAAACAGAAACAGACTCACAGACATAGAAAACATACTAGTGGTTACCAAAAGGAAGTGAGAAGTGGGGAGGGACAAATTAGGGGTATGGAATTAACATACAAACTACTATGTATAAAATAGATAAGCAACAAGGATATACTGTATTCCCATTATCTTATAATAACCTATAATGGAATACAATCTGCAAAAATACTGAATCACTGTGCCATGAACCTGAAACTAACACAATACTGTAAATTAGCTATACCTCAATTTAAAAAAGAGAAGGGAATACCAACAATAAACAAGTTTAGAGGACTTTAGAAAGGCTTTAAAATTGCATACATTAAGTTCCGCCCACCAATTACTAAGCCCCACTTATGCAGCACAACTTCCAATGTGCTTTTTAGTTCTTCACTCTTAAATAAGAATGGATATCTAAAGGTCACCAGTCACTTGAAAGAAAACTAACTTGAAAGAGGCCAACACAAAGAGAAAAGAAGGAATTGAAACAATGTAGAGAGCAGAAGAAAATGTCTATGAAACAATAATTAATATCCTCAAAGAAATAAGACGAGATATTGTATCACTAAAACAAGACCATGATTATATGAAAGAAAGATTAGTCAAAGAACAAGAGTTCCTGAAAATTGAAAATATAATAGCAAAACAAATCAGTAAATAGGTTTGAAGATAAAATTGAGGAAATCACATAGAAAGTGGGACAAAAAATAGATTTCATTCATCAAAATTGCTTGAGTGCTTAATATGTGCCAGATACTGTTCTAGGCTCTATACTCTAGGACTATATCATTACATTATCATCATCAACAACAGACAAAATCCCCTGTCCTTGTGTAGCTTACATTTTGGTGGACAATATGAGAATATAGAAAAGTAGAACCATCCAAGCTATTCATCATCAAACTAATATGAATTTCCAGACAGAAAACAGAAAATAGTGGGAGCATATTACCAATGAAATAATGCAAGATTGTTTTCCCATCTCCAAAAGACATGCGTTTCCCGATTTAAAGGGCCCATCTAGAACCCAGCACAAGAGCATTGTGAAATTCTAGAACACTAGAGATAAAAAAGAAGAACCTGAAAACTTTCTGAGAGAAAAATAAGTCACATACAAAGTATTGGGCTTCTCAATAGCAAAATTGAAAGCTAGAAGACAATGAGGGTAATGCCTTCAAAATTCTAAGCAAATGAGGATTTTCAGCCAAGAATTTTATCCTAAGTTGCCAATAAATCAGAAGGCAGAATAAAAAACATTTTCAGATATGCAAGGTCTCAAAAATGTTACCTATCATGCACCCTTACTTAGGAGGTGATGCTCAACCAAAACAAGGATGTAAGTCAAGAAAGAGATTCACAAAACAGGGATCCCATCCAGGGGAGAGGTAAAAGGAATTTACAAGATGATAGCTGTACAGCAAGTTCAGAAAGCAAATGACTCAGATTGGAGCAGGACAGAGGGCCCCAGGAGGATATTTCTAGGGAGAAAAAGGCCTGAAAACCCAAACAAAACAAAACAATAACAAAACTGAAAGATAATCTGAAAGCTTTGCTTTCCTAGTTTACTTCCTGGCTCACCAGTGAATAACATTTGTGCACTCATTATGATGCAAAGTTTAAGTTGTGATATAACTATTGGGATAATAGAGGAGGGGAGGGGATTTGTAAGAGTATTGAATCCCCATCTACGATAATATGACTCCAATAGATTAATTATAATGAATCAAAAGACAATAATGCATGCATGTTATTTAGCAATATGGGAGTAAATGTCAGAAGATAGTTAAACAATTGAAAGTGAGATAGGGCAAGTTGGGAGGAAGGGAAGACAAGAAGATGGAGTCTTGCTTTTTTTTTTTCAGTAGTATAACCCTTTAGACACAGTAGTATATCAGTGTACATCAGCATACATTAGATCAAATAATGATTAATTTGAAAAAGAATCATGAAGTTTAAACATAAGGACAGCAGGTTTTTTTAACCTCCAGTTTCTAAATTCTCTGCCCACAGATAACCTGTGGTTTTGTCCTGGCCATAATCAGAGAAGAAAGGTTTGATAAACTCTTTCACACCAAGATCCTAGATGCTTAAGGGGCTATCCTTGAGGGGGAGTATCCTGGGGAGTGGGATATATATATATTTTTTCCAGATCTTTATTGGAGTATAATTACTTTACACTGTTGTGCTAGTTTCTGCTGTACAGCAAAGTGAATCAGCTGTATTTATACATATATCCCCATATCCCCTCCCTCTTGAGCCTCCATCCCACCCTCCCTATCCCACCCCTCTAGGTCATCACCCATCATCGAGTTGATCTCCCTGTGTTATGCAGTAGCTGCCCACTAGCTATCTATTTTACATTTGGTAGTGTATATATGTCAATGCTACTCTCTCACTTTGTCCCAGCTTCTCCTTCCCCTCCTCCCCCTGTCCTCAAGTTTGTCCTCTACATCTGCATTTTTATTCTTCCCCTGCCACTGATTGCATTGGTACCAATTTTTTAGATTCCATATGTATGCATTAGTGTACGGTATTTGTGACCATATGTATGTGGGATTATCTCTGGGCTTTCTATCCTGTTCCATTGATCTATATTTCTGTTTTTGTGCCAGTACCATAGTCTTGATTACTGTAGCTTTTTAGTATATTCTGAAGTCTGGGAAGCTGATTTCTCCAGCTCCGTTTTTCCTTTGGAGGAGGGCAACACTAAGCAAGGAATAATTTCTAAACATGTATACATGGGCATTAGCCCAAGTCCTGACCAGGATGGGATTTGGTTACATGGGTGGGCGGGTGATATGTGAGAGTGAGTTAAAAATTATCCACACTCTAGCCATTTATAAAGAACTTTCACCTAAGTCATTTTATCTGAGTCCCATAAGGTCAAGATCATCCAGCTAATACATGAATAAAGATAGAGCAGCACTAAGATCCAGGACTGGCCACCAGTGATCCTCTGTATCACTCCACCAAGGTGCTTTCATGTGAATTTTCCATGGCCCACTCCCTACGGCCCTTAAAAGATTCACTTGGCCACTGGACTGATGCTGCACATGCCCCAGCTCTGCCAGAATCTCTCCACCAACCTGCCCTGCCCCCTGATCCTTTTCTTTCCAAGGTGAGCAAAGGAAAGGCAAGAGCATCAGCAAAGGAAAGTCAGGCAGGTGAGATTGGGTAGAGAAGCAGCTAGGGAGAAGTAGGGCCCCAGTGTCCTTTCTATTTGGCGACTGGAATTATAAACATGACACCTATGTACTCTCAGTGCTCATCTCATCACATTCTTCTGCCTTTCCAGTGCCTAACACTCAAGGCAGAAGATGGGCCTTTAGGGTCCTGTGTACTAACAGAAAAATGTGAACAAATGCTTGATCATTGTCCTTTGATCAGCAAACCACCGAAAGTACAAATGCAGCAGTCTTCACAGAAAGTTTATCAGCTTTCCCAGCAAGGAACCAAAAACTACATGCAGGGTCTGTCCCATCAGGGCTTCTCTGATTGCTTCCAACCAGACACCTGGCAAGTGGGAGGCCATCCAGAGCAATGTCCCAATCAGCACCTCGAGAAAACCTGCCAACCCTAGCCAGGAGCCTGGGAAGTTTCGCCACTGTGGGAATACTGGGAGGGGCCAAGCTTGGGAGGTGAAAGAGAGGAGTGATGAGAACTTTGCTCCAAAGTTCTTCAAGGGGTGGCCTCTGGGAATGCCCTGGCACTTACTGTTTGACTGGTTTTGAGAATCTGAGTCCGTTAACTTCTGGCCCACTAAGGGTTGCATCCCCTCAGGCAGGCCTCCCTGTGAAGCTAGGATAGAGACTGATGGTGCCTGAGCAGTGAGGATGCCTCTGCCACATTTCTTCTATTTTCTGATAGCTCCTCCTTCTCTGTGACCAATCTAGGAGGCTGTAGATCCCAGATTACCCCTTTTGTCCATCTAGGAAAAACAATGAGATTAACAGAAACACATTCTCATACAGGTATTTGAGATTTAATGAGACTTTCCCTGGATGCTTTGCATTTTAACAGAGGAGAAATGAGAGAGAGCAAATCTTTACATAGAACTTAATGCACTAACATATAGCCTATGACTGCATTCAAAGACACATGGAAGTTTAGAGCTAGCAGAACCCCTGGAAATCACCTGTCCACACCCTCCCTTTACAGAAGTGGAAACTGAAGCCCAGATAGAGGAAGGGACTTGATCATAGTGCTTAAGGAGTTAGTGGCAGAGAACCCAAGTTCTTCTATTTGTGGTTCCATTGTCCGCTGAAATATTTCCCTTCTCTGCATAGTTAAAACTGTTTCATCATCACTATGTCTGGTTTTGCCCGTGGGAAGGGAGGAAGATAAAGGAAGTACAGGGTAAGCCACTTCCTTTTTTAGATCTGAAATGGATTTTATTTTATTAAAAACGTTTTTTTATTGAAGTATAGTTGATTTACAATGTTGTGAGCCATTTTCTTTTAAGGAAGTAACTCAGATGTTACTGGCATCACTTCCCTACACATACTTAGTCATATGACCACACATATCTGCAAAGGTGGTTGGGAAATGTAGTCTTTATTCTGAGGAGCCAGGTTCATCAGAGATTTATGTTACTGAAAAGAATAAAGCAAAAGAATGGACAGTAGTATGTGTTAGAGACTACAGTAGGAACATTGTAGTCTCTAACATACTGATTTGCTTCCCTTGTGTGGGAAAAGCCAATTTTGGGGGGGAAGTGGTTTGATGGTAGGCTAGGGAGGGTCTGAGCCAAAGCCAGTAAAGAGTTAATAGTGCTTCAAATTTGCTGGTTTGGGTAATGGGGTAGCAAAAGTAAGTTTACACATTCTGGATTGGCTACCCCCAAAATTTGGCAGGATGGGATAAGGTGATACAATCCTGATCAGCAGTAGAGTCACTGCTATCTTTAAGCTGCATTACTCAGATCTCCTTACTCAGTTCCACTTTGCCTGACTTGAAAATATCAGGTCGGTCTCCCTGTCTGTTCACATTCCTTGAGAAAAGCGTCTTCTCCAGATTGTCAGAGAAATCTGAGAAGGGGGATCTGAATATTTCAGGTCTGGTCCAGATCACTGCTGTCATTCTTTTAGGTTGGCATGTCCAGTGCTGGGAGTCAGTAACTGACATTACTGTAGACTCACAGCTAGACAGAAGCCAAGATGGGAGCTGGATCAGTCTACTGAGATGAGGTATAAAGCAGGGACAGGCACGTGTTCAGACAAGTGATGAGCACCAAGAGGTCTGAGATGAAGGGGAAACCTGGCCCAACAGAGGAGTCCTTGTAATAGAAGAGTCGAATTAGTGGGCTGGTGCCATCAAATAGAGGAGTCCAAGAAATTGGCAGCCCTTTGTCCACAGGGAGCAGAGCCTGAGCACTTCAGAGGCAGGAAATAAGGAGTCAGGATAGGGACCAGAGCAGATGCAGAGTATTATGAGCTATGGTGTTCAGGTAAGGAAGGAGGGATGGTGACTAAGGAGCAAGTATCCCAGGGTTTAAGCTTTATTATAGAGTGCAGGAGATAAAGGTGATTATGCTTGCATCTCAGAAGACAACTCCTTCCAATCCATGTTATGTCTATTATCCTCTGCTCTATGCTCAAATTGGAAAACTGGGTATCATCTTTGACTCTTCCCTCATCATCTTAACCTATCCTATTCATGATTAGCAAATCCTATGTATTCTATCTTCCGATGTTCTCTTGAAGCAATCCAAATATTTCCAGCCCCTCTGCCATTAGTTCAACCTAACAAAATGTCTCTCTCCTGAATTAATGCAACAGTTTTCTCACTGGCCTCCCTGACTCCACTTTTGCTACAATCCATCTGTTATATGCTGAATTGTGTCACCCAGCCAAAATTTGTATGTAGATGTCCTAACGTCCAGTAATTCAGAATGTGACTATATTTGGAGATAGGTCTTTAAAGAGGTAATTAAGTTTAAATAAGGCCATTAGGGTGGGCCCTAATCCAGTATGACTGGTGTCCTTATATGAAAAGGAAATATAAGAAATACGTACAGAGGGAAGACCATGTGAAGACACAACGAGAAGATGGCCACCTACAAACTGAAGAAAGAAGACACAGAAGAAAGCATCCCTACCATACCTTGATCTTGGATTCCTAGCCTCCAAAATTGTGAGAAAATTAATCCTGCTGTTTAAGCCACACAATTAGTCAAACTTTCTTATGGCAGTCCTAACAAACTAGTACACAGTCCTCTACACTGCCTCCAGATGACTTAATGCAAAGTCGGTCATGTTAGTTCTCTGTTTAAAACCCTCAATGGGCTTCTGCTTTCAGTTTCTCACCAAGAACAACTAGAAATTAAACTAAAATTTAAATGTGTGTTTGTGTGTGTAAAGGCATCGGAAGCTGTGGAGGCAATCAGCATTGGAGGGGGTCAAGATTTAAAAGAGAGTTGTATATATGTACCACATTTTCTTTATCCTTTCATCCATTAATGGACATTTAGATTGTTTCCAAATCTTGCTTATTGTGAATAATACTGCAGTGAACATGGGGGTGAAACTATCACTTAAAGATATTGATTTTAATTCTTTTGGATAAATACCCAGAAGTTAAATTGCTGGATCATATGGTAACTCTATTTTTAGTTTTTTGAGAAACCTCCTGTGTTCTGTAGGGGCTGCACCAATTTACATTCCCACCAGCAGTGTGCAAGTGTTCCAATTTCTCCACATCCTCACTAACATTGTTATCTCTTGTCTTTTTGATAGTAGCCATTCTAACGGGTGTGAAATGATATCTTATTGTGGCTTTAATTGGCATTTCTTGATGATTCATGATGTTGAACATCTCTTCATGTACCTGTTGGGCATTTGCATGTCTTCTTCAGAGAAATGTCTATCTGGGTCATTTGTCCATTTTTTAGTAAGGTTATTTGTGGGTTTGTTTATTTATTTATTGCTATTGAGTTGTAAGAGTTCCTTATATATTTGGGATATTAACCCCTTATCAGATATGTGGTTTGTAAATATTTTCTCCTATTCTGTAGGTTACCTTTTCACACTGTTGATTATTTTCTTTGTGGAAGCTTTTTGGTTTGATGCAATCCTGCTTGTCTATTTTTGCTTTTGTTGCTCGTGCTTTTGGTGTCATATCCAAAAAAAATCATTGTCAATATCAATGTCAAGAAGTTTTACACCTATGTTATCTTTTAGGAGTTTTACATTTTCAAGTCTTATATTTAATCTTTAATCCATTTTGAGTTGATTGTTGTGTATAATGTAAGATAAGAATCCAACTTCATTCTTTTGAATGTGGATATCCAGTTTTTCCAGACCATTTATTAAAGAGACTATCCTTTTCCCATTGTGTATTCTTGGCACCTTTGTTGAAGGGCAATTGACTGTATATGTGTGAGTTATTTCTGGACTATCTATTCTGCTTCATTGGTCTATACATCACTTTTTATGCCAGTACCATACTATTTTAATTACTGTGGCTTTGTAATATGCTTTGAAATCAGGAAATGTGATATCGCTAGCTATGTTCTTCTTATTCAAGATTGCTTTAGCTATTTCTTTTGTGTTCACATGAATTTTAGGATTCTTTTCTCTATTTCTGTAAAAAATACCATTAGGATTTTGATAGACATTGTATTGAATTTATAAATCATTTTGGGTAGTATGGACATTTTAACAATATTAAGTCATGTAGTCCATGAACATAGGGTGTCTTTCCATTTATTTGTGTCTTCTTTAATTTCTTTTATTAATGTTTTGTAGTTTTCAGTATACAAATCTTTCACTTCCTTAGTTAAGTTTATTCCTAAGTATTGCATTCCTTTCAATGGTATTGTAAATGGAATTGCTTGCTTGCTTGCTTGCTTGTTTTCTTTTTCTGGCTGTGCTGTGTGACATGCAGGATCTTAGCTTCCTGACCAGGGATTGAACCCATGCCCCCTACAGTGGAAGTGCAGAGTCTTAACCACTGGGCCACCAGGAAAGTCCCCTGGAACTGTTTTCTTTTCTTTTTATAATGTAAGTAATTTAAAAAAAATATTTATTTATTTATTGGCTGTGTTGGGTCTTTGCTGCTGCACACGGGCTTTCTCTAGTTGTTATGAGCAGGGGTTACTCTTCGCTGTGGTGCACAGGCTCCTCATTGCTGTGGCTTCTCTTGTTGTAGGGCATGGGCTCTAGGCACATGGGCTTCAGTAGTTGTGGCACATGGGCTCAATAGTTGTGGCTCACAGGCTCTAGAGCACAGGCTCAATAGTTGTGGCACACGGGCTTTGTTGCTCTGCAGCATGTGGAATCTTCCTGGAGCAGGGCTTAAACCCGTGTCCCCTGCATTGGCAGGCAGATTCTTAACCACTGCACCACCTAGGAAGTCCTGAAACTGTTTTCTTAATTTCCTCTTTGAATTGTTTGCTGTTAGTGTTTAAACAATGCAACTTATTTTTGTATGTTGATTTTGTATCCTGTAACTTTACTGAAATCATTTATTAAACAATTTTTTGTTGTTGTTTTTGTTTCTTTGTTTTGGTGTGTGAAGTCTTTAGGTTTTTTTTATGTGTAAGAACATGCCATCTAAAAACAGATACATTTTTATTCCTTTTTCATTTGGATGCCTTTTATTAATTTTTATTGCCTAATTGCCTTGGCTAGGACTTCCAATACCATGTGGAATAGAAGTGGCAAGAGTGGACATATTTTCCTTGTTCCTGATCTTAGAGTAAAAGCTTTCAGTTTTTCACCTTTGAGTATAATGTTAGCTGTGGGCTTATTATATATGGCCTTTATTATGTTGAGGTAAATTCCTTCCATTCGTAGCTTGTTGAGAGTCTTTATCATGAAAGGGTGTTGAATTTTGCAAAATGCTTTTTCTGCATCTATTGAGATGATCATATGTCTTTTATCCTTCATTCTGTTAAGGTAGTGTACCACATTTATTATTTGCATATGTTGAGCCGTCCTCGCATCTGGAGATCAAGAAGTTAAGTAGGAAGTCTCAAAAAACAAAGTAGTGTGTTGGGCTGTCTCACTGTGCTAAGTAAATAAGGATTAGTGTTCAAGATCTGCCAAGGGTAAGGGCTTTGTTGAACACACCAGATTATCAGCAGAAAGTTCTGGACAGTATGCCTTAGAAGCAGGGGCAAAAGTAAAGTAGATGGACTTTACCAACATTGAGCCTGGCTTTGATTCAGCTTAGTCACTGATTCAGTAAAGGTGATCTGTCCTTACTTGATCTACTTAATGGAGTAAAGAGTGCATAGATAACATCATCTGGAGCTTAGATAATTACTTACAATTCATTAACACTCATTCAAAACTTTCTAGGAATTACAAGAGACAAGGTCATGTGACTGAAAACCTAGGAAGGAAAATAGACAGTAGACACAAACCTACAAGTGATCAGATATTTAGGTTAGCAGATAAGGAATTTCTAATAACTACATGTTCAAAGAATAGAGGAAAAAGTGGAGAAAATATATGAAAAAAAGAATTTAATCCAATCTTTGGAATCTATGAAGAATCAAATGGAAAGTTGGCCTGTGACTGGCAATAACAAATAGAATGCAGCGGAAGTGAAGTTGTGCCAGATCTGGGCATATTCTTTAAGAGGACTGGCAATTTCCACTCCCTTTCTCTTAGAACACTCGCTTTGGGGAACCTTGTAAGAAGTCTGGCTCCCCTGCTGAAGGTACCATGTGGCGAGGAAAGGCCTTGAACTTTTATGTACAGAAAGAGAGGGCCAGACATCTCAGAGACACAGTTGAGCCCCTGGATGTGTCCAGCTGCCATATGACTACAACTGCATATTAGACCCTGAGTAAAACCAGCAGAAGAATTGCCCAGTGAAACCCACAGAACAGTGAGAGACAATAGATTGATGTTTTAGGTATTGTATTTTGGGGTGGTTTGTCAGGTGACAATTCGTAATAGAAACACTGTCTTTCATAACTGCTCCATATCCTACACTAAGAGGTAGGGTAATGGAGATCTGATATCTGACCCTTCCTCAGTAGACAAGGCCAGTTTTCCTTGCTGGAAACCTGTTCAACTCTTCATGAAAAATGCTTTGCTCCTGGATCATCCACACTTCTGTATGAGCCAAGTCTCAGTACAGTATTTTCCCAGAAAGTAATATTCCAAGTGTCCTCTTGAGTTGTGCAAGAAAGACTTCAGTCCCAGATGTTGGCATCGCTAGCATCAATAGGCAGGTGAGGAAGCTCTCCGAATGATTTCTAATCAATTGCCCAAATAGGTGGTCTCTTCCTTCCGCTTGTTTGCTTGTCCAGAGGCTGATAATTACTCAATGGTATTACCTTTCTAGGGAACCATATCCACCCACCACCACTGCATACCCTTACAAGTCCTGGTTTCACTCAAAAATTCTCCCATATGAATACATGATATCATCCTGAGGTTTGCATCAGATTGAGTTCAGAGGCATAATTCTGCTGCCTATTTAGAAGACATTGCTGCAGGCTTTATTTGCTTGTTTTCATTTCCCTAAGAATTCCACTTTAATGGGTTCTATGAAAACAATTTGCTGCTGTAATAATTTCAAAGTATCTTTTGGAGGCAGCTGATAGACATATCATCCAAGAAGACCACTTGTATAGTTCCTTGAATTGTTTTATGTGGAGTGCACATCTTTATTTTATAAATATAGCCAACTCGATTAACTAGGCTATTAAAGGACTAGTATATAAATACTCTAAAACATTGGAGAAAAAGATCATTTATATCTGTTTTGGGACTGTAGTATAGATTTTTTTCCAGCAGCAGCAGGTGTTCCTAATTATGATTTTGCTTAGGCTAATACTAGAATGAACTCACACACTCTGAGCATATATAGACTAAAAACATGTTGGTAACTGAGCAGGGAGAGCTGACCCAAGACTCTTTTTTTTTTTTTTTAAACATTTTAAAAGTGCCTTTAATGTTCAAGGTTTTGTGAAAGACACAAAGTTCAATATGATATGGACTCTCCTTCAGAGGGTCTCATAAGATAGGGAAGTATGTTAGTGTGCTAGGGCTGCCATAACAAAATCCCACAGACTGGGTAGCTTAAACAACAGAAAACGTATTTTCTGACGGTTCTGTAGGCTAGAAGTCTAAGATCAAGGTGTTAGCAGGCTTAGTTTCTTCTGAGACCGCTCTCCTTGCCTTGTCGATGGTGGCCTTCTTCCTGTGTCCTTACGTGGTCTTTCTCTTTGTGTGTCCAAATTTTCTCTTCTTATAAGGATGGCAGTCAGATGGGATTAGGACCCACCCTAATGACCTCATTTTAACTTAATCATCCTTTTTTTTTATTTTTATTTTTTTTTACTTTTTTGGGGGTACACCAGGTTCAATCATCTGTTTTTATACACATATCCCCGTATTCCCTCCCTTCCTTGACTCCCCCACCTTGAGTACCCCCCCCTCCCTGCCCCAGTCCTCTAAGGCATCTTCCATCCTCGAGTTGGACTCCCTTTGTTATACAACAACTTCCCACTGACTATTTTACAGTTGGTAGTATATATATGTCTGTGCTGCTCTCTCGCTTCGTCTCAGTTTCCCCTTCACCCCCCGCCCCCTCCCATACCTTGAGTTCTCCAGTCCATTCTCTGTATCTGCATCCTTATTCTTGTCACTGAGTTCATCAGTACCATTTTTAGATTCCGTATATGAGTTAGCATACAATATTTGTCCTTCTCTTTCTGACTTACTTCACTCTGTATGACAGATTGTAGTTCTATCCACCTCATTACATATAGCTCCATCTCATCACTTTTTATAGCTGAGTAATATTCCATTGTGTATATATGCCACATCTTCTGTATCCATTCATTTGTTGATGGGCATTTAGGTTGCTTCCATGTCCTGGCTATTGTAAATAGTGCTGCAATAAACATTATGGTACAAGTTTCTTTTGGGATTATGGTTTTCTTTGGGTATATGCCCAGGAGTGGGATTACTGAATCATATGGTAGTTCTATTTGTAGTTTTTTAAGGCACCTCCAAATTGTTTTCCATAGTGGCTGTACCACCTTACATTCCCACCAACAGTGCAGGAGAGTTCCCTTTTCTCCACACCCTCTCCAACATTTGTGGTTTCCAGACGTTGTGATGATGGCCATTCTGACTGGTGTGAGGTGATACCTCATTGTGGCTTTGACTTGCATTTCTCTGATGATTAGTGATGTTGAGCATCTTTTCATGTGTTTGTTGGCCATCTGTATGTCTTCTTTGGAGAAATGTCTATTTAGGTCTTCTGCCCATTTGTGGATTGGGTTATTTGCTTTTTTGGTATGAAGCTGCATGAGCTGCTTGTATATTTTGGAGGTTAATCCTTTGTCCATTGTTTCATAGGCAATTATTTTTTCCCATTCTGAGGGTTGCCTTTTAGTCTTGTTTATGGTTTCTTTTGCTGTGCAAAAGCTTTTAAGTTTCATGAGGTCCCATTTGTTTATTCTTGATTTTATTTCCATGATTCTAGGAGGTGGGTCAAAAAGGATCTTGCTTTGATGGATGTCATAGAGTGTTCTGCCTATGTTTTCCTCTAGGAGTTTTATAGTGTCTGGCCTTACATGGAGGTCTTTAATCCATTTGGAGTTTATTTTTGTGTATGGTGTTAGGAAGTGTTCTAATGTCATTCTTTGACATGTTGCTGTCCAATTTTCCCAGCACCACTTATTGAAGAGGCTGTCTTTTTTCCATTGTATACTCGTGCCTCCTTTGTCAAAGATAAGGTGCCCATATGTGTTTGGGCTTACTTCTGAGTTCTCTATTCTATTCCATTGATCTTCCTTTCTATTTTTGTGCCAGTACCATACTGTCTTGATCACTATGGCCTTGTAGTATAGTTTGAAGTCCGGAAGCCTGATTCCACCAACTCCATTTTTCCTTCTCAAGATTGCTTTGGCTGTTCGGGGTCTTTTGTGTTTCCATACAAATCATAAGATTTCTTGCTCTAGTTCTGTGAAAAATGCCATTGATCGGGATTGCATTGAATCTGTAAATTGCTTTGGGTAGTACAGTCATTTTCACGATGTTGATTCTTCCAATCCAGGAACATGGTATGTCCCTCCATCTGTTTGTGTCGTCTTTGATTTCTTTCAGCAATGTCTTAAAGTTTTCTGCATACAGATCTTTTGCCTCCTTTGGCAGGTTTATTCCTAGGTATTTTATTCTTTTGGTTGCAATGGTGAATGGGAGAGTTTCCTTAATTTCTCTTTCTGCTCTTCCGTTGTTAGTGTATAGGAATGCAAGAGATTTCTGTGCATTCATTTCGTATCCTGCTACTTTACTAAACTCATCAATTAGTGCTAGCAGTTTTCTGGTAGAGTCTTTAGGGTTTTCTATATATAATATCATGTCATCTGCAAAGAGTGACAATTTTCCTTCTTCTTTTCCAATTTGGATTCCTTTTATTTCTTTTTCTTCTCTGATTGCTGTGGCTAACACTTCCAAAACTATGTTGAATAATAGTGGTGAGAGTGGACACCCTTGTCTTGTTCCTGTTCTTAGAGGGAATTCTTCCAGTTTTTCCCCATTGAGAACGATGTTGGCTTTTGGTTTTTCATATATGGCTTTTATTATGTTGAGGTGATTTCCTTCTATGCCCATTTTCTGGAGAGCTTTTATCATAAATGGATGTTGAACTTTGTCAAAAGCTTTTTCTGCATCTATTGAAATGATCATATGGTTTTTATCCTTCAAGTTGTTGATATGATGTATCACGTTGATTGATTTGCGTATATTGAAGAATCCTTGCATCCCAGGGATAAACCCCACTTGATCATGGTGTATGATTTTTTTAATGTGCTGTTGGAGTCTGTTAGCTAGTATTTTGTTGAGGATTTTTGCATCTCTATTCATCAGTGATATTGGTCTGTAGTTTTCTTTTTTTGTGACATCTTTGCCTGGTTTTGGTATCAGGGTGATGGTGGCCTCGTAGAATGAGTTTGGGAGTGCTCTGCCTTCTGCAATATTTTGCAAGAGTTTGAGAAGGATAGGTGTTAACTCTTCTCGAAATGTTTGATAGAATTCGCCTGTGAACCCATCTGGTCCTGGGCTTTTGTGTGTTGGGAGATTTTTAATCATTGCCTCAATTTCCGTACTTGTGATTGGTCTGTTCATGGTTTCTATTTCTTCCTGGTTCAGTCTTGGAAGATTGTATTTTTCTAAGAATGTATCCATTTCTTCCAGGATATCCAATTGATTGGCATATAGTTGCTTGTAGTAGTCTCTCATGATGTTTTGTATTTCTGCTGTGTCCGTTGTGACTTCTTTTTCATTTCTAATTCTGTTGATTTGCATCTTCTCCCTTTTTTTCTTGATGAGTCTGGCTAATGGTTTATCAATTTTGTTAATCTTCTCAAAGAACCAGCTTTTAGTTTTATTTATTTTTGCTATGGTTTCCTTCCTTTCTTTTTCATTTATTTCTGCTCTGATCTTTATGATTTCTTTCCTTCTGCTCACTTTGGGGTTTCTTTGTTCTTCTTTCTCTAGTTGTTTTAGGTGTAAGGTTAGGTTGCTTATTCGATCATTTTCTTGTTTCTTAAGGTAGGACTGTGTTGCTATAAACTTCCCTCTTAGAACTGCTTTTGCTGCGTCCCATAGGTTTTGGGTTGTTGTGTTTTCGTTGTCATTTGTTTCTAGATATTTTCTGATTTCCTCTTTGATTTCTGTAGTGATTCCTTGGTTGTTTAGGAGTGAATTGTTTAGCCTCCATGTGTTTGTATTTTTTGCAGTTTTTTTCCTGTAATAGATATCTAGTCTCATGGCATTGTGGTCTGAGAAGATGCTTGATGTGATTTCAATTTTCTTGAATTTGCTGAGATTTGATTTGTGACCCAAGATGTGATCTATCCTGGAAAATGTTCCATGTGCGCTTGAGAAGAAAGTGTAGTCTGTCGTTTTTGGATGGAATGTCCTATAAATATCCATTAAGTTGAGATGGTCTAATGTGTCATTTAAAGCTTGAGTGTCTTTATTTATTTTCTGTTTGGATGATCTGTCCATTGATGTAAGTGGGGTGTTCAAGTCTCCCAGTATTATTGTGTTACTATCGATGTCCCCTTTTATAGCTGTTAGCATTTGCCTTATGTATTGAGGTGCTCCTATATTGGAGGCATAGATATTTACCATTGTGATATGTTCTTCTTGAATGGATCCCTTGATCATTATGTAGTGTCCTTCCTTGTCTCTTTTAATCGTCTTTACTTTCAAGTCTAATTTGTCTGATATGAGTATTGCTACTCCAGCTTTCTTTTGGCTTCCATTTGCATGGAATATCTTTTTCCATCCCTTTACTTTCAGTCTATATGTATCCCTTGGTCTGAAGTGGGTTTCTTGTAGGCAGCATATAGAAGGGTCTTGTTTTTGTATCCATTCAGCCAGTCTGTGTCTTTTGGTTGGAGCATTTAATCCATTTACATTTAAAGTGATTATTGACATGTGTGTTCCAATTACCATTTTCTTAATTGTTTTGGGTTTGTATTTGTAGGTGTTTTCCTTTTCTTGTGTTTCCTACTTAGAGAAGTTCCTTTAGCACTTGTTGTAAGGTTGGTTTGGTGGTGCTGAATTCTCTTAACTTTTGCTTGTCTGGAAAGCTTTTGATTTCTCCCTCAAATCTGAATGAGATTCTTGCTGGGTAGAGTATTCTTGGCTGTAGGTTTCTCTCTTTCAGGACTTTCAGTATATCCTGCCATTCCCTTCTGGCCTGCAAAGTTTCTGTAGAAAGGTCAGCTGTTATCCTTATGGGTTTTCCCTTATATGTTGTTTGTTGCTTTTCTCTTGCTGCTTTTAATATTTTTTCTTTGTGTTTAATTGTCATTAGTTTGATTAATATGTGTCTTGTTGTATTTCTCCTTGGGTTTATTCTGTATGGGACTCTCTGTGCTTCTTGGACTTGGTGAATTATTTCCTTTCCCATGTTGGGGAAGTTTTCCACTAGAACCTCTTCAAATATTTTCTCAGACCCTTTCTTGTTTTATTCTTCTTCTGGGATGCCTATAATTCGAATGTTGGTACGTTTAAGGTTATCACTGAGGTCTCTGAGACTGTCTTCTAATCTTTTTATTCTTTTTTCTTTTTCCTGCTCTGTGGCAGTTATTTCCCCCATTCTATCTTCCAACTCACTTATTCATTCTTCTGCCTCAGTCATTCTGCTTGTTATAGCATCTAGAGTATTTTTAATTTCAGTTATTTTGTTATCCATTGCTGTTTGTTTTTCTGAGTTCTTATGAACTGTTTCTTGTACTTTCTCTATTTTGTTATCGAGATTTTGTATCATTTTTACTATCATTACTCTGAATTCTTTTTCAGGCATTTTTCCTATTTCCTCCTCATTTATTTGGTCTTGTGGGTTTTTTTCCTGCTCCTTTGCCTGCATGGTGTTTCTTTGTTTCCTCATGGTTGTGAAAACTTTTGGGCTTGCTTGTCCTGGCGATAGAGGTGTTTATAGAAGACTGTCCAAGCCTCAGACTAATGTCCAAGTATTGGATTAAACGAATCTTAAGTCTAGGAAACACATACATGTATAAGACACACAATTACTGAATCCGTTAGGACATAAGGCTCTAGAAAGACCTGACAGAACCCCAGTGTGCTATCAGATATTGAAAGAGAAACCCAGCAGAAATTGACAACTGAAACAGAACAAATCAGAGACAAAAGCAAAAGCAAACAAACAACAAATAACACCCTACACATACAAACATCAATCCAGGGAGATTTTGTAAGCTAGGATCAAATATAGAAAAGAGCCAGAGTACCACCAGAGAGAATGGAGATTCTCAGAATGTAATTAGACAACTGTACTAAAAACTAAGATAAAGACAAAAGCCTAATATTAAATACCAAGGCGGTGCGTCATCTGGAGAATAGAGCAAGGAGTCTGAGCAGATTGATAGTGTTGCTTATAAGTATGTTAAGATAAAATAAACTTAAAAAGGCTGGAAGAAAGGGGAACAGAAGAGTGTAATGTGGTTGGAAAAATGCAAATAAAAAGAAAGGAATAGAAATGTATAAAAGATAGGGATGAAAGGAAAGTATGAGAGATATTTTGTCCGTACTACCAAAAACTTAGCTAGATATAGAAGTATATAAAAAGGCAAAAAAAAAAAAAAGAATAAAAAATATCATTAAAATTTATGTTATAAAACTTGTAGATCCCTTAGGGCTAAGATCGTATTTAATAAATCAAAAAAAAAAAAAAAAAAAGAGAGAGAGAGAAAGAAAAAAAAAAATCCAGAACTGATCCCAGAATGGACCAGTTCAATAGGTATTGATACTCCTATTTCTGTTTCCTTAGCGTCTCAGCTGTAAGTGTCCTTCTCCTTGCCTTGGGTTTTTTTTGCGTTATTCTGTGACCAGCAGAGGTTCCTTTATTGTTCGTCTGTAAGCGTGGGTGTGTGGGGAGGGAGAGGGTACAATAGTGGCTCCTTCCCCTGGGAGTGAGTGAGCAGTGGCGCACTGTTGTTTCAGTCAGGCTTGGAGGTGCCTGTTGCAGAGGGCACTGGTGGCTCAGGCGTAAACAGAAAGTCTTAGAGTTGGGCCTCTCTCGGGGTTTTTTTCTTTTTGATGCTGTTTTTTTTTTTTTTTTTTTTTTCTCTCGGCAGCCTCCGTGCTGCTGGCGTTGCAAGGGGTTTTAATCTATCCCCACCCGAGTGCTTGAGGGTGCTTGTTATCCCTGAGCGCCTTAGGTGGCCCGCAGGGTGTCTCTCCACTGCCTGCTACAGAGGCCCCGAAAGAGAGAGAGAGGCTATGCTCGTGGCTCCTCCCCCCCGCCCGTGAGCCTGCAGCCTCCAGCCGCCACGGGCAGCTCTCAGGGGCAGGCCCTCCTCGCTGCGGACCTCTTCCCTCCTGTCCTCTCGGTCCATCACCCTACCGGCAACAATGTTTCTCACCCTGACCCAGCTCTCCGGTTCCCACGCTCCCGCTCCTGGACTCTCCGTTCAGCCGCGGATCGATGTCTCGGTCCGGGAATGCTGAGCTGCGCTGCGGACCCTCTGTATGTTTCTCACTCCCTCCCGTCTGCCACAGCTCCGCTGCTTCACCCTCTTTGAGCCCTCGTAGATGCCTCCCTACCGGCTATGTCAGGCTCCCCGCAGCCCTTTCTGGTGTCCGAGGCCGTCTGCTGGTGTTCAGCTGGTTCTCTGTGGGAATGACTGCGTCCTTCCGTGCATTCCCAATGCATCTGTGGAGAGGGATGCACTCCACGTCTCTCTACTTCGCCGCCATCTTTTCTCTCCTTGACCCAAGACTCTTAAGAAGCTGGTTGATGTACAATTTGCCTACAAAATCTTGAATCCTCTGGAATGGATCTATCAGATTTCCCATATGAACTGAGAGCTGGTCTTCATTTTGACAAGCTGCATACCAATTCCAAAGATGCCATCATTTCTCACATCCTCAAAACCTCTCTTCATGATTTACCTCCAAAATCTGTCCTCCTTTTCTTCCCCAGCAGTCACAAGAGAATCTGGACTGCTGTATTTACTCATCCATTGTAATGTCTGTCCCTGATGGACTTTGGGGGCCAGTTAGGAGGCTTGATAGGCAGGCAGGGAAGGATGCACTGAGATCAGCCATGAGCCTGCATGTCTTCAGCCACCCTCTTTATCCTGATTACTCCTAAATTCCTATACCTGGCTCAGACCTCTCTCCTGAAATCTAGTGGTGTGTGGATATGCCTATTTATCTCCCCTGAGTGTCCCACAGGACCTTCACCTGAACTTCTCTTCCTCACTCCCTTCCAAATCTATTCTTATGTTCTTTACATCAGTGGCTGGTACCACTATCCATCTAGTCCTCCAACTAAGAACTTAGGAATCCTCCTTGTCTTTTCCTCGTGTCTGTCCTTCCCCACCTACTCCAGTTCTTGCTGATTTATCCCCTGATTATCACTTTTGTCTGCCTCTCTCCACGCTCTTTCCCCCTCAGACCAAGCCTCTATCACCTCTTGTCTGTTCTACACAAACATTCCTGTAACTGGCTTCCTTGCATCGGATCTTGCTCCCCAGCCCCATCCATCTTCCACATAGGAAAGACACAGAAGCATTGTTCTAATATACATAACTCATAAAGTAATTCAGTGGCTTCCCATAGCCATCAGGATGAAGTTCAGAATCCTTGCCTTGCCTACAAAGGCCCTGCACAGGTGTGACCCCTGCCAACCTTTCTAGCTTTATGTCATGTCTCTTTTCCCTTTGGTCTCTCCACTTCATCCATGCTCTATTTTTCTCAATCTCAGGACATGCCAAGCTCTCTCGTCTCTAGACCTCTTTCAGGGTCTTTCTCTATGTCTGAGGTACACTTTCACTTTCTTCCTCATCTGGCTAAGTCTTCCTGCTTCTTCAGATCTGGATCCAAATGTCACCGACTTGGGCCAATTTTCTCTGATGCTCTAAATTTTTAAATCTTCCTGTTGTATGCCCTCATAGCACCCTGGACATTTCCTTTGTAGCCCTCCTCAGACTGTGAGGGCCACAAGGCAATAGTACATGTATGTTTGTGTTCCCAGCTCAAGTTGTTAGCACAGTGGTTGGAACAGAATAGGAGCTCAGTAAATATACACTGAATGGCTGACAAAGCAATAGCCCCTTAACTGGTCTCCCTTCCTCCAGAGTCTTCCCTTCCAACCTGTCCTTTCCACTGTCCACAGGGTGATCTCCTAAGCTTAGGATCTCCATTCAAGTCACATTTGAGCTAAAAAAAAAATCAGTTCTCCTCCTCTCCTACAGAATGAAGTCCAAATGCTTTTTTATAATGTAACATCAAGATCTGTGATCTGGTTCTAAACCACTTGATCAACCATATTTGTCTTAGTCTCTGCTTAGAAGAATAATCTACACTGCAATCAAAAGGAACTGTGCAATTTTCACTGCCCTTGCCTTGGTCTTTCTAACCTCCTGCTTTCGCTTTTGGTAATACATCCACCTGGCAAGCCCACACCATGTCCTGCCTGTTAAGTCCCATCTCTCCTTCATGAGCCTACTTAGAAGCCTTCTCTGAAGCTTTGGCAGTTCTTCCTCCCAGGTGGAAATGACCACTTTTTCCTCTGAACATCTCCAGCCCTTTTTACCTCCCTTGTGGCATTCATCCCATTATGTGCACACAAGGTGCATTCTCCACTAGGCTGGGAACTACAGGAGAGAAGGCTCTGGCCATTTCTGTGTGGCTGACTGGACCCAGGCAGCAGGAGAAGTGCAGGGCCTGTTTGCAGGCCTACTGCTTGCTTCATAACCTTGTACTCTAAGTATGGTACACAGACGAGCTGTCTCAGTGTCATCTGGGGGCTCGTTAATCATTCACGGTCTTAGGCTTCCCAGACTTTTCAAATCAGAATCTGCATTTTAACAAGATCCTCAGGTGATCTGCATGTGCATTAAAGTTTAAGAAGTAGTGCGCTGTTTTATTACACAAGGGAACATGCCTCCTCCAGAAAAGACAAACACCACGTCTTGTAATTCATTGCTCTCAGACCTGGGACCAATTTACAGATCAGCTGCACAGTGTGTGTTGCTCTGTTTCTGCATTACCAGAAGAGCCAATTTCATCAGGCTCTTAGTTTAGGACCCTCCCCTTCTCCAACGACGTGGGAGGAAGCCTATTTTAGGCAAGGGAAACCTTTTCTCCTATCAGAGGGCTGTGGATGCAGAGCTGGCCCCAATCAGAGAGGGAAGCTGTGATTTTTCACAGCTTGTCTTAATCAATGCAGTCTCTGGCCAAGCTGTGCATCAGGCCTGGTGTCCTCTGTTAACCATCAGTAAAAGGAACGCCACAGAGTGATGTCAAGTGAGCTTTGGGGCTAACCACTCCTAGAAACATCTGGAGCTGGCAGCGGGTTGTGCCTATGAATACGGATGAGGGGAATGATTGAATAATCTGAGTTAATCATAGTTTTCAGCGTCTTGTACCAAACGTATTTGGGTTTTGATCTAACGAGGCAAACAACTAAGCAATACTTGAGCTTCTTAGGTTTTAGAAGAGAGGTCAACTCCATCAAAAGAACTTTCTTTGCTGAACTTTCTTTCTCCCCAGATGATTTGAACAAGAACACCCTTGTCTTCTTCTGTAGTCCTTACTTAATTATCAGCATAGCTCCAGTGTTGTACTCAGCGCCCACGTTGTCTGCAGATGCTGACGGGTCGTGTGGAGCAATATTGTCTCACTTCTTTGCAGCTCACTGCAGAGCAGCCTGATCACTGGAAGGGCCCTCAAGTCCAGGCAAAGTAGCTCCAACTGGGAAGTGGCAAAACCTGCCGTTTTTGCCTTGGGCGTGTATTTGCCGATGAATTCCTGCCAAGAAAACCTCCTCTCTCTTTTGAGCTGTTTGGCTTCTAATCAGAGCCACACCCAGACTGAGCTGGGAGTGGTTTCAGACTAGCTTCTGTCTGTCACTAGGAAAGAAAGACAAAAATGTCCTTCTGCCATGGAGTTGACAGAAAAAGCAAGGCTTGTTAGCAACCATGCTATCACAGGCCCTTGACCATGTGCATTTAATCAGCAGTGTCTATTGTCACATAGGGCTTTGCCAGGCAAAGAAACAACTGGTTTGAATGAGAAACTGGAAGATGACAAACAGGCCACTGATGGAAGCTGGTCTTCTCCTGAGAAAGCTGCCCCTGGACAAAATCAGGAAATAGACACATTATACATTTTCTCTTCACCTATTTTCCTTTGCTAGGTTGATCAGTCAAGGTTCTCCAGGGAAACAGAACCAATATGAATATATATATAAATATTCCTATTGGTATGTGTGTGTATATATATATATCTTTTTGAGAGAGAAAGACAGGGGAGAGAGACAACAAATTGAGATTTTAAGGAGTTGGCTCACATGCTTGTGGAGACTGGCAAGTTCAAAATTCTTAGGGCAGGCCAGCTGGCTGGAAACTCAGGCAGGATTTCTATGTTGCAGACTTGAGACAGATTTTCTTTTTCTCCAGTACACTAAGGCAGTTCTGGCATTTCAACTTCATTTAGTATAGGCCATCTTTTGGCCCATGTTTTATCTAAACAAACTGCTAGAGTGGGCTAGCGCCAGCTGTCCTTTATGATTATTCAAGGTTATTGGTCTGGTCCACAGAGGAAATATGGTGGGTTTCCCTGTAGGCCTGGGAAGCCAGGAAAGGTAGATAGGGACATTTGTCTGATGCCCCCAGTATGCATAGCAGGAATCTCTGGGACAGTGTCAAGAGAGCCAAACTCACAGGTTGTCACATCTCTCAGGTCCATGGTAGGCAGTGACTCAAGAGCTGTTCTAAGGCCATCCTTTGCCTTTTAAGTCACAATAGTTTGGCCCTGCCTGTTCTGTACTGCCCAGCCCTGCTAAGCTGGCCAGCTCTTCTGAATTTTGAAAGAGTATTCACTAGTCTCTTTTGGCTCTAACTGCTCTAGGGAGCCCAAGAGAAGATCTGATTGTGCCTGGCTGTTCCCAGGAGAAAATCTTTGTGACCTTGGGTTGGGTAGAGTTCTTAGATATAATACCCAAAGCACCATCTACTAAATTAAAAAGTGATAAATTGGTCTTCATCCAAATAAAAATGTTTATGCTTCAAGAAAGGATGCCATCAAGAATGTGAAAGAAGACAACCCACAAAGTAGGAGGTAATTTTTGGAAATCATATGTCTTATAAAGGTTTGTATCCATAATAAAGAACTCTTACAATTCAACAATAAAAAGAAAACCCAGTGAGAATTTGAGGAAGGATCTGAATAGACAGTTCTCCCAAAAAAGGATATAAAATGGCTAATAAGTACATGAAAATATGCTCAACATCATTAGTCATAAGGGAAATGCAAATCAAAATGACAAGATACCATGTCATACTCACTAGGATGGCTATAATCAAAAAGAGGTAATATGTGTTGGCAAGGATGTGGAGAAATTGGGACCCTCCTACATTGCTGGTGGAAATGCAAAATGATGTAGTCACTTTGGAAGACAGTCTGGCAGCTCCTTAAAGATTAAACACAGAGTTACCACATCACTCAGAAATCCCACCTGTAGGTATATACCCAAAAGAAATGAATACATATATCCATACAAAAACTTATACAAAAAGTTTCACAGCAGCATTATTCATAAGAGCCAAAAAGTGTAAACAACCCAAATATCCATCAATCAATGCATGGATAAATAAAATGTGGTACATTCATACAATGGAATGTTATTTGCCATGAAAAGGAATGAAGTACATATACATGCTACAACATAGATGAACCTTGAAAACTGGCTAACTGAAAGAAGCCAGTCACAAACTGCCACATACTGTACGATTCCATTTATATGAATTATCCAGAATAGACAAATTTACAGATGTGAAATGTAGATTAATAGTTGCAAGTGGCTGGAGAGTAGAGGGAATGGGGAATGACTCCTCATTTGTATGAGGTTTCTTTTGGGGGTGATGAAAATATTCTGGAATTAGATAGTGATGGTGATGGTTGCACAACTTTGTGAATATACTCAAAACTATGTATTGTATACTTAAAGGATGTGAATGTATGGTACGTGAATTATATTTCAATAAAGCTATTGCCAAAGAACAAAAAGATGCATAGCTCTCTGTTGCTCTTAGCATTAAGTCCAAGTTTTATTGCCTGGAACATTAGAGCCTTCACTCCTACGTACATGTCCAATCCCTGGCATGCACTGTGACACACCTAGCCACACTAGATTGCTTTTTCTGCATTCTCCCAATAGGCTGCGCATGACTACACAACTGTGCCTTTGCTCCTATTGTTCCCTGTAATTTCTCCTCTGCTTTGTGTATTTCATGAATGGCTACTTATTTTTCAGAAAGCAGCTCAAGACTCTTCTTTCTTCCTGATCGCCACTCTCCCAGGCCAAGAAAGATTACTCTTCCCTTCTCTCTGCCACAACTGTCCACAGCACACACCTCTATCATTGCACTTATTATATTGTATGGCAGTTGTCTAGTTTACCTATTTGTCTTAACTAGGTGATGAGTTCATTGTGAACAGGAGCCATGTCAGATTTACCTCTTTATACCCAGTACCTAGCAGAGGGCCTGATACACAGTAGGCTCTAGGTACATATTTGTTGGTTGAATGAATGAATTTAAGTAGACTATCAGTTACTCATATCCTGTTGTCACTCCAATTTGTCTGAGTGATATCCAGTGACTTGTGAGCTGGCAACAAGGTCTGAACACATGGAAGAGGAGGGAAGACATATCTGGGGAGCATGGAGAAGGCAAGCCTGGCCAGAACACTGCAGTGCAGAACCCTGGGCAACCAGAAGAGCAACAAAGACGTGGCTGGGAGAGAGGATGTGGGGAGGTCACTAAGGCTGAAAGAAGTGGATAGAAAGGGGAGAGAACATTAGCACCCAGGCCTCCTCTTAATCCCACTTGCCTGAAATCATTGACTCACTGAGTGGGGAGCTCCTCAAAGGTAGGGATCAAGCCTGATTCCCTTCTGAAGCCCCATGCCTAGCACAGAGTGGCATCAAATAGCTGTTTGATGAATAGAGGATCTTTGGTTGCCTCTCAAGGTCATAGCAAGTTTTCTTCTAGAAGTTTTAGAGTTTTAGCTCATACGTTTAGGTCTGTAATCCATTTTCAGTTAACTGTTGTATATGATGTACAGGAGGAATCTGAATTCCTCTTTTTGCATGTAGATATCCAATTGTCTCAGACAATTTATTGAAAAGACTATCCTTTTCCAATTGACTTGCATTGCCATGTTTGTCAAAAATTAATCAACCATAAATGGACTCTCAATTCTCTCCCACTGATTTTTTTTTGCCTATCCTTGTCCTAATACTGAACTTAATTGATTATTGTGGCATTATTCTAAGTTCTGAAACCAGGTAGTTCATTTTCAAAATTGTTTTGGCCATTCTAGATCCTTTGTATTTCTCTACAAATTTTGGGATCAGCTTGTCAATTTCTACCCAAAGCCTGCTGTGATTTTGATAGGGCTTGCATTGACACTAAACATCAATTTGGGGAGAATTGCCATCCTGACAATATTGAGACTTCTAAACCCAGCACTGTGGATTCTGTCTGCATTTATTAAGATCTTTATTGTTCTCTCACTGTAATGAGACCTATGAGTTATTTAGAAGTGTGTCATTTAATTTTCTAGTATTTGGAAGCTTACCAGATTTCTCTCTGTTGTCAATTTCTCACTTAATTCCATTTTGTTTATTAAACATACTTTTGTATACTTGCCATCCTTTTAAATTTACTGAAGCTTGCTTTATGGTCTATAATATTGTCTATATGGGAGAATGTTCCTATATGCTCAAAAAATATGTGTTCTTTGGTTGTTGGGTGGAAATTAGGTTGAGTTATTTGATAATTTGTTCATTTTTTCTACATCCTTGATGATTCTCTGCCTTGTTGTTCTGTCATTACTGAGAATGAGGTATTGAGATTTAAAACTATTATTGATGAATTGTCTATTTCTATTTTCAATTTTGTCAGTTTTCGATTCATGTATTTGGATGCTTTGTTATATAGTATCCAGTTTATAATTGTTATAATTCCTGATTTAATTTATCCTTTTATCATTATAAAATGTCCTTAATTATCGATAATAATATATCCTGTTTTAAAATCTATTTTGTATGATATTAACATAGCCACTTCAGTTCTATTATGTTTGCTGTTTGCATGGTAAATCTTTTCTCATCATTTTACTTTAAAATTATTTATGTATTTGAACCTAAGTTGTATTTATTTTAGAAAAAAACATAGTTGGGTCTTGCTCTTGTATCCAGTCTGACAATATCTGCTTTTTGAGTGGGGTGTTTAAATCATTTACATTTAATGTAATTATTAATGTGGTTAGATTTGCATTTACCATTTTGCTATTTGTTTTATATATGTCTTTTTAAAAAATTAACCTTTGTGTTCTTACCAAACTGCCTTCCTTCATGTTAAATACATAATTTTGAATGTACCATTTTAATTCCTCCAGGTTTTTTAATCCTGTATTTTAACTGAATTTCTTTATGATTTCTCTGGGTATTACAAGTACATTGTTTTAACTTATCACAGTCTACTTCAGATTACTATTAACTTAATTCTAGTGGAATATAGAAACTTCACTCCAACATAGCTTCATTTTCTTCCCCTCTTCTTTGTTATTTTATTGTCACATATATTGTACCTCTTTATGTGTTTCAAACCTAACAGTATAGTATTTTAATTATTGCTTTATAAAATCTTATGACTTTTAAAGAAGTTAAGGGACAAAACAAAATCTATAAGGTCTTTTACGCTAACCTGCCATTTCTGGTGCTCATTATTTCTCCCTGTGGATTCAGACTCACTGTTTGAAGTAATTTCTTTTCGACCCAAAGTAAATTCTTTACTATTTTATGTAAGGCAGATCTGTTAGCAATGAATATTCTCAGTCCTTCTTTATGTTGAAAGGTCTTTATTTAACCTTCATTTTTAAGGATAGTTTCACTGTATATAGAATCCTTGTTTTTTTTTTAATTGAAATATAGTTGATTTACAATGTTCTGTTAGTTTCTGGTATACAGCAAAGTGATTCAGTTACATATATATATTTTTTTCTTTTTCATATTCTTTTCCATTATGGTTCATTACAGAATATTGAATACAGTTGTCTGTGCTTGTATATGGAATTCTTGACTGACAGATTTTTTTCTTCCTCCAGTGTTTTGAATGTGTCATTCCACTGCCTTTAGCTTCAATTATTTAAGATGAGAAATCAGCCTTTAAGGTTATTGGTGCACTCTTTGGTATGTGACTCTTCATTTTTCTTTCACTGCTTTCAAGATTTTATTTTTCTCTTTCACCAGTTTGACTATGATGTGTCTAGATGTGACTCTCCTGAGTTTATTCCTTTTTTTCTTTGACTTTATTCTATTGATACTTGGGATTCGTTAAGATTTTTAGATGTGCAGAATCAAGTTTTTTTTTAATTTGGGAAGTTTTTAGCCATAATTTCTTCAAATATTCTCTTTCTTTCCCTTCTCTCCTTCTAGTACTCCAATTACACATGTTCTGGTATACTTGATGTTTCCCCACAGTTTTCTGTGTCTCTGTTCATTTTTCTTCAACTGTTTTCTTTCTGTTCTTAAGATTGAATAATTTCTATTATTGAGTCTTCTAGTTGACTGATTCTTTGTTCTGTCATCTCAAATTTCCAGAATTTTCCTTGAAAATCCAGTATTTCCATTTGGTTTTTATCATGACTTATGTCTGCTACTGAGAATTAAGAATCTCTATTTGTTAATTCATTGTTGTCATTCTTTCCTTAATTGTTTAAACATACTTTCCTTTGGTCATTTGAACATATTTATAATAGCTGCTTTATCATCTGCCAAACACAACATCTGGGGACACTCAAAAATTTCTGTTTAGTGCTTCCCCACCCCAAACTTTAGATCACACTTTTTCCTTTTTATATGTCTAATAAGTTTTTCTTGATAACTGGAAATTTTCATTAATAGATTATAGCAACTGTGGATTCTGATGTTTTACCCCTGAATATCATTGTTGTTACTGGGTTTTGTTTGTTTGATTGTTTCTTGGCTTAGTAATTTTCCTGGGCTAAATCTATGAAATCTGTCTCCTCTACCCATTTGCAGTTGCTAATGTCTGTTTTTTAAACTTAATTTTTTTTATTGTTAAATCTGGCTTTCTAAGGGTCTCCCCGTGTCTCCATAAGTTAGTGGTCATCAGTGGACCAAGATGTGCTCTGCCATCTCAAGCAGTACCCAGCTGATGACCCTGTGTGCAGGTAAAGGAGCACATTAAATCTTTAGGCTGTTTTCAAGTCTGCCTTTACTTTTTCTTTCAGTTAGATCTTTATAGATCTCTTCTACACATTGTGTAGCTTCAGGTTCAGCCAGAATTTGTGGTGTGGACTCTCTCAGGTTACTGATGCACATGTGTGCCACCACAGTCAGGAATATACTTGTCCCAAACATGCAAATTCTGACTAGTAGAGATGTAGGCCCTCCCCACACCCTGACTGCTCATGTGCTCTGTGATTGTTACCTGTACTAACAATACTGTTAGGCATAGACATTGCCCAGTACTCTTTTGACCCTGTCTGAGAAGCTGCTGGCCCTCATGGCCTGCTCAATCTTGCAAAACTTCCATGCTGACTGAGCTGGATGGGAAATGGTAGCACCTCCAGGCCAGATACGGATTTTATTGTTCTTACCTGAAATTCAGGATTTTTTCAAACATAAATACTTCTCAGAGTGTTGTGTGACTTTTGTTGATTTCCAAGGCACTAAACTTGTTGTTTTTGTCAATTTTGTTCAGTTGTATAGTGACTTTTGGGGAATATTTGCCTGTCTTCTCATTCAGCCATAAGCATGTGGAAGGGTTTAAAACAAGGAAGTGAGATGCAATGTTTTGCAGGGTTGAAAGATCAACCTAACCAACATATGGAGGCAGGCCTTTGTAGGACAAGTTTGAAAGCAGAGAGAGACCAGTTAAAAGGCTGTTGAAGTAACACAAGTGAAAAATAATAGGACTATGAATGGATTGTTGCCAGTAAGATGAAGAATGGTGAAGGAATTAGACATCAATATCAAATGCTGAAGCCACAGGCCATTTTAGTAGTCCAGTTGAGAGGCTATAAGGCCACAGTTAGGACAGTGTAAGTAGAAATCGAAAGTGAGAAATATTTTAAAGAGATTTTGCTTTGGAGGAGTTGCAAAAACTTGATGCCTGATGAGAGAACTGGAATGTGTTGAGAGGGAGGGAGGGGAGAGTTTGGGTCAGGATTACTGGTAGAATTAAAGCACCAAACACAGAAGGAACAAAAGATGGTGAGAAGGAAGACAGTTTTGGAAAAATTTAGTTTTGAAAAGCCATGAGGACATCCAAACAGAAATGCCCAATAGGCATAGCAGATTTAGATCTGTAGCTCAGAAGAAAGGTAAGACTGCAAATGTAACAGGACAAAAGACCTTTCACATTCATATTTGCATACAGATCTCTCCAGAAATCAAGATATCTTTGGTGTTACTGTTTTCAAAAACAATATTTTGTTCTCCATACAGAATCTCTTTTTAAAAAATATATTTAAAATACATTTTATTACATGTAGAAGATAGGTGGTCACTCCCTCCTTTTCAAAGACAAGACCATGAAGAGAGGTAAAAAGATTCTCCCAAAGTCACAGAGCTGAGTGTCAGAACAAGGATTTGAATGTAGGTGTTCTTATTTATTTCTATTAACCCAGGTTTCTACATCTTTAAATATGAGAGTGGTGATGATATTAAATATGACAAAGCCTTTGAAAGTGTTCTCTTCCATGGATTGTTGTTAGAGAAAAGCTTGGAAAAGGTGAAACAAAAAAATGTTGAAAAATTCTAGCAGGGAGGCAGTGGGTTTCAGTGTTGGGAAGCACACAGATCAAGATTCTTGATTTCAAAGGATTCATACTGACTGTGGCTAAGTGAAGCAGCAAAGAAATTTGTTTGTTGGGCATTGAGTGGCTCCCAGACTTAGCAGGAAGGCTGGGGAGCCTGGTTGGGGCAAGAGACAGGAGCTAGGGAAGCTGAGTGGCCACATTCACAGCCACGGGCACCTCCACAATCTCTTATACTTACCTACATCCCCAAGAAGCGTTTTTGTTGTTGTTTGATATTTTTTTGTTTGTTTTCGTTTTAAGTGAGTTGGCTAGAGAGTGCTCATGGGGGGAGGAACATATAAAGATTAGGTAAAAGAGTGAGAGGGAAGAAAATGAGATCACATGAGAAAGAAAGGATATAAGGCATACCAGAAGCTTCTATCATCAACATCCTAAAATTGGAATGTGAGAACTAGGCCAGAGAATGATTGCATTCATTCTCCCCATCCCTCATTCCTCAATTTCCAATAAAATGTTCCCCTAGTTTCCTGAATATCTGTGTTTTTGTCTTATTTGCTTTGGCCTTTTTTTGGTCTTTCTCTGCCTTTGTCTTTCTTCATTTCTTCATCAAGCTTTCCCTCAGGGGACTTTTTCATTCTTCATCAACTCACTATTTCATCCTTTGACTAGCCCATGTTTCCCCAAAAGACTGGCAGCTCCATCTGAGAATGCCAGGGCCAATTGCCCCCAATATACCTCTGAACTACCACTAGGTGGCAGCATCTGGGAACTTTGTTAACCTGGCCTAGAGTGCCTGACTGCTGAGTGGTGGGGAGTTTCACTTGGTTATTCTGCTTTTACCCTCTTGCAAACAGTTGCTAACAAAAGACCCTATACCTAACAGGATTCCTTTGTCCATCACAGAAGTAAATTCATGTTTGCAAAACACTCAGGGCTGGAAAATCCTGTTCTCTAAGCTGGTGTTTTCTCCCACCTCAATTCTCCCACAAGTTCCTAGCAGCAAACATTACCTAGATGTCCTTTTATTACCTCTTCAGCTGTTGTTTGTTATTTGGTTTGGTTGCAGGCAGATTCATTTCCCCTTCCCTCCCCAGCCTGGTCATCAAGCTGGGTTGATCCTCTTTCCTCACTTTAAGCATGGACTTGTAGAATCAAGTGCTGTCAAAGCCTCAAGGGCTCTTATACTTCCTTGAGTCTAAACCCATTATTTACAGACAAGGCAACTGAGGCCTATAAAGGAGCAGAAACTTGTTCAAGGTCATGTAAAGAATTCAGGGCAGAGTCCTATGAGTCAGAGTCTCTTGGCGTACTTGTAAAAAAATCAACAAAACAAACATAAGATCATTCTGATCCACAATTTGTGCTAGCACAGCTAGATGCCTGGGGAGGGGGCCAGAGGTAACAGATGTAAGACATGACATCTGTCCTCCAGGCACTTAGAATCTAGTAAGGAAGCCAGACTTATATAGAATAAAAAGGAGATAAGGTAGTATAAGAAAAATGCTAATGTGCATAAGTGGCTTAGGGATTCAGAGAGAGCTGTAAGGGGAAACAGGGCCATGGGTGGACATAGAAGGGTGGAGAATTAAGTGAAACTTGGAGATGAGAAATTCAACAACTATAATTATTCAGAGGTCAAGGCTTAGGCTGACATAAGCAGAACATGATGCTCAAAGAGAAGTAAGAGATAAGGCTAGAGTGGTGGGCTGGGGCTAGACTGTTCAGACTTTTAAATGTCTGGCTAATTTCCTACTAATCCTGAACAGGAACTTTCAAAGACTTTGGATCTTCAGATTTTCTATTTTCAGTGGGAACTTTTCACTAAGTTTGATTCCCCAATAAGTAACCTCTTCACTTTGCCCTACTTTCCACCGTTAGTCTCAGCCCCTCAGAGATGAAGTTGAACCAAAAATTAGACTGGTGCTTGTTTCCACTATACCTGTTTCCTAGCGACATAACCAAGGGTAATTTGGACATTCTTTGGCTCTAAACCCTATTTACTTCATTTCCATCCCCTACCCACTCATAGGAGTCTGAGCAACAGGCCTTTGTATCCCACAGCTCCCTTTATCACCCAGGGCCTTCCAGGAGAGTTGGAGAGCTCTTGACAGCTGAGCAACACCTAAAGGAGGTGAGCATGGTTTCACATAAATTCCAAAAGAGGCCTCCAAACAAAAGGGCTCTTTAAAAGCAGCCTGAACATGGGAGCAATCCAAGAGCCCTTTCAGAATGTCAAGAGCACATCAGGGCCCAAGCAGTCTGACCAGCCACATTTCAAAGCAGAACAAGGCTGCTCTCTCTCCTTCTGAACTCGCCCTTAATACCCTCAAATGGTTCTAGGTCTGTTTTCCTACCAAGATACAGTAGATATTCCTGCCTCAGAACCCTCCATCTAGTTTTACTCTTGCCATTTTCTGCCTCTCCTTCCCTCTCCCCTGACTACTTACTTACATCTTGGCTTTTGCTTGGTTCAGATTTTGTTTTGGAGGGGAAGGGAATGTTCTCACTGTTCTAATGTCTTCCTTTTCTAGATGAGGTCAGCAAGGCTCAGAAACATTTTAAGTAGAGTAAAAAAAATCCCTTTTACAATACCAATAAAAACAATAAAATACTTAGGAATAAACTTAACCAAGGAAGTGAAAGAATTATACACTAAAAATTAAAAGACGTTGAGAAAGGAAATTTTAAAAGACACAGATAAATGGAAAGACATCCCATGTTCATTGATTAGATGACTTAATACTGTTAAAATGTCTATACAATCCTAAGTGATTTACAAATTCAATGCAATCCCTATCAAAATCCCAATGACATTTTTTACACAAACAGAAAAAAAAATCCAAAAATTTATATGGGAACACAAAAGACTCTGAATAACTGAAGTGTCTTGAAAACGAAGCTGAGGATACCACATTTCTTGATTTCAAAATATATTAGAAAACTACAGTAATCAAAATTGTATGGTACTGGCACAAAAACAGACATATAGATCAATGGAACAGAATAGAAATAAATCCCCACATTTATGGTCAACTGATCTTTGACAAGGGTGACAAGAACATACAATGAGGAAAGGATAGTCTCTTCAATAAATGGTCTTGGGAAGACTGGATAAACATAGGCAGAAAAATGAAATTAAACCTTTATCTCACACCATATAAAAATCAACTCAAAATAGATTAAAGATTTAAACATAAACCATAAAAATGTAAAACTGGCAGAAAAAAACATAGGGCAAATGCTTCTTGACATTGGTCTTGGCAATGATTTTTTAAATATGACACCAAAAGCAAAAGCAACAAAAGCAAAAATAGACAAGTGGGACTGCATCAAACCTAAAAGCATCTGCACAGCAAAGGAGACAGTCAACAGAGTGAAAAGGCACTGTATGGAATGGGAGAAAATATTTACCAACATATATCTAATAAGTAGTTAATATGCAAAATATATAAGGAACTTCTACAACTCAATAGCAAAAACATGAATAAATAATCCAATTAAAAACGGACAGAAGAATTGAATAGACAGTTCTCTGAAGGAGACATACAAATGGCCAACAGGCATAGGAAAAGACATTCAATGTCACTAATTATCAGGGAAATGCAAATCACGATGACAATGGAATATCACCTCACATCTGTTAAAATGGCTAATATCAAAAAGACAAAAGATAACAAGTGTCAGTGAGGATGTGAAGAAAAGGGAGACCTTGTACACTTTTGGTGTGAACATAAATTGGTACACCTGTATGAGAAACAATATGGAGGTTACTCAAAAAAACTAAAAGCAGAGCTACCATAAGACATAGCAATCTCAATTCTGGGTATATATTCAAAGGAAATGAAATATGTATCTCAAAGAGATATTTGCACCTTCATGTTCACTGCAGCATTATTCACAGTAGCCAATATGTGGAAACAACCTAAATGTCTGTCAATAAAAGAATAAAGAAAATTTGGTATAACTATACTATGGAAAATTATTCAGCCATTTGCAACAACATAGATGAAACTGGAGGGCACTACACTAAGTGAAGTAAGCCAGGCACAGAAAGACTAAAATTGCATGATTTCACTTATATATGGAATCTAAAAGAGCCAAACTTCTAGAAGCAGAAAGTAGAATGATAGTTGTCAGGGGCTAGAAGAAGGTGGAAATGGGGAGATGTTGGTCAAGGAGTATAGTTTCAGTTAGGCAAGATGAATTAGCTCTGGAGATCTAATGTATGACAGTGTGAGTAGAGTTAGTAATATTCTATTGTGTACTTGAAATATACCAAAAAGGTAGATCTTAAGTGTTCTCACCAGGAAAGAAAGGTGGGGGGGGGGGGGGAGGGAAGAAAGGGAAGGAAGGAAGAGGGAAAATGGTAACTATGTTAGGTCATGGATACTTTAGGATGATTGTGGTGATCATTTAACAATGTATACATATATCAAAATGCAAGTTGTACACCTTAAATGTGTACAATTTATATTTGTCAATTATGCCTCAATAAAGTTGAGAAAAAGGGAATTCCAAATAACCTGTATTTCTGTTTACCACTGGCTTTTAAACTTAGAGCCTAGAAGTTCCCTGGTGGTCCAATTTCCCTGCCATGGCCCAGGTTCAGTCCCTGGTTGGGGAACTGAGATCCCGCAAGGTGGGCGGTGTGGCAAATAGAATAGAATAGGATAAAATAAAATAAAATAAAATAGAATAGAATAAGCCTCACAGTCCCCAGGGCTCAATGGAAATGCCTTAGGTTTCACCAAGAGAATGATTCTATCCTCTTCCTCTCCTCCCCCCACATCCAAGCAACCTTACTTTTATCTGTTTTCTGCATTGTAATTCTACATGGAGTTCATTTAAACATGATTGTTCCTGCCCATGAATCAGTTTAGCTCTAAATACCAAAGGGAGAAATATCTAGGCATCAAAATGGAAAGGACATTTCCAAATCAGGGAGAAGAATGACTCCAAGAGACCACCTCAGAGATGATTCTGTAGACTGATTAACCAGCCCGATGCATCTGAGATAGATGGCAGAACAAAGGTTAAGTAGCTAAAAATAAAGTTATATTGGTTCCATGACTTTATCTGGGAGGCAAATAAGATACAAATCTAAATGAGGAAGCAAGGGAAATGGGTACCTTGACGTTAAGCTAGTTGAGAATGACATTCTTGGGGCCCGAGAGACTCTGGGTAGTCTCTGTCTGAAAATAAGCAGACTGAGGCTGTCATGGGCAGGGGCACAGGTAGCAGGAACTGCCTTTAATGTTCCTGCTTTGCTACATACTTGCTACCACTCAACCCTTCTGATCCTAATTTTTCCTCCTTTTCAATCAGCAGTAAAAATCCCTGTCCTGTTTGCATCACAGAGATGGAGGGAGGCTCAAGGAAGAGACTGGATATAAAAGAGCTAAGGATGCTTTTGAAGGCTGTGCAAATAGTAGCTACTATCATGGTCCGAGTGTTCCATTCTTCAGCTTGTTTTTTGTTTGTTTATTTTGCTTGGTTTTAAAGTTGATGTATAGGTGTAACTTGAATGTCTGAGAAGGGTTTCCTGCTCCAGACCCATCATATCCCCCAGTCTGAAGTCCCTAATTAGGCCATTCATCAGCCATTAATACTGTATCGTGAATAAGCTTATCACATAGCTGAGTACTGGGAGGGGGTGGGGGCTGGTTCAGCAGTGGGAGAAGTGGATGCTGCCTAGAGAGGTACCCTCCCTGGAGAATGTTTAAGATTTGGCATCAGGGACAGAAGCACCAATGTTCTCTCTCTCTCTCAAAGATATTTGCATTATATATGTTTGTGTGTATGTGTATGTGTATGTTTATAACATGTATATGTATATTTTAAACATTTATAACAAAATGAGGACAAAAACTGATCACATAGTCGTAGCTATTATTTATAACAACCTTCTTCTACTATTCATTCCACATTATTGTTGCCTTCAGCAAGCACCTCAGCTGGTCGTGGTTCTTTACCTGGTGGGGTGACCCAAATCTTCATTCCTGAAAGATCTGGGCCATTATTAGTCCTGCCTGGATTTGGTGGTGTAGTTTTCCATTGACTTTAATCACAGGTCACAGTAATATTGAGTCACTCTAAGGAATCTCCTGTATTCCAGACATAGTCTTCCTTGCCTTCGTTGTGGAGGAATAGTGCAGTTTCCCCTGGGTAGTCAGGATCAGTCACCCCAACCAGTACAGTAACTCTCTTCTTTGCTTATGGACTCAGAGGCACAAGGAGCTCCAAGTTGCTATAGTGCTACAGCTGTCCACTTTGGGGTAGTTCTTGTATATCATGCAGAACCATCCATAAACCCGAAGAGCCTTTTATTCCTTTGTCAACTGTTCATAGAGAACTCCCATGAGGCCATAGGTACAGATTGGGAGAACAAGGTAGTGAAACAGGATTGGGGACCATGGGCATTTGGGCCACTTCTTTAAGTAACTGACCTATGCCTTCAGGGGCCCAATCATATATATGTCTCTCCCATTTGATGATACAGTGCTGCTGTGCACGCCCAACTTTATGGCTTGGTGGGTCAGATCATCCAGTTCATGATGGGCAGCTCAGGTCACAAGGTGACTTGATGCCCATGGTTAAGCGTTCAGTCTCCACAAAGGCCCAATAGCAGGCCAAGAGCTGTTTCTCAAAAGGAGAGTGGTTATCCACAGAAGATAGCAGGGCTTTGCTCCAAAATACTAAGGATCTGTGCTGTCATTCACTTGTGGTGGCCTGTTACAGGCTCTACACAGCCTCCCTATCTGCAGTGATGCTTCAAGCACCTTTGGATCTCCTGGATCCTCTGTCCCATGTGGCAAAGCAGCTTGCATGGCAGCCTGGAGCTGGTGCAGAGCCTTCTCTTGTTCTGGGCTCCACTCAGAACTAGCAGCTTTTCAGGTCACTGGGTAAATAAGCCAGAGTAACACACCAAAATGAGTAATATGTTGCTTCCAAAATCTCAAGAGACCCACCAGGTGTTGTGCCTCTTTTTTAGGGGGATGCAGGAGGGGCCAGATGTGACAGCTTAGCCTTCACCTTAGAAGGGATATTTTGACATCCTCCAAACCACTGGAATCCTAGAAATTTCACTGAGATAGAAGATGCCTGAAATTTTGTTGGATTATTTTCCCACCTTCTCACAAGATGTCATACCACTGTCTTTCCACTTACATACTGTCCAGTCTGCTGGCATCTATATCTTTGTTCTTCACATAACATGCCTTTTTTCTCTGACTACTTTTAAGATTTCCTCTTTATCACTGGTTTTGGGCAAATTGATTATGATGTGCCTCACTCTAGTTTTCTTCATATTTCATGTGCTTGGAGTTCATTGAGCTTCTTGGATTGTGGGTTTACCATTTTCCTCAGATTTGGAAATGTTTAAGAACTATTAGTTCTTAAAATATTTTTTATGCTCCTCCCCCCACCCCCACCACTGAGGCTCTGATTCCATTGTGTATCAGGCCACTTAGTGCAGCCCCAAGGTTGATGCGCTGTTCATTAATTTTTTTTCCTCTCTCTGTGTTTCATTTTGAATAGTTTCTATTATTATGTATTCACATTCACTAATCTCTTCTGTAATGTGTACTCTGTCATTAATCCCAAACTACTGTGTTTTTCATCTTAGACATTGTCATTTTCATTTCTAGAAGTGCAGTTTGGCTCTTTATATCTTCTATGTCTCTACTTTTTGAATATATGAAACACAGTTATAGTAACTGTTTTAATGTCCTTTTCTGCTAATTCTTTTTTTCTTTTTTTATAAATTTATTTATGTATTTATTTATTTATTGGCTGTGTTGGGTCTTTTTTTGCTGTGCGCGGGCTTTCTTTTTAGTTGCGGTGAGTGGGAGCTACTCTTCGTTGTTGTGTGCGGGCTCCTCATTGCCGTGGTTTCTCTTGTTGCAGAGCACGGGCTCTAGGCGCATGGGCTTCAGTAGTTGCAGCACATGGGCTCAATAGTTGTGGCGCGTGGGCTTAGTTGCTCCACGGCATGTGGGATTTTCCTGGAGCAGGGATTGAACCCCTGTCCCCTGCATTGGCAGGCGGATTCTCAACTACTGCACCACCTAGGAAGCCCCCTTTTCTGCTAATTCTAACACAATCTCCTCATAATGGGTTATGTTTTCCTGCCTCTTTGCATGCCTGGTAATCTTTGATTGGATGTCAGCCACTATGACTTTTACCTCATTGCATGCTAGGTAATTTTTATTCTTATACTATTGACTTTTGTTCTGGGATGCAATTAAGTTACTTGGAAACAGTTTGACCGTTTCACAGGCTAAACTTTACAGTTTGTTAGGAGGATCTGAAACTGTGTGTAGTCTTAGGGCTAATTGTTCCCCACAATTGCGGCAAAGCCTTCCTGAGTACACTACCCAGTGCCCTGGAATTCAGAGGTTTTCCAGTCTGGCTGGTTGGGAACAGGCACTATGCTGGCCCTGTGGGAGTGCTCAGCACTGTTACTCCTGATCCTTTTGGGTGGCACTTTCCCCAGCATCAGCTAGTTTCCTTACATGCACTGTTTGGTATTCAGCTGAATACTGTTGGAAAACCCTTTGTAGAGGTTGAACGTTCTCTCTCTATGCAATCCTCTCCTCTCTGGTCCTCTGTTTTGATAATTCTAACCTCCTTATTGTCCCTGTATTATCAGCTCCATCTCCTCAATTCAAGGAGTCTGTTAACCTGTGCCTGGTCCCCCCCTTCCCTGTGCCATGGCCTGGAGGCTCTCTCAAGGTAGTAAGCCAGGGCAACCATAGGATTTACCTCATTTATTTCCCATAGCTCAGGGATTACTGTTCTTCATTTCCTGATGTCCACTATCTTGAAAAGTGTTGTTTCATATATTTTAATCTAATTGTTTTGGTAATTTCAGGTGGGACGTAACTCTGGTTCCTGTTACTCGTAACTGGAAGCAGAAGTTCATCTTCAAGGAAAGTTCTTCTAACAATCTCTCAGCTTCTTCATTCATGCTGCTGGCAATCTTCCTCTTGAGCTTGTGTCAGCTATTTCATCTAGTTGCAAACACCTCTGCGCCCATGGGCTACTTTCAGGACACACACAGAATAGAGGCCCCCTGTCTCTAAACAAAATATCTTATCTCTTTATCTCCAGCCTGATGGATACTGTCCCTGTCTCTTCAGATTGGCAAACTCATATCTCACTTGGCTGTAGGCTCTGACAATTTCCTCAGAATGAAGTTTGGTGCCTCCCCCAACAAAAGAAAACCTCATTCCTTGATTTTCCTAGTTTCCTTCCTTTTAACATCAAGCATACTTAGAAAATTGCCAGGGGATTTCACTGGGTGCATTCATGTTGCAGGGCTCCTAAAATTCTATTGCAACACCACCCAGTCCTAGGTGGGGAGGATGATGGAGGGGAAGTTGAAATGGAAAACTGTAGTCTTAACTGATTCTACTTGAATTATTTTACTTTTGCAGATTTTACAAAAACATGACCATGTGAACAACAGTGCTAGGGCCACTCCCAGGGCCATGGAAGGAGTCTGCACATGTGGGGCCCTGAAGATTTAAGGTTTATTAGCTACATGGTAAATACACCTCTGCATGCATCATTTTGACATTCTGCCTTAGTTCATATGCTGGAATCTTCCTTTTAGAGACCATTTCTGTCTCTCCAGTGACTTCTTGCCAAGCAATTGATCTCTGCATTTGAACTTTATCTTAGTAATTTCTTTTGGCCACTCAACTACCTGCTTTCCAAAACACACAAGAAGGTCATCTGCTTTTGTTTAAGTTTTGAAAACCAATATGTATAAATATGAGATGTCCTAAGATAATTTTCAAGGAGACAATGATACATGTCTGTGAAAAATTTTGTCTCTGCCCAACCATCCTCACAGTGGTTATGGTAAACAAGTATGGAGATTGGCTCTTGAGAGGATGGTAGGATAAATTCAAGCAAAAAGGCTTAGAAGTGAATACAAGACTAAAGAGCAGAATAGACCAGCATGAATGGCATGACAAAGATGATACATGAAGGATACAGTCCAGACTGAGGGACCAGGAAGAAACTGGATCTCAGTAGATGCATATCAGGAACAAGCACATTTTCTTGAACACCAGTGTTCATAGTTCATTTTTATGGGCCAATGGCTGTGTGGCAGCCCAATGAAGTTATTCAGTCCATTAATTTAGAAAACTAGTCATTTCATATAAACAGACCCCCTCATATCCCAAAACTACCCCTCTCCATGAAAAGTGAGCATTATTACTCTTTGGCTCTAGTTTTTAACCACATCTCTAGAATAAACTTTAAGCAAACTAAAGACAGGAACTGTTATTTCATCAGCAACTAGCAATGACTAGAACAGAGTAAAGTTCAGTGACTATCTGTTGAAGTAAATTTGTTACTCTGTATTGTACTGACTGTACATTCCTATCTCTCCCACTAGACAGGGACCATTCCTATTTATTTTTCTACACTTGATGTCTAGCACTATGCCTGGAACTTTGCCCATTCTTGATAAATGATTTCTGGGTGAATGGGAAACCTTAAAAATGTGATGCAATGCCTTGTGAATCATATCAAGGTCACAACTGGTGGCAGTGTTTAACACTCCTCCAAGAAACTAACCTAAGAACGTCCTCTCTACCTCTTGAGAAGGAGAGAGCTAGGGTTGATTTAAATAATAGGAGGGAAAAATGGGATGACCTGAACCAGAATTTCAGGTGTGCCTTCCTCACTGTAGCTCACATGCCCAAAAGGAGTGGAGCCCATCCTATAGTTAACTGTTGTCACCTCCTTCAAGTTCATTGATCTTTTCTTTTGCAGAATATAGTCAGATATTAGGCCCATTCAGTGAATTTTTCACTTCAGATATTTTATTTTTCCATTATGGAAGTAGTTCCATTTGTTTCTTTTTTTTAATATATCTTCCATTTCTTTCCTCTTTGTGTTCATGTTTTCCTTTCATTTTTATAATGAAATGCATTCATAATTATAATATTTATATTTATAATACCCTTTAAAAAGTCCTTGTCTGCTACTTCTATCATCCCTATAATTTCTGAGTCTGTTTATATGGACTGATTTTTCTCTTGGATATGGGTCACATTTTCCTGCATTTTTTTTGTGTTAGTAACTTTTTATTGAATGCTAGACATCGTGAATAATACATTGTTGAGGGTCTGGATTTCGATATGCTCCTGCAGAGTACTGAAGTTTATCCTGCTGGGAAGTTAAGTTACTTATGGATCATCTTGGTCCTTTCAAGCACTGTTTTTAAGTTTTGTTCAGGTGCATCTAGTATAACCTCTACACTAGTGCTATTTTAGCCCACTACAAATGTATGACCCTTTTTTTTTTATTGAAGGATAGTTAATTAATAATGTTAGGTTAGTCTCTGGTTAACAACAAAGTGATTCATTCATATATATATATATATTTTTTTTTTTTCATATTCTTTTCCAGTACGGTTTATCACAGGATATTGAATATAGTTCACTGTGCTACACAGTAGGACCTTGTTTTTTTAGTATTTTAATTTTATTGGCATATAGTTGATTTACAATGTTGTGTTAGTTTCAGGTGTACAGCAAAGTGATTCAGTTATACATATATAATACATATATTCATTCTTTTTTTTTTTCCCCTATTTTTTGGCTGTACTGCGTGGCATGTGGGATCTTAGTTCTTCAACCAGGGATCAAACCTTCTCCCCCTGCAGCGGAAGTGCAGCGTCTTAACTGCTAGACTGCCAGGGAAGCCCCCATGTATTCATTCATTTTTTAGATTCTTTTCTCATAAAGGTTATCACAGAATATTGAGTAGCGTTCCCTGTGTTATACAGTGGGACCTTGTTGTTTATCTGTTTTATATGTAGTAGTTTGTATATGCTGATCCCAAACTCCTAATTTATCCCTCCCCTCTTTTCCCTTTGGTACCCATAAGTTTATTTTCTATGTCTGTGGGTCTATTTCTGTTTTGTATATAACTTTATTTGTATCATATTTTAGATTCCACATATAAATGATATCATATGATATTTCTCTTTCTCTGTCTGACTTACTTCACTCTAGGTCCATCCATGTTGCTGCAAATGGTATTATTTCACTCTTTTTATGGCTGAGTAATAGTCTATCTTATCACATTTTCTTTATTCATTCATCTGTTGATGGACACAGGTTGCTTCCATGTCTTGGTTATTGTAAATAGTGCTGCTGTGAACATGGAGATACATTTATCTTTTTGAATTATAGTTTTCTCCAGATACATGCCCAGGAGTGGGATTTCTGGGTCATATGGTAGCTTTTTTTTAATAGTAGTATATATGATTCTTTATTAATACATTAAATACCAAGATTAAGTGATTGGTCTAATAACTACCAACATTTTTTAAAGCTCTTTGTTGGAATATAATTGCTTTACACTCTTGTACCAGCTTTTGAGGTACACCAAAGTGAATCAGCTGTATTTATATATATATTCCCATATCCCCTCCCTCCCACGACTCCCTCCCACCCTCCCTATCCTGGCCCTCTAAGGCATCACCCATCATCGAGCTGATCTCCCTTTGTTATACAGCAACTTCCTACTAGCTATCTATTTTACAGTTGGTAGTGTATATATTCACTGCTACTCTCTCACTTCGTCCCAGCTTCCCCTTTGCCCCCCACCTCCCCAACCCCATGTCCTCCAGTCCATTCTCTGCATCTGCATCCTTATTCTTGCCCTGTCACTGGGTCTATCAGTACCGTTTTTTTAAGATTCCATATATATGAGTTAGCATACAATATTTGTTTTTCTCTTTCTGGCTTACTTCACTCTGTATGAGACTCTAGGTCTATCCACCTCATTACATATAGCTCCATTTCATGCCTTTTTATGGCTGAATAATATTCCATTGTAGTTTTATCTTTAGTTTTTAAAGGAACCTCCATACTGTTCTCCATAGTGACTGCACCAATTTACATTCCCACCAACAGTGTAGGAGGGTTCCATTTTCTCCACACCCTCTCCAGCATTTATTATCTGTAGACTTTTTAATGATGGCCATTCTGACTGACTGGTGTGAGGAGATACCTCATTGCAGTTTTGATTTGCATTTCCCTGATAATTAGTAATGTGGAGCATCTTTTTGTGTGCTTATTGGCCACCTGCATGTCTTCTTTGGAGAAATGCCTATTTAGGTCTTCTGCCCATTTTTTGACTGGGTTGTTTGGGAGTTTTTTGTTACTGACTTGTATGAGGTGTTTGTATATTTTGGAAAATAAGCCCTTGTTGGTCGCATCATTTGCAAATATTTTCTCCCAGTCCATAGGTTGTCTTTTTGTTTTGTTGATGGTTTCCTTTGCTGTGCAAAAGCTTATAAGTTTGATTAGGTCCCATTTGTTTACTTTTTTGCTTATATTTCTATTGCCTTGGGAGACTGACCAAAGAAAAGATTGGTATGATTTATGTCAGAGAATGTTTTGCCTATGTTTTCTTCTAGGAGTTTTTATGGTGTCATGTCTTATATTTAAGGGTTTAAGCCATTTTGAGTTTATTTGTGTGTGTGGTGTGAGGGACCCTTTCATTCTGCTCTAGGTGTTCAATATGGCCTCTCCACTTTGGTCAGAATTCAAATGTCTCCTAGCTAGTGTCAGCTCTGGAAATTATTCATATTACAGCTTCTCAGTTGTTTTACCTTGCCTGGCCTTGTGGAGTTTCACCATATGCATGTCAGCTTCATATTTAGCAAAAGACTCAAGGGGATCCCAAGCAGTTTTCTGGGGTGTTTTCTCTGCATAGCTCCCTCTTCCCTGACTTTCTGTCCCATGAATTCCAGCTGGTTCAGCCTCAGCGAACTCAAATCTTTGTCTTCTTAACTCAGCCAGACTACTGTGTTCTGCTTGAGATTCACCTGCCTGAGCCAATGGTCTGGAAAGTACATCCAGTCAGAAGACTGAGACAATCACAGGACTTACCGTATTTATTTCCCACAACTAAGGAATCACAGTTCTGCACTTTTTGTTGCCTAGTATTTGACAACAGTTGTTTATATATTTTGTCAAATTTTATAATTATGTATGCAGAAGGTCTAATCTACTGCCATTTACTCTGTCATGACCAAAAGGATGTCTGTCACCTTTAGAATTCATTGCCCCACAAATTTCTATTCAAAATCTTCTATATTCCCATCATGTGCTAAATCCCAAATTATATATAGAAGAGAAGTAAAATAGCATCCCTGACTTTGAGGAGCTTACAAATCGGCCAAAGGGAAAAGATAAACAGGTATGAAGTCACTGTTTCCTTTACTTGGAATGTCCTTTGCAGTCTGCCTTTGTGCCTGTCCAACACCTGCTCATTTAGCTCAAAGAAGACTTCCTGCATGAGGCCATTCCTTCGGTACAACCAACACTTTCCTTTGAACCTAACAGTATCCTACACATATTGTATTTTTATTCTTTAAACACTTTCTTGTATTTCTTTGTTTACATATTTGTCTCCCTCACTAAACAGTGAGCTCCTTTAAGACAAAGGTCATGTCTTTTCCCCAGCACCCAGAAGAGGTGGAGCATGGAATAGACATCCAAGGCAATATATACTAGTTAAATGAAGGAATTAATGAGTAAATATTTGAACACGAGCTAATTACTGCATAATCAAATGCTAAACAGAGTGGTACTCACTCTTATGTAATAAAAATTGAACAAAAAGAGACCATGGAGCCTTAGAAAAATCAAGAAAGGCTTTGGAAATAAAATGATCTTGAATCAGTGTGGTTGGCAGAATGATGGTCTCTCCCAAAGATGTCTATGTCCTAATCCTTGTAATCTGTGAATACATTCATTGTGTTATAGGGCAAAAAGGACTTTGTGGATATTATTAAGTTAAGGATCTTGAGATGATGAGATTATCTTGGATTATTGAGGTAGGCCAATGCAATTATAAGAGTTCTTAAGAGTCATAGAAAGAGATGTGATGAAGAAAGAAAAGAGAAAAACAGAGTCATATAGTGCAAGAAAGATTTGATCTGCCATTGCTGGTGTTGAAGATAGAGGAATAGAGCCACTAGTCAAGGAATGTCAGAAGGGGAAACTGCTAGAAGCTAGAAAAAGCAAGAAAGTGGACTTTCTCCCTAGAGCCTCCAAAAGGAACAGTCCTGCCAACACCTTGATTTTACCTCAGTGAGACCCACTGTATCCTTCTGACCTCTAGAACTGTAAGGTAATAAATCTGTGTTTTAAGCCACCAAATGTGTGGTAATTTGTTCCAGAAGCATTAGGAAACTAATAGAGTTGCACGTAGATGGTTGGGCTGAATTTGTATGGGCCTACAAAGGAACCTGCGCTGATGCAAGAATTGGAGACATTTGATGAAGATTCATGGGATTATCAGAGCAGAGGTTAGCAATTCAAACACAAGGCTTCTGGACAACTGGAAATGAAAACATAAATAGAGCTGGTCTCCAAAAGTCATGCAGAAGTCAGACATTGGTTTTCACAGACTCAAAATGCAGGCACACAGACCAGCATTTCAATCCGTGTGCAGAGATTTCACAGAGGGCAAGAATAACTATTTTACTTCACTCTCTCTTTGGGAGAGTTTTCTGAATCCATTTACAAAGGTGAATTTCCTTGCAACGAGTCTTCTCAAAGAAGTGTGCTGATGGAGTATTCATTAGTGTACTTATTCATTCTCTGCCCAAATATTGATGAGCCACTAAATGCTTTCACTATGGAGACATGGTCCCTGCCCTCTAGGAAACCATGTCTAGAAGAAAAGATAGATAAATTTAATATAAGTATAGTGGGGCAGCGTTCTTTTTGTCCTTAACTCTCTTCATTTCTTCTCCTCAGTTCTAGTGGGGAGAGTGCTTTTAGTATAATGATGCATCAAAGTCTTACCATTAAAGGTAGTTCAACATTAGCAAGAAGAAAGGTCTTATGGCTGCCCTATGCTAAATGCTTTGAAAGGCCCAAGCCTGCTCCCAAAAGAGACTGTAAGGAACCATTGGATGGAAGGATCCACCATCATGCCCCCCCCCCCCCAATGAAGAATCCCCAGCCTTAACTACACTAAAAGCTTCAGACCATATGTAAAGCCTGCTGGGTGGAGCTGGGAAAAGTTGAAGAGAGAAGAGGAAGATCGGGGACTCTCATCACAAATTGGCTTTGATTGGACTGAAAGGAAAGCCCATGGGTACCATCCTCTGGAATCTGAGTGTGTTTATGATGGGATACTATTTAGAAACGGGCTCTCCTTGTAGATCATTACAAGATGTTACATAAAGCAAAATGTGCCAAGTGTTATAAGAATGACAAAGTGACATGGGAGTTCTACACTGATGTAATCAAAGATGTACCAAGCATGAATTCCAACCCCTCAAATATCTCTCCACTAAGACCTCAGCTCCTGAAATTCTACCATTGATCCTAACACATCTGTCTTAAGCATTGCTTTCTTTCCACATTATCTATTTGAAAGAACAAGTCTCCTCAGTCTTAAAGAGTTGGTGGAATGACAGATGGGACTGGTAGTAAGATGGAAGATGTGCCTCTTTGTTCTCATTTGACAAGGCTCTGCTTTTCATCATTTACAGATATCTCATTATTTACTGCTGCTGATGTGGTCTTTGCTCTTTAGAATTCCGTGAATATGAAGTAGAATGCACATTAAAATGGAATGCAGCTGAATTGCTTCGTGCTAGATTCTGGTCAAGGCAGAGATTGCTGCTCAGGTTTTGGTTCAGTTGAAAGTAAATCTCATACCTTGGGTGACAGACCCTACTTTTTTTTTTTTTTTTGCTGAGTTGGGTCTTTGTTGCTGCACGCAAGCTTTCTCTACTTGTGGTGGGCAAGCAGGGGCTACTTTTCATTGCTGTACACGCGCTTCTCAGTGCGGTGGCTTCTTGTTGCAGTGCACGGGCTCTAGGCACGTGGGCTTCAGTAGTTGCAGCATGTGGACTCAGTAGTTGTGGCTTGTGGCCTCTAGAGCGTAGGCTCAGTAGTTGTGGCTCACAGGTTTTGTTGCTCCGTGGCATGTGGGATCTTCCCAGACCAGGGATCGAACCCATGCCCCTGCATTGGCAGGTGGGTTCTTAACCACTGTGCCACCATGGAAGTCCCCCTACTATTTCTTTTATTGAACAGTCAATACATTTATTCTCATTTTGGAGTGGCTGTTTTATCTTTTAAAAATACATTTATCTAGGTATAATTTACATACCATAAAATTCACTAATTTGGGTTTTTTTTATTAATTTTTATTGGATTATAGTTGCTTTACAATGTTGTGTTAGTTTCTGCTGTACAGCAAAGTAAGTCAGTCATATGTATACATATATCCACTTTTTTTTATCCACTCTTTTTTAGATTTCCTTCCCATTTAGGTCACCACAGAGCATTGAGTAGAGTTCCCTGTGCTATACCACAGTAAGTTCTCATTAGTTATCTATTTTATACATAGTAATGTATATATGTCAGTCCCAATCTCCCAATTCATCCCACCACCCTTCTCTCCTTGCTAAGTTTGTTCTCTAAATCTGTGACTCTATTTATGCTTTGCAACTAAGTTAACCTCTACCATTTTTCTAGATTCCACATGTAAGTGATACTATACGGTAAAAATGACTAATTGTAAGTTTGTGTAACCATGACCACAATCCAGTTTTAGAAGATTTCTTTTTAAAAATTTTTTATTTTTTAGACCCTACTATTTTAAGTGCTACAAGATTTTCATTTTGTGTGCTTAAAAACCGGTCTCTAAATAAAGTCAGCTACTCAGAAAAAGTGTATCCTAACATGCACAAAATGGTTACAGGACCAGAGCAGCTTTCAGACTTCCAGGAATAGTGGGGTAGATGCTGTCAGTATGGGGCTGCTTTTGATGCTTCTAGACTGAGATTTATTCAGATTTTCCCTTCAGACTCTCCTGGAATGTTAATGTTCATCAAGTCCCCCCATGCAAGTTTCTCTTTCCCTCCTTCTCTTGAGGTGCATATCTTGGGTGGATTCTCCGGTAAGGTCTATGCCTAAATGCCCCTCTGCACTATTCATGGGCAGAGGAAGCACAGCAGAAATGTAGGGAGCAGCTCAGAAGAGACTAGCAAGTGACCCTTAGGTACCCCCCACCCCCACCCCAGGCTTCTTCCTCTTTCCACTCTCAGTTACATCAGTCCCAATAGAAGGGATCCAGGCCTGAGCTACATGATTAGAACAGAGTGTCATTGGTCAAAGTTGGCACTGTCCCTTAGTAACCAGGCAGAAGGTGGCCAACAGCAGAGCAGTAGAACAACAGAGGCAATTTAAAGATACAAAAATGCCTTTAGAGACCCATTGTTTCAGCCCTGCTGATCCCAACTCATCTGACTCAGAGTTTTCTTTGGGGGTAGGGACTCCAGGAGAGCCTTGGGAACAGTTGAAGAGATTGGACATCAATGATCTCAATAACTTCATTTCTGTCCTTTGCTACTACTCTTTGTTCCCAAACAGAACTCAAGAAGTAGCATCATAAAGAGGAAAGAGCATTTGTCTAGGGTTCAGAAGACTGGGTTCTAATGTCTAAGTGAGCCATTATTTAGTTGTGTGACCTTGAACAAATACCTTTCAATTCCTTGGCCTCAGGTTCTCCTTCTGTAAAATGAGGGGAAGAGCAGGCTAGATCACAAAGGACCTTGAAATATCTGACATTCCAAGAGTCAAAGTGAAGCATACATATTCTCTTTACCATTTGTATATGACCTTGGGCAAATCACTTACCCTCTTTGCACCTCGTTTCTCTATCAAGAATATGAGAGGCTGGATTGTGCTGTCACTAAGAGCCTGCCAATCCTGACATTCTATGCAACATTTCCTGAGGCCAGAACAAGTGTTGACTATCTATGACATGGCAAGTCCTCGTTAGGCATTTTGGGAGCAGAAAGTTGTCTTGCCTCCCAGTGCATGTGCTCACGTGTCTGGCATAACTCACTAAGTAGGTCCAATTTTCCAATAGTTGCATTTTTGTTGGTTTGATTTCTTGTCAGGACAAGTGTGCAATCCATTCTGGGAATGTAATTAAACAAGCAGCTAGAGATTCTAGAGATTCTTGTTCTCCCCAAAGGAGAAAATACATTTGCATTGGGAGCTAGGTCCCAAGGGATGCTTCCCAGGAGCTAGTGACTGCCAGACATGAGAATCAGCCTTGTGAGGAGGTGACCAGCTACACAGTATGCAGTGAGGAGTTTGGGCGTGGGATTGCCACTGCATAATACTGTCTCCTCAGGTGCTGTCATCATGCCTCCAGTGCTCCCATTTAAAATACATCCATTTCAGTAATTGCAAATTTCAGCCAGAGGTTGCAAACCTCACAACTTACTTGGCCAACACAATTTTAAGGAAGATTTGAATTTGAATACCTTTAGGCAGAGAAATGTTTCCCCCGCAGGCCACATCTTCACCATTCCTTTTTTGTATTACAGCTCACTGTTTTACTGTGCCCCAGGATACTTTAATGCCAGTGACTTCTGTGAAACCAGGTTCCTGCTGCCCACTTGGTAGCTCCTCCCCAGCTGGGAGGCAGGTACTTGGGAAGTTGATCTTCTTCCAGCTGAGAAAGAGTGTGCTCGATAGGAGCTTAAAGGCTAAAAGAGATGTGATATGTTCCAATGCCTTCCTGGATTCCAGGGAGGAGTTTATATCCTGGAATAACCTGCTTACCTTGCCTCAGCCCATCCAGAGGGTTTTAATCTGTATGCCTCAGGGCCTAAATGTGGAGCTCCCCAGTATGGGTGACTGCTGGCTCTGGCACAGAGGCTCAAGCAGCTTCTGCCCAGCTGCATCCTGGCTGGGGAGGGGAACAGCTGGCAATGGCCTCTGGCCACAGAAGCATGTCCCAGAACTGGCCTTTGACTGGAGAGAGAGGAAGATGACAAAAAACATTGAAGAATTTTTCCATATTCTATATCATCTAAACTTCTATTTAATTTCTCAGAGCTTGGAAAGAAGCCTCTGGAACTGCCTTTTGGACATAAAGGTCAAATTTTCCTTGGAGTGTGGAGAATTGTTTCAGGTCATGTGCAAAAGGTTTCCTTTCAGTTTACCAATCACTTAACTGTTGAACTTGTTTTTCCAGCTCTGCCTCTAAGTTCCCTACAAGTCACCCTTGAGAGACTTGACGGGAGATAAACAGTACGTTATTTAAGCTTGAACTGCTTCCCAGATAAACCTGTGGCTCACCTCCAGCTCTAGAGGGGAAAGTCCATGGGGAGCAGGCACTGGAACTAGCATGGGGCTAGTTGTAGAGAAGCTGGTAAGGGCAGAAATGTTCTCAGAGCTAAACAAAATCCTCTCAGCATCAGAACCTCAATCTTCAGGACCATCGGTGAGCCCCTGCCCACCCGTTTTATTGACATTTTCTCATCTTTTTCCTGGATAAGGGGTACGAAAGCAATACTATTCCCCAGTAGAGCAGACCTATACAAATACCCAGAAATCTAAAAAAAGTCTGTCCCCAGTGTTTGGCACGCACCTCTACCTTCTAGCCCTGCTACCCTCTCTCCAGATTTCTGTCTGTAGTTCCCTTTGCTCATCAGAAAAAAGTTCAATAGTGTTTAAAGAAGGCAGATAACTGCATAATTCATTTAATAAATTCCAATTAGACTGGTTTCAATTAAAAAGAAAAGTTTGGGGTCTTAAGGTGCATGGCTCAATTGCCCACGTAAACTTTCACCTAATCCCTGAGGATATGTTCACTAGGGTTCCAACTCTGGCCACTTTTTCTTAGCACACTTTGTACCTCAAATCCATATTTCCGTGACTCTAAGACATCATGAATCAATAATAGTTTTACAAAACTTCGCTCTAAGGTGCATAATTATTTCAGAAATACTAAAAAGAAAAAAATGTTGCCTTAATATCAAGGAAATATGGTATCACTTTTCTGTTGATACTCCTGAACTTTTTTTGTCTTCTTTGTTTCTCTTTTTTTTTAATTGAAGTATAGTTGATTTACAATGTTGTGTTAGTTTCAGGTGTACAGCAAAGTGATTCATACACACACACACACACAGACATACACACGTACACACACACATATTCTTTTTCAGATTCCCTTCCCCCATAAGTTATTACAAAATATTGAGTAGAGTTCCCTGTGCTATACAGTAGGTCCTTGTTGGTCATCTGTTTTATATATAGTAGTGTGTATATGTTAATCCCAAACTCCTAATTTATGCCTCCTCTGCTTTTCCCCTTTGATAACCATAAGTTTTCCTTCCATGTCTATGGGTCTATTTCTGTCCTATATATAAGTTTATTTTTTAGATTCCACATATAAGTGATATCATATGATATTTGTCATTCTCTGTCTGACTTACTTAGTATGATAATCTCTAGGTCCATCTGTGTTGCTAAAAATGGCATTATTTCATGCTTTTTTATGGCTGAGTAATATTCCATTATATATATGTACCACATCTTCTTTATCCATTCATATGCTGATGAATGTGTTCCAGTGTTGTTTCCATGTCTTGGCTACTGTGAATAGTGCTACAGTGAACATTGAGGGTACTCCTGAACTTTTATCTGCCCCTCTGACCCTCCTCCTGAAGTATATATCTAATGCCCACTGGAAGTCTTCATTTAGCAATTATTTACTGAGGCCTTATTATGAGTGGGCACTGTTTGAGTCACTGGGGATACACCAAGCAATAAGACACAAAAAAAAATCACTTAGGAAATTTACAATCTAGTGGTAAAGACAGATAATGAGAACATGAATCAACCAATAATAGTAATCGTAGTAATTGGTATGCAGAGAATAAGCCCTGCTACTAAAATGTAGAGTGCCAGAGAGAGGGGATGTTGTAACTAGGGTGGTTAGTGAAGACCTTTCTGGCGAGGAAACATTTGAGCAGAGATCTGAATTATCAAAAGGAGTCAGCTATCGGGTGATCTGGGGAAGAGCAATCCTAGCAGAGGAAATAACAAGTATAAATGTCCTGAGGTGGGAACATGCATTGGCATGTTTGAGGAACAAAAAGAAAATCAATGTGATTAAAGTGCAGTGAGCAGTGGTGGTTATAAAAGAGGTAGGAGAATTAAGCAGTAACTGGGATAAGGCCTTGTAGGCCAGGATAAGAAGTTTGGATTTAATTCTAACTATTCTTCATATAACCATTATTAATAATAACCAAGTGGTGGAGACAACTGAAATGTCCATCAAATGAGGACTGGATAAACAAATGTGGTATATCTATACAATGGAATATTATACAACTATAAAAAGAATGGGCCTTCCTAGGTGGTGAAGTGGTTAAGAATCCACCTGACAATGCAGAGGACACGGGTTCGATCCCTGCTCCAGGAAAATCCCACATGCCGTGGAGCAACTAAGCCCATGTGCCACAACTATTGAGTCTGCACTTTAGAGCCTGTGAGCCACAACTATTGAGCCCATGTGCTGCAACTACTGAAGCCCATGTGCCTAGAGCCTGTGCTCCGCAACAAGAGAAACCACGGCAATGAGGAGCCCGCACACCACAACGAAGAGTAGCCCCCACTCACCGCAACTAAAGAAAGCCCATGCACAGCAAAAAAGACCCAATGCAGCCAATAAAATAAATAAAGTAATTAATTAATTAATTAATTTAAAAAAAGAATGAAGTACTGATAGCTGATTCAACATGGATGAACCCTGAAAACACGATGCTAGGTGAAAGAAGCACAAAAGGCCACATATTACATGATTCCATTTACATGAAATGTCCATAATAGAGAAATCTTTGGAGATAGCAAGTAGATTAAGTAATTGCTTAGGGCCAGGGAGTATGGTGGGGGGAGGTTAAAGTGTGCAGGGTTACTGTTTGAGGTGATGAAAATGTTCTAAGATTGACTGTGGCAATGATTGGAAAACCCTGTGAATATACTTGAAAATATTGAATTATATACTTTAAATGGGTGAATTGTATGTTTTGTGAATTACATCTCAAAACTGTTAAAATGAAGAGTTGGGTTTGGAACATATTAAGTTTGAGGAACAGGTAGAGATACTGGGTAGGCCATTTTATACTCAATCTAAGAACTAGAGAAAAGGTCTAGGCTCGAAAAATAAATACAGGAGTTCTTTGGCTCTTCATTTCTTCTCCTCATTGCTAGTGAGGAGGGAGCTTTTAGTACAATGATGCGTCAAAGGCTTTCTATTAAAGGTTCAATATTGGCAAGAAGAGAGGTCTTAAGTCTAATCCAAGCTGAGGCCTCTGAAAGGCATCAGAGAGGACTGTAAAAAGCCATTGGATGGAAGGATCCACCATAACTCTACAAAACTGATGACTTCCCAGCCCTGACCTGTATTAATTTTTCCTTAGGATTCTTTTCATAAGTTCCATTATGGGCTTGCTGAATATACCTCTTTGTTTTCATGTTAGGGGTTGCTCTAAGATCTACCATATGCATCTTTTACTTCTTAGATTCTTTTTTCAAAAAAATGCTGTATCAATTCACATATAATGTAAGAACCTTAGTATTGACTTCCAAAATACTTCCATTTCCCCTCTCTCTCACCCTTTGCATTATTGTTTTCAAAGATTTTAATTTACATATTCATAAGCCATACAATATATTGTTATCATTTTCTCTTTAAAGTTAATTATCATTTTTTTTTACAATTTGATACTTTTTTCTTATTAGTTATCTATTTTACACATGTTAGTGTGTATACGTCAATCCCAATCTCTCAATTCATCCCACCATCACCCCTACCCCCGCTTTCCCCCCTTGGTGTCCCTATGTTTATTCTGTACATCTGTAAAGTTAATCATCTTTTAAATAAACTAAAAATCAGAAAAAAATAAAAATATTTGCCTATATATTTACCATTCTGGAACTCTTCATTCTTTTGTTTAGATCCAAATTTTTGTCTGGTATAACTATCCTTTAGGTTGAAAAACTTTAATACTTCTTGCATTACGGTTCTACTGGCCATGGAATCTATTAGCTTTTGATAGGAAATAGTCTTCATTTTGCCTTTATTCCTGAAGGATATGCTCTTCAAGGATATTTGGAAATTTAAAGACAACTTCCCTTCTGACTTGTATTGGTTTTGCCCAGAAGCCTACAGTCATTCTTATTTTTGTTCTGTGTGTTATGTGTCTTTTTCCTGTCTGGCTACTTTTGAGATTTTCTCTTTATTATAGCTTTTCAGAAATGTTATTCTGATGTGTCTGTGTGTTGTTTGTTTGGTGTTTATCCCAACTGGGTATATTGTGATTCTTGGATCTGTTGGTTTAAAATTTTCATCAAATTTGGAAAAAAAATTGGCCACTGTTTCTTCAAATATATTTTCCACCTCCTCTTGTTGCTTCTTCCTGGGACTCCAATTATGCAAATGTTAGATTGCTTGATATTATCCCACAGGTCTTTGTTCTTTGTTATTGGATTTGGTTTTGTTTTTACTTTTTAATTTCTATGCTTCATTGTAGTTAGATTCTATTGCTATTTCATCAAAGTCACTGATCTTTTCTTCTGCGGTGTCTAATTTGCTATTAAGGAACAAACCTTTCAATGCTATACTTCCATTTCAGATATTGTCCTCTTCATAGTACATATTGTATTTTTCAGATTTAGAAATTGCATTTCTTTTAAAATATCTTCCATTTCTGCTCTCATTATGTTCATATATTTTCCTTTATTTTCTTGACTGTGTTTAAAATAGCTATTTTTCAAAGTTATTGTTTACTAATTCCATCAGCTCTATCATTCTGGCTTTATTTCTATTGACTGACTTTTCTCCTAGTTGTTGGTTATATTTTCCTATTTCTTTGCAAGACTAATAATTTTTGAGTTGAGAATAGTACGTTGTTGAGTGTCTGGACTTGTCTTCATTCAAAGAATGTTGGGCTTTGTCTGGTAGGCAGTTCTGTTACTGGCAGTTTGTTATAATACTTTTGAGTCTTGTTTTTAAGCTTTGTTATAGCAGATCTATTGTAGACTTTCCTCAAGGCTTGTTTAGCCCTAATACAAGACATTCTCCTTCTTGGGTCTTTACTGAATTCCCTGGGTGTTCAACAAATTGGCTCTCCTCTACCTGGCTGGAACTCAAATGTCTCCTATCCCTGTGTGAACTCTGAATTTTTCAGCTTACAGCACCCTGGTAGTTTCCTTTTGGCCTGTGTAATTTTACCATAGGTGTGCATGTGGCTTAGCATTCAGCAACAGACTCTGGGATACCACTATGCAGATTTCTGAATGTCTTTTCCTGCATGTCTCCTTTCCCTCCTGTGCCTTGTTCAACAAATTCCACTCACTTCAGCTTTCCATAACTCCAGTCCCTCTCTCCTTGAACTCAGTGTGTCTCCTGTGTTCTGCTTCAGTTCCCTCTCTTTGCACTATGGACAAGAATGTAGGGCTCAGCTTGATTGTTCTATTCTCCTATGGATCACATTCACCTCTTATGTCCATTTTCTACATGTTTATGGTGGGGCAATTGGTTTGATACCAATTACTTCACCATAGCTGAAGCAGAAGCCTTCTCAAAGTATTCTTATTTTTCAGAGTATTATTTTTTAAATTAATTAATTAATTTATTTATTTGTTTATTTATTTATTGGCTGTGTTGGGTCTTCATTGCTGTGCACGGGCTTCCTCTAGTTACCATGAGCAGAGGCTATTCTTCATTGCAGTTTGCAGGCTTCTCATTGCAGGGCTTCTCTTGTTGCAGAGCACGGGCTCTAGGCACACGGGCTTCAGTAGTTGTGGCACACGGGCTTAGTTGGTCCACGGCATGTGGGATCTTCCTGGACCAGGGATTGAACCCAAGTCTCCTGCATTGGCAGGCAGATTCTTAACCACTGCGCCACCAGGGAAATCCCAGAGTATTATTTTTAAAGCACATTTCTGACCTGGTTCTTTCTGGTGTCTCTGCCTTTGCTCATATCCAAATCATATCCATTCTTCAAGACTCGGTGTATGCTATCTCCTTGATGCAACCTTTCATTTACCTCTCAGGCAGAAGCAATCTCTCTTTCCTTTGTTCACCAGAGAACATATAAACATTCCTTCATTTACTCAGTGAAAAAATAAACAATCATAAAATGAGCACTTTCTATGTTCCAGGCTCATTTTATGATTGTTTATTTTTGATAAGCTCTGGGGATACAGAAATACAGTCACTCTTCTTTAGAAACTCATATTTCATTGAGAGTGGAAGACCGTGTTGTGATAATATTTGTGGCAGAAAGATGCTAACTGGACCATGTGAGCCTAGTGGAGGCACACCAAGTCCACTGAGAGGATCAAGACACAGATTTCTCAGTAGACTGGATGATAGCTGGAAGAAGTGGGAGCAAAGAATGTTCCAGATAGAAGGAACATCATGTGCTCTTAGCACTTTCTGCTTTATGTTCTTAAAGTCTGTGCAAGTCTTACCCACACTGTTACTTTTCAGCCCCTAGCACCTTGAAGGTTCTGGAGTCCAGGGATTGTGTTCTGTTTATCATCTTCCTGTCCCCAATACACACACAATTCAGAGCACCATGCACAGCAGATAGTAAGTAGTAAATATTTCAGGTATAAAATTGGAATAGCTTTTCTTTTTATATGATGGAGCTATGGTCAGAAAGTTACTTGGAAATGGCAAATCTTCTCAAATGGGCTACACCACTAAGGTCCAGAGAGAGTGTAATTTCTCCCCTGAGACTCACTGATCCCTAGGACATAGAGGCATCCCATTTTTGAGCTTTATAGAAAGAAGCATCTCCTATATACGGCTAAGAAATGGTATCCCCACTTGGCTACTACATATTTTTGCAGTAGCTTCAGACAGTCCCTACAGATATCTATAAGCCATGTCTACAGGGACGCTCTCAAGCAGGCATATTGTCTTAGGTCAAAATGAATCTGTTGGGCAGGACTAATAATCTGGCTAATTCAGGTTAATTTCTGTGTTTCTGTCCTAACTATCCAGGTGATTGCCTGAATCCTTTGTTTGGGTTCTGACATGACTTCATTGCATGTGTAACATTCAAGTCTGTTGGCTCTCCTATGGCAGTCAACATTCTGATTGGTGTGTTACATTAGAAAGGAGTCTGTTCACCTGGGTTCTGTTTTCAGCTCAGCAAGTCATGTCACCTCTCTGAGTCTTACTTGGAGTGATGATAATAATACTTAGAAGCTTATTAATTATGTTCATGCCCCACACTTAATATGAAAGTATTTAAATCATATAAACTGCTTCAAGATGTTTGGAGAATGCTTATATATAAGTATGTATGGTTTTGGCATTAGTAGAGACACTATAGTATGGTAGAAAAATTAGTAGCTTTTTGGTTGTGACTCTGTAGAAATGAGCTTTGTACCCTTGAGCAAGTCATTTCCTCCTTTGAGCCTTAATTTCTTTATTTCTGCTTTGGGCCATTTCTGGGTAACTTAACTGAAATGTTTCTTACCCTGTGGCATACATACTGCTATTAGGATGCTAAAGTGGCCCAGTTAAAGCTCAACATTTTTAGATATCAAGGTCAAATATTTAGATGTTGAGGCTCAACATTTTAGCCTTTAGATGATAAGAAAAGGCTCCAAAAAAGAAAGAGGGAAATCGAGACATTTCAAAATGCATAAGGCTGAATCTGTTGACCCAGAACCCAATGATCCAGGTAAGAGTGCCAAGACAGAACTGTCTAGGGAGAAGAAAGGAGTGTGATTCTGAGGGTTAGGTTTGGAAGCTGGATTTTATTTCACAAAGTCTAAGACAGAGGACAGGAATACTTACGTTCAACCTTGCCCCATCTAAGCAAGAACTTTGTATTAGACCATCACAAAAATAAGAGGAAAATTATGGCTGGAGACTTCCCCACATGGGTGTGAATAAACTAGTGCCATGGCTTTGAGGAACATTAAGAGAGCCAGCTAGAATCAGTCCATGTGACCTCATTTGGGAAATAACACTCCTCAGAGAGGGTAACTATTGGGAATTTTAATGGTGACAACAGACACTGCAAGGTTCAGTGGCAGTTGGTATCAACAATGGCAATTAAAAAAAAAACCAGTCATTTGAAACAGACACTAATGAAACATTACACAGCGATGAGGTGGACTCCCTAGAGGAATGGGTGGATTCCTCCTCAACCTTGGCATTATTAACATTTTAGGCCAGATCACTCTTCATTATGGGGAGCTGTCCGTGCATTGTAGGATGTTTAGCAGGTACCCAGTAGATGCCAGTAGCACTCCCCAAGTTGTGACAACCAAAAATGTCTCCAGACATGGCCACATGTGCCCTGGGAGGCAAAATCCTCACTTGAGAGCCAGTGTTCTAGAGAAGGACAGAACAGTGAAGGTAGACTGAACCTCAGGGCATCAAGTTGAACCATAGGTTCTTTGGGCCACCTGTTTTTGCACCCTTCACCTAGATGTCTTAAGAGTAGCTGAGAAAACAACTGAGTAAACTATAGCCATGTGCAAAATGGAGGAGAAAGCGGTGAATAAGGTATTCTAGGATTTTCCCCTACCTGCACCATAGGCGGAGAGATTTCTATTGTATAGTAGAAAGAATATGGACTTTAAATTCAGACAGACCTATTTATAATCATAACTTTCCAGTTATTTAGTTCTAGCCAAGTGATGGCACCTCTCTGAATGTCAGTTTCCTCATCTGTACCTACATAAATTGGAATTTTATTTTAATATTTATAACCACAACTTCCTACTAAGGAGGGCATATATTTTTATTTTTTATTGAAGTATAGTTGATTTACAATGTGTTAATTAATGTTATACGGCAAACTGATTCAGTTATACATATACATACATTCTTTTTTTAAAATATACTTTGCCATTGTGGTTTATCCCAGGAGATTGGATATAGATCCCTGTGCTATACAGTAGGACCGTGTTGTTTATCTATTCTAAATGTAATAGTTTGCATCTACCAACACCAAACTCCCAGTCCATCCCTCTCCCCCCACAACCTTGGCAACCACAAGTCTGATGTCTATATCTATGAGTCTGTTTCTGTTTTGTCGATAGTTTCATTTGTGCCATATTTTAGAGTCCACATATAAGTGATATCATATGGTATTTGTCTTTCTCTTTCTGACTTACTTCACTTAATATGATAATCTCTAGGTGCATCCATATTGCTGCAAATGACATTATTTCATTCTTTTATATGGCTGAGTAGTATTCCATTGTATATATGTACCACACCTTCTTTATCCATTCATCTATTGATGGATATTTAGGTTGTTTCCATGTCTTGGCTATTGTGAATAGTGCTTCTACGAACATAGGGGTACATGTATCTATTTGAATTATAGTTTTGTCTGGATATATGAGGAGAGCGTATCTTTTTTAATGGAATGCTCTTTTATCTGCTGAGCACCTTGAAGGAATTGACTAAGCAAGCGTGGGAGGGGGTGGAGCCAGTGATGATTGAAATAAAATGCATAACAGGAATTTGAGGTTCCCAAGGGGTCACTGCAGGAGAGGGAAGAAGAAACTGAAAAGGACGGAAGAAGACATAGTTCACAATGTAGCTCCAACCCCATGATTGCCAAATATACAGTCTATTCACAAAGATTTTGTGTCAGAGCCCTGGTGGTGAATGCGCATGTGTGTGTGTGTGAACTGAATATGAAGCTGAATTTCACATAATGGTTGTAGCTATGAGGAAAGAGGCCATGTGAGAGGAAGCAGGAGACAAAGGAAGCCACAAGAGTCACAGAAAATGTGCGTTGAAATCTTGACTTCCAAAGGTAATAGATTTTGAAGTTTGGAGTTAATTTTACCTGGAGTCAAGAGTGATGGAAGCCCCAGTGACATTTAGAATACATGATAAAATGGGAGTAAAAATACCTCACAAGATTGTATGAGAATGAGAGATAATGTAAGTTAACAGAGCACCTGAAACCAAGCCTGACATATATACTGCATTTCATACATTGTAACTATTATTAAGTTGAATATTACTGAAATTTAGTTGGTAGGGGTTTAATCGATAGACTATTTTGTCCCTTTTTTCTCTTGGTAGTGCTATTCTACCCCACCTATTAACTTAAAAATTCTTCCTTTAATTCCCACCTCCACGTGCCATATCGACAGAGGGTTATCAGTCTGTGATGTGACCTTTCAGCACTAAAAGAGTACCTCGGAGACTCAGTTTCTCTCTTCCTAATCTTGTTCCCTTTGCTTACCATGGTGGCATTTCTTTGATGTGCACCTTCCAGCTGTACCTGTAACAGATTATCCACTGTGTCTCTGCCCCCTCCCCAAGTCCCCAGCCATCTGGAAGGATAATTGCTTAATCCTTGTGCTCCACCATCAGTTAGAGTCAGAAACCTTTGATCTGTCCTGTTCACTAGATCCTATATCATGACATATAAAACTCCTGACAACTACATTTTTATTAAATTTGCTTTCCTGGGTTTTAGTCATAGCACTAAAATTCAATCCCAACATATAATTATTTTTTAACCTATTATCAGTGTGATTTTACAGTTACTATAGCAGTAAAATCTGTACTCAACAGCATTATTATAATTTTCCCTTACTTAGAGGATATATTTGGCTCATGTTTTCAAGCCAAGGAAGGAAAGAAGTAAATAAAATAATTGCCATCAACACTACTGCAATCTTTTGTATCCTTAAAAGTCACCACCAGTGATACATATAACAACAGATTGCCTGTAAACACATAAAAGCCCTTCTCGGAAAAAGTGGGCTTTTTGTTTCCATCACGGTGAAAGCCAGGTCCTCTGACAGGATGACTGATGACAAAGAAGATAGGAAAGGGTGAGAAGATGTACCTTTGTGCACTCTACACCATCACCCTGTAGACACATGAGCATGAACAGTGGCCTGACCCCTCTTAGCTTCCCGAGATCAAGTGACCCAGACTACAATTTGCTATTGATGAATGGAGCAGCCCTGGGCTCTGGCAGGAGCAAGTGGGTGATGGAATTTTGCCCACTCTTAATTAATATTTCATTTTACAAAATGAGCCTTTGGGCTGGAAGTTTAAGGGGATGGTAGATTGGGCCAACAGTTTTTATGCCTGTGAGTCTGAGTTCCTATGACTCCTGAGAAGCTGGGTGTCTGGACAGCATCTGGTTCTCCTTTATATACACTTGCAGAGAAGCAGGGATTATCTGTACAGAGATGGCTAGTTTGGAGAGTTGGTTTCTGGGTAATCCATGCTAGAATTGGGATACTCCATCTGAAGCAACACAGGGAGCATTGGACAAGAAAATCAGTTAATACTAATGGAAAAGTCCAGAAGGCCAGTGGCAATGTGAAGATTGAGGTTTAGTGTCAGTGGGAGACAGCCAGTGGGTGCTGTTGAGTCTTTGCTCATAGCTTTCCAGATAGGTAGATGCATGGTGTGTGGGTTTATTGGGTTGGCTTGGCTTATGGCCCCTGTACATCTAAAAGCCTTATTACTTCACTTCTGTATATCTACTTCCTAGCAAATATCCAAACACCAGACTCAACACTAGGACTCCTTCAGGGAGGCAAAAAAGAAGCTCAGTTTAACGGGGTCCCTCCTACTGTGTTCTTTCAAGAATAAAACCCATGGCTCGATACCTGGGTTCTCAACTTCCCCATTCATGCGTCCCTCGCCCCCCTGCTGCCCATCTCGAAAACTTGTTTCCATTTCGGTATCCTAAAACAATAGCTTTTTTGGTTATTTTGAAAGGCTCTATTACATATAAACGCTTAAAATATTTCTTTCTACTTTATATTCTTCTCAGAGCAAAAGTGGATCAAAAAGAGCCAAGCAGGAGAAATGAAAACTCCATTTCCCTTCTGTCCTGATGGAGGCCCCTGAAAACATGAATTTTAGAAGTCTTGCCACAGAGCTTCCATAGAGTTGATTCTGGATGAAGTTTTCATTAAATCGGAGTCACAAATACTGAAACCCAAAGTGGGAAATAGGTTTAGAGTGTTAAAATTTTTTCAAATGTTGTATGCCAGAAAAATAATGTGTAGATGTGTGAATAATGTGACTTTGTGTAATAGAGGTGAACATGTTATCTACAAATACAAACTCATGTAAAGTTAATTAGTATAAGTAAGACATGCTTCTCCATGGCAGTGTAGACTCAGCAACAGTCAAAAGCTTTAATACAAGCTCAGTGATACTTGGCTCTGAGCCCACAGATTTTGGTTAAACTACAACCTTCTCCTTTATCTTAGGCCTCTCATTTTCCCTTATAACCCAAGGAGCTCTGTCGTAGCATCATCTGCCACTCTCTGTAGTTTTGCTCTTGCTCCATTGGTCTCCACATCTGAGGTTCCACTTCCAAGATTCTACTTGACAAATTTCAAAGTTGGAAGGCAATCACTATCCTTCATTGATTTCAGATTTCTTGGTCAAATGCAAATTGTCTAGCATTCAAGAGACTACAACTTTTAAGCTCCTTCTGTCCACCCTCCAACCCTCAAGAGTACCTTTCAACTTTATAATCTTTGAGGAACATTGGATAAGTTCACCATGAACCATTTGTGGGGATATTTTAGTGACACCTCTTCATCCTGCCCTGGGAATATTCCTCTCATCCTCCCTGACATGGAACCACAATACAGGATGTTTTGATTTTCTGACTCCATGGTGAGTGATCTGATTCCTAAGGATAGCATTCCACCCTCCTTCCAGAGGCTTTATTGAAAAGTCTTTTTGCGAATTGCTCTTCAGTGCTTAAATCCCCTTCCCTATTTCTGCCAGGGGGCCCCTTGTAAAATGGAGTCTATTTGGCGTTCCTTATTATCCTCAGGTTTCTAATGTATATTTCAAATTTGGCCCACACACAAGGACCTTGCAGTAGTCTCCTCCACCCAACCCATGACACTTTTACAGTCTCTATAAAGTTTTCACATTCATCCAATATCTCCCCTTTTAAATGATGTCCTTGGAAGTGTTTCTTTAACTTCACTATCCACTCTGAACTTAGCATCTTTGCTGGTACTCAAATATTTGCTGAATGAATCAATCAATGATGAAATGATGGAAGGAAGAAATGATTGAAACAGATTTCCAAATGCCAAACAGTACTGAATAGGCACTAGAAGTGAACCAAGACAAAGGTTCACTTTGGAGTTCATCCTTCCCTATCTTTGTGTTTTTGTTTTTTAAAACCATGGTAGAGGAAGTCCTAATAGATTCCTGTTAAGAGATATGCTGTACCCTGCCGAGGTGGTAGTAACTGTTTCAAAGTTGACAGTGGTTTTTCATAAATGAAAAGGTTTTCCTGATTTAAACTATTAGCCACTCCATCAGTCTTGAATTTGGTCCCATAATCACTCCTTAATTTCAAGGTAGCCATAGACTGTGACTTGATGTTCCACCCCTGGTTTACAGCACCAAGCCTAAGGGACCAAAATCCTAGATTAAAAATATGGAAAAAGACAATTATGGCAAGGTCAACTTCACTCTCTGTGCTGATCCCATACCCTGATTCTTTTACCATCTCTTCATAAAGGCCATTGAGTTCAGACTGAAAAGAAGCAGAGAAATGTCAGTGGTCTCAGCCTACGTTCCCAAGGGCCAGGGAGGTGTGAACCTCATGCTTTTCTACTATTTTGACTTCTCCCAGACACACCATACCTTCTGAAATACCAGGGGTAAATTCTGATTGCTGATGCATCCAAGCACTAGATAACAAGCATTGTCATAATAACAACATAACAACAAGTTTTCCTCAGAATTACTTGCCCTGTATATTTGTGTAATGCCTTCTCAATATCCATTTGCTTCTTTAAAAAAAAAAACAAAAACAGAACTCTTTATTCAGGGCAGCCCACCCTGCATCTTAGTGGTAGCCATATTTCAGAGTTGAGGGGTAGCCAGTTAAATGTAAACAGAAGTCTAATAGATAAGGCTACCAGGAAAGCTGTTTTCCTTCTAAGAAGATAGAGATTCAGCTATCATACACAGCTTTGCCTTTGCTCTTCCCCCCTTTTCCTTGTCTGGAGCATGAATGCGGTGCCTGGAGCTAAAATAGCTATCTTAAACCCACAGGAAAAAAAAAGACAAACAGTAAGACAGACAGAAAAGGAAGATTGGATCAGGACTGCTTTTGAGCAACTACACCAATCCTGGGATACCAACCACCAAACTCACTGTGACAGGAGAAGGGGAAACTCCTTATTTGCAGCCAAACACTCCTAAGTGATAACTCTCTATCTCTGAGAGCCAACGGGCTCTTTCTCAGGGCGCATCTTTGCCATGCAAAGTTGTCATCTTCTCTCACCACCAAGAAAGGCCCTGTTGAGAGTTTCCGTGACTGTCTCAGTTACTTTGGTTGTCCCTCTTTTCACTCCTCTTCTTCCACAAGTAGGTTTGTTTTCCATGAAAAGAGGTTGAGAGGCACACATTCTTATTCCACAGAGGGAGCTTCCACTGAAGTTGAGAGAATCCAACCTCAACCTTACATACAGACTACCATTATCTATAAGGAAAGTGGAAAAATAGTGATTTGAAGGGGAAAATAATGCCTATAGAAATATTTTGTGTTGGCCTGCTCAGTGTTTTAAGGCATTTGAATCCATTGCCAAGAATTACAAGTCAGAATATTTTTCATAATTTCTGGATTTCCAGCATCTCATGAAAAATCCAAAGAACTGGCAACACTGGGCTCTCATGACAGCAACTGACTAAAGTAGCACCTTCTCCATTTAGAAGGGAGTATACACTTTTCAGATTACCACAGTTCCCAGCCCTCTTCCACATGGCCCGCTGCCTGCTGACTGTGCTCTCCACAGCTGGTGGCAGGGGGCAGGGTAGGAGATGAGCTACATGGCTGCATCTCCAACAATGGGTGTACATATTTATCAAAACTCATTGAACTCTAAACTTTGTGTGTGCATTTTATTGTTTTTAACTTGTTTTTGGAAAAGGAAAGAATGTTGAACAGATTAGATGGTAAGCATGTATGTCAATATAAGTATAAATAAAATATTAATCATGTCTAATTTATTGGCTTTAAAAAAAAAGGACAAAAATAATATATTGGACCAAACGGCCTGCTGTTGGCAGGGATGGGAGGAGGGTTGCTTGGAGTTAAAATGTAACTAACATCCATGGTTTTCTGGGGAAGGAGGTTAAGGTATTATTTTTAATTTTAAGCTGTGTTATGAAAGAAAACTATACTGATAACCACTTAAAGAATATTATTTGAGGGACTTCCCTGGTGGTCCAGTCCAGTGGTTAAGACTCGACTGCAGAGGGCATGGGTTTGATCCCTGGTCAGGAAACTGAGATTCCCACATGCTGTGTGGCGTGGCCAAAAACAAACAAACAAAAAAGAATATTACTTGATATATAAATTCCAAACTGTTACAGAAAAAGGGAGTAAGCTGTGAAAAAGAATAAAATACAATAATTTTACCATAACAATCATGAGAGAGAAAGAGAGAGAGAGAATTAGAAGAATAGAAAAAGAAGTTTCATTAGAAATGAAACAGTAAGATGGTAGAGACAAGTCCAAATATATATAATCTCAATAAGTAAACATTTCTAGGAAGGGTTGAAGTAATAAATTATCAAAAGATATACCAGAGGGGAGAAAAGATGTACCAGGCAAAACAGTAGAATAAAGAAAGCTAGGATAACAATATTACTAAAAGATAAAAAAGACTAAGACAAAAAGCATTATTAAGGCTAGAGATGGTCACCACAGAATAAAACACTAAATTTGGCAGAAATATGTAGTAATTCTAAACTTGTTTGCATATGTATATAGCCTTGAAAATTCAGCAATGGAAGAAGAGAGAAACAAACAAAAAATATAGAAAACAAATAGCAAAATGGCAGACACAAAGTCCTACTTTATCACTAATTATATTAAATGTAAACAGATTAAGCACTCTGAAGAAAAAGTAGAAATTAGCAGAATGGATTTTTAGAAAATTATACAGCTATATGCTGTCTACGAAACACACATATTAAATTCAAAGGCACAAAGAGTAAAAGGAAAGATCAATGATCTAAATGTAAGAGCTAAAATTATAAAATTCTTCAATGAAAACACAGGAATAAATCTCTGTGACCATGAGTTAGGCAATGGATTCTTGGAGATAACACCAAAAGTACAATGTCAAAGGAAAGAAATAGTGAAATTGGAATTCATCAAATTAAAACTACTTCTGCTTCAAATGATACTATCAATGAAGTAAAAGTTAACACACAGTGAGAGAAAATATTTGCAAATTACATATCTGATAAGACTTGAGTCCAGAATATATAAACAATTCTTACAACTCAACATTAAAAGCAAAGAAATCATTGCTAAAATTTTGGTTTCTGGTTTCCCGTGTAAGGAACTGAAGTTACCACTGTATCCTAACAACAGGTAAAGAGCTGAGCGGACTGAAAATTCAACAACTCTTCTTGGATATGTAATAGAGAGGTGGGGACACAGGACAAACCGCTGCCCCCAAGATTGGAGAGGCAGACAGGCAAATACAAGGAGTCATGGGTTACTAGAGCTGACTCACAAGTGAAAACTGCCACAGCAACCAGTGCCAAGGTAGGAAAACTCAAACTGTAATTGACAAATTGTTGGCAGTACAGTGTAGACAAGACTGAAAATTAAAAACTCCCCGGGGGCCCAGTCACAGAGGAGACCCCATGCTTCTGTGAGCTTTACATCCAGGAACTCAACCAGGTTCTCATAGTACATGTTGGAGAAAAATTCTATAAAAAATTAATAAACAAACAGCTCAATTAGAGTTGGGAAACCAGAAGGGGGAGCTCTTGTGCCCTGTGAAGATAGCAGAGCCCAACAGGAAGAAGAAAGACTCCTCTTCTTTCCTGGCAAAGACAGCCAATGAAAAGCCATGTACTCTTTGTTTATTATAACCCCCCCAACTTCCTTTTCCTCTCTATAAAAGAGTTCTCCTTCCCTTGCCATGCGGGACTTGGCTTGCCATGGTTGCAGGCTTCTGAATTGCAATTCTCTGCTGATCCCAAATAAACTTATCTTCACTGGACAAACATCTGGCAGTCTATTTGTGTCAGGTCAAGGGGAGAGGAAAAAGAAACCATTTTGAAATATGCCTGGGATTCTGTTTTTCTTAACAAAGCCTGCCCTCAGGGGAAACTAGTTAACAAGAGCTTAACCTGCTGGAGTATTATCAGAGCCTAACTGACCTGAGAGAAGGGACATACCCAACTACAGCCCCCTCTAGCCAAACTGTCCCACCTAGGTGGAGGTGGGGAGGTATTGAGAAGCAGTTGCAAAGTTCACAGTCCTGAGGTATAGGTTCCCTTAAAGAATGAGAACTAATAAGATTATAGAATGCTTCCTTTCCCTCACATCTCACCACAGCATTACTAAAGGCCTATTTACCACTGTTCCTTTTACCTGATACAACATGCGTGAATATAAAAAAAAATTACAAAGCATACCAAAAGGCAAAATACACAATTTAAAGAGACAGAGCAAGCATCAGAATCAGACATGGCAGGGTGTTGAAATTATCAGATGAGGAATTTAAAACAACAATGAATAATACACTGCGTCTAATAGACAAAGTAGGCAGCATGCAAGAACAGATGCGAATGTAAACAAAGAGATGGAAATCTTAAGAAAGAACCAAAAACAAGTGCTAGAGATTTTTTTCACAATAAACTGCATATATTTAAAGTGTACAATTTGATATTTTTTTCTTATTAGTAATGTATATATGGCAATCCCAATAGAGATTTTTTAAAAAATGAAATCAAGAATGGCTTTGATGGGCTTATTAGTAGACTGGACACTCCTGAGGAATGAGCCTCTGAGCTTGAGGGTATCTCAGAAGAAATTTCCAAAATGAAAATCTAAGAAAAGGCTTCCTTGGTGGTGTAGAGGTTAAGAATCCACCTGCCAATGCAGGGGCCATGGGTTTGAGCCCTGGTCCTGGAAGATTCCTCATGCTACTGAGCAACTAAGCCTGTGCACCACAACTACTCAGTGCATGCACTGCAACTACTAAAGCCTGTGCACCTAGAGCCCATGCTCTGCAACAAGAGAAGCCTCCACAATAAGAAGCCCAGGCATCACAATGAAGAGTAGCCCCTGCTTGCCATAACTAGAGAAAGCCCTCGTGCAGCAACAAAGACCCAATGCAGCCAATAAATAAATAAATAAATAATAAATAAATAAATAAATAAATAATCTAAGAGCACAAAGACTGAAAAAACCAGAATATTCAAGGACTGTGGGGCAACTACAAAGATGGTAACATACCTGTAATCGGCATACCAGAAGGAGAAGGAAGAGAAAAAGGAATAGAAGAAATATTTGAAAGAATAATAAAAACTTCTCTAAATTAATGTCAGACACCAAGCTTCATATCCAGGAATCTTAGAGAACAAGGATGAATGCCCCCAAAAGACATCTAGGCATATCATTTCAAACTGCAGTAAAACAAACAGAAAGAAAAAATCCTGAAAGAAGACAGACAGGGCGGGGAAACACCTTACTTATAGAAGAGCAAAGATGAGAATGATATCTAACTTCTCTTCATAAACCATTTAAGTAAGAAGAGAGTAGTGTGAAATATTTAAAGTGCTGAGAGGAAAAAACCCACCAACCTAGAATTCCATACCCTGTGAAATTATACTTCAAAAGTGAAGGAGAAATAAATACCTCCTCAGACAAACAAAAATTGAGGGGATATGTTGCCGGTAGACCTGCCTTGCAAGAAAATTTTAACGTTCTTTAAAGAAGGAAAATAATATAATCAATGTAAAATAATGGAGAGCCCAGAAACAGAAACATGTATGTATAAGAACTTGGTATAGGACAGAGGCATTAAAATCATTGGGTAAGAAAGACTTAGTTGTTCAATAAGTGGAACTAGTGCAGTTGGTTATCCATATGAAAAATGAAATAAAACCATCACTTCACATCCTACAGCTAAGTAAATTCCTTATGGATTATGGACTGAAATGTGAAGCAACTCAGAGTGAAAAGGATGAAACGAAACTATTTCTTTTTTTTTTTTGCAATTCATATGATTTTTTTTTACATAGAAAACCAAAAAGAATCTGTGTGCAAATTTTTACAAATAATAGAGTTTAGCACATGGCTCACAATATGATCAACATATAAATTTAATTGCATTTATCTACTGTAGCAACAAACAGGAAAACATAATTTCTTTAAAAAGTTATTGTTTATAATAGCTACAAAACTATGAAGGTGTATTTAGGAATAAATATAATAAAAGATGAACGAGATATCCATGGAGAAATTTCTTAACCTGCATTTAACGACATTAAAAAAGACTTAAGTAAATGGAAATATATTACATGTCTATGTAGAAGAAACTATAGGAGAATATCTTTATGACCTCAGGCTAGGTTAAACTCAAGACCAAAGGAAAAAAAAAGCAGTAATTATAAAAAACAAATTTTGATAAATTAAACTACATTAAAACTAAGAATACATGTTTATGAAAATATACGATAAAGAAAGTGAAAAGACAAACCATATGTAGGGAAAGGATATTTGCAACATACATATAGACAAAGTTTTGGTGTCTTAAATATAAAAAGTATTTCTTACGAATCAGTAAGGAAAACACAAAAAAATACGGTGGATAAAAGCAGGGAGGGAGAGAGGAGAAAAACAAAATAGACATTTCACATTAGCAGAAACATGAATGGCAGCATAAAAATACGAAAATGTGTTCAATCTCATTAATAATCCGAAAAATGAAAATCAAGACCTCAATAAGGTACAATTTTACAAATGATTGACAGTGATTAAATTGTCTGACAATCCCAAGTATTAGAGAGAATGTGGATCAATGGGAATTCTTGTACAGTACTGCTGATGGTATAAATTTGTACAATCTCATTGGAAAATAATTTGGCTTTATCATTAAAGTTGAAGATTCACCTAATCTTCTGCCCAGAAATTCTATTCCCAAGTTTTTACCCTAGAGCAGCACATCCCAATAGAATTCTAAAATGATCCACGAATGCAGACCAAATATGTCATTTTTAATATTCCTGGAGCTACAAAAAAGTAAAAAGAAACAGGTGATATTAATTTAATAATATATTTAATTTAAGCAATATATCCAGTGTATCACTATTTCAACATGTAATCAATATAAAACTATCAGTGAAATAGTTTACATCTCTCTTTTTGAACTAACTCTTTGGAATTCAATATATATTTTATACTAACAGCATATTTCAGTTCTTTCTTGACAATTTTAAACGCTCAGTAGTGAAATGTAGCTAGTGCCTACCACATTGGACAGTGCAGTCCTAGAGAAACTCTTATATATGTTCATCAAGAGATATGTACTGTTTATGTGTATAGTAGCATTGATTGTAGTAACAAAAATAAGAAATAATCCATATGCCCAGCAATAGTTGTAAACAGTCATATAATGGAATACATTTTTACAGCTGTAAAGATGAGTGAACTACAGCTATACAACATGGATGAGTATTAGAATGATAAGTGAAAAATGCAATTCCATGAAGAATATATATTACATGATTGCATTTTTATAAAGCTCAACATAAGCAAAACTAAGCAAAATAACTTTTAGGGAAACATACATTATATGATCAAACTTATTTTTTAAAAGCCAGAGAAGTGGATTTAGAGAACAATGATAACTGCCTGATTCTGAATTTCCTCCGTACCCTCCTCTCAAAAGCCCATAAAAATCAACAAGGAGGACCTATTAAAGCATACATAACCCATGCCTTCAGCATTTCTAGAAGACAGAACATGGCAACCTTAAAATTACCCCTAAAGAGAGGAAATAATCAATTCCAACAGCGTTCTCACTGCCCACTTGCTGCTGCAAGCCTGTGGGTGCAAAAAATGGGAGAGGGGTGGTTTAAGAAGTGCCTTGAAAAACAGAAAAACCGGAGAACTTAGATGAGGCAATGATAAAATTATCCCAAAATGTGAACATTCGACATTGAATGACAAAAAAATTTAGATATAATAGATATGAATCAGTTTTTATATATTGCATATAATATACCCATGTCATAAACATTAGCATATGTATATAAACATATAGTGAACAAAATATTGACAAAATATTGAATACAGGTTGGGACTCGGCAATTTACAGTGCTGACTGCAAGAAGGGGCTTGAAGGAGTGTGAGACCAGCAGGGAAACCTCATATGCTTCTGTGGGAGAATCAGATATATAGAGAGTTGTCAGTAAACTACAGAGATGAGGCTGTGCAAGGAGAGAGGAAAATATGAGGGTAAAATTAAAGATGTTGCAGAGAAGAAAGGAAAATAAGATATATCAACCCCTCCCTCTCTCCCTTGCACCAACAGCACCATCCATTAAAGAAACTTCACAGAAGAGGGCAGAATGGACAAAAGAGCATTCTCTAGTTAGGAATTCTGTCCATGAAATGAATAGAAATAGAAAAAAGCAGACCATATCCATACAAAGCTAATGTAAAAAAATCAGAAAATATGAATCAAAGAATTTTTGGTGGTGAAAATTATCTCCTAAAAATACCATGCAGTTAAATAAAATTGAAAGTAATACTCCATAATGAATTTTATATATCCTCAAAAAGGCTTTTAGATATATTTTAAAAACACCTTGAATCAGATATACCAAAAAAAGAGAACATAGATGGAAAAAAAACCAACAAGATATGGAATAAAAGTTGATTCAACTCAGGAAAAATAGAAAAAAATTAAAATTCATATAGAAATAAAGACAAAACAGCCCTTATCAAAGTTGTCAGTGACCTCCAGGTCACCAACTCACATGGACACACTTTCATAAGGGCTGTTTTATTGGACTGGTGGAGGACAGATTAGAGTGGGTTCATGAATGAGGAACTTAATAAATATAGACAAAATTTTAGAGAAGTATATTTGTGAATGCTAGAAGACAGACAAGAAGGTATCTGGAAAGGGTTGTAGGATCTAGGGCAGGGTTTTAAAATTAGGGCTGGATTTGACGAGGCATAAATATTGATGAGGAAGTTCATGGTGAAAGAAAGAAGTTGACTTTATAGGAAATAGAATTTGATGATTGTTGATAGTGTAAGTTTCTCTAGAAGGCAGGAAAGGGGAGAATTTAAAGACAGAAATAGGGATTGCCTCACATAAGGAGCAGGGACGTATTCTCTATTATATGAAAGGAGGGGGGAGTTGCAAATTTTAAAAATCAAGTTTCAAAACAGCATATATGATATTATCCTATGATTATCCCATGGAAAAGGATGCATGTGTCCATTTAAATATGGGATAAAATATGGAGAAACAGTTTGGTGGGCTGAAGTTGGAATCAGAGAATGGGAAGAGTGATGACTTGAACATTCTATTTTATGAATGATTTTAACTAACATTGATTAAGGGCTTATTATATGCCTTTATTTTTATATGCCTATATTTACTATATGTCTTTATAATAAGAACACCGACAGTGTTCTTAGCACTGTCATGCATTACCACATTTAATTCTCATAAATAACCCATGAAGTCAGTATTATCGTGTTCCCCCACTTTACAGGGCAGGAAACTTAAATTCAGAAAAGTTCAGTATCTTACCCAGAATCACAAAATTAAAATGTGTTTGAGTCATATTTAAAGCCCAGATCTATCTGATTTCAGAGACATGCTTTTCCCCAAGATGCTACACTGCATTTCTGTACATTTAGATTTTTTTAAACAATAAACATGTATTATTTTTGTTAAGTAGAAAAGTAACACATGTAAGGGTCAAGGTCTATAGTGAACATAATACCTCTTTGATTGCCCAACAGCACTTTGGTTTAGGAACTATCCCTCCCTAACTACCTTATGTAGGTTGTTTTCACCAATGATACATTTCTCTCATGGACACAAAAATGGATATGGTATCCAGAGTAGGCTGATCTTTGTACGGAATTCCCATAGACATAGTGATTTGTACAGAGAACAGCTCATGAACCAAATGGAGTCTTGAGATTTTCTGTGAGTATTCTGGGGGACAAAAGTTCTATCTACTTTTAAATTTTGAGTCATAAAAATAAAGCCTAAGAACTGCCACTAACCATCTTTCATGCCTAATGGAGAAAGCCCAGCTAAGAGACAAGCAGCACATAGAGAGGAACAGAACTAGAAAATGAGAAAAGAACCTAGATGGCGTTGTTGAGCCCCTGGATCTAACTTTGCCAGATCTCCCCTTGGACTTTCCAGTTGTGTGAGCCAATACATCTTTTTTTGTTACTTAAGCTACAAGTATTTTGACATTCATTTCTGTTGCCTGTTATCTGAAAGATTCCTGACTAAAGCAAAGTCAGAAACAGAACTGGTGTCTAGAAAGTGACAGACCTACAATATGAAATTTGCTGCATTGAAATGGGAAGTTGGGCAAGAGGATCCCTTCATCTCCAACCAGAAAGATGATAATCTTTATTATGAATTTGCAAGCCATGAGGTTAAAGTGGTTTTATTGATTCTTTTAGATGAATTCATGTACCTGTTGGTCTGGAGCTTGGAAAAGATCAAGCTGCTGAGGTGGTTGCTACTTTTTATAGCTTTCAGTAAGTATCTGCATGGATAGAAGCTTTAGGCCATGCTGGCCCATATGTAAGCAGAAAAGAAAGAGCACACAATTTTCTTTAATGAGGCCTATCTTCCTACGGCCAAAAAAGTTAGATGGCTGAGAGTCATTGTAAATGTTCAAGTATTTCCCACGTTAAAGTTAGAGAAAGAAAAAATTAGGAAGTCTGGAAACACTGGTAAATCAGACTGGGACCAGGGGAACCTGAAAATTGAGGGACACTTGATTCATTAGCTCCATCCCCAGAATCCTGACATACATTCCCTTTCTGAAACAATTTAGTAATTGCCATCCTTTGGAATACGGCCTGGAAACACGGAATAAATTATCCCAGTCTCTACTCCAGCCCATTTGTCAGTGATGGAGACTCTGTTTCAAAGAAGTCCTCAAGTGGGAGTTGGTCCAGATTTAAGGACCATGATTTAGTATTATCTCTTGCGTTGGTTACTAGCCATCTGATTCAAACTATACCTTCTCCAGCAGCTGTCTAAATACATACACACATGCTATATTATTAGGTGCATCCATATTTATTTATACATGTAACTCCTGTTGAGTTGAGCCTTTTACAATTGTAAAATTTTCTTATCTTGCATAATACTTATTTCCTTAAGGTATATTTGGGGTTTTTTTGTTTGTTTAATTAATTAATTTATTTACTTATTTATGGCTGTGTTGGGTCTTCGTTGCTGCTCTCGGGCTTCCTCTAGTTGCCGCTAGTGGGGGCTACTCTTCATTGCAGTGCGCGGGCTTCTCATTGTGGTGGCTTCTCTTGTTGCAGAGCAAGGCCTCTAGGCACATGGGCTTCAGTAATTGTGGCACAAGGGCTTCAGTAGTTGTGGCTCCCAGGCTCTAGAGCACAGGCTTCGTAGTTGTGGCCCACGGGCTTAATTGCTCCTCAGCGTGTGGGATCTTCCCGGACCAGGGCAAAACTCCACGTTCCCTGCCCTGGCAGGCAGATTCTTAACCACTACACCACCAGGGAAGTCCCAAGAAAGCTTAAAGTACATTTGGTCTAATGTTAATATAGTCACACCTCTTTTGGTTTGTGTTTGCATAGTGCATCTTTTTCCTTAATTTTATTTTCAACCTATTTCTGTCTTTACATTTAAAGTGTGTTTTCCCCTGGCTGTCCAATTGTTAAGAATCTGTGCTTCTGCTGCAGGGGGCATGGGTTCAATCCGTTGCTGGGGAACTAAGATTCTACATGCTGTACAGTATGGGAAAAAAAATGTGTTTCTTATAAATAGATATAGTTGGGGGTTCTATTTTCTAAAATGCAGTCTGATAATTTAGTTATCTGCATTGGAGTGTTTGGTCTATTTATATTTAGTGTAATTGGTGAAATAGTTGGTCTTAAGTCTACCACCTTGCTTTCTGTATGTCTCATCTATTTTTAATTTCTTTATTCCTCCTTTTTCTGCCTCCTTTGTTTTAATGAAGTGTTTATTATTCTATTTTATCTCCTCTATTAGCCTTTTTCTTATGCCTTTCTGTATCATTCTTTTAGAAGTCACCCTAAAAAAATTTAAAATCCATCTGTAACTTATTTTTTTGAGGTACACCAAGTTCAATCATCTGTATATCTATAACTTTTTTCTTTGGGGGGGGTACACCAGGTTCAATCATCTGTTTTTATACACATATCCCCGTATTCCCTCCCTTCCTTGACTCCCCCCACCTCGAGTCCCCCCCACCCTCCCTGCCCCCTCTAAGGCATCTTCCATCCTCGAATTGGACTCCCTTTGTTATACAACAACTTCCCACTGACTATTTTACAGTTGGTAGTATATATATGTATGTGCTACTCTCTCACTTCGTCTCAGTTTCCCCTTCACCCCCCACCCTCTCCCATACCTCGAGTTCTCCAGTCCATTCTCTGTATCTGCATCCTTGTTCTTGCCACTGAGTTCATCAGTACCATTTTTAGATTCCGTATATGTGAGTTAGCATACAATATTTGTCCTTCTCTTTCTGACTTACTTCACTCTGTATGACAGATTGTAGTTCTATCCACCTCATTACATATAGCTCCATCTCATCCCTTTTTATAGCTGAGTAATATTCCATTGTATATATATGCCACATCTTCTGTATCCATTCATTTGTTGATGGGCATTTAGGTTGCTTCCATGTCCTGGCTATTGTAAATAGTGCTGCAATAAACATTATGGTATAAGTTTCTTTTGGGATTATGGTTTTCCTTGGGTATATGCCCAGGAGTGGGATTACTGGATCATATGGTAGTTCTAGTTGTAGTTTTTTAAGGAACCTCCAAATTGTTTTCCATAGTGGCTGTACCACCTTACATTCCCACCAACAGTGCAGGAGAGTTCCCTTTTCTCCATACCCTCTCCAACATTTGTGGTTTCCAGATTTTGTGATGATCGCCATTCTGACTGGTGTGAGGTGTATCTATAACTTTTTATAGTCTGCCTTAAATTAATATTTTTACCACATTCAGAATAAAACAAAAATCTTATAGCATTTTAGCTCTATTTACCCCCCATCCTCTTAGTTATTACATAGTATATTTTATATTTAAACCTACAAAACATTATTATCATCGTTGTTTTAAATAGTCAATAGTCTTTTATAATTACCAAAATATTTACCCTTTCCAGTCCTGTTCATTCTTTCTCCTATTTCCATGCTTATATCTGGAATAATTTCCTTTCAGCTTTCAAGAACTTCCTTTAATAATTTTTTCTACTATAAGCTGGCTATTAAAAAATCTTTCAGCCTTTTTTGGTCTGAGAATGTCTCTTTTTCAATGATTTTTGAAATACATGTTTACTAGGTACAGAATTCTAAGTTGGCCATATTTTTGTCTTTGCTTTATTCTTTTGGGCACTTTAAAGATGTTATTTCCTTGTCCCCTGCTTTCCATAGTTTCTGTTGATAAGGCAGCTATTTCCTTATATTGTTTTCCTTAGGAAATGTGGGGGATTTTCCCTCTAGGCACTTTTAAGATTTTCACTTTAACTTTGGTTTGAGCAGCTTGACTATAATATACATAAGTGTGGGGTTTTTTCATATATATTCTGCTTGAGGTTCACTGAAATTCTGGAATTTCTGAGTTAATGTGTTTCATCACATTTAAAATATTTAGTAATTATCCCTTTAAATATTGCATCTATCCCATTCTTCCCTTTTTCTCCTTCTGGGATTCCAACTACAGATATGTTGAATTTTTGACTGTATTCCACATCTTTCTTACATGCTATTTTGATTTTTACATTCTTTTTTTCTCTTGAACTTCAGTTTTGATATTCTATGGACCTATCAATAGGGCTATCTTCTAGTTTACTGATACTATTTTCAGCTGTGCACTCTACTCTTAAATGCATCCAGTGAGTTTATTTCAAATATTACATCTTGCACTACAGAATGTCCATTTAATTCTTTTAATAATTATTTAAGTATGCCATCTTTTCATTCATCTCATTTTATTTTTGATATCCTGAACTTCATTTCTTTCCCTCTTCTATTGGTCTAGAAGTTTCATATTCCTTTACAGTCTGGTCCACTCTTCCAGACAACGCATTTATTGATGACTTTACTCTTTGGTTTAGGACCAGTCTTTCTCTGGCCATTTTTTCATGCCTCTAACCTCAGTTTCCCAGGAACCTGACCACCAGTCCTAAGATTCCCTTTGTAAGTTTGATCATTGAAGTCTGCTCTAACAGTTCAGAGGTTCCCAGCTAAGATTAGCACCCCCCCCCTTTTCCTACTTGGGTCTATGAAAGGTTAGGGGGTGTGTGTGTGTGTGTGTGTGTGTGTGTGTGTGTGTGTGAGAGAGAGAGAGAGAGAGATGCTTAGGCATATTTCTTCAGGGTCCAAAGGAAATAGTTTTCACATAATCACAACAGTGAATGAATATACAAGTATTTGGCTGCGATATGGGGGAAAATCGTCTATTCATTTGTAAACTTTGACACACACAGGTGAGAATTATAGGCATTTCTGAGCATTTATTTTCCAAATTGTATTTTTACAATTAAGCTTAGAATTTCTACAATGTGTAAACTTAAATACTTTCACATATTTTGAAAGTAATACATTGTATAACATTGTTTCTAAGAATTTACCCATTTATGACTTTTTCTATGTCATTAAAAGTTTAATCAAAAGTTTAATGTTTGTACACCCATGTTCATAGCAGCATTATTTACAATATTCAAAATGTGGAAATAATTCAAAGGTATATTGACAGATGAATGGACTTTGAAATGGTATACACATAAAGTGGAATATTATTTAGCCTAAAAGAGGAAGGAAATTCTGACAAATGCTACAACAGGATGAACCTTGAGGACATTATGCCAAGTGAAATGAGCCAGTCACAATAAGACAAATATTTTATGATTATACTTATATAAGGTGTCAACAGTAGTCAAATTCGAGGATAAGAAAGATGGTGGCAAAGTAGGACATGGAATGCATCCCTCTCCACAGATGCATCAGGATTACACCAAAAGATGCAATAATTCCCATAGAGAACCAGCTAAACACCAGCTAACGACCTGGGACACCAGAAAGGACTGAAAACATCCTGACATAACTGGGACAAGCAACCTATGAAGTATGGACTACTCCATCAGAAGTCAAGTGAGAGGCTCTGGGGAGGGAGCACTGAATCCAGGATGCTAGACTACTAGGGAGTCCTCAGACACAGGGAAGATTAATGGCAGAGAACTTTCACAGAGCCCTGTATCAGAGTCTAAGACTCAGCTTCATCCGACTGCCTGCAACTGCCAGTGCTGGACACCTCACACCAAACTACAAAAAAGACAGGAACACAAACCCACCCATCAGCACACAGACTACCTAAAGCCATATTAACCTCACGAATACCCTAAAACACACCACCTGACACGGTCCTGCTCATCAGAGAGAAAAGACACAGAGCCACACACCAGGAAGCCTAAGCAAGACACTGGACAAACCCCACGACACTGGAGAGAGGGCAGAAACAAGAGGAATTACTACCAGGCAGCATAGGGAAAGGAGAAAGGAAATCCTATAAATTAGACAAAATGAGAAAACAAAGAAAGACCATGCAGGCAAAGGAGCAAGGAAAAAAACCCACAAGACCAAATCAATGAAGAGGAAATAGGAAAATTGCCTGAAAAAGAATTCAGAGTAATGGTAGTAAAAATGATCCAAAATCTCAATAACAAAATAGAGAAAATACAAGTAACAGTTAATAAGGACTCAGAAGAACTAAAGAGCAAACAAACAGTAATGGACAACAAAATAACCGAAATTAAAAAAACTCTAGATGGTATAAACCGCAGAATAACTGAGGCAGAAGAATGAATAACTGAGTTGGAAGATAGAATGGGGGAAATAACTGCGACAGAGCAGAAAAAAGTAAAAAGAATAAAAAGAATGGAAGACAGTCTCAGAGACCTTGGTGACAACAGTAAGCTCACCAACATTTGAATCACAGGCATCCCAGAAGAAGAAGAAAAAAAGAAAAGGTCTGAGAAAATATTTGAAGAGGTTATAGTGCAAAACTTCCCCAACATGGGAAAGGAAATAATTAATCAAGTCCAAGAAGCCCAGAGAGACCCATACAGAATACACCCAAGGAGAAATACACCGAGGCACATATTAATCAAACTAACGACAATTAAACACAAAGAAAAAATATTAAAAGCAGCAAGAGAAAAGCAACAAATAACATACAAGGGAAAACCCATAAGGATAACAGCTGATCTTTCTGCAGAAACCCTGCAGGACAGAAGGGAGTGGCAGGATACACTGAAAGTCCTGAAAGAGAAAAACCTACAGCCAAGAATACTCTACCCAGCAAGAATCTCATTCGGATCCAATGGTGAAATCAAAAGTTGTACAGACAAGCAAAAGTTAAGAGAATTCAGCACCACCAAACCAGCCTTACCACAATAGCTAAAGGAACTTTTCTAAGTAGGAAACACAAGAGAAGGAAAGTCCTACAAAAACAAACCCAAAACAATTAGGAAAATGGTAATAGGAACACACATGTCAATAATCACCTTAAATGTAAGTGGATTAAATGCTCCAACCAAAAGACACAGACTGGCTGAATGGATACAAAAACAAGACCCTTCTATATGCTGCCTACAAGAAACCCACTTCACACCAAGGGACACATATAGACTGAAAGTAAGGAGATGGAAAAAGATATTCCATGCAAATGGAAGTCAAAAGAAAGCTGGAGTAGCAATACTCATATCAGACAAATTAGACTTTAAAGTAAAGACTATTACAAGAGACAAGGAAGGACACTCCATAGTGATCAAGGGATCAATCCAAGAAGAGCACATAACAATCGTAAATATCTACGCACCCAACATAGGAGCACCTCAATACATAAGGCAAATGCTAACAGCCATAAAAGGGGACATCGACAGTAACACAATAATAGTAGGAGACTTTAACACCCCACTTACATCAATGGACAGATCATCCAAACAGAAAATAAATGAGGACACACAAGCTTTAAATGACACATTAGACCGTCTCGACTTAATGGATATTTATAGGACATTCCATCCAAAAACGACAGAATACACTTTCTTCTGAAGTGCACGTGGAACAATCTCCAGGATAGATCACATCTTGGGTCACAAATCAAGCCTTGGTAAATTCAGGAAAACTGAAATCATATCAAGCATCTTCTCTGACCACAACACCATGAGACTAGATATCAATTACCTGAAAAAAACTGTAAAAAGTACAAACACATGGAGGCTAAACAATATACTATTAAACAACCAAGAAATCACTGAAGAAATCAAAGAGGAAATCAAAAAATACCTAGAAACAAATGACAATGAAAACACAACAACCCAAAACCTATGGGACGCAGCAAAAGCATTTCTAAGAGGGAAGTTTATAGCAATACAGTCTTACCTCAAGAAACAAGAAAAATATCGAATAAACAACCTAACCTTACACCTGAAACAATTAGAGAAAGAAGAACAAAAAACCCCAAAGTGAGCAGAAGGAAAGAAATCATAAAGATCAGATCAGAAATAAATGAAAAAGAAATGAAGGAAACAATAGCAAAGATCCATAAAACTAAAAGCTGGTTCTTTGAGAAGGTAAACAAAGTTGATAAACCATTAGCCAGACTCATCAGGAAAAAAAGGGAGAAGACACAAATCAACAGAATTAGAAATGAAAAAGGAGAAGTAACAACAGACACAGCAGAAATACAAAAGATCACGAGAGACTACTACAAGCAACTATATGCCAATACATTGGATAACCTGGAAGAAATGGATAAATTCTTAGAAAAATACAATCTTCCAAGACTGAACCAGAAAGAAATAGAAAACATGAACAGACCAATCACAAGTACGGAAATTGAGACTGTGATTAAAAATCTCCCAACAAACAAAAGCCCAGGGCCAGATGGCTTCACAGGCGAATTCTATCAAACATTTAGAGAAGAGCTAACACCTATCCTTCTCAAAATCTTCCAAACTATAGCAAAAGGAGGAACACTCCCAAACTCATTCCACGAGGCCACCATCACCCTGATATCCAAACTAGGCAAAGATGTCACAAAAAAAGAAAATTATAGGCCAATATCACTGATGAATATAGATGCAAAAATCCTCAACCAAATACTATCTAACAGAATCCAACAGCACACTAAAAAGATCATACACCATGATCAAGTGGGGTCTATCCCCTGGGATGCAAGGATTCTTCAATGTATGCAAATCAATCAATGTGATACATCATATCAACCAACTGAAGGATAAAAACCATATGATCATCTCAATAGATGTGGAAAAAGCTTCTGACAAAATTCAACATCCATTTATGAGGAAAACTCTCCAGAAAGTGGGCATAGAAGGAAATTACCTCAACATAATAAAAGCCATATATGAGAAACCAAAAGCCAACATCGTTCTCAATGGGGAAAAACTGAAAGCATTCCCTCGAAGAACAGGAACAAGACAAGGGTGTCCACTCTCACCCTTACTATTCAATATAGTTTTGGAGGGTTTAGCCACAGCAATCAGAGAAGAAAATGAAATAAAAGGAATCCAAATTGGAAAAGAAGAAGGAAAATTGTCACTCTTTGCAGATGACATAATATTATACATAGAAAACCCTAAAGATGCTACCAGAAAACTGCTGGCACTAATCAATGAATTTAGTAAAGTGGCAGGATACAAAATTATTGCACAGAAATCTCTTGCATTCCTATACACTAACAACGAAAGAGCAGAAAGAGAAGTGAAGGAAACTCTCCCATTTACCATTGCAACAAAAAGAATAAAATACCTAGGAATAAACCTGCCTAAGGAGACAAAAGACCTGTATGCAGAAAACTATAAGACACTGATGAAAGAGATCAAAGACAATACAAGCAGATGGAGAGACATACCATGTTCTTGGATTGGAAGAATCAACATTGTGAAAATGACTATACTACCCAAAGCAACTTACAGATTCAACGCAATCCCTATCAAATTGCCAATGGCATTTTTCACAGAACTAGAACAAGAAATCTTACAATTTGTATGGAAACGCAAAGGACCCCGAATAGCCAAAGCAATCTTGAGAAGGAAAGATGCAGCTGGTGGAAGTAGGCTTCCTGACTTCAAACTATACTACAAGCCCACAGTGATCAAGACAGTATGGTACTGGCACAAAAATAGATAGGAAGATCAATGGAACAGAATAGAGAACCCAGAGGTAAACCCAAGCACGTATGGGCACCTTATCTTTGACAAAGGAGGCAAGAATATACAATGGAAAAAAGACAGCCTCTTCAATAAGTGGGGCTGGAAAAATTGGACAGCTACATGTAAAAGAATGAAATTAGAACACTTCCCAACACCCTACACAAAAATAAACTCAAAATGGATTAAAGACCTACATGTAAGGCCAGACACTATAAAACTCCCAGAGGAAAACATAGGCAGAACACTATGACATACATCAAAGCAAGATCCTTTTGGACCCACCTCCTAGAATAATGAAAATAAAATCAAGAATAAACAAATGGGACCTCATGAAACTTAAAAGCTTTCGCACGGCGAAACAAACCATAAACAAGACAAGATGACAGCCCTCAGAATGGGAGAAAATACTTGGCAACGAAGCAACGGACAATGGATTAATCTCCAAAATATACAAGCAGCTCATGCCGCTTAATACCAAAAAAGCAAATAACCCAATCCACAAATGGGTGGAAGATATAAACAGACATTTCTCCTAAGAAGACATCCAGATGGCCAACAAACACATGAAAAGATGCTCAACATCATTAATCATTAGAGAAATGCAAGTCAAAGCCACAATGAGGTATCACCTCACACCAGTCAGAATGGCCATCATCAAAACATCTAGAAACAATAAATGTTGGAGAGGATGTGGAGAAAAGGGAACTCTCCTGCACTGTTGCTGGGAATGTAAGTTGGTACAGCCACTATGGAAAACAGTTTGGAGGTTCCTTAAAAAACTAAAAATGGAACTACCATATGATCCAGTAATCCCACTCCTGGGCATATATCCTGAGAAAACCATAATCCAAAAAGAAACATGTACCATAATGTTCATTGCAGCACTATTTACAATAGCCAGGACATGGAAGTAACCTAAATGCCCATCAACAGATGAATGGATAAAGAAGATGTGGCACATGTATACAATGAAATATTACTCAGCCATAAAAAGGAATGAAGTGGAGCTATATGTAATGAGGTGGATAGACCTAGAGTCTGTCATACGGATTGAAGTAAGCCAGAAAGAGAAAAACAAATACTGTATGCTAACTCATATATACGGAATCTAAAAAAAAAAAAAAAATGTTACTGAGGAACCCAGTGACAGGGCAAGAATAAGGATGCAGATGCAGAGAATGGACTGGAGGACGTGGGGTTGGGGGGGTGGGGGGCGAAGGGGAAGCTGGGACGAAATGAGAGAGTAGCATAGACATATATACACTACCAACTGTAAAATAGATAGCTAGTGGGAAGTTGCTGTATAACAAAGGGAGATCAACTCGATGATGGGTTATGCCTTAGAGGGCCAGGACAGGGAGAGTGGGAGGGAGCTGTGGGAGGGAGGGGATATGGGGATATATGTATAAATACAGCTGATTCACTTTGGTGTACCTCAAAAGCTGGTACAAGAGTGTAAAGCAATTATATTCCAATAAAGAGCTTAAAAAAAAATAGTAGTCAAAGTCAGAGAAAGAGTAAGTTGAATGTTGTTGTTGGGGATAAAGGGAGGGACAAGTGCAGAATTAGGTTTTTTAAAATTTGTTTATTATTTATTGAAGTGTACAGTGTTGTGTTCATTTCTGCTGTACAGCAAAGTGAGTCAGTTATACATATACATACATTACTTTTAATATTCTTTTCCATTATGGTTTATCATAGATTATTGAATATAATTCTCTGTGCTGTACAGTAGAACCTTGTTTATTCATTCTATTTATAATAACTTGCAGCTGTTAACCTCAACCTCCCATTCCATCCCTCCCCCTTTGCTCTCCCCCTTGACAATCACAAGTTGTTCTCTATGTCCATGAGTTTTTTTCTGTTTCATGTATAAGTTTATTTGTGTCATATTTTAGATTCCACATATAAGTGATATCATATGATTTTTGTCTTTTTCTGGATAACTTCACTTAGTATGATAATCTCTAGTTACATTCATGTTGCTGCAAATGGAATTATTTAATTCTTTTTTATGGCTGAGTAGTATTCCATTGTAAATATATATACCACTTTATTCCATTCGTCTATTGATGGACAGTTAGGTTGTTTCCATGTCTTGACTATTGTCAATAGTGCTGATATGGACATAGGGGTACATGTATCTTTTTGAAATAGAGTGTTATCTTGATATATACCCAGGAGTAGGATTGCTGGATCATATAGTAATTCTATTTTTCAGTTTTCTGAGGAGCCTCCATACTGTTTTCCATAGTTACTGTACATTCCCACCAACAGTGTAGGAGCGTTCCCTTTTCTCCACATCCTCTCCAGCATTTGTTATTTGTAGAGTTTTTTTTTTTTTGTAGAATTTTTAATGATGCTCATTCTGACCAGTGTGATGCGGCACCTCATTGTAGTTTTGATGAATTAGTTTTTTTTTAGTTGAAGTGTAATTGATTTACAATATTGCGTTAGTTTTAGGTGTACCAAAGGGGGAGGGAGGAGGGATAAATTAGGAGTGTGGGATTAACAGATACATACTACCATATATAAAACAGATAAACAACAAGGATTTACAGTATAGCACAGGAAACTATTCACTATCTTGTAATAACCTATAATGGAAGAGAATTGTTTTTTTTAAAGCAGATTGTTTTATTTTTTTTAACTTTTTATTTTATATTGGAGTATAGTTGATCAACAATGTTGTGATAGTTTCAGGTATACAGCAAAGTGATTCAGTTATACATATACATGTATCTATTCTTTTTCAAATTCTTTTCCCATTTAGGTTGTTCCATAATATTGAGCAGAGTTCCATGTGTTATATGATAGGTCCTTGTTGGTTATCCATTTTAAATATAGCAGTGTATACATGTCAGTCCCAAACTTCCTAACTAGAGAATTGTTTTTTAATGAATATAGAGTTTCAGTTTTGCAAGATGAAAAAGTTCTGGAGATTGGTTGCACAATGGTGTGAATATACTTAACACTACTGAGTTGTGCAATTAACAGTGGTTAAGATGGTAAATTTTATGTTATGTGGGGGATGGGGTAGGAATGTGAGCTCTGCTACAACTCTACTGATTGAGTTAATAGGAGTTGGGGTTTCCCAAAGGAAAATCAGTGCTTTGTTACTTAAAGAAGGGGAATAAGATGTCGGGCAGTTATAAATAGCAGTTGTTTATTTTACAGTATCTTGGCAAAACATGCCCCAGATTTGAGTCACTTACAAACTCTTTGGGAATAGAAGATTGTTCAAGGGAGCAATTTTCTTCCTCATGTCTTCCTTCCAACCTTGGTCTATAAAAGAGGGATTTTTACCCCTTCATAAATATTGAATAGAGTTTATGCTCTTTTTTTCTACCTTTCACTCACTGTTTCTATCCAAGAGGAGTGACTTATATGTTTGGTGAACTTGGGGAAAAAAGATTATGTGTAGTTCAGACCTGCCTTCCCCCACCACGATGTGGCCATGTGGTAAATGCACTGAATCTAGGCCTCTTTGTTCTTTGTCTTGGTAGCAAGTCAGTAAAGTTTGATGTGGGGGAGGAGCAAAGTGACAGGTATTAAAATCCTATTTGTGGCCACAGATCCAGGCCACGTTCTCCAATCAAGCCTTAGCAACAATAAAGCTAATATTTTGGTCTCTGACTCCCTATCTATTTTGCATGGTTTTTTAAAAATATTTATTTATTTATTTATTTATTTATTTGGCTACACCGGGTCTTAGTTGTGGCATGCGGGATCTTCATCACAGTGTGCAGGATCTTTAGTTGAGGCATGCAGAGTTCTTAGTTGCAGCATGTGGGATCTAGTTCCTTGATCAGGGATCAAACCCAAGCCCCCTGCATTGGCGAGCATGACGTCTTCACCACTGGACCACCAGGGAAGTCCCCATATCTATTTTTCAAATATTTCTGAGTGTAGGTAGTTAAAAGGATGTGACCAATACCACTTGAATTGGTGTGCAGTGATAAGAAGTATACCAAGTTGGAAATCAGGTGACCTAGTTTTCCAGACCAGCAGGTAGGTCACTTCTCTTCTCTGGCATTCAGTTTTCTCATTTATAAAACAAGTGAGTGAGCTTTGGAGAGCTCTAAGGGTATCTCCAGATCTAGCATGTCATGATTGTCATTGGGCTATAAACTGAATCCTGAAGGAAATAAATGATTCACATTTTTAAAGAGAAGGAAGTGAAGAGTCGGGGAGGGGCTAGCAGGGATGAAAGCCTCAAAAGAAGAGTTAGCACGGTAAATACAAAGAATAGAAAGAGGCAGGGCTGATTGTCCAGCCCAGGCATTTGTAGACTGATTCACCTTGACAACCATTAAAGTTTATGCACGTAAAAGGATATAGAAGATTTAGATATAATCACATGTAGGAGGAGTTTCACTGATGCATGTCTTGAAAAATCTTCTACTGATCTGATGAGCTTTATGATCTGATCTTAATAAAGTTTCCAAGTAGGAAGATGAAAAATATCACTAAATATACTTTTAGATCGCCATCATTCCTATCTTAAAGAACAGCAAAAGAATGGGATCATGGACTAACCACTGTGATTACTTTTTTTGCCTGGATTTCTTGCCTAATAAACATAGTAAGTTTTTTCCTTCGGCTCCATTTCCTGAGTTTAACATTCATTATCTCTGGCCTCTCTCACCTTGTCCTATTTTTGATTCTGATTGCAGATCTAACATGTCACTGTTATCATTGGGCAATGTTAAGAAAGCAGAATAAAAGATATTATATATGTTATATATCATATATTATGATATATAATATATATCATAATATATTAATGATAATAATATAAATATAAATTTAATAAATAACTAAAATATTTATAAAAATATAAAAATAAATCATTAATATATTATAATATATAATGTATGCTCTCAGCTTATATTTCTTACTTAATTACTCAATTGCTGCACATAATAGCTCTGAGGAGCCCATTTGGGTAGATCACACTCATGCACCAGAAAAGCTGTGAATGTATTGATCATGTCTCATCATGTCTTCATATCTTCAGGCAAAAGCTCTGCCTTCCTAACCTAGAATCCTTCTGGCTGGTATCAGGGTATATTCACACACATCTTGTATGTTCGTCTTTAGTATTTTTTAATTATTGATTTATTGGATATAAGGAACTCTTACATGAGGCAATAGTCACCATTTGAAGGAGGAATAGTGGCAAGGAGGCATTTGTTCACCACCAGAACATATTTTTAAGTTGGGAGTTCTTTCTAGAAAAGGTAGCAGCTCACCACTGTAAGATGTGTGGACAGGAGGGCCTGACTTACTAGGTAGCCTGACCCAACACTAGAACACTTCCTAAGCTCCAGCCAAAACTATTTAAAAAAATTTTTTTATTGCAATTTAATTGATTTACAATGTTGTGTTAGTTTCAGGTGTACAGGAAAGTGAATCGGTTATACATATGTCCATTCTTTTTTAGATTCTTTTCCCATATAGGCCATTACAGAGTATTAAGTATAGTTCCCTATACTATACAGCAGGTCCTTGTTAGTTGTCTATTTTATATATAGTAGTGTGTATGTATGTCAGTCCCAATCTCTCAGTTTATCCCTCCCCACCTTTTCCCCCCAGTAACAATATATTTGTTTTCTACATCTATGACTCTACTTCTGTTTTGTAAATAGGCTCATTTGTACCATTTTTTTAGAGCCCACGTATGTTATATGATATTTGTCTTTCTCTGTCTGACTTATTTCACTCACTATGACAATCTCTAGGTCCATCCATGTTGCTACAAATGGCATTATTTCGGGGTTTTTTTTACGGCTGAGTAATATTCCATTGTATATATGTACCATATCTTCTTTATCCACTCTGTCAATGGACATTTAGGTTGCTTCCATGTCCTCCCAGCCAAAGCTATTATATCTTCATTATTTAGCATGATCCTGGGCTGTAGTCTTTGACAATCTTAGTGACTAGCACTCTCCCAGCCCCTTTCTGAAGAAATCAGCCCCAGGATTCTTTCTGCATAAAGTTGTAACAGCCTATGCCATACACATTGAGAGCAGCTAATCCTGGGAATAGAGTTAGCTCCAGCCATGATGTGTTGAACAAAAGATTTGCACATAATTAAGGATAACTTTATCTAAGACTGTTTGGCTTGAAACACTGCCTTATAATAGTGTTCTATAGTAAAAGTTACTGGTGACAAAAGCTAACATCTATAGAATGGACATGAAGAAGTCTATCTGCCCTTTTGTGGCTTTTTGTGAAACCTGGTCTTAGAGGTCCTGTAGATGTAGAGGAGGTAGAGAAGAAGAAGGAGTCTCTGAGGTTCTGAATGAAACCTGATAATCATCCAAGTCTAGGAATTACTGGGATCTAAAATGCTTCTGTGGATAAGTTCCTTTGAGAGGCAGTAGAGCATAAAGGTGGGATGTAGACTCAGGAGCCAAACTGCCTGTGTTTGAAGACTAACCCTGCCACTTAGTAGCTTATGTGATCTTATGTAAGTGGCATCAGCTCTCTGTACCCTAGTTTCTCCATCTGGAAAACAGAGATAATAATGGTATCTACCAGACTGAATTGTGAGGTTGTAACAAGTTAATATATGTTAACCCTTAGCACAATGGCTGGCACCTAGTAAGTGCTCAAAAAAACAAAATCTCTTAGTATTATTTTATTCTGGTTCTTAAATGAGGCAGAATAACTTTGTTGAGGTACTGTGTTTCTTTTCCCTCTATTTTCCCTTTCCTGTATTCTAAAGAGGACTCCAGGTTCTTTGTTCTCTCTTTCCTGGGGAGAGAGTAGGTTGGGTTTCAGGGCCTAAAGTCTGTCTTCCTAGCTTTTGTTTCCCTGGAATCCTGCGCCTATTGTAAGGATTATGTTCAAAGGAGAGGAAGGAAGTAGTTGATTTTAGAGGAGGTAGAAGGAGTATAATTTCTCCAAGCCTGTGGGAAGAACTGACGGCTGCTAGTTTGGGCGCAGTAAGGATCTGGGGCCACTTCCTGGCAGAACCCCTGGAGGTGATGTATTTGTGGTCAACCTTAGGAGGCTAGCTAGATTCTAGGTGCTGTGGCTTTCACCTGGGCATGGGAGAAGTGGGACTGCTTCCTTTTCTAGTACCATGCAGACTTGGACTAAAAAGCACTTGCCACACAAATCTCCTGTTTGTGTGATCCTCAGGAGGGAAGAGAGCTCCAGGAAGAGACCAAAATTTAATCTTTTGCCAGTCTGTAAGTGCAAAGATGTGGAGTTGAAATAAATTTGATTTAAAGAAAATAAAGAAATGTGATAGTTCTTGTATACCCAAGTTTGAGGAGTAGCAACCAAACCAATTATATAATAAACCATCATTACCAAAAGTACTTTAGTTTTTATAGGGTCTTTTTGTCATATTAGAGCGACTAAATTATGTATAATTTTGTGCTCAGAAGTAAGTCACAAGGAAGAGATCCTTAGAGGGAATGAGAGGCTAGAGGGGTGGAGTGGGTAGCAGCGAGGATTTCCCCACTTGAAGTCATTGTTTGTAATGATGGAGTCATTAATAAAAGTTTCCTTCAGGACATTGGTAGAGACATGGATGGACCTAGAGACTGTCATACATAGTGAAGTATGTCAGAAAGAGAAAAACAAATGTATATTAACGCATATATGTGGAATATAGAAAAACGGTACAGATCAAGCGGTTTGCAAGGCAGAAATAGAGACATAGACGTAGGGAACAAACATATGGACACCAAGGGGGGAAAGTGGAGGGGGGAAGGGCGGGGGGTTGGAGTGGGATGAATTGGGAGATTGGCATTGCCATATATACATTACTAATAAGAAAAAAGTATCAAATTGTACACTTTAAATATATTCAGTTTATTGTATGTCAATTATATCTCAATAAAAGTTCTAAAATAAAAAAGAAAGTTTCCTTCAGAGTTAAGATCAGACTCTGGGGTACATAGCATCTGTCACTTTAGAGTACATATTAGTTTCCTAGGGCTGCTGTAACAAAGTACCATAAACTGGGTAGCTTAACACAATAGAAATTTATTCTCTCACAGTTCTGGAAGCTGGAAGTCTAAAATCAAGGTGTCATCAGGGCCATACTTTCTCTGAAACCTATGGGGGATAATTCTTTGTACCCTCTAGCTTCTGCTCTTTGCTGGTAATTTTGGTCTATCTCAGCTTATAGATGAATTGTTCCACTCGGCCTCCATCATCACTTCCATGAAGCTTCTTCACTGTAAGAGATGTTTTCTTCCTCTATACTGCTATGGCATCTAATTCTTATCTTTCTTGTGGTGTATATATTGTGGTATAGTTATTTATGATTATTTCTGTAGTAGGCAGCTTTTCAGTTGTCTGCTCAGACAACCAAATCTCTAAGTTGGAAATAACAGTCCAAAACAGCAGAGGAGAGTTCTGTCTGCCATATTCGTAGTACATGATTCTTGGCCCCTAATCATAGCTCATTTGATGATGGGTGGACAACTGACTAAACGGAATCGGTAAGCAACTCTCGCTAGGGAATTTGAATTTGAGATTCAGGGATTCTGGTGAGTCCTAGTGCTTTTGATTAAACTGAAGATATGTTAACCCAAGCATCGCTAGGACCAGCGGAAAGCTCAGAGAAACAAAGAAAGTTGTTCAGAACAAAGAAGAATGAAATAGATTTGCAGAGAAAAATGACTGTAGTGTTAGGAGAAACTACAAGGAAAAAATCAAGATGTTGGCATTTACTTACTTCCTGTTGCTTTCACCAAAGTTCTACAGGAGAGAAATTAACTCAAACTAGACCTGAGGAAGTCTGAAAGTAGATATAAAAAGAAATACAGCATTTCTAAGATAAGTACTTTCTGCCTATGGAGTGTAGTTTAAATTGAATGATTGTCCCATAATCTGGAGACTTACAGGACTGAAAAAAACCAAGGGCTTTTGTATCTCAAAACTGAAGCTGGAAAAATCAGTGGCAGAGAATGGCAGCCATAGCATTAGATACTTCCTCAAGTTGGCTGTTAAAAAATTCTCTGCCAGACCAAGATGAAGAACCTGTTGACAATGATCTAAATATGAACAATGTCTCATTAATCAAGGTTATTTTAGGGCTAGGGAAATGGATAGAGTGCAGACATGAATAGATAAAAAGGACAAATTTTATTTTTTTTTGATTTTTATTTTATTTTGAGATACTTTATTTTTTTATTTTTTCTAGGCTCTTTATTGGAATATAATTGCTTTACACTCTTGTACCAGCTTTTGAGGTACACCAAAGTGAATCAGCTGTATTTATACATATATCCCCATATCCCCTCCCTCCCACAGCTCCCTCCCACTCTCCCTGTCCTGGCCCTCTAAGGCATAACCCATCATCGAGTTGATCTCCCTTTGTTATACAGCAACTTCCCACTAGCTATCTATTTTACAGTTGGTAGTGTATATATGTCTATGCTACTCTCTCATTTCGTCCCAGCTTCCCCTTCGCCCCCCACCCCCCCAACCCCACGTCCTCCAGTCCATTCTCTGCATCTGCATCCTTATTCTTGCCCTGTCACTGGGTTCCTCAGTAACATTTTTTTTTTTTTTTTTAGATTCCGTATATATGAGTTAGCATACAGTATTTGTTTTTCTCTTTCTGGCTTACTTCAATCCGTATGACAGACTCTAGGTCTATCCACCTCATTACATATAGCTCCACTTCATTCCTTTTTATGGCTGAGTAATATTTCATTGTATACATGTGCCACATCTTCTTTATCCATTCATCTGTTGATGGGCATTTAGGTTACTTCCATGTCCTGGCTATTGTAAATAGTGCTGCAATGAACATTATGGTACATGTTTCTTTTTGGATTATGGTTTTCTCAGGATATATGCCCAGGAGTGGGATTACTGGATCATATGGTAGTTCCATTTTTAGTTTTTTAAGGAACCTCCAAACTGTTTTCCATAGTGGCTGTACCAACTTACATTCCCAGCAACAGTGCAGGAGAGTTCCCTTTTCTCCACACCCTCTCCAACATTTATTGTTTCTAGATGTTTTGATGATGGCCATTCTGACTGGTGTGAGGTGATACCTCATTGTGGCTTTGACTTGCATTTCTCTAATGATTAGTGATGTTGAGCATCTTTTCATGTGTTTGTTGGCCATCTGGATGTCTTCTTAGGAGAAATGTCTGTTTATATCTTCCACCCATTTGTGGATTGGGTTATTTGCTTTTTTGGTATTAAGCGGCATGAGCTGCTTGTATATTTTGGAGATTAATCCATTGTCCGTTGCTTCGTTGCCAAGTATTTTCTCCCATTCTGAGGGCTGTCATCTTGTCTTGTTTATGGTTTGTTTCGCCGTGCGAAAGCTTTTAAGTTTCATGAGGTCCCATTTGTTTATTCTTGATTTTATTTTCATTATTCTAGGAGGTGGGTCCAAAAGGATCTTGCTTTGATGTATGTCATAGTGTTCTGCCTATGTTTTCCTCTGGGAGTTTTATAGTGTCTGGCCTTACATGTAGGTCTTTAATCCATTTTGAGTTTATTTTTGTGTAGGGTGTTGGGAAGTGTTCTAATTTCATTCTTTTACATGTAGCTGTCCAATTTTTCCAGCCCCACTTATTGAAGAGGCTGTCTTTTTTCCATTGTATATTCTTGCCTCCTTTGTCAAAGATAAGGTGCCCATACGTGCTTGGGTTTACCTCTGGGTTCTCTATTCTGTTCCATTGATCTTCCTATCTATTTTTGTGCCAGTACCATACTGTCTTGATCACTGTGGGCTTGTAGTATAGTTTGAAGTCAGGAAGCCTACTTCCACCAGCTGCATCTTTCCTTCTCAAGATTGCTTTGGCTATTCGGGGTCCTTTGCGTTTCCATACAAATTGTAAGATTTCTTGTTCTAGTTCTGTGAAAAATGCCATTGGCAATTTGATAGGGATTGCGTTGAATCTGTAAGTTGCTTTGGGTAGTATAGTCATTTTCACAATGTTGATTCTTCCAATCCAAGAACATGGTATGTCTCTCCATCTGCTTGTATTGTCTTTGATCTCTTTCATCAGTGTCTTATAGTTTTCTGCATACAGGTCTTTTGTCTCCTTAGGCAGGTTTATTCCTAGGTATTTTATTCTTTTTGTTGCAATGGTAAATGGGAGAGTTTCCTTCACTTCTCTTTCTGCTCTTTCGTTGTTAGTGTATAGGAATGCAAGAGATTTCTGTGCAATAATTTTGTATCCTGCCACTTTACTAAATTCATTGATTAGTGCCAGCAGTTTTCTGGTAGCATCTTTAGGGTTTTCTATGTATAATATTATGTCATCTGCAAAGAGTGACAATTTTCCTTCTTCTTTTCCAATTTGGATTCCTTTTATTTCATTTTCTTCTCTGATTGCTGTGGCTAAACCCTCCAAAACTATATTGAATAGTAAGGGTGAGAGTGGACACCCTTGTCTTGTTCCTGTTCTTCGAGGGAATGCTTTCAGTTTTTCCCCATTGAGAACGATGTTGGCTTTTGGTTTCTCATATATGGCTTTTATTATGTTGAGGTAATTTCCTTCTATGCCCACTTTCTGGAGAGTTTTCCTCATAAATGGATGTTGAATTTTGTCAGAAGCTTTTTCCACATCTATTGAGATGATCATATGGTTTTTATCCTTCAGTTGGTTGATATGATGTATCACATTGATTGATTTGCATACATTGAAGAATCCTTGCATCCCAGGGGATAGACCCCACTTGATCATGGTGTATGATCTTTTTAGTGTGCTGTTGGATTCTGTTAGATAGTATTTGGTTGAGGATTTTTGCATCTATATTCATCAGTGATATTGGCCTATAATTTTCTTTTTTTGTGACATCTTTGCCTAGTTTGGATATCAGGGTGATGGTGGCCTCGTGGAATGAGTTTGGGAGTGTTCCTCCTTTTGCTATAGTTTGGAAGATTTTGAGAAGGATAGGTGTTAGCTCTTCTCTAAATGTTTGATAGAATTCGCCTGTGAAGCCATCTGGCCCTGGGCTTTTGTTTGTTGGGAGATTTTTAATCACAGTCTCAATTTCCGTACTTGTGATTGGTCTGTTCATGTTTTCTATTTCTTTCTGGTTCAGTCTTGGAAGATTGTATTTTTCTAAGAATTTATCCATTTCTTCCAGGTTATCCAATGTATTGGCATATAGTTGCTTGTAGTAGTCTCTCGTGATCTTTTGTATTTCTGCTGTGTCTGTTGTTACTTCTCCTTTTTCATTTCTAATTCTGTTGATTTGTGTCTTCTCCCTTTTTTTCCTGATGAGTCTGGCTAATGGTTTATCAACTTTGTTTACCTTCTCAAAGAACCAGCTTTTAGTTTTATGGATCTTTGCTATTGTTTCCTTCATTTCTTTTTCATTTATTTCTGATCTGATCTTTATGATTTCTTTCCTTCTGCTCACTTTGGGGTTTTTTGTTCTTCTTTCTCTAATTGTTTCAGGTGTAAGGTTAGGTTGTTTATTCGATATTTTTCTTGTTTCTTGAGGTAAGACTGTATTGCTATAAACTTCCCTCTTAGAAATGCTTTTGCTGCGTCCCATAGGTTTTGGGTTGTTGTGTTTTCATTGTCATTTGTTTCTAGGTATTTTTTGATTTCCTCTTTGATTTCTTCAGTGATTTCTTGGTTGTTTAATAGTATATTGTTTAGCCTCCATGTGTTTGTACTTTTTACAGTTTTTTTCAGGTAATTGATATCTAGTCTCATGGTGTTGTGGTCAGAGAAGATGCTTGATATGATTTCAGTTTTCCTGAATTTACCAAGGCTTGATTTGTGACCCAAGATGTGATCTATCCTGGAGATTGTTCCACGTGCACTTCAGAAGAAAGTGTATTCTGTCGTTTTTGGATGGAATGTCCTATAAATATCCATTAAGTCGAGATGGTCTAATGTGTCATTTAAAGCTTGTGTGTCCTCATTTATTTTCTGTTTGGATGATCTGTCCATTGATGTAAGTGGGGTGTTAAAGTCTCCTACTATTATTGTGTTACTGTCGATGTCCCCTTTTATGGCTGTTAGCATTTGCCTTATGTATTGAGGTGCTCCTATGTTGGGTGCGTAGATATTTACGATTGTTATGTGCTCTTCTTGGATTGATCCCTTGATCACTATGGAGTGTCCTTCCTTGTCTCTTGTAATAGTCTTTACTTTAAAGTCTAATTTGTCTGATATGAGTATTGCTACTCCAGCTTTCTTTTGACTTCCATTTGCATGGAATATCTTTTTCCATCTCCTTACTTTCAGTCTATATGTGTCCCTTGGTGTGAAGTGGGTTTCTTGTAGGCAGCATATAGAAGGGTCTTGTTTTTGTATCCATTCAGCCAGTCTGTGTCTTTTGGTTGGAGCATTTAATCCACTTACATTTAAGGTGATTATTGACATGTGTGTTCCTATTACCATTTTCCTAATTGTTTTGGGTTTGTTTTTGTAGGACTTTCCTTCTCTTGTGTTTCCTACTTAGAAAAGTTCCTTTAGCTATTGTGGTAAGGCTGGTTTGGTGGTGCTGAATTCTCTTAACTTTTGCTTGTCTGTACAACTTTTGATTTCACCATTGGATCCGAATGAGATTCTTGCTGGGTAGAGTATTCTTGGCTGTAGGTTTTTCTCTTTCAGGACTTTCAGTGTATCCTGCCACTCCCTTCTGTCCTGCAGGGTTTCTGCAGAAAGATCAGCTGTTATCCTTATGGGTTTTCCCTTGTATGTTATTTGTTGCTTTTCTCTTGCTGCTTTTAATATTTTTTCTTTGTGTTTAATTGTCGTTAGTTTGATTAATATGTGCCTCGGTGTATTTCTCCTTGGGTGTATTCTGTATGGGAGTCTCTGGGCTTCTTGGACTTGATTAATTATTTCCTTTCCCATGTTGGGGAAGTTTTGCACTATAACCTCTTCAAATATTTTCTCAGACCTTTTCTTTTTTTCTTCTTCTTCTGGGATGCCTGTGATTCAAATGTTGGTGAGCTTACTGTTGTCACCAAGGTCTCTGAGACTGTCTTCCATTCTTTTTATTCTTTTTACTTTTTTCTGCTCTGTCGCAGTTATTTCCCCCATTCTATCTTCCAACTCAGTTATTCATTCTTCTGCCTCAGTTATTCTGCGGTTTATACCATCTAGAGTTTTTTTAATTTCGGTTATTTTGTTGTCCATTACTGTTTGTTTGCTCTTTAGTTCTTCTGAGTCCTTATTAACTGTTACTTGTATTTTCTCTATTTTGTTATTGAGATTTTGGATCATTTTTACTACCATTACTCTGAATTCTTTTTCAGGCAATTTTCCTATTTCCTCTTCATTGATTTGGTCTTGTGGGTTTTTTTCCTTGCTCCTTTGCCTGCATGGTCTTTCTTTGTTTTCTCATTTTGTCTAATTTATAGGATTTCCTTTCTCCTTTCCCTATGCTGCCTGGTAGTAATTCCTCTTGTTTCTGCTCTCTGCCCCCTGTGGTGAGGTTTGTCCAGTGTCTTGAGTAGGCCAAGCACCTACTTTTACCAAAAGGACAGGCAATGTTTCAGATGCATCTTAAAAGAAAGGGGAAGATTAGCTGTGCCTCCCCTACCCTAAGGTTAATTGAGGGACTAGGGGACCTCAGCAGTCTTCGGGCTTGTTGCTAAACTTAAGACAGAAATTTCTAGGCTAGTGTGAAGATTCAAGAATGTGAGTTGATGACAACTCTTCCTTTGTCTGCCAACCCATGAAAGAGAATTTAAATCAAATCTATTATGGTAGAGGATAGAATTTTAATTACCTACCCCAACATGTATTCTCTCCTTCTTTAGTAACAGATTCTAGTTTTTATCTGGGCATATTGCCATTTGGAATGAAAAACTAGATAATATTTCCTTATGTCTTACTTATGTAAGGCCATGCCTTCAAGTTCTGGTCATTAAGGCATAAGCAATGGTGTTTTGTGGGGCTTCTGAGAAATCTCCTTAGAAGGGAGGAGGCTTTCCCTTCTTCACGTTTCCCTGTACTACTCCCTGGAATGTGGATATGATAGCTGGAGTTCTCTCAGCCATCTTTGGCCATGAGGATGACAGCCATACCCTAAGGGATAGTGGAACAGAGAGCTAAAGGGAAGGTGTGTACTTCATACCAGCTCTGGACAATTTACCTCCAGACTTATGAAAGAAAGAAACAAACTGTAATCTTGAGTAGGACACTGTTTTTTGGGTTTTTATCTTATAGGAAACCAATTTAATTATAAGTGATATGTCTACTAATTTTAAGGAAGTGCATTGCCAGACAAAAGTGAAGCCTGGCCAAAACAAACAAACAAAAAACCAAAACCAAACAAACAAGCAAAAACCCAAAGGCCTGTGATTTTTCAGCTCCTAATGAATTCCCAAGTCACTGAACTCGCATCTAGAGAAAATGAGTTGCAGGAATGGTACAATCTCCAGAAGGGTAAACCTTCCCAGTGCCCCTTTCAGAAGTAGCCAAGTAGGAAAATGAACAAGGCAGATACATTGAGAGAGAGAACAGAATCAAGACATCCAGCTGGGTTGAACAATAACTCACTCTATTGCCAAGTCAAGGAGCTCTTACTATTCATGTATATGGTACATAAATTGACATGATATTGATTAGTAATCTTTGTATATTGTATCAATTTTTTTCCATTTCCAAATAGGAGGTTTTATTTAGTTCATCCTGTTTTCCCTCCACTATTGGATGTTGGATGTTTTGGATGGTGTAAAATGTCTCATTTACTTATAGATGTGAGACCATGGGAAGCTACGTCAAGACCCGCCCAAGAGAACTGAGTTTGGATTGTCTCTCTGTATAGAAGGCATGAGTACATTTTCATTTATATGTGGTATGATGGCATTATATTAGTTGAAAATCTTTTGTAAATTATGTGGGCTATCACGTTCTTATATTGTTTTTGTCTGTCCACCATACATTCCCCATCGTTCTGGGAACAGCATTCTGGTTTTCCTCTAAAGAACCAGCTCTCTCTCTCTCTCTCAATCCACAGGTTTGAGCAGAGATGTCCCATACCCTGCTTCAGAGAGTAGGTGCATAAACTCTAACCTTGCCAATTAGATTGTTATAATCCCTGGCTTCAAGAATGGGCATGTGATCTAAGCTGGTATAATCACATGTCCAAAACTAGGCCAGTGAAACAGCCCTTGGAATTATAGTGGAACTATTGGGAACAATGCACTCTCTTCTTCTGGATTGCTATTCTAGTGAGATCTAAGTGTGGACCTCCCAGTGATAAACACAGAGCTTGAGCACCAGCATACAGCTGTGCATGAAATGAAACCACCCATGGACTTTTCAACTCTTTGACATAATACATGCCATCCTTTCTTAGAGCAGTTTATTTTGAATTCTATTACTTATAATCAGAACTCTGACAAATAGACACCCATATCCTTATAATGCACCCTTGCCCCCATTATACTTATGCTAAGAATCATTTACTGATAGTAGGTTGTGGTTTTTTCTCAGGGCTATTGGTATTTTCCCCTTCCCTATTTATTCTTCCTTGTCTGATCTGCTTTTAAGCTACATGTGAGAAGCTAACTCCCATCCTGTTTGTTGATGCTGCTTGTTTTTAAGCATTGCCTTGTGTAAAGAACTATTCTGGATAGTTCTAAGGGGAGAAGGAATAGAGGTGAAGGCTTGGAGATAGAAAAGACAGAGAAGGCAAAGTGGGAGAGAGGTTTGGAAAACTTCATGGGAGACCTAGAAGACCAAACAGAAAGAAGGGCATTCAATTAGGAAGCTACTGCCATTTTGTTGTGCACCCTGTACCCTTTCAGTGCTCCGGGGCACATGGCAGAACCTCAGAAGGAAATGACTGGGTGGTACAATGAGGGAGGCTCATCCCTAGGAACTGTGGTTCCCAGTCTTGCAAGTTGGAATCTTGTGTCCAAGCTTAGAATAGAAGTAGCAGTGTCATCTGCTTTCTTTTTGTAATTGTGGAAAAAATACACATAACATAAAATTTACCATCTTAAGATGAATAAAGAAAAAGTGATATGTATATACGTGTGTGTGTGTGTGTGTATATATATACACACACACACACACATATAATGGAATATTATTCAGCCATAAAAAAGAAGGAAATCCTGCCATTTGCAGCAACATGGATGGACCTCAAGGGCATTGTGCTACGTGAGATAAGCCAGACAGAGGAAGACAATGTATGATCTCACATATATGTGTAATCTGAGTATATTGAACTCATAGAAGCAGAGAGTAGAATGGTGGTAGCCAGGGGCTGAGTGGTGGGGAAAATGGGAAGATGTTGGTCAAAGGGTACAAACTTCCAGTTATAAGAAGAATAAGTTCTGGGGAGCTAATGTACAACATAGTGACTGTAGTTAATACTGTATTGTATACGTGAAAGTTTCTTTGATAATAGAGCTTTAATGTTTTCACCATGACAATGATGGCAAAAAATAGCAGTTATGTGAGGTGAAGGATGTGTTAATTAACCTTATTGTGGTAAACATTTAGCAATATATATATGTGTATCAAATCATGACCTTGTACACCTTAAACTTACACATGCTATACATCAATTATACCTCAATAAAGCTGGAAAAAATTTACCATCTTAACCATTTTTAAGTGTACAGGTCAGTGGCATTTAAGTTCGTTCATATTATTGTGAAACTATCACCAGCATTCACTTCCAGAACTCTTTTCATCTTTCAAATCTGAAACTCTGTACTCATTAAACAATAATTCCCCAGTTCCTGGCAGTCACCATTCTACTTTCTATTTTTATGAGATTGACTACTCTAGGTACCTCATATAAGTAGAATCATACAGTATTTGTCCTTTCACGACTGGCTTATTTTACCTACTATAATGGCCTCAAAATTCATCCAAGTTGTAGCATGTGTCAGTATTTCCTTCCGTCTTAAGGTTGAGTTATATTTCATTGTATGGATATACCACATTTTGTTTATCCATTCATCCATGGTAACGCCTATTTTACTTTTTGTCTCTATGCATTTGCCTATTCTAAGACCTAATGTAAGTGGAATCATCCAGTATTTGCCTTTTGTGTCTGGCTTATTTCACTTAGCATAATGTTCTCAAGGTTCTTCCATGTTGTAGCATGTGTCAGAATTTCATTCCTTTTAATGGCAGGATGTATTCCATTGTACATATATACCATGTCTTATTTATCCATTCATCTGTTGATGATAATTGGATTGTTTTCACCTTTTGGCTGTTGTGAATAATGCTGCTAGGAACACTGGTATACAAGTTTCTCAGTCCCTGCTTTCAATTCTTTTGGGTTTATACCCAGGTGTGGAATTGCTGGTTCATGTGGCAATTCTATGTTTAAAGTTTTGAGAAACTGCCAAACTTTTTTCCAAAATGGCTATACCATTTTACATGGCTACCAGGAATGCAGAAGGATTCCAACTTCTCTACATCCTTAGCAACACTAGTGATTTTCCATTTTTAAAATTATAGTCATCATAGTGAGTGTGAAGTGGTATCTCATTGTAGTTTTTATTTGTATTTCTCTAAGATGATGTTGAGCATCTTTTCTTGTGTTTACTGGCCATTTGTATATCTTCTTTGGAGAAATACCTGTTCAAGTCCTTCCTTTGTCCATTTTTGAAATGAGTTATTTGGTTTTTTGTTGTTGAGTTGCATGATTCTACTTTTTAAATCACTATGCTAGGTGCTGGAAATATAGCAATGGTTAAGACACAGACTCTGTCCTCAAGAATCTCACAAACTAGTGGGAGAAGCAGACAATATTCTAATGCAGTGTGGTGAATCCGGTGATAATTATATGCTCAACGTATTATGAGAGTTTCAAAAAGGGTACACTAGTGGAGGTGGTAAACAGACGTGGAAGTTTTCCTGGGTGATATGCTGCTTAAACAGAATCTCAAAGGATGCTAACCAGGCAAAAAAGGGAAGGGGGTGCACATTCCAGGCAGAAAGGAAATGGTGAGCAATGGCTTGCAGGCATGGAACAGCAGGGCACGTGCTGGAAACTCCAAGCATTTCCCTGCTGTTGAAGTGGCTAGTTCAATGTAGGCAGTGGCAAGAGATGAGGCTAGAGATCTAGACAGGGACTGGATCATGCCAGATTTTGTAGGCTGTTGTAAGGTTATCTTGAGAGCTATGGGGAGTCATTCAGGGGTTTTAAGCAGAGGGGCTACATAGTGAAACGTGTTTTAGATCAGACCTTCCCAATCTTTTTTCATATTACATCATGGTATACGTAGCAGGATGAGATTTGTATGGTATTCTGAGACAGGTGTACTTGCAGCTGCATGCTGCTGGAGATGACAGGTCCAGGATTTAGCAGCCCCAGGCCCAACCCAGATGTCTCAAGAGCTAAGATTGGGAAGCTGTTTTAGATAGATCATTCTGACAGTCATGTGAAGAACAGACTGGAGGAAAACAACAGTGGAGGCAAGGTGCCAACCAGGTATAGTAGGAATAGAGAAAATAACTAGGAGATAGAACTGATGGGACTTGATAGATTAAAGATAGAGGGTGAGAAAGGAGGAGTCAAAAATGATTCCCAGGTTTCTTGTTTCTACCACTGGGTGGAGGAGCAGCATATTTAAGAGGGAAGATTATGATTTTAGGGGTGGATGTAAAGATTTGACTTACTTTTATATGACTGGCTGGGGATGCCCTGTAGATGGTCAAGATGTTCTTAATGGCTCTATCGGCTATGGAGAATTAAGCTGCATAGGCCAGGAATACAGTTCAGTGTGGAAATTCTTATGGGAATGACTATATCAGCGATCCACCTTCTTTGAAAAGTTTCCCAGCCCACAGCCTCAAAAAGACAACCTTTTGTATATATACTATGTAACTTCAAACTTTGTCCACAGCTGCATGCTATAGGGATAAACCTTTGACTCACCATTCAAATGATCTCTCATGAGAATCAGGCATTGGGGCCCCATGACTTAGTCAGTGTGGTGGGGAACCAAGCTTGAAGGTCAAATCGATCCATCATTCTCAAATTGTGTCCCCAGATTATCAGAATCATTTGACAACTTGTTAGAAATGCAAATTCTCATACCTTATTCCCTAGCTACTGAATCAGAGACTCTTGAATGGGTCCCAGTAATCTATGTTTTACAAACCTTCCTTCTGGTGCAGGCTATCATTGATAGAGACTCTTAGGATAAGACTGCCATTCTGGGAGTAACTGTATCAATCACCTAAGTGCTGATAAATAAGCAGACGAAGTTGGTTTGCAGAGAGAAGCAGGAGACTGAAGAGACAGACAGACAGATAGACACAGAGAGACAAAGAGAGGAGAAACAAGCTACCTGATAACTTCCCAGTAACATGAGTCCCAGTTGTTCTTCATGCAATTGGAGTGTATGAAATTTCCCTGTATCATTGCATAAATCCCTTTTATTTGAATGGGGTTTTCCTCTTTACAATAAAAATGCCCTGATTTCTTAGTTGATTAATTTTCCAAAAATCTATTGTGCATTTACTATGTGTACAAAACATCATAAAGGATAGCAAGGTCAACTAAACCTGGTTCTTGTCCTTCAGAAGCCCCGTTTAATGTAGGAGGAATATAGATAATGTTAGAAGCCCAGTAGCGGAGGTGGCTGCTGAGCTCTGAGATTACCTGGTAAGAACTAAATGAACAGATTTTCCTTTACTTACGATGGAGTTACATCCCCATAAACCCATTGGAAGTTGAAAATATCATAAGTTGAAAATGCATTTAATACACCAAACCTACCGAACATTGAAGCTTAGACCAGCCTACAGTAAATGTGTTCAGAATACCTACATTAGCCTGCAGTTGGGCCAAATCATCTAACACAAAGCTTATTTTATAATAAAGTGTGGAATAGCTCATGTAATTTCTTGAATACTGTGCTAAAGGTGAAAAACAGAATAGTCTTATGGGTCCAGAGTGGTTGTGTTTTGGATGTTTACCTGAGTGATCATGTGGCTGACTGGCATTGTAAGATCGAAAAATCGAAAGTCGGGGACCATCTGTAGTAGATGCATCTCAGTGGTATGTAGTAAGGCCAGAGAAAACTTCAAGGAAGAGGTCATAGTTGGTATATACCTTGAATGATGAGTGCAAAGAAGAGGAGGAGGAAGAGGGGAAGGTGTTCCAAATAGAGAGAAAAATAGCACAAAGATACGGGGGATACGGGTGGGAAATGGAGAGTGGTGTAAGGGCAAATACAGATTAAAAATGAGATGCTTAATTCTCCTTGTTGAAAATAAGGGAGGAGTCTTCTCCCATTTCTTTCCAAATTTCTTTCCCTGTCCCTTTCAAATGAATGTAAATCTCTATAATGGCTAAATAAGCCTCTCAATAGTCTCACAACTCTGCAATGTTTCCTCGAGGACCTGGGAGCCATCTCTTTGAAATGCAAACATCAAGGAAGATAGAGCCCCATCTCTCAGTTCCTGTGGGTGTTTAGGAGCCTAACTTCTCTGGGCACTTTGCCCAATTTGCAAAACTATCTCCTGTGGTAAAGATATAAGTTTGTTTCGCCTACAGATAAAGTCAACGCAGGTGGTCTCTCCAGTGGATGAGAAAGTTAGGACAAACTCTGAACCACCACAGGTGCTGTCAAGTCCTCTTAGTGGAGGACTAGTTATTGTTTATCCTGAAAACACGTATGGAGTGGGTTGTATCTGTTTGACTACATAAGAGGGGTGAGATTCCTTTCTGTCTCTGCAGTCACTTAGTGGGTTGCCTCTGATGCTCATCCCATTCCACTTAAATGTTTTTTCAATAATAAAAATGTTTTCTTTCACGACTACCTTTGTGGAGAAGATTTGGGGGTTGGAGGATCTCATTTTTTCAATCTCCCCAACAGGGTTTTGTCTGTCTGGAATATACAGGTTACAGAGGCAGGGGAGAGATGAAACGAGAGGGCGAGCTATGGGAGAATTTCAGTCAGGGAAATGCAGTAATGCTCCACCTTAGAAAAATGACTCTGGCAGTAATGTATAGGGTGGGTTGGAAGGGAGAAGGGTCTAGTGTCATAGCACTGCACGTGGACATAATAATAATTGAAAAATACTAGTTAAGGGCTTTCTTGGTGTGTTGTTACTCAAAAGTTATTCTTGGACTGACTTTTCCCTAAGCCCCCTACCAATATCTGGATTTGTGTGTGTGTGTGTGTGTGTGTGTGTGTGTGTGTATATATATATATATATATATATATATATATATATTTTTTTTACCACAGGGACATTTTTCCAGGATGTGGAGACTAGTGGACAATAGTTGCCATGTAGCTGCATGTCTGATGCTCCTTGGCCGTTTTTCGTCAATGGTTTGGGTGCTCCTCTGGCCCCACAATCTCCTCCCAATGACTCTTGAGGTCCCAAGCATCTTCAGGATCTAGACTACCTCTGATGATTTCCATCAGGAGAAGGGAGTTGCTTATTGCAGTGGTCTCTACCATTGGCTGGTGCTGTTTATATTCAGTGAGGTCCTGTACACCAGCCAAACTGAGGTGTGCCGGTTAGGTCAAATGCCTCATTTATTGGCAACCCCTGCTGGAAGCCCCCAATTGTGACCATTGATTGCCTGGATTCATGTGCGTTCAGGCTTTCCTAGTATAACAACCCATAAATGGATTTCTTTCACCTGGGACTTTGTAAACAGAAATTGAGAAGAATCAAAACACTGTGAATGAGCTACATGTACATTTATTAAATAGTTAACAAAGGCACATTAACAACCACTTACAATACGTATCTATATATATATATAATTAACACAGATATGATTCTCTCTTAACTGCCAATTTCCCCAACAAAGAACTGTTCAACTCTTCAGGTCATGAAGGCTAAAGGCAAAGTCTCAGTCCCGACCCTATTCTTTCCCACCCTCTTTGTGAGAACTACATTGATCCTCAATGGGTTGACCATCATTTTCTGTAGCCAAAATGTCTCTAGAAGCATACTGACTGCAGAGACTCCTCAGGTCTGCATTCTTAGGGCCAGTACCTAAACAGGCTGTCTGCTTTAACAGGTGCTGTTGCTACTGCTTGCTGCTATTCATCCAGTTACTCTATGATTTTTCACCAATTTTTCTCTTTGCACTTGGACATGCATGCTGTGCTGTGAATCACTTATGGGGTGAAACCTCCTTCTCTCTCATCAGGGAAATCTCTGATTTTTCTTGCCTCTGTTTTGCCCTGGATGTCCTGCCTGCCTCTGCACTGTCCTTTGTTTACATGTAAAACACGAAAATGCTGGGCTGATCAGAACTTCTTTCTCATACCAATTTCTGCATCCGCTTTGGAATGGGGCATTTATTTCAAAGGACAGGAATCAAATCTCCTGTTCCTCTCACAAACCTTACCCTTCTGTCAGGGTGGGTGCCCTTCCTATCACTGGAGCTCTTGGATTTTGTTCCTTGGATTCCCACTGTCCTCCTGCTGAAGGGAGAAGTTGTAAGTCCAGGCATCGAAAGGAAAAGCTGGGAGGGCTTGGCTGAATGGACACTTCTAGTACAGGAAAGAGTCAAGCAAAAAGTCAGAGTATGTGTGTCTATCTGTTGGATATTAGCAAGTACAGGCATGAGGCTACTCCGGAAATGTGATCATTCATCAGGCCCATCACTCTGTTATGCTCTTTACTACAGAGGTGGACCTTGGGGGTGGATTCAGGTCTGTGGAATTTGGGGATGTTCAGGATCAAGTCAGTATTTTAGGTTCATTATTGTTTCATAACTTTCCCGACAATAACAAAATTACGGGAGTCTTCCTTTTTTGGCCTTGAGGTGGTGAATGACTGTACCACCACCCACCCATAGGAATTTGGTTGCTGGTTAAACACTGTGATTCAAGTGCCCAGATTTTTACTTCAATAAAACATTTCTCTCTCATCTATGCATGTGGCCATCTGATATCTGACCACAGGAGAGTCATGCTTTTTTAAATACAAACACTCCCAGGAGGGGCCGCACATGAAGCACGGCCGGTCTCTAACACCTTAGTGTGATTTGTCTCTCAGATCTCAGCCATGAACTGCTCTCCCTAGCCTGAAATGCCCACCAGGGAAGTTCTGAAGGAAAAAATCCATCATCTACCTGGAGAAGCAGGCCTGATAAGTTGCTACCATGGGGCTTCTAGAAGGCCAGAGGCCAGCACAGGGGATGAGAAAAGGAGGGGCTTAAAAGAGTGTTGGGAAAAGGTTGAAAAGTGCCATGGTAAACTCGGTTAACATCTGGTTTTGCTCCTGGGTCAACTTTCTTCTGACCAATAGAAACTGCATTTTGATGATGGTCGAGAATGCCTGCCCTGAGGTCTTCCTTCTATATCATTCAGCAGCTTCAAAGAGAGAGACATTAGCTGAATTCTTTAGAGGCCAAAGACCTCTTGTAAATGTCTATATACTGAACTGGTTTTAGTGCTGGAATTATCAGCATCACAGAAACATATCAAACACATCAAAGGGCTCAAAGTCAGCTTATCAGGAAATGCCACAGTGGGAACCACACTTAGAAACAGTCAAGCAGGGCACAAGGGGCAAGGGAGCTAGTAGCTCCGTGTGATTCAGCTGATACTGGACAAGGACCCAACCTCCTCCCTGGCCCTTTTCACCGTTCTGGACATGTGAATGATACTTTACTCTGTCACAACCTCTCATCCAAAGTCTCTTCACCTCAGTTTTCTATCAGTCTGACTACTGAACAGTGGCAATGTGCAGAAATTCCTGATTAGTGTTTTTAAGTATTTACAAATCTGACCAAATAAAGTATTACCAAGTTACATTTTGCTTTCTTTAAAGAACAAAACCAATTATCCTTTCATTCCTGTGCCATTTGTTGGAGAAAACCAATTTTAGGTAAAACATTTTAATGGAAAGTCATTCATCCTGTTGTTATGAAACCACTGATGCCCATCTTGAAAAGAATAAAATGAATGACACTGGTTTCACATGTTACATTCAAGATGCAGGATAGAAATGAATAACAGGAAAACACAAACTTCAAATAATAATGTATCTTAGAATATGCCTCAGAATTTCTGAAGCACAATAGAAACCAGTAAGCATTATCTCAAATTTTTCAGTTCTTTTGCTAAAATATGTCTTTCTTGTGTTAGTGACCTCAATATAGGAAGACTACATCTAATACAGTGGATGCATTAGCTATATAATTCAAAATACTGTATTTGGTAATAAATTTATTCTACGTATGAAATATAGCATTGAACCAAATCAAATTTTATATTAAAATTACTAAATATTAGGATTCATACTAGAAGACAGCTTTTAAGTGAATTCCTAACACGTGAATATGGATTCATAAAAAAAAAAAGACAAAACCAAGAAATTTACACACTTTATTGAAAGAACAAAAAAAAAACAACATAGAAATAGCATACTAAAATGAATTGCCTAATGCACATTTCTAAACACAAACAAGCAGTATGGCACTATAACTTGGAAAAAAAAAACAACCAAAAAAATCAAAGCATCTTCCCTACTGATAGCAGTTGAGGGAATGAGCTATTGCATTTTGGAGGCAAAATATTATGGGAACAGTTAATATTTATTATAGTGATCATTATTTAAATCTATAATTGCTGCACATAGCTAATAATTTTCTTATTGATAAGTATTTTTAAATTGGCATTTTTCTGCCCAAAATATGTGCTTCCGTTTTCTACATTGTACCAGATTGTTGTTATATGAATGCATAAAGTTAGCCATTTCAAAAAGAGTGTATTTAGGAGCATCTTTTTTAAAACTCTTATTTAAATTATTGTAATTTGGAGGCATGTAACAAATGGTTCATTTTCTAATAATTAAAGTAACAACAATAAAAGGAAATTTATTTTGAAAAGGGAAATCCCAGAATCCAATGATGTAACGGTCATATAATTCTCTCAACTGCTAGACAAAAAAGACACAGCAGCAAGATAATTTGGTGTCCATCATTAACAAATAGCATCTGTATACAAAAATAAAGCTTTGGAATCATGCAGTTCTATGAAAGATAAATGTTTAAGTTGTATGTTTGCGGAGAAAAGAGCACTGCTTAAAGTTGGGTTACTTTTAGGTCTTGTTACAGAGGTGGCTTTTTTTTTTCAATTAAAGTAATATGATGTAGCTGTGACTTGTTTCACACTAACACGTTTTCCTTTCAGGTATGCTATAATTGAGGATGGGTTCTATTTAAAGATACAATTCCTCTGGAATAACCCTGCTTTGGAGTATTGATGGGTGGTTCTCTTCCAGGGAAGAACAAGTGGAGGGGCTGGAAGCTGTATGAATTAGTCAAACTAAATCCTTCCCTGGGCTTAATAATAGAGGTCCTTTTATTCTCTGATTTTACTTACTTAAAAGACAGCACCGTGTTTAAACTCCAAAGAGTGTGACACAGTGGCCGTCGGTATGTACAACATGCCACCAATTAATAGGTTGTCTTTTGTGATGCTTCTAGGTTCATTCTTACCATTTTATAGTTGATTCTCGCTGACTTAAAATCTTACTGTATTTCTATTGACCTTATGAAAGTATATTCGTGTGCCTTATAGTCTCACAAAGAAATGTCAACACAAGAATGTGGGTTAAGTTGTAGAAATATGTTGGTGATAAGGTTAAAGTTGGAGTTCCTAACTATAGAAGGAATGAATGCTTACATTTTATATCAATGGAAGTGCTGGTCAGGTGGTCAGGCTGTTAGCTGTATGGCTGACTCTAAGTGATTATGGGCTGAAGGGGGGAAAAAAGGAATTTCTAACCAACTGGCCCTGAGCTGAGCTATTGGACAATTGTAAGGCTTGGATCGCTTTCTGGCTTTGGCTTATTTTCCTGTCTCTGTGAGTGAGAACTATCGAAATGGGCAGCAATACTAATACCAACACCTTCAATCCCAAGAAGGGCTCCTTCTCCAGGGTAAGGACAACAGGTCTCAAGATGGGAAGGACTCAAAGCCCTCGTGGTGATCTATCCTTAAACCTTTCTAACCTCGACCTTTTCCAGGCCTCATTGCCTGGAGGCAACAAAAAGATAAATGGCGATCTGTAGGTGATGTGGGAGTTGAAATTGGCAGAGATGATCTGATTGAAACATTCTTTTACAGCTCTGATGTATGTAAGACTTTGGCTAGTTCTGTTTAGTTAAAAGATTAGGAGGCTGAAGTGGGCACAGTGAAGCACTGGCTAATCTGGTAAAGGTAAGTCAGCAAACAGCTTCCACTGAACAGGCATAAAGTAAATAAAGCCATTTAATAAAACTGTGCCAGGAGCATTTTTTCCTTCGTTGAAGAGAATGAAATGTTCCGTGCTGGCCATACTTAACTGTTAAATTACATCTTTCAATAGTTGCCAATTTGGTTTTGGCTTTTGGATCTTGAAGGGAAAATAGTGTCGAACGTTAACAGTTGGTCACTTAAATACATATTAATTGATGTAACTGATATATCTCAATTGATCATTTTCTGTGAAAGATGAAATCTAACTAGATCCGAATGGGAATATCCATCTTGCAATTTACAAGGTATTTCACTGCTTGCAACCATTGAAAAAAGAAGACCTCAGCCAGAAACTTGCCTGAGTGTGTGTGTGTGTGTGTGTGTGTGTGTGTGTGTTTACAGTGAGGATGAATTTAAAAACAAATGATCTTTGCTAGCGATCTTGCTAAAAGCTGAAGTACCTTAACTTTTGTTTAGTGCCATTTGCTGGAGTTGACCTGTTACCTGTAACTAGTCTTGTGTTATGGTGAGCCCTAGTAAACTAGAAAGCCTCCACAACAGCAAAGCAACATCATGTTTTTGTTAAGTCTTGTAGCAAAAAAAAACCCTTCTTCTCAAAGCCTTAGAAATAACTCTCTTACTAACTTTTCCACTATTATCACAGACTTCTTATATTTAAAAAAAAAAGCTCCAAGGATTGCTTTCATGGACTATGTACATAAGTGCAAAAAAGGTGTGTCTCACACGTTCGCACCCTAACTGAGACCATCAGTTAACTGCAGCATATGTCTCTTCAACACTGTTATAGGGTCATTCCACAGTATCTGTATGGATGGCTTCACAAATGTGAACTAATTTAACCTGTGCTTTTGTCATTCTTTCACCCTCATTTGGATAGATTTGTATAAGAGAATTTTTGTAGCTACAGCTATGCCACTTGAATAGAATAATTCTGAATAAGGTTATGAAAAGAGATCAGGACATATTATAAATGTGATTGTGTTTTGGAGTCTAAATACTGTGGAATAACCCTATCCACACAACAAATTCTATCAGCTCTAAAGCCTGATTCTAGAATCCACGTGTTGTAAACTTTTTGCTCAAAAAAGTCACACAAGGACACAAATTCAGTTTTCACATGGGAATTTGGGATTAAAAAGAAAAATCAACCATATCTATTTCTGAGCTTTGAGCTGTATCTTCTACATGCTCACACTGTCAAAAACCACACAGAGTTTACAAGTAAAATTTTCACACACAAAAAATGTCTAAAGGTAGCCATGTTGTAGGTTTGTTGCTAAAGCAACAACTAAATATAATTAGTTAAAAATTATTATTTGTATATAAAGTTGTTTGTTCTTAAACTGTGAACTATAAGGAATAGTTACGAACTATACTCTATACCTTGTCGTGCTTCAATGTTTGCTGAGGACCCTTATCTAGGTGGGTTGAATACATGTAGTAAAATCTTAAACTTTCTCTAACTCTCCTTCAAAATTAAATCCATTAGTTACTTAATGATATGAAAAAGCAAGAAAGTAAAAACCTTAAAAACTAACAAGAAAAATGAAAACGTGGCACCAGTTAGTGAGATGGTGATCAGAACCTCTATTTGTAATTGTATTTACACTTTGATTAGGCTATCAACTAAACTTGCCCAAAAAAAGCTGTCATACTCTTTCACATAGTGTTTATTCTATTGCCTTTGACAGGCACTGGTAAAGTTAAAGATGAGGCCACTATCTTCCAAAATCTATTCAACAGAATTGGGAAATCATATTTCCCTCAATGATATTTCCCTATTTCTATTTCAACATGTGTAGAAGAGATTCAAAGAAAGAAGATTCCAGTTTCTATTCATTCCGTGCATCACAGCCTACCCTACAGACTGAAATAACTTGAAAACCTGTGGCTGCATTTTACCTAAGAGCATCCTCATGTACTCTCCAAAGGAGTGGGGGAAGGACCAAATAACCTTCTAAGTAGCACACGGGTCTTCCCTACATATTATTTAATAAAATTTAATGCCAATGTTGTCCTTAGTCAACAATTTAGTGGACAATGTTGTCCTTTAATGCCAATGATGTCCAAGCACAGACATCACTGTGCTTACTGGTCATGCCATGGAAAAGAGATTCATGTTGTACAGATTAATTTTATTTGGTTTATGCTGATGGTAGGGAGAGGTACTTGCTTTGCCCCAACTGGAGAGCTGGTGAGCTGAGGCTGCCCACTAGTGAACACAGCCTAGTGGTGTAGGACAACACCTACGGCAAGATCAAAGTGCTTTAGCGTGTTCAGAAATGGATGGAGAAGACTGATGGAGTAGGGAGAGGATGGCTTTTCACATCACGATTAACTACAAATTAAAGACTAATCTAGACAAGTGAAATGAAACACAACAGCTACTTGAGGGAATCATGCTCCAATTGCAAAAGCAAATACTGCATTTAAAAAGCGATTTTATGAATCCATTTAGTTTAAATTTATTCTTAACCCCTCTTTAAAATATACTTATGGTCTCATAGTGCTTTAAAATTTTTTTGACAACTAAAACCCTCTTAAGAGAAAACCTTTAGATTTTCTCTGTATACATGACCTGTTTTATCCAAGTTTCAGCATGCTTGCTTATTTTTGCAAAAGGCTGAGAGAAATGGACAAAAACAATAATTTGGGATAAATAAAAATAGAGGCCCTTGCAAATGACAAAGCTTATAAAATGTTAACTAAGAATCACAAGTGATTAGAATTTTATATATACAATAATCCAGTAAATGCTTGTTTAGAGTCACTGATTAGTTTTGTGACTTGTCTTTTTCACAAGAAAATTATAGTCTAATGACTTCTTTTCTTGAATAAAGGCCATTTGAATAAGTCATTGCACAACTAGTTAAAGAGCGCTATCTTAAATTGCATTTTTGTCAAAATTCTTTCACATCCGATGAAAACAGTGCTTTGAGATTTTTCTTTAAATTCACTCACAAAGCAACTTTTAAAATGCCAACAATATCAAAAATTGTGGCACCAAAAATACCACTACCCTGAATATCTCTCACTGAACTTCTTACGAAAAAATATGTCAATATTCATGTCTTCCAGTGCTTAAGGCAACATGCAAACAGTTGTACTCTACGTTTATTGTCCATGTACATCTTTGTCAGAAGTTTAAAAAGTTAAATGAGACTATGTTGTATCAAAATGTGAAATGACAAAAAAGTTCATTTCACACTGAAAATGTCTCTGTCTCTTTTAAGGAAAACATCTAGAGTAGCTCAGGTGCATCCCTCCTGATTCATGTGATCAAATCTGCCCTTCTGGAGAGGCACCAGCACAGGTTTTACAAAACTCAGTTCCAAACACAAGTAATTTCACAAAGGCATATTCTACTCTCTTCTCTAGCAATGTGAAGATTTTGGGAAACAGAAACTAAGTGGTTCAAAGGACCAAGAGGTAAAAGTCAAGACACCTTTTGTTCTCTAACTCCAGACAATACTGTTTGCAGATGACAATGGCTCAGTACAAGCAAGATCATTCAGAAATCACTGATGATCATGATTTGGACTGATAATTATTTATCATGATCATGATTTGGACTGATCAACAGGATATCAGCTACTGACGAGCTAATTTTGCTCTTTTGTATTCTGAGCCAAAACGATCTGCTTTGGGATGCAGTCTCAAATGTTCTGAAGCACAAACAATGTGAAATGAAGGAACAACCAGGAGTCAGGAGATATTTCTGGGTCCAGCTGCTGCCAAGTAGCTAGGCAGCCCTGGGCAAGTCACATGCCCTGGCTGTGAAAAGGTTTTGCCAGCTCCATTGTTCTGTGATTCAAACACTACTAGCTGGCTTCAGGTATCCTAAAGCAGATTTTCCCTTTCTTGTCATTTTCATGAAGGAGAAAAATAAACTTGGTATATACATCAAATCTGATGATTTTATACTTTTCAGGGAGAGAACACATATTTAGTAGGAAATATTAAATCTATCTAAATCAATGCAAAGTATCACGTGGTTCAACCACTGATTAACAATAGCAACTTTAATAACTGAGAAAGGTACAGGAGGTATGTGACATACTACAGGAATCAATTACTATTTTACTTGGTTATACAATTATTTCAAAAGTATTAGTAATGTGAATTCAGGTCAGCTCTGTGGAGTGTAGCCACTCTGTCTCATCCAAAGGGTGTTACAAACCTCTTTATTCCTCTCTATTATAATTTTCAAAACATGAAAACAAATCCAAACAAACAAAAAAGAGGCTTGGTTATGATACGAGAGATTCTGTTGTTAATAAAGTTTGGGAAAGGCAACACTTAAAATATTATATCACAGGCGCTTGTTCTTTCACTGAAACATTTAACAAAACTGGAAACTCAGCTGAACTGAAGCTAAAGACAACTGTGGACATCCTTCCTAGAATAAATCAAAGAGTAATTTCAAATGGCTCCCTCCTTCCCTCCCCAGCCCCGCTGTTTCTCCAAATCTATACTCAGACTCCAACTGTGATCAACAGAAAAGATTGTCCATTTTGGGGAGGAAAGCCTCACTTAGAACCAATTCTCCTTCACCCTGACTGACTTTTCCAGATTGCATCTTACTCATTATTCAAAGAATAGTCTAAAGAGCACAAGCCATTTGCATTCGGAAAATGGCACTTGTATCAAAGGTTACATTGCAACGGTTTTTACACACTTTCCTCCAATATGTAAAAACTATCTCCACGCCCCCCTCTCTCTGCTTAATTTATAACCTGTAATTAGAATGCCTTTAAGCTTCCAAGAACCAATTTTTCAGCTGAAGATTACAAATGGCTCAGTTTTAGACAACCTAGAAAACAGGATCCTTGAGGCACAAAAAAATGTAATGGGCACTTTACATAATTTTTAGTATAAATGCTGTGAGATTCATTTAAAGGTAAATTGTAGTTTTTCAAGCTACTTAAGGAGTGAAATTCAGGTTAATGTTTTAAGAAGTTCCCTGTTATTTTCAGGTAATTATTTCTCTCTCACAAAAAATCCAGTAATGTGATTGTACTATGCAAGGTCAGATCGACAGGTACAAATTATATACATCCATGTTTATGAACAGGTTTTGGACACACTCAAAAGTGAGGCCTTTTAAATGTCTGCCTCAAGAAACCTACAGAAATATTCAGAGAGAGAGAGCATATCAACATTAACCTGCTATGTTTTTCAAGCACATGTTTGTTTCCCATTAATAACATTTTAGTTAAAATCAAACACTACAAATTACAGCAAAACACTATAGTATGTAAAACCTAACACAACACAACACAATACAATACAATAATGAAGAAAATGGTATTGGATATATTTGTTACATTCTGAATCAACCCAATAGACTACTGTGTAAACAAAACTGTAAGGTAACACTTCAAAACAGACTGAACATTTCTCCACCAAGAATGCACAATAAGCTAACAGTCCACTGTAGAGATTCACTCAGCATAATGGTTACTGGAAAATCACAAACAATAATGTGAGAAATTACAAAATGTTATGGCATTCTACCTAATAATTCAAATAAGATAGATAGGTGGTAGTTGTTAGTTGTGTATTTGTTTAACATCTCCACTGATTATTTAATGCTTCATTTTTTATTTGAATTTGTTGGTTGGTATGTTGGTTTTGTTTAGTATATTGACTGCACCACGCTTACTGTGTTGGTAGAAGAGGACATACGTGAATACATATAGAAAGGCCATATGGAGGTTCTCACGGAGAGATTCTGATACTCTGTAACTCTGTTGTTCAGAATTTCAACTGAAATGGAAAAAAAAAAGAGTGAGAAATATGGGAGGGTTATTGAAGTAGGAGTCAGGATACTTGGTTCTTGTTCCAGTTCTGTGTGTGAACCTTATGCCAAGATATTCCCCACTCTGAATTTCATAGTGTACATCTGTGAAAATTGAGTTGTTGGAAACGTTCATCAAGGAGTCACACACCATGATAGTCCATGGTTCTGAGTGCCAATGTGGACAGTTGCCCTAAGTTAACAGAGATGCACTCAATTGTTTAAGGCATTATCTACACAATGCCAAAACTTTTTGATGACTATCCACCCCTCCACTTCCTCCAACAAGCACATATTGAGAAAACATATTTGATTCCATTTTGAAATACGCAAATATTAAACAAACTTTAAACTTTTTATCAGAATGTTTTGGAACCATGCAGGAATAGCCGAAGTGTGAAATCTGGTTTTACAAAATTATATTTCTGCACTCCGGAGAAATTTTCAACATCTGTTACATATTGCAATGATTATGGTGTGCCAAATACCTCTAAATTTTCTAATGGAATCAAGCAAAAAGGAATCACTATTCCCAAACATGTTCTGTTGGAAACAGAACATATTTGACCACTTTTGTTTACCTTGATGGGAAGCAGCCCATGAGAATCAGGCAAGTGTTTACAAAGCCTATTATTCTCATATTTGGTGCCATTCCCAAGTTGCCACTATCCAAATGATACCCCTGAAAACTATTACAATATACAGCTACTTCAGTTATTCCATGTACTCAAAAATGCTTTTTTAAAACATTCCTTATGATCGAAGGGACCAGTTCATCTAATGTACAGTTATCCATATGCTCTGTCCAGAACTGTAGTGTTCTGGGCCTGTGTGTCCTCAGCAGGAAAGAAATGCTAGGCAGGTTCTGGGGAATTAGTCCACCAAGAGAACGAAACTGTGGCCTCCTTCAACCAAGTGAAACACTCCAGTTGTGAGAACTTCAAGCCTTCAATGACTAACAGATGCAATTTAGAATCAGTGTATTTGTTTAATTAACTCCCTATAATTAATTAACTAATTAAGATGCCTCAGAGTCTTAAGTGACTTCACAAGTCACACGTTCCAAGTGAACAACTGCTCAAATTCAGTGTGTGGCTATTACAGGCTCTGGACCAGGCAGAGGAAATCAAAGGTAAAGGGGAGAAAATCCGAAAACAACAACAAAAATTACCAACAAAAAAAGTGCCATGATTTGAATGAAAATAATGAGTAAATTACTAAATTATGTCACTCAAAATTGAAAAGAGCTGGAGCAATTCTGCTAGACTTACATGGGAAGCAACACAAAGTGGCAGAATGTGAAAGCACTCTTTTCTACAATGCCTTAGGAGAAGTATATTGCTTACTGTCTTTAAGATAATCATCTTAATCAAATTGTAACAAAATTACTTTGTTTTATTTCAATTTAAAAAAACAAAGCTAGAAAAATGTTAAAAGATTAAAATTCAAAAACGATCTGTGTCTTTGGCTAGGCAATCATACCCCTTTAATAATGGGAAACCATTTGGGAATTTGTAAGCTCACTGGGAAAATACAATACCAGCTGTCACTTTCATATTAAAAAAATCGCATATTTGCTCTCCACATTTCAATTTGGAAAATTTAGAATGCTTAAATCAAGCTCTAAATTATATGCAATATCTGTTAATGAAAATATTTACCAAAGTCTTTAGCAAATGCAACTGTGCAAGATAAAAGATATAACCTACAAATATTATATTAATACTTAAAGAAACTTACTGTTCTACTGGTAACTTCTACATCTGTGAAACAAACATGCTGCTATTCAGTTCATCTATTGATAATGGGGGTATCTATAGTAGTAAAAAAGATTTTAGATTAAAATAGTTTCTTGAGAGAATTCCATTTATTTTGTTCACTGCTTGGACATGGTAATCAATAACCATAATTTCACAGAAAAATTTAGACTTATTAACCATATCCACTAATAGTCAATTTTGCAAAGCACAGGTTAGAATGTGGTTTGTTTCCCCAATGAATTAATGCTCTGTGTCCTATATGGTTATCATACTTGTAATTGAAACAGCAGTGGAACTTCCAGTCTTTAAGCATGGTTACCACTTTAATAAGGCAAAATGGCCATACTATTACACAATAATTATTGTATCTCCTTATAATTTCAAGACTCCCCCCAAATTCACAATTTGCCTTGTGACTCTGCCTGTAAAAAACCTTAAGCAAATGAAAATTAAAAGCACACAAGCACATCTAATGTCAGTATGAGAAGGAATTTCTGATGCGATCACTGGGTAATGATAAGCATGTCTGTGCCTTGGAAAGAAATGTGTTATCTTTCTTTCTTTCTTACTTTCCAGTAGATCTGAAAGTAAAGGTGGTGATAGTACTAAGAGAAAGTTCAAACACAATAACCAAAAATGGTAGTAAAGTAAAATAAATTCTCCTCTCAACCAATGAGGAGACATTAAAAAAAATGTTTAGTATATACATTTGAGGATTGGTGTGGTAGCAACAACTGTATACAGAACATATCAAGGGTAACACCTGTAACCAATTAAAAACGAGAACACTGCTGATTCACCTCAGGATGAGTAGCAAAGCAGGAACATCCCCCCAGAATATACACAAAAAGAAAATTTCTAAATGTAATGGATGGCTTAAGAAACACATGAGAATAGGGTCTCTCACCAATCCCCAAAGCATATACTGTGCCTTACCAACACACGGTAGTTAGCTAGGTCCAAACAGGTGAAATAAATGGCCAAACCTGATTGCCTGTAGCTGTTGCAGCGAAGGGAATGCTGGTGGCAGGTGTTGTTGCTGCAGACACAGTGGTAGGTGTAGCACCGTGCATCATGGGCACTTTCAGTAGGAAATCATGGAAGCAACACACGAGAGGGTGGAGCATTTATGCAACCATGACATAAACGATGGAATGGGGCGTGGCAGGTATCACAGCAACAAGCCATGTGACATCATCATGATGGATACACCAGGGTGCAACATGCAATCACAGTCAGTGCAAAGCAACACAGCACGGAAGGGGGAAAAATTTAAAAAGAGAAAAGGGGAAAGCCAATTATAGTTACCATTAAAGAAAATGGAATCATTCTCAACATTTAGTTAGTTTTTGAGCAGAATCACATTGTTGTTGACTTCAAGAGCCAAATTTCCAGAAGGGGTTACAATGGGTACCTATGACAAATCTGATTTTACCAAGGCTATCTCTATGAATAGCTAGTCAAGTAGAAAAGTAACTGGGTTGTGCATTCAAAATGGGAGTAGGGAACTGTGAATTGCTTTTTGGGTTCACTAACTCGTGACAGACATGAGTGCTGTCACTAGGTTTGCAGGTGCGAAGGGACAGTTATATATATACTTACCTGATCTGCATACAAAAATATCGTAGTTTGCTTGGTGTGTATATGGTAGGGGGCAGATATAAATACAGTGGACTATGCATGCAGGCTTTTAAGCACACCTCTGGCAAACACCTTGGAAACTTAGGCTACTTATCAAACAACTTAGGCTATTTATTTATTGTTTCATAAACAGCCGATGTTTCCAAGGGGTGCTTCATAGTAAATATCCAACAAAATCTTGTCTTCAGTGCAAATATTACAGTGACAATGACTAGCAGCTGCAACATCTCTTTCAGGCTATTTCTCTTTGCCTTTTCTAGTTTCTATGTCACTTTGAAAACTTCTTGGGCGCTTTTCTTATTTCTAGCTCATTTTGGAAAGCAAAGGAATTAATGTGTGAATGGCAAGCGTGCATATGTAATAATTTGCATCTACATCGATTGAATTCAGATTTTCTGAAAGTCTACAGAGGAAGTGAATGGCCTGGAGAGAGGAAAAATCAACATATGCAACGTCATAGAAACCACAAATGTATCCCAAATGGTGATTCACAGAAATTCTGTAGTTATCTCTCATGCGCATCTCTAGTTATCCATTATCCATCAACATCCCTCCCTTACTGTATCACATGCCAATTCTAAAAACATTCTTGTTTTCCCTTTGGGAGCACAACAACTGTGCAGGAAGCAGCAGCACTGAAGCATGCAGTATACATTCCTACACAGAGCTCTTAGATGAAAGGACAAGGGAACACAGGCACAAAATGGGAAGACAGAGACACGTTTCACGAACTTGGCAGAAGTTTGTTCTTCTAATCATATGCATATAATGCTTCTGTCAGTATCAGTGCAAATGTTTTAAATTCTGACAGAGCACAGCTAATAACAGAGGCCTCACTTGTCAGCGAGTGCTACAACTACGTGGTTGTCATTTTGACTTTTTTGTTTTATCTTAATAAACCTGTTAGTCCCTTTTGGGCTCTGCATCGACTTTGGTTAACTAATGGGATGGAAGTCAAGCTGTTGCAAACTCTCAAAAAGGATAAAAGGAACTGGATTGATATGAGATGGTGAGGTGAGGTGGGATAATTCCTCCCTGTATGGAACAGAGCTATTTCCTCCTGGTCTGTTTCTGGTGCCCATGGCCCATGGAGACTACAGGAGCTGTAAACTCCCCAGGAGCTCTGACAGGGAAACAAATCACTTTTCTTGTTTTCTTCAGTATTAGTGGTATACAAAATGGTTTTGAGATGGCTACCAAATTGGATGGGTGGTTAATTAAAGGATCTGTGTGTAACTGGTTATTAAAAATCATATACCCCTAAAGAGTCATCTTGAAATGATTCTGTGGTGCCTGGTTGCCATGCATATGGCATTTCAACCTACAACACTACAGAAATCATCACAAAATACTACAGAATGCTCTAGCTTTGCTTTTTCTTGCAACATCTGAGTATTGAGTGATTTCAATCTTATGGATAACTGTTTTGGGGAGGAATTGTTTTGTTGTACTTTACAAATTATACATTTGAAATATTTTTAAAAGTTTACAATTTCTTAGTAATAGATGTCAAGCTAAGAATAAAACTACCAATTCTGGCTAGATAAGGAAATGTTTCAAAATATTTCAGCTACGGTTTTTAGGGTGAAAATACAGAAATGGCAGGGCCAGTATTTGACCACAGTGGCAACCAACTAGGACTTGAGAGTGTAGGACTGTTGTGATTCCACTAAGACATGTAATAGATAGCACCATATTAAGCCTTAAATACTCAGAAAATCTCCAGCCACATCATTCAGTTGCTCATCTCTTTCACAGTCAAAATAGAAAAACACTTTTTTTTTCAGATGAGAGAAAGTTGAGAATTTTTGTACAAAACCTACCAACACTTGAAGCGGGTGCCATGCACAGTATTGGCCCTGTACACCATGCAGAAAAGCGTGAAAAGTAAAGAAAAGAGATATTTCATTATTAAAGCTTTACTGATAGAAATAATTTTTAACTAGAAAGATATTCTTAGCAATATTAATGAATCAGCACATGCATATCCAGTAATCTCCCATGCTCACAATTACAGCTGAAGACCCCAAACCCAGGTAATCAAAGTAATTCTTGGATTCTTAGGTATAAAAATGAACATTAATTTTTCTTTAAAGGCATTAGCTCACTTACATTACATATTTATTTTGGACAAATACATCCTAGGTGATTTTTATTATGAAAGGGAGAGTTAATTTATTACACATATGATTTTCAAAATATGCACCAAGATCTGGCAGCTGGTGCCAATAAGTTCTACTTAAGACACTAACCTGTTATCATTGCCTCCTCCACCTCGCAACCAAGGACTTGACTGTGAACATATGGCAAATAGGCTTTTCATCAAGGCGGGGGGGGGGGGGGGGCTCTCAGCCTGACAAGTTTTTATTTTGCCATTAATTAAGGGGAAAGGGATTCTTCTGACATTTTTGCTTATAAATCTAGATTTTAAATTAGCCAAATCTAGCCCAAGAAAGTCTAAAAATTGTTTTTAAATGATATCATGAAGAACTATTGCGGTTAGTAACGAGACAAAAGACTGGATTTTTATGGCTTCTTTCAAAATTAATTAACTGATTAATGTATCAGTTAACCAATAGATTTTTTTCAAGTCTAGGTGCTTAGTAGATTTATAATTAACAAGGTTTCTAAATTAATTTTTAAATGCAATTTTCCTTTAATAGTTTCCAAACTGGGGCATTTACGATTTTGAACAACAACAAAAAAAACTACCATATCCCCAGTGCTTAGTATTTTCAACTTATTCTTCAGAAACTATAGGCTTGTTCTTAAAGTACTGAACCACTGGAAGAAAAGTATTTTCTCTCATAGATGATATTTATTTGAAAAAATTATGGCTTACATTTTTCTTTTCAATTTAGTGCAAAACTGTTATGCTATTAAATATAGCTGAATGTAAGATGTAATAAAATATGCCACAAAGTGTCAGGAAAATGTGATAAATTGCTATATACTTTATATTAACTGGCTTAAGAGTTAGAGGCTAAAACAACCTGTTATATATATATACATACACACACTGTATTACACTATAAATTTAAGGGTAGTTTTATTATAACTATCTTTGGCATATCAAAGATATAGAGACTACTTCTTTTTGCAATGCTGAAGCACAGAAACTTTTTTTTTGAGGGCAGACTATTGTCTTTGAAAGTGATACCTAAGAGTCAAGGAATTAGTTTGAGACCAAAACTAGTGAATCAAACATGAGAAGAAAAAATTAAGAAATACTCAAAAGAAAAATGAAAGTGTTTCCTAATTTGATTTCAAAACCATTAATTTTCAGGAATCACAGGAAAACAGTTTGTTCTTTATACAAGCAGACTGAGCATAACTGCCTTGTTTTATTTATAATCAAAATACCTGTTGACCGTCCTCACATAAAAGCTTTTTGGAAGCTGGTGTGCACTGTATCCATTCACAAATCACTCAACTCACAGTGCCCAGAACCCTGTTCTCACCTGCGGGGATAAATGCCGGCGGCGGCGGTGGCGGCGGCGGCGGCGGGAGCGGGAGCTGCAGGTTAGCCAGAGCCTGTTGGCAGTGGAAAACACCGGGATTAAAGACCGGGGTGGCACCATTGGGCTTTTCAAGTGCCGATCTCTTTGGTATCAGTTGAAATGCACCAGGCTGTAGGGCCTGTGAGGGAAGCATGGATTAATAAATAGTACCAAGGAAAGTAAAATATGTACTTAAACCAAGCAAGCAGCAGTTAGATAAGGTCTGGCCTGAGAACCCTTTGCAAGGGTCGCCCATTGAGCAAGGTAACCAAATGCAGAGATGAGGCCATTGACTATATGAGCACACACTCAGTCCAAAACAGAAAATAAACACACGGGGGAAAAGCTTTTCAACTTCACTAATTAGGTGGGCAGGATGTGACACGATGCTGTTGACAGCAAATAATCATTTAAAATTAACATCTAAGGGATGCTCATCTATTAACCTACTAAAATGAGATTAGCAGAAGCAACAGATATACCAGGAAAGAGATTTTTGCCAGTTAAAATTCCAATATCAATCTAGGAGATAAATGGTATCTAGTTGAAAAAACAGATGTCAGTAGATCAGAGTCTGATTCTGTAGCTCCAAAATCCAAAATTCATTTTATACAAGGGTTTCAGTTCCAAACCCTATAGCTGTGTATTTCCCAACTAACATGTAAGGAAAAAGCAAATGAATGAATCCACCCCCACCACCCACCTCACCCAGATACGACAGTTAGCAAAATGTATGCAATTCTCATTTACAGAGATTTGCTGTGAATTTTGGTATGTATCTTTTGCTTTGTTAAGACCTTGTAAGGTTTAATTCTAAAACCTTTTAGCATTTTAAAAATCCTCCTTTCATGTCTACAATTCTTTCCAAATCCCACTCTGCTTATAATATTCAGTCAAACTTGCCCCTGGATCAGATTCATTGGAGAAATTTGACAATACATTCTTTCCTCAGCAAATTGCACAGTACTTTAAAAACTTGTCCCAGCAACAACAATTGGGTATGCTCCAAATTCTTAAGGAGACAGGCACACTTACGCTGAGTATCTAGCCTTCCACATGCCAAAAAGGGGCATGCCATGACCTCCTTAGTCCTGTGGATAAAGAAGGCCTAACGGTATCTCTATTTTCATTTGGGAACTAAATATCAGCCTTCAAGTCTTTTAAATGCATACAAGTTGCTTTCAGTGAAGTCATCCTGAGCTACACACATGAACACAAACAGGGTAAAAATCTCTCTTTCACAAAGCATTTCAACTCTGAATCCTTAAAATATAGAAAATTTAAATTTCTTCATGCAGCTTCCTTTGTTTAATCTTACCTCAAACAAATTCCTATGGGCTAATGTAACTTTACCTTTAAGACTCTGTTCTGATCAGTCACTCAGAAAGGAATTTTATAGTGGCGTTCAAAAGTACCAATTGAAGGCCTACTATATTTAACTCTCTACATGGGAATTTGGGGCTAACTTATATGCATTTTACCAAACACACCAAAATCATTAGAAATAGGCACATACATATGAAGGCCCCATGACTAAACATGGGACAGTTACACCACGGCACAGGCATGCCATTCCTTGTACATCCCATGCATATGAGAACCTTTATTTTTAGGGGGCCAACTGTATTCCTCTCCTTTACAATAAGGTTCACGTTGTTTCTGAACTCTATACCACCAACAGAAATAATCTAAAATTGGAGGCTTAAATTCTGCATTGAATATTCTGGATACCTTCCTATTTTTATAGCTTAAAATTCCCTCATTCAAAAGAATTTAAGACACAAAAGTGTTTGATGAAGCCTTTTTTAACATTCATTAACAAGATTCTGCTGTCCAGATCAAGGGGGAAGATCAGTTTGTTCTATTTTGGTACCCAGCTCTTTCACAAGGTAATGGGTTCAGTTCTGAGACAGCAGGGGTATTGAGAATGAGGAACAAGTCCAAAATTGGTGCCTTAAAGCCGTAATCTATGACAAAGGTTTGGAGAAATTTGGGGTATTTGGCCTGGAGAAAAGACATGAGAATCAAGCTGCTATGAAATAGGGATTGACATTTTTTTGCAGTAAAAGAAGTGTATTATGTTCCAGTTACAGCAAGGTTGGTTTTAACTTAGTATTAGGAAAACTTTCTCAACAAATAAGGATGTCTGAAAATAAATGTATCTCTCTCACGAAAAGGAAAGGTCCCTGTCATGGGCTTCAGGGTTATGGAGGTGATGTTTTTGTCCCTTATTGAGGTTATACCCTATTACAGGAGGCAAGGCTCAGGATGTAAAAGAAATGGATAGCCCTCAGCCTATGAAAATAATTGACAGCTGTGACAAGCCTAAGTCATCATAATTCCTATTTTTCAACCTCTTATACTATAGTGTTATGCAAATATTTTTCCTACCTCCTGCCTTTCACGGTTAAGTAGGACTAATTTTTCCCCCAATTTTACTTAGTAGGGCAACTCAATAGCCAGACCTCTTATCCCAACCAGGTAGAAATTTCCCCCCAGCCTTGGCTGGCTGCTGCCTTGAAATCATTAACCTCTGGGAAATTAGAACCAATTTACCACCCCCAACTTCCACGTGCTCTGTTTTTGAAAGGCATTAAGGATGCCAGCAAAGTGCCCATCTAGGTGGCTCATAGGGCAGAAAGGCAACTTTTTGCCTTTTTAGGATATTAAGGTTAGTTAGGCTATAAAAACCACTCAAAAATAATTTACTGTTTAAGTTGTATAATTTACTCTTTCTTAAAAAACGGGAGAAAAAGTACAGTAAGTTAAAATCATTATGAAAGCTTTTAAATAATTATCTTTAGAAAATTTTAGTGAATTAGAATAAATAGGTTCTCTCTTTTCCAGCTTATAGCCTGGGAAATTCATTTTAAGGTATACTCATGACTATCCAAGTTTGCGGTTCCAGGATATTAGACATATTGAGGGATTTATTAATCATTTATCCCCAGACTGTTGACGAGTCCTGGCCTGTTCTTACCATCAGAGGGGCAGCTGAATGGTTCATCTGGTAATGAGCTGCCTTGAGTCTGGCTTGCAAGTGTGCAGGAGGATGAAAGTACTTGCATCTCTCGCGGGAGCATCGACCTTTGATGTAATCCATGCAGATGGTCACGGTATTATCACTTGCCTCAATCATGGAAACATCTGTAGGGTGAGCATAGCGGCAATCATTCTCACCACGGGTACAGTTTCCACGCTGAAATTCACGGCAAACCTTAAAGAAAAAAAAAATCACATTGATTAGCTTTTATTTACTTTGCCAGTGAATGTAAGAGCATCGGAGCATCAGTATACATTCTTTTGTCACCTATTTAGGAAAAATTTTAAAAGCTGAAGGATAATGTCAAGCCATATTCACTATGAGACGTAAACATAAACAAAATTTCTATTCCAAGAAAGAAAAAAATCCATTCTTCCCAAAGGAAAAGTTTGTCTGCGTTCCTTACATTGAAATGAAAGTATTGTTGACAACCAGTTTTTAATCCTCCACTTAATACACAGCCTAAAGTGTAATTAGCTAACTTTGCAAGAGGGGGTTATTTTGTTAAGGTCTAAGATGTGTCTTTATCACACAGCAATGGGCTTTTTACAAGCAGACTTGTGGACTGTGACTAAAGGACATGTACAGATTCCAGTTCGATACACAGCAAGGCATTTAAGGAGCTGCCAATGGAGATGATATTGTAAGAAACTGACTAATTATTTATTTCAATTTATGAAGAATGACATAGTTCGAAGGACTTCCATAAATCAAAAAGATGTTTGCAATTTCTTTTAGATTTCCTTTTCTTAGGCATCAAGGGATACTTATGATCTAGTACATCATTCTTAAAATGGAGAAAAAGGTTTAGATGCTATGAGACTCATTTACATTCTGCACTCATAGATAGTTTATGGGTCTATTCTTTTTTCCAGTTTGATTATTCTAGCAAGTAGAGACATCACCGAATACAGTAATCCTAGTCTGTAAAGCTGGAGCCCAGGTAAAAGTAGCATTCCCACCAGACTTTCTGTGCCACAGCAAAGGAGATGCACAGTCTGCAGCTGGGCACACTAAGACAGTGTTTGACCTACTGTACAACCGTGCGCTTCATAACAGGGTAAAGTTGCAGTAGTAAAATGTCTAACACTTCTCTGAGGTTACAGTCCATAAGCTTAGGATTGAGATGTTCTTATTTACAGCATTCAAAACACTGGCCTCTGAGAAAGTTTATGCATAAGGTTAACATACACCCTTTAGGTATTTATATATTTCCACACAAATACCTCCAGTTTATCTGAACGCATCGGTTTTGGACCAGCAGGTCCCGGCAGTGGGAGAGGTGGGTTTCCAGAAATCAGAACAGGTCCATTTGGTAAAAGTTCGGCAGGGACCAGGCCCATCCCAGGATGAGTTAAGTAAGGATTGAAAGCCATGGCAGGATTAGCTGCAACTTGTGGAGTCACAGGAAAAGAAGTCTATGATTAAAAGAGAAAAAAAGGTGTTAGAGGTCAATAGATTAATCCTATTATTACACAAGGAAGCATTCTTTCAGAGAGCTCAAGTCATATCAAAATTTACCATTGTATTTTCTGCTTTTAGTCTTATACTAATTCCCATATAGGTCCTTTTAAAACCACAAATTTCTTTGAGTAACAAATTTATTGGTAAGCTGATGAACCAAGCCACATAATTTTAACAGGCATGACTTAGGTAAATTAAATCCCCCTAATGGAGTCTGTTCCAAATGTGTTTTCTCTAGCACTTCCACTTTTACCTAAAAACCATGTCACCAACAATATCATATACATGGGCAATCTGCCTTGTTTCCTTACACAAGCAAGGCCTTTGCACACAGATTTCAGGTTCTCCCCCTTCATTTCACCTTCCCCCTCCCTCTTCCTCGCAGTACTGCTTGGCTCCAAAGCTGCTTGTCCTACCATGGTTCCCACCTGCCCTACTTGCTTCTTGGCCCACTATCACTTATAGAAGAAAGCAAGACGGGAGGAAGAAAGGAGTAGATTTTAAGAAGTGAGAGCTTTAAGAACTTCTTGCTGTCTACCTAAAATGAAATTAGTATGGTCATTTTTTTAGAGGTCTTATTTTACAAACAAATCTGACTCACCTAGCCTTGTCTTTATCTAAGGGACCAGATGATGTGCACGGTTTAAAAGGGGGCACTAAAAATGCTACAAGGATCCCTATTAGGCGGGAGGAGATAACAGGATTATCAGGTACATACACTAGAGTATAACGTGTAAAAAAAAGTCTTGGAAATGCAAAGGAATCTTATAGTTTTTTCTAATTCTTACAAGTCCTGATCTCAAAGAGTTTCATATATGTATTGCCTTTATTATCTGTAACCACGTAATTTATCACTTTACTGTGTTGTTTTCCAGTTTGTTCCACATATGGGTGTCTTTTCTTCTCAGTGTAGTCATAATTTCTTTGATAGTTCTCCTGTCTCTCCTATGGTACCCAATACATAGTGAATAACTGATTGACTGATATAATCAATGACATAATTTAAAAATAAATGTAAATATTTTAATGAATGAATAACAAATCATGGTTAAATGCAGTACATTTCTAATAGTCATTTTATAAGGTAGGTAGTGCATTGTCAGGCAACTGGTGATGTCTCATGTATTACTAAGACATGAGTAATATATTAGTATTCTTTCTTGCTTTCTTTTCATTTCTTTCACTAAAAAAATAATCTGTTGCACTGCCAAGCTGTGCCCACATCTTCTGCTAAATCACGTTAATAGGAACAGCTCTAAATGTAAGTAGAATAGGCGTCTATGGAGTATGAAGTGAGGGCCAATCTATATTCATGGCTCCACCCCCTAGTCGGACTTGAAATTTTCAACAGCACAGCCTTCTCCGAGAAAGCCATTTTATAAACCACATTCAACTTGGAAGGAAGGGCTTCCCCATTAGCACTCTACCTTAGATGAGTCTATCATTAGCTAACTGGCAAATTAGGAAGGACGGAAAGAGCATAACCGCGCCCCCCCCCCCCCCCAAACTGGCAAGACTCACCAGGGTAAGTAGAGAAGGCATGGTGGCCTAGAGCTTTAAGAGGAAAGGGGTGACACCAGGTGACAGGAAAGATGATGGGGCAGTCAGGGGAGGTGATTTAAGGTTTGAGGACAAAAGCCAAGGACTGACCCAGCCTAACTAGCACTGTGATGTAACAGGCTGGACATGTGATACTTCTCATGGAATGAGAGATGAAGCTCCAGGAACTGGCTGATGTGATATTGTATATAACGACTTCATCAATTTGATGATTCATGGTTGTCTTAAAATTAGTAAGAATCTCGGGCTTCCTAGGTGACACAGTGGTTAAGAATCCGCCTGCCAATGCAGGAGACATGGGTTCGATCCCTGCTCTAGGAAGATCCCACATGCTGCGGAGCAACTAAGCCCATGCACCACAACTATTAAGTCTGTGCTTTGGAGCCTGTGAGCCACAACTATTGAGCCCATGCACTGCAACTACTGAAGCCCACGCGCCTAGAGCCTGTGCTCCGCAACAAGAGAAGCCACGGCAATGAGGAGCCTGCGCACCACAACGAAGAGTAGCCCCCACTCACTACAACTGAAGAAAGCCTGCGCACAGCAAAAAAAGACCCAACACAACCAATAAAAATAGATAAATAAATAAATAAATTTATAAAAAAAAATTAGTAAGAATCTCAAATGGTAAACCCCCCACATTTGAACCACACAATAGTACTCTCTGCTTTACTTTTTTCTTCTCTGACTTTCATAACATTTTTACCATCCTGTTCTTGCTTTTGTCTTTTGCTCTGCTGCTTTTGCTTGTCGCAGAACCAAGAAGAGCCATTATTACATTTTTCTAAAAAAGTATTGAATTAAAAGGAAAACTTGCAAGTGAGTGAATTTTCCAGATAAAAAATCATTAATCACTAATAAATACCAATCAGTTAATATTATTTAAGAATAATGTACATGTAAGCAATGCTTCCTATTTATAATAGCTCTGAACTTCTCTATGTTCCTTTCTTTTGGGGGGAAATTTCCTAGTTAACTTCTGCTTTCTTTGGAATATATTTTAACCTTCTTAGGTTTGTTATATGTTCGAATTGTATGAAAACAAGCTGAAAATTAATTAAAAGTCTACAGAAATAGTGCAAGGGGCTTGCTGAAAAAGTTCAGGGTTTGTAAGGTTATACTGTGCCATGTTTAGGTTTTAAAGTTGTACTGCAGATTTTATAACCATTTCTTCCTTGGTATAAACTTCATTCTATAACACTGTTTATTGAGAAGAAGCAGGTTTTTTTTTTATTCCCAACCCTCAGGTACAGGCAGAAACTCCTAAATTTCTTATTTCTTTTCAAATGGACATTCCTGCTTTCCACCACTACCTCTGCCCCAGGGTAACTACTCCATTTTTATGAATTTGAACACTCAAGGGCTTAACTTTCATTAACAGCCACCTGTTAAATCAGGCAGCCTGCAAGTTCACACATTCAATTTTAATAAGCAACTTTAATCCTTCCTATACCTGTATTGCAGCCCATGATGTCAGTTGAGCTAACATGAACCTATTTGTGGGGTAATCTTTATTTTAATGAAAAACGTTCCTAACAGATTGAATCTTATTTCTATTTATAGCCTGAATGGTCAGGGCACTTATGAGAAAGCTTTTCCTCCTAGGACAGGGGTATGAATTTTCATCTTTGAGTCTTATAAAACCAACAAGAATGCTGGAGACAACTGACTATATGAGTAAAACGATCACCTAGACAATCATTTACCTTCAATGTCTCTTGCACTATTAGCTGCTAGGGTAGGAATTCCTGCAAGTTACCAGTTACTTGCACAGTACTTAGGAACTATCAGGGCCTTAGGAAATGCTTTCTACAATTTGCTGAATTGTCTAGAACAGTGACACCTAATCTTTTTCAAGTCCTGAACTTCTCTAAGAGTCTGCTGAGAGCTGTGGACCCTATCCACGGAAAAATTCATGTGTGCTACAAATTGCGTGTGATCTCAAGAAGTTCAAGGACCTCATGAAACTCACCCTTGGTGTGGGGTTATGGACTACTTACTGTTTAACAGCTTCTGTTCCAGGATAACAGTTGGCAAACCACAGCCCCTGAACCAAATCCAGCCTGCCCTGTTTTTGTATGGCCAGCATGGTAAGAGTGGTTTCTCCATTTTTATTTTATTTTATTTGAAGTGTAGTTGATATACAATGTTGTGTTAGTTTCTGGTGTACAGCAAAGTGATTTGGTTATATATTTTTTATATTCTTTTCCATTATGGTTTATTATAGAATATGGAATATAGTTCCCTGTTCTATACAATAGGACCTTGTTGTTTATGCATTCTATATATAATAGTTTGCATCTGCTAGTCCCAAACTCCCAATCCAATCCCCCCACCCCAGCAATCATAAGTCTGTTCTCTATGTCTGTGAGACTGTCTCTGTTTTGTAGACAAGTTCATTTGTGTCACATTTTAGATTCCACATATAAATATCATATGGTATTTGTCTTTTTCTGACTTACTTTGCTTAGTATGATAATCTCCATGTTGCTGCAAATGGCATTAAAAAGTTCATTCTTTTTTATGACTGAGTAGTATTCCATTTTGTATATATACACCACATCTTCTTTATCCATTCATCTATTGATGGACATTTAGGTTGTTTCCATGTCTTGGCTACTGTAAATAGTGCTGCTATGAACACAGGGGTGCATGTATCTTTTCAAATTTTCGTTTTGTCTGGACATATGCCCAGGAATGCGATTGCTGGATCATATGGTAGTTTTATTTTTAGTTTTTTAAGGAACCTCCATACTGTTCTCCATAGTGGCTGCACAAATTTACATTCCCACCAACAGTGTAGAAGGGTTCCCTTTTTTCCACACCCTCTCCAGCATTTGTTATTGTCTACATTTTTAAATGGTTGAAAAAAAGTAAAAGATGAATATTTCATAACACATGAAATCATATGCAATTCATGTTTAAGTGTCCATAAACAAATTCCACTGTGCTTATTCATAGATCTATATAATAAAAAGTATGGATATATTTTCTCTCTTGTTACAGAAGTACCTACGTAATATCCTCAATGTTGTTTCTTGTCCCACAAAGCTTAAAACATTTTAGTCATTTAGAGAACATTTTAATGACCCTCATTCTACAGGATTCCAAAAAATAAAGCACTCCATCAATTTCTGAAGTGCTAATTATATAAAAATCTGTTTATGTGAATTTAATACTCATAGCAAGATTCCACAGTTGAAGAAGTTAGACTTTAGAAACAAATACTAAAGTAGTCACTAAAATGTTCTTTTACATAGTTACTAAAATTCATGTTCTTAACTGTTTATAGAACAATAACTACTCAGTGACTAAGAATGGGGAGATAGATGGAATCCTATAAAGGTAAAATTTTAGGAGCCACCACATTTTGGTCTTAAAGGATTCTGAAGCATCTTTGAATAATAACACAACTCAGTAGAAAACAATGCCTCAAATAAATATGTCTAGTTTACACAGACATCTGAGGAACACTGATTTATTACCTAAAATGAGTTATTCCTCAAGCTAGTATAAATAAATAAAAATTAAATGTTATGCTAAATTCATCTTTGTATCTCCCCAACAGCCTAGATCTATTTGTAGTTACTCGAATAATATCCAAGGTCAGTTACAATTATTGTTGGATAAATGCAAGATACTTAAGTCAGGCTAATCCTGGCCTGAAGTCAACATCATAATTGAGGCCTTGCCTCTCTAAGCTCCTGTCTAAAAGTGGACGACTAAACATTTTCTTTTACAGGATGGTAGACATTTGGTAAGAATTCGTTGATTTTAATACCAGAAAAATAGCACTCAACTTTAGCACTCATAATACTTTAATTTTATTACTCATTTACAAGCATTTATATAGTATAAAAGGAGGCCCCTTTCACCGTCACCTTGCATATTTCTGTCCTTAGATAATCCCAAAGCACAATGAAGTATACCATTTTCGTTTCCATCAGACTTTACTAGCTGTTCACAAAGAGCACAACTGAATAATTTTTGTTTCACAGTTTTTGCTTGGTTATCTCCACATTCTTTGAGCGGTGTTCCAGGGGCACTGAAGTGGCCAAAAGGCACACTGCAGGAGGACCACATCACCTCCAGACTAGTTAATTGCTCCTTCAATAATGGAGAGTGAACTTTATAAACAGATGCATGCTGATAGTGGTGTTTATATACTAATCCTACTTGTTGATGAATAAGTCACTGTGGCCCAAGAGAAAGCAAAGAAAAATAAATACATTCAAGGGTCAAAAGTGAAGAGTTATCCTCACCGAGACCTGGCTTTTCTGACCTTATTAGTCACAAAAGTCTCCATATATGGGGAAGCATTGAAGGGAGACAGGTAGGTGAGGGGTCGATAGATCATTGTGGGTATAAAAGGTGTAAAGTATAGCAAGCAAGAGGGAATAAGTCATGGTCTGGATCTGTGCCTGGCGGTGGGAGAAGCTGCAGAGCAGGCCAGAAATTATAACCCACAGCATAACACCAGCTGATCCCTAGAGGTAAGAATCTGGCCAAAGGGTAAATGACTTCTTCCTTAGATGGGTGAGGGGATTTTAACTTTGTTCCTGAGACGTGAACAAGAACTGCCCTAAAAATTATTTGTTGGTGAATCACTATGTAATAACAGTGACAATTCAATTTACCTCAGTATACCACTAGGAAAGAGAAAGTATTTTAAAAATCAAGTGGTTACCCAATTTTAACAACGGGTATGAAAAAAAGGAAGGGTTTGGGGGAAGAGGGAAATGGCAAGAGATGAGAAAAGCAAAGAACCCACAGGAAGCCTGAAGACTAGAGACATCCCAATGCAAATCCAGGATAAATGGATGCAAAGGGTTATAATCATCAGAGGTTCAACAAAGCACCACCGCCACCACCGCCACCAAAACAGCAACACAAACTGCAACAAAACCTTGCCTGGCTAAAATAAAAATGACTCTACAGAGGAAAAAAGAAAAGCCCAAAGCCATAAAAATACAGAGGATCAGGTACAAATTAGAAACTAAGGGGATCACAAAAACAGTAATTCACCATCTTACTATCGTTAGATCATATATTCCTAGAGGGTAGAGACTGTTTCTAATTCACCTTTTTATCCATCTCTTACTCTTTCAAATGCCTGGCACAGAGTAGATGCTCAAGAAATATTTAGTGAATTGAGTCAAAAGGGATTCCTAAGCCATTGATTACTTTCAGGTTTACCAGTTAGAAAAATCCAAATCAAAAGTCACAAAAACAAAAGAAACACTGAGGGATCGAAAGTAGTAGCAGAGATTGAAAAATCTATCAGTTTTGCTCTCTACTGTGGAAAACTTTAAGCAGAAGGTCACTCTCAAAGTGTCTTTTGAAATGCTATTTAAACAGTATGAGAAGCACAGGGTATTGTATGACACATACACATGCATGTGCACATGCATGTACACACACCCACATATATATGCATGCAGTTTTTAATTGGAGTGGGTAAATCATCAGTATCAAAAGGTATCCAATGAACAGTTCTGAAAAAAATAACCGATTTAGTGATACTATAGACTGAAATATGCAACATCTTATTACAAAACATGTGGTTCCAGGGGACAAGTGAATTGCTAATGCGACTGATATCCACAGAATGGTTTGGGAGAGGAGACTAGGTGAAGAAGGTTTTCAAATAATACTTAGTACATCTATAAAGATTATTATGGCAGGCTAGGATTATTTGGGGGAAAGATTATTATCAGGTGGGGAGGGCAACCACGTTTTTTCACACTAGGTCTCCTGATGGCCCTCTCGGTGACAAACCACTGAACTCTATTGATCTGAGCAAAAGGATAGTGATAAGAAAAAAAAATCATCCTCTCTAGGTGAGATTGCCAAGCATTGGTTTTGTTTCTTGTTGCTGTTGTGATTCTTTACCCTCTGTCGGGGAAAATGACTTTCACAGACCCTCCCAACTTCCTGCTTTCATCTCACTGGTGATGAAAGGCAAGCCATGTTGAGGTAGCTGCTGGAGCTTAGCCTGTGACCGTGAGCAGGAAAGCTAATGGGCCCACATGGTCTCATTAGCACCAGGCTCTCACCAACTGAGCTAACCAGCCCCAGAGGAGGAGGAGGACACAAAATGGGCTGAGAGATTACATTTTAATTTATCCCCTGGGAATATATGAGGGAGGATAAAGGGAAAGTGTTGAGATTTGTTACTATCAAAGAAACTGCACACTGTGAAAGATATCACGTACAATCGCCCTCTGTTTGATGGCAAAAGTGTAGCATTTTCATTTGGCTTTTTAAAAAAACAGATTTCACATTGTGTATTAAACCGAGTTGGGGCAAGGCAGCAAACCGCCTGCTGGCGTGATTTATTTTGTTTCACTCTAAAAGGAGCTTTAGGTTGTGTGACATACACAGCCTCGGACCTGAATAAGTACTCTACTCTGGACCAGTAATTGCAATCAGGAGTGTATCCAGGATCTGTGGGGCCCGAAGTTTAGGCAGTTGGGTGGGGGAGGGGAGCCTTACGAAAAAAGAATACACAAATATCTTTGGCAAATTTTACAAACACATTGTAAACACACTGCAAGGCCTCTTCCCAGGGCCTTGGAAGGAGACCATGCAAAATGAGGGGCCCTGAGCCTTCACTAACCTCAAGGTAAGCCTACCCCTGGGAACAATCTGTAGAACAAATACATAATGTTAGGTCTCAGCTGCTGTATCTAAAAGTAAAATCTCTTCTAATTTTTTTAGAAAGCTTAGTAAAATCTTGATAAAATTTTGGGCCTGTAGCATGGTATCACTCCAAACACTCCTGTGATATGATCTGGTCAACCTCAGTCAATGTGGAATTTCACATGATAATGACAGTCATATTAAGAACATATTAATCTTATAACTATATAATGCCTGTCATCTACTGACTTGAACATTTTGCAAAAATCACTTTATAGAACACTGAATGCCACCACATTGAGATGAAAGAGATAAATGTCATCATTTATCGTTTCATGAGTAGGTAAAACTGAAACTCACTGAAGAATCTTCATTAAAATTCACTGTAATTTCTGTACTGACCATGAGACTGGTAATCTGGAATATTTTTCTTTTTTGTAATGATAATTTTTAATAGAAGATCCCTGATAACAGGGAGATAGCATAAATACTTTAATCAACAGTTAGTTTATGTGAACTAGAAAAACTATAACTCTGCTATGAATATGCAAAATGTAGAGTGTATCTTGGTGAGGGAAGGATTTATCCTTTTGTCTTTACAAAATCATTTAACTAATTTTCAAAAATTAAAAAGTAAATAAATATTTTGTAGTTTTACTTGTATTCACTTAAATCTGTCCCTGTCCAAAGTTGCATAGAGTAACATAATATCTTAAAGTTCCTATTTAAAGAAGAAAAACATTCAAAACACTGGAGTCTAAAAATACTGATATTAGTCACTAATATATCTCCCTTCCTCCTATCTATTGGAACTTCCTATTTTTCCCCGTTTGGTCCTGAAGTGTTACATCAGCGTCATTCCTTACTATATTAATGTCAGATAGGCATATAAGCTTGTTTCTGAGAAATATATTTGGTCAATAGAATTGTAAAAATCATGTAAAAAGGTGGGGAGGGACTAGACAGACATCAGATGATTCTATCTGTGATAAAGAAAAAACCTGAAGTTCCACGTTTATAGCCTCTGTGGTTTGGAACACCATGACTTGACCACAGGAATGCAAGCCATGAAAAGCATAGAGCAGACCAGAGGGCTTGGCACACTGTGATGGCTGAGCCAATAACCTCTATATAAATCATCAGGTGAATACACCCGACTGGGTCAAGTTTACCTGGGTGTAAAGAACTGCCTCCGTGTGAATCACCACATGCAAAGAGAGGAACGAAAGGAATTTACCAGATATGGACAGGTCTAGATTATACACAACGTCTGAGTCAAGAATATTTTTAAGTCTTATAACATCATATCCACTTTATACATACATATATTACATCCAGCAGTGAGAATTCTTCCTTGGAAATTTTTTTCTGTAATGAAAATTCCAAGTTGTGAAAAGACCTGAAATTTTAAAACATTAGCTTTGCTTGAGAGTTGGAATCTAGTGTGTCTGCTTGCCCTAAAATTCTTCTCCAGTGCTCATGTTTGCCTCTTAATTACGCCAAGGGGAGTTCTTAATTGTATAACTTTTTGCTGTGAATATCAGCAACTCTCTCAAACTCCACTGAAAATTACTAGGGAGTCACACCCTTTGTTTCACTTGCTAAACTTCCTCAATAAAGTGAACAAAAGCTTTCTGAGGTTGAATTTTAGACTCACAAATGTCAATTCAGACCTGTTAGATACAGTGAACTTGCCTGCTACAGCAAGCATTCCACCCAAATTGACTAGGTGTGGCTTTTATTCATTGTTCAGTCACACTGAACAGAACCTGTTCTCTAGCTACATTTAGGTTGACATTCCCTTTATCTGGGGGCTTATAATAAGCAAACCATACTCAGTTTTCCAAAAGCAGAGGTGCTCTTCTGGTATCCTAGAAACAGATCAAAGTGTGCTTTATGGGAAGACCTGAGGTTCAAGGCAGTGATACCATATGGGTCTTAACATGCAGCCAGAAAAACAGCAGGACTGGAAATTTAAGCAAAAGCTTGAATATTTTATGGAAAAGAATCAGATGATCAACGCGGGGGTGGGGGGGGTGCGGTTAAAAGGGACAGAGAGTTGTTTGGGGAGAGTAGGTACCAAGGAAATGAAGTAAAATTATACGTTACTTCCATAGTAAAATCAAGATCTATAATAAAGAACATTTCCTTCAAGTCAGACTGGTAAATGTCACTTAGAATTGCTCGCACTAGCTCAATTACAACACACCCACAAGGTAGCTTTCTAGACCACAAAAGAGGATCATATCAACCATCTGAGGTTAGCTTTTTGTACACATAATAACTGCAGAAATTAATCTTTTATCAGTTTATCACATCACAACAGCTATTGTTAAATAATCTACAAGGTAGAAAAGCAATTTCCAATTGTTCCCTAGGGTCTTCTAAGTAATGTCTTGTGTCTTGTGATAATGCTATAAAATAAATTGTACTCCTGTGAGTCATATCAGTCATATTCTGCAGCCTGAAATTACCCTCATTGAAGAAAAAAGGGAAATGTATTCTATTATAGAAAGCATGGAGAATCAAATTAGAAAGCACAAGAGGCCGAAAAACTCAACAGATCTCTCGCTGGACTCTAAAAAAGCCACTCCCGAATCAATAATGCATGAAGGGTTGAGACTTCACATGGAGAAACTCTACTGGAGGCTGAATAGAAGACGAATAGTCTGCCTTCTGTCTTTACCCCTATTTTACCCCAGGCCCTTGCTCTCTGATTCCCTGAAATAGGGCAGTTCATTGATGTCCCTTGACCTATGAAAAAATATTTGCTCCAGCTGTATAGGAAATGCCGGGCTCAGGTGTGTGGTAAAATCTGGCTCCTATTCTTTGCTCAGTCTGAAACTGGGACATCCCACAAGAGGCCAAGAGTAGTAATGGTGGGTAAAATGCTCCCTTGCTTTATTCCCCATCTACTCACATCTTCTGGACTCACCAAGCACATTCATTTCTCTGTGGCTTTGTCCATACTATTCTCAGTATGTAGAACACTTTCTCTTCCCTATCCCTTCAGAAGTAAGGATGAACTGAAATACTTCAGTGTTTGAAAGCGGAGGACAGAGTTTAAAGGAGTTCAACCATGTAAAGTATTACTAAAGGTCAAAGAGGAGCTCCAGGGAGAACACTGGTGACCTTCTGGGAACAAATTTATCAATGTAATTAATCAGCACTGAATTCCAAGGCAAATGTTTTTGGCAAACGAATAGTATAAAACATGAAATCTATTTATTTTACTTAAAATTTTCTAGACATTGTGGAAAGAGCATCATGGTACAAAATTTCAGTAATTTGTCAATGCCCCTAGTACCTGTTTTTTGCATTATCTATAAAGATGTACCAATTAGGGGGGCCCTATCTACACAAATGTCCTTGAATTCTGGGAAACAACTTTATAATGGGATAAGTTTTGCTGAGAGCAGATTGACCTACTCCCAAACTTTTGTTGCATCTAAATACTATACACATCTTTCAGTTTTCAGTGTGTTCAGTCACCAATGAAATGGGTTACAAATAAAGATAACATAACCCTTTCAAATTAGTATCCTGATGATGGTTTAAAGGAAGTAGGCCAGCTGGAATTAGAATGAGACACCACGTAACTAAATTTGAGATGTGGAAGAACTTAGTAGACAGGGACAGTTTTCAGTTCCCCCTTAAAAGTCTAAGACCAAACTGCAATTTTATATTTTAAGGTATCAGGACAAGATGAATTCTCCGTAGGACTAAATTATTTTTTAAGTGGTCCATTTAAACCCACTGATCCACACAAATACTAGACATTGGTCTAGAATGACACCAAAATATTATTAATGTAAGCAAAGGGAAACTCTGTGCCTAGGTTAAGTTAAAACTCCCATCAAATACCTGGCCAGTATCCCTGAAGACTGTCAAGGTCACGGGAAACAGAGAAAGACTGAGAAGCAGTCACAGACCAGAGGAGAGAGGGGAGATAGGATTCAAATAAATACATTGTGGTACCCTGGATTGGACACAGGAACAGAAAGAGTACACTAATGGAAAATCTGGTGAAGTCTGAATAAAGTCTGGAGTTTAGTTAATAGTAATGTGTAAATGTCAGTTCCTTAGTTTTGACAAATATACCATGGAAATATAAGATATTAACAGTGGGAGAATCCAGGTGAGGAGTAATATGGGAACTCTCTATACTATCTTTGCAACTTTTCTTTAAATCTAAAATTATTTAAAAATAAAGTCTATTAAAAAGTAACAACAAAACTATCATCAAAGAGCAAGGAAATAGTTTGAATTAACATCCTAAATTAAAAGGTTTATATGTAATAATAATCAAAACTCCTCCTCTTAAAATGTCCCTGCTCTTTTATTAACATTCTTGGATAAACTATATCCATGGTTCATGCAACCCAGCTTTCTAACACACCTGATTTCTCCCTTCAACTGCCTGACAGCTTTGTAGTGTCAATTAACGTTAGCTTGCACCCTCAATCCTTTGGTGACTAACTTCCCAAATGCCCTGCAAGGTTATTCCAATGTAGATATATATCCTTTAAAAAAAAAAGATATCCATATGCGACTTTGAAAAAGCAGAGCTGTGACTTACAAGTGAAGACATCTGAGCATTCTGGAGCATAAGCTGCATCTGCTGGGCGAACATGGCTGCGGCAGTCCTTTGTTGAATTAGATTGTTCCGTCCATTAATTTCCAGCTGCGTTTTTAAATGTGGAGGAGGGTGAAGGTACTTGCAGTTCTCTCTAGCACACCGACCCTAAAAATGAAGGATTAGGTGAATTTACATTAATATTTCTAAAAATCTGGTGCCACTAAGATAATAAGAAAAGTTTATTAATCTCTTACCATATATGACATACTTTCATAAGTACTTTACATGAATTAACATATTCAGTCTTCATACAGGCCCCCTAATATTGATACTCTCATAATCTTCATATTCCAGGTGAGGAAACTGAGACTAAGAGAAGCTTGCACAGCTAACACGTGATAAAAAACCAGAATTAAAACCCAGTTAATCTGATTCCAGAGCTTTCTCTTAGCCACTTTGCTCTGCTCTACTCTGATATGCATCAAATTACGTTTAAAATATAAAACATTAGGAATAGTATATCATCATAACATTACAGATTTAAATAAAAATTTCCCAACATGAGACATAAAATCATGCATGTTAAATATTACTTAGGGTGTGGATCTACATATACAATCAGGAAAATTGAGGGAAAATATATACATAAATATATACACATAAATATATCTTACAACTTTTGGATCCATTATTCTGGACAATTTTGGTTCTAAAGTTCTTTTCCCTGAATCCATACAAAGTGAGAAACATCCTGAAATCCACTGACATTTTGTTAATCAAAGAATAAATCTCTATACCTCGCGGCTATGGTTTCTTTAGATTCCAGAGGCAATGGCCTTGGATCACTTGGATAATTGAGACGAAAGTGTATTTGGGGGTGTCAGATACTTGAATGTTTTATTGATGGTTTAAGCACTTCCAGACAGGATCATATGTCAGTCCTGTGGAACCAAACATGCCTTTGGTGTTACCTAAGCGCTGATATGGCTGCTAATTATGGTGTTTACTATGTGGCAGCAAAGGATGTCATTGAACAGGTATTTATCACATTGTCAAATGTGACCTGTTGTGTTTGTTTAACTCCTGAGCACTGTACAAAGCAGCTAATGATTCTCTCATTTGGATCACTAGGTCTGCCATAATCCTTTTAAGATAAGAACAACTGCAAGCCATTCTTTTTCCCACAGTTGCTAAGGTTCTTTACTACAGTGCACACAAGCTTACTGGAGGGAGGGGTGGAAAAAAAAGGCAACTTTCTTTTGAACCCAAGAGTGCAAGTTGCTAGGCCACCCGAATTCCCAGGAGAAAATCAAGTTTGTTCATCAAGTGTTTTCAACACATGCTATGAATTTTCCCTATTTGTGATTCCTAAATGGATTATATAATCACTTTTCCATATTTAGTTATCTTGTTATCAAAACATTCCTATAATTTCACTGAGAATCAAGGTGTGTCCTTCAAAATTTTAGAGAGTTACCTATAATACAAAATCAGATGTACTGCAACTGTTCTTTTAAATATCACATCAATGGAACGAGGTGGCTCTTTTATTTTACCTCCCCTGGCAGGAAGCTGAGTGTAAATTAAAACATAGCTTGAGAAATCAAGGCAGTCACTATTGTTTTCCATTAGGCTTGTCCTTTTGTTTCTCCAATTTGATCAATTTATTTTTAATGAAATTATTTATAAAATCAAATAATATCTTAGTTCCAATGTGCCTTTACATTTCTCTGCAAATAGTAGAAAAGGAAGAATTTATTGGTAGTTTAAGTGTTGAGGATGGTATGAACCCAGTGTTCCTGAACTCCTAAAAGTAGCTTAGGAACAGCTCCATAATTTCAGCACATATAAGGACTACAAGGAAATCCTTACACGTGCTAAAAATCACAGTAATGGAGGGTTCCCCCCATTAATGTGCCCCCTAAGAGAAAACATAAGCTTCCTTTCACACCTACTACAACCTGCATCAAGGCAAAGATAGTCATAGGATTTTAGTTCCTAGATTCTCCACTCTCTACCCAGTATAACTGGGATTATCTGGCTCAGAATTAGCAGCTCAGGGGAAGCAGGGACACTTGGTGGCTTCCAGAGGCAAGTATGGTAGTTTATACTTCGGGGGTTTCTCTTTCTCCTCTCACACCCTAACATTAAAGATTTCCCCAAGGTACAATCCTAAATCCTCTGCTCTTCTCTCTAATCTCTTTCCCCTGGAGAAATGAAGTTCTGGTAAAGTTTCATCTCTTACTGCAATTGCTCAGATCTTAAATCTCTGTCTCTACCTCTGACCCCTCTTCTGAATTTCAGGCCTTTTTATCACTAACTGCAGCTGCGTTTGGAAATCCTGCCCCCTAACCAGGTCTAAATAACTTACTACTGACCTTCCTTCTCCTTAGACTATCTTTCCTCTTCCTGCCTACTAGCATTTAGGACCATTGCTCCAATTCCCAGGCTTTGGGACAGTTGCACAGCAGCACCGAAAAAAGAAACCAGGCACCTGCTGGCAGGATTGCCTTAGGATCACAAACTCACCTTGCTAGCTTTTCCAGACAAGTGGCAAACACAACCATAAACATTTAAACAGAACACAATTTGTAACCCACTCCCTGTGCCCCTAAAATTAGATTACGACTATCTCTTACATTCAGGAATTCCAAACAATAGATCAGTTAAAAAAAAAAATAAAAGGAAAAGGAATACATTAGGATTTTTGTCATTTGTTACCGTTTAGAGTTTTAACATCATTTACATTGAATGTAACCAGAGAGGAGAGGAGGAAGGAAGGGAGTGAGAGAGCATGGTGTATTTGGTACATTTCCTGCCAATCTACAGATAAAGAATTGCTACCTGCCTTTGTGCTGTTTTATTATTGTCCTTTACATATAATGACTTTTCTTAAGCTTTTTCTTGGGAAACTAATGACATTTTTACAAATCAAAAACTACACAGAAATAGAAAAAAAGAATTACACTTCAAAAATTACATCAAGTGAGGCTATAAAACTAAAGTATGGAATATGAGGCAGCATAAGATTTTTAAAAACTTACTTATCTTAGTTATGAGATTTTACTTGATTTATAAAGCATTCTCTTTTGAATGACAGAATCCATAATTTACTTCTATAACAATGCAAATGTAGAGCAACACTACCTTACCAGAGATTGCTCTTATGTTAAAGAAAGCTTATAAAAGAGAAAAAAAACCTGCATTTTCTATCGAAACAATAGATGAGACAAAATAATTTAATATCAATGTTATTTGTGGAACACATTATTTCAAAAGAAAGCCAAGGCCCCTAAGTGTTTTCAAAACGACTGTAGGACTCATGATATATATTTATATGCACAGCACTTGGTGATAATAAATCTCCTCTGTATAGTATTCCTTCTTCAAGAGACTCAATTATAGGCCAAAATACTTTAATTGGAAGTGGGGAGGAGGTGCCAAACTTTGCTCTTGACATTTGCTAATATTTGCTTTTAGTCTTGTAGGGCATTAAGGATTTGGTAAGCATGTATGGATCGGGTGGGATGGAGGTAGAGGAGGGATTTGCCCAGCACAGTCTATAATCACTTATTATTTGTCCTTTGGAAAACCAGTGACTATGGAGTAGAAAGTTTCCAATGTTTTCTGGAGGCCAGCTAAGCACTCTGAACTGGCCACAAGACTCCCTATCACACCAGGTCTATAACAGCCCAGAAGCTATCTTGGGCTGAAAAAACATCACACGTTGCGTTTCCCAAGCCAAGTCAATGGTGTCCAAGCCCTTCTTCTAGACCCACAGGTTCAGCATTGCCATGTGTTCAGTGCAAAGTAGGAGACCATGTCATAAACTACTCTGAATGTCATACCTGTGACAATCGCCATCCACTGGTAGAGCCGGCTCTACCCTAAAAACAGCAGCTAAGGCTCGTCAAGACCTGTAAACCTCTCCCTCCCTCCCCTCCACAGACACACAAAATTAAAGAAGCACTGAAGAGATTAGAGTGCAAGATCACTTAGGCTCGCCCCAATTTCACTCCTTTTCCATTTCCTTTGGCCTTAAAAACAAATCACTCTCATTGGGTCTTTCACTGTGATACTGAGTCAAGAAAATAGCAAAGTGATTCAACAGGAAAGTGATTCTCTGCTGAAATAAGTGCTACTATATCTATGAATCTTCCCGCTCACCTTTCCCATCTACTCTCTTTGAAAAAGCACCCAAAAAGCAGCAGGGGAATAAATGACCAATGAAATTTCTGAAATACATTGGCATCAAAAAGTTGATGACAGACAAAGGAAAAAGCTGCAGAGCATTCATAAAACCTCCAAAATTCAATCTATTTCCTTTTTCCTACCTTCAGGCTTTTCACAAATGAGTACAAAGCCTTTGACTGAAAGAGAAAATCAGCACTGCAGAGATTCAAATCCCACCTAAGTCTTGGGAGTTATTGAGAGTGAGAGTCTGTCAGAGACAAGACTTCCCAGGCACTTGGTAGAAAACCCCTGTGAAATGTACTTTTTTATGTTCATAAGAGAAAGCTCTACCATCCATCAGAATAAGAAAAGGACCCTAGGAAGCTGAAAATTACCCTTTGTCAGTCACCAGTATCTTAACAGGAACAGCTGTTTGCAGAATGACTTGCTTCTTCAAATACATTAGGAGTTATGTGTGGGGCGGGGGGGGGGGGGCTCTCAAATACAATGATAACTGGATTACCTTTTCAAAGACATCTCACTGCTCTGCTAGACTACCAAGAGTTAAAAGTTAAATGTTAAAGGCAACGAAGAGATGAGTTGATTTCTATGAAAAAAAATTTTCATTTTAATGATCATGTGTTAAATGAAAAATCCTCTTGATTACACTGCCCCACTGAAACATACTTACATGCGTGGACATGGCATAGCAGTAATTTTAGAATTACAAACGATACGTACTTGGTTGCCAGGTTCCTACAACCATCACGGACCTATTAAAGGCTAGGAACAATGTGAAACGGCTAAAAGTGAGGCAACATCAACATAAACTGAGTATTAGCCAGATATCAGCATAGTAACAGCAAATTTCCCACTTTCTTCCTCTTAGAGTTCTGTCTTTATAAAAATGGATATCCTCCAGTATTGAACCATCTATGACTATTGGTATATATGTACAAAAAGCATCCTTAAAATCTTGCATACAACTTTTAATTTAAATTTGGGATGCAGACAAAAAATCTTTAAAAAAAAAGCCTTTAATAAACCACTTCCTGAGTATACTAAAGGCAAAATTAATGAGGCCGAACATGGGACCTCACCCCCCACCATGGAGAGAGCCAGCCAAGCACTCCCCCCATTGCAGTCAGAAGTGCATCTCTGCTGAACTCTGCTTTCCTTTTTTAAAAATTTATTTTATTGAAGTATAGTTGATTTATAATGTGTTAATTTCTGCTGTACAGCAAAGTGATTCAGTTATACATATATGTATACATTCTTTTTCATATTCTTTTCCATTATGGTTTATCATAGGACACTGAATATAGTTCTCTGTGCTATACAGTAGGACCTTATTGTTTATCCATTCTATATGTAATAGGTTGCCTCTGCTAATTCCAAACTAATGAATTCTGCTTTCTTGACATCCCATACACACATATTCAGGGCAATGTCTTTGGTGCAAACCAGACAGCAAGTCTGAATAGGTTAAGAAGCTGGGAGGAGGGCAGAAGAATTTTCTTGCCTATCTGCCTCAAGAAAGCGTTCAAATGGTGACCTCCAAAAGATGAAGGGAGGAGTAGGCTCAACAATCACAGCCTTGTTCTCTGCAACAGCCCACTAAAATAACCTGATTACCAGAATAGGAACATTTAGGGCTGAACCGAATTTTAAGGAACATCTCCTGCACCTTTATCTTACAGAGAAAGTGAAGGCCAAATTGATGAGGTGGCTTGTCCTAATTAACAAGCAGCTCAGTAAGGACAGAAGCCAAGTTTCCAGACTCTCACTACCCAATATGGATTTTCAGTTCAAATGACTCTTTCTCTGTGAAGATTTTGCTGAACCCATCTTCCCACCCCCACTCCCATTTATCGCTCCCTTGTTCATGCCTCCAGCTGCATCTTGTACTCCGTTTTATCACAGCACTTATCACTGTGTACATTGATAAATTGTTTGCATGCCTATCTCCCCATTCGACTTTGAGTTTGTCTAAAGGCAGGACTGTATCTTCCTCATCTTTGAACCTCCAGGGCTGTTTCTGTGCCTGGCTAATAGTGACCACTCCATAAAAGTTTGCTGGATGAATGGATAAACTCTGTGAGAATAATTTTATAGGGCATCACACTAAGACTGCCTTAGAAGCCTAATTGCTTCTCTTGCTATTTCCTTTCCCAAGTTCTTTCTTATTCCTCCAAGAAGAGGACAAGAGCCAACACATGACTAAGGCTGTTCCTGGTTTTCTGTTTCAAATGAACCGTTATTCTATTCAGGTCCAGAAAACAGCTAATTCGTAACAATTTTTTTCTATGAATATATACTCTGAGGTGTCGGTGACAATCATGGCTGAAAAATCCTGGTAATTCAGTATAACTGAATCAGAAATGTTAGGAACCCATGAGGCACAGACACAAGCCCTGGTCTAATTCCCAGGGGTCTGTGGTCACAAGAACCCCCAGGATATAGGGCCCCCACAGAGCTGAATAAAGGAACCTGCGGCAGATTCATATTTAATAAGCACCTGGTCCTGCACGAGGGGAGCACTGAATTTCTAGGGTTAGCTTAGAATAAACTGCCTTCTCCAACTCTTCCATCCCCACCCTGCATTTCTCTAACCAGCTGCAAATCAAATTCCCTGAAGCTACTTAAACAAAGGTGGAATACAAGGCTTTAGGATAATCACATTGGGTGGGGCCTTCTTGGGCATCTTTACTGCATATACTGACACTTTATAAGAAAAATGTTCCTGCTGTGCTTTAAGACCCATGTTCAGCTGCATTCACATTAAACATTTATTTTCAAACTATCATGAGCTTGAAATTTTTTTGAAAAGCAAATAACACCAAAAATCATAGTTGCTGTTCATAGTGAAAACAAGCCTGCCTCCCCAATACCCCAGATCTGCTTCCTGCCCACTCCCCAATTTTTCCCCTCTGGTCTAATCAAATTCATTCAATTGCTTGAGAAAAATATTAACTGGATATCTGTTCAATAATACGCTCCTCAGGAATGTATCATCTCTGTTTACAAAATAGCCAACCAGAATCAAATTAAAACCCAAAGACAATTGAAGCACACTGGTGCTGAGTTACCAAAAGTCAGAAGGCCGTTTCCGATGCTAAGTATTCATGGAAGCTGTCTTTAAAGTCGTTGATGGCTGCCAACGTAAAATGTTATTAAAATACAGAAAAAAAGGAAAGAAAAAAAGAATGACATTGAATTTGTTACTCCAAGAAATCAAATACACAGAAAATCATGCAACTTCAAGAGGCTACTTACTACACAGGCTTCCTTACGAAACAACATAAAGGGGTGTCTCCCTCAGCCCTTAGGCAGTCAAATCTCTGGCTCTCAGGGTTCCCTCAGCTTCCTTTTCTGGACACCACACCCAGTCACTAACCACGGCAATTTAGAACCAGGACAAAAAGGACACCAGCTGCTTGCACCCTTTCTTCCCGGCTAGGGCTTCTGCCTGGGATCCTATCTAGGGTTGTCAGATTTATCAAATGAAAACACAGGACTCCCAATCAAATTTGAATTTCACATAAACAAGGACTAATTTTTTAGGATAAGTACACCCCATACAAAATATTATCTGGCAACCCACTCCCTATCTATTTTTCCACCCTGGTGAGTTGAGCTAAGTCAAATCCTCCAAAACCCACTTTCCTCCCTTTACCTTAAAGTCATAAGCAGCCCCCTCCATGGAATCAGCCCAGGCTCTACTAGGCCTTCAGTTGCCCGGAGCAAAGCAGAAGGCACTCTCAGCCCCAGCTTACCTGACCAGCTGCAAGGAATTTAAGGAAGTTGACTGTTGGAGAAAGCAATTTTTTATTCCCTGGCTCCTCCCACCAAAAGCTTCACACGGCTCCCTACCCAGTCAGCCACTCCACTTTCCCAACCACCGTGGCGCAACTGTATATTCAAATGACTTTGATGCCTGCCTGCTGGAGCTCCTCCTTTAAACTAGGATGGGGGGGCATGATGAGTGACCATCATGACGAACTCCTGATTCTAAATTTATATAAAGTTTTTGAACATATGAATTATTACAGGAAGATGAGGCTTTTATGTTTTTAAGGTTTGTGTTAGCGGGGCGGAGGGAGAGGAGGGCAGGTTAACTTTAATTTCTTCAGTCCTGTCAGTGGCATACTCAAATTCAAGCGAAAGTCATCCAGTAAAGCCCAGGAAAACATCTGCTTAAGCATCAAGTTTCTACGTGCACACATAAGACCGATGTAGATACATATTCAAAACATGCAAAAAAAATGGCAAGAATAGCCATTATTTGCATAGATGTCTTTTTAAGTCAACCCTTGATTACTCATATTAAAAGACAGGGAGATGTAGAGGGGTTAATTCCAATAAACAAAACAATATATTCAGGGAAAATAGCAATCTGTAATAGCCCCACATAACAGAACAGGTATATCAGAAAAGTGGCAATGGTGAACATTTAGGAATCAGTTACTAGACACAGCCCTGAATTTATTTTTTGTTAAGATTGCAGTCTCCTTTGTTGGAATTATCAGAGTCAGAATTAGTAAGGTCAGAAAGAATGAAATCATACTTCACTGGGGAAGCTTACATGTTTATAGACAACATGTCATTGAAACATTAAATAGTAAAGCTGGAAAGGCTCTTAGAGATCATTCAGTCTGTGTGCCACAGACCACTATTCCCAAGAGAGGAGCCTCAGGAAACTGAGCTTCCTGGTGAAATACTTGTAAGGAATGGCACCACTCTATTCCTCTCTTGGAGATTAACAGTCCACCTGGGCATGGTAAAGGTCCTCTCTCACATATCCTACAGTAAAGAAACCTGCTGACTTTTGTTAACTCAGGAACACAGTTCAATCACAGACACCATCCCTCTTTTTTTTCCTTTTCATAGAACACCTTTTAACATATCTCATTAGAGAATCCTTATGAAAATACTGAGTTAATTCAACTCCGTCCTACTAAAGCTCAAAGCAAGCCCCGTGACATACACTGAACTCCAAGGAACTGGATCGTCCGTTGAAATGACATTGAACGTTTCTGCCCATACTTGATCTCTGCACAGCTAACAAGATGGAGATTTTTCCTATGATGGCTACAGAGAAAGATCCCATAATCAGCTTCCCAGCACCCCTGGACAAAGCTGTAAGTTCTGCCAGAGCTTTCCAAATGGCTGCCAGGGCTTTCTTCTTTTCTTTGAATGCTTCAGTCAGGCAACTTCTGAAATCACAACTTCAAGCCTTCTCTAACTGGCTTTCCTACATTGTGACTTCTATCCCTTGAAACCATGCCAGTTACCTTAGATTTTCCATGACTTAAGGGTCTCAAGTGAGTTTTAACGGCACTAAAACTTGGGAAGTAAGAAGGTATTTGGCAATCCCTCCAATTCCTAAGGGTCTTAGTTGTGCACTAAACTTAAACCTTGTGGTTTCCACTTGGCAAAGTTAAATTTCCTGTCTCTAAGTAAAAAAAAGAAAGTTTCAAAGAAGAATTAAATGTAGACAAATATCTTGCAAACTTAAGGGGAGTAAAAGGTGAGAAAGGCACTGATTATTGTTTAGATTTAAATTTGTCTTTGCAGAGCTCAGTATGCTGCTAAGAATACATTAAATAATTACATCTCTAGAGCCAGCCACGTACCCCTGCACCCAGAGGTTATACAAAGGGCAGATACAGTTATTGATTTACTGCTGCATTTTTGAAATTAGAGGCACAGAGATGAAAATCAGTCCTTTTTTTGCTAAACATAAGTTTTCTTTCAGATAAAGAAATTTAAAAGCATGATACCAAATGGTTGTTTGCAGGGTATTGCTAAATTCATAAGTAGAAATCATGTTTCAAACGCCAAACAGAGCCAAATGTATCCACTTTAAGCATTTTTCTCACACTCCTACCCAACTACCAAACTAATAGCAAATATGCAATTTCCAAGCAGAAAGGTTTACTTGGTGACATGGACTGCCATTAAAATACATTGAGGCATGAACTAAGACTACATTTTGTTAATGATAATATATTTTTATCACCAAAAGCCTTATTGAAACCTTTATGCTCACTCGTTATTAAAACTGTAGGCATTTTAGAGTATCAGACAAATCTCCAAGGAAAATTCCAAACTCCAAATGCATTGTGTATTTAAATAAAGTGGGGTGGGTTTTTTTAGCCAAGTGATTCTTTATTAGGCCAAGTTGCTGTTTGTTTTTGTTCTGACACAAAAACAAGCAATTTATTGATATAAATTCTTTCTCTTTTAAAAATAAAGATCTATCCTTCCTGGCCTGAATATCTACCAAATATATTGTTTCATCCAAAATGTATTTCGGAGATGTGAACAGAACCGACAAAGTTCTAGATGAAACTACCAAGACTAGTTTGTAAAAAAAAAGTGTTTTAAAGTGATCCTCTCTCAGTCTAACAGTAAATATAACAACCTTGTTAAATTCACCTTCTGCTTTCAGTGAGCAGTTAATATTTGATGATGATGAAACTGTTCCTGGTATTTAAAGAACTAAACATCCACAAACAGTGTAACTAGAAATGGGGTTGTTTACAGAAGATAAAATGATAAGTGGAAGTTTTATGTTTTAAAATAAATCAATCCCTCAACCATAACTGTCATATCTTTACAGAGAAGTTGAAATATGACCTCTGCCAAAGAATGCCTATCTCCAAATCTAAAACAAAGTAAAGCAAAGGACAGCAAAAGTTAATTAGTTTTAAAAATCTATGAATTGTACTCCACCAGTCAGTTTAACCAGCTAGAACAAGAGTTATTGGGAGAACAGTAAGTATGCTTGTAAGGATGCAGGGTTTCTTAAAAACATAAACCCTCTATATTAAGCACAGCAAGGTTTCTAAGGTCTAGTCACAGCCTTTTAATTAGGGGAATCCTTTTCCGGTGAGGGAAAAATAAAACAACTCTCTAGCTTCATTGTGCCTTCCCTGAAAATCAGAATAAAATTAGAAAACTTCAGAAAATGTCTCTCTGAAACAAACAAAAAAAGAGTCCAGTTTATGTGTCTCTTATACAAGGTAAATCAAATTCCATTCTAGAAAAATATTTGATCAAGTGATACAGCAAAATAAACTAGGCCATGTAAAACATCAGTGTGCCAATATTTTACATGTATTTTTCTACTAAAGATAACTGGAGCATTTAATTGGTTTTATTTTGTTTCATGTTTTACATTGACTTCATATACTAGACTCTGGTATATAAGGTCAAATGACCCCTCAGATGTGAACTTATTCTGACCATTTATGAGTGGGCTACAGAATAATTGTATCTATAGATTTAGCTCATGTTACTTGGCATGTGATGATTGACACACATTGAGAGACCAGGTTGAGGCCCTTGTAAAATTATATTTTCCATTAATATCAAGAAAGTAGACATAATGACGCAACTCATTTGAGGGATTTTTTTTTGAACACTGTGATTGGGTTTGCGCTGACTTTATATTTACCATGCGGCAGACTCTATTCAAAATGCTTTACATGCATTACCTCATGTAACCTTCAACATATAACCCTAGGAAGTCAGTGTTTTACTGAAGAACGGAGGCACAGAGAGGTGAAGAAACATGCGCGAGGTAATAGAACTAATGTCCCAGAGCTGGGATTTGGAACTCAGGTGCTCTGAGTCTGCAGCTCACATTCCTAACCAGAACACTAATGCCTCACAACACCTTGATGTGCTAAACTGAGGAATGAGCTCGTCCAAATATTTCTAATGTTTGGGTCACTATTTTCCCTCTAAGATTATAATAAAGGTTGCATACCAACTGGCTGTTAGGCATGTCCAGAAACTATTTCATAGATAAATGTATGCCAAGTGGGCTATTTTGTTAAGTATTTGGGGATCTTGGGTGACTTGAAAACGAATAAGACAAGGTAACTGAATGTCCAACTTTTTTATACTACATCCACCTGAATAACTTTACTGTGTATTTACCATGTGCTGGGCACTGTTCAAAGTGCTTTGAACGCATTATTAAGTCTTTAATCCTAACCAAAGCAGAACAATTAATACAAATATCTCATCTCTTAGCACGGCTTTTTAGCAAATGTTTGCCCAACAGAATTTTGCCAGTTGGTCTGGGAGAAGCAGTGTCCTGGAATCAGGAGTCAGGTTATAAGAGTTTAAGCACAAATGACTATGGCCTGACAAAAGTAACAGTCCTGCAAAACCCCATGGACATACAGAACAGATGGTAGTGGGGCTCAGTGGAAGGGTTGGTTGTGTGCCTTTTGTGACTATTATTACCACCACTCGAAAAGAAGAATCTTAAAAAAAAAAACCCACGGCAGTGCCATTTAGAAGCAGGTTTACTCAGACCATAAATGTCTGGGTGCTGGAGGTTCAACACTATGACAAAGCAGAGAAAATCCCAAATAATGACAAAAGATCAACTTTATCACAAAAAAGTACCCACTGTTCTTCTGAAGCATTTCATTCCACAAAAAAATACAGACAAATAAGAATTCACACACACCACACATTCCACCTCACAAAAGACTACACCACCAAAAGCTCAGTTTTAGCAGGGACCTGACCTAAATGACCAGAGCATGTATCAACTGTGAGATGATGTAACATGGGGTGATGATTTGTGGGCCTGGGAACTAGGGTTTGACTTTTTCAGTGCTTCAACTCTGCCTGTGAGCAAGAGTTATGTTTATTTATTTTCTTTTCTATATTGTCAACTTATTTTTGGTTAAGTAAATATTATTCACAAAATAAGACTAAAGACTTCAAATACAAATCAACATGTAAATGCATCAGGTAAACATATAAACATGATGTAAACATATCAATTCTATTCAATCTAACATCCTTTAGGTTTTTCCACAGCTTTTAAAATTAAAAGACAAAATGTTCTAGATATTTGCTGATGATACAGTAGGGAATCCAAATCTTATATAAGTGACTAGACAATTGAACATGTAGAATCCAAAAGGGTACTTATACTTTTAAAGACAATTTGATGGGGAAAATAATAATGATAAATAAATCCAATGTTGAAATGAATCAACTGTTTGGAATCAGGTCACAGGCAGTTCATACGCTGACTTCTAATACATTTATTCCGAGGTAAAGCAGGAATAAATCCAAATTTTTAATATGAATGCAGTATTTTACTAAATATGAATATAGCATTTTATCAGGAAGAGGGCTAAACTGGGATTTAAGTGTCCTGGATTCTAATTACCTTTAGTTCATGGCTAAATTATTTTCCAATTCTGTTAATCAGTTTTTTTAGGAATAATTCCTGCCCCTACATATTTCATAAGTACTTTGAAAGAATAATGGGAAAAAGTAAAATTTAGTATGCTTTGGAAGTAAAATCAGTGAAAAAATATTTATTTTCTTTATTAGTTCATTATAACAGAACTAAAATTGTTGCTGAGAATTAAGTATAAAAAATGCAATAGATTACACATAATGTTTTACCATTTTACCTCCCCACAAAAGATAATGCATTATTATATGAGAATCCTTGGTTTTGTGAGTAATATAAATTATCATGTGCCTAGGGAGGGAATTTATATACAATGTTAAAGAACCAAGGACAGTCTCTTCTTAGAACTGGACATTGTTATAGAGTTGCTGCTCCCACAGCTCAGTGGTAATGATAGGTGAAAGAGCAGAGGATAAAGAAGCAGATCCAGGCCTTGCAAATAACTGAAAAGAGAAAGGAATTATTGCTCCCTGCACAATTGGCAATAAGCCAGTGCCTACTTAGAAGACCAGTTTATTTAGTCAAGAGGCACTTTTCTATCAGAAACTTCTTACTTTAAGATCTCACATGATGAAAATTCACTTTAGAATCATAATGAATAAAACATTCAGAGTAATTTCTATTATATGAAAAAGTTGGTAGCATCACATTTTTTGGTTGGTACTTTTCATATTTTAATGTATTTTAATATACTTATATTTTATTTACAACACATATTAAAATGACAAAAAGAAACCAGGGAAGTCATTTTTTCCTGGTAAGTTAGGAGGATAAAGCAAAGCAAGCTTCAGGCTATAAGAGGAAATGTTAATGGTGTTTAAAATACTAACAAGTAATTAAAGAGATTTCAAATATTATTTATATAAGTTGGTAAAATAATAAAAATGAATCTCATTATAAAACTGTTTCTAAATATTTCAACCGTTTTTCATTTTTCTTATGTTTTCATCTTAATAGGCCCAACTGCTTAGAAGCTAAGATTGAGCCATATAAATGTGAAACACATTTGAACATATATACTTATATATTGAATATTCTTATTATACTGAATATTATATTGAATATATATTTCTATTGTAAAGAACTAATAATATATATTACATATGTTATATACGTATGTAAGCCCTTTTTGTCCCCACACTTGCTGCATATAAAACTTTGAAAGTCCATTTGTGGCAGCTAGCAACACCTACAATAGAGCTTTGGGGGTATAAAAAAGTCACTAATCCTTCCAAAGGGTTACAATAGACAAATGATTGAAATAATCTTTTTTCTTTTTGGTTTTATGCATTTAGACACCATTGTTATTCTTGCCCAACTATCTGCAGTGAGATATTCCATGGGAAGTTTCTATGTGCTCCACAAAAACAGGGTTCTGTGGTGAAAGAATTCTGAGAAGTGTTGAGTGTAACAGAAGTAAACTGCTCTTTCGTGCAGTATGTCTCAGAGCCTTATCTTAGCTAATAAGCATTGTGGTGCTCCTTGGGGAGAGAGGTGTAATAAGTTTCCCAAAGATATATATCTTCCAGAACAGATGTCATTTTCTTTCCACCAGATCTTAATATAAACAATAAGCCAAGAATGAAACCATTTGAAAAAAAATGGAAAAAAACAAAAACAAAAGAAAAAGCATTGAGGGAGTAATACAGAGTGCTGAGAATTCTGAAACTGAGAAACATTATCCTTAGTTGATACTCTCCTGAACTGTTAGGGTTTTCTCTAAACCAGTGGTCCTCAAACTTAAGTGTTCATCAGAACCGCCAGGAGGGCTTTTTAAAGCAGACTGTCAGATCTGCCTTCAAAGTTTCTGATTCAGCAGTTCTGGGTGGGGCCCAAGAATTTACATTTCTAACAAGTTCCCAGGTGAAGCTGGTGCGCTAGTCAGCCAACAAGGCTTTCCCAACGCTATGGGAATGTGGTCTTATCCAACAGTAGATTCACCTGTGTACTAAGCATTTTCTTATGTTGCTGATAATTCAGTTTCTAAAAGGTCATATTGAAGGGATTTTGATATCTCAATTCCACATCTCTGACCTCAGTAATGATGTGAGCAGTCGTATAAAAGAAGGCCAGTCCAGGTCATGCAAAAAAAAAGGATTGGACTCCTCAAGATTCTGTTCTACTACTCCTAAGAAACACATTCATTTTCTGTTTACAAAGTAGTGCAATTAGTTATAAAGGTAAGTATATAAAAGCTCTGTATGACATGTTGCCTACATTTGCTCTACAAATCTCCCCAGAGTGCTTTTTGAAATGTTTGCTATGTACCCAAATTTAAGCAGATAAAGAATTCTCTAGTAAATTCTCCTCTGCTCTCCAATAAATTAATACCCTTTACTCACTGTAGAAACCACCCTCACTTGAAAGCACTACCTCTTATCCTCACCCCCCAAAAAAGATATCTGGAAAAAAGACAAGCTCAAAGGAGGGAAATACTTTTCACATCAAATAAGCAAACAACTCAATGTTGACCACAGCATTTCAACATGAATAACCAAAAGGTGAAGTATTGATAGACTCCCAAACCTCAAAGCAAGCACCAAAATACAAAGTTCATCCGTTGTACCCTGCAGTGATGCAGTAAAGAAACAGGACATCCCATACAACACTTTCTCCTTTTCATTGTGAACAAATACCTGGCTAAGGAGTTTCGAGTATTCATTATTCTTTCCTTTCTGATTAAGAGTAGTCTCAGCAGTACTCAGTTTACTTCTGAATGTCACTGGCAGCCTATTTAAATCCGAAGCCCCCAGTCTGCAATACCGTAATGCTTGCAATACACTGACATATCTAACTGAAAAACACTCAAATAGCTTAATAAGCTGCAAATAAGAAATTCAGAAATAGAATTAGCCCCTTCCCTTGCTCTCTCACTAGTTATACAACTACATTCTTCCAAAAAGGCTTGGAAATAACTTATAAGAAAGACACATTTCTAAAAATACCATTATCATGGACCTAAAGAGTAAGCGTGATATAATGGGGAAGGTGGTGATGATTACATCAAAAACTTCAAAAAGCTAAATAAGGTTAATCGCTTCAGCTGGGCCCTAAATGTAGCTCTGAGCTTTCTGGCAACCATTGTAAAGAGGAAAATATATTGAATTGCATTGTTCGTATTGCTTGATAAAAGAAAGTACACTGGTTAATAAGCACCTCTCTGTAAAAAGACTGCTGGATACTATTGAAGACACAAAGAATAGGGCAGGCAACCTGCCCACAAGGAGTTTACATATCTTATCTCTCCAGCAACTGCAGAGGCCTGAGGACTGTGGCTGAGAGGGGCTCTAGCCCTTAACATTATGGGGTAGAAATCAAAGATGACTAAACTAGGGGTCTAGAGGTGCTATTGAGGAGGAGGGGATATTTGATGGGGAGAATGAGATGTCTCTGAGCCGTAATCACAGCTCTTCATTTTTACTTCAAGGAAAGCCAAGGAGTTTACAATGGAGTTCATAATGTGTGATAAAAATGGCACAAATAATTCTCTCTCTGGGGGAGTCTCACTTTCTTTATCACCCCCCCTTTCATTAGTATGTTATTTTATTCATTACATTTTCATTCTGGTTTTGTTTCAAATACATTATTATTGGAGCTGAAGTATTTCAGAATGAAAAGCCTTTCTCAATAGGTGTCTCCAACTTTCTCTCTTTTTTTTCTCTACAATCTCTGACATGGAAGTAATGTCATTTTTTCCCCTTATGTGTTTCTCTAGTGGGAGAATAGAAGATTTGGGGGAGGAATAGTGAAATATGATTAAATACATTTTATCACTAATATTTCATAGGCAGAGTAAATGTCATGTGCCACCAGAGCGAGGCCTTGACAACTTGGGAAGAGTAAAACAGAGTCTTAGTTTTGTCTTAGCTGTCAGTTGCCTATTAAAATATGCAAGTCACAATTATGGATATTATTGTAAACTATTTAATGACATCAGCCGAATACTGCTAAATACTTAAAACCATTTTAAGTTTTCTTCTTTGTTGAAACATTTCTCTAAAATGTTCCAGGTACTTTTCTTATTTTTGAAGTAGAGTCAGTTGCCCAGGCCTGAATCATATCTCGATTACTAAGGATGGCACCCAAGACCTCAGGATGTCTGTCCTGAAAAACAGAAATCACTATGTAGAATGGAGAGGAAGATGGAGAAGGTATAAGCGATTGAGCTGACTGCAAAAATACCGAGGTACAGCTCATAAGCCTAGAAATCCTTTTTTAAAACTCCATCTTGAAATTACTTGTCCATTTCTTATTATTTTCCCATTTCTTTTAAAAAGTAGATAGCTAGGTAAGTTTATTTTAAAGTGTCAATGTACAAGCTCTCTCGATAAGAATTTTTCTTTGCCTTTCTATGCTCAAACTCTTCGGACTTTTTAAATATCACTGTACATTCAGAGCAATCGTTACTGATTAAACTTTAAATATATTTTTTATTGGATTAGGCCCTCACCTTTTACACAAAACCCTTTTCTGCAGATTATGACCTTGCACTTGCCTCAGCAGGACCTCATTAGCACTAATCATGCTTCCAAGAATACTTTATTTGCAAGCTAGCCATTTGCTGTAAAATTCAATTTCAAACATTTTAAGGCAAAAAATAATGCTTGAATATTACTAGATTATCACAATAATTACTTTAAAATAATAGGTAACAGTTGCTGGGGGTGGGAGGTAAGGAAGGGAAAGAGATGAATAGGCTGAGCACAGAGGACTTTCCGAGCAGTGAAGATACTCGTATGATATTACAATAGTAGATGTGTCATCATGTATTTGTCCAAACCTATAAAATGTACATCAAGAGTGAACCCTTAGGTAAACTATGGACTTTGGGTGGTGACGATTGTCAATGTGGGTTTATCCTTGATGAAAAAATGTACCCTTCTGGGGATTGATGTTGATAATGGGGAGGCTATGCATGTGTGGGGGCCGGGGTATATGAGAAATCTCTGTACCTGTCGTCTAATTTTATTGTAAACCTAAGCTGCTCTAAAAAATAAATTTTTATTAAAAAAAAATCCACAGAGGGTAAAAATACTCAAAATGCTACATTTGGAGAGCATCCAAGGCATTTGGCCAATGAGCATTTCTTTAATGCTAAGGGACAGAATTAAATTCGCAAAAAAAACCCAGCAACCTGCAGGCCATCAAATCTAGGTTAAAATGTGGTTAAGTGAGGAAAGTCAGCATGTGGGTATATACAATTTTCATTCATATTTAGGTAAAAACTGAACTGAGAGTAGAAGGACAAATGCAGGTGGAGAGATGATTAGGCACCTTGCAAGGGAGCCCATATTGGTTCTCCTTCTGTCAAAGTGATTCAATAAGCTCATGTTTCATTCAATGAACACTTTTCAAGCTCCTAGTATGTACTATGTGTGCTAGGCACAAAAGCTGTGGTGGTAAACAAGACACCATCTCATGTGAAACCAAAAAGAAAAAAAAAAGTATGACAAATCTTCATTTCAAATTCAATGAATCGGATATTAAGGTGAACACAATAGCAGTAGGTGGAGGTAGAATTTCAACCCCCTCTTAATTAACTATGTTGACTTGAGCAGCGTCTCAACTCCATCACTGGCTTTTCCTTCCCACTGCCACCCCCAATTCAAATTCTTATCATTTCATACCTTCAATATGAAGCTTTCTAAGCTTCAATAGTAGCTTTCTAAGAGACACCCCTGTTGTCAGTCTCTTTTGTTCTATCCATTCATCTTACATAGACTGATGATGCCATTTCTCTACTTAAAAACTGTCAGATTTCTCAGGGCTACAAAATCAAGTTCAAACTCCTCATCTCCTTTTAAGGCTACTCCTCTACCAACACAAGCTCTATGCTTCAGCCAGGCTGACTTAACACTCGACTCCCCAAATCCACACTACAGTTTTTCCTCTCTGTCTTTGCTTAGGTTATCCTTTTGGCTTGGAATGTCTTCCTATCTCTCTTTCCAAGAAAATCTCACATGGTACCTCTCCCATAACTACTTCTTTAACCACCACGGCTGGATGTAATCCCAGCCCCTGCCTCCCCTCTTGGACTCTTTTAGTGGTACCTGGCTTATGGCACATAACACAAGCAGCTTCATACTAAGAGGTTAGGCAGGGACCATACCTTCCATAACTTTGTATTCTGTGCAGTACTTAGCCCTGTGCCTCAGAAGTAATAGGTTTCAATAAATGTTTGTTGAATGAATCATTTCTTTGGGGAATTGAATGTATATAGCACTCTTAATGGACTTAACAGGATTTTCAGCATTAAATGACCCCGATATTTACAAAATCCTTGTAGTAAACCACAAGCAATAGTCCTACAAAGTACTGCTGCTTGTTCTTATATGAAGGGAAACAGAGGTAGTAGGATTCTCATGACTTGCTCAAGGCCACACAAGGAGCCTGATTAGAGCTGTTATTACAAGTCAGCATTTTCTATGTTTATGCCACTTGCTGATACCATGCTTCACATGAAACACTGCCATGGTTACATCTGTTATTTACCCAAGAAAGAGGCATTTATCAAGACTACCTCTAAGGCCTCTTTGAAAAATAAGACAATATTCCAAAATATATACAATGGAATATTATTCAGCCATGAGAAAGAAGGAAATCCTGCCCTTTTTTGGCAACATGCATGTACCTTGAGAGCCAGACAGTGAAAGACAAATACTGTGTAATTTCATTGATATGAGGAATCTAAAAAAGCCAAACTCATAGAAACAGAGTAGAATGAAGGTTACCAGGGACTGGGGGTGGGGAAAATGGGGAGATGTTGTCAAAAGGGTACAAACTTCCAGTTATAAGATGAATACGTTCTGGGAATCTAATATACAGCACTGTGACTATAGTGAACAAAATTGTATTATATACCTGACAGTTGCTAAGAGAGTAAGTCTTAAAATGTTCTTGCCACAAAAGGAGTAATTATGTGAGGTGACAGAAGTGTTAACTAACTTTATTGTGGTAATCATTTCCCAATATATACTTGTATCAAATCAACACACTGCATACCTTAAACTTACACCATGCTATATGCCAAATAAATCTCAATAAAGCTGGAAAAACATCCTCCCTCTAGTGGGTACTAGCAGAATAAAAACAGACAATAATGGGGGATTTCCCTGGGGGTCCAGGGAGTAAGACTCTGCACTCTCAATGCAGGCGGCCTGGGTTCAATCCCTGGTCAGGGAACTAGATCCCACATACATGCCATAGCTAAGACTCGGTGCAGCCTAAATAAATAAATAAAATATTTTTTAAAAAACTCTCTAAAATAAAAAAGACAATTTAAAATGTTTTTCAGTTACTTGGAAGTAAGTTAAGATTGAATTTGTTTCTATATAGAATGCTTTCCTGGCCAATAGAAAAAGCAAAATAACCAGGAAGCTGCAAAAAACTCAAGAGATTGTTTTTACAAAAGTTGGAAAAAATTTAAGTTCTTTTAGTAAAGCATGTGATAATCATAAAGATTAACAACAGATAAACAGCTTCTGGGATAGTTACTTAGCTAATGCTTTAAAACCAGACAGAGTCCTTATACATGTTCAGCCTTCTCAAATGATTACTTCAGAGTTACTATTTTTTCATATATAGGATGAACAAAAATTTTAAGGCAATATGACAATGGGATCTTAAAACAATGTCATATTAAAAACACAGTCTCCAAAATGTATTTGGAATGGAATAAGAGATGACTGAGACTACAGTGCTGCCTGCTTAATGTACCTAGACACATACAAAAGAGAGGTGAAGAGTTTAAAGTCACAGAGAAAAACGGTTTTCTGTTTGCATTTCTGCATGCGAAAGAGAAATCAGAACCTTAGTACTATCTAGTCAGCAGGCTAATCATGGCTGACACATAGGATATGTCTTAGTTCAGGAAATCTGTCATATCTAACACAGTTATATGACTGTGGACTCCACATTTTCAAGCTGTTGGATGGTATTCAGTGTGGAAACTGCCTTCACTGTCCACTGTGTACCCATAACAACATGGGTAGGAGCAAAAGGCTAATCTCTTTTCTACCAATTCCCAGTGGGTAAATAAAAATTTGTTTCAACAACAACAAAAAATATGTCCACTTACAATAGAAACAAATCCAATGAAAGCATACACTGACAGGCCTGTGACCAAGTAACAGCTGCAAAAATGGATGCATCCTATTGTCACATCTACTTCACTAAATAACAGAGTTAGACACGACGCTAAGCCATATTATACAAACTCATCAGGAATAATATTGGAAAAATAATTTACTCGAACTCTAGACAACATGGTTAAGTCCAAATAGTGCAGATTATTTACAGAAGAAAAGGTTGTAGAACAAATGGAATCGTTTCCTGACTTTTAAGAAAACAGTGTCAAGAAAGACAGGAAAAAGCATGAGTTAAACGTCTCATCATGTCTAGCAGTAAAACGTGACCCTGTGGTGAGAACTGAAGGCACAGAAATAAAAACACTGAAAACCTAAACAGGGTTGCAAATCTGGATTAGACGGCAACAAAAACCATAAATTTAAGAAACCAAAGACTGATTACGCAGTGGAGGAAATACAGAAAAAAATGAAAAGATTATTTAGAGATAATGAGGAAAGAACAGATGGCTAAAATTCCTCTGGAATATATAACCCTGTAGGTCAACAATCAAGCGGCAGGCTGAGATAGAGGAAAACAAGGCAACCTTGGGGACGTTACAATCAGAAAACTAATCTGTAAGGGCAAAAATAGCAGTGAGTAAATGATGTTCTATGAATAAAGTCATGTTCCTAGAAGAACTAATTGCTATTTCCGGATGCACAGAAGTACCTTGTATCCACATTTCACAAAAATGTGAAGTAAAGAAAAAGACAATATTTGTAATGACTTCATACAGCTATGTGACATGAGAGAATTATTAAATGATCAAGTAAGATCAGGCATCTATTTCCCTAACATGTAAAGAGACTTCTTCCACACAAAAGAGTTGACATACATTAGTTCTCAAACCTCAGATTTTCAGATCTCTCGTACTAAATGGGGTTCCTGTGACAAAGGGTCGATCTTAGTGGTACCAAATTGTGGTTGAAGAATGCATCCCTGGCCATATCACAAGTCCTTTCTTACCAGTTAGCCAAGTGCAGCCTTGGCTGCATGGGGGCGGGGGGGGAGAGAAATTATCTTGAGCTATGCTTCCATAAAACAATATTTTAAATTCATTGGATTAGATTCCAAATTCTTTTACAAAACTGTATTTGACGCATAACAAGGCTGAACTGCTACTGCAATATTTTCAGCTAATCTGTAACAGGTACCTCCCTAGCTGGCCAGGACTTTGTACTAACGAGTATATCTGTAACAGCATCAGACATCAAAGAGTTTCATACAGTGAACATACACATGATCCACAGCCTGTTACAATCCCCCGATTCTGGCTAGCTAACTCAGCAATGCAGGGTTTAGAGAGAAGGATGGATGAGGGAGTAGAGACAACTCAGTGTTCTGACACTCGGTGATTAAACAAAGCTTAGTATCACTAAGTTAGATAACGTGGTCTAAAAATAAAAACACCCTGCCTCTCTTCCTCCTCCTTTTCAAAATTAATAGCCAAAATGATTGTCTAAGAACTAAATATGAAACTTTATTTAAAGTTGTCATCTAAATACAATATCATGAAACAATAAATGAGGGAGAGATTAGGAAAGGGAAAGTTGACTTTTCCCCCTTTTTGAAGTAACAAAAGGTGAAGGAGAACCACAAAACATCGAAAGCAGGGCATCCCAATGTCAAGTGGGACAGTCTGACCATGATAAGCGCTGGATGCTTTTGGTTTAGTAAAACAATAGCCCAGTGCTTGCTTCGACAGCACATATTCTAAAATTGGAAACATACAGAGAAGATTAGCATGGCTCCTGGACAAGGATGACACGAAAATTCGTGAAGCATTCCATATTTCTGAGCAGTATGTTTCTTCTCTTAGAATTAAATGAATGGTGCAAAGATCAAAAACAAACAAAATGCAGTAAGTCCAAATGATGTCTTCTCCATCTCCTTCTCCACAGGAAAAAATGACTGAAATGATTAGAAGAACACTGGAGTTCTCAGGCTCTTTTGATAACTGCTTACGTGACCTCGGGCAAGGGACTCTCCCTCACTGGATCTCCAGTTTCCTATCTGTAAATGGTAACAATCTGAACTGAATGTTCTACATTCAAAATTTTTGATTTGCTAGGTTTGTGAAGTGTTGTTACGGGTATGAGTGCTTTCTTAACTATTTAAATTATCCAACTCATCTAGCTAGTTGAGGTCAGTCCCAGGACAGGCCACTGCATGGATTTCAGAGTTTTCTCATTACCACACCCAAAGTTTAAAAAAAGAAGAAAGAAAAATTAAAAGAAACAATAACACTCTACTGTATTTCTGAGCATCAAAAGACAGGGGATGCATGTGCAAGACAGAAAGTTTTTTTTAAAACATTTAACTCTGAAATAATTTTAGACTTTCAGAGAAATTGCAAAAAATAGTACAGAGAGCCCCTGGAGACCCTTAACTCAGATTCCTGTAATGTCAACAACTTACATACCATACATAGCACAATTATCAAAATCAGGAACTTTACTACAATACCATTAGTAAACTAGAGACCTTATTTGAATTTCACCAATTTTCCACCTAATGTCCTTTCTCTGCTCCAGAATCCAATATAGGATCCCACATTGCATTTACTTGTCATGTTTATTTAGTCTCCTCCGATCTGTGACAGTTTCTCAGTCTTTCCTCATCTTTTACAACCTTGACACTGGCCACTGGGCGCTCCTTCAGGTTGGCTCCTGTATCCTCTTGTCATGCCCCAACCCTTTTCCAGCACTTCCTTACTTTCTGGCACCACAAGATATCACAGGCTCATCTTATATTTTTTCTGCCTCAGTCCAGTAGCAGCCATTATTCCGAGGATCCCTGGTTCCTTTATTGGAGGATGAAATTTACTTGGTGAAAAGACATGTCTGGAATGCTTGTGGTGTGCCAGACTCTGTTCCAAGCGCCTTATGTGGATCATCACATTTGAATGCTCAGTAACTCAGGAGGTGGGTGCTAGCAGGAGCCTTGTTTTCACAGGGGAGGAAACTTAGTAACAAGGAGGGTGGGTACTTATCCAAGACCACACAGCTGGTGAAACCTGGCCCATGAATGGGAAAGCCTAAACAGCGTTGTTGGAAGGAACAGAGTCGGCATGTGAAAAGTTTCTGGAATACAGCAGTCAACAGGAAGTAGAGTTTATTACTATTATTATTATTATTATTACTACATAGTTCTCATAAACAATTTCTGATGGCTTGACATTATTTTTCAAATATCCTTTAAATTAAATATATTTCTAAAATACTATTTCTTCACAAGTTTTAAAAGCCTTTTGAATTCCATGGAATAAATGAAACTTTTTTTTAAAGAAACAGCTCTCAAAAGAAATTTTGATAGGACATACACCAACATGGGAAGAGTTTCATTGGGTGATGGAATTACAGGTTTGGCTTCATAAAAATCTTGGTCTCTAGGCAGCTCCCTGGCAGTTCAGTGGTTAGGACTCTGTGCTTGCACTGTAGGATGCCCAGGTTCAATCCCTGGTCATTGGGGAACTAAGATCCCGCAAGTCATGCAGTGGCGAAGGAAGGAAGGAAGGAAGGAAGGAAGGAAGGAAGGAAGGAAGGAGGAAAGAAAGAAAGAAAAGAAAAGAAAAGAATAGAAAAGAAAAGAAAAGAAAAAAGAAAAGAAAAACTCTTTGTCTCTGTATTACAGTTTTCTAGAAAGGGTATGTTTTTATTTTCTGATCTGAAAAGAACAGCCACAATAACTGGTATATTTTTTTAAAAGTCTATGAATGGGAGAAGATCAGGCAGTATTTAGATTTTTTTGATACCCTGGGAAATATCTGAAGCTGACAGGAAGGATGAGGGGAGGGAGAGGTTGGCTTTGCAGGATCAGCAAGGGGAATGAGAGAGGCAGTGAGATCTATGAGGAGGCAGGAGGTAGAGCAAGGTTTATGCAGCATATATACAATTATATAAAAGAAAGAATGAAAAGAAAAACATAAAAATGTTGGCTGTGGTGCTGGATAGTGGGGATGATATTTTATTACATTTTATAAAATTTTTTTTGTATTTTCCTTTCCCTTCAGAAAGCTGAATAACTTTGTAAATTAGGGGAAAATGTTATTTATCATGAAAACAAAGGTAGGAACTCTGTTTCCTGATGTAGAAGTTAGAGGTAGCAGGGAGTTCTGACTCCAGCTCAGGGGCCACCCCACAGGAGCAGGTGACAAGGACAGGTGCATCACAAAATTTCTTGGGCTTCCCATTCTCCAGGGTTCTGTCTTTCTGCCAGCTTGTTGCGGCAACATTCCCTGTCATGCTCTTGGTCCATTTTCTCCTCCCTACCATTCTGGATTGACCATTAGTAGAGAAGTGCATTAGCCATCACTTCTAAGATGGACATTTTCCCACATTTTAACAGCTAGGATATTGGGATGACCCTTACCACCAATGGTATGTTGAGGAGATGTTGAGTAAATGAAGAAGATACTTATCGATTTTCACAAAAGGAAAACCAATCACTTTACAGCAGAGAAACCCAGCAGACACCATCTTTATCAGGTGATTAAGGTTAACATGAGAGAGGAGATACGTCAACATCAAGTATGTTGATCAAATATGACGTACATCATTTCTATGGTTTTCTTGCCAAAAATGCATGACCTCAATCAAATCATGAGAGTGCATCTGACAAACCAGACTTGAGAGGCATTCTACAAAATAACTGATCAGTACTCATCCAAAGTGTCACGGTCATGAAAAATAAGGAAAGGCTGAGGAACTGTCACAGATTGGAGGAGACTAAATAAACATGACAAGTAAATGCAATGTTGGGTCCTGGAACAGAGAAAGGACATTAGGGGGAAAATTGGTAAAATTCAAATAAGGTCCCTAGTTTACTTAATAGTATTGAACTAGAGTTATTTCCTGGTTTTGATAACTGTGCTATGTATGGTATGTAAGTTGTTGACATTACAGGAAGCTGGGTAAAGGGTATGCAGGAACTCCTTGAGCTATTTTTGCAGCTTTTCTGTAAGCCTAAAATTATTTCAAAAGCCTAAAAGTTTCAAAAGTGAGGCTGAGCTATCAATAAGTATTTCATTGGGGAGTGACTATAATTCCATCTTTCTTTCAAAAGAGATTTTTGAAATGTCCAAAATGGCATTGACTTTCACTGGTCAAAGATACGTCCTTTTTAAGGTCAATAATAAAAGACAGAGATCCTTAAGTAAAATGTTATTTTCCTTGAGTCTCAGGATGACAGCTGCTGTCTATGTACCCTTACAGTGCAGGCAGACCTCTCTGACCAAGCTCATAAATGATTCCAAATCTTGCGTAATCCAGTGACCCTTGGGATTATGTCGCTAGGAGTCTTCTGCTCCCAGTAAGTTTTCCCTTAGCAAACAGGGATGAGGTAAATATTCAGTCAAAAATAATCAAATTTTAAACTGGTGAAAACTGCTGTGACTAGTGATAGTAGTACAGAATGTACTGGTTACTCAGGACAAATTGACCTACAAGGATAGATTCACATCTATATGCCTATATAACCAGTTTTACTTACCAAAATATTATTATGCTTGCAATCATACATGACGTTTCAAGACGTAGTGTGGGGCTGTTTTGTGTGTTTTCCTCAATCAGTTCCCATCTTTTAGAAATGTGTATGGGTTGACATGGCTGTCCTCTGACTATGCCTGCTGCTAAGGCCCTTGCTGGGAAATTTTTGTTACAAAACTACCCAAGGTGGTGAGTGGGGTAGACAGATGTGATGGGTATTGATCCTTCATAATTAATGACAGCATTTATATCCTTCCTGGATAACAAGTGGCAGATAGGACAGTGCTTCAAGTATGGCGGAGAAGATTCAAGACACCATGACACTGTTGAAGCAGAAAACATGAAGATAATAATGGCCATGAAAACAATCACAGACTCTAGGTTGGTATTTTCAGTGATGATCTTTTGTTAAAGTCAAGGGGTTGCTAAAAATACCAACCTAGATCAACTGCAAACTGTAACATCAAGCGACTGGCACAGAATGGGTTAAGTAATACTTTGGAGAGAAATTTAGGATTAAATTGTGCCAAGTGGACTAAGCAATTGAGTCAAAAAACAGCTGCATATCAACATGACGCATGACTCTTTTATGTAGCTGGAAATTTATCTATGGGCTGTGCTGTCTAGATCTCTATATGAAGATGGTGCAACCTTCATCACTGAACACTCAACATTCATGGAGTGATGGGCACAGCACTTCAGCACAATGCACAATTAGCCATCAAGCTTTCTCTCTTTATTTTCATAACATTCCCTCATTATGAGGTAAGTATAGGATATTGTTAACTATTGTGCCTATTATGAAGGCAAAGAACCATCATCATCTGGTAGAGTACCTAGAGCTAATGGAATCCTTATAAAAACAAAAAACAAAAAACAAAAGCAGTCACCCAAAACTCATCAAGTGATTGCTTCAATTATTTAACCACTAATGGAAGAAGAAACAGTGCACAGGTACATTTTAAAAGTGTTTCAATCACAGAAACTCAAAGTGGATATCAAAAGCTACAACAACCACTGACCTATGTTACTTGTGTACTGTAGATATGATAGTTGTACAACCCATGTAGGGCAACTGTGGTCAACTTGGTAAACTTTTCATGCATAATGAATAAGGAATAATATAAGAGAACTACACAGCTTTCCTGCAGATGTGGAACTGTGATGTATGTACTATCTAAATGGCAAATTAATTAATTGTTTGAAAGGCATCGTATGTTTGAAGTAATGAGTTCATTAAATTTTTTTTAAGAACTTTTATTGAGATACAGTTAACAGACAATAAACAGCATATATTTAGAGTGTACAATTTGGTATCCCAGTCGTCCAATTCATCCCCCCACCAACCCTCCCCGCTTTCCCCACTTGGTGGCCATGTGTTTGTTCTCTACACCCGTGTCTCTATTTCTGCCTTGCATTTCCTCTTTCACAGTTGGTAGCATTTGCCTTAGGTATTGAGGTGCTCCTATATTGGGTGCATATATATTTATAATTGTTATCTCCTCCTCTTGGGTGGATCCCTTGATCTTTATGTAATGTCCTTTCTTGTCTCTTGTAACATTTTTTATTTTAAAGTCTATTTTATCTGATATGAGTATTGCTACCCCAGATTTCTTTTGATTTTCATTTGCATGGAATATCTTTTTCCATCCCCTCACTTTCAGTCTGTATGTGTGCCTAGGTCTGAAGTGGGTCTCTTCGAGACAGAATATATATGGGTCTTGTTTTTGTATCCATTCAGCCAGTCTGTGTCTTTTGGTTGGGGCATTTAGTCCATTTACATTCAAGGTAATTATCGATATGTATGTTCCTATTACCATTTTCTGAATTGTTTTGTTTTTGTTTTTGTAGGTCCTTCTCTTCTCTTCTGTTTCCCGCTTAGAGAAGTTCCTTTAGCATTTGTTGTAGGGCTGGTTTGGTGGTGCTGAATTCTCTTAGCTGTTGCTTGTCTGGAAAGCTTTGGATTTCTCTGTCGAATCTGAATGAGATCCTTGCTGGGTAGAGTATTCTTGGTTGAAGGTTCTTCCCTTTCATCACTTGAAATATATCCTGCCACTCCCTTCTGTCTTGCAGAGTTTCTGCTGAGAAATCAGCTGTCAGCCTTATGGGAGTTCCCTTGTATGTTATTTGTCGTTTTTCCCTTGTTGCTTTTAATAACTTTTCTCTGTCTCTAATTTCTGTCAATTTGACTACTATATGTCTTGGCGTGTTTCTCTTTGGGTTTATCCTGCCTGGGACTCTCTGCGCTTCCTGGACTTGGGTCGCTATTTCCTTTCCCATGTTAGGGAAGTTTTCAACTATAATCTCTTCCAATGTTTTCTCAGATCCTTTCTCTCTCTCATCTCCTTCTGGGACCCCTACAATGCGAATGTTGGTGCGTTTAACATTGTCCCAGAGGTCTCTTAGGCTGTCTTCAGTTCTTTTCATGCTTTTTTCTTTATTCTTTTCCGCATCAGTGATTATCACCATTCTGTCTTCCAGGTCACTTATTCGCCCTTCTGCCTCAGTTAATCTGCTCTTGGTTCCTTCTAGTGTATTCTTCATTTCAGTTATTGTGTTACATATCTCTGTTTGTTTGCTCTTTAATTCTTCTAGGTCTTTGGTAAACTTTTCGATCTTTGCACCCAGTCTTTTTTCAAAGTCCTGGATCATTTTCACTATCATTATTCTGAATTCTTTTTCTGGAAGGGTGCCTATCTCCTCTTCATTTAGTTGTTTTTCTGGGGCTTTATCCTGTCCCTTTATCTGGTACAAAGTCCTCTGCTTTTTCATTTTCTCTGTCTTTCTGTGGCTGTGGTTTTCAGTTCTGCAAGACAAAATACTGCTCATACTGCTTGATACTGCTGTCTGTCCTCTTGTGGAGGAAGTTATCTCTCATTAAAATTTGAGAATGTAAAGATTATGTAAATCATCTTTATCCTGTGTGACTGGTCATCAAGATTTTAATATATCAAAAATTATTTTAAAAACACTGGATGCAGTGAGTAGACAGTGTATTTAAATAATTAAGTGGCTTATTAATATTCATTGGTCATTATCTATGTAGTCTGTGAATTAAACATTTTCCAAGCATTTTGTTAACAATCATGATCCATATTACTTTTTTTCAAAATGTTTCCATTATGGCATTCTTTTGCCTTTAAATGGGAGAATTCATCTGAAGATCACACATCTCTTTCCGCCAGATGCCTGAAAAGACAGAATTTACAAAGCCCACCAGGAACTCTATATCTAAGAGTAAGCCATAAAAACAGTGATACTTAGCTTGAAGAACTAATGTCACACTCATGGCAACCGGATGTGGGCATGTCCATTTGAAACATGAGTGTGTAGTTTTAAATGATAAAACCCTAACTAAATAGAACTGTTTTGAAGAACTCCTAAAACAAGCATCTTAGTTAATAGTAAGAAGATAACTTTTCATTTAATTCACCTAAATAATACATAAAATAATTGGAGATGAAATGTGAATGAAAATGAAATGAAGAAAACAGAATAAGCCCTTTAGTCATAATATCTGCTACAAAAATGAGCAATTCAGACACTTTCAATGTTAGGAATCACCATTATCTTTATAACCAGTTCCCATTCTTGAACTGGAATGGTTTGCAACAAAAACTAGCAAACACAAAATAAGCAAAAGTAACTACTTAAGTAGGATATCATGATAAAATGTTTTCTGAATAAATGATCACACGGAGTACATCTCTACTAGCCAATGCAGCCATAAATAAAAATGTTAATGAGGTAAAATTGGTCATGATGAGGATAAAACAATATCAATACGTTGAAAAGGTTCTTATTAAGCTTAATTCATTTTAGCATATTTTTTTTTAAAATCTCAAATGTATCATAGCAAATCTTATTAATTTTAACCAGGAATCTATTACCAGTTTTTACTTCTATGCTTTAATTTTAACTGTTTACCCTTAATTTAAGGATAACCATGAATAAAACATGAAAATCAGTGCATTTTTTGTTCTGCAATCATATATGTTCTACTCTACCTAATATCTCATCTGCCCTCATATTTTGTTTATACTCTAGTAAATAATATTCAGGTTTGATGACCTTGGCAATAGAACTTTCCTTATAAAATATGCTCACAAATCTGAAATTGGTCAATCAGCTGTTCAGGAGGAAAATTAAGTGAACCTATTTTTGTAGCAATATGTTTAAGTTAAAGGTCCAAAATATACTTTGACCAAGAAAATTCAAATTGCCATCATTTTCATCCTGGATAGTGAGATTTTCACTTTATACTCTCTCTGTCTGACTTTACTTATCCTCTGATTGGTCCCTGCCAAGTGGATTTTGATAACATAGAAAATAAACTTTATTTCAGTAAAGGAGTTCTCTAAGTTATATGAGGATTATGATCACTGTATTAAAAATCTGAATAATATACACTGAAGTAAACTACAGCAAGGCTACAATTTCTCACTCCTACAAAAATTCTTGATTTTTTTTTCTTTAAGTCTATCTATCTTGGTCCGTGAGCTCTGATGGATAAACTTTAGTCTGGCTTAGTTCTACAATCACAAAGTCTGCATCCTGTCTTAAAAAACAAACAAACTTACTGCCTTCATGCTATTATTAGCTTAACTAATTTCAAAGCACAACGTATTTAAAAAAAACATAGAAATCAACAAGTTTCAATTAAAAATGACGTGCATTTAGATGAGACTCACCTTTAAAGCATCAAAACAAGCCACCACACGACCATTTTCCACATTGCAAACTCTTGGTGGATGGGCAAACTTGCAATCTGCATCAGCTCGAGAGCAGGTTCCTCTCTGAAATTCTCTACAGACTTCCAAAGTCAGCCACTTGGTGTCACGAACCAGGGTAACATTGACAGCCGCCATATTGAAAGCAAAGTCAAAATCAAGTGCACTACTACTGCTATTGTTAAAAGGTCAAAAATAAATTCGAGCTAAACGTGAAGAGATAACAGGTTTCTTTGGTGAAATGTTTCTTTGTTAGCACTTAAGTTTTCATTTAAGTCAAATTTGGTCTAGTCAAACAAAAAGCCCACCATAAAATAAAAATTGTATCAGAATAACCAAAAATCAAATTAGAGATCAACTCCCAAGAAGGCAACCGTTAAGGTTAAGATATTGAGTGTTTTATTTTTTTCCTCTGCCAAAGTTACTTCAAATAACTGGCAGAATTTCAAAAGGATTCTGTCCCTTGGCTTCAAAGATTAAGATTGGTAGGATGTTACAACTGCAATTTTGTTGTTGTTGCAAAATTGGGAAGAGGAAAAATGACTATGAAAATTGAGAACCAAAGAAAAAAAATGAACAAGTTGCTGAGAATGAACTACAAGCACACCAGGGGTTTTTCTGGGCGGGGCGGGGTGGGCCAGGGAGAGGTGGCAGTGATGGTGGTAGGGAGAGGGATTTATAAAGAGTTAGCTCGAAAGTGGAATCCAAGCAGTAGAGTTTTCAGAAAAGGCACTGTCCAGAAACCTGCAAAAATAAAATAAAACAAAATTAGCTAATATAACACAATGCTTCCATTTCAAACCCTAGATTTGGAAAAACAGTAACATATCCTCTTTAAAACAGGAAGCTTCTAGCTACTGACAGTGCAGCATAGGATAGTCAGCCATTATCAATAAAAAGGGCATTTCCCAGGGTAGAATTGTACATAGTAAAAGGAAGCAACCACTTCGATTTACCACTGAAATACAAGACTGGACAACACCATTAAAAAGAAAAAAAGATTGTTTCATTTTGATCTGTTTGGGGGCAGACATTCATTCAGGGGTCCACTGCACAGAAAATGCCAGAGCCTGACACGACAGCCCTTTATGCAGTCAAGATCCACCTGTGTGCCTCCAGCTTTTAGAGGCTAGCAAAGACCTGCCATTAAACTGCCTTTACTATGGTGTGATTGAAGGCATCTCTCAATCATCAGATCTGCTCTCGAAATCCAGAAAACAGAAATTGCTAAGAAAATGTAAGATGCTCCAAGAGATAACTGTGTATTTGAAATGTAATTGTTGATGATCACATAAAACAGTCATGACATAACTAGCGGGAGACCCACTACAAATGAGGTAGGGGAGAGACTGTGAAATGTAAAATGTGCTTCAGGTCAAGAAAGAGACTCTTTGAAAAAAGATTATGGATTTGTTTTTCTGGGTATGCTCTATTAGTTTTCAGTCTTTACAAAAGGATATTAGAACAACTCAGAAGGAGGTTTCAGTATGGACAAATAAGTGAGAGCAAAATCACTGTTCATACACTGGTCATACATTAAATACTGTGCAGCTTTAGGGTTTGCACTTTAACCCACTGTCAACCAGCAACAATTGGGAACTCAACTGAGAAGATAGATTAAATGTTAATTTACTGGCATTATGCCATGAATACATACCAAAATAACAGGGATTTTCTAAAGCAAAAATAAGCTCTGAGTATCAGACAAATCAACTAATTGTTAACTTTATCAAAAAAGTAGAATTAAAGTTCTTGAAAACATTTCATTGACTTTTTAAATAATTTCTTAGTTTCTTCAATAATTTTACAGAATCTGAATTTTTGGTTTATCCTTTCTGCATTCAAGATGAAACTCAATATCACCTAATTTTTCAGATACCATTAGGAAATTAAGTATATAGAAAATTCATGCAAGCTTATCCATTTAACAGCAAAATATGTGTTTCTCTAAGTCATTCTTCATGGAAATATTTCTAAAATGTATTATATGTAGCTTTGCCTTCTTAAAAAATACTGAACATAATTTGGCCTCTGGTTGAAGATGTGGGGTCAGAAAATGTCCTGGGAAGTATTATGGTTCTCTTTCAGTGGCAGATTGTTAATTGTCACTTCTACTGTCACTTCCCATCTTGCCATAATATCTGCTACGGTGGACGGTCCAGCTCCTTTCTGGAATACATAATGGCCAGTCATGAATGTTGAATAAGAGTTAGTTACTCCCTGTATGGGGGCCTGGGGGCAAAGTGCAGGGCTTTCATGCAGAAGGTCTGTGACTACCCTTACTTGTTTGGAAACCCTATGGCAATATGTTCCATTCAGGACCACGTTTAAGAGGGTTAAGGTTGTCAGGTGAATGCCCCCTAGAAAAATATTTAAAATATATATCTATTTTAAACAGCCAGATGGGGGAAATGCAAATGAAAACCACAATGTGATACCACTTCACATCCACTAGGATGGCTACAATAAAAAAAAGAGGGAGAACTGGAATTGTCCTACATTGCTGGTGGGAATGTAAAATAGTGCAGCTGCTGTGGAAATCTGACAGTCCCTCAAAATATTAAACAGTTACCCTGTGACCTAGCACTTCCATGCCTAGGTATATACCCCAAAGAACTGAAAGCAGGATCTCGAAGACATATTTCTACACTCATGTTTATAGCAGCACTATTCACAATAGCCAGAGATGGAAAAAACCCAAGTGTCCATCAGCAGATGTGTGGATAAACAAAATGTGATATATCCACACAATGAAATATTATTCTACCATTAAAAGGAATAAAGTACTGACACACGCTACAACACGAATGAACCCCCCAAAATGATGCTAAGTGGAAGAAGCTAGTCACAACGGCCACATAGTGTATGGTTTCATTTATATTAAATATCCAGAATAGGCAAATCCATGGAGTCAGAAAGCAGACTGGTGGTTGTGAGGGCCTGGGGAAGGGGAGCAAGTGGAGCAACTGCTGAATGTGTACGGGGTCTCCTTTGGAGGTGATGAAGATATTCTGGAATTAGAGAGTGGTGATGGTTGCACAATTTTTTGAATATACTAAAGCCCATTCACTAAACTGTACTATATTGAATGGGTGAATTGGATAGTATGTGAATTATATATCAATAAAGCTATTTTTTAAGTCTAAAGAGACATGACAACCAGAAAAAAAAAAAAGCCTCATAAGTGATGGCACTGGCTACCCCAATCTTTTATTTCTTAAATTCTTCTTAGACACAAATTCTTCAAAGTACTATTCCTAAGGTGAATTTGAAGAGTAAATTCATTTCCACACTTGTATTACAGAACGTACCCTAAAAGAGTATGTTCTATGACTTTGTAAGTTTATATTTAAGGATATGTTCAAATTTAATCCTATAACTAAATTACATAGGCTGCCTGAACACATTGGAAAGAAAAATAAAGAAAAAGAAAAAATATGTATAGGTAATTTTTTTTTTAATCTCAGAACATAAACAGTGAGTGAGGGTCTAGAGGAAGATTTTTCTACAGAGGTCTATCAAGTACAGAAACAAATAATAAATTTGAATTTTAAAATTTTACAAATGAAAAATATGAACAGGAATTGAACTCTGGCCATGCATTTTATGTAAGACAGGGGGATTGGGAGAAGGAATTTTCTTCATTTTTAAAATTGGCCTGTAACCTCTGATGGGACCCTGGTCAGTTCCTCAAAACAGTTCTAGCCAGCGCATGTCTGCATGTCTTCCTTCAGACTGGAACTATTTTTGGAGCTGGCACAGAAGAAGCTAGGTGCAACAACTAAAAAGCTGGTGTGACAGTGGAGAGACGTTCCCTCACGCAGCTCTGCTCGTCTGTATATAAAAGACAGGGAGGGGGTCCATTTTAAAGATCAACTTTGTTTGTGGGACAATGCAAATTCTTCACTACTTTAGACTTGAGTAATAGAAATATAAGTTTGCTTTTCATGATTCATAGTCCTCTAATGTAGAACATGAAAAGTTACCATTTTTAGTATATTTGTACTTGTATACTATTTGCAGCTCTCCAGTGTTTTTATTTCATTGATCTTTGGAGCTTTAAAAAATACTCTAAAGCATGGGTGATAACCCAAAAAGACCAGTGAAGGAAATGAAGCTCAAGGAGGTTAATTACTTATCTGAAGTTATAAAGTCTTAAGTGGTAGAACCACGGCTCTAGGCAAGATCCTCTGACTCTAAATCTCATGCTTAGATCCTGGTAGAGAAATGTAGCAGTGATCATTTCTTATCCCTTATCTCTCTTGGGAATCTTAAACAAGGAAAGCCAGTCATTTTTGTGTAGTACTTATGATTCCTTCTCAAAATTATATTCATGCCTGTTGTAGTGCCATCATCATAATATCCCCAAGTTGTGCTGTGCCAACATTTATCCACATCTACTATATGCCAAGCACTGTTCTAGATGTGGAACAAGACTGATAAGGTCCTTGCTGTCATGGAACTTCCTATGCTCCTTTAAACAGAAAAGAAACCAAAGGCATAGCAAAGTGAAATAATTATGAGAATTTATAAAGGGCTGGAAGCAGACTCTAGGTATTCTGATTCCAGCACAGGCCTCTAATTCTCCCATGAATGGTACACCAAGCACTGTAACTTAACAACACTCCTAAACACACTCAAACACTATTGCATAGAAACAAGTCACTAAAAGGAATACCCCAGAAATTACTCACACCAAGTCTTACTGTTCTCTGGATTCCTCTTGAAAAGAGTACTACTGTTCCCATTTTACAGATGGGGAAACAGAGGTGGAGAAGGGTTAAGTCTTGCACAACTTCATGTAGCTACCATCAAGCCATGGTTCAAACCCAGGCAGTCTGAGACCAGAGCCCACCTTCTTAATCATGTCACATTACTGTGTCTTTCTTATGGCACAGATCACCTTCTTATTATAGGCCCTTAAATCTTCTCCCTTACTAGATTGTAAATTCCTTAGAAGTAGAGACCATGTTTTACTTAATTTTGCTGGCTCTGTCTTCTCATTGGAAGTTAGAGCATTATAGCATTTCTCAGGATTCTTACTTTGAAAGGTCAAAGATCAAATGGTAACGTAACCCTTTCAAGCAAGGAGTTTTATCAGTTGAGCACCCTCTAGGCTGGCTGAGCTCTGGCCACCTCTGTCAGCTTCATATCTATCAGACCTGTAAAGCTGAGTATTTTCTCATAATTCTAGTTTTCAAATTGAAATGTTAATACCTGCAATTCTTGATATATACAGCACACAGTTTCCATAAGGAATGATCTATTCCTGCTCTTTTGATAGCAGCAAGATCTTATCTTGGATTTAGAGTAAAAATATGAGACACCCAAATGATTTCTGTCTATATCTCTGGATAGTAGGTTAATTTTTAGAATGTTTTTGCCCAACAATTGGTGTGATGAAACTGAACTGGGAGTAGGGGTGAAGGAGATTTCGCTCTGAACCACAGGAAGAAATAAGAAATACCCCCAAAGTACATATTTTTCCTTGAAAATAAAAGAATTATTTTTGACTTTTAATTAATGCTCCTTTATAAAAATTCTACATTAGATATAACATAAGAAAAATAAAAACGCTTTTACTTTAAAAAAAACTCTTAAAATCGTGTTAAAAAATACTTAGAAATTAACCTGACCAAGGAAGTAAAAGACCTATATGCTGAGAACTATAAAACATTGATAAAAGGAACTGAAGATGATTTAAAGAAATGGAAAGATATCCCATGCTCTTGTTTTGGAAGAATTAATATTGTTAAAATGGCCATACTACCCAAAGAAATCTACAGATTTAATGCGATCCCTATCAAAGTATCCATGACATTTTTCACAGAACTGGAACAAATAATCCTAAAATTCATATGGAAACATAAAAGAACTCAAATTGCCAAAGCAATCCTGAGGAAAAAGAACAAAGAAGAAGGTATCATGCTCCCTGACTTTAGGCTATACTATAAAGATACAGGAATCAAAACAGCATGGTATTGACATAAAAACAGACATATGGATCAATGGAACAGAATAGAGAGCCCAGAAATAAACCCACACACCTACAGTCAATTAATTTTCGACAAAGGAGGCAAGAATATATAATGGAGAGAAGACAGTCTCATTGAAACACTATTTACAATAGCCAAGACATGGAAACAATCCAAGTGCCCATCAACAGATGACTGGATAAAGAAAATGTGGTATATATACCTATATATATATGGTATATATACATACATACATATATATATATATAATGGAATACTACTGAGCCATAAAAAAGAATGAAACATTGCCATTTGCAGCAACATGAATAGCTTTATTAAGTGAAATAAGTCAGAGAAAGACAAATATCATATGATATCACTTATATGTGAAAACTAAAATATGATACAAATGGACTTATTTACACAACAGAAACAGACTCACAGACATAGAAAACAAACTTATGGTTACCAAAGGGGAAAGGGTAGGGGAGAGAGAAATTAGAGAAGTTTGGGATTAGCAGATACAAACTACTATACATAAAACAGATAAACAACAAGATCCTACTGTACAGCATAGAGAACTATATTCAGTATCTTATAATAAGCTATAATGGAAAAGAATATGAAAAAGTATATATATATATATATACCTGAATCACCTTGCTATACACCAGAAACTAACACAACATTGTAAATCAACTATACTTCAATTTTAAAAAAGTTTTTACTTTAAAATTAAATACACATTAGATTCATTATTAAGTAGATTATATATATTTTTAAGGATTCACACATTTCCTAATGGAATTTTTCTTGATGGTAAAACAAAATAAATAAACATTTTCTACTGATTTAATGGAAATAGTACCTTGTTCCAGAGTGGCTTACAAGACCACTGCCAGCAGCTACTTTTGCCCCACTTTTTCCTATGCTTTCCTCATCTCCTCCTTTCTTTTGCCTTCCCTTTGCAATCCAGCACATAACATAGAAACATTGCCAATGCCTGGTCCAAAAGATCACAAAGATGCTCTTTGGCACCTAACACAGTATCTAAAGAGGCATTTCTTTAAATGCAGTTATCAACCTCCTAAATAAACAATGAAAACAGTGTTTTCTTTTTTTCCATTTTAAGCTTTTCTTACATCTGTATTACCACAAGGAATTCCTTGTGGCCATTTATTTTGGCTCTATGAATATATGACATGCCTGCCACAAGCTGCTTGAATTGGCAGGCTGACAAGGTTTAAAAGCTTTCAAGTTTTAGAATTTGCTTCAAGTTCTAGCTCCCTCACGTGTTTTGTTTAGTGGTCCACCAATCCATGCTCTTTAAGGCATATGTGAGGTCCTCAGCACTACAGATGGAAACCATGATTTCACAAGTATCCTATGAAAAACTGAGTTTTCTGTCTGAAAAAAGTAAGTCTGTGAAAATAAGGATATTTACCCTACATGCAGAACTTTTTCATTAAGCTTTTTTTTAAGCTTCACTGAATTTTTTTCACAATATTCCCAGGGTAACAAATTTAATATATCTTTTACAAAAAGCAGGTAAGTCAAATTATTCTATTTTGTAAAGCAATTAAAAGACCCACCTCAGTTCATACATATGGTCATAAAAAGAAAAAAAAAAAAAACAGGTGCCACAGTGTCTCTTTCAAATATAGCTATAGCAACATATGTGATTTGTTTTGCTGGTCAGAGAAGTTCGTCTTTTTGTTTTTTAAAAAAAGATCTATCTCTTTTAAAATAATATATGAAATTATGAGAACTTGCTAATAAATGCCATTTAAATATTTTAAACTAATCCAATTTAATATAAAAACAACCTAAAACCTGGATTCTAAACACAGTTGTTATTAAACAACACTGGCTAATTGCTTGCTTATGTCCATAGGACAGAAATCCCAGAGCCATTAAAAGATCACCAAGAAAGTGTATTTAAATTGAAGACAACAGGAACTTAACATATTTGGCAATTTAAGTCCTATAATGTTTAAGCATTTGAGATGAGAGAAATACAAAATGTCACAACACTGATTGTATTCAATATGTGCAGGGTGATTTTGCTGAAGAATCACTGAACAAATATTTATTGGGCATCTAATATGACCTAGGCACTGATCTAGGTGCTAGAGATGCAAAGTTGAACAAGATTAAATCCTCGTCCTAAGAATCATACATTCAATTGATTGGCTACAAATGGGGAAGGAGGGTGGCAAAAATAAAGCAAAAAATCATATCCATCATTCATTTTAACCATTTAACAAATACCTATTATGATTCCCTAAAATTCAAGCAAATGAGGGCTTTAAAAATGTTCATATGGAATACCAAATGTTGGTGAGGATGTGGAGAAAAGGGAACCCTTGTACCCTGTTAATGGGAATGTAAATTGGTGCAGCTACTATGGAGAACAGTATGGAGGTTTCTCAAAAAGCTAAAAATAGAGCTACCATATGATCCAACAATCCCACTCCTGGGCATATATCCCAAGAAAATAAAAACACTAATTCAAATAGATACATGCACCTCAATGTTCAGAGGAGCATTATTTACAATAGCCATGATATGGAAGCAATCTAAGTGTCCATCAAAAGAGGAATGGATAAAGAAGATGTGGTATATAATATACAATGGGATACTACTCAGCCATAAAAAAGAATGAAATGTTGTCATTTGCAACAACATGGATGGACTTAGAGGGTATTATGCTTAGTGAAATAAGTCAGAGAAAGAAAAATACTATATGTTATCACTTATATGTGGAATTTAAAAAATAAGACAAACTAGTGAATGTATCAAAAAAGAAACAGACTCACAGATATATAGAACAAACTAGTGGTTGCCAATAGGAAGAGGGAAGTGGGGGAGGGCAAGATAAGGCTATGGGGTTAAGAGGTACAAACTATTATGTATAAAATAAGCTACAAGGATATACTGTACAGCACAGGAAATATAGCCAAAATTTTATAATAGCTCTAAATGGAGTATAATCTTTCAAAAATTGTGAATCACTATATTGTATACCTGAAACTTTTATAATATCGTAAATCAACTATATATCAATAAATAAATAAAAGAAAATGAAAATGCTTATGTGGGAAAATATCAGTTAATCAACAAACATTTATTGTGTCCACCAACTATATGCACAGACTTGTGTTACATGCTTCTGGGGAAGCAGATGGGCTTTGAAACACTGCCTGTGTACTCAAGAAACCTCTTTTGAGTTGCAGAGACAATAACACAATATTAAATAAAAGCAAGCAATGTAGACAATTAAGAGCAAAATTCAGTGACATTAACAACAAATGCGATGAGAGTTCTGAGAAGAGACTGTCACTTATGCCTGAAGTTGTCAAGGGAGTTTCCCAAGAGGAGAGAGTGGAGCTGGGCCTTAAAGAATGAGAAGGACTTAGGTGAGGGTGGAGAGGCAGAGAGACTTCCTGGAAAGAGGAAGAGCACGAATGAGGATGAGAAGAGAAGATTAGGTATCAGGTATTTGTAGGATGGTGAGCAGACGTGAGCTGGCTAGGATGGCAGGTTGATACTGTGGAAGAGAAATCATGTGTAGGTTGTTTCTGAAGATCCTCGAAAATGGCGCAAGGAGTGTATGTTTATTATAGAAATAAAAGCCTCTCTCAAAATTTTAAGCAGAGTAGAAACCTAGTGGTCATAAATGCAGTATGATAACAATGATCTGCCCTTGGGAAATTGTTTTATTTAGGGAGCCCACAACACACAATCGGAGCAAAGTTTACACATCTGACATACTCTGGAAGAACAAAAGATAAGAGAGAAGTGGGTGGAGGTCAGAGTGTTTCTCTCTAGTTCACAGGCTCTGTGAGGACAGGACAGGCAGTGATTCAAGTCAGGCTGGCATGAAAAGTGGGTAAAGAAACAAACTGAAAAGTGTAGCTTCTTGCTTTCATTTTGCTAATTACACATTTATCAATGACCCCCATCATTAAAGACACATAACTGTATTCTTATTTTATGAAGCGACTCAAATGCTTTTCAATCTTAATCTCTACCAGGTAAATTCCTTTTAAAAATGAAGTTGAAATTCCAACAAGGATTTTTTTTTCAGTTAGATTTTGTTACAGAACAAACTCATGCCAGGAGTTAAATTTAGATAGCAACTTTTTGGCTGTAATGGCATCCTGTAAATTCCTGCTACAGGACTTTAACCAGCACCCCAGTGGCTGGAAAGTGTTCATGCTCCTCTCCCAAAGTACATACTGAATTGAACTCAATTGAATTTTCAGGGCCAATTTACTCACTGATAAGATTTGGTTGAACATTCACTATTCACCAACACACACACACACACACACACGCATGCACACACGCAAATTGCAAAACAATCATCAGAAGCTATCACAAAATGTTTATCATTTAACTGCTTATAAACAGCTCAAGTAACTCTATAGTCAAATCTGTGAGTCACATAAGTAAGACTTTGTCAGAGAAGTAAACTAAAGTAGCATCTAAGTGATTTGATCATGTAAAAGGAGTCATCACTGTATCTAGTGGGCATCCAGTGAGGGCTTCCTAACCTGACTTCATCACTGGTATTATGTCCAATAAATTCAGATTATTAATATCAGTACAAAGCCTCCAATCCTTATTAGGAGCACTTATAAGACTGTAGAAGGATAGAGGAAAAAAGCTTTTGGCTAAAAAATTTGGGAGAGGACCAAATGTACCCTGATTTCAAGGACCAAGTAATTTAATACATCAATGCCAAAAGTTCTAGCAGAATTGAAGGGAGTTTTCTGGGAAAATAAATTTCCTGAGCAAGTATACACAAGAGTTCTATCCTCTGTGTCTGAAGTTACTGTTGTTAGGGGCATTATTTCACATTCATAATATACTTATGACTGCGACATATATCTATAAGCTAATTGCCTAGAGTTAACTGGCAAGCTGGCTGCTTTAGTAAAGAGTTATTCACCAAGAAAAAAAAGGGGGAGAGGACTCAAATTCAGAAATAAAAGAGAAGATATTACAACTGATATCACAGAAATACAAAAGATTATGAGACTACTATGAGAAATTATAGACTAACAAATTAGACAACCTAGAAATACTAGATAAATTCCTAGAAACATAACTACCTACTAAGTCCAAATCGTGATGAAATAGAAAACCATAACAGACCAATAACAAATAAGGTGATCAAATCAGTAATCAAAAACCTCCCAACAAACGAAAGTCCAGGACCAGATGGCTTCACTAGTGAATTCTACCAAATACTCAAAGAAGGATTAATATCAATCCTTCTCGAACTCTTCTTTGATATCAGATACCCTGATATCAAAACTAGTCAAAAATGCCTGAAGAAAATTACAGGCCAATATCCCTGATGAACATAGATACAAAAATTCTGAACAAAATATTAGCAAACTGAATTCAACAATATATTAAAAAGATCATATACCATGATCAAGTGGGACTTATTCCAGGGATGGAAGAATGGTTCAGCATCTGAAAATTAGTCAGTGTGGTACATAACATTAACTAAATGAAGGATAAAAATCATATGATCACCTCAACAACTGCAGAAAAAAGCATTTGACAAAATTCAACACCCTTTCTGATAAAAACTCTCAACAAAGTGGGTATAGAGGAACACAATAAAGGCCATATATGACAAGCCCATAGCTAACATCATACTCAATGGTTAAAAGCTTAAAGCTTTTCTGCTAATATCAGGAACCAGACAAGGATGCCCATTTTCAGACACTTTTATTCAATATAGTATTGGAAATCCTATCCAGAGCAATTAGGCAAGAAACAGAAATAAAAGAAATCCAATTGGATGGGAAGAAGTAAAACTGTCACTGTTTGCACATGACATGATATTATATATAGGAAGCTCTAAAGATTCCATCAAAAAACTCCTAAAACTAATAAGTGAATTCAGTAAAGTTGCAGGATACAAAATCAATGCACCAAAGTCTGCTGTGTTTCTATACATTAATAATGAAGTATCAGAAAAAGAAATTAAGAAAACAATCCTATTTACAATTGCATCAAAAAGAATAAAATACCTAGGAATAAATTTAACCAAGGAGGTAAAAGACCTATATATTGAAAACTATAAGACATTAATGAAAGAAATTGAAGACAGAAATAAATCAAAAGATATTTTGTGCACATGGATTGAAAGAGTTAATATTGTGAAAATGTCCATATTACCCAAAGCAATATACATGTTCAATACAATCCCCATGAAAATTCCAATGAGATTTTTCACAAAGATAGAAAAACAGTCCTAAAATTTATATGGAACCATAGAAGACCCCAAATAGCCAAAGCAATCTTGAGGAAGAACAAAGATGGAGGCACCACACCACAGTCCTTGATTTCAAACTATATTATAAAGCTATAGTAATTTATGGTATTGGCATAAAAACAGACACATAGATCAATGGAACAGAATAGAGAGCCCATCAATAAACCCACTCATACATGGTCAATTAATTTATGACAAAAGAAGCCAAGAATGTACAATGAGGAAAGGATAGTGTCTTCAGTAAACAGTTTTGGGAAAATTAGACAGCCACATGCAAAACAATGAACTTGAACCACTATCTTACACCACACACAAAAATTAACTCAAAATGGATTAAAGATTTGAATATAAGACCTGAAGCCATAAAACTCCTAGAAGAAAACATAGGTGCTAAGCTCCTTGACACAGGTCTTGGCAATGATTTTTTTTAACAAAAGCAAAAATAAAGGGCTAATGTATAAAATATATAAAGAACTCATACAACTCAATAGCAAAAAACCCCAAATAATCTGATTTTAAAATGTGATCTCAATAGACATTTTTCCAAAGAGGATATACAGATGGCCAACAGGAACATGAAAAGATGCTCTACAACATTAATCATCAGAGAAACCACAATGAGATATTACCTCACACCTGTTAGAATGGCTATTATCAAAAAGGCTAGCAATAACAAATGTTCGTGAGGATGTGGAGAAGAGGGAATCCTAGTATACTGTTGGTGGGGAGGTAAAAATTGGTACAGACACCATGAAAACCAGTATGGTGGTTTCTTAAAAAATTAAAAATAGAACTACCATATGATATAGCAATCCCACTTCTGGGTATTTATTCGAAGAAAACAAAAACACTAATTTGAAAAGATATATGCACCTCTGTGCTCACTGCAGAATTATTTACAACAGCCAAGGTAAGGAAACAACCCAAGTGTCCATGGATGGATGGATGGATAAATGGATAAAGAAATTGTGATATATATCTATATATATATATATATAATGAAATATTATTAGCCATAAAAATGAATGAAATCTTGCCATTTGTGACAACATGGATGGACCTTGAGGTCTTTATTGTGAGTGAACTAAGTCAGACAGAGAAAGATAAATACCATGTTATTTCTCTTATATGTGGGAAAAATACACACACACACACACATATAAAATCCAAGTGTTCATACATATAGAGAACAGATTGGTGGCTGCCAGAGGTGGGGAGTGGGAGTGGGAAAATGGGTGAATATTTTTGTTTGTTTAAATAAATTGAAGTTTTTTAAAAAAGAATTAGGAATGAAGAGTTCGGAGCATGGACAGGACAGAATCTTAAATTCTACATTTCTCAAACTTCACACTGGCCTGTGAGTATCCTTAACAGCCTCTAAAATAAGAATTCCAATTTTTCTCTTGATATTTCAGTGATTTATACTGGATTGGAAATCATGGGTGTTTCTTTATAGAAAAATTTAGAAAAAATGTAAAGTAGGCTGTCTTTTTAACATCTTTTAACTGAATTTTGGACAAGTAGTCAATGCCCTTGCTAACACTAAAGAAAGGTGTGTAACCATAATACTGTCATTATAAAGTTGTCTTCCTGGCCAAGATAGAATAGTTCTCTTCCATTTTTCAAGGTCAATCTCAACAAGTCTCAAAGGAAAGATTACAAAGCCCCCAATGTAGAGGGGAGCCGGGAAGGAAACTGCTTTAATTGTACCAGGAGAATGGAAAGCAACAGCTAAACTATGAAATGTAATACTCATCTTCTATGAGAACATTCTGTGAAATCTATCAATTTCAACTCTGGTTTGCCGCAATAAATGTGGAAATAATTTATGTTCCTACTTCTGTAAGGTGTATAATTTAAATTCAGATTTCAGATTTTAAAAAGGAAGGTATAGAAAAATCAAGCCTATATCAAATATGAAAATACCCCAAATAACTGTAAATGTGGTCACAGCAGAATTATCAAAGCCAGTGAGGACCAAAGTAACCTATTGATTACTTCAACCTTGAACAGAGGCCCAGAAAAGTTCATCTACTTGGCTAAAATGCCTGAAATTGTTAGTGTACACATGAAGAGGACATGGTCCGATTTCATCATATCTGATATCTTGTCCACCTGTGGTCAGAATAGGTGGGCAGATTCCCAAAGTTTAACCCAATTGTCCTGATTCAGTTAGTTTCTTTCACTGACAACACATATCCATGTTAGAGCTTAATTCCTGGCTAGAGATAAATTTCACACTGCTGAAAACGAGAGGCTTTCAATCCCTGGAGAAAGGCAGCCCCTTGTCGCTGATATTATAAGGATTTATTGACCCCTGTGGGTCTGTGTCTTCTATTTTCAGTGCAACAGCCCTGACACCCTCTTTTAGTTTCAGAGAACACCGCCTTCTTTGCACACATGATTTTTGTCCCAACTGCCTCTCAACTGTAGACAAACTTTAGACTACTTTTCCATGATGGTCTACCTGGTCTTCTTTAATTTCGAAAACGTTTTAGAATTAGACTCAGTTTACCTGCTTATAACCACCTGACTGAACCTCCTGGCCAGTCTGTTGCTGGACAAAACATATGATCTGGCATATTTCTCCTGCTAACCAAATGTTTGGTTTTGGCTTCTCCTTTCCTATTGCTAACTATACGAGTCCATCTCTTCTGCTATCCTCTGTGGTCAGGATAAACATACATACCAACTGTTCCATTAAAAATATTCTTTATATCAATTTCAAATCAATTGAGATACCGGGAATTTTATTGAGTTAAAAATTCCAAGACTGAGTTTAGGGTTTACAAAATAACCACTAAAACAAAATAAGAAGAAAAATTTGCTTTGCTGAGCAGATTTTATGATGTATTCTAAAGTGGTATCTTAGTTATTAAACAACTGGTATTTCTAGATGTTAGTAATATTTAACATTTATGGAGCTCTTATTCTGTGCCAGACACTATGTTAAGAGTTTTATATTCATTATCTCATTCAATCATCCCAATACTCTAAGTCAATAAATTTTTAAGCTCTTTATTGGAATATAATTGCTTTATACTCTTGTACCAGTTTTTGAGGTACACCAAAGTGAATCAGCTGTACTTACACATGTATCTCCATATCCCCTTCCTCCTGCGACTCCTTCCCTCCCTCCCTGTCCTGGCCCTCTAAAGCATCACCCATCATCGAGTTGATCTCCCTTTGTTATACAGCAACTTCTCACTAGCTATCTATTTTACATTTGAAGTCGATAATATTAAGGAGCAATGTTAAAGTCTAATTTCAAAACAAAATCTGTCACAAATCTCAGTTCTAGACTTGTCACCAAATAGTGGTATTGAGTTTTTCAATATTTAAAGTTCTCAGATGTCATAATAATAGAGTCATGGGCACTAATTTAAAAACCTCCAGTTTCTCGATTTTCCTCCCAGCTTCCTGTAATTACAATATGAAAGCTCATTACTTCCTATCCATGGAAACCAGAGGATCCTGAATTGCTTATAATTTTTTGAATATATCTTTTCATGCATGTCTGGCAAATAAGTTAGAAAATGCTTGACACATTGGGTTTAAAATCACCCATTCAAAAGAACATGTGGTCCAGAAATCTGGCATCAAGCTGGCAGAAGGGAAGCATAAAAGCTTTTGGGCATACTAAATCACTCCCCCAATAATAAAATTCTCTACAAAAACTTTGAACCAAGACTGAGAAATTATGAAAAAACTATGAAGCTATAACACTACAGCAAAGTAGCCAGCACTACTTTTAAAACTCCTGTCTCTGTTGCCAATTTGTAAGCTTGTTATATCAAAACGTGGAGTATGCAAATGAAAAGACAAAATAAAAATGATTTCTACACATGAGAATTTCATGACATGATCTGAGTAAGAGCCTGAAAAGAAAGCAGGATTTGAAAATAAAACTCAAGGAAAATGCTGAAGTCAAACCAGCAAGAAAGTCTGTACACTAAGGTAAGCACCAACATATATGGAAAATAAGAGAATACCTATAGATAAGAATCATTCAAAAAATCAACTTATCTTAAATGGCCAAGCAAAAAAGAAGGAAGAGGAGAAGGAGAAGTAATGGCTTAAATATTAAAGAGAACATTTACATTTATACTCAGGTGAATGGAATCCCATTAAAACTGATAGAATTCTTGGGACTTTCCTGGTGATGCAGTGGTTAAGAATCCTCCTGCCAATGCAGGGGACACAGGTTCGATCCCTGGTCCAGGAAGATACCACATGCCAAGGAGCAACTAAGCCCATGCGCCACAGCTACTGGGCCTGTGCTCTAGAGTCCGCAAGCCACAACTACTGAGCCCAAGTGCCACAACTACTGAAGCCCACGTGCCTAGAGCCCATGCTCCACAACAAGAGAAGCCACCACAATGAGAAGTCCACTGCAACAAAGAGTAGCCCTGCTCGCCACAAATAGAGAAAGCCCGTGCACAGCAACGAAGACACAACGCAGCCAATAAATAAAATAAAATAAAAAGAATACTCTTAAAAAAAACTGATAGAATTCTATACTGTAGTTACCATGTCCTGTTCATCAATTTAAAATCATGTGAGTATACCTTGTAGGAACGATGAGGAAATTAGGTTAACATGATATCCTCTATATCACCAAGTACTGAATGACTAAAATGATTAAATTGGACTTCCATATAATTTAATATATCAATGAAGGAAACCAAAATGCCTTGATTCTATTTTAAATAGCAGTATATCTCACAAAAGATCATAAAGGTTCTCAGCACAATAGAAACTTCTTCAACTCACACTGACATAAAACTGAGCTTTAAATTCCCAGGGTCCGAATATAGATGATATCATCAATCACATGTACTTGTTCCACTAAAACCATTCAAACCTCAAGGAACAAAAAAACTTTCACATGAGTAATCACTGAAACAATACAACTTGGGTTATTAGGTCTGTCAAAAGTCAAACAAGACTCTTTCATCAAAGGATAAAGACTAAGAATGCTAGAGTTGCAAGTAATCCTGAAAGATCAAATCTAGCTCATTGCCTTCAGGCAAGTAAATGAAAGACTCTAAACCATTCAGGTTAGATGGCTCATATCCAATTACTGAATACAGATTGATAGTAGTTCTCCATAAGTTCTCTTTCATAAATACATTCTTCAAACAAACATTTATTAAGCACTAACTTTAGGGCCACATAACTAGATGTCAAGGGTATAAACAAGGATAAACCACAGTTCCTCATGTTTGTTTTGTATTTTCAAAATTTCAAACAAATTTAGAAACGATAATCTTAGATAGATGACATGATTTCAGGAATCCAGATGTTATATACCTTTCATAAAACAACAAAAACAACTTATGTTTAGGCCCACAAGGTTACTGATGAATAGGCCAAACCATAATATCCTTAGGAACTCATTCACTCCATGTGTGACCATGTTCCTCAGGCATCTTCCCATTATCTCTGGAGCTGCAATTCTCTCTCCCACAAATATCCATGCAATTTTTCTACAGTTCAGCTCTGCCTCTCTCTCAAGGAAGGCTTCCTAAGCATTCATTGCTGGAATACCTTCCAACAGATACCTCCTATTTCTCACTCCCAATCACTACTGCACTCATTGCAAGATGGCTTCCATCTCCACCATTCTATTAAAACTGTTCTAGATTCTATAACTGAATTCAAGAACAACGCTAATTTGAATTAAACGTTGCTAGAACTGTAGGTATGTTTACTGTTACCTTCCCTAGCACCATACTTCGCACAACTAGGTTCTCAATAAATGCTAGCTGAGTTGAAAATTATATAAATAATAAAGGTGGCAGTAGGCATAACATAGTACTTACTCATTAAGAAATCTTTGAATTGTCAGTTGTGTGTAGCTAGGAGTCCATATATTTACAAAAATGACTTTTTTCCCTTCATCCGTCCTCCAAATATGTATTAAGTACTACATACAAGGCACTGGACATGGTTCCTCTTCTCATGGACTGTAACAGTCCAGCAAACTATAATTGCGATGCCACATACTTAATACACCTGTTTATAGAAAGAAGAGTACTACATGATCTTTTTAAATGTACCTATTTCATAGTAGAATAGAATTATAGAAGGTGCTTCCTTAGAAAGGGAGAAATCTCACTTGTTCCTCTAGGGGCAGCTTCTCACCTCTACCAAGAACTCATCACCAGGTGCTCCAACAGAACTCTCTGCCACGAGCCTATTATGGCATAGTTGTGTAGCTATTTCCGTGAACCACTTCTGCTCAGGACCTAGCCTTGTACCTGACACTTAATAGGCTCTCAATCCATTTGTTTTCATTGCACAGATGAGAAAACTAAGGCCCAGGAAAATGAAGAAAGGTTAGTTGTTCTGTAGTGTATAGAATGAGCTTTAGAATCACAAAGACCTGGATTTGACCCTTGATCCAGATATTTAACCTCAGCATCTCAGTATCCTAGCAGAATTAAATCATATGACAGATGTGAAAATCCCTGGTGTGAGGTAGGCACTCCATAAATCCAAGGTCCAGGCTAATTACACAGAACTTGTTTTAGACGGGATAGGCTGGTTGTTAGGAATTTAAAGAAAGTGAAAACTATATAATTGAGCAAATTATGGTATTTATTTGATGTTTTAGGCTTGACTTGAGCCAAAGCAAACATTTAAATAAATTCAGTGTGGGAGAGTAAAAGGACTTAGGTGGAAAAAAGTAAAGAGCTTCCCTAGGGACAGAAAACAGAGCTGATGTAACAGCATCCTTAGAGACTGGAGTAGAACTTACCCAGATATTAGCAACATCAGTTAATTAAATAGGAAAAAGTTTTATATAATCAAAATAAAGGTATAGTGCTTCAAGGTGGCAAAAACAAACAGAATAAATGAAAGCAGAACTTTTCCAGATCTTAACACAGTACCTTTTCCAGACCTTCAAAAAGGAAACTTAATTTTAAATAAGTAAATAAACTCTCATGAAAACCTGGAAACTTTAAACAACTAGGTACTTACTTATGAGAAAAAGAGAAAACAATTAAATGACCCAGCTTAAAAAATTTTAAAAAAACATAAAAGATATCCCACCATTAGATAGTGGTTGAGAATAGAATTTTGGAACAAGAAGCCCTTGCTCATAATCTCACCTCTTACCTACCAGTTGAAAGACCTTGGGCAAGTTATCTAAATCATCTGTACTTCAGTTCCCTCATCCCTAAAATGGTCTCAATGATAGTATCAATCTCACAGGGTTGGTTTGTAGATTAAAATGTGTTAGTATTTATAAAGCATTCTGGACAGTGCTTGGCACTAAAAAGTGCTTCTGAAATAAACCATTGGAACTCATCTTTTTCAATACGGAAAAAGGAATCTCACAAAGCTCATCCCATGACTACAATGACTAAAATTTTCTTTAATGTTTTGCTGTGTATTTACTCTGAAGCCATCAAGTTCCTTATATATATATACACACATATATATAAATACTTAGAATATGAGGAAATTTGGAGATGAACAAGAAAACATAAAGGTAAGCAGTTGATTTGTTTTCTATTTCTCCAGAAGGATCTAGGGGTAAAAATATAGAGAGTACAGAGAGGCACATGTTAGCTCAACACAGCGAAGGGCCAGCTGAGAGCTTAAGCTGTCCAACAGTGCATTGACCTGCTTCGCTAGGTGGTGCGCTCCTCTACACTGGGTTTCTATCACATTGCATGGGAAGCTGGACTAGAAACATCAAAATCACCATACAAGGCTCAGATGTCATGAGTCAGTAACTTTTTATCAGAGAGGAAGTGCACTGCTAACTTGTAGGCTACGTGCATAGCAATGCATTTGGTCTTTGAGTGACAAAAAAAATGCATGCGAGATAGGTTTTCTTCCCTTAAGGAATCTATTTGGGGAGATAGCCTTACCTCTTCAAGTTATTAGAGGTAGCATACGATTAAGTTCTGAATGCCCCTTGCTTTATAACCACAAACTTCTAGAAATACAAAGATAAGCTGTGCTCTCTTAGAATATTCTCTCTTATCCAAAGGTAATATTTCTTGTAAATCAGAATGACTGTGTCTATGTGAATGAAAGAAATAAGCACCCCAGGGTTCCTCTTTAGTGTGAATATGAAAGTGTTATATCTACCAATGTCTCCCAAATAAGAAGCACTGCCTTGATAGCAGCAGGTCCAAGAAATGCAGGAAAGGAAAGGAGAAAGAGTGAACCTATACATTTTCATTATGCATAAAAATCTGTGCTTTTTATTGGTAGTTGAGTTGTTTAGTCATGAACTGAAGCAGACCTGAAGCTAAGATACATTCCTCACATTTTTGCCTTAATACAAGTCTGAGTCACAGACTCACAATGTGGGCAATGATGATCTACAGGCCAATTCCTTCATTTTCCATACAAGATAACAGGACTATAAATGATAAATCACTTGGTCACAGTTATGAGAAAGTTAGTGACATGGCCAGCACAAGAGCTCAGTTCTAACAACCAGATTTGAATACTTTCTTCTGCATCTTGGAGAAGTTTTAATATCTTTCTTCCTTCCTTCCTCTTTTCTTTCTTTCTTTCTTTCTTTCTTTCTTTCTTTCTTTCTTTCTTTCTTTCTCTCTCTCTCTCTCTTTTTCTTTCTTTCTTCCTTTCTTTCTCTGTCTGTTTCTCTGTGTGTCTCTCTCTGCTCCCTTCTTCTCTTCCTCCATCAATGTCATTTTCTCTCTCTCTCTGTCTCTTCTTTCTCTTCATATTTAAACTCCTAATTTTCATAGCATGAGAATACATGCAATCATAAGAACTGAAGCCACTGTGTCTCTACTTAAAACCATTCTATTTATTGAAAGGGAAATTGAAATGAATGCTTTCAAAAGTTTAGAAGAAATAGAGTAATGGCCTCTTTTTACAAAGCAGACTATAAAATTGCCAGGAACTTGTTAGGGAAGTTAACAGATAATCTTTACTATTTGATGCAAATTAGCTTTTAAAACCATCCAGGCATCAAAGTCCAAAGGAAAGCAGGAGTTAGAATTAGTGACAGTGGCTGGCAGCTAGTTGGTGGAAGAGAGACCACCACGGGATTTCTCAGAGACCAAAAGAAGATACAGCCACCTACCTGCATGTGTATATTATACTGCTGGAAACCAATGCATGAAGGGAGGGAAGGGTGCATGCACTTGGGCTGTGTGTGTGTGTGTGTGTGTGTGTTGTTGCAGTAAGGGATAGAATCCTACAACTGCTGGCTAAAAAGGAGCTAAACCTAGTGAGACATTGTACTGAATACACAACATGGTTCTCTTCTATATAAAAAGTGCCAAGAAATAATACTTCACCTGAGACCTAAAGAAATCAGACTTTAGTCATTTAGGGCAATTAGAACTAGCAGCAAAACAATTAACTAGGGCAGTAGAAGAGAAAGCTATAAGCAGAAAGCTTTTAGGAAGCTGTATAAAGGCATATAGCCTAAAGCTTCTTGATACACAAAGTTAAAAGAAAGAGAAAAATTCTCCCTAAAGGAAAAAGCCAAAGAAAGCATATGATGTTATTAATAACAAAGTTTGATGGGACAAAGGAACTCATAATTATGCACTTTCATTTCTTTATTATTAAAAATGATGTATCAACCTGTCTATAATTGGTAACTGATTGAATATTTATATTGACCATTTAAATAAATAATTAATTTTCATTGAAAAAAATCTGATTCACTTGTGTACTATAAACCTATTCTCGCTGTTATTCATGCATGGGAAGCCCAGATGGTTACAATTTACAAACAGGCACCACCTAGTGGCAGCTAAGAGAATTGTAAGCATAGTGGCTTGCCTGCATGAAGCTAACTACAAGCATAATTTAAGAATAAATATGTAGTATCTCAAAAATGTCACAAATAACTAAGGCCATGCCTTTACAATAACTGCTTTTCTCACTTTGGTAGTATTTACAATATATTCATATTGGGACTTTCCTGGAGGTCCAGTGGTTGAGACTTCACCTTCCAATGCAGGTGGTGCGGGTTCAATCCCAGGTTGGCAAGCTAAGATCCCACATGCCTCGTGGCCAAAAAACCAAAGCACAAAGCAGAAGCAATATTATAACAAATTCAATGAAGACTTTAAAATGGGTTCACATCAAAAAAACTTTTAAAAATAAATAAAATGAAATATATTCATATTACTATAGCTGAATCAATTGCACAATAATTTCTATCAATGGATAAGATTTAAAAAAATGAGTGGATTTCTCATTCATAATCAATCAAACACAATCGGTATAGATGGTAAATTAAACAAAGGTCCAGCCATCACTGTACCTAAAGAGAGGTTGGCTGAGATTTTTTTAAGGGATGACAGGAGAATAATGTGGCATTAGATTATGAACATAAAAATGGATGCATGAGAATAGCTTTTCTCCATCAGTTTTATGAAAAAGATAAAGCACGCTATTGACCAAAATCTATAGATCATATAAAACAGATTCAATTAATAAAAACACTGGGTGATTCTTTTTAAAAATCGTGGTTACTAGAAATCACTTTGGTAGAAATATTTTCAAAACATGTCCTCTTTTTTTTTCTTTTGGTCTTAATAAAATAAAGTAAACCTAATTAAATCTTTCTCTCATTACTAGAGATATGATGGCTAAAGGCCAGCACTCCTGGACATCAATTCTTATTAAGGTTAATAGAAGTTGTTGGGGTTTGGCTTCAGTATGCATTGACCTTAGGCTACAACACAAGTATTTTTTTTCCTTATAATCACTGGTAAATTCATATTTTATTTCTTCTAATGACCAACTAAAGATAAAATTCTTATTGATTGTGGGTTTCAGACAGTTGAGTTCCATTTAACAGTTCACTGTATTTGACAAAATGTATCAACAACCCTCAGTAAAAGGAATCCTACAATGTAAATTCAAAATTAAATATATCATAATGCTAGCTAAAATCAAGGAAATCTGCTCCTTATAACTGCAAAGTTTGATAAGATAACATAAAGAATGGAAGAACATTACATTTTCACATCTGGTAGGAACTAGAAATGAGACTTAAACCCCAAGAAAAACACTCATTCCATATTCCATTTCTTTACCAGGTTATTCACACCAATAGAAAAATCAGGAAAACAATTAGTAATAAGTGGAATAGTGCTGTACCTGCTAAAGATTGTGTATTGTGTTTGCTATCCAAATATACCAGTTATGCTAAGCAGAGGTAAGAAGAGCATGCTTTAAAAACTATCTGATGCAACAGAAATGCCATTTTCTAAAAGCAGACGTAAGCGGAAATAAAACAGGATTAAAATGGAAAAGGGAAGGGAGTAATACAGAAAAAAGGGAGCTACAACAGACTTTTTAGTGCTGAGTGCATAGTAGGTTTTCACAAATACGTGTTAGCATAAGTATTGAGTTTTAACATACAGCTGATCAAAAAGCCTCCTCGGAGTAAATTACTTTGACTATATATATTCCCACCTAGAAAACTCTGTTTAGGGCACATCTTGTAAACTACTGTGTATTTATTTTGTTATGATAGCAGTAACTTCTAAATAAATTAGAATATTTGTTGCTCATTACACTGTGAATGATACAAAGCTGAACTTAACTTTAAAAGCTCTGCTTCTGAAGAAAATGCATCTGGTTTTTTGCTAAGCACACACAAGTGACATTTCCACCTGCATGGTTTTCTTTTCAGGAGATTACTACCGCTAACACAGGGTAGCATGAGCATTCCATCCACACAGCACTTGAAAATCCTTGTACGGTAAGCGAAGTGTTATTGTTATTTGAAAAAACTTTCACTGGCAAACTGAAACTCAAAAAACATTTTTACGTGTTCATTCTTATTCTACTTTTAGTCCACATTTCTATTTCTAAATAATGAACAAATATTTTGGAGTGTACATGATATTGATGAAAGAAAATAATTTTCCCTCCAGATACAAATGCAAATTTACAGAAAAAAAAAAGTGCACATGCAAAAATTCAGTGGTGACACCAGTTTTAGACTGTTTTTCATCAGGCTCCCTTATACTACTATTCGTGAGAAAATAATTCTTCAGTTACATTTCACTGAAAAAGAGGATACAGAAGATTAATATTCTGTGATTCTTTCCCCCCAACAAACAAACTCTATGCAGTTGGAAGTGCTTTTACTGAAAGAAGCTACCTCTTTACAATAATGGTTCTGGTTTCAAAGTAATTTTCTCAATGCTATAATTTCCATGACAAATACTTATTAATAATGTTGGCCCATCAGATACTACAAAAGCCTGTAAGTTCACATTAGGGTCTTATTACAATAACAACTCATTTATTGGAACACTATCAGGCAAGGAGGCGTTCACTAAAATTGAAATTTCAAAAAACAAAACTCTTAAACATGAATATTTGTCTCATCATTGATCTGGAGACAAATCTTCCTTAATGCTTTTTAAAATTTTGTTGCTTCCTTAGACATAGGATAGCAAAAAGAAAAAAAAAAACTTATGCTTTTTCTGATAATTCTAGGTCATCATTACAAACAAGCATTAGTCATGCCTTGAAGGAAATATTGAGCACTTTTTAAGTGTCCCAAATGCCTGTGTGCTTGGAATCCTCATGCCTACTTTTATAGTTTGTCTGTCTTCCTCCTCACTGGCAAATATTTATTAGCTGTGACTTCAAGAGTACAACTGCCTCTGTTGCCTCCCCTACAAACACACTGATTAAATTTTCTGTTTTACAAAGCCAGATTCAATCAAAGAAAACATAGCAAACAATTGCTCTGTGTAAGGTGTTAACTGAAACAAGCTAGATTTGTGTCTTAAAATACAAGTGACGTGAGCTCTGGAATGCTCTTAGGGAGCGCTTGGGGGCTCCTCTACGAGGACAGTTCAAAAGCTTTAGGGTCTGGCTTTCATGAGATCTCAAGTGTCTGTTTAGAAGCTGAGGTCTGGAAGTAGTGCCCTACCTCTTTATGGGACATGACTCTTCTCTCAGAATGCTAGTTAGCATTTAAGATGCAAGCGGGGAAAAACAATCATGAAAAGACTGTGAAGGTCCCAGAGCTCCAATGGCATGGGTGGTGGGAAAGGGACAGATCTCACAATTGGCTATGAGCCAGGAATGATATCCAAAATATTAAACAACACTTCTAGCATGGGCACAAGCCAAGCAGGACTGAAGCTACTCTGCTAGGAACTGCCTTTTCTTTTTTTTTTTTTCCTGAATCACAAGGCTGACCAGGAAGTGAGCAGTGGAAAGCCTGCTCTGGTCAGTGTCTATTTACCAACCAATAAAAATTATTCCAATAAATATTTCAGTAAGATATGGCCATATGGATGTATACTGCTGGACTATCACACTGATACTTTGTGCTAGGTGCTTGCTAACGCATGCCACATGCTCAGATCCCTTGACATTACATGCACAATGTAAAGGGATGTACAAGAGCTTGTTTGAACTTAAGTTGTTGAGCAAGAGGGAGGCTTAGATTTTCCAGGAAGCCAACTAAGAGAAAGCATAGTTTGGATTCCTAGGGAGAGACAGAGCCCTCCTTAAATCTAAAATATGACTAAAAGGCATGCCAATGATTAGGAAATACAAGGGAACTGGTTATTGCTGCTTCTGTTTATCTTAGTACAAGCTCTGGAGAGTTAGTCACTGAACACATGATGATTTCTAGAGATAATTACAGTAGGTTATAAAGACTATTTGTTGGTAAATTTCTAAGCCCAACTGAACTGCTTACATATTTTATTTAAGGGAAATTCAGAATAAAAATTGATAATGACCACACATGTGAAAGCTATAACTAACCCATTTATTTATTGCTACTGAGAAAGCTTTCTTGGTGGGCACAATACTCATATGTTTTCTGGGCACAATACTCATATGTTTTCATTTAATGACAGATAAAACTGTAATCTAAGTATAATGATGAGGACATTGCAACAACTTGGTCCACAAAGGTTGAAAGAACAAAGTGGATTTCCCCTGGACTAAGCTGCACTTAGTACAGTGTCCAGTCCCACCAGTCTTCTGTTTTCTGTGCCAGACTGGCTCCATCACTCCTTCCTGACATTTTCAGCATTTTTTCATGTGCTTAATTCTGAAAATGACTATATCATCATTGTACTAGAAATAATAAATGTGACATAACATAGAAAGATGAAAGTCTAACAATAATGTGAACTAAGGCAAAAACAGTAATCTCAATGTTAATGTATTATTATTCTAAATGACTTTGTAAACTGCTTTGGCCAAGTAGAATTCCTAAACACTGCCAAAAACCTTTATCAGCAGTAATAGACTGAAAGTCACCACTAAATTCTGGCCCCTAGACAGTGTATTGGCCAATGATGCTACTGGCTGACTAAAAAAAATGCCCATGTAAATCACAAGGCTGGCAAACAGAATGGCATCAATGCAGTCAAGAAATGTAAATCCAACTCTGTTGTATGCTTTGTTTCTTGTGGATTTTAAACTACACATCAAACGTTCTAAAAGCATTGATCCCTTAGCATGAGATAGTATGTAAAGCTATGGAAATTTTTTCAAGATAACTGATAGGAGATAGTCACATAATTTATTGTAAAACACTGTGGCCTTGTAAAAGGAGCAGAAAGGAATGTCAAAGTTGACCTCTCATTTCCAAGTAAAGATAATAGACAACCTACTTGTCTTTTGGTGAGAAAAGACTCAAAGGACTATAGACTCTGTAAGAGAAAACTTCACATCAATCTCTACTGATTTGAATTTCATTTAAAGGTGAGTGTATGATTTATGAAAAACAGAATAATAAAGCATGAAATTTTAGATGAATTGAAAATACAATAACAGGAAATATGCACACTGTGTTTACTACGTGCCTGGCACTAATTTTAGCATTTTTATGTACATTAATTCATTTACTGCTCACAAAAATCCTATGAAGTAGATACCAGCATTTCCCCTATTGTACAGATGAGGAAGCTGAGATACTGAAAGACTAAGTAACTTGGTCCAAGGTCACATAGTAGATGAGTTGAAGGGCCAGGGTCAAATTCAGACACGCTCTAGAATGCTTGCTATCAATCACTACTCTGTACTGCCTCCCATGGGCACAAAAGTACACAAACACAACCTAAAATTTATAGGCTTATTCCTAGGTATTTTGGCACAGAATGGATCCCAGGACTTTTACGTTCTATTAAGATACCACATGACTTCTGGAGGTGCCAAGCAATACTAACAACAGCTCTACTTAAGTTTTATTTACAAATGAAATATGTAATTGCATTGTATTCATAGATTTAATGTCAAAAAACATGGCATTTGGTAATTAGGAAAAGGCAGTTTAACTTCACTGTCTTGGTAAAAAGTGAGTAATTTCTTATTGGATGTGTTCAAATGTAGGGGAGAATGCCTCGGATGGGCTATGCATATCAGATGAGTGGATGAGTGAGATCCAGACACAGAACTATACTCAGGGTTTCAGCATCCCCATCAAACATGTCTTCCCATCTCTACCTCAACACTTGTCACACTACAGTGGAAGGCTTGCTCATCTGTATGCTCAACTGTGAGCTCCTCAAGGGCATATGTTATTATTCATCTTCAGTGTCTGGCTCAATATCTCATATATACTAAGTTCCTAACAAATACTTGCTAAACCAATGTAAGTAGTGAGCATCTGCTATATGGAAGACATTGTGCTGGTGGGAAAACAAAGATTTGGTTCACATGCTTGGTAGCATGGCAAAGTTCCCAGTATATGGTGGGACCAATAAGGGAGGCACCCCAAAGAACAAAAATGGTCAGTGTGAGTCTTTATGTAAGAAATCAACTTTCCCCATAAAGGTTACAGAATAAATGGGAAGCCCAACATGTCCCAATCCATTGCTTCTCTTTAAAAGTAGATCAACAACCCCCTCCATTTAGCTGTTACTTTACTTTTGTAATTCTTAAAATGGGAATAATGTAACTGTCATCATACATAAGTCAATATAATTTTTAATAACAGCTTTATTGAGATATAATTCACATACCATAACACAGCTTTCAAAAATGTACAATTCAGTGGCTTTAGTATATTCACAGATGTGAGCAAAATCATCACAATTTTAGAATATTTTGGTCCCCCTGACCAAAGAAATTCTGTACCCCTTAGCTATGCCCCCCTTCCATTTCTAAGCAACCACTAATCTGCATTCTGTCTCTATGGATTTGCCTATTCTGAACATCTTATATAAAAGATCATACAGTATGTAGCCTTTTGTGTGTGGCTTCTTTCCTAGGAATAACATTTTTAAGGTTCATCCATGCTATTGAATGTATTGGTACTCCATTCCTTTTTATTCCTGAATAGTATTCCATTGTATGAACATACCACACACGTTTACCTATTCATCAGCTGATGTACATTTGGACTGTTTCCTATTTTTGGCTGTTATGAATAAGTCGTACAATTTTAAAACAACATGATTAGGCTAAAGAAGGACGTGCAAGGCAATATGGATAATGATGCTTTGTGATGCTCAAGTTATAGAAAAAAATCTAGGTTCCTTACCTTAATATTAAAACTTATTTGAATACTTGCTGACAGTTATAACCTCAGCACCTAGAAATATGGTTGACTCATGGGATGTGCTCAATAAAGAGACACTGAACGAACAACCACTGCAGAAAGAAAGAAAGAAAAAGAAAGAAGAAAGAAAGAAAGAAAGAAAGAAAGAAAGAAAGAAGGAAAAGAGAAGAGAAGAGAAGAGAAGAGAAGAGAAGAGAAAACACGAAAAGAAACAAAACCTGAAAGTGGGATGGGATGGAAAGGTGAATGAAACAGAAAAAGTCCTAGGAAGTCAAATAGCAGGAAAAAAATCAACCTGGGATTTAAAATGTGCTGTGAAGAGGCTGTCTTTTTTCCATTAAAAAAAAATGCTACTGATGAACCCAGTGACAAGACAAGAATAAGGATGCAGATGCAGAGAATGGACTGGAGGACATGGGATTGGGGCAAGGGGCGAAGGGGAAGCTGGGATGAAGTGAGAGAGTAGCACAGACATATATACACTACCAACTGTAAAATAGATAGCCAGTGGGAAGTTGCTGTATAACAAAGGGAGAACAACTCGATGATGGGTGATGCCTTAGAGGGCCAGGATGGGGAGGGTGGGGGGAGTTGCAGGAGGGAGGGAATATGGGGATATGTGTATAAATACAGCTGATTGACTTTGGTGTACCTCAAATAAATAAATAAATAAATAAATAGAAGAATGGGTAACAAGACCCAATAAAAAATGATGGTGATCCTCGTGGTACCTGTAAGTAAAAAATAAAATAAAAAAAATAAAAATAAAATAAAATGTGCTGTGATAGCTATGTGCATTCAACACAATTTACATTAAAATCTCCTAAACAAAAGATTCCTATAAAAATACCAGATACTATCACTATTAAATAATAGTATATCTTATTGGACTTTCCTGGTGGCACAGTAGTTAAGAATCCTCCTGCCAATGCAGGGGACACTGGTTCGATCCCTGGCCTGGGAAGATCCCACATACCACAGAGCAGCTAAACTCATGCACCACAACTAATGAGCCTGCACTCTAATGCCCATGAGCCAAAACTACTGAGCCCATATACTGCAACTATTGAAGCCCACGTGCCAAGAGCCTGTGCTCCGCAACAAGAGAAGCCACAGCAATAAGCCTGCACACCACAAAGAAGAGTAGCCCCTGCTCGTCGCAACTAGAGAAAGCCCGTGCGCAGCAACAAAGACCCAACGCAGCCAATAAATAAATGAATAAATAAATAATTTTATTTAAAAAAATAGTATATCTTATTTACAAAACAGAAACAAACTCACAGATTTAAAAAACAAACTTATGGAAGAGATAGGATTAAGATGGCAGAGTAGGAGGAAGTGCGCTCACTCCCTCTTGCAAGAGCACTGGAATTACAACTAACTGCTGAACAATCATCCACAGAAAGACACTGGAACTCACCAAAAAAGACACTCCACATCCAGAGACAAAGGAGAAGCCGCAATGAGATGGTAGGAGGGGCGCAATCGTGTTAAAATCAAATCCCATAAAAAAAAATAAAAAAATAAAATGAAATCCCATAAATGCTGGGTGGGTGACTCACAAACTGGAGAACAGTTATACTGCAGAAGTCCACCCACTAAAGTGAGGGTTCTGAGCCCCACATCAGGCTTCCCAACCTGGGAGTCCAGCAACGGGAGGAGGAATCCCCAGAGAATCAGACCCTGAAAGCCAGCGGGATTTGATTGCAGGACCTCGACAGGACTGGTGGAAACAGAAACTCCACTCTTGGAGGGCACACAAAAAAATGTGCTCACCAGGACCCAGCGGGAAGGAGCAGTGACCTGATAAGGAGACTGAACCAGACCTACCTGCTGGTGCTGGAGGGTTGCCTGCAGAGGTGGGGGGCAGCTGTGGCTCACCGAGGAGGCAGGGGCACTGGCAGCAGGGGTTTTGGGAAGTGCTTATTGGTGTGAGCCCTCCCAGAGTCCGCCATTAGCCCCAACAAAGAGCCTGTGGGCTCCAGCGCTAGGTGGCCTCAGGCCAAACAACCAACAAGGTGGGAAGACAGCCCTACCCATTAGCAGACAAGCAGGTTAAAGTTTTACTGAGCTCTGCCCACCAAATCAGATTAAAGCTTTACTGAGCTCCACCCACCCAGCCCTACCCACCATCAGTCCCTTCCATCAGGAAGCACACAGGAGGCTCCTAGATAGCTTCCTCCACAAGATGGAAGACAGCAGGATCAAGCAGTATCAGCAGTATTTCGTCTTGCAGAACTGAAAACCACAGCCACAGAAAGACAGAGAAAATGAAAAAGCAGAGGACTTTGTACCAGATAAAGGGACAGGATAAAGCCCCAGAAAAACAACTAAATGAAGAGGAGATAGGCACCCTTCCAGAAAAAGAATTCAGAATAATGATAGTGAAAATGATCCAGGACTTTGAAAAAAGACTGGGTGCAAAGATCGAAAAGTTTACCAAAGACCTAGAAGAATTAAAGAGCAAACAAACAGAGATATGCAACACAATAACTGAAATGAAAAATACACTAGAAGGAACCAAGAGCAGATTAACTGAGGCAGAAGGGCAAATAAGTGACCTGGAAGACAGAATGGTGATAATCACTGATGCGGAAAAGAATAAAGAAAAAAGCATGAAAAGAACTGAAGACAGCCTAAGAGACCTCTGGGACAATGTTAAATGCACCAACATTCGCATTACAGGGGTCCCAGAAGGAGATGAGAGAGAGAAAGGATCTGAGAAAATATTGGAAGAGATTATAGTTGAAAACTTCCCTAACATGGGAAAGGAAATAGCGACCCAAGTCCAGGAAGCGCAGAGAGTCCCAGGCAGGATAAATCCAAGGAGAAATATGCCAAGACATATAGTAGTCAAGCTGACAAAAATTAAAGACAGAGAAAAGTTATTAAAAGCAACAAGGGAAAAATGACAAATAACATACAAGGGAACTCCCATAAGGCTGACAGCTGATTTCTCAGCAGAAACTCTGCAAGCCAGAAGAGAGTGGCATGATATATTTCAAGTGATGAAAGGGAAGAACCTTCAACCAAGAATACTCTACCCAGCAAGGATCTCATTCAGATTCGACAGAGAAATCCAAAGCTTTCCAGACAAGCAACAGCTAAGAGAATTCAGCACCACCAAACCAGCCCTACAACAAATGCTAAAGGAACTTCTCTAAGCAGGAAACAGAGGAGAAGAGAAGGACCTACAAAAACAAAACAATTCAGAAAATGGTAATAGGAACATACGTATCGATAATTACCTCAAATGTAAATGGACTAAATGCACCAACCAGAAGACACAGACTGGCTGAATGGATACAAAAACAAGACCCATATATATGCTGTCTCAAAGAGACCCACTTCAGACCTAGGCACACATACAGACTGAAAGTGAGGGGATGGAAAAAGATATTCCATGCAAATGAAAATCAAAAGAAAGCGGGAGTAGCAATACTCATATCAGATAAAATAGACTTTAAAATAAAAAATGTTACAAGAGACAAGAAAAGATATTACATAAAGATCAAGGGATCAATCCAAGAAGATGAGATAATTATAAATATATATGAACCCAAAGAGGAGCACCTCAATACCTAAGGCAAATGCTACCAACTGTGAAAGAGGAAATGCAAGGCAGAAATAGAGACACAGGTGTAGAGAACAAACACATGGCCACCAAGTGGGGAAAGCAGGGAGGGTTGGGGGGGAATGAATTGGGAGATTGGGATACCAAACTGTACACTCTAAATATATGCTGTTTATTGTATGTTAACTGTATCTCAATAAGAGTTCTTAAAAACAAAAACAAAAACAAAAAAAACAAACTTATGGTTACCAAAGGGGAAGGTGGGGGGACGGATAAATTAGGAGTTTGGGATTAACATACACACTCTGTATAAAATATATAAGCAACAAGGACCTACTGTATAGCACAGGGAACTCTACTCAATACTCTGTAATAACCTATATGGGAAAATAATCTGAAAAAGAATAGATGTATGTATAACTAAATCACTTTGCTATACACCTGAAACTAACACAACATTGTAAATCAACTATACTATAATATAAAAATAAAAAAATAAATACTAGAATATCCCACCATCGTATAAAGTCTGCTTGCTGTTACTGACAATAATGTGCCGAGCAGACTTACTCTGCAAAAATGTACTGTTAACTGAATGATGCTTTCTCCCTTCCACTTCTAACAGTTTATAGCTCTATAACTTAGAAGTGTTTTGTGATGTCTGCAGCATCTGGTTATTCCAGATGTTTACTTCCTTCAAGCGGCACTGTCTTTATCCAGTGCTCAGTCCTAGATCACTAATACACAGTGAAAGAGATATGCAGAAAACTCAGGTTACCAGTGAAGCCTTTTTTATATTTCCAAAATATAACCACAGGGGTTATAAACACAAACTATGGAGTTGGAGTGTTAAGTTCAAGTTTGGATGCTGCTGTTTACTAGCAGAATGTCTCTGGACATGTTACCTAATCTCTCTGAGCCTCAGGTTCCCATATGTAAAAAGGAGATAAATAATAACACCGACCTCACAGGGCTGCAATGAGTATTAGATGAGATAATATGTGTAAAGTGCTTATCACAGTGCCTGGCGCAAAGTCAGTAGCTGTTTCCATTAGGAAAGAGTACAAAATTACATCACCTCTTCCTATCACTTCTTAATATGGTCTTAATGTTTGCTTTATTTTCCTTTTTTCTCTATAGTAAATTGTTCTAGAGTTAGGCCTTCTCTGACATTAAAAACTGGTTATCAATTAATGTTTAAAGAAAATGGTATGATTGTTTTATTTTAGGTCAGATATTACATGGGAAGATACACTTGAAAAAGATCCACAGATACTACATATCTATAATACAACTGCAATCTACTACAGAACACAGGTTTAAATATAAGTTAAAACTGTTCCTGTATTTGTTTGTGTGAATATGTGCTGGGGGGAGGCATTTAGCACGTAGGATACCTTATTTATTTATTTATTTATTTATTTATTTATTTATTGGCTGTGTTGGATCTTCATTGCTGCACACGGGCTTTCTCTAGTTGTGGCGAGCGGGGGCTGCTCTTCATTGTGGTGTGCGGGCTCCTCATTGCAGTGGCTTCCCTTGTTGTGGAGCATGGGCTCTAGGTATGCGGGCTTCAGTAGTTGTGGCACATGGGCTCAACAGCTGTGGCTCATGGGTTCTAGAGTACAGGCTCAACAGTTGTGGCCCATGGGCTTAGTTGCTCCTTGGCATGTGGAATCTTCCTGGAGCAGGGATTGAACCCGTGTCCCCTGCATTGGCAGGCAGATTCTTAACCACTGCACCACCTAGGAAGTCCCAGGATACCCTATTATAAACTCTTAATAAATATGGAATCTGTAAATATGCTTTTCAAACAAAAAGAAGATACACTCTCTAAGATATTTCATTGTTGAGGCAATTTTCCAATGTTGCACATATAGTGATTTCCTGGTCAAAGACTGCTTTGGAGCAGTGCCAGGGTTGATATGCTGTAGAAAAATCAACTGCAAAATCACACATAGCCAGTATACCTAGTTTTTCTCCATGTATTTTTTGCAGTTTCTCTTTTTTCATATGAATTTGTGTAGCTTATTGACTGGAGTCAGATAAATTGCCCCCCTTCCCCTTTTTCTGCCAACTGCTCTGCACATGTAAGACTACAGTTTTCAATTTGAATATTGGAAGAATCAAATTCCTGCCAAGAAAAGAGGCTACAGACCTTTGGATGTCAACATGGATATTTAGGAACATTAATGTTGTTCCAGAACTGAGGCTAAAGGGCCAAATGTAAGCTTACCTTTTGAGATGAGGTAGCACTAATGATGAACAGACACAAGAGAAAAAGAATAGAACTGGAATCTGAAGAAATGAGTAACTACCTCTAAAAGTCGGCAAGTCCTTTCAATTAAAAAAAAAAAAAAAGACAGCAAGTCCGACAAAACCAGACTTCCTTAGCTTTGAAAAATACAAGGTACTTGGCATCCTAAAGTAAATTAAATGTTTCTCACAACTTAATGCAGCTGGGTAGAAGTGGAGGCAAAGGCTTTTACTGAAAAGCCATTTTTAGAGACGTTTGTTTAGAAATACTCTCTCATCACTCACTTTTGTCTTCCTTGCTGGAATTTTTCCACTTGAAGCTCGACAAACAAGTCGTCGTTTCTTTGGTATTTATTACAATATTAACCATACACGCAAATACACACACAGACACATACAAAGATAATGCAGTAAAGACTTTGGGAAAAAAATACATTTTCTATATGTATTTTAATTTTAATTATTTAAATAATTAATTATTAAACATTCAAATGACTATTAATAATTTTGATTATTTAATTTCAATGTGTAAACATCACTGTTAAAATACATAATTTCATTGAGCGAAAGGACTCTGAGGTTGTTATTGATACTATATAAACCCCAAAAGGATCCATTTGCAAATTCAATGTCTTTACTGAATCCAATAAATAATTTTTATAATTATAAACCAGAGAGCAGACCCTGGAAGGGGAGCTGGGATGCCTGAGAGGTGTAGTTAATTGGTAACACAGAACACAGCCTTTGAAGAGATATCAGATTAAATTAATTCATTAAGAGATGCATAGAGTTCACAACTTGATTACCAAGCTGTCTGATTCTCTCAAAACAATAGCCTTAATTGAAACCAACCATATAAACTTGCCTTCCTTTGCAATTCTTCCAATTAACAAGCAAAGAGTTGTAAATTGTTGATCACAGATTTAATCAGCCCATTCAAGCTATTATTTCAAGTTTGGATCTCCTGCCTATTTTTACCTGAACAAAGTAAAAAGATACTCTCAGTAGCTTAAATGTGAAACCATTTGGTTTGCTCCTCTATTTAGGAGAGTATAGAAATCTATTTTCTCCAGTATAAAATGGTAAGGAAGAAGTTGAAACTAGAAATCATAAACAAGAAATTAAAGGCAAATTCTTCATAGTCATTTTAGAATTACACTTAACAAACATTTTCTCTGCAGTGGGAGAAATCTTTTAAGTTACTGCTGACTTTGTGCAGTGTGTTCTCTTGACAGGAAGATATTATTAAACCATTTTCATTCCTGTTGATGGAGTATTCTTAAATTCTTATCAACAAGTCATGTTTGCACAGTAATTTGAAATGCAGCATAAAAAACCAAAAGCTGAAAAAAATTTATATACATATACACACCCACTCATATATGTATGTATATATGTATACATATATGTATGTGTATATATATATATATGTGTATATATATAGTTCGGGGGGAAGAGGGAATGTAGCTTTAGTACAACTTAATCCTCAGAATATGGTATTAATTTTAACCATCGATTCCGAGGCATTGCACCTAAGAAACCTTTTTATTTCCCCTGGAATATATGGCAAAAAACAGTTTGGGAAATGCTGATTTAGATAATTAGTACCTTTACAATAACTTCAAAGATTTAAGTTTTTCAACATGTCACAAAATTTGCATCATCTTCTCTTTAGAGAGAAAAGCATTTTCAGAACCTCAAAGAAGCAACCTTTTCTTTTTGACTAGAATCAAATTTCACCCTAGACATTAAATATAAGGCTTACATTAAAGATATTTGTGCCAATAATCATCAGCTTCTAAGAAAGGAAGAACAAACTATGTTCAAGAAGAGAGATTTGGGAGAGTGATTAAAATGAGGGGAATTGAATCTGGACCCAAGGTTTATTTTTTAAACTAGATGTTAAAATATAAAATCCACAAAAAACTCAAGTTGCCAGATACAACCCAGGGAAGCTGCTGCCCATGTTAAAATTTCTAACTTGATGAAGGACTGACACTGAATCTTAGTCTAAAGGGAACTCATAGAGTAAAAGTCCATCCTTGGCAGTTATATTGGCACCCTTATTGTTTTTTATAGCTTTTCCCACCTTCTCTTTCATTTTCATTGAGCCTGACTTATAGAAAGATGTCAGTCACATTTTCACAAATTCAGTAGCACTAACTTGTCTCTAAAGCCATTTAAAAACAATCCTATCTATTATTTTGGCTGAATTCCACTGTCCTTTTTTTTTCTCCAAACCTCTCCCAGTTCTTTTATGACAAGCTTAATCTTGTACCTTAAAGGCAAAAAGAATAAACACCAGAGCTCTTCACGGATTACTTAATCAGACTGCGCAAATAATATTCTGCATATTAACAGAGACACTGGGCAAGTAGGATAGGCACTCAATACATATTTGGCGATTTACAGATATTTCTTATATTCTACATTTGATGAGTAAAAGTAGGGTGAAAGATCTGCTTCACCTCTGCCTCCCTGTCAGCCAATAAGTACATCTAAGTCACTCCCCTACCCTAAAAACAAAAACAAAACTCTTCCTTCCCTTGATTCTATTTCCTTGTTAAGTTCCAACATTTTTCATCCTTAATCATCAAATATCTCACAAAAGCAATCATTACCACTTTCATTTCCAAACTTTTCATTTACTCCTCAACCCTCCGTAAACAGGTTTCTGGTCTCTAAGAAGTCACCAATGACCTTTTAAATACCAAAACTAGTGGCCTCAAATTACATAATTCCTTTGATATTTGTTCATTTCCTGCCCCCCCCACCCCATTCTAGAAACTTTCTTTCTCCTTTGCTTCTGTGACACAAAGAGATTCCTCCCCTGATGCTCTCCTTGGGGTGCCCTGGCCACTCCTAAGGGTAAGAGACTGACTCACAAGGCTTTGCTCTGTTATTTTCTCTCCATTTTAGACAAGTTTAATCCAACTTTGTTCTAGGTTTTTCAAAGTAGCTGTTTCAGCAGCACTTTCACTCAACATCATTTCACACTCCTGAAGCTTCACTCTTCATCCTGTTACTTCCCACCCTACTGCAGCACCATCTACCAGAGAGCTAAACCAGTCATTTGTTCTAGCAAGATGATTAAGAGATTAATGTTGGCTTGACTGAAAAGGAAATAAATGTCTTTACTGATGGAAGAGGCAGGCCATGGGTCATGAGATGGTCCCCAAATAACAACGAGAATATGACTAGACAAAGAAGAAATTATTTTGTGTTTGTGGGGTGGTGTGGGGTTGTATTTAAAAGTGAGCAAAGAGCTGAAGGTGCAATTTTTAGCCTGATATCTACTGATGCCAAAGAGAGTACTTGCCTGGCTAGAACCAACTGCATTTCATAGCTAGAAGAAATGTTGTCATAACAGTAATGAAAGCACCTAGCAGAGCATCTGGCTACAGTAACTGTTCGATAAATGTCAGTTGACTCTAAATAAACACCTATTATAGGACGTTTTTATTGGGTGTGAAAATGGGGGTTCAAATTTTATTCCTATATATAAACTCCTGCCTACAGATATTAAGACTGATTTAAAAGTATAATACATTCCTGTAGGTGAAGGTGGTAGTAAGCACTGCCACCCAAGAACTCCAAGAGCCAATGTCACCCTGTCTGGGCCTGTCAGCATGAGGTGTCAAGGGAAGTTGCAAGCCTCTGACATGTCACGTGGTTAAGTTCTATACCACTATTCACACCCAGCAAATCAGAAAAGGGCCCTTAATGACACAAAAGCAATGGCTGCTGATTTTACTTTCTGACTTTCTATGGCCTAAGTTCTGTCCTGCTCTAGGAAGCTAAAAGTTTGAAGACTCCGAAGTCTGGATGTGTGCTTCACAACACTCCCTCTACAGGGATTCAAGGAAACCCAGCTTATTTTCACTTAAGAACAAACCAACCAACCAACCTCTCATTTCAAGAGGGGTTTGTTTTGTTTTGTTTTGTTTTGTTTTGTTTTGTTTTGTTTGAATTACGACCCAACATGAGGAACAATAGGAACCAGAGCTCCTCTCCTGGGGCTGAGATGACCAGGCTTTTGTTTTTCTTGTATCCAATCGTTTCAGGCTTCCTGAAAACACTAATGGTGGCAATTCTTGGAATCAAGGGGTTTTCCTCACTTATCAGCTAAGAAAAATTTTGCCAACAGCAATACAAACATCTTAATTTTCTTTTGGCCAACAGGGTCCCACGAAAATGAGGAATATGATATAAGGAATTATCCAAGCAAAAGACTAGCAAATCTAGCATCTTTCTTTCCATCTTCCTTCTTCATTCCAGAAGACAGTTTGCCCTCATAGTCTCATTGCCTTCTGAGGGAAATTTTCATTCACAATAAACAAAATAAACTCACCTGTCGAAGGTTTTGTGTTCCCTGTATACCCTGAAGTTTTAAATGAAATTTGACAGGTATGGTACACAAGGGATCATAATATTTCACAGACTGAGAAGAGCTAGGATGATGTGTGAAATGAATGACAGCTTGGGGTTTAGCTGGGTTTTGCACACCTTCTTCCATAGCTTTTTCTTATCAGTATTAATTTGCCAAGTATTCACACACACACAAAAAACCCCATAGGGCTCAAGTGAAAAAAAGTAGCTAAGTGTTCATCATCAGATGAAAGGATAAAGAGGATGTGAGATACACACACACACACACACACACACACAATGGAATACTACTCACCCATAAAAATGAATGAAATAATGCCATTTGCAGCAACATGGATGGACCTAGAGATTATCATACTGAGTGAAGTAAATCAGACAAAGACAAATATCATATGATATCACTTAAACGCAGAATCTAAAAAAATGATACAAAGGAATTTATTTACAAAACAGACACAGACTTAAAAAAAAACTTACGGTTACCAAAGGGGAAAGGTGGGGGAAGGGATAAATTAGGAGTTTGAGATTAACATATACACACTACTATATATAAAATAATCAACAAGGGCCTACCATATAGCACAGGGAACTACAGCAAAAACTGGCACTACAGTGTAAAGCAATTACACTCCAATAAAGAGCTTTAAAAAAAAAAGGCTTTACAGGCAAAGCTGAATATATATATATACATATATATACATACATAACCTATGGGGAAGGGAATCTGAAAAAGAATATATCACTTTGCTGTACACCTGAAACTAATACAACATTGTAAATCAACTATACTTCAATAAAATTTAAAAATAAAAATAAATACACATATTGGAATACTACTCAGCCACAAAAAAGAATGAAATTTTGCCATTTGCAACAACATGAATAGACTTGGAGGACATTATGCTAAGTGAAATAAGTCAGAAAGAGAAAAACAAGTGTATAATATCACTCATGTGTGGAATCTAAAAAATACAACAAACTAGTGAATATAACAAAAAAGAGGCAGACTCACAGATACAGAAAACAAACTAGTGGTTACCAGTAAGGGGGGCAATATAGGGGTGAGGGAGTGGGAGGTATTGGATTAGAAACACACAAGGATGTATTGTACAACACAAGGAATATAGCCAATATTTTGTAATAACTGTAAAGAGTGTAACCTTTAAAATTGTATAAATAATTTAAAAATTTTAAAAAGTAGCTGACACCCCAAACCAATGACTAATTTTGTTTGCCCAAAACACACAAACAACCACATGCTTGCTGCAACTGAAAATCCTGAGTAACTCACACTTAAACTGTCCACATTTTATTCTACCTACTCTATGCTACTAAAATGTTGCTTATGGTGAAACAGATGCTATAGGCAAAGTTATCCTGTGGCCTAAAACCATACATATTAGTGCTCTCCAAATAGCTTTAACAAACAGAATAAGAAATAGCTAAAACCTGTCACTCCAAAGATCGGGAAATGTATGCAGATTCATCCATCATTTTTTAGTTTTTATCATCATGAATAGAGTAATGCATAATAACACTTTATTATGGTGCTTAATTTGTTTTACATCCCATTTAATAAATTGATTGCTAATTACACAACCATTAGATGTGTAAGCCTTTCTCTATTCTTAACAAGTTTTAAATATGGTATATCTGAAGAGGGAGATAAGAACTCATTTACAATGACAGAGTTTAGTTACCAACTCATTAGAGCTGAGATTGTATTTTATTTCCAGAGCAGTAACTTAAGTTTAACATTTAAATGTCTGTGATGAAAAGCCTAATTTCATTTCAAATTTTCAGTGTGGAGAAAGCAACAATGCTTTAAGGCTCTGAAAGATGTCCACAGTAAAAGACCGTTGGGAATAAAGTCAACATGTCCAGCCATAAAAGAGATTTCATGGCACTGGGAGAGAACTGGGGATGGCGGGGGGGGGGGGGGGGAGGGGTAAGGACAAGATCCTTATGATCCTACCAGAGGTGCAACAGTACCCCAGAAGGCAAAATTTTCCTCCCCCAACAGTGTTTTAATTCAAAGGAATATGCACAAATTGTCCACATTTCTAAGGTTGTTTCCAGTCTCTTGATGGATTACACTCAGTACCTCATATGAGTAATTCTTTTTATTCCTACTGCTGGGCTTAATTCTCATCAGCACAAAAAAAGTAATTAGAAAGGCTATGTGGGGACCTCCCTGGTGGCCCAGTAGTTAAGAATCCGCCTGCCAATACAGGGGACACAGGTTCGATCCCTGGTTCGGGAAGATCCCACATGCCAAGGAGCAACTGAACAGTGTGCCACAATTACTGAGCCTGCGCTCTAGAGCCTGCAAGCCGCAACTATCGAGCCCTTGAGCCAGAACTACTGAAGTCCTTGGGCCAGAGCCCTTGCTCTGCAATAAGAGAAGCCACCGCAATAAGAAGCCCATGCACTGCAACAAAGAGTAGCCCCTGCTTGCCACAACTAGAGAAAGCCTGTGCAGCAACAAAGACCCAACACAGCCAATAAATAAATTATTTTAAAAAAAGAAAGGCTATGTGACTATCATCGTCTTTATTTGTATAATCATTCCCATCAATATCCTAGGTATATTTAAGATTCTTGGCTTATGCCTCCCATTCACAATTTTAAAATTCCTTTTAACGTGTCCCTTTGTTCATTGCTGAAAAAAATAGCCACCCACAGGCTTTCTTCCAACGTATGGTAAATGTGTACATTTATATTTATTTAAAAATCAGCTTTCTTCTCTCTTGATATGACCATTTTAGATTTGTAAAAACCAAAACCAGGGACCTCCCTGGTGGGGCTGTGGTTAAGAATCTGCCTGCCAATGCAGGGGACATGGGTTCAATCCCTGGTCCAGGAAGATCCCACATGCCACGAAGCAACTAAGCCCGTGCATCACAACCACTGACCCTGTGCTCTAGAGCCTGCAAACCACAACTACTGAGCCCGTGTGCTGCAACTACTGAAGCCTACGTGCCTAGAGCCGGAGCTGCGCAACAAGAGAAGCCACGGCACTGAGAAGCCCGTGCACAGCAACGAAGAACAGCCCGTTAATCTCAACTAGAGATAGCCCGCAAGCCACGACGAAGACCCAATGCAGCATAAATAAATAAATTTAAAAACAAAAAAAAAAACCAAAACCAATTTTTGAACTCTTTAAACTTACATTAAACTCATCCTATAATAACTGGGGTTTTTTCTACATTTAAATTTTTTTGACCATTCTTTTGCTACTAGATGCACCTCACACCAAGGCATCCCAAGATTTTTAGTTATTGTTGTTTTTCTAAGATGTCCTTTTTTGTCTCCTGTTCCTAGCTAGCATTATTTTCTGTGTCTCATGGTCTATCAATACCACTTGGTAAATACATAATACTCATACAAAGTGTATACTCTCAGGACTACAACATATTATAGATGTTAAATCTTACAGCATTCCTACAGCAATATCTCACTTCTCAGTTTGAAAAAGACACACAACTGTCAAGGTACTTAACCAACATCATTCATTATGTCAGCACCCAAGCCCCCAGTATCTCTCAACCACTTCCCCTTCAAAAAAAAAAAAAAAGAAAGAAAGAAAGAAAAAGAAAAAAAAGGAAAAAGCATTTCTGACCCAGTTTGGAATAACATCTACTAAAACATTGACTTTTAAACCTTTTCAACAGCAACAAATAGTAAGTAACACATTTTACACCCTAAGTACATATGTGCACAGATCTGAAATAAGTCTCACCAAAAATATTGAAGCTTACTACATGATATATTCTGGTGTTTTCTTGCTGTATATTTTATTCACTTTTGTTTAAAAAAATGCCAGTCATAGCTTACTAAATTGATTTCATTATACACTAATGACTTGTTGCCCACCACTTGAAGACTACACTGATAGAACAAATAGACTTTTCACACGCCACAAGGTAATGGTATTGGCTCCACTTATAGCAGGGTAAATCTTCATTAATTTTGAGGCCACTAGTACAGACTGTGGTAACTGAATCTGAACCAGCTTGAAATATATTTGGAGATAACCTAGAAAGAAAGGGTTTGCTAAACAAAACATGATGTCAAGAAGATGGAAGGGGTGTTTAATCTCTTAGAAAAAGACACTTCTAAGGTTTATGGATCATTATTTAAATGCAGCTGTGTTGCTAATTACAAATGCGTATTAATATTCAGGTCACCAGGACATCTACTCAGAAGAACCTTGTTTGTTCTTAACCCAAAACATTTTGTAAATCAGAATATTATTTTTAATCTGAATTCACAAAATTTTAGTGTATCAACATTCAAACGCAAGAGGGAGGGAGGCTCAAGAGGAAGGGGATATGGGGATATATGTACACATAGAGCTGATTCACTTTGTTGCACAACAGAAACTAACACAACACTGTAAAGCAATTATACTCCAATAAAGAAAAAAAAGAATGCTCAAAACAATAAATTCATGCTTAAAAAAAATTTTTTTTAGTTCATCCAAGTCACTTTTTTGTTTATAAATGTGCTTGAAACATCATCTAATAGTAACAACAGTAATTGGTATACAGTTCATTTGTAGAGTGTTTTAAACTTTGGAAAACTTTTATTTTTTGAACTGGTAATGACCAGCAATCTTTGGATTACTGAATATTTAAAAAGTATGTAATGACATTTTCCAGACCCAAAAATGAAACCTAATATTGGGTTTGTTCTGCCTGTGACAGATTACTCAAGCCCATGAAGAAACCCAGGTGTCTGGCCTATTATGATTGCCTGTATTTTAGAGGTCCAGTCCGCCCTTGCCATTCCCCCACCAAATTGGGAAGATATGAAAGAAAATTTCAAGGTAAAGGACCAAGCCAAGTTCTGAAGTGGGGGTGTCCCACAACCTCCCGTATGCAGAGGTATCTGTTAAAGAATTTAGATGTTTATCCTTTATAAACACTTACCATTTTAGCAAAATTGAAGGCTTAGGAAGCCAAGGGAGTGAAGGACAGGCCAGGAAGTCAGGAATTCCTGGATGTGAACCTAATCTCAGTCCTATTCTGTTTTTGCTCTAAATCAATGCCAAATTCTTCACACCTCAGCTCCTTTATAGCAGACAAGAATTATACTGCAGACAAAACTGTTTCCTGGGAATGTCTTAGGTTAAATGGTTAATATTACAGCCCTCACAAATACTTCCACAAGAGGTAGAGCATTCTTCATACATATTATTTACGTTCTTTATATTAGGGAATTGAAACGGAATATTGATGTCCTGCTAAACTGACCTTGAAAAGAGATCATTCTTTCCACCCCTGAATTCTTGTACACTTTAGCAATGATCAGTTATTCAACCAATTAGGAAATTCAATCATATGGTCTTAAAGGTTTTTAAGGTAGCTGTATCACTTGTGAGTTGACCATTTTCAGGCAGCTAATACTTGGCAAGTTCAGGGCCCTTATCTTTATTTGTCCCTCCTCCACTGGGTCATCAACCTAAAGGAAATGCCCTCCTCACCCACGTCTTGATTTGGCACCCCATGGGAAAGTCAGTTGGTCCCTGTCATGAAAAGAGGCTTCGTTTTTCATACCACAAGGCAGCACATCCATATCTAGCTCTGCCCACGCTGCTTTAGGCTCCTCAAAAGGCAGACTATGTTTTCACTTTCTCCTCACCACTTCATGATAAAAGTGCCCTGGTCCCTTAGTGGCATTTAATGAATGGTCCTCTCTCCCTGGATTTGGACTGTTGGCCTTTTCGACCAGTCATTAACTGGCAGGAAATGCCCTTCTCAGCAATCACTATTGTGTAAATAGAGCTATAAACTTTCGAAGGCCAGTGCAACCCCAGACCCTAAAGCTGCACGTGTTAGGAGGATCTTGATTGTAAAAGCACTGCCTTCCAAATTAAACTCAAACCACATGATACAGTCCATAAAATATACAAAACATGCAGCCCAGTGACAGATTTATTGTGGCCCTACAGAATAAAGCCAAAAAAAAAAAAAACTCTATACAGAAAACACTGCTACTTTTGACCCATGTAGCCCCCAAACAGGAAGTTAAAAGCAAATCAGCCAGCTGTGGCCTCACTAAGTTATGAAGGAGACCAGTGCAAACGGCATTTCCTGTCATTGCTTGTCACCATTTCTCAGTGCCTCTGTGTGAACTGTTTTCATAGATGGCTAAAAATATTATGGAAATTTCTTTGGGGATAGATGGAAGTCATTGAGGAGGGCTATTAGATGATCTAGGCTTGCAAGTGAAAAACGTAACTTTTACCAAAAAAATTTCCTTAGCAAAAGTCACACAACCAGTCACTTGAACTTCTGCATTTTTAATGAATGTAAGAATAACAGACCACATTAGGAAAAGTAAAAGTGTTCAGAAAATGACATTAGATAGCCTAGATATTTCCTGTTAATTTGGGGTCAATTTTCAGAACCACAATTTGCATGCACCTGATTAGTAAGAGAGAACTGCAGACTACAATATCCCAGAGAAGAGGAACTAGCTTCTTAAATTTGGTTTCCCTCTCTCTCACACACACTCTTTCTCCTCTCTCTCTCCAGCCCACAGCATGACTTGTGCAACTTCAAAGTATGTGCATGTATGAGAGCTCTCTAAAGGGATCACAGTTTAGATCCTTTATTATTATCACCACACTCTTCACAACATATGGAGGTATTCGCGTCTTTTTCTAGCACTGTGAAATGCCAAGCCCTGTGTCACATTTCTCCAGCCTGTCAACTTCTCAAAGAGCTTTGGAGGGGAAGTTTCAGTCAGAAAGTACAAGCATTTTGCCCTCATATTATTGCTACGCTGAAGCTCTCAGTACGTCCGAATGAGTCCCCCAGCAAAACCAGCTTTATCTGAGAAAGAGGATTAATGAATGGTAGCAAGGCAGCTAGTTGGCCAAAGTTCCGCCAAACTCTGTCTTTCTCAAAAAAATGCCTTCCCTTGGGGAGCCTTGTCAATCTGATTCCAGCCCAGACCCTGGCTTCAGAAAGCCCGCAGAGCGCTTATTGACACAGCCCGTCTGTGGCTGAGGCCAATGCAACAGGCATTCACGAAACAGATCAGGTTACCTGGCACCTCCTCGACACCCCCCCCCCTCCATGTTTTTCTGCATTTGAAACCCTTAGACATAAAATGTGGCCCTATAATCTGTACTGTTTTTCACTTCATACTTCTGGGTGAGCTAAAAAGGTTTTTCTTCATGCTATCCAGTTACTTAGGAAAAATGCTGACATCAACAACTTGGGAGTTTAAATTTTTCTCAACATCATTTCTGAAAAGAATCCACTCCCCTTCTCTAGTATCCTCATTGATCACAGATAGCAAGAATCTGGGGAAACATCAACGTGTTCTTTAACAAAATAGCACCCACAATTGGGCCATTTATCGAATGCCTGCTTTTCAGAGGACAAACGCAAACTCCAGTTGGGTGCTGAGGTGAAACGTGATCTCCGCCACTGTGCCATGAGTTTGTTTCTATACATTTTATATAGACCTCAGACAAACCACTACATAGTACATGAATCCAATCATAATAAAGCAGCCACCTTAACATTATAGCAAAAAACTGAGGAATTATACTATGGGATATATGCCCAAGCTAATACTATACACGGTGCTTTTGTTCTGCTTTGTTTTGTTTTCCCGCGTGAAAGTTGAAGACTAAAAACAAAAGGTGAAATGCAAGCTCGCTGGTTCTTTTACGGTCTCATTTTTCGCTAACAGGCGACCTCTCCTCCCCCCCCCCCAAAAACACCCCCATGTTTGGTTTCTTCATGCTGCTATATATGGAGAGACTACAAAAGCTGTACCTAAAGACTGATGGTGCTCTGGGCACAAAAGATGATTGTGGTGGACCTGAAATGGCACCTCTTGTCTCTTCCACCGTGTGGACTTCGCTTTCTGGAAACAGTAAAAAGAAGCGCTATTCATACCTGTATCTTGGTAAATAAAAACCTATGCAAATTCACCCTCTAAATGGGCAATCAGTGTTTGACTGAAAATGAGACAGCTCTCAGTGTCCTTTCTGGGTTTTGTCTGACTTCATCACTTTCTAAACTATACATGACACGAGGCATCTGAGTCACGGTATTTCTGATTTTGTTCCTTTTTTTATCTGGTAAAACGGTTTGAAGGACTGTTTCTCCGTAACTTCTTGTGCAGACTGATTTCTCCAGGATGTGCCAAAGATATACTAAATGCAACTACAGGTGACAGAAAAGGAGCAACTGGCTTTCAGGCTACTCGAGGTCTCAGCCCAAAGGCTGCCATTGCTTGCTTTTCCCTGGACTTGTGAGAGAGCTGCTATCGTAGGCCTCCAGTAGGATATTCGTTGTTGTTAATTTTTTTTTTTTGTCAATAAAAAATAGATAATGCTACCTGCAATCACAGGAAGGCTGTTCATAAAAGAACAAGTGAGAAAGACGATTCTCCCACTCAACCAAGTTTTACTGAGAGCCTACTATGTGCCAGGCAGTGGGGATACGAGGTAAGGAGACCCGGGAACTTTCCTAATAAAGAATTACTCGTACATTCAAGGAAACCTGAATAAGCCTTAAGAAACCATTCTCAGATTTCCACACCAGTTGCGAACAATGCCAAGAAGCTCGAGATTCAAAAAATAACTGTTGGGACTATTTTAAGCTAATTTGAGTTAGCTAGAAAACAAGATCCGGCAAACTATCGGTTTCTAGAATGCTTCCATGACCTAAGGAGCTCACACAGCCTGCTGGAAGTCTAGTGCCAACATCCTGTAATTCTGCCCGGACTGCCTTTCTCAATTGGAGGGCCTTTACTTACAGGCCCTTCACTTCTGGGCCCTTCAAGTTCACCCACTCTGTGGGCATAAAACTAACTCCTGCCTAAGGCCAGAAACAAATCACTCCTTCTACTCATGAGCCAACTTAACGCTGACGGAAGAAGGACTTAAGGGTGGACATAATATTTTAACAAGCGTGCCTAATGGATTCCTAAATCTGTAATCGGTCTCCTTTTTTTCCCTTAACACTTTCTGCTCATGGTTGTTATAGAGAGTTCTGGGGTTACCATGCTTGAGTTTCCTGAAAAGGCTCACATACATATAGAGGGAGAAAAATATATATATATACACACACGTGTGTGACATGTATGTACGTGAATATCACAACATACGTTATACACAATGTACATGTATATACATTCATATGTACATTCACTTACATATATACACTCCCCGCACACGCGGGCATACTTAAATCAAGCTTCCTTTCATTTCTGTTTCCTCTTGAGTTCTGATCAACGTACCCTTTCTCTGAAAATTAACTGGAGTTGAACATACAGAGCCTCAGAGAGAAATTGTGTAATACAAACATTTATTATAGTTTATTGTGAACCTTTTTGTCTTTCATTCTTAGAATTGGAGGATTGCTGTAAAAATAAGTATATTTTTCCATACTCTTCCAGGAATAAGTCAATGCACGGCTGTATTAATTGTCCTAAAATGAAGACTAATTTTGCACACGTGTGCACATGTGTGTGCTTGCATGTTCCCAGACGACTTGGGAGTACCTTTATTTCTCAAATAAAAATAATGTCCCTCTTCCCAGATTGCATTATTTATCCATCACTCTTTTAAAAGCACTGTCACTCAATATCAAGTAGAAGTAAATGATGGTTTTACATTATGTCTTCACTAGAATGATCTGGAAAAAAAAACCTTTCTAATCCCTTTTAGGGCACATGGATGTAATTAACACCTAATAATGTAATTGATACCTTATTTATCCTAACTCTCAAAATTGCCTTTCCAACATTGTCATTTGGCTGTCTTGCCGCAATATATAACCATTTAGGAAGAGCGGGATGCCACACAACCATCTGGATTCCTTAAGATCTAAAAGCCTGCATTAATACAGATCTAATTGCTTTCCTTTGGGTCATAATTTGCATTTGTTTGTTTTGGGTTGGTTGGCAATTAAACTACTTGCTCCCAAACAGTTTATTCTCTTACAGGAAAAAGGCCCACCTCATCTTATCTGAAGCACAGGTTTCTATTTTTTGAATTGAGAACTGTGTCACACGTAGGGACAGGCAGAAAAATCCCCCAAAGAAACAAAACTTCTGATTTCTAATTTCTTGACATTGCATCCATTTATAATGGGAGAAAAATCCATCTGTTCACCCTACTAGATATTGTTATAAGAAAACTCAACTGTATGGAAGCACCCTGACAAAGTGAAGGTGAGTGTAGCCTGCGTGCTCTTTCAGACACTTGATAGTTTTAACATGGCAGTGACCATTATCTAACTTTAATTACAGGATCAAATTACTTGTCAAACATGGCCTGTAACTTATTCTTGTCTGCTAGGCCCCAATCCCTGTTTGTAATCCTATCAGACAATGTGATTTATTTCAAAACAGAACAATTCTGCCACCTTCCTGAATTGACTGTGCTATTAAGCAGGATAAGTGTGCATTTTTTGGAAGGAAAATCTTTATCCCATTAGAGCTTCTCACTCCTTTCTTCCTTTCCCTCTCGTGTCTAAAGACAGCTGTGGGGAGAACACAACTGTATTTCCAACTACACTGTCAGCATCTGCACAGCAGCCCAGACACCGCCACTGTTCCAGCACGTGCAGTACTGTACAGCCTCCAAAGACAAAACCTTTTTTCCCCAAGCTGCTCTGATTACTTTTTCATATGGCAGAGCTGGACAGATAATAATACACCTACTGGTCAGAAAGATGAATTACAGAAGTGCCTAGCAGTGCAGTGAGAAGCAAGGCAACCCATTTGAGGCAAATAAAATGCAGGCAATTAGGAGAATACACATTCTAAACGACTTCATATTTTGAGGTTCTTGCCAGCAAGCAAAAAAAATCTTCTGTTTAAATTAAAAGCTGCACACAAAATCTTCTCTCCTCTGTGAGTTTACCAACTAGTCACTTTTCTTTTTAACTCGACATTTATTAAGCACCCAATTTGTGCAAAGCACTGCTTAGGTAAAAGGTAGGTGCAGGAGATTACCGAAGAGAATTTGGATAGGTTTTATCCCCCTTAAAAAGCAGCTGTTGTGAAATGCCTGGAGTGGACAGTTGAGGGAAAAATGGGACTTTATAGTAGTCCTGGGAATCATTATGAGTGCTTAAAGCAGCAAAGGAAATTAGAGAAATGAAGTAGCTCTTAGAAATAGAGTGAAACATGCAGTCACCACCTCTAGCCCAGCACTATATCAATTCTCTCTCAAAATATTTTTTTTTCTGACAAACGCCTTCATTTATGTTTTCACACGAGGTCTCCAATCTCATCACTATATGAAGCCGCAGAATGTTTGGCAAAATGTCTTCCTAATGTCTGTGACACTAGTTCAGTTTGTCTATTCTGGCCCCAAGGTTTAGTCCCCCCCGCTGCCCTTTTAAGGATGCATTTGGGCCAAAGTCATTCAGCAACAAGGCAGCACATGAGGAAGCAAAGCTTCATGAACTGGAATCTAAGGATGTAATCACTAAAAATGGGAGAAGTGCTTTTGGTTACCCCTGCTCTCTTGCAAAAATGCAAATATCTATTTCTCTACCTGCAGGAGGAACTCTCCTTTCAGATGTGAAGCAATGAACTGCCCTGGACACTTTCTCCAACAATAATCTGGAAAACAGATTATATAGTAAATTCCACTGCAAACAGTTCAGTTCTTTCTAGGCACACTACAGTAGCACCTGGGCAGGAAAACTGCACCGTTTCTAATAGGTGCAAAACAATCTCTTTTTCCCCACCACTCCCCAGAAACTTGCTTAATTTAATAAGAGGAGAATCTGCCAGCCAAGTAGCTTCTGTTTCTTTGGGAGAAGTCAAAAGTGGACAGAGGTAGAATAATATCAGCTGGGCTATGGGCAGAGACCCTTTTAGGCTATGTTTAGGGAAGTTTTAATAAATATGAAAGCATCCCCCCAAAATATTACATATTGAGAAACGTTTTTAAAACAGCTTTAAAAAAGTATTTAAACATTAAGGACTAGATTTTCAGACGCAAAATGGAAAATGTGACTATAACTAGAAAAACTGAGATCTCTAAGCTTCATTGTCAATATGCCTTTCATCAAAAGGAAAAAATCTCAGGTGAATTGTATTAAACACTGTTGTCCAGTCACTTGCACAGCTATTTCAACAGTCCACTTTCCAACCATTATATCAGTAACCACCCAAATACTTATTAAACCAGGCAGTCATCATAGTGAAAAATTATCAATCATTTCAAAATTAAATCTTGCAGTAGTTTTGTTTTAATTGATGCTCTCCCATAAACTCGTGCAGCGTTAGGCTGTGAGGATCCATGCCCAATTCGTAAGCACTAGCAATTTAGGAACATCTAAGAAAAAAAAACCTCTTGGAAAGCACACTACCTTAATTACAGCAACAATAAATTCACCCTCACTATTGCGTCAGTCTATACCAATTAATAGTCAGTAGATAGAAAAACACACAGTAGGTCTACTAATGATAAAACTACACAGTTGAATTACCTGAATGTTAACTTGGGTTGCCCGTCTGGATTTAATTTCATTTTCTTACCATAAAAGCTATTTGTGTGAACGCTAAAAATTAAAGTTACCTTTTCAAGTCTCCTAAAATCTACCTTCAGGCCCTTCAGATGCCGGTAGTAAAAGCAAGCTGCCCAAATGTGTTGATTCAGAGCGGGAAGAGACGCGGCTCAGCACGAAAGCTGGGGCACTGCCCACGATATCCCACGGCCACGGGGAAAGGGGCGGCTAGAAGCATTTGCTGATGATATGCCATGCAAGAAGTTCCTTTAAATTACTGTAGATATTACATATACATTATATATATATATATAACATATATAAAGGAAGAAGTAGAAAAGAAATAAAGAAGGAAGCCGAACAAGAAGAAAGAGCAAAGCCCTAAAATTACAACAAAGTTGTAGCATTACTCTTCTTTCTATTTGCCATTTTGAAAAATAAAGTTTAAAAGGCATTCGATTTCGGTGGCGTGCTAGGAAGACAGCCACGCTCACCAACGCCAACTCCTCGCCAGCCTTACCTTCGGCCACTAGCTCGAACCCACAGACTAAGGGGTCCCGCTCTCAGCGGCAGCGGCGGGGGCAGCGGCAGCGACAGCGGCACATGCCATCTGTTAGCGGCAGAAGCAAAAGCAGCGCTGCGCGAGGTGGCCCCGGTGCCGGGAGAGCCTCTAGCACGGGTGGATATTCAATGCCGCCATTTTAAAGCGAGGCTTCAGAAATCATTAGATATAAGCAAATTAAAGCCCGCCCCACCTACAGAACTTCAGGGCTGGGACGGGCAACCCGGCTCCGAGTCGGCCGCGGTGGGGTATAAAATGTCAAGCGAGACACGCACACGAGGACTCCCGGACGGAGGCGACAATCCCTCCGAGCCCCTCTCCCCCCCCCCCCACCCCCTGTGCTTTGGCGAGCCTCCTTTCGGGCCCAGAGGCCAGAGGCTTTTCTCTTTCTCGACTACGCCGGGGCCCTTCCCCGGGACCGGCCGGCGGGCCGGGGGACAGAGGGGGACCCGAGCCGGCCCTCCCCGCGCCTCCCGAGCGCTTGGTTCAGTCCACTTGGAGCACACCTCGGGCTCCCCGGCTCCCTCGCGGCGGGCGGGCGTGGGGCTCCCGGCCGGGCGAGCGGCTGCCATGGCAACCCCGGCCCAAACCCCGCCCGGCCGCAGCCAAAGGCGTGCCCTCCGCCGGCCGGCCCCCGGCAGCGCCCGCCGACCCGGCGGCCCCGGTCCCGGCGGCCGGCCGGCCCCCGCAGTGCCCCGCGCCCGGCACACGCGTGGCGCGCCGAGGGCACGGCGCCGGCGAGGGGGGCTTCGGACGCCCCAACGGCAACTGCCAACAAACTCCGCCGGGCAGTGGAGCGGCGCGCGGGCGCTCCCGGCCTGGGAAGCGGAGCGCAGCCGCCCGGCCCCGCCCCGCCCGGCCAGGTAGCGCGACGCGCCCCGCACGCCCGTACCGGCCGCCCCGCCGCCGCCGCCGCCGCCGCTGCCGCCCTCACTTGGTCTGGCGTGCGCGGCTCCCAGCTTGGGACACGCGGGAATCGGGCCGCGTGCTGCCCTCGCTCGCGCGCCCAGCCGGGACTCTCTGTCCTCCGCCTCTTTCTCGATGCTCCCGGAGAGCGCCAAAAAGTCGCGCTCAGGATCCCGCTCGGAGTGCGGGCACTTTCTTCCTGCAGGGCGCTGTTACGCGGTTAAATATATATTCTTTGTGTTCATTTGTGCACGGGTCTCGGGGAGCTAAGCGCGGGCTTTATCCTCAGGGGGTGTGGCGCCTCTTCCCCTCAACCCCCCTGCCCAGCCCCGACTGCAAAGGCTTTTTGTCATTTCAATATTAAGGGAAGGGGTGGGGAACAAATCATAACGCTCAGGTTTTGCAAAAGCGAGCTTGCAGAGCTTGCACACAGACCCCTTAGGGCGCTGGGGAGGGAGGCAACAAAGTTTCTAGAGCTGCAAGAGCTGAAGCGCCAGTTGGAAATGCAGTATGGTTCAAAGCTGTATGCTTATAGTCACTTCAGATACAGCTAAGGTGAAATAGGCAATTCCATAAAACGACCTTAGTCAATAAATATGTCGGCCCACTGAAGGCAAAAATTTAAAAGAAAATACTCATCAATACTCACCAGCTGCCTTCCTGGGTCTTTTCCCTTCTATAAATCCTTTGTTTCCCTTTAAGACCCTAACCTCAGAAAGGGAAATGTTGATCTGTGAGAATAGTTCCCCCTCTTTAACGGAATTTGAAGGGTAGGATGAGCCCTAAGGTAGGGTTCCAGATACTTTTGAATGACAAATGGACAAAGCAAATGCAATTATATAGTTTGATTTTTAAAATGTACATCTGGATAGCTAAATTACAAGTTTCGATTTAATGCAAGTGTAATAGGAACGCCAGCTGTCCCTTAATTGGAGCCCCACAATAATAAACGCATGCTTTTATTTAATCTTAGGAGGACAATTGTATTTGAAAACACACACATATGCAGGATCCTCGGTGACAAGCTCATAGCAATTCATGGACTGCTTTCTTGCAATGAACTGCTTCACCCCAGTACAGAGTTCTACATGCTCTACAGAAACTACAAAAACATCACAGGAGATATTTAAGCAGCAGCGAGAATGAAGAGTGGAGTGAATTCTCAAGCTAATTACATTTTTTTAGATTCTGCCGGACTGATCCAAATAGAATTCTCCGGCTAATATTACACAAGAAATCAATCTCTGTTAAATGCGAGATAATAGGAGCAGGATCATAATGGTTGGCAGGAGAACACTGGCACAAACTGCGCCTTAAATAATTGAGAAAAACCCTCCGTGGCATCTGACAAGCATTGTGAAAGTTATCGGGACAACGTGCAGGGGTGGTGTCTGATAGGTTTGTAATACTGAGTAGAATCCTAGCATAATTCAAACAGAAGGCAGAAGTTTCTAGTTATTTGAAAAAAGAGACTTTCATTCCTAACCACCTTTCCCCACCTCCCTTCCAACTTGCCAAATGACCTGCACTACTCTAAAAGTCAAATTTGGCTGACATATAGGAAGTGGCTTTTGCAGTCCAGGAACTGCCATAGCTAAAAGTAGGAGGTGTGCTACCACACTAGGCTGGAGAGAAGGGCAAGGCTGAATTATATAACTTTATACCCAATGATCTAACAAATGAGGAACTGTTATCACAGCGAGTCAACAAAGGAGTCTTTATACTAAACATAACTTGGGTCAACACCGGTTCCCTTACCTCTGCCCACCATTGCAAACCACATCTCCTGTGGGACACTCTGGCTTTCCCTAATCCCACACAAGCTAGCTTGATTTTATTGTTATTGCATGGCTGAAATCATTGCTTTATCATAAATTTCAGGCCACAAGTAGGTCAGTTTGCTGGTTCTCGGGGTAGCACAGCTTCAACACTGTCTCTTGCTGGAAAGTTCTGGCCAGTGAAAGTTGCAAATGAGACTTTATTATTCTCTTTTCCACACTGAAGGGGAGAACAACCTTATAAACAAATTTGAGGCTGGTAAACTGTCCTCCTTGTATCCAGGGTGGTGTGACAAATGAAGCTAGGCAAATTTGCACGCCACCAGGTTATTAGGGAGTGTTTTCAAAGGCAGTAGGAAATTGCTGTCCCCTCCCCTCAGCATTTTAAAAGGGCCCATTTACTCTCTGGGTTAGACTCACCTTGGAATTACTTTCCACTTTAGTTAAGTGGATAGAGCTAGACAACGTTTTCTTTTCTTCTCCTTAGGCGTGATTGGGGGCACGACCCAGGAAAAATCAGGTTGTGTACTCACTGATCCACTAGATGAGTTCTTAAAATAATGTATGTACATTATAGCCTCCGAATACTTACACTTCTCCCATTGCATTTTGGGCTAGCCTCAGAACCACTACTCCTAATGAATCTTCAAAGGTCAGTGCTTCATACTACTCAGATTTAAATTTTCACTCTTGTCTCTCTCCCCCAGCCAGTCAAATAGAGCAGGTAAGCAAACATTTAAACACACTTTGGGAATGTACTTTCCATGTTCTCACTATGCCTTAACACTTACACATACAGATGTAAAGCTAAGACTGTAGGTAAGGATGTAGCAGCCTCTCAAATGGCCTGTGCTTCCAGTAAATCTAATTAACTTTGACTGATACAGGAAAGAATTCTAAAAGTTATGTAATGGTTTAGTAACAAAAGGATTATTGTAATCCACCACCAAACAAATGTTGCTGTGTTTTTAAAGATGCTGGTGAAAAGTTAAACTCTCTCAGATATCAGTGTCCCATAGTTTTGAGGAATTTTTGAACTCTCAATTAATTCTATCAGAATCATGCTTTTACTCCTCCGCTAAGGCACATAACATTTATTATTCCTTTTAAAAGATGGTCAACTGATACTACAGTATTGGACGTGTGGGCAGGGTTGTGCTATGCACAAAAATGTGAAGCATCTCCTTCCTCTTTTGAACCTGTGGAATTATTCTCACCACCTTGTATTATAAGCGAATAGTACTGTTTGCTGCTGCTGTGTTCTAGCGAAGGCTCCAAAGCCTGCAGCCCCACAGCCCCACAACACCATTTGCGGCCACTCCATACAGAAGCCTCTGGCTATTTAAGGGTGGTTGAAGGACTATAGACACTAGATTATTCATCCATTTCTGAAAAGTCTTTTCCATTTTCCATTCAGAGCTGGGAATCGGGGGATTAGGGTCCACACAAAGATTCTTATTAGATAAACAGGAAAAAAAGACAGCAGATTCTAGTTGTTAAAAAGGTTTAGACAATCAAATAAATGTCAGCTTCCAAGGTAACCCCTTTGTAAAATGATGCAGACTGTATTTCTTACAGAAGGAGTGATAAGGCCATCCAATAACTAGTTGCATCCTGAAATCATTGCAAGCATAGATAATAACTAGATCAACAATTCTCGAGTTGCAAAGCAAATTTCTGAAATTCAGATTTTTTTTCACTTGGACAAAGTTGTCAGAATTATCTGAATACGTTCTAATAAACACAGAAGAAAACAGGAAAAATATTAAAGAATCACACTCTCTAAAAACACCCAGGCAAGATGGACTTATAAGGCGATTTTCTTTCCCAAGACTCTGAAGGATATGTTACACGAATTATCCTTGAGTATTGAAATGTATGGTATATTTCTTAAAATTATCTTCAGAGGGAAATGTGGTAAGAATGATACAGATAAAAATGATGCAAAAACGTAAGAATAGATTCAAAAGAAAAATGATATAAAAAAGAAAAACATGGCTTATTATCACTTAGGAATATGATCGTTATAATGGCAGCCGTTTAATATGGAAATACTGCAAACTGGGTCAACAATCATAAAAATGTTCATAGTCCTTGAACAAGAACAAGAAATCCCAATCCTGTGAAATCATCCTAAAGTAATAATTCAACAGAAGAAAAAAAAAAGCAGCCTTAGTTTGAATATCAAAAGCTTTGAAACAACCTAAGTATCCAACAATAGGGGAATGATTGAACTATTTATTATATATTAATACAATGAAATTATTTAAACACTGTAGAAAAACCGAAAATCGTACAGGAAATAACATTAAAACATTACAATGTGAGATTAGATTTTCACTTTAATTGCATCCATGAGTATTCATAGGGCTAAGGATCAGGAGAGCCCAAAGATTTATACCTAGGTTTTTAAAAAGCTAATACTGGGGAAATTTTGAATATTTTTGTTATTTTAGCAATCTGTCTAATGAAACACTATTAAATTGGAGAAATATTTGACCTCTATTTCAAATAAACTGCTTCTGTTTCTCTCACTTTCTGCCATTTCTTTGTCTTCCCCTGCATTTCACAATGTTTATTCTTTTACCTCCTGTGAATATCTCTCTGGCCCGCTGTCTCTTTCTTCATTTCTATTTCAACTCTCTTTTTCTCTTCTGTCACCCCTTTACTCCACCTTTTTTCTTTTTATGCTCCTTAGCTTTTTTTTTGTGCCTCTGCTTTCCGAATGGTTAAATTATGAGACAGAAATGTATTCTATTTGTTTTAACTGTTGAAGTAAACATTTTTTTGTTCATTTTACAAGTGAATGAGACAAATTCATTAGGTTTGAATTCCTTTTTAAAAAGGCATGCATGGGACTTCCCTGGCGGTCCAGTGATTAGGACTTCACATTCCAATACAGGGGGTACGGGTTCCATCCCTGGTCGGGGAAGCTAAGATCCCACATACCGCCCAGCCAAAAAACCGAAACATAAAACAGAAGCAATATTATAACAAATTCAATAAAGACTTAAAAATAAAAAGCCCCCAAATTGAATTGTGTTTTAAAGATCTATACATGGCCAAGGTCAAATCTAATGCTTCTTTAAGGCCTTAAACGATGTCAAGTGGAAAACACTCCATATCATAATTTCATTAGACTTATAACCACAGAAAGAACAAAGACATAAATATGAAAGATTTACATCCTCATTTATAGGAAACCATTGGTAATTCAATTTTCGAGTTTTCAAATATCTAACTTTTAGTTATCCTAAAACATGCTCAAACCTTCATGCAACATGTTGATACTATAATTCCAATCTTATTGCATTTTGCATTTGTGATATTGTGAATATAATATCGGTATGAACCAGCAGCCTTAATCATGGAACGTGAGATGATACGTGAATGGTAATGAACAAATGCAGAGAATGGGCAAGAAGCTAGAAAAATATCTATTGGTAATATAGTGACCTTGGACAAGTTATTTAATCTCTCTCAATTTCCTCATAAATAAAATCCAGATAATTCTAGAACCTTCCTTGTAGCATATATTGTAGTATTAAATATGACAAAGGTTTGAAAGCACTTACAGGGCCTGGAATGTAGTAAGTGCTCCATCAGTGAGAGAAGGTGGAGGCCATTGCAGATTTGGAGGCACAGTGTGCACATTGGCTTAGAGGCAGGAATTCAGAGAGTTTATCGGGGACAGAGAAGAGACTGGCTTGGCAATAGTCATACTGGAGGCTTAATTTGGCACATCTTCCTTTTACTCTTAGAAAATAGGATCAACTCGATGATTGGTGATAGCCTAGAGGGGTGGGATAGGGAGGGTGGGAGGTAGGCTCAAGAGGGAGGGGGTATGGGGACATATGTATAAATACAGCTGATTCACTCTGTTGTACAGCAGAAACTAGCACAACAGTGTAAAGCAATTATACTCCAATAAAGATCTGGGGGAAAAAAGAATGAACACATGCAAAAAAATAAATAAAATAGAATAGGATTAGTCACGCTTCAACAGATCCTTATCAAGCCTCCAGAGCAGCCACCAGGTTTAAGCATTCCTTCCCTTTTTGGAGTTGACTGGAGAAGGGAGGGTTTGAGAGGCAGTTCCTTGTCAATCTTGTGCAATACAGAAAGGAAGAAGGTGATATCAGCCCCCAAAGTAACTTGGGCTCTTCCTAGCAAGGTCAGAGTGCCAGATAAGTGACCTGTCTCTGCCCTGCCAAATGGTGGGCATGGCATGAGAACGTGTGCCTCAGTGGTGTGTCTCTGTGAGCCAGTGACTCTGTCTAGTCCATCTGCTGATGCCGTTCAGGAAGGGAAACTTGAATTTGAGACTGATTGGTATAATTTAATGATTAAAGGCACAAATCCTACAGCTCCACTCCCTGTGTTAACTTACTAGGAATGTGACCTTCAACAAGTTAATAACCCTCTCTGTGCCTCAATTCTTTTTTAAAAACTGGAGGCAATCATAGTATCTACTTCATGAGGTTTGTGGTGAGAATTAAATAAGATAACATAGGGAGATTGGGATTGCCAAATACACGTTACTAATAAGAAAAAATATCAAATTGTACACTTTAAATACATGCAGTTTATTGTATGTCAATTATATCTCAGTAAAAGTCCTTAAAAATAAAAATAGGTAAGATAATATATGTAAAGCACTTAGAATGCTGCCTACCAGCTCATGAGTGCTGGCTATTTTTACCCATGGACAAAAGCCCATTTCTCAGTTTCTCTTGCAATCAGGAATTTTCTTCCTGGGACCAGAGAGAACACATCCCAAATACAAAAGAAAAGGATCATGGGTTTTTCCCTTTGAATCACACTTGGGTGGGGCCTATTAAAAGCCATAAGACAGTGGCATTGGCACCAGGGAGATTTTGCAAGTGACCATAGAAATCAGACGAAGGCTAATCCTGAAAGCCTAGGTTGGAGGGGGGCATTCTCTTCCTCTCCAGGCTGCAATGAGACCTGAAATTTCCTGCCATCATGCCATAATATCTTTAAAAAACCCCTCTCGAAATGAACAAATTACCCAGGAAGAATAGCACATTAACCTGTTAGCTAGATGAACACTTTAGCACAGGTTACTTTTAGCAGATTATTTAGCTCCTGGAAGCTGGCCCCTGAAGCCAATAGATAAAGGATGGCTAAATGGTTCTGGGAGGGAAGGAAGAGGGAAAGGGAATCTGGAAGCAGCCTGAGGGCTACTGAGGACTAAAGCTGTATAAATCCAATGTCTGCATGGGCCCCTGGAGGGAGCATAGAACTCCCCGACCCCTACTGTCTTCCCTACTCCATTTCTCCTGTTTTATTTTCCTTTTCTCTGTTTTTTGTATACCATACATCATGTAGCACGGGGCCAGCCACACTCTCAACAGATATTTATGAAGTACCTGCTGAGTAAATAAGTGCCTATAGTGGACAGAAGTCTCCAATTGCTTCAGGGATGTGCTATCTTGAACACAACTAGTTATGACTCTATAACTACTGACTAGGAGGGCTTATATTCTGGAGGTTTACCTGCTCCATACAGTAAGGCAGGTGCTTGAGGCTGGGAACATGACATGTACTAAGAGAGTACTCAAAAAACAAGTGGGGTATAGTGATGGGTCGAAAATCAAGCAGGGGTAGAAGATCCAAGCAGAAAGGCAGTACGCATTCAAGAAAATACCAAGTCAGGATTCCTTCCAAGAACCAGGAAAAGGCTGAGTTTCCAAGAGAGAGGAAATTAAGAAAAGTAGCAGCCTTTTATTGAGTGCCTTCATTGTCCCAGGCACTTTTACTGACCTTGCCTAATTTATTCCTCACAATCGGACCAAAAGGAATTATTGTTTCTATTTTTCAAATGGGAAAACTGATCATCAGAAAAGCTGGGCAAATCGGATCATACTGTAGTGGCTAAGTGCATTGACTTCGATCTGAACCACCTGGATTTGAATTCTGGCTCTGCCACTCATTAGCTGGGTGGTCTTGGGCAAGTAACTTAATCTCTCTGCTCCTCAGTTTCCTCCTCAGTAAAAATGAGAATAATAATAGTGCCTACTTCCTAGAATTATTATAAGGCTTAAATGAGTTACAAAGCACTTACAACTGTAACTGCCACATATGGAATGTCATATGAGTGTTTGTGAAATAAATAAAATAAACTTGCCCACCGTTATGTGCCTAGTATGAGAAAGAGGCAGGACTTGAGCCCAGGTCCAAATCCTTCAGTCCTAGCATAATTCTTAAACCCTCCATGGCACCCAAATCTTACTTCTCTTCAAGGACTCCTTGAAGTCCTCAATCCCCCAGAAAACTTTCCCTGACCACTTCCTACTTTGGTTCACAGCTTAATACTCAGTCACAGACTGCTTGCCTAATGATTTGGGGATTTTTCCTGCACATATCTCGTTTCCCAAAGTAGCTTATACAGCTCTTCTTAAGGATTTGACTTAACCGCTTTTTATGCCACAAAGTACCTAGCATTTCTCTGTGTTTTGAATTGAAATCTTGCCCACAGCTGTTAAGAGGCGTGGTGGTCTTACAAAGTTTTGAGTGAGACAAGCGTATTGCAGGTTATAATGGTTCAGGATCCTTTCCTGTCTGAAGCACACATTTTCCACATCTGTCCATTCATTTTCACAGTTTTGGTTTCACTCTAACAAATGGATGAAGAAATGATACTATGGTTTCTAACCTATTCAATATAAAGTTTTAACATGTCTTTTCTGTGGATTTTTAAAATGATTTTCTCAGTTATCATTTTAAAACATTTGCTGAAGCATCATTAATAAGAGATACAGAGAAATGGAGAAACAATATGGTACCACCAAAGTTCCTGTAAAAACATAATTTTCTATGTTGTCCCTTTCCAGGCATATGGCACTGAGTCATAAGAAATAATAGCAATGGAAAATGGCCAAATGCACACTGGTGTACTTAAGCTAAGTACAAAAGGAGATACAAAGTTATTTTTAAGATACAATCTATTTTTAAAGTGCTTTCTGAGCTTTAAATATACTGTATAGTCATATCTCTGAAGGAAAAGAGAAATGTACCTAAGTTCTAAAAACACTTGCTGAGACAGTAAACGAATGTGCTCGATTTCCCTGATCAGAAACCTTCATTCCAGTTTGAGGCAAGCCGTGAATGAAATGACTTGGCTGATTATAAGTCAGTCCCCCATGAACATTTATTTACATCTGAAAACCACTACACATAATTGCTGTCTCCGCTCAGGGGAGGCCCAGCTGGGATTACAAGCAGTGTTGCAAGGTTCTACTGAGGTGTGATCACCAGTTACGGCATGAACCTGGCACCGCATGTCCACACTGTCTGTCTTGGCAGCTGGATTCATCAGTCTCCCTCCTTCATACAAGTAAAATTAGCCAAAAAGACGGCAGAAGTTTTGAGAAAGAGAACACAGAGAAGTAAATAACATTCAGATCTGGCATGTCGTGATACACGGACCCCAAGTCCTCTTTGCACCTGAGACATGGTCTAATTACACGGTAGTTACCATGTTCTTTCAAAAAGCCAGTGATAGTACATTTTCATTATCAAAGAGAAGGGGTTAGGGACAAGTCAAGATCAAGGACATATCATAAATATCGATTTCCCAGAAAAATTAAAATTGGCAATTTTCGTTAATCATCTTTTTTACCTTTTATTATTGTGAAAGCAGTACAGGTTTGCTTAAAAAAAGATTTATTGAGTTATGATTGACATAATAAGCTGGACATATTTAATGTATACAAATTGATGAGTTTGGGGATAAATATATATCCATGAGACCAACACCACCATCAAGGTCATAAATACATGCATCGCTTTCTTGAGTTTTCTCTTTTTCTTTTATTGTCGCTGTTGTTTGGTAGTAAGAACACTTACTATAAGATTTACCTTCTTAGCAAACTTTAAGTATATAGTACTGTTAGCTACAGACACTATGCTATACAGCAGATATCCAGAAGTTATTTTTCTTGCAAGCTTTGTACCCTTTAACTATCACCTCTCCATTTCCCTCTCCCCACAGCCCCTAGAAACCACCATTCTACTCTCTGCTTCAGTGAGATTCAATATTTCAGATTCCACACATAAGTGAGATCATACAGCACTGTATTTGTCTGTCTCTGTCTGACTTATCTCACTTAGCATAGTTCCCTCAAGGTTCATCTGTGTTGTAGCAAACAGCAGGATTTCCTTCTTTCTCATGGCTCAATAATATTCCCTTGAATATGTATGTCACGTCTTTTTTATTCATTTGTCCGTCGATAAACATTTAGGTTGTTTCCATATCTTGGCTATTGTGAATAGTGCTACGGTGAACATGGGGATGCATATATCTCTTCAAGATGTTAATTTCATTTCCTTTGGATGTTTACTGAGAAATTGGATTGCTGGATCATATGGTAGTTCTTTTTTAAATTTTTGAGGGACATGCATACTGCTTGCCGTAGTGGCTGTACCAACTTACGTTCCCACCAACAGTGCACAAAGTCTCCTTTTGTTCTACATCCTCATCAATGCTTGTTAACTTTTGCGGTTGTTGTTGTTATTGTTGTTTTTTTTATAAATTTATTTATTTTATTTATTTATTGGCTGCGTTGGGTCTTTGTTGCTACACACGGGCTTTCTCTAGTCGCTGAGAGTGGGGGCTACTCTTCATTGTGGTGCACAGGCTCCTCATTGTAGTGGCTTCTCTTGTTGTGGAGCACAGGCCCTAGGCACGTGGGCTTCAATAGTTGCGGCACATGGGCTCAGTAGTTGTGGCTCACGGGCTCTAGAGCACAGGCTCAATAGTTGTGGCGCATGGGCTTAGTTGCTCTGTGGCATGTGGAATCTTCCCAGCGCAGGCCTCGAACCCGTGTCCCCTGCATTGTCAGGCGGATTCTTTACCACTGCTCCACCTAGGAAGTCCGTTATTGTTGTTTTAATAATAGCACAGGTGAAAGTTTTAATTTTCATTACCTTGATGATTAGTGATGTTGAGCACCTTTTCAGATATCTTTTGGCCATTTGTATGTCTTTTTAAAAAAATTATTTATTTATCAGCTGCGTTGGGTCTTCGTTGCTGCATACAGGCTTTTTCCAGTTGCGGCAAGCAGGGACTACTCTTCATTGTGATGTGTGGGCTCCTCATTGTGGTGGCTTCTCTTGTTGTGTAGCATGGGCTCTAGGCACACAGGCTTCAGAAGTTGTGGCACACAGGCTCAATAGTTGTGGTGCATGGGCTTAGTTGCTGCTCGGCATGTGGTATCTTCCTGGGGCTGGGATCAAACCCGTGTCCCCTGTATTGGCAGGCGGATTCTTAACCACTGAGCCACCTAGGAAGTTCTGTATGTCTTCTTTAGAGAAATGTCTACTCAGGTCTCTTGAACATTTTAAAATCAGGTTTTTGTTTTGATTGAGTTGCATGAATTCCTTGTATATTTTGGACATTAACCTACTATCAGATATATGGTTAGTAAATACTTTCTCCCATTGCATAGATTTTCCTTCACTTTATTGTTTCCTTTGCCATGCAGAAGCTTTTTGTTAGATGCAATCCCACTCATTTATTCTTGATTTTTTTTTTTGCTTTTGGTTTCATACCTAAAAATCATTGCCAAGACCATGTGAAGGAGCTTTATTCCTATGTTTTCTTCTAGGGGTTTTACAGTTTGGGGTCTTAAGTTGTCAATTCATTTTGAGTTGATTTTAGTGTATGGCATAAGATAAGGGTCCAATTTCATTCTTTTGCATGTGGATATCTAGTTTTCAAAACAACATTTATGGAGAGACTATACTTTCCCATTGTGCATTCTTGGTACCTTGTTGAAAATTTGTTGATCGTGTATATGGGTATTTATTTCTGGGCTCTCTATTCTGTTCCATTGGTCTATGTGTCTGTTTGTAACACCAGTGCATATTGGTATATAGTAATTACATATAGTGATTTTGATTACTATAGCTTTGTAATATAATTTAAAATCAGTATGTGTAATGCTGCCAGCTTTGTTTTTCTTGTTCAAGATTGCTTTGGATACGCAACAAATTTTGTGGTTTCATACAAATTTTAGGATCGCTTTTTCTATTTCTGTTAAAAATGCCTTTGGAATTTTGATAGAGACTACGTTGAACCTATAGAATGCTTTGGGTAATATGGGCATTTTAACAATATTAATTCTTCTGTTTCATGAGCAGGGGATATCTTTCCATTTTTCATGTCTATTTTAATTTCTTTTGTCAACATTTTCTAATTTTCAGTGCACAAATCTTTTACCTCCTTGGTTAAATTTATTCCTAAGTAGTTTATTGTTTTGGTGCTATTGCAAATGGCATTGTTTTCTTAATTTACTTTTCAGACAGTTTATTGTTAATGTACAGAAATGCAACTGATTGTTGTATGTTGGCTTTGTGTCCTACAATTTTACTGAATTCATTTATTAGTTCTAATAGATTTTTGGTAGAATCTTTAGAGTTTCTAATATAAAATCACATCATATGCAAACAGAGATAATTTTAATTCTTCCTTTCCAATTTGGATGCCTTTTTTTTTCTTGCCTATTTGTTTTGGCTAGGACTTCCAATACTATGTTGCATAGAAGTATTGAGAGTAGGCATCCTTATGTTGGTCCTGATCTTAGAGGAAAAATGCTTTTAGCTTTTTGCCACTGAGTATGATTTAGCTTTGTGCTTGTCACATATGGCCTTTATGTCCAGATATGTTCCCATTGTATCTAAATTGTTGAGAGGTTTTTTTTTTTTTTAAATCATGAAAGGGTGTTGCATTTTGTCAGATGCTTTTTCTGCATGTATTGAGATAGTCATATGATTTTTATTCTTCATTTTTTTAATGTGGTGTATCACCTTAATTGATTTATAGATGTTGGACCATTCTTGCATCCCAGGAATAAATCCAACTTGTTCATGATGTATGATTCTTTTAATGTGCTGTTGAATTTTGCTTACTTATATTCTGTTGAGGATTCTTTGCATCTATGTTCATTAAGGATATTGATCTGACCTAAATGCCCATCAGCAAATGAATGGATAAAGAAGATGTGGCATATATATACAATGGAATATTACTCAACTGTAAAAAGGAATGAGATGGAGCTATATGTAATGAGGTGGATAGACCTAGAGTCTGTCATACAGAGTGAAGTAAGTCAGAAAGAGAAAGACAGATATTGTATGCTAACTCATATATATGGAATCTAAAAATGGTACTGATGAACTCAGTGACAAGACAAGAAAAAGGACGCAGATGCAGAGAATGGACCGGAGAACTTGAGGTTTGAGGGGGTGGGGGGTGAAGGGGAAGCTGAGACGAAGTGAGAGAGTAGCATAGACATATACATACTACCAACTGTAAAATAGATAGCCAGTGGGAAGTTGTTGTATAACAAACGGAGTTCAACTTGAGGGTGGATGATACCTTAGAGGACTGGGACGGGGAGGGTGGCGGGAAGTCGAGGGAGGGAGGGAATACAGGGATATGTGTATAAAAACAGATGATTGAACCTGGTGTACCCCCCCCCAAAAAAAGATATAAATACAAAAATAAATAAATAAATAAATAAAATTGGTTTATTATACTCACTGATAAAAATAAATAAATAAATAAATAAATAAAATGAAAAAAATTTTTTAAAAAAGGATATTGATCTGAAATTTTGTATTCTTGTAGTGTCCTTGTCTAGCTTTGGTGTCAGGGTAACGATGGCCTTGTAAAATGAGTTTGGGAGTGTTCCCTCCTCTTCAATTATTTGGAAAACTTTGAGAAGGATTGGATTAATTCTTCTTTATATGCTTGATAGAATTCATCGGTGAAGCCATCTGGCCATGGGTTTTCTTTGTTGGAAGGTTTTTGAGTACTGATTCAATCTTTTTACTTTTTATGTCATTGGTCTGTTCAGAGTTTCTATTTCTTCATGATTCAGTCTTGGCAAGTTGTATGTTTCTAGGAATGTATCCATTTCTTCTAGGTTGTCCATTTTGTTGGCATATAATTGTTCATAGTAGTCTCTTATGATCCTTTCTATTTCTGTTTTATATGCTATAGTGTCTCTTTTTCACTTATAATTTCATTTATTTGAGTCTTTTCTCTTTTTTCTTAGTTTAGATGACGGTTTGACAATTTTGCTTATCTTTCTGAAAAAACCAACCCTTCGTTTCATTGATGTTTTCTAATGTTTTTCTGATCTCTACTTCATCTATTTGTGCTGTATAATTGTTATCTCCTCTCTTCTGCTAACTTTGGGCTTAGTTTGTTCTTCTTTTTATAGTTCCTTGAGGTGTAAAGTTAGGTTGTTAATTTTAGATCTTTCTTTTTTCTTAATATGGGCATTTATCACAATAAAATTCCCTCTTAGAACTGCTTGTGCTGCATCCCATAAGTTTCAGTATGTTGTGTTTCCATTTTCATTTGTGTCATGGCATTTTTTAAATCTTTTTTTCAATTTCTTCTTTGACCCCTTGGTTTTTCAGGAGCATGTTGCTTAATTTCTACATATTTATGAATCTAATCCTTTTAATGGGAAAAAATTAGTCTATTCCATTTGAATATGGAATGATTATATGAGATTAATATGTAACTGCTTCTTCTCTTTGTTAACAAATTTGAAGTTAAAATTGTTTAATATCTATAAATTGCAGATATAATATTATATACCTCAAGGGTAGTTGTGAGGATCAAATGAGTTTACAACTTTTAGAAGTTGTAGAATACTGTAAGCACATGGAAAGTCCTATGTAAGTGTTTGCCATATAAATAGAAAAATAAAATCTGAAAAGAAAAAACTAATAAACATCATAATCTTTCATTTTTTACAGCTGTCATTCCCATTTAAATGACAGTATGTAAAAAAGGATTTTTGTGGTACAGCATTCCTCTCACTGCCTAGCTGTACAATATAGACAAAGGACACATATTCAATTCCATATTTTACACACATGCTTTTATTTTCTAATTGTAATGTGACCTAAAAGAAGTTAAATCCTGCTTTGAGAGTCTGTGTCATTGCCTCCAGCACTACCAATTTATTATATACTCCATATTCTTAAATCATCCACCATCTTATTCCCTTTGATATACACATCTTATCTCTAAAAGGGATATGGGCCTATTTCACAAATATGCTTTGGAAAGAGGTGAGCTAATTACTCCTTACCCTTGTCTTTATTATTAACAATTAATGATAAAAGTAGGTTATCAGATTGGTTCTGTTGTTGCTGTTGTTTCTCTTAATGTTCAAACTTTGTGAAACAAAACCCTCTGATGAAGCCTTAATAAAAAGAGTCGATTGAACTTGGTCATATAAGTAACTTGAGTAACATTTCCAGAAGGTGGTACGGTTGGGGAATGAAGTGTTCAGATTAAAGTATTTCCCTTTATGGAGTAAAACTGCTCCCTATTGATGCTGCCCCAGCAGAGTGGACTTCTCTTCACTTCCAGATGAGAGTGGTATGTGCCCTAATTAGTCTAAGCTCTCAGCTATGGATGTTTAGAAATACAACTCTTTACCAACCCTAAGACTTCACTCTTTATAACTACACCATCGACCCTGGTAACAGTTCCCTTAGAAAGAGACTTATGAAGATTCAAAGTCTAGGCTGTCTTAGGTAACTGTGGCTGAACAGAATAAGCCTGGGGGGAGGTAAAAGGAAGAAGAAGTAAAAGGAGAGGAAGTTCTGCATCTTTCCTTCTAACCATTCTCTCTAGCATTCCATGTTCCACAGAAGAATATAATTTTCTTTCTGTGTAGTCCTTTGAATGAATGCTTCAGGTATCCTTCAGTATGTATAGGAACAAGGCCGAAACTTGTTATTACTGTGCTGAGGTGTGACACCAAATACCTTTATGACAGTGGTAAGGTGGTGTCAAGTTCTGCCGCCCACGTGACTTTAGGCAGCTCACCTCCCTTCTCCAGGCTTTGTTTTCTTCATCAGTAATGGTGTCACCTGTTCTTTGGATTATTATTATTTTTTAACCTTACTTTGACAAAAGTAATTATTCTCCCTTTTGTGCCCCCACCGTACATTGGGCACAACTCAGTCCCTTCACTTTCCACTCTTCTCGCTAATGTACTATTACATCTCTGCCTCCCCAACTAGGCTGTGAACTCTTTCTGAGCAGTGACTATGTCTTACTTATATTTGTATCACTGTCACCTTGAATATAGTGAGCGTTTTAAAATGTTTGGTGAATAAATGAAGGAAAGAACAAATGAAAGAACAAAAGAATAGTGAAAAGGGTTGGACTAGATATCTTCTGAGAGCTCCCCATGACAGGCTGAATCAATACCTCCCTAAACCAATGAAAACCAAATTTTGAATAGGTCCAAGAATAGATAACAGAATGATTCAGAAGAATATAAGACATTATAGGTGAGTGCATTAAATTTCTCATATTCCTTTTGCTGTCCCCCCTAATTCTTCCCCCACATCTTTGTCCCCTTCATCCTAAGGGCTAAGATTTGCTTTCCTATTTTCTAAGGCAAAGAGAGAAAAAAAATTGACATTTGCACTTCTCCACTGGCCCGTGTCACTGTTTACTCTAAAAAAAAAAAAACCCACTTTCTAGTGCCTTAAAGACAGTCCACGTACAGTACAATATTTCTTTGGTAAATGAAGCTTTTTTTATACAAACCTGAATGCTTTCCCCCAGATGCACAAAAACCAATAATGCGCCAAACCAGCAGGTGAAAGCCATAGAATCCCTTCACTTCCAAAATCATTGATGGCTGCAATTAGCATATGTGAACTATTTCTAAGCAACTTCACCCTTTCTGTCCCCACCCCCCCACCCCCGGCTGTGTAGGAAGACTTAGGCAGCCAGCTGTCCTGGGCAGTGCTTCCCCAGATTTCACCTGTAGTGGAAATTTCTGCCAGTTGCTTGAAGGTTCTGGTTGCCTTGGTGACAATTAAGTGGGAGTGTGACTGTAATACTGTTTAGACCTTTACATTTTACATAAGGTCAGAGGAAAAGTTAACTTTTAAAATGGCATATACTTAAGTAGTACATTTATCAAAGTTTTTTTCTTTTTTTTAAGAACTTTTATTGAGTTACAGTTAACAGACAATAAACTGCATGTATTTAGAGTGTACAATTTGGTATCTCAATCTCCCAATTCATTCCCCCCAACCCTCCCCGCTTTCCCCACTTGGTGTGCATATGTTTGTTCTCTACATCTGTGTCTCTATTTCTGCCTTGCAAACCAGTTGATTTGTACCATTTTTCTATATTTCGCATATATGTGTTAATATACAATAATTGTTTTTCTCTTTCTGACTCACTTCACTCTGTATGACAGTCTCTAGGTCCATCCGTGTCTCTACATCAAAGTTTTTTTCATATATACTTCTGGAATTATGTGAAATTGAAAAGGTCCACACACTCAGGTACAAATAGAAGACCTCATAATTCAGGTGATTTTGAGAGAGAGAGAGAGAGGTAAGGGGTGGAGAAGGCGGGAAATATGGAGATATTGAAGGACTGTTGGCTTCTCTTAATACTGTTTCTAAGAAACAATTCCTTTAATGGCTCTAGAAAGGCAGACCAAGGAGCACAGTATGAGGAAAGGCAGTGGAATTTAAATCAATGGTTCATAATAATGTGTAATGAATGACTAAGGCTTAGATCAAAGCCCCGAAGGAAAAGAGCAGTCCAACCTTGGCTGTAAAAGTCACAAGTTGAAATGTACGTTAGTGGTGGCCCTCTCTGGCCAGTACCATCCCTCTCTAGGGCTCTTTCTCTTTTAAGGAGACATACGCCACAGAGCAAACTCAAATCACTAGTGGACATTCTTAAAGGAGTACATGTATGCTCCTTCACTGCATAATGGTTCAAGAACTGAGCCTTCTGACTGTGTCACTGCATAATACAATGGAAAAACCTGAAGCTGGCGACCCTGGGTTTGTAACATCTAAGAACCCTAACCAAGGCTAATTTCTATATGCTTGCACTTTCCAGACAAAGCATTATAAATAAAGGCATCAGGGTTTCTTCATAGGAGTAGGAAAATCTGGTGAGCCTCAGGAAAGGCACTAAAAGTTTCTCTCTTTCTCTTTGTCCCACTCCTGCTGTGCTGTGTGCTGTGTGCAAGTGGGCTACATGCCCTGCCACCAAGGGTTGGCTGCATTTCAGTGGCAAAGAAGAAAGATGCCACAGAGCTGTGACTATTCCTTACTGCTTCTGAGTATGATTTCTCCTAAAGCCCATTATGTATTTTCCAGCATGTTTCTGTCACTGGACCCTTAAAGTCCTTTTTCACACTGTGGCCACCCAGAATTAAAAGGATGCTGAATGTTGCCAATTACATTTGTTGCTCAGTCCTGAAATGAGGTCACCGTTTCTATTAGCGTGGTATATTTTGCCAGATTCTTTATATTTGAAAGATTTGGAGTAAGTTACCTAACTTTTGAGATTCCTCAATCAGATCAACAGAGGCGCTTCTCTTCATTAAGATGTTTCCTACAGCAGCAGGACATTCAATTCATTCTTCATTTTGATCCAATGCCTACTAAGGGGACTGAAGAAGCTACGTGTAATTTAGGTAGGCAAGGCCTAGGGTTTTCAAAATAAGCAACTCCTACTGAGTGGTTGAAGCGTTTGTTCTACAGAAGGTGTGGTCAGTGAAAGTAAAATTATGCTTAAATCATCAGGGAACAGGTTGGTCCCCTACCCTGTAATGAGCAATGAGACTACTTTGTTTCAGTAAAACTCTCAGCATTTAAAACACCCAAGTGACTTTTGTCTTTCAAAAGTAACCTCTTCAGTGCCAATACTTCACATTTTGGAACACCTCTTGGGGGAAATGTCTTTGGAGCTAGTATCTGAGTCATACAAGAAAAGAACACTCATTCCTTCAGATCCACACCTTATCATTGAACAAAAACTGCATTAGCCAGTTTGATCCACCCCCAATTGCTCATCAGACTTGACTTTCAAAGACTTTACGTCCTTTCCAAAGATTAAATCAACTTTCAAAAGCTCAAAGTTTTATACCACTGAGAGTCATAAGAATAGGCCCTGAAGGCAGTCCCCAAAAAAGTGGGTCAAAATGGTGGAAACCCCAGAATCCCACTGGAATAAATGCATGGCCCCCAAAGGGACAACACTTATTTCTATGTTTAAAATACAGAATGTTATTTAAATAGTGATGAAGGGGTAAGAAACCTTATACACTACCAAATGTAAAATAGATAGCTAGTGGGAGGCTGCTGCATAACGCAGGAAGATCGACTAGATGATTGGTGATGACTTAGAGGGCTGGGACAGGGAGGGAGTGAGGGAGGGGATATGGGGATGTATGTATAAATATAGCTGATTCACTTTGTTGTACAGCAGAAACTGGCACAAGTGTAGAGCAATTATACTCCAATAGAGAGCTTAAAAAAATTAAAAATAAATTAAAAATAAAAACCTGCAAAAAATTAAAAATAAATCTAGGCTCCCTCATTTCTAAAGACAAAAATTGGAGTTAAAAACACTGATTTCAAAAGGCTATTGTGATAAATAAATGAGATTGATGGATACATTTTGTAGACCCCAAAGTAAACATTCAAGAATAAGATGGATATGTATGCAGATAAGTAAGTATAAGTATTTATACATATCTACACACTATATAAAATCAATGCTATTGGGACTTCCTAGGTGGCTCGGTGGGTAAGAATCTGCTTGCCAATGCAGGGGACACAGGTTCGATCCCTGCCCCAGGAAGATCCCACATGCCATGGAGCAACTAAGCCCGTGCGCCACAACTATTGAGCCTGCACTCTAGAGACCGTGAGCCGCAACTACTGAAGCCCATGCGCCTAGAGCCCATGCTCTGCAACAAGAGAGGCCACCGCAATGAGAAGCCCGCTTACCACAATGAAGAGTAGCCCCCGCTTACCACAACTAGAGAAAGCCCGCGTGCAGCAATGGAGACCCAACACAGCCAATAAAATTAATTAATTAATTTTAAAAAATCAATGCTATTGTATTCCTGTCTTATATCTATAAGGGAAACATGAGGAGGGGTTGAACAGGATGGAAATTAAAGGAATGAACATTTGAGTTTAGATAGATTAAAAGAGTAGACAGGTGAATGTAGATTTAAAAGTGGAATAGGAGGCTTGAAATTTACTAATGATGTACTTTTCCTTAATGCCAAATGGCACTATTAAAAAAAGGTTAAACCCTCGAAGAGAGGACTATATTTAAATACAATGAAAGAGGAATTCTCAGTAACTGCTAATGGTACCTAATTACTGCCAAATTGATTTAAGATTTCTTATTCTTATACTGGTATTTCAACACAAAACACATTTAATCAAAGGAAGCTAAGTGAATGGGGAAGCTTAATTTTAGTTCATTTGAACAAAATTTTACTGGACGAATTTCTTTTTCAGAAACATAATACTTGATGCCACTCAAGACCCGTAAAATAGTCAAATACAGAATTTATCACAGATGTTTGAGTGAATGATTCGTTTTAATACTTTTCTTCTCCTTTCCAAATTATGTACTCAAAGAATCACAAGGATATTTCTCAAGTTAAACTCAACACTCAGTTATTGTTGATAGGTAAAAATTAATTGGAACTCAACCATTTAGAACTCTTAAGTTACTGGAGTGTTGCTGTTGTTAACTTTTACTCAGAGAGAGGCAAATAACAAAGACGCAAATGAAAGTCAGCTAATTTAGTTAACAAATATTCCCAAATCTTCTGGAAGGGAGGATGTCTTAGTTTTACATTGAGCCCAGTTTTCTACAATTTTCCTATGATAGCTTTATAAGGAAATAAGGAAAACAATAAAGTTTCATGAAACACCTTCTGTGTGCCCATCTCTGTGATCTGGCCCTGGCTAACATTTTATACTTATTCTTTCACTGCTATTTTGTTTTATCTTGACAATAACTCTGTTTAAAAAGTCACATATTTTAATTTTACAAATAAGAAAATCTTCCATCTATTAACAAAATAAAGTTACTCATGTGGAGTAAGTGCCCAGATCACAATGCAATAATATTAGATATCAATAACAAAATTCTCTCAAAACTTGATACTTAGGAAAACATTTAAATGTCCTTACAAAATGAGTCAAGAAGTGACATCAACAAAAATAACAGAGTGGAGGCCTCTGAAATTTCTTTCCTAAAAGTAATGAAAAAACTGGCCCAAACTTTCAGAAACCACTTTTTCAGAACTCTGGATCACTGAAAGCCTTTGTTAATTTCCAGAGTTCTGTAAAAGGATATACCATACAAATGAAAACAAACAGAGAGCTAGAATGGTTACATTAATATCAGACAAAATGGACTTTAAGACAAAAATTGTTAATGGAGAAAAAGAGGGACATTTCATAATGATGTATGAGTTGATCCTTCAAGAACATATAACAATTATGAATATATAGGCACCCAACAACAGAAGACACCTAACAGTCCTAAGATACATAAAGCAAAACTGACAGGCCTGAAGGGAGAAATTGGTCAATAATAACAGTTGGAGACTTCAATGCCCCACTTGCAATCATGGATATAACAATTAGGATAGATCAATAGAACAATAATGGATAGATCAACAAGAAAATAGAATTGAACACATTGTAAACCAACTAGACCTAACAGACATCTATAGAACATTGCCCCAACTACAACAGAATAAACATTCTTCTCAAGAATTCTGGGAGGGACTTCCCTGGTGGCACAGTGGTTAATAATCCTCCTGCCAATGCAGGGGACACGGGTTCGATCCCTGGTCCAGGAAGATCCACATGCCACAGAGCACCTAAGCCAGTGTGCCACAACTACTGAAGCCTGCGCACCTAGAAGCCCATGTTCCACAACAAGAGAAGCCACCACAATGAGAAGCCCACGCACTGCACCGAAGACTAGTCCCCACTCAACGCAACTAGAGAAAGCCTGCGTGCAGTAATGAAGACCAACGCAGCCAAGAAAGAAAGAAAGAAAGAAAGGAAGGAAGGAAGAAAGAAAGAAAGAAAGAAAGAAAGAAAGAAAGAAAGAAAGAAAGAAAGAAAGAAAGAAAGAAAGAAAGAAAGAAAGAAAGAAAGAAAGAAATGTATATGTTAAAAAAAAAAAGAATTCATGGAATATTCTCCAGGATAGACCATGTGGCAGACCATAAAACAAGTCGCAACAAATTCAAAAGGATTGAAATCATACAAAGTACATCCTTCAGGAACAATGGAGTGAAAGTAGAAGTCAAAAACAGAAGAGAATTTGGGAAAGCCACATATATGTAAATAAACAACACACAGAATAAAAAATGGGTCAAAGAAGAAAACAAAAGAGAAAGTATGTTGCCATGAATGTAAATGAAAACACAACAAACAAAAACTTATAGAATGCAGCAAAAGCTAAGCTTAAAGGGTAATTTATAGCTATAAACACCTTTATTAAGAAACAAGAAAGACCTAAAATAAATAGTCCAAACTTCCAATCTAAAAAACTAGAAAAAGAAGAGCAAACTAAACCTAAAGTGTGCAAAATTAATGAAATACTAAATATTAGAGCAGAAATCAGTGAAATGGAGAATAGAAAAATAATAGAGAAAATCAACAAAATCTAAACTTGTTTTTTACAGTGACAGAGAAAACTAGCAAAAGTTTAGCTAGATTGATCAAGAGAAAAAGAGAGAAGACTAAAATTGTTAACCTCAGCATTAAAAGAGAGAGATTACTACCAACCTTACAGAAATAAAACGGATTATTATAAAAGGACATTATGAACAATCTCAGGCCAATAAATTAAATAACACAGAAAAGAACACTAACTACAGGAAGTGACTTTAAAAGTAGAGAATCTGAGTAGACCTATATCAAATAAATAGATTGAATTATTAATTTTAAAAATGCCACAAAGAAAAGCTCATTCCCAAATAGCTTCACTGGTGAAATCTCTCAAATGTTTAAATCAGAATTAACACCAATACTTCACAGAGTTTTCCAAAATATTATACAAGACAGTATACTTCTCAACTTATTCTATGAAGCCAGTTATTACCTTGCTAACAAAGCCAGACAAAGACATTGTAAGAAAAGAAAACTATAAAGCAATATCTCAAAAGTTTTGTTTCCATATGAAAAGGAAGAGAGGAGGGAAAGTGAGAAAACAAGACTCCTTCGTGAAAAGAACAGGTACCGTACTGGACCACTCACCCATCTGCTCCATTCTCAGGTGACTTCTATGATTTAAAATTACAGTGTTATTCAGGTTAACTTCTGTGTATTGAACATGCAATATGAGCCAGGCCTAGAGCCACAAAGATGAACACAGCAGTTCCTGGCCTCTAGGAACTCAGAGTTCGGTGAGGGTGACAGGCACATTAACGAGTAATTACCCAACAATGGAATTACGGCTTTAATAGATGTGTGAACAAAATTCTGTGTAGGAGCCAGAAAGTACAGGGACCTAACTGTATCACAAACAGTTTGTACTTTGTCCAGTAGAGAGTCCTTGACACTTTGTGAGCATGGAAGTGACAAGGTCAAATAAATATTTTTCAAAACCTGGTGGCTTTGTGTAGTAAGGACAAGGATATGGGAGAAATTATAGGGAAGAAAATACTTAGGAGACTATTTAATGAATTCTGACATACTACAAGAAGGATTTGAATTAAAATAGTGATGATAGTAACTGAAGTAAAAGAACTTTTAGAGGTGTCTCTTATTTTAATGGAAGAATTAGAATCAACAGAGCTTGGTGGTTGAGCAGTTGGAAAGGACAAGCAAGAATGGTTTTGTGTCTGTGTAACTGACAGCGTGGTGGTGCCATTGGTAGAAATGGAAACTTTATGACAGGAGAATATTTTGAAGGAAAGAGACTCTGGTGTGTTTTCAACATGTGTGTTTTGGGCATCAGTTGAGCATCTCAGTGGAAATGTCCAGCACATAGCTGGACACACAGGCTTGAGCACAAAAATGAAATGTTTAAGAATATATACATGTATAGTGACAGTATAATAATATACATTGCAATTACATATACCAAAGTCTAGAGAATGGAAGGGGAAAAGCTGGGGAGTGTAACATTTTCTCAGTAATATTTTATTCCTTAAAAAAGAAGAGAGTTCCAAAGCAAATATGACAAAATGTTAATTCTTAAGTCTAGATAGTAAATACATAGGTGGTTATATTATTTTCTGTACTTTCTGTGTGTTTAAAAAGTTTTCATAATTAAATAAAATAAAATTGAAAATTCTATTAATCAGAATGTACACCCCCTCAAATTTCAACCTAAAAAGACAGAATCTAATCCTTTGATTGTCAAAATGAACAGCTAATCTAAAAAGTTATTGAAGTCAATCTGCATTCATTTCCTATCGCATCTAACAAATTACCACACATTTAGTGGCTTAAAGCAATGCAAATTTATTCTATTACAATTCTGGTTATCAGAAGTCTGAAATGAGTCTCACTGTGCTAAAATCTATGTGTGGGAAGGATTGGTTCATATAGAGGCTCTAGGGGAGAATCCCTTTCCTGCCTTTTCTAGCTTCTAGAGGCCACCTGAATTCCTTGGCTCATGGCCCCTTCCTTCATTTTCAAAGCTAGCAGAGTAGCTTTCAATCTCTCTCTCTCTGCTTCCATAGTCATGTTGCCTTTCTTCTTATAAGAACCTCTGTGATTGAGCCTACATAGCTAATTCAGGATAATTTCCCAATCACAAGATCCAGAACTTAATCATATCTTCAAAATTTTTTGCCATGTGAGGAAACATATTCACCAGTTCTGAGGATTAGAATGTGGAGCTATCTGGCAGGAGGTGGGGTGCTTATTTTGTCTACCATACAACCTAATTTTTAAGCTTAAAACAATAATAATTAATGACAATTAATAAAAAGCAATAGGTCCTAGAATCATGGAAATAAAATCAAGAATAAACAAATGGGACCTCATGAAACTTAAAAGCTTTTGCACAGCAAAAGAAACCATAAACAAGACTAGAAGGCAACCCTCAGAATGGGAAAAAATAGTTGCCTATGAAACAACAGACAAAGGATTAACCTCCAAAATATACAAGCAGCTCATGCAGCTTCATACCAAAAAAGCACATAACCCAATCCACAAATGGGCGGAAGACCTAAATAGACATTTCTCCAAAGAAGACATCCAGATGGCCAACAAACACATGAAAAGATGCTCAACATCACTCATCATCAGAGAAATGCAAGTCAAAGCCACAATGAGGGATCACCTCACACCAGTCAGAATGGCCATCATCAAAAAATCTGGAAACAACAAATGCTGGAGAGGGTGTGGAGAAAAGGGAACTCTCCTGCACTGTTGGTGGGGATGTAAGTTGGTCCAGCCACTATGGAAAACAATTTGGAGGTGCCTTAAAAAACTACAAATAGAACTACCATATGATCCAGTAATCCCACTACTGGGCATATACCCAAAGAAAACCATAATCCCAAAAGAAACATGTACCATAATGTTTATTGCAGCACTATTTACAATATCCAGGACATGGAAGCAACCTAAATGCCCATCAACAAATGAATGGATACAGAAGATGTGGCATATATATACAATGGAATATTACTCAGCTATAGAAAGGGATGAGATGGAGCTATCTGTAATGAGGTGGATAGACCTAAAGTCTGTCATACAGAGTGAAGTAAGTCAGAAAGAGAAAGACAAATAATGTATGCTAACTCACATATACAGAATCTAAAAATGGTACTGATGAACTCAGTGACAAGACAAGAACAAGGACACAGGTGCAGAGAATGGACTGGAGAACTCGAGGTTTGGGGGGGCGGGGGGTGAAGGGGAAACTGAGACGAAGCGAGAGAGTAGCACAGACATATATATACTACCAACTGTAAAATAGATAGGCAGTGGGAAGTTGTTGTATAACAAAGGGAGTTCAACTCGAGGATGGAAGATGCCTTAGAGGACTGGGATGGGGAGGGTGGGGGGGACTCGAGGGAGAGTGGGGGGGGAGTCGAGGGAGGGAGGGAATATGGGGATATGTGTATAAAAACAGATGATTGAACTTGGTGTAACCCCCCCAAAATAATAAATAAATAAATAAAATTATTTAAAAAAAGCAATAGGAAGATTTTAAGTATAAAGGTTTTTTATAAGTTATAATATTCACTTATTATAAAATCACCCAATGGAAATACTAAAGTTTTTCTTACTAACAGAAAATTAAAAATGAGAATCTTATATTTGCTTCAACCTATAATTTTAGTTTTTTAAAATTTTGGTCACCCAGTGTGAAAGCAATTTTTTTTACATCTTTCTTGAGATATAATTCACTTAAGACTGTGTAAGTTTAAGGTGTACAGTGGATTGATTTGATACACATATATTACAATATGATGACCACCATAGTTAGCCAATAGCTCCATCATTTCTCTTTTGTGGTGAGAACATTTAAGATCTACTTTCTTAGCAATTTTCAAGATTATAATAAAGTACTGTTAACTATACTCACAATGTTATGCATTAGATGCCCAGAACCTATTTACTTTCTAACTGGAAGTTTGTACTTTTTGACCAACTTCTGCCCATTTCCCTTACCCTTCAGTTCCTGGTAACCACCATTCTGCTTTCTGTTTCTATGAGTATGATTTTTATAGATTCCACATATAAATCATATCATATAGTATTGAATATTTGTCTTTCTTTGTTTTTCATATTGCATTTAGCATAACGCCCTCAAGGTCTATCCACGTTGTCACAGATGTCAGGACTTCCTTCTTTCTGAAGGCTGAATAATATTCCTCTGTGTGTGTGTGTGTGTGTGTGTGTGTGTAACATTTTCTTTATTCATTCACCCATTAATGGACACTTAGGTTGTTTCCATATCTTGGCTATTGTAAATAATGCAATAAACATGGGAATATAGATATCTCTTTGATATCCTGTTTTCATTTCCTTTGGATATATAACCAGAAGTGAGATTGCTAGATCATATAATAGTTCTATTTTTAATTTTTTTGAGGAACTGCCATACTGTTTTCCATAGTGGCTGCCCCAATTTACATTCCCACCAACAGTGCACAAGGGTTCTCGTTTCTCCACATCCTTGTTAACACTTGTCTCTTTTCTTTTTGATGATGACCATTCTAACAGGTGTGAGGTTATATATCATCGTGGTTTAGATTTGCATTTCCCTAATGATTAGTAATGTTGAGCACCTTTTCGTGTACCTGTTGGTCATTTGCATATCTTCTTTGGAAAAAATGTATGTTCAGGTCCTATGCCCATTTTTTAATTGGGTTATTTGGTTTTTTGTTATTGAATTGTATGAGTTGTTTATATATTTTTAATACTAACCCCTTATCAGATACATCGTTTACAGATATTTTCTCCCATTCTAGAGATTATCTTTCATTTTATGTATTGTTTCCTTTCCTGTGAAGATTTTTAGTTTGATGTAATCCCATTTGTTTATTTTTGCCTTTTTTTTTAATTTTGGTGTCATATTAAAAAATCACTAAAAGAAAAAAATCACTGCCAAGACCAATGTCAAGGAGCTTTTCCTCTTTGTTTTCTTCTAGAAGTTTTATGGTTTCAGGTCTTACATTTACGTCTTTAATCCATTTCAAGCTAATTTTTGTGAATGTGTAAGATAGGGGTTCAGTTTCACTTTTTGCATGTGATTATCCAGTTTTCCTGACACCACTTATTGAAAAGACTGTCTTTTCCCCATTGAGTATTCTTGGTTCTCACGTCAAATGTTAGTTGACTGTAAAAGTAGGGACCCATTTCTGGACTCTTGATTCTGTCTCATTGGTCTTTGTATCTATTTTTATGCCTGTCCCATACTGTTTTGATTAATTAGTTTTGTAGAATAGTTTGAAATCAGGAAGTGTGATGCCTCCAGCTTTATCCTTCTTTGTCAAGATTGCTGTGACTATTCAGGAACTTTTGTTGTTCCACACAAATTTTAGGGTTGTTTTTGCTATTTCTGTGAAAAATACCATTGGAATTTTGATAGGAACTGCATTGAATCTAAAAATGGCTTTGGGTAGTAGGGACATTTTAACAATATTTGTTCTTCTGATCCACGAACACAGGATATCTTTCCACTTGTTTGTGTCTTCTTCAATTTCTTTCATCAGAGACTTGTAGTTTTCAGTGTAGAGCTATTTCACCTCCTTAGTTAAATTTATTCCAAAGTATTTTATTGTTTTTGATGCTATTGTGAATGGCATTGTTCTCTTAATTTCTTTTCCAGATAGTTCATTGATACTGTATAGAAATGCAACTGATTTCTGTGTGTTGATTTTATATCCTGTAACTTTATTGAATTCATCAATTGGTTCTAACAATTTTTTGGCTGAGTTCTTAGGATTTTTCTATGTAGAAGATCATATCACCTGCAAATGAAGATAATTTTACTTCTTCCTTTCTGATTTGGATTTCTTTTATTTCATTGTCTTGCCTGATTATCCAGTACTATATGGAATAAAGATAATGTAAGTAGGCCCCTTGTCCTGTTCCTGAGCTTAGAGCAAAAGCTTTCAACTTTTCACCATTAAGTACGATATCAGCTGGGGGTTTGTCACATATGGCTTTATTGTGTTGAGGTTATGCTCCATCTATACCCAATTTGTTTAGAGTTTTTATCATGAAAGGATGTATTTTGTCAAGTGTTTTTTCTGCATCTATTGAGATGTCATGTGATTTTACCTTTCATTCTATTAATGTTGTGTATCACATTTACTGATTTGCATATGTTGAACCATCCTTGCTTCCCAGGGATAAATCCTACTTGATGATGGTGTGTAATCCTTTTAATGTGCTGTTGAATTAGGTTTGATAATATTTTGTTGAGAATGTTTGCATCTGTATTCTTCAGGGATATTGGTCTGTAGTTTTCTCTTTTCTTGTAGTCACCTTATCTGGCTTTGGTAGTAGGGTAATGCTGGCCTTGTAAAATGAGTTTGGGAGTATTCCTCAGCAGAAAATGATTTCAGCATTACCTAATTATTGCCCTCTATTCTTCCAATTATGGTGCTGAAGAAAAAAGAACAGATAGATAGGCATTGAGAGGAGACATTAAATACCAGGAGAAATCAGATGTAAGAAATTAACTTCTTAACCAAGCAAGGACAATGCTGAATTGACTATTATTATTTTGTTGCCAGCAGTAAAATATTCAAATTACTCCTTAAAGTTAAAAAAAATCAAATAAGAAAATAGAACAATCTATTCATGTATTTTAAAGGGAAAAAAGCAGCTCCTCTTGGGTCAAAAGGGAAATAATTATTTGGAAAGCTATAGCTGTGTTGCTACTTATAGTTATGTTTTCTTGGTGCAAATATAATAATGGTGATTGGTAATAATAATGATAGTAATGATCATTACTTGAGTTATTATTATGTGCTAGGAACGCTGCTAAAAGATTTTTATTTAATCTTCACAATAACCTAAGGAAGTAATTATTAACACTCCTCTTCCCTTTTACAGAGAAGGAAAGTAAATCTTAAATAAATCAAATGATGTATCCAAAGTCACATAGCTTCTAAGTGGCAGAGCTGAGTCAGGAACCCAAGCAGTCCACTTGCAACAACATGGATGGACCTTGAGGGCATTATGCTAAGTGAAATAAGTCAAACAGAGAAAGACAAATACTGTATGATCTCACTTATATATGAAATCTTAAAAAACAAACAAACAAACTTATAGAAACTCTTAAAAAAGATTTGTGGTTACTAGAGACAGGGTTGGGATATGGAGAATTGGTTGAAGGTGGCCAAAAGGCATAAACTTCCAATTATGAGATAAGTAGGTACTAGGAGAGATGCAGTGTACATGATGACTATAACTAACACTGCTGTGTGATAAATAGGATTGTAAACAGAGTAAATCCTAAGAGTTCTCATCACTCATTACAATATATTTCTTCTTTCATTTTCTTTTTTTTGGGGGGGAGGTATTTATATGAGATGATGGATGTTAACTAAACTTATTGTGGTAAACATTTCACTGTATATGTAAGTCAAATCATTATGTTATATACCCTAATCTTATACAGTGCTTCATGTCAGTGATAGCTCAATAAAACTGGGGGGGGAAACCCAGGTAATCAACCCCAGAGCTTGCACTGGGGATGCAATTGTAAGCCAGCACTGACATGGCCTCATGAGACACATACTGGGAAAAATTATGAGAAGGAATTGTGCCAGTGACCCAAGATTGTACATATGAGGAAGAGTTCTTTACATAGGACCAGAGTTCTGACTGGTCTAGGGAATCAAGAAAGACTTCACTGCATTAAAATCAGAAGTGTGAGCAAAAGTTAAATAAGCAAATGTGGTGCAAGGCAGGGACATGTTTGGGGAGAACATTCCAAAAAAAAGGGATTAGCGCAGGCAAAGGAAAAGCCCTATGCCTAGAGTACAACCCAGTAACAACAAGGACGTCAATGATGCCAAAACTGGTTGTTGTGGCTGGAATATGGTAAGCATAAGAAAGTATGATCACACTAAAATCAGAGAGGTGAGCAGAGTTCAGCTCATGTAAGGTCTCACAGGTCATTGTAAAGAATTGGGATTTACTCTAAGGTGGTGATTATGAACTGGAATTTTGCACACTCCTCTGCCCCAGAGGCTATTCGGCAATGTCTGGAATCATTGCTGGTCGTCAAAGCTGGGGGTGGGCTGCTACTGACATCTAGTGATTAGAAGTCAGGGATGCTGCTAAACATCTTACCATGCACAAAACAGCCCCCTACAACAAATAATTTTTGGCCTGTAATATCAGTAGTGCTGAGGTGAGAAACCCTGTTCTAAGGGTAATAGGAAACTACTGAAGAGTTTTAAGTAGGTGAGTGGTCAAATCTTATTTGTATTTTAAGACTGATGTCTTATGCCTGATTTCAGTGTGGAAAAATGATGGTGGAGAGATGTGACTGGATATAGGGACACTATTTAAGATATTTTTGTAGAATTCCAGGCAAAGGATGACTAAGGAATTGCCTAGGGTTGGAAGTGGCAGCAGAGAAAGGTGAAAAGATTCAACTTCTACTTTAAAACTAGGGACTAGAGGACTTGCTAAAGGATAAAATGGAGGTGGCTGAAGAAAGAAAGAGAGGAATCAAAGATGATACCCACCTTTCTGGCTGTAGCTGATAGGTGGATGGATGGAGTTATGATTAAGGGAGAAAAAGAAGATTGAGGGAAGCAAAATGTGGAGGGAGAGATGACTTCAACTTTGATCATGATAGTTTTGAAGTTCCTATTCGATATATAAATGAAGACATCAAGAAAATTGGTATATGAGTTTGGAGCTCAGAGAAATTTAGGCTGGAGAGATATATTCATGAATTGGAAAAATCTGGAATGTCTGGGAGCAAGTGTTTACCTTCTGAAAGAGTATCATGAAAAAATACTGCTGCTCTCTCCTCAAAATTGTCTTTTGGTATCACTACTGGGTCATAGGGCTTACAGAGCTCCACATTTCCTATTTTCTGTAAACCAATATTCATGTTGCTTAAATGAAAACCAAGCAGTTATTGTTTTAATAAACCTTGAAGTGTCAAAGATGAGCACAGTTGTGTGGGTATACCATTTCACACTTGAAGCTAATAAAGATCTTGTAGATTGGGCATGTTAAGTTTAATTGTCTGCCTATCACGCTAGAGCTCAATTCAAATTGCTGTATCTAGAATGGTAGGGTATGAGTGACAATTTGCCAAAGCAAAGTCCTACGTTACTCTAGGTTTCACTACATTGATTGATAAGTGAATCTGTCTACCTCTCTCCACCTCTACTGCCACCATGCTGGTGCAAACTACCAACAACTCTCTCCTGGACTTCTGCAACAGGCTTATATTTGGTCTCCTTGTTCTCAATCCATTTTTCAGACCGCTGCCAACATAGATTATTCAAAAACGTAAATTAGAGCTCATTACTTAAGTCCTTAAATTTTTTTCAAGAAATTTTCCATGACACTTGTAGTACAATCAAAATCTTCACCAAGGTTTTGTATAATGTATAACTTGCCTACCTCTCCACCATCTCTTCCCATACATTCTTCCCATATTCACCATTTTCCAGACATACTATCCTTGTATGGGCCAATTTTGCTCTTGCCTCAGGATCTTAGCACTTGCTGTTACCCCTACTTGTTCTTTCCCCAAATATTCACATAGCAGGTCTTAGTCATCCCCTCAAAGAGGGCTATGTCTAACTACATTTACTTAGCTGGGTAGCATTGGACAAGCTGTTTACTCTTCTAAGCCTTAGTATCCTCATCAAAGAAATGAAGGTAAAGAAAGTTCTTATCAAGAAAGATGGAAATTTTAATAAATGGTTCTGAGAAAACTGGTTAGCCATTTGGAAAAAGAATACAACTACATCCATACTTTTTATTAAGTGCAAGGATAACTTCTGTATGGATCAGAGATCTAAATGTAAAAAATGAGAGCAAACAAATCCTAGAAAAAAACATGGCTGAATTCCTCTTTATCCTGGATGTGGGAAAAAGCTTGCTAATTATGGCTTAAACTGAAGAGGCAATAAAAGAAAAGATTGACAAATTTGAACACATAAAAAACTTTCGCATGTAAACCACACCCCCCATCACAATCAAGATTGAAAAACAATTGAGAGAAACTAGGAGAAAATATTTGGTACATATATCATAAACAAAGGGCTGATATCCCTAACATATTTTTTAAAATCTTAAAAATTGAAAGAAAAGGCTGAAAACCTGTTAGAAAAGTGGGCAAATGACATAAACAGAAAATTACCCCACAATTTTTAAAATGGTCCTTAAACATATACAGAGATATTCAAGTCCCCTCATTATAAGAGTCATGCATAGTAAAACTACACTGGAATACCATTTCTCATGTACCAGATTGGCAAAAACTAAAAAGTATTAAAAAAAAAAAAAACGACTGTGTTGGTGAAACTGTGAGTAAGTGAGCACTCTCATGCATTGCTGGTTAGAATGCAAACTGGTACAGCTCTTATGGAGGGGAATTTGGAAATAGTTAATAAGGCTGCATGTGCATTTGTTTTTTGATCTAGCAAGCCCACTCTACCTTGAAGATTCACTTCCACCAATACAAAAATAGATATGCACAAGGTTATTCATTGCAGCATTGCTTATAACTGCAAAATATTATAGTAGTTGAATAAACTATGGTGCCTCCATACAGTGGAGTACTATCAGTTTTATAAAATTAAATTTTCAGAAAAGAATGAAGAAGATCTCTATGAACTGATGTAGGGTAATTTCCAAGATATAGTGTTAGGTAAAAAAAAGCAAAGTGCAAAACAGCACTGCAGTATGCTACATTTTGTTTGAGAAAGAAGGGGAAATAAGAAAATGTACATGCATCTGGTCATTTATGCAAAACACACAGGAAGAATAAACTAGAGACTAAGAGATCTGTTCCTTACAGGGTGTGGGTGGGAGCATGGTGGAAAAGGTAGATAGGAATGGAGTAGATGTGACACTTTCCTGAGGATTCCTTTTTGAGCATTTCTAATCTTGGAACCGCATCTAATGTTGCACATACCCATAAAGAAAATCAATAAAATCAACAAGGATTGGGGAAAACCCTACAATGGAACATGAATAGTAACATATGTACTGAACTATGTTTTTAAATTAATAACATAACTACGCTGATTCAAATAACTTTTTTTCTTTCACGCATGAAGTTTTATTGGTTATTTTGAAGATCAGTACACAGATATTATAAACAATTTGTTCAGATTTTAATGAATGCACCAAAAATACACAAAGCCATGTAGTTGTACTTCTTTTCTAAATACTTATTCCAGTGAATTTCAGCTTAAAATTTGGAGGCAAATTTTCCTCAAAAGGAAAGTACCAATATCAAGTACCAATACCTTCAAATGTTTGGTAAGCTGCTACACTGTAAGTCTCGCTAATTCACAATTTGATATCATACATACTACATAGACGAATTTTCAATCTTTCACAGCATATAACTAAGTTATTAGGAAAACTGGACTACCACAACAAAATACATTACAAAGTGCACACAATTCTGACAGGGAAAGCCAAGGTCAGAAAGTGCTTTTCTTTAAGAAGCAATTCTATTAAAAAAACAACATGGAATAGAAATCATTTAAAATGTTGAAGACATTAAATTCATGACTGTGGCTCCAAATTGACATTTCATACATTTTGTATTATAAGATATAAAATCTGCCTCTTCTCAACCTATAGAATGTTAAGTTTACACCCAAGAGAGTCAGACCCGCGCATAATTCAATATCCCACCATTTTCTGCTTGCACTCAAACAAAAAAACAAAGAAAATCAAAACCGAACTACAATCTGTCATACATAGTGAAGTAAGTCAGAAAGAGAAGGACAAATATTGTATGCTAATTCACATATACGGAATCTAAAAATGGTACTGATCAACTCAGTGACAAGAATAAGGATGCAGATACAGAGAATGGACTGGAGAACTCGAGGTATGGGAGGGGGCGGGGGGTGAAGGGGAAACTGAGACGAAGCGAGAGAGTAGCACAGACATATATATACTACCAACTGTAAAATAGTCAGTGGGAAGTTGTTGTATAACAAAGGGAGTCCAACTCGAGGATGGAAGATGCCTTAGAGGACTGGGGCAGGGAGGGTGGGGGGGACTCGAGGAGGGGGAGTCAAGGAAGGGAGGGAATACAGGGATATGTGTATAAAAACAGATGATTGAACCTGGTGTACCCCCAAAAAAATTTTTTAAAAATTAAAAAAAAAAACCCCACCCAGCAAATGATTTTACTTCTTGAACAAATGAAATGAAGCGGTATTCCCTTTTTAAGAAGGTTTCTAGAGCTACTTAAAAAAACTTGCATTTACAAAATAGTTGAGAAAGATATTCCTATGATAGTACAGAGATATAGGGACCCACTCATAATACTCATAATCAGACTTGGCTTCTTTCTCTCCTGCTTCATTAGAGGCTGGATTCCACTCAGTTTCAGTTTTTTTTTTTTTTTTTTCTGGCAGGTCAATCTTTAGTTGCTTGGTTAGTCACTTCAGTCTGTTTGCCATTTGTTTCCCTTTTCCCTTTTGTTTGCACTTTCTTGCCTGAGGATTTATCCTTTCCTGCTGCCTTCTGGGGATTCATTTTCACATTTGCAGAAGCAGGTTTAGCTGACAACCTCACACATCTCTTGGGCTCTCTCTTCACTGCTCTTTGGACAGAAATGACTTTCCTCTGGGGCATCTTGGCAGCCGGGAGGGCGTGTGCCCAGTGCCTACAGGCCACTTAGTGCAGAGACCCTTCTTGAAGCTGGGCTGCAAATCTGCTGTCCCTCCTTCCTCCTTCCAATAAGTTTTGAACACAGTATTAAGACAATGACCTCAGGTAAAGATTAAAAGAATTCTAAAAAATATTAAACTCTAATTTGTAGCCTTCTTTTTCTCAAAGGCATGGGTTAGCCGTACTGAATTACTTTCTACGTATTCTAGGATTGACCAAATACATGAATATATTGTGGATAAAGCCAGCCAGGTTTCTCCTTGTCAGAGAAGGGAGTTATAAATACAGAAAATGGGAAAAAATGGAATGAACCCTGTATTGTTGGATTGGATTTGGAGGTATCAGTGTGACCTAATGGATGTTAATATATAGATGTGTAAATAGATACAGATGTATATGGGTGAATATTTGTGTCTACTTTCTAGCTTTGCTTGCAGAAAGGGCCTAGAAGGAATGACACCCAAGAAACATTGGGCACATCTAATGCCCAGATCTTGGTTTCTAAATACTCAAAGGAACCCAAACTCATTGAAAAAATGGCTGATTTCAAGGCTGGGGCAGGAAAAGAACAAGATGAGTCTGTAATACCTTGGTGTGCCAGAAAGTAAGAGACTGTCCAAAGCATTAAGGGAATATGTCAAAAGGAAATACAAACCATTTGTTAGGGGCTTCAACTGACCAAATGAAGGATAATTTGAGTTTCTAAGTAAATGATAGTAAAAGACTTTATTTCATTAAATAAAATAAGAATCCAAGAGTCCATATTAATATAATAAATAAATGGGTAAAGAAGGTGTGGCACATACATACAATGGAATATTACTCAGCCATAAAAAAGAATGAAATTGAGTTATTTGTTTTTTTTTTTTTTTTTTGGCTTAAAACAATAGACATTTATTTTTTGACAGTTCTGGAGGCTAGAAGTCCAAAATCAAGGTATCATCAGGGCTGTGCTCCGTCTGAAGGCCTTAGGAAAGACTCGTTCCTTACCTCTTCCTAGTTTCTGGAAGCTCCTAGCATTCCCTGGCTTGTGGCATCATCACTTAATTTCTGCCTGCCTCTTCACACAGCCTCTTCCCTACCTGTATCTCTCTGTGTCCTCTCTTCTTTTTTTTTTTTTTTTATTTATTTATTTATTTATTTATTTATTTTTTGGGGGGGTACACCAGGTTCAATCATCCGTTTTTATACACATATCCCCATCTTCCCTCCCTTCCTTGACGCCCCCCCCAAGCCCCCCCCACCCTCCCCGCCCCAGTCCTCAAAGGCATCTTCCATCCCCGAGTTGGACTCCCTTTGTTATACAACAACTTCCCACTGACTATTTTACAGTTGGTAGTATATATATGTCTGTGTTACTCTCTCGCTTCATCTCAGTTTCCCCTTCACCCCCCGCCCCCTCCCATACCTCGAGTTCTCCAGTCCATTCTCTGTATCTGCATCCTTGTTCTGGTCACTGAGTCCAACAGTACCATTTTTAGATTCCGTATATGTGAGTTAGCATACAATATTTGTCCTTCTCTTTCTGACTTACTTCACTCTGTATGACAGATTGTAGTTCTATCCACCTCATTACATATAGCTCCATCTCATCCCTTTTTATAGCTGAGTAATATTCCATTGTATATATATGCCACATCTTCTGTATCCATTCATTTGTTGATGGGCATTTAGGTTGTTTCCATGTCCTGGCTATTGTAAAGAGTGCTGCAATAAACATGATGGTACAAGTTTCTTTTGGGATTATGGTTTTCTTTGGGTATATGCCCAGTAGTGGGATTACTGGATCATATGGTAGTTCTATTTGTAGTTTTTTAAGGAACCTCCAAATTGTTTTCCATAGTGGCTGTACCAATTTACAGTCCCACCAACAGTGCAGGAGAGTTCCTTTTTCTCCACACCCTCTCCAACATTTGTTGTTTCCAGACTTTGTGATGATGGCCATTCTGACTGGTGTGAGGTGATCCCTCATTGTGGCTTTGACTTGCATTTCTCTGATGATTAGTGATGTGGAGCATCTTTTCATGTGTTTGTTGGCCATCTGTATGTCTTCTTTGGAGAAATGTCTATTTAGGTCTTCTGCCCATTTGTGGATTGGGTTATTTGCTTTTTTGGTATTAAGCTTCATGAGCTGCTTGTATATTTTGGAGGTTAATCCTTTGTCCGTTGTTTCATAGGCAATTATTTTTTCCCACTCTGAGGGTTGCCTTCTAGTCTTGTTTATGGTTTCTTTTGCTGTGCAAAAGCTTTTAAGTTTCATGAGGTCCCATTCATTTATTCTTGATTTTATTTCCATGATTCTAGGAGGTGGGTCAAAAAAGATGGCGCTTTGATGGATGTCATAGAGTGTTCTGCCTATGTTTTCCTCTAGGAGTTTGATAGTGTCTGGCCTTACATGTAGGTCTTTAATCCATTTGGAGTTTACTTTTGTGTATGGTGTTAGGAAGTGTTCTAATTTCATTCTTTTGCATGTTGCTGCCCAGTTCTCCCAGCACCACTTATGGAAGAGGCTGTCTTTTTTCCATTGTATATTCTTCCCTCCTTTGTCAAAGATAAGGTGCCCATATGTGTTTGGGCTTACTTCTGAGTTCTCTATTCTATTCCATTGATCTTCCTTTCTATTTTTGTGCCAGTACCATACTGTCTTGATCACTATGGCCTTGTAGTATAGTTTGAAGTCAGGAAGCCTGATTCCACCAACTCCATTTTTCCTTCTCAAGATTGCTTTGGCTATTCGGGGTCTTTTGCGTTTCCATACAAATCGTAAGATTTCTTGCTCTAATTCTGTGAAAAATGCCATTGGTAATTTGATCGGGATTGCATTGAATCTGTAAATTGCTTTGGGTAGTACAGACATTTTCACGATGTTGATTCTTCCAATCCAGGAACATGGTATGTCCCTCCATCTGTTTGTGTCGTCTTTGATTTCTTTCATCAATGTCTTAAAGTTTTCTGCATACAGATCTTTTGCCTCCTTAGGCAGGTTTATTCCTAGGTATTTGATTCTTTTTGTTGCAATGGTGAATGGGAGAGTTTCCTTAATTTCTCTTTCTGCTCTTCCGTTGTTAGTGTATAGGAATGCAAGAGATTTCTGGGCATTAATTTTGTATCCTGCTACTTTACTAAACTCATCAATGAGTGCTAGCAGTTTTCTGGTAGAGTCTTTAGGGTTTTCTATATATAATATCATGTCATCTGCAAAGAGTGACAATTTTACTTCTTCTTTTCCAATTTGGATTCCTTTGATTTCTTTTTCTTCTCTGATTGCTGTGGCTAAAACTTCCAAAACTATGTTGAATAATAGTGGTGAGAGTGGACACCCTTGTCTTGTTCCTGTTTTTAGGGGGAATTCTTCCAGTTTTTCTCCATTGAGAACAATGTTGGCTTTTGGTTTGTCATATATGGCTTTTATGATGTTGAGGTAATTTCCTTCTATGCCCATTTTCTGGAGAGCTTTTATCATAAATGGATGTTGAACTTTGTCAAAAGCTTTTTCTGCATCTATTGAAATGATCATATGGTTTTTATCCTTCAATTTGTTGATATGATGTATCACATTGATTGATTTGCTTATATTGAAGAATCCTTGCATCCCAGGGATAAACCCCACTTGATCATGGTGTATGATTTTTTTAATGTGCTGTTGCAGTCTGTTAGCTAGTATTTTGTTGAGGATTTTTGCATCTCTATTCATCAGTGATATTGGTCTATAGTTTTCTTTTTTTGTGACATCTTTGCCTGGTTTTGGTATCAGGGTGATGGTAGCCTCGTAGAATGAGTTTGGGAGTGCTCCGCCTTCTGCAATATTTTGGAAGAGTTTGAGAAGGATAGGTGTTAACTCTTCTCGAAATGTTTGATAGAATTCACCTGTGAACCCATCTGGTCCTGGGCTTTTGTGTGTTGGGAGATTTTTAATCACTGCCTCAATTTCCGTACTTGTGATTGGTCTGTTCATGGTTTCTATTTCTTCCTGGTTCAGTCTTGGAAGATTGTATTTTTCTAAGAATGTATCCATTTCTTCCAGGTTATCCAATTGATTGGCATATAGTTGCTTGTAGTAGTCTCTCATGATCTTTTGTATTTCTGAGGTGTCCGTTGTGACTTCTCCTTTTTCATTTCTAATTCTGTTGATTTGCATCTTCTCCCTTTTTTTCTTGATGAGTCTGGCTAATGGTTTATCAATTTTGTTAATCTTCTCAAAGAACCAGCTTTTAGTTTTATTTATTTTTCTTATGGTTTCCTTCCTTTCTTTTTCATTTATTTCTGCTCTGATCTTTATGATTTCTTTTCTTCTGCTCACTTTGGGGTTTCTTTGTTCTTCTTTCTCTAGTTGTTTTAGGTGTAAGGTTAGGTTGTTTATTCGATCATTTTCTTGTTTCTTAAGGTAGGACTGTATTGCTATAAACTTCCCCCTTAGAACTGCTTTTGCTGCATCCCATAGGTTTTGGGTTGTTGTGTTTTCGTTGTCATTTGTTTCTAGATATTTTTTGATTTCCTCTTTGATTTCTTTAGTGATTCCTTGGTTGTTTAAGAGTGAATTGTTTAGCCTCCATGTGTTTGTCTTTTTTGCAGTTTTTTTCCTGTAATTGATATCTAGTCTCATGGCATTGTGGTCTGAGAAGATGCTTGATATGATTTCAATTTTCTTGAATTTGCTGAGGTTTGATTTGTGACCCAAGATGTGATCTATCCTGGAAAATGTTCCGTGTGCACTTGAGAAGAAAGTGTATTCTGTCGTTTTTGGATGGAATGTCCTATAAATATCAATTAAGTCGAGATTGTCTAATGTGTCATTTAAAGCTTGTGTGTCTTTATTGATTTTCTGTTTGGATGATCTGTCCACTGATGTAAGTGGGGTGTTCAAGTCTCCCACTATTATTGTGTTACTGTCGATGTCCCCTTTTATAGCTGTTAGCATTTGCCTTATGTATTGAGGTGCTCCTATATTGGGGGCATAGATATTTACCATTGTGATATGTTCTTCTTGGATGGATCCCTTGATCATTATGTAGTGTCCTTCCTTGTCTCTTTTAATAGTCTTTACTTTAAAGTCTAATTTGTCTGATATGAGTATTGCTACTCCAGCTTTCTTTTGACTTCCATTTGCATGGAATATCTTTTTCCATCCCTTTACTTTCAGTCTATATGTATCCCTTGGTCTGAAGTGGGTTTCTTGTAGGCAGCATATAGAAGGGTCTTGTTTTTGTATCCACTCAGCCAGTCTGTGTCTTTTGGTTGGAGCATTTAATCCATTTACATTTAAGGTGATTATTGACATGTGTGTTCCAATTACCATTTTCTTAATTGTTTTGAGTTTGTATTTGTAGGTGTTTTCCTTTTCTTGTGTTTCCTACTTAGAGAAGTTCCTTTAGCACTTGTTGTAAGGCTGGTTTGGTGGTGCTGAATTCTCTTCACTTTTGCTTGTCTGGAAAGCTTTTGATTTCTCCCTCAAATCTGAATGAGATTCTTGCTGGGTAGAGTATTCTTGGCTGTAGGTTTCTCTCTTTCAGGACTTTCAGGATATCCTGCCATTCCCTTCTGGCCTGCAGAGTTTCTGTGGAAAGGTCAGCTGTTATCTTGATGGGTTTTCCCTTATATGTTGTTTGTTGCTTTTCTCTTGCTGCTTTTAATATTTTTTCTTTGTGTTTAGTTGTCGTTAGTTTGATTAATATGTGTCTCGGTGTATTTCTCCTTGGGTTTATTCTGTATGGGACTCTCTGTGCTTCTTGGACTTGGTTCATTATTTCCTTTCCCATGTTGGGGAAGTTTTCCACTATAACCTCTTCAAATATTTTCTCAGACCCTTTCTTGTTTTCTTCTTCTTCTGGGATGCCTATAATTCGAATGTTGGTACGCTTAATGTTATCAGTGAGGTCTCTGAGACTGTCTTCTAATCTTTTTATTATTTTTTCTTTTTCCTGCTCTGTGGCAGTTATTTCCCCCATTCTATCTTCCAACTCACTTATTCGTTCTTCTGCCTCAGTCATTCTGCTGGTTATAGCATCTAGAGTATTTTTAATTTCAGTTATTTTGTTATCCATTGCTGTTTGTTTTTCTGAGTTCTTATGAACTGTTTCTTGTACTTTCTCTATTTTGTTATCGAGATTTTGTATCATTTTTACTATCATTACTCTAAATTCCTTTTCAGGCATTTTTCCTATTTCCTCCTCATTTATTTGGTCTTGTGGGTTTTTTTCTTGCTCCTTTGCCTGCATGGTGTTTCTTTGTTTCCTCATGGTTGTCCAAACTTTTGGGGTTGCTTGTCCTTGGGTTTTTTTGCGTTATTCTGTGACCAGCAGAGGTTCCTTTATTGTTCGTCTGTAAGCGTCGGTGTGTGGGGAGGGAGAGGGTACAACAGTGGCTCCTTCTCCTGGGAGGGAGTGAGCAGTGGCGCACTGATGTCTCAGTCAGGCTTGGAGGTGCCTGTTGCAGAGGGCGCCGGTGGCTCAGGCGTAAACAGAAAGTCTTAGAGTTGGGCCTCTCTCGGGGGTTTTTTTCTTTTCTTTTTTTTTTTTTTTTTCTCTCGGCAGCCTCCCTGCTGCTGGCGTTGCAAGGGGTTTTAATCTAGCCCCACCCGAGTGCCTGAGGGTACTTGTTATCCCTGAGTGCCTTAGGTGGCCCGCAGGGCGTCTCTCCACTGCCTGTTGCAGAGGCGCGGAAAGAGAGAGAGAGGCTATGCGCGTGGCTCCTCCCAGCCGCCAGTGAGCCTGCAGCCTCCAGCCGCCATCATGGCCGGGCAGCTCTCAGGAACGGGCACTCCTGTCCGTGGGCCTCCTCCCTCCTGTCCTCTCGGTCTGTCACCCTACCGGCAACAATGTTTCCCACACTGAACCAGCTCTCCTGTTCCCACACTCCCGCTCCTGGACCCTCCGTTCAGCTGCGGATCGATGTCTTGGTCCGGGAATGCTGAGCTGCGCTGCGGACCCTCCGAATGTTTCTCACTCCCTCCCGTCTGCCACAGCTCCGCTGCTTCACCCTCTTTGAGCCCTCGTAGATGCCTCCCTACCGGCTATGTCGGGCTCCCCGCAGTCCCATCCGGTGTCCGAGGCCGTCTGCTGGTGTTCAGCTGGTTCTCTGTGAGAATTACTGCGTCCTTCCGTGCATTCCCAATGCGTCTGTGGGGAGGGATGCACTCCGCGTCTCTCTACTTCGCCGCCATCTTTTCCTCTCTCTCTGAGTTATTTGTAATAAGGTGGATAGACCTAGAGTCTGTCATACAGAGCGAAGTAAGCCAGAAAGAGAAAAACAAATACCATATGCTAACTCATATATATGGAATCTAAAAAAAAAAAAATGGTACTGATGAACCCAGTGACAGGGGAAGAATAAAGATGCAGATGTAGAGATCGAACTTGAGGACACAGGGTGGGGGGCGCAAAGGGGAAGCTGGGACGAAGTGAGAGAGAGTAGCATTGACATATATACACTACCAAATGTAAAATAGCTAGTGGCAAGTTGCTGCATAACATAGGGAGATAAACTCGATAATGGGTGATGACTTAGAGGGCCAGGATAGGGAGGGTGGGAGGGAGTCACGGGCGGGAGGGGATACGGGGATATATGTATAAATATAGCTGATTCACTTTGGTGTACCTCAAAAACTGGCACGACAGTGTAAAGCAATTATATTCCAATAAAGAGCTTTAAAATTCAATCAATCAATCAATAAAATAAGAATCCAAGAGTCCATATTAATATAATAAATAAATAAATAAGAAAGAAAGAAATAAAAGAAGGGGAAGATCCTTCTTAGAGTAGAAAGCCAACTAATACATGTAGAAGTAAGCCAGACAGAGAAAGACAAATATCATATGATATCACTTATTTGTGGAATCTAAAATATGACACAAATGAACTTATCTATGAAACAGAAACAGACTCACAGACATAGAGAACAGACTTGTGGTTGCCAAGGGGGAGGAGGGATGGAGGAAGGATGGAGTGGGAGTTTAGGATTACCAGATGCAAACAATTATATATAGAGAATGGATAAACAAGGTCCTACTGTACAGCACAGGGAAATATATTCGATATCCTGTGATAAACCATAATGGAAAAGAATATAAAAAAGAATGTGTATATATATATATATATATATATATATATATGTATAACTGAATCACTCTGCTATACAGCAGAAATTAATACAACATTGTAAATAAACTATACTTCAATAAAAAAATTAAAAATAAATTTCGAAGAAGTTAACATCACCAGTAACAGGACTGATCAACAACATGTGTCACCTGATATGATGCACAAAGAACCCAACTTCACTTCAGAATTATTCCTGCCCCAAATGCATAACCTGAATATAATTAGGAATAAACATCAGACAAACCCAAACTGAGGGATATTCTATCTAGTCAGTGCTGTTAAAAATGTCTTAAAACACAAAGAAAGACTGTGTTTCAGGTTAAAGAGATTGAATAGACATGACAACTGAATTCGCCACGTGTTTCTGAATTTTGTTTCTATAAAGAACATTATTGGGACAATTGGCAAAATCTGAATGAGGTCTGTGGATGGATAAATAATATCATGTCAATGTTAATTTTCGGATTTTGATCATTATACTGTTGTTATGTCAGATACTGTCTTTGCTTTTAGGAAATATACCCTGAAGTATTTAGGGATAAAGGACAATTATGTCTACAACTTATTCTCAAATGGTTTGGGAAAATAGACACAGTAATATGTATATAAATTAATGTCTGTATGCATATATTATATGTACATACATAATATGTGTATACAATATACATATATGTTACATATACACATGTAGAAAAGTCCTTACCTTGTAAAGATACTTTAAGGATTAAAGAGAAAGTTGTGTAAAGGGATTAGGACTATGCTTGGTACACTATAGATGCTGGATACATGTCATTTTTGGCACTTAGAACTTAGTTTCTTCACCTCTAAAATGGGATCATTTATGCATACCCCAGAGGGTATTAACCAAAATAATATTTGTAAAAGTGATATGTGAACTGTAATGGTCTCTGAAAAAGCAAAGTCGTCGTTATTAAAATTATTTTTGAGTACTTCCATAACGTTTACTGTGTAGCAATATTGACTCATTTACTCTTTATTACAACCCTTTTGAGGTAGATACTATTGTCACCCCATTTCACAGAGGGGGTAAGTAACTTGCCCAAGGTCGTACAGCTAGTAAGTTGTAGATATAAGCTTTTTTTTTTTTTTTTTAAACGCACAAGAATATTCTTTATTTCCACAAACAAGTATTCTGTCTCACTTTTTGGAAACATTGACAGCCTTCTTCATTTATCTTTCATTTTCACACTTTTAAGAGAGAGAGATTTCTTTTTGGTAGGAAAGACAGCAGGTTAGTTTCAATGGAAACTAACAACCGATCTCGGTTTCAGGGAGACAATCGGAGGTGGCAGTGCAGTTAAAAGACTGGAGAACTCATATCCCAGCCAATAAGAATAAGGAATCAGAAATAAAAACACAATATTGTCAGATGTTCCAAATTTTCAAGAAAAACCAGAAATATGGTTGTTTATGTACATTTTTTCTGGCTTTTAAAGTTGGTTGAAGGTTTGTTTTTAAATTAAATAGATGAACCAAATTAAACACATTCCTGGGCTCCCATAGGTCCCAAGAACTACCCCATTTGTGACTACTGCCTCATGCCTTTCCAGACCTCATGCCATGGTGACACAACCACTTTGCTATCGTTTTCTTATACACTGTAAAGTAATAAAGTATGATATCTAAAACTAGAAATTAAGGGGTCCATTGACAAACTCAATCATGACCAAAAGACAGGAAAGGGACCTGAAATCAAATGCACTGGATTCATCACGAACTTTTTTAAGCAATCTGCTCTTGTTTTTAATTTATTTATTTATTTATTGGCTGCATTGGGTCTTTGTTGCTGTGTGTGGTCTTTCTCTAGTTGCGGTGAGTGGGGGCTACTCTTCATTGCGGTGCATGGGCTTCTCATTGCAGTGGCTTCTCTTGTTGCGGAGCACGGGCTCTAGGCGCACAGGCTCAGTAGTTGTGGCACACAAGCTTAGTTGCTCCTAGGCATGTGGGATCTTCCCAGACCAGAGATTAAATCCATGTCCCCTGCATTGGCAGGCGGATTCTTAACCACTGCGCCACCAGGGAAGTCCCAGCAATCTGCTCTTGTTGAAGACTTAGGTAGCTTCCACTTCCAATTTTCATAGATATCCTTCCAGCCCCAGGCTCTGTCATTATTATGGCACCAATACATTTCCCAGCAGTCATCTGGGGGATGAAGGGCTTAATGTGTCCTTCTGAGCCATAGTTTGCAATATAGGGCATGACAATATCTGAATGAAAACTAAAACCTGGGCCTGTACAACTCGAATATGCTTGCTCCTCCCAAACAACAGCTGATGAGTACAAGTCCCCCCAACCCCCATGCCACCATGACGCTCTGCAATATTGACACCAAGCAGTCCTTGTTTTCCAGCTTTTTCCCAAAACTCCCTACTCACGTCTCCAGCTTTCTCCCATTCTGCGTGATGAGGAATCACTTCTTGAAAAACTTCCTTACACTTTCCCAGAAAATGTCATGCTCTGAAGAGAAGATTCTTCTAATTCCTATATCTGTTAATTTTTTTAGCAGAAGGAGTTTCTAGACGTTCCTCTTCTCCAGGATGAGAACATCTGGTTTCAGGACTTAATGAAGCTCAGGTGCTTGATGTCTCATCACAGAAAGAATTCAGTGAGAGACAAAGTGATAGGCAAGAAGTGGATTTTTTTGGAGAGAAGCACAATCCACAGAAAGAGTGTGGGCCATCTCAGAAGGTGAGAAAGGCTGTAGATACAAGCTTTGAGACTAGGCAGAATGACTCTTAAGTTTGTATTCTTAACCACTGTTCTGTGCTGATTGTCATCTCTTTTACTACTTCATTTTAATGTCATGTATCCTAACACCTTCCTCTCCAGGTTTTAGGATGAGGTATTAGACTGCTAATATTCCAGGATTTAGTGACAATCCCATGGTGGACCTCTATATACAACTTAACACAGTGCTGTTTTGAGATTCATATATTTTTTATACCCTCCTTTTCTTTTCATATTGAAGGCACCCTTTCTCTTTTGTATGTCATTCTGTTACTCTCCCTTATGTAAAATTATGAGCAAACTTTCTCATTTCACTTTCTTTTTCTGAATCTTCTGCAGACCTGCACATAGTGGTCCACGTGTGACAGAATTATGATTTTATAGAAGAAATGCAGCATAATGTTTTCCATTTTGTTTCCAGTCCCATTTCTGAAAATGACTAGCCTTTGGTCAGTAATTTGGGAGGATGAGCTGTTAGGTAGCCTGCCTTCAACAAAACTGGTACTCTTAATCCATCTCTGGGAAAACTATTAAAATAGGACTCTGAAAGTGACTTGGGAAGGGGTCTAGAAATAATTTACTTCTCTCATGCTTTACCTTTTGCTTTCTTGGTTAGAGTTAATTATTCAAATTATTCAGTGTTGTATGTTTAAACATGATAAATAATTTCTGGAAAGGTGACAATAGATACAAAACAGCTATTGAAGTTTGTAAGAGATACTGCAAAAGTTAAATTTCTGCTTACCTAAAATTCTGAAATATAAATTAAAGTTTGGCTAATTTGCTCCTAAATGTTAGCTTTAGAAATCTATAACTTAGCTTTACTCCCAAGGGATTGCTCCTTCAGTTCACAAATTGGCACACATGAGGCAATCATGGCTACAAGTAACAAACAAATCAACTCTTGTTCTTTTAAGCCTGTCATGAAACAGTTGTGTTTTAACCGTTTCTTTTAGGAACTTAGGAAGAGTGACTGTTTGTGTATTTTCATCCTCACTCTTAAAGAAATAATCAGCATAAAATGAAAGCAGTAGGGAAATAATTAAAAACAACAACTGTTGTTTGGTGTATTAAATGATGCTCCACACTTCTCTGAAGGTCTGTTCAATTTTCTTCATTTTAAAATTCTCTGTTCTTCAGATTGCATGTTGTGATCTGAATGTTTGTGTCCCCACGAAATTCACGTTGAAATCCTAATACCCAATGGGATAGTATTAGGAAGTGGGTACTGTAGGGATGATTAGGTCATGATGATGGAACCCTCATGAATGGGGTTCATACCCTTATAAAATACGCCCTGGAGAGCTCCCTCACTCCTTCCACCTTGTGAAGCAGAGTTGTGGAGCTCCTCACCTTCGTGGCTTGCCTTTCCCTCTGGACAGAATCTCTATGCCACTGCATTGGAGCTGGGGCCAGCCAAATTTTCCCAGAGCGACAATTTCACCCTATGAGATTGATACTGGGCATTGGTGGCAACCTGTGATTTTCTTCATTTGCCTCTCTAGGCTTAGAACCCGCACCCCGTGAGAAAGCTGGGGTGATTCAGGGCAGTATCCTTGGCTTGCTGCACCTGGGGTAGAGCTTCCACCCTGCAAGTGGGGGCTTGATGAAGGAAGAAAAACCCAATTCTTTTGGCCACACCTGTCTGGAATAGAGTTTGTACAACATGATGCCAGGGAGTTGAGAAACGCCAGCATCTTGACCCTTTCAGGTCAAGCCCCAGACGGGAAACTGTGGAGAGAGGGAAATCCTGTCTTCCTGGTTGCACGTGCCCAAGTTAGAGCTTCCATAATACAGAGTTGCGAGGGATGAGGAAGGCTTTCACTGGTCTTGCAGAGATTTAGTAAATTTGCTTGAATGAATGTTTCTCCATTTGTTGTGTACCCTTAAGACAATATCCAGAGATTTTATATGATTGTTTTATATAAATTTTAAGTTTGTTGTTTTGCTGGAGAGAGTTCGCTGAGTTCTTTGTTCCATCATTCCAGAAGTCCTACTCCTCAACTGCTTTTTTTTTAACAGGATGAAACTGAAGTCCAGAGAAATTGTAAATTGCCTACACAGCGGGGGCTGGGGCCAGAACCCAAATCCAATGTTTTTTCCACTATTCCAGGTGCTTCAGGTGGGTAAAATGGCCATTTCTGTTTGTCATAGTTGAATAGATATGATCCAAGTAAAGGGTCAAAAGCATAGATAGATCCAGTAATCCAATTTTGAAACTGGTTCACTGAAGTAATGTGTTGTCAAGTAACCCTACTGTTTCCTTGATGCTTTTCTTTTGATTCTTTTGTGCTTCGCTGATCCTCCCTCTCTCTACTTTATCTCCAACCTCACCCTTTGCATATGCTGCAGAGGGTTGCTGGGCAGTTGTGGAATTTCCAGAGCAATTACTCCACTGAGAAGGCACATGTAGCTTTGAGTCTTTCTGGTGGGTATTAGTTTATCAAACATAAATTTTGAACTGATGGGCTGATGTAGTAAATAGAGTACGGGTTTTGACATCAAGCTCAGTTTTTTTAGATGAGAATAAAAAAGTTTATTAATTTGGTAAAAGTTATATATCAAAAACTTAGTGTACCTCATAATTCATGAAGAAACTTTAAGAGGCATTCCCTTCAGAAACAAAATCAGGGACAATATCACTGTTAGTATTTAACAAAGCCTGAGGCATCCTGCCCAATGCTATGAAGAAAGAAAAAGAAAGTATATTGATTGGGGGGAAAAGGGGAGAGAGAAAACCATCATTATTTGTAGATAATATAATCCTCTAGCTAGAAAAAATAACACAATCAGAAAATTACTATAATTAGTAAGATAATTCACAAGTTTGTCAGCAAGGTCAACTTACAAAAAATAAAAGCATTTTTTTTCTCACCAACAGTAAGCTATTATAAAGTGCATTAAAAAAAAGTTACTCAGATTACAAACTCAGTTTTAGAACACAGCTCGCCCACTTTCTGGTTGGGTGTTCTCTGGCATGTTGGACAGTCTTTCAGAAGCTCAATTTCCTGCATCTGAAAAATGGGACTAATGATACCCTACAGAATGTTGTGAGGAATCAGTGTAGTCAGGTGTGTATAGAATTTAGCCCGGAACAGGGACTCAGTCTGTGGCAGCTCCTTTCCATTCTCAGTGTCTTTGCTGTTAAAGAAAAGTTGGTTATCAGGGTTTCACTCACTGCTCCTTTTCTGTAGATTGTTGCTTAGTTTCTTGTTCCTGATTTTATCGCTTTTGGATATTATGTTGTTCAATTGACGCACATCCTTAGTACTTTACATAATATCGTGCTTTACCTCATATTAAATTCAGTATATTACGTAATATTAAAAGGGCAGAACTACCTTGGAGATAGATAGAGTCTGAATTCCTGGTCATTTTGTTCTAGATTGTGAATTTGGCGTTCCTACTTCCATCCAGCCTCTTGTCTGTTTGTGTGGCTGTCCCATTAACCACAGTTACTAGAGCATCTAGAAATAGTGAAGTAATTCAGTAAATTAGTAGCCTATAGTTCAAAGGGCAATTGTTTTATGTAAGTGTTTTAAAAGATTCATATCCTCCCAAACATAAGCAATTCAGTAAATCTGTCTAGTCTAAGTGTGTTATGATTAGGCTGGATTAACCTGCTTCCATTAAAAGAAAAATGCAGAACTTTGTCCTGCAGCCAAAGGGAACTGGTTAATGTCCATCAGGGACAAAATAGTTGTTTAGTCCTAGGCTGACATTTTGTTTCCCAGCCTCGGAGCTTATTCATGAAATTGGTGTGAGCCTTAGAATCTGCTGAGAGTGCACAAAGGATGTGTGTGTGTGTGTGTGTGTGTGTTTGCTTCAGTAGGAGAGGTCTCACTGTGGCCCTGAAGGTTCATGCATAGGTCAAGTCACCAAAAATCATAATAATAATTAAGAATTACAATGTGTTTATAATGCTGAGGCCCTATTGTAAGTGCTTCCTAAGTCTTCATTCATTTAATGCTCACAACAATCCCATCAGGTAGTTATGACTATTATTTCCATTATTTTTATTTTTTTTAACTTTTTATTTTATATTGGCATATAGTTGATTAACAATGTTGTGTTAGTTTCAGGTGTACAGCAAAGTGATTCATTTATACATATACCTGTATCTATTCTTTTTCAATATTCCCATTTTATAGATGAGGATCCTGAGGCACAGAAAAGTGACTTGCCCATAGTCAAACAGAGTTGGCCTAGAAACTAAGATGGCCAGCTTCAAAATCGATACTGTTAATTACTCTGCTACCTCTTGCATAATGATATGGGCTATGAAGCATTCAAATGGATTTTCATTATCCCTAAAGCTGATTTCTTGCATTTTTTTCAATTTTTTCTGGTAAAATACATATACTATAAAATTTAGCATCTTAACATTTTAAGTGTACAGTTCAGTGGTATAAAGTACTACTTTTCTTTTTAAATTTCTTTTTTCTTTTTTCCGCACCTTTATTGAGGTATGATTGACAAATAAAAATGGAATATATGTATTTAGGGTGTACATTCTTCACCCAAGTAGCCTAGGTAAAGGCTGCCCAGTGAGCAGACAATAAGGTATACTCCTCCGGAGCCTTGCTGCTGACAGTGGTGGCCTGGCTCAACAGGGATGTCTCCCAGTCAGTCCTGGGAGGGTTCTGCTTTCAATGTCAGCAGAATGTGTGTCTGACTCCAGGGATGCACACCGTTAGCCCCAGAGATCAGAGCAGGGGCCACAGTGAGGGAGGCTAGTGGGGCAGTTGCAGCAGGCAGAGGTTGGCTCTTGAGAGTTCTCTGGGGAGCTTCCGTGTGCATTTTTCAGGGCAAGGAGCAGAGTTCAAGCTGATAATTTTGAAGTGTGCCAGAGCAACGCTGAAGTGACATCCATGGGGAGGAGGGCAAGGAAGAGAGAAAGCAGGGAAGTCCAGGGCCTAACCCCCAGGATGGTTCTGAGGCCGGGTCAGTGTGAAAGCAGTTATCTCTCTTAAAAGAAACTGAGAGGATGTTTCAGTGAAAGCAGCCACTTTGAGAGCAGCCTCCTGACAAGGAGCTCAGCTGGGGAGCGAGGGCAGTGCTCCTAGGCACCCAAGATGCTGGAGCAACACTTCCATCTAAACTGGACCATAGGGAGGACCCACATGCCAAGAGCTATCCCGACTCTGAGCCTTCTATTGGACGGCTCCATGTGTCTTCCAACACACAAGATATGGCTACTGACATCATTAGCTGCTCTTTGCCAATTTAAATGGTGTTGGTAAGCATAGGGTGCATTCTATTTGGTTGAATCTTTTATCCCTGAGGCTAGTTCCTTGCTTCTTACTTTAAAAAGTATTTCTTTGATGTGATGTAGGCCCCTAAAGAAAGTAGCAAAATAAACCATTGACGACGGAACTCAGATTCAACACAAGCACATTGTGATAATTTGCTGACCATCAATAATAGATTTTTGTCTGCCATTTGCACCGTTGGGAGAGAGCTGAAGAGGGAAAAAACCTCTGAAAATCCATCCTAAATTCAACACTCAGTAATTGTACCAAAGCAAATGCAGGAGGGGTGTTTTCTACCCCGATCTTCAGCTTCATGAGAGACCTTTGCTTTCTTATCTCCCCATTAGCAAGTGTCTTTCCCGATAGGATATTGTACCTATGCCTTGAAGAGGGAAGGAGAAAAAAGTGTGTAATAAGCTAGAGTTACACACATCTAGGATGTCATTCTCAATTGTTAATTTAAACAGGGGGCTTATCTAGCTTTATCTAATGGAATGAAGGCATTTGACACCTTGTCTATATTCAAATCGATTTCCTCTTACAAAATAGCAAGTGCAAATGACTGCTCAACATGGTTTGATTGATACCATACCCCAGAGGCCACTGACTCTGAAGATCCCAGCTGTTGAGAATCTCAGAAAAGATTTTGGCCCATTGGTCCACAGTGGAATCCCAGTGGGGAGATGGGGAGCAAAGGAGCTTGTTCAACTCCCACCCTACAGAAAGGAGGTAGACCCCGCTTGTGCTCTGATAGGTGTTGCCGACTCGAACGGACCCTATGCTGATAGGGCTTTCTTTTCTCTCCCTTTCTCTGCCAACATCCTCTCCTCTTAAGCCCTCCATCTCCTCCTCTTCTCTCTCATGTCTTTACCTTTCCTCCACTGGCGCCTTTACTCTTCTCAATTTCTTCCTTTTGCTTCCTTTTTCATTTCTAGTTTTCCCTATTGTCATGACAGAATCTAATTTGCATTTACCTAATGGATAACCATGTTGAACCATGTTTGCATGATTTCTTTGCCATCCTTATATCTTCTTTGCCCATCTTTTAAAATTAGGTTTTTTGCTTTCTATTGGTGGAGTTTGAGAATTCTCTGTCTCTTTCTGTCTCTCTTTGTCTTTCTCTATAGATAGATATACAGATAGAGTGATAGATACATTTATATTTATATCTATAATCCATATCTACACTGGATCCAAGTCCCTTAGCAAAGACTTTATTACAATTGTTTTCTCCTATTCTCTGCTTTGTGTTTTCATTTTCTTTACATTTACTTTTGAAGAACAGAAGATTTAAGTTTTGGTGAAATCAGATTTATCTATTTGTTATTTCGTGGCTTGTGCTTTTTGGTGTCAAAAAGCTCTTTGACTAACCAATGTCTCAGGGATTTTTATCCTATTATTTCCTGACAGAACTTTTTAGAGTTTTAGGTTTTACATTCATGTCAATGACCTATTTTGAGTTAATTTTTGTGTATGGCACAAGGGATGGATAAAATTGATTTTTTTCGCATATGGACATCCAATTTTTCCGGCACCATTTGTTAGAAAGTCTATCATTTCTTCACTGAATCACCTTTGCATCTCTATCAAAAATCAATCTAGCATATGTAGGTCTATGTGTGGATTCTCTATTCTGTTTTATTGTTCTACTTGTCTATCTTTATGGCAATACTACACTGTTTTGATCACTGTAGCTTTATATTGAGACTGTAAAACAGGTAGTGTTAGCCCTCCAACTTTGTTCTTTTTCAAAATTGCTTTGGCTATTCTAGGTCCTGTGCATTGTCATGTGAATTGTAAAGCAGCTTGTCAAATTCTGCAATAAGCCTGCTGGGAGTTTGAGTGGGATCACATTAAATCTGTAGATCAATTTTGAGAAATTTGACATCTTAACAATACTGAATCTTCTAACTCAGGGGTCCCCAACCCCCAGGCTGCAGACTGGTACCAGTCCACGGCCTGTTAGGAACAGGGCCGCACAGCAGGAGGTGAGCGGCAGGCGGGCAAGCCGGGCGAAGCTACATCTACCACTCTGCATTGCTCTCCCTCGCTCACATTACCGCCTGAACGATCCCCCCACCCCCCCAACCCCTGCCCCCATCTGTGGAAAAATTGTCTTCCACAAAATCTGTCCCTGGTGCCAAAAAGTTTGGGGACCACTGTTTTAACTCATGAACATGACATAGCTCCCCATGTATTTAGATCTCCTTTAAAATGTTTTGTAGTTTCAATGTCAGATTTATTCCTAAGTATTTCATATTTTTGATACATAAGTGATATTTAAAATGTTGGATTTCATATCATCTGTTGTTGATATATAGAAAGACAATCGTGCTGTACATTGATCTTATACTTTGCCACCTTACTAAGTTCACTGATCAGTTCCAGTAGCTTTTGTAGGTTCTATTGTGATTTCCATGTAAATGATTATGCCATCTGCAAATAAGGACGGTTTTGCTTTTTCCTTTCTAATCTGTATAAATTTCATGTCTTTTTCTTGCTTATTGTACTGAATAGAGCTTCTAGTACAATGATGGATAGAAACGATGGTCTTTTACTGGCCTTAGAAGGAAAGCATTCAGTTTCTTACTGTCAATTATAATATTAACTGTAGATTTTTGGCATAGGCCCTTTATCAAGTTAAGGAAGTTCCTTTCTATTTCTAGTTTGTTCAGTATTTCTATAAACAATGGGTTTTGGCAAATGCTTTTACTTCATATATTGAGATGATCATATGGTACACATTTTTTGTTTAATAGGGTGAATGAATTGCAATGATTGATTTTCAAATATAAAACTAACCTTTATTTCTGAGAAAATCTCACTTGATCATGATATATTATCCTTTTTATATATCATTGTATTCAAGTTGCTAAAGTTTTGGAAATAATGTTTGTGTTTATGCTCATGAGAGATATTGGTCTGTACTTCTCTTATAATTGCTTTTGTCTAGTTTTAATAACAGGGTAACGCTAGGCTCATAGAACTAGTTGAGAGGTATTCTCTCTTTCCGTTTTCTGGAGGAGTTTATGTATAATTAGCATTATTTCCTCCTTAAATGTTTGGTAAAATGTACCAGTGAAACCATTTGGGCCTGGAGTTTTCTTTGTGGGAAAGTTTTTAACTACAAGTTCAATTTCTTTTATAAATACGGGGCTATTAAGGTTATCTATTTATCCTTGAATGAGCTTTGGTAGTTGTGTGTCATTCAATGGATTTATTTATTTCATTTCACCTGCCAAACTTACTGACACAAAGTTCTTTGTGGTATTTCCTTATTACCCTTTTAATATCTGTAGTATCCATAGTGATGACATCCCTCTCATTCCTGTTATTAATAATTTGTGTCTTGCCTTTTTTTTGATTAATTTGGCTAGAGATTTATCAATTTTATTTCTATTCTCAAAGAACCAAGCTTTTGGTTGCATTGATTATTTTATCTATTGTTTTTATGTTTTCTGTTTCATTGATTGATACTCTGATCTGTATCAATTCCTTTGTGATGTTAACTGTTTTAATTTGCTTTTATTCTACTTTCTTATGATAAAACCTGAGATCATTGATTTGAAGCCTTCCTTTTTTTGTAATATGGGCTTTTAATGCAATAAATTTCCCCCTAAATACTTCTTTAGTGACATTCAACAAATTTTGATACATAGCATTTTAATTTTCATTAATTAGACAATGTGTAGATTGCTTTTGGCAGTGTAGACATCTTAACAGTATTAAGTTTTTTAATCTATAAATATGAGATGTCTTTCCATTTATTGATTTACAGTTTTTTAAGAGATTAAACATTTCCAAAGTGTACTCCATGTAGGGAAATGCTTTTAAAATTTAACTTTTTATATACAATGCATTGTGCGAATGTAAGGAAATATGGATAAGTGAATGCAAAAATAAAATTTCCTGTGGTACTACAACTTATAGAAAACTACTGTTAACCTTTTGTACATATCCAAAATATTCTTTTTGCGTTCACACCACTAGATACCCATTTTAAGAACTGGAGTCACTTCTAAATGCTACTTTTATAACCTGAATGGTTACTTAACAAAGATCATAAATACATCTGTGTATCAGCAAATAGAGATTTATGCCATCATTGCCAATAGCTGCAGAGTATTCCATGTCACTGTCCCACCATACTTCTTTTAATCATCTTTTACTTGGGGCATTTAAGAGTATTTCAATTGTTCATTTTCAAACAAAGCTGTGATGAAAATGTTTTTTAAAATAGGCTGGATTTTACCTACTAATAGATAAGAGTAAATCAAATGCATTTGCATCTGGAAACCATAACTACACACACACACATACCCCACAAAGAATGCACTACATAACTTTGTACCTCTTTTCTGGAGTTTGGCTCGACTGTGCAAGTTCAGAGAATCTTCCCAATTAGTATGATCTGATCACAGCACCAGTTCTATGAAGAAAGAGATTCCAATACCCTTCATCACAGAGGAAAATAATTAAATACAAAGCATAAACAATCCTACTATCATTCATGCAATCCTAATACACTTAGTAGAGAGTAGTAATGTATAAGAATAAAAACATAAGTGGCTTCTACTATTTTATTTTTTTAAAATCTTTTAGTTCTTCCATAGGCTTGATTCTATTTCAACCTATGCTTCATTATTAAAATTTTATGTGTTCATATTATATTTTTTAAAAAGAGAATTATCAATCCAGGTTTTTATCATGACATTAACGTTTTTCCAAAGCACAGAAAATACAGACTTAACACCCAGGAATATAAGGTTAGTTTACTATTCAAAACCAATCAATATAACTCACCATCTTAAAAGAATTAAAGCAATACTTATATGAACTTCTTAATAGATGCAGAAAAATTACTTAAAATTCAACATTCATTCATGAGTTAAAAAAAACTCAGCAAACTAGGACTAGATGGGAACTTCTGAAATTTGATGAAGGACATTTATGCAAAACCTCAGCTAACATCACACTCAGTGGTGCAAGACTGAGTGCTTCCTCATAAAATCAGGAACAAGGCAAGGATGTCCAATGTCAACACTTCTGTTTAACATTGTCTTGAAGTTCGGGCAAGTATAATAAAGCAAGAAAAAGTTAAAAAGCATCCAGACTGAAAAGGAAGAAATTAAATCATCTTTATTCATGTAGAACATGATCATTTGCATTAAAAAATCCCAAAGAATTTACAGAAAAATTACAAAAGGACACTAATAAGTGAGTTAGCAAGCTCTCAATACAAAAGCAATATACAAAAATTAATTGTAATTCTATATGCTAGCAGTGAATTACTAGAAATTTTAAGATAAAATTTAAAGTACCATTTATAATACCATTACAGTGACATACTTAGGAATAAACTTAAAATATGTGCAAGACATATGCTGAAAGCAGTAAAACATTACTGAAAGAAATTTTAAAAGATCTAAATATATAGAGTGATAAGAAGACTCATTTTGTCATGATGTCAGTTCTTCACTGATGTATCTATAGGTTCTACACAATCCCCCCAAAATTTCTAGCAGGCTTTTTTGTATAAATTTTCAGGCTGATACTAAAATGTATATAACAATCAAAGGACCCAGAATAGCCAAAACAATTTTTATGAGGAAGAACAAGTTTTGAAGATTTATACTACCTCATTTCAAGACTCACAGTAAATAAATAAATAAGAGGATAGACATATAGATCAATAGGATAAAATAGAGAGTCAAATAAAGACCCAGACTTACATGATCAATTGATTTTTGACAAAAGTACCAATAAAATCCAATGGGTGCAAGATAAGCTTTTCAGCAAATGGAGCTGAAACAATTGGTAATTCAGATGAACAAAAATGAGCCTCAAACCTTACTTCACCCCACATACAAAAATTAACACAAAATATATCATACCTAAATTCTAAGAGCTATAACTATAAAAACCCTATAAAAAACATAGGAGAAAATTTTTGTGACGTTGGATTAGGCAAAGAATTCTTAGATAAGATACAAAAGCAAGAACCATAAGAGGATATAAGTAGATAAATTGGACTTCATCAAAATTAAAAATTGCTGCTCTTCAAAAGTCCTTATTAAAAAAGGAAGGAATTAACCACAGATTGGGAGAAAATATTTTAAAACATACATGATAAAGAACTTGTATCCAGAACAACTATAAAACTCTTACAATCAATAGTTGGAAGAGAAACAATTACATTTGTAAAAGATAAAATATTTGAATAGAAGTGAACCAAAGAAAATACATGGGTGATCAATAAGTACATGGAAAGATGCTCAACTTCTTTAGTGATTAAGGAAATACAAATTAAAACTGCAATGAGTTATGACTATACACCACTGCAATGACTAATATCTAAAACAAGACAAAAATTTATAAGTGGTAGTAAACATTCAGAACAACTGGAACTCTCATACGTTGTTGGTGGCAATGCAAAATTAAAAAACAATTTGACATTTTCTTATTGTTAAGCATACACTTATGACATACACATGCGTATGTCCTATCAATCCAGCTTCTAGTTAATTACCCAAGAGAAATGAAAACATATTTCAAAACAAAGATCAGTATGGAAATGTTCACAACAGCTTTATTCATAAGAGCTAGAAATTTGGAACCAAGCAAATGTCTGTCGATTGGGAATGGATAAACAATTTGTGGTACAGTTGTACAGTGGAATACTACTCAGCAATAAAAAATAATGAACTACTAATACAACATTGGAAAGTATCAAAAGCTTGATGAGTAAAAGAACTCAGATACAAAATACTACATATTATATAATTCCATTTATATGGTATTCTAGAAAAGGCAAAGCCATAGAGACAGAAAACAGATCATTGTTTGCCAGGGGCACAGGATGTGAGAGGTGACTGACTTCAAGGGGGCACAAATGAACTCTTTGGTGGGATGAAAATAGTTTATATGTTGATTGTGGTTGTAATTACATGACTGTGTATTGTTTCTCAAAACTCCATGATCTGTATACTTTAAAAGAGTAAATTTTACTTTGTGTAAATTATTCCTCAAAAAAACTGATTTAAAAAATTGTGAAGCACACAATTTTGGTTTGGGATCCTGCTCTCCATCTGGGGCCTCTCCCACCCTGTCTGCCCATTGTCACTTACTGTCCAAGGCTTATACTCTGGGCAACTCCTAGCATTGTGTTTCCCAGGCCTTTCCTAGTGAAGTTCTCTGATCTTCCCTCTACCAACCTTAATCAAATTTACCTCCTCATCTCTCCTTCCCACAACCCACAGTTCGCAGCTAGCTACCAAAGTGAAAATTTTCACCCCTATTTATTTTTCAAAAAAGAGTCCCCTTGTTAGCCCTTGTTGTCTATTTTCCTATAGTTACTTCGGAAAAACATTAAGGGAGCTCAGTAGGCCCTTCTAAAGAAAACATGTTCAGAGCAGATATCAGTTCTGACATAGGCAAAAAAGTTAGCTGTGGGATGGTTTCAGGACTCCTTTGAATATATAATTCTCAACACAATACTCTAGGTGTAAAATATTAATAAATGGTCTCTGACTCCAGATGTGGAAGGTACCATAATATGTTAGGAACACCCAAGAATGGGGTATATGTAGGATGTAGTTTTCAATTTTAAATATAAACAAGCTCTTAGTTTTTTTGTTTGTTTTTTAATCTTCATTGGATTATACTTGCTTTACAATGTTGTGTTCATTTCTGCTGTACAACAAAGTGAATCAGCTATATGAATACACATATCCCCTCCATCTTGAGTCTTCCTCCCACCCTCCCCATCCCACCCCGTAGGTCATCACAAAGCACCAAGCTGATCTCCCTGTGCTATATAGCAGCTTCCTACTAGCCTTCTATTTTGCACATGGTAATGTATATCTGTCAATGCTACTCTCTCAATTCATCCCAGTCTCCCCTTCCCCCGCTGTGTCCTCAAGTCCATTCTCTATGTCTGTGTCTCTATTCCTGCTCTGCCACTAGGTTCATTAGTACCATTTTTCTAGATTCCATATATACGCATTAATATACGGTATTTGTTTTTCTCTTTCTGATTTACTTCACTCTGTATGGCAGTCTCTAGGTCCATCCATGTCTCTACAAATGACTCGATTTTGTTCCTTTTTATGGCTAAATAATATTCCATTCAAAGCTTTTAGTTTTAACACATCATTTCACCTAATGACTGCACCTTTATAACTGTAAACTCCTGCAGCACGTATGTCTCTCTTAATTGTCAACTGACACTTTGTTACTTCCACATTTTTCTTTGCCCATGTTCTAAGGTCCTCTTATTCTGTAGAAGAAAACACTAACCCCCATGATAAAAGTAAAAGGACATCTCTAGTAAATTGCAACCTGTATAACAAAATCACTATAACAAAAATTGTCAAAGCTCCAGCTTTTACACATACATTTTTATTATCTATAGGCACTATGCTGCAATTAGAGCTCTAGGACTTACTCATTTTGCATAACTGAAACTTGTACACTTTGACAAAGAGCTCCCCATTTCTTCCTCCCAGAGCCCCTGGCAATCACCATTTTACTTTCTGTTTCTATAAGTTTGACTGTTTTAGATAGTTAATACTGCTGTACTATATACTTAAAAATTGCCAAAAGGGTAAACTTTATGTTGTGTCCTTATCATATAAAAAAATAAACAAACAAACAAATAAATAAGGTGAGAGAAAACTTTTGGAGATGATGAATATGTTTAAGGCCTAGATTGTGGTGATAGTTTCAATGGATGCATACTTATCTCCAGACTCATTGTCGTATACATTATATACGTACACCTTTTATTTGTCAACCATATCTCAGTAAAGTAGTTTTTAAAGAAAAAGCTGCAGTTTGTAGCTTACTTATTCCAAGCAACAGTGGACAATAAAAGGACTAGGCCCTCTGATTTCATTATTATTGAATTTGACCTGTGTGTTTTCAGGATTGCTCTGAGAGAAAGGAGAGTGTTCCTGAAGAGATTACTGAATTTCTCTAGAATTAAAGGGAAAATCTTAAAGGAGAATATATCTATTTTCTCTCACAAATTTAAATTTCCAATGAGTAATTTCATGCTAAAAATACCAAAGAATGTTATTTTCAGTTTAAAAATATGTACATATACCATTTAAAAATATGTGCATGTATAGTTATATATACCATATATATAATGTAATATCTATACCTACATAACTATATATCTATAGATATAGATATTAGATTAACATTAACTTACTAAAAAGTGAAACATAAAGTCAGGCTGTATAACATACCTTAACAATTGCAGCAGCATTAGGCACCGTGATGTGCAGTGAACATAATACAGAGGATATTTATGTCTCATTTTATTTTATGTCATCTCATCCTGTTTACATTATTCTTTGATGTGTTCATAGGATATAGATTACCTTCAAGCATTCTTGTCAATGACATTTTCTAAAGAGGCGCCAACATTCTAGGAAATCACTATTGTACTTGGAGTTGCAAGAATGTTTTAATCTGTTATGACTGCTCATCTCTTATCAAAAACTCCTGTATCTTATTGAACCAGACTGTGTGCAGATTCTTCTTCTTCCAATGTTTAGTTTACAGAATTTTCCAGCCATAAAAAGTAAATTACTTCTTTAATGTGAATGAATAAACATGTATCTTTGCTTAACTTACTTAGCAGTTCTGCCATTAGTCCAGACATATTCCAATTGTAATTTTACAACCTTATCAATATTCAACAAATATTTGAAGATTTGTCAATTATATACTATGTGAAAAACACTGTACTAGGTACTAAAATGGGTGTTACAAAGGTGCATATGACATCTTCCCTGGAATCAAAGACACTAGTAGGGGAGAAAACATGTATACAAATACTGTAATAAAAGCACTAAACCATAGACATGGCTCCAGTAAGGTACTACTGAAGTTCAGAGCAGGGATCAGGAAATGCATAATGCATGATATGGCATTTGTTCATGGAATGGCAATAGCCACAGAGGCTGAAATGAAAGTGTATGAAGATGAATACATTGCCATCAGGCTAGAAATTTAAGTTGGTATCAACTATGAAAAATCTTGGCTATCGCAATAGAAAATCTGACACTTACAGAAATTAGATATTTTTCAGTATATGAGATACTCAGTTCCTTATGCTGGCATTGACCACTTTCCCTCATTCATCAGAGACTTTGACCCACAGCCTTCTTCTCCATTCCAAACCTTGCCACATTCACCATTGTTTACATCAATGTCCACAATGGACAACCCTTCTAAGACACTGGCCTCTCTATTCCTCAATCTTTGTTAACTCCTCATTTCAACTCCCCACTTCCATGGCAACACTCTGGACTTTGTCATTACCAAAAAGTGCTTCATCTTTGAAATCTTAAATTCATATTTCCCACTCTATCAATAGACACTCATTTTTCCAGTTCTTTCATTCTGTTGCTCTTATTAGACTTGTACTTTGATGGCACCAAGACCTATATCAGTCCCCTCTCATTACTCCCTTTTCCATGTTGCCTGGATCCGATGGTCAATAACCTCCATATTTTTATTAGTATCTTCACTTACTGGAAACATAATTTTTGTATCCACACCTCCTGGCAAAAATTTAACTTCTGGATCAATCAATCAATTTGCTTTCTTTACATCAATACCGAGGTTGCTGAAAAAAAATTCTCCAACACACAGAAGAATTTCATGACACCTTCCTAATTTTCTATCTCAGTTAGGGCTTCCACACCACTCACCAACCTTCTGTATTTCCCTGGTCTGCTGCTTGTCTCTTTTCTACTCCCAACCTATGCTCTCATTTTCAGAATATAATCTCAACTCCTGCTTCACATAGAAACTAGAAGCCATCTCAAGGAAATTTTCTCGATTTCCTTGTATGCCAGCTACACATATGCCAGTTACCATCCAGTATGTCAGTTACCATCCTCCACATCCAGTATATACCTGGTAACTGAAGCCATGAGAAAGATTAACATTGTCTAGGAGATAGTGTGTATATAGAACATTGATTTTCAGTATTTAAGGTATATCGTGATCACCTAGGATGCTGAATTAAAATGCAAACGCTAGGATGCTGTAAGATTCTGAAATGGTTAAGGGGCAATTAAATTTGCATTTTTACTGAGCACTTTAGGTCATGGTGACACAAGTGATCCCAGAATCACACTTTGAAAAATACCAGTGCAGAGTGAGTATAGAACAGATCTAAGAGTAGAACCTTGAGGCATCCCGCCTTAAGAGGAACCTATATGCGTGATCCAGTAGGGAAGGCTAGAGAGGAAAACCAGGAGAGCATTATACCATAAAAAGGGAGGAGAGGGAATTTCAAGTCGGCCAGATGAGGTCAATAATGCCACATATTCCAGAGATGTCAAAAAATAAGACTACATAGGTCTGTTTGATTTATACTAAAAAGGTGGGGTAGATAGTTGTTGGTTTGGTAAGAAGGATTTTACTATGAGGAAAATGGTAGATTGCAGGGGTTTATGGAGAGAATTGGAGATAAGGCAGTGTATGCAATGAATATAGACTTTTCAAGAAATGTAACTACAAAGTTGAAAACAATAGGGCAGCAGTTGGAAAAGATGATGAGATTCTAGACTGCAGATTCCTGGAAGGCAGGGGCTGTGCTTGCTTTGGCCCCTAGGACCCAGTGCAGTCCCATTACATGTTTCCTGAATGAAATAATTCCTTTTTTGTATGTACTTATGTGTTTCTCTCTGTGATACCAATTTGACTGGAATAGTCCTCAAGACCTAGTGGCAAAGTCTGAAGAGACAAATAGTTGATGACCCCAAACCAGCTAAACTCATTAGTGATTGAGGAAGGAGGAAGGGGATAATTTCATTTACAACAGCCAAGGGTCTAGCTCAGGGGGCCCTTACTGCTTTTTTTGCTCAATTAATTATTGAGTCAGAAAATATGTGAAAGAGAATAGGAGGAAAAAAGTATAGAAATGAGGGTGGGGCCAGATGACAGAGAGCATTGAATTCCAGGTAAGAAATTTGTTATGCCAGACAAAGGTTTTTGAGCAGAGAAGTGACAAAAATCCATAGGTAGTTAAGTGGATGTTTCAAACTTAATTATCTTAGATCCTATCTGCCTCATGTGAAATACACCCTCTTTCTTTCTGCTCACGGCATCTCTAGCTATTTGCTGAGAGCCAGTGGAATGGACTGGTCAAAAGTAGGGGCTCTAGAGTCAGACAGACTTGCTTTCATAACTGGCTCTACCATTTACTCATGGGATGTTTTAGCGAGTCTTCGTTTCCTCATCTTTAAAGTCAGATTGTGAGGATTCAGGGAGATAACACGTGCAAAGTATTTGATGTAGGTTAAGCACAAAATACAGGTTGGCCACTATTACTGTTATTATGGAGAATTACGGGGAAGTCCTACTTCTCAGCCAGAAACAACAATTTTCTTTTCTCAGAGCTTTACACCTTTTGAAAAGGCAATAGTGCAGGTCCTTTTAACTGTTACATTAAATGCATCTTAAACATATCACGTGATACCCCACATGAATAATTAGGGTGAAGATGAAAAGCAATTGTTGCTGAAAGCTTGACTACTACTTTGTCACTTCACAAAATGGAGTTGCAGTGTTTCCATTCCAAACACTTTTTTAATGTTTCAATTTCCAGAAAGCTTGTAAGAGACTCAGGCAGTGCTGGCCAGGGTTATTTTTCCTCTCTCAGCTGACACAGACATGCTTAAATTGAGAAAGTTAAAATATAATCCAATATGGAGTAATTTTTTGATGGTTGAATAAAAAAAAATATTCTCCTGTAGATGGTCTGTGCTCTGGACAGCTGAGAGTGCAATGTAAGAATCCCCAGTGCCTTGCTTCCATATTTGTGATAGGAAAAGAGGATGGATCTATTTTTGCATTTAGTAGGGCATTAAAGAGTCTTCTAGTTATCCATTGCCCATCACCAAATTTTACATATTTTTTTAAAGGATTGAACTATAAAATGCCTTTTGTGGGTACACAACGCTTAAATTGAGCATCTTGTTAATGATTTGTTTAGCTGATTGCCTTTAGGTAAGATACAATTACCCATCAGGCTCTATTTCAAGCCCTTGGACATCAAATAGGGATTTTTAAGCAATTAGAAGGCAGCACCTCTTGCTTTTGGGATCCCTGAAGCAATAAGCTGATGTTTAAACTATTTATAATTCAGTAGTGACTGAGAGGACAATTTGCTGTGCATTTCTTGTAACACAACCACATCAGGTTTTTTTTCTTTAGAAATTCTTTGTGCTGGGATGGCTTCAACAATTTCCACTTCTGGTATGGATTCTAAATCCTCAAATATTACTTAATGAAAGAATTGATAAGTCTTTGGTTAAAAATGCATTTTCATTACCAAAAATATTAGAAACTGGATTTTGTGATATGAATCATAAATATAAAGCAAACTCATCTTTTTAAAATTTATTTATTTATTTTATTTATTTATTGGCTGTGTTGGGTCTTCATTGCTGCACACGGGCTTTCTCTAGTTGCTGCGAGCTGGGGCTACTCTTCACTGTGGTGCGTGGGCTCCTCATTGTAGTGGCTTCTCTTGTTGTGGAGCATGGGCTCTAGGCACATGGGCTTCAATAGCTGTGGCACACAGGCTCAACAGTTGTGGCTCACGGGCTCCAGAGCACAGGCTCAGTAGTTGCGGTGCACAGGCTTAGTTGCTCCGTGGCATGTGGAATCTTCCCAGAGCAGGGCTACGAACCCATGTCCCCTGCATTGGCAGGCAGATTCCCAACCACTGCGCCACCTAGGAATTCCAAGCAAACTCATCTTTAAAAAAAAAAAAAACTAACAGTGAGGGAATGGGAAAATTTCAGTCTTTAATCTGGGGTGACTTTTATAATAGATGGACCAGTAGTTTCAAGAACTGATATAGAAACTAAGACATAAAAATAATGGTAACTTTCTAATAGTTTTGTTTTAATCAGGCCATATTTTTTCTCCTTTGGGTCTTTTTCCCATCCTCAAAAATTCCTTGATTATGAGCTTCTTAGCTAGGTAAATTGTGGAGCCAAGTGCAAATTAAAAATGTGAGATCTCTTGTTCAAAAATTAAGAGTTTCAAGATGGCAACAGGAGAGCATTAAACCAAGTGCAGGGCCCCTCTAAGTGTGAAACCTTGTGTGACTGTACAAGTCACAAACTCATAAAGCCAGCCCTATACCTAGCTTTACAGAATCCCAGTGTGGGAAACTTTGCAGATAAATGTCACCTTTTCGAGTCAACAGTCCAATGATCGTCAACATTTTGCAATGACTAGGATTTCTATAACCTCTTTCATCTCCTGTACTTTTCTTAATGTCTCTTATGCTATATCTTGAAATAGAGCAATATGCTTATTTTGGTATTGTAAGAATTTTCTATGCTTTGCTTCCTTTCAGATTTTGTCTTTGATCCTTGTGTTTAAAAATCTTGGAAAATATCCTTTGGGTGTGCATTGAACTTTGATGATAAAGCCCCCACTCAGTGTTTACTGTCATTTGGACTTCTCTTCCTCCTAGTTGCAAGGTTTGTGCTAACCAATTTGATGTTAGAGTGCATATGTGGGGTTTTTTTTTCTGTTTGCTTTTCTAATCAAGAAACATACACAACTCTTCCTTTGTTTGTGATTATGAGTTTTTAAACTTGAATTTAGAGCTACTTCTCTCACTTTTAACAGAGGAACTTCCTTTTGATGCTCATCCTGTCTCTATACATAGCTTTATTGGCTCTAGTTCTTACAGCTCAAAGCTTCGAGTTGATTTTCATCAATATTCAATAATTGGATTGAGGACCTGCTAAACTTTTCATATAACAGATTGGCTTAGTTGAATATCTTTTCCAGGTTGTGTTAATGCTCTCATTAGGAGCTCTTAAAACAGAGGTTTGGTCATTGGTATATTCATTTGGAGAAGACTCTTATTGCAATGTTCAGAGGAAAAATTGGAGTGTTCTTGATATCCCTGCTCATGTGTTTTCTTCACTGACCTTTTCTTTTATAGATTTGTTTGTCTAGAACTTTGTTTTATTTGTTTTCTATACTTTCACTATCTCCACAAACAGTGCCCTATCATTTATCTCAATACCCCTCAAGTTTTTTTTTTAAAGTAAGTTTCATTTTGCCTAGTACAAAGGTACACATGTAGAGAGTTATCTGGGAAGAGTTCTTTTAAAGTATGTTAAATGTAGTGATGCTCTCAAGAAAGACCTTCCATGAGACACTACTTATGAGAAAATTGACTTTTATTGTCCTTCTTTAACTTCATAGGAAAAAACCCAGACTCCACCTTTGCTTGAAGTCTGAGACCAGATTTGTAGACAGAGTTAATCATTACTCCTAAGTAGAGTCTTACTTATCAGTATTCTGAGATTAACTCCATCACTTTCACTTTCCAGAACCACTTTTCTCCTTACCAACAGAAGAAACTCACTTGTAGTAGAGCTCAGGCTGCTGGTCACAAGTGTGGAATACAAAGGACAGTCGAAGTGGTGAGGTCCACAGATAAATCAGCCTGGGATTGGGGCTCCCCGCAAATGTTATATAGCCATATTAATTGTTTACCGTACTCTTACAGGACACTAAAAGTCTTTTGCTTCTTTTCTGTCAATTCAGCTCAGATTCTCCAAGGTTCACTGTACTTTCAGAAAGCAAGTGGATCACGACACATTGCAGTGCAAGTCTGACACTCTTATAAGGCTCAATTTATATTTGGTAGAAGCCGTATATTTGTGTCATATAATATCAAAGAAACAAGGACTCTAATCTGCCCCCTGAAGGTGGTTCCCCCCACCTTCTTGCTTTCCCCCACCTGCTAAGCTCAGGGCTTGGGATGAACTTTGGGGTGGAGATCAATTACGGAGGAAATCCATCCATCTCATTGGATAGCAAGGGGAGTCACTGAAGGTCAGGGAATTTCAAATAAGTTTGGGAGATTCTGGGAACTGTTGACTGTTCTGCTTTGAGGCAAAGCTACTGTAAGATGTCTAATTCCTACGACACTAAGTGAGATGTGGCATTTATGGTTTTACCTAATGCAATTTGTGTGACAAACAGTCTGAGAGGGCTCCCAAACTTGGCTCAACAGCTGTTGCTGATCATCCAGTGGAGCAGAGATGTATCCATGGTGATCTTCTTGTTTCAGCTGGAATAGGGATTCCCATAGGGCTTAATGGCCTGACATATTTCTAGCATCCTCAGTAAATAAAATACTGCATCACACAGGAAAATCTGAAACATCCTTTCAGAGAGAGGGTGAAGGTAGTGATATTTGCTATATTATGTCAGTAGCAGGTAGATAGTAAGAAGAGATTCAAATTGGAGGTTATTAAAACACCTCTATTCTTTGAAGTGTCTCATTTTCTCCATTCTTTAATCATGTAAATGACCAATGAACAACTTTCCCAGGGGTATGCGGTTGATTGCACATTACAAATGATGAGAAGGATGCTATGTTGAGGTAGACTAATAGTAAAATAAGCAAATTTTATGGAGAGGCATTTTCTCATTTAATGTCCTGTTAGTTTGGGAACATTTGGGGAGGGGGGAAAATGACAAACGTGTGACAATTTGGAGAACATCTGTAGCTGGGTATGGGTGAGCGTAGGCCAGGGATTTCATTGTTTAAAGCATAATGAGAAAGATATTAAATCCTTCTCTCCCTCCCTTTCTCATCTATTCTAGGATATATTTCCCAGATGAGGCAACAAAAATGGTACTGGTTGAGAGAAAGAGAGGGAGAGAGGGAGAGAACCTGTAAAGTAAAAGGTATGGTCATTGGAAGGCTCTGCAAAAGAAACACGTCACTCAGGAGCAAACTATTGGCATGTCTCAATGAATAATTTAACAGTTTGACTAATTGCCACTTTGAAAATCACAGCTTCGATCCAGAGATGGGAACACAGGACATTGTCTTGGGGGTAGTAACATGAGAAGTCAAGGATGGTTGTGGTGAGCAATGGGCAGTGGGCGTGCAAGGGGAAGCGCATAATGATGGAGTGCAAACAGGGTAGACCCCTCTGAAATGAATTAGAGCCACAGGGAAATAAAATGGTTATATTCATGTCTGATAAAGAAGAAGCCAGAGAGTTCTTTGCTATTGTTGTTTTGTTAGTTTCAGGTGTACAGCAAAGTGATTCAGTTATACATATACATGTATCTATTCTTTTTCAAATTCTTTTCCCATTTAGGTTATTACAGAGTATTGATCAGAGTTTCCTGTGAAGCCAAAGGCTTCTTGGAAGGGCTTTAGATTCCATGATAACAAGGGAGGATGACTTGGTGACTTACATGATCCATTCTAGTCAGAGCCTGTGGGTCAAAATGAAGCATTGGCTCCAAACCCCGAAGTCTTTTATTTAGTAGCTATGAATGGAAATCAAGAATACAGATTTTGAAGGTCTTTAGGAGATTCTGATACATGACCAGGCTTGGCAACCACTGTTTTAGAAGGAAGTAATTGCAAAAATGACCTGAATTCTATCTAGGCTATATTATCCCACTGTTTTGGAAAAAAAAAGTTATATAATAGATAAAGAATTTGCAGATAATTTCTATTTTTAAATCTGTGACATTTGAACATAAAATTCCCTTATCTTTTCAAGACAAAGCATAACTTTAAGGCTGTGTAGTTTAACAAACACGCAGTGGATCTATTGCTATTTGGTGATAAAACAGTCAAATACTCAGTGTTTTTATTTATTTTTTGCTTGTTTGTTTCTTTTTGCTGTTGGTAGTAAGATTTTTAAAATTTTTTACCTGTTTGCTTAAGAGGAGATAAGACCAGTTTTGAACAGTTAATCCTCTATCCCTTGAGTTGGAGGGAATAACAAACATTATATGTGTTCATATAAATGGATTAAGCCTCAGATGAAAAATACAAGTAAAAAATATTGGCAATCCAGTAATCCCACTACTGGGCATATACCCAAAGAAAACCATAATCCCAAAAGAAACATGTACCATAATGTTTATTGCAGCACTATTTACAACAGCCAGAACATGGAAGCAACCTAAATGCCCAGCAACAAATGAGTGGATAAAGAAGATGTGGCATATATATACAATGGAATATTACTCAGCTATAAAAAGGGATGAGATGGAGCTATGTGTCATGAGGTGGATAGACCTAGAGTCTGTCATACAGAGTGAAATAAGTCAGAAAGAGAAAGACAAATATTGTATGCTAACTCACATACACGGAATCTAAAAATGGTACTGATGAACTCAGTGACAAGAATAAGGACGCAGATGCAGAGAATGGACTGGAGAACTCGAGGTTTGGGAGGGGGCGGGGGGTGAAGGGGAAGCTGAGACGAAGTGAGAGAGTAGCACAGACATATATATACTACCAGCTGTAAAATAGATAGCCAGTGGGAAGTTGTTGTATAACAAAGGGAGTTCAACTCAAGGATGGGAGATGCCTTAGAGGACTGGGATGGGGAGGATGGGGGGGACTCGAGGGAGGGTGGTGGGGGAGTCGAGGGAGGGAGGGAATACGGGGATATGTGTATAAAAACAGATGATTGAACTTGGTGTACACCACAAAAAATAATAAATAAATAAATAAAATTTAAAAAACTTAATAAAAAGATATTGAGCCGCTGACCAAAAAAAAAAAAGAAAGAAAAGAAAAGAAAATATTAAAAAGAAGTAGAAAATCTGGACAGACTGATTACCAGTAATGAAATTGAATCAGTAATCAAAAACCTTCCAATAAACAAAGTCTAAGACCCTATGGATTCACAAATGAATTCTAGCAAAGATTTCAAGAAGAGTTAACATCTGTCCTTCTCAAACTATTCCAAAAAATTGAAGAGGAAAGAATGCTTTTGAACTCATTCTATGAAGCCAGAATCACCCTGATACCAAAACCACACAAAGACACCACCAAAAAAAAAAATTTACAGGCCAATATCACCAATGAACATAGATGAAAATATCCTCAACAAAATATTAGCAAACCAAATTCAGTAATACATTAAAAGGATTATACACCATGATCAAGTGGAATGCAAGGATGGTTTGATATCTGCAAATCAATCAACATGATATACCAAATTAACAAAATGAAAGATAAACATCACATGATCATCACAACAGAAACAGGAAAAGCATTTGACAAAATTCAACGTCCACTCATCATAAAAACTCTCAACAAAGTCGGTTTAGAAGGAACACACCTCAACATAATGAAGGCTATATGTGACAAACCTACAGCCAACAACATACTCAATGGTGGTAAGGTGAAAGCACTTCTTCTAAGATCAGAAACAAGACAAGGGTAGCCACTATTTGCCACTTTTATTCAACATAGTATTGGAAGTCCTAGCCACAGCAATCAGACAATAAAAAGAGACAGTACACTCTTTGACATCAGTCTGAGCAATATTTCTTTGGACCTGTCTCCTCAGGCAAGGGCAACAAAAGCAAAAATAAACAAATGGGACTGCATCAAACTAAAATGCTTTTTCACAGCAAAGAAAACCATCAACAAAATGAAAAGGCAACATACTGAATAGGAGAAGATATCCACAAATCATATATCAGGTAAGGGGTTAATATCCAAAATATATGAAGACCTCACCCAACTCAATATCAAAAACCAACCAATCTAATTAAAAAAATGGACAGAGGGCCTGAATAGACATTTTTCCAAGGAAAACTTACAGATGGCCAACAGATAATAAAAGATGCTCACTATCACAAATCATCAGGGACATGCATATCAAAATCACAATGAGATATTACCTCATGCCTGTCAAAATGGCCATCATCAAGAAGACAGGAAATAACAAGTGTTGTGAGGGCATGGTGAAAAGGGGACCTTCGCACACTGTTGGTAGAGAATGTAAATTGGTGCAGCCACTATAGAAAACAGTATGAAGCTTCTTCAAAAAATTAAAAATAAAACTACCATATGACCCAGCAATTCTGTTTCTAGCTATTTATCCAAAGAAAATGAAAGCACTAATTCAAAAAGATATATGCACTCTAACTTTTCATTGCAGCATTATTTATTAGCCAAGACATGAAAGCAACCTAAGTGCTCATTGATAGGTGAATGGATGAAGAAGATGTGATACATACAATAAAATATTAGCTATTAAAAAAATGAAATCTTGCCATTTACGACAGTATGGATATATTTAGAGGGTATTATGCTAAGTGAAATGTCATACAGAGAAAGACAAATATTGTATGATTTCATTTATATGTGAAGTCTGAAAATACAAAACAAATGAACAAATAGGAGAAAAGAGAAACAAACTCATAGATACAGAGAACAAACTGGTGGCCACCAGAGGGGAAGGGGGGAAGGGTCTGGGAAAAATAGGTGAATGGGATTAAGAGGTGCAATCTTCCAGTTATAAAATAAAGTCATGGGATGTAATGTACTGAATAGGGAATATAGTCAATAATATTGTAATAATTTTTTACGGTGACAGATGATTACTAGACATCTCATTGTCATCAATTTGTAATGTATACTTTCAAATCACTGTGTTATACCCCTAAAACTAATAAATATTGTATGTCAACTATACTTCAATAAATTAAAAAAAATTTAAAAAAATTTGGCAAGCTCCACCCATAATAGCTAAGAGGTGGAAGAAGCCCTCTTGTTCATCTACGGATGAGTGATAAACAAAACATGGTATATACATGCAATGGAACAGTATGCAGCCTCAGAAAGGAAGGAAATCCTGTCACATGCTGCAACATGGATGAACCTTGAGGACATCATGCTAAATGAAATAAACCAGTCACAAAACGACAAATACTGTATGATTCCACTTATATGAAGTATCTAAAAGTAGTCAAATTAATAGAAACAGAAAGTATAATGGTGGCTGTCAGGGGCTAGAGGGAGGGGGACAGGGGGAGTTACTATTTAATGGCTATAGAGTTTCAGATTTGCAAGATGAAAAAGTTCTGGAGATATGTTTCACAACCATGTGAATATACTTAACACTAGGGAAATGTACACTTAAAAATGGTTAGATTGGTAAATGTTATGTTATGTGTTTTTTTTTAACCACAATTTAAAAAATAACATTAGCAGTCTCTCACAACCCATCAAGCCATACGTGACTTTCTCTTCCAAGCATGTGATAATTTTGAACTCTGGCATACATCTGTTCTGAGCTTCCAGTAAGTTATTTTAAAATAATCTTCAGACCAGCTGTAAATTATTAAATTTATAAAGTCTTCAGTTTTTTTCCTTGACGTTCACAGCTTTTCCATTGGTTCCCCTTTCCAAATGTTGAACGCACAATGGATTTATTTCTTTACTTTTCTATTCTGAATTTCACTGTGTCGTGATCACTGTGAAATAGGAAGTACCTGTGAGAAATGCAAACTTCCTGCTCTTCCTTACTTTAATCCCAGATAGCCCACTTCTAGCTCCTATGCAGCAAAACAATACTTCTGTATTCTTGGCACTTACATCTCCCAGGTAATCATGATGCTATCACTCCCTCCCTATCTCCCTGCTGGTGTTTATTCAAACTCATGTCCACTTCAATTATCTTTATAAGAAGTCTCTGTAATCCATCTCTTATTTAATCATGGCATTGCAGTTTTCAGAACTCTCTAATTTGTTCTGCCTCTTGGATCTGAAGACCCCAAATAATTTATTTGCTATTTCAGGGGTGGAAGTGGTTTCTGTAAAAGTATCCAGAAATTCATTTCTGAGTGAGAAAATTTTCTTTTGTATAAGGAAACTTTGATGACCGTATAGTCCAAAGGATGCTCGTCTTTTAGAATATGAGCATAAGAAAAGTTGTGGACCCCCCCATAATAGCATTTTGGACTTTTGCTATCTGTTGAATGAGAAAATGCACAGTGACCAAAAAACCCCCTATGAATTCAGTTAACAATTGTCTTATCAATAACAACATCTAGATACATTTGAAGAATAAGAGTATACATATGTGATAGGTGTATCATTTATTCAATATCCATATGACATTTATTAGGCATATAACTCTAGGCCACTTCTCCAACTCCATCCTACCCACTGCTCTCCAAGAGCTCTGTGATCTGAAGTCTAGGAGAACCATTGTATAAACCAGTCTCTGATTCCTGGTAAATTTCACTGAAGTAACTCCAGAGAGAGGGTTATATAATCTATCCTAAACACCTCCAGCAAAGGGGATTCCACAGGCTTGCATTCCCATTCCACAAGCTAATGTGGCAGCACTTAATAACTCCTCTGTTTTAGGCTCCCTGCCAGCCTCAGACATCTGTGTCAGCAAAAGGCAGTAAGTCAGGGTAGTTTCTCATTTCTCCAAGCCTCTGCTTCTCCCCAAGGCAGTATATGCAGTCATTTCAGGGGATGGCCTATATGCCCCACCCTTATGTTGCAGAGATGAACAACAGGGAGCCAGTTATAGGGACAAGGATTTAGAGACACCAGATCTCACATCAAATGCATCAAATGCTATATCTGGAAAAGATGAAAATTCTAACTAAAAAAGATACATGCATGCCAATGTTCATAGAAACACTACTTACAATAGCCAAGACATGGAAGCAACCTGAATGTCCATTGACAGATGAATGGATAAATAAGATGTAGTACACATATAAAATGGAATATTACTCAGCCATAAAAAAGGAATGAAATAACACCATTTGCAGCAACGTGGATGGACCTAGAGATTATCATACTAAGTGAAGTAAGTCAGGCAGAGAAAGACCAATATTATATGATATTACTTATGTGTGGAATTTAAAAAATACTACAAATGAATTTATTATTTACAAAACAGGAACAGACACAGAGACATAGAAAACAAATTTATGGTTACCAAAGGGGAAGAGGGGGAGGGATAAATTGGGAGTATGGGATTAACAGATACACACTACTATATATAAAGTAGATAAACAACAAGGATTTACTGCATAGCACAGGGAACTATAGTCAATACCTTGTAATAAACTGTAATGGAAAAGAATCAAAAAAGAATATATATATTATATATATGTATCTGAATCACTTTGCTGTATGCTTGGAACTAACACAAGATTGTAAATCAACTATACTTCGATTAAAAAAAGCCCAATGCATCAAATGCTGTTTATTGTCCTTTCATGCATTGATCTTGGACAAGTTGCTTAAGCTCCCTGAATTTCTATAACTTTGTTTGGTGAGTGGAGGCAAAAGGAGTGGACAGGCCACTGGGGGGCTTAGCTAATTAATATTCTAGCTCTGGACTTTTGTTTACTAAAGGCTGCAAAGCAGATGAATAGCTGCCCTCCTCTTTGAAATCATTAACAAAGTTGTAAAAGAAATTGTGCTTAATGGTGACCTGGTGGAGAGTTACACCCAGACTAGAACCAAAGTGTGTAGCTATTAACTATGCTTAGAGTCTTTTAGAAACTTAGAATTCACAGGGATTTCCTTTATTTAAGTATTTTGGCTGAAAAATATTGTATTATTACTTTTTTAAAAAAAATTTTTGGTGAAAGAAAATGTAGCCAGAAATGTAGTAGCGTGAAAATAGCACTGGATAGAAATCAGATGATAGCTGCTGATTTTATGACTGTAGATAACACTCTCACCTGGTCTGAGCCTCAGTTTCTCCATCTTTAAAATGAGGTGATGGAGTAGCTGATCACCAAGGGCTCTTGCAGCTCTGCTTCCTGAAATTCTGTGCTCAGATTACATTGCAGTCAACTGAGACTAATAACTTTAGTTTAGAAAATGTATGCTTAAGATATAATTTGTGCAAGGATGCCCACTCTCACCATTATTATTCAACATAGTTTTGAAAGGTTTAGCCACAGCAATCAGAGAAGAAAATGAAATAAAACGAATCCAAATTGGAAAAGAAGAAGGAAAATTGTCACTCTTTGCAGATGACATGATATTATACGTAGAAAACCCTAAAGACGCTACCAGAAAACTGCTAGCACTAATCGATGAATTTAGTAAAGTAGCAGGATACAAAATTAATGCGCAGAAATCTCTTGCATTCCTATACACGAACAACGGAAGAGCAGAAAGAGAAATTAAGGAAACTCTCCCATTTACCACTGCAACAAAAAGAATAAAATACCTAGCAATAAACCTGCCTAAGGAGGCAAAACACCTGTATGCAGAAAACTATAAGACACTGATGAAAGAAGTCAAAGACGATACAAACAGATGGAGAGACATACCATGGTCTTGGATTGGAAGAATCAACATCATGAAAATGACTGTACTACCCAAAGCAATTTACAGATTCAACACAATCCCTATCAAATTACCAGCGGCATTTTTCACAGAACTAGAACAAGAAATCTTACGATTTGTATGGAAACGCAAAAGACCCTGAATAGCCAAAACAATCTTGAGAAGGAAAGACGGAGTTGGTGGAATCAGGCTTCCTGACTTCAAACTATGCTACAAGGCCATAGTGATCAAGACAGTATGGTACTGGCACAAAAATAGAAAGGAAAATCAATGGAACAGAATAGAGAACTCAGAGGTAAACCCAAGCACATATGGGCACCTTATCTTTGACAAAAGAGGCAAGAATATACAATAGAAAAAAGACAGCCTCTTCAATAAGTGGTGCTGGGAACATTGGACAGCTACATGGAAAAGAATGAAGTTAGAACACTTCCTAACACCATACACAAAAATATACTCCAAATGGATTAAAGACCTACATGTAAGGCCAGACACTATAAAACTCCTAGAGGAAAACAAGCAGAACACTCTATGACATACATCAACACAAGGTCCTTTTGGACCCACTTCCTAGAATAATGGAAATAAAATCAAGAATAAACAAATGGGACCTAATGAAACTTGAAAGCTTTTGCACAGTGAAAGAAACCATAAACAAGACAAGAAGACAACCCTCAGACTGGCAGAAAATACTTGCCAGTGAAGCAACGGACAAAGGATTAATCTCCAAAATATACAAGTAGCTCATACAGCTTAATACCAAAAAAGCAAATTACCCAATCCACAATTGGGCGGAAGACCTAAAGAGACATTTCTCCAAAGAAAACATCCAGATGGCCAACAAACACATGAAAAGATGCTCAACATCACTAATCATTAGAGAAATGCAAGTCAAAGCCACAATGAGGTATCACCTCACACCAGTCAGAATGGCCATCATCAAAACATCTAGAAACAATAAATGTTGGAGAGGGTGTGGAGAAAAGGGAACTCTCCTGCACTGTTGCTGGGAATGTATATTGGTACAACCACTATGGAAAACAATTTGGAGGTTCCTTAAAGAACTACAAATAGAACTACCATATGATCCAGTAATCCCACTGCTGGGCATATACCCAAAGAAAACCATAATCCCAAAAGAAATATGTACCATAATGTTCATTGCAGCACTATTTACAATAGCCAGGACATGGAAGCAACCTAAATGCCCATCAACAAATGAATGGATAAAGAAGATGTAGCACATATATACAATGGAATATTACTCAGCTATAAAAAGGAATGAAATGGAGCTATATGTAATGAGGTGGATAGACCTAGAGTCTGTCATAAGAGTGAAGTAAGCCAGAAAGAGGAAAACAAATATTGTATGCTAACTCATATATACGGAATCTTAAAAAAAAAAAAGATGGTACTGATGAACCCAGTGACAGGGCAAGAATAAGGATGCAGATGCAGAGAATGGACTGGAGGACATGGGGTTGAGGGGGCAGGGTGCAAAGGGGAAGCTGGGACGAAGTGAGAGAGTAGCATAGACATATATACACTACCAACTGTAAAATAGATAGCTAATGGGAAGTTGCTGTATAAGAAAGGGAGATCAACTTGATGACGGATGATGCCTTATAGGGCCAGGACAGAGAGAGCAGGAGGGAGCTGTGGGAGGGAGGGGATATGGGGATATATGTATAAATACAGCTGATTCACTTTGGTGTACCTCAAAATCTGATACAAGAGTGTAACGCAATTATATTCCAATAAAGAGCTTAAAAAAAGATGTAATTTGTGGTAAAAACTATACAATCATATTAGGCTAGTAATTCTCTAAACAGCCATTTAGCACTTATTTTGCTATGTATACCTACCATCTATAAACTAATGATTTGCAAGGTAATAAATACTGGTAATCTGAGCCAAGACCTTGGTCTCTAACATCACTCTCCATCTAAGGGAACTAGGACACAGAGAGAAATAACTGATTCCAGGGTGAGGACAGAGAAGGTACAAGATGAGCCTGGGACATCTTGTTATATCAGAAAGCAATGAAGTGCTCAAAAAATAATGGGGACATGTCACAAGGACATAGGAGCTGGCTTGGAGGAGCTCCCACTGGCTAAATCTTGGACAATTTGAGCATGATGATAATTAAATAATAATTATCAACCATTTTGAAAAAAGTAGGAAACCATGAGGTCCTATCAATAATAAATAACCAGGGAGAAAGGATAGCTCTTGCCTATAGTCGAATGCTGAATGCTGACTGGTAAATGTGGACGAGGTGCTGGAGTTGAAAAGTCAGTATTTTGTAAGCATCATAACGAAGATTGGACAAAATGAAAATCAATGAATGTTAAATCTAGGTGGAAATTTTGGTGAGGAGCAGAATATTTGCATGGAATTAAAGTGTCTTCCTATAGACTGCTTATTAGTTGCAAGGGGAAGAGTAGTAATTATACAGTGAGGAAACTGGGCAACTATTTGGGCAGGTGATCAACATTAACATCACTATTGATGGACCGATGAACATTGTGCACCTTCAGTGCGATGCCCTGAGAAGATCACAATGCCGATGTAGTAATTAAGCCTAGAATGCATAGCCTGAATCTAATCATAACTCCCCCAAAAAAGGAACGTTGAAAATGTCAATGTTGGGACTTCCCAGGCAGTCCAGTGGTTAAGACTCTGCACTTCCACTGCAGGGGGCACGGGTTCGATCCCTGGTCCGGTAACTAAGATCCCACATGTCTCATGGTGCAGCTAAAAAAAAAAAATGCTGGCAAGACATTGTAAATCAACTCTACTTCAATAAAAAATAAATTTGAAAAAGAAAATGTCAAGGTCATAAAAGATGAAAAAGATTGTGGAATGTTCCAGATTAGAGGAGACTAAAAATCATAACAGCTATATGTAATACCTGATGCTAGACTAAATTCTGCACTGGAAGGAAGGAAATAATGTAAAGGGTGTTACTAGGTAAATCGAAAAAAGGTACAAAATGAATATATGGATGGTAAATTAAAGTTGTATAATCAATGAAAATTTATGAAGTTGGTGACTCCCCTATAGAAGCATACACTGAAGTATTTGGGGATAAAGGTAAGTGACATATGTAAATTGCCTTCAAGGGGTTCAAGAAAAGAGGGGATAGGAAGAGAGAGACACAGAGAGAGAGAGAGAGAGAGCGAGAGAGAGAGAAGAGAATGATAAAGCAAATGAGGTAAAATGTTAACAAGAGGTGAAGCTAAATAAAGGTTATACATGAATACTCTACGCTAATTCACTTTTGCAATATTTCTGTATATTTGAAATTATTTCTAAATAAAAAGGTAAAAAAAACCTTAAAGTAGTAAAGGTTTTCTTAGATACAATCCCCAAAACACAATCTATAAAAATATTGGTAAATTGAACTTCATCAAACATAAGAACTTCTGCTTTTGAAAGACTCTGTGAAGAAAGTGAAAAAGACAAGCTATAGACTAGGAGAAAATAGTTGTAAAGCATATGAAAGACTTGTATCCAAATAAAAGATTTGGATCCAGAATCCAGACTGATTTGCAAGATGATAAACACTGGAAATGTTTTAAAAGCTGAGCCTGGATCTTGGTCTCTAACACAATTTTCCACCTAAAGGAACTAGGGCAATGCAGAGAATGGTAGAAAATACAGAATGTTAGAAGTACAGAAAAGAACTCTCAACACTAAATAATAAAACAAAACAACTAATGAAAATGGTAAAAATATCTGAACAGACACATCACCAAAGAAGATATACCCACAGCAAATAAGTACATGTAAAGGTGATGAATCTCATTGGTCATTAGAGAAAGGCAAATTAAAATTACAAGATACCTCTTTACAATTCCTAAAATTTAAAAAGCTGACCATACCAAATGTTGGTGAGGATGTAGAACTGGAACTCTTACATGCTGCTGGTGGGAATTTAAAATGGTACAACTACTCTGGGAAATATTTCGACATTTATTTAAAAAAAATCAAACCTGAACTTATCATATGATCCAGCCACTCCACTCTTAGGTATATACCCAAGAGAAGTGAAAGCATATTTCCACGTAAAAACTTGTATAAGAACGTTCATAGCAGCTTTATTTGTACAGCCAAAACTTGGAAACTGCTCAAATACCCATCACCAGGTGAATGGGTAAACAAATTGTGATGGGAAACTACTCAGCAATAAAAAGGAATTGACTATTGATACATGCAACAACTTAGATAATCCCCAAATATTTATACTGAGTGAAAGAAACCAGACAAATGAAGACACATACTCCACAATTCCATTTATATAAAATTCTAGAAAATGCAAATTGATCGGTAGTGACAGAAAGCAGAAGAATGATTGCCCAGAGCAGGAGAAGAAGTGGGGAGGGAGGAGAAGGAGGGATTCTAAGGTGCATGAAGAAACTTTTGGGGGGTGAAACTTTGGGGGGTAATGAATATTATCTTGATTGTGTTAATGGTTTCATGGGTATGTACAGATGCCAAAACTTATGAAAATGTATGCTAATTATGAACAGTTTATTGTGCGTCAATTATAGCTCAATAAAGTTGTTTTTAAAAGTGGCTAGCAGAGTGGCTGGTACATGTCTGGCATTCACTACATGTAAGTTCTCATCTATTTCCTCTACTAACTGCTACTCTCTATTCTTTACTATCTACTTAGTAGTGGCAAAGAACACTAATATTCTTTATAGCAGTTTTATTTTTTAGAAATGTAAAGACAAAAATAAAAAACACATACACAAAACCCGAGCACTAGTTAATTCTGTCCACAGAAAAGGGATAACAGTTACATGTTTTCCTAGATTTTAAGATAAATGAAAAAAGAAAGGTAGGTAAGTGGATAGATGATAGATTCCTTCTCCTGCTCCACCTCTCTCCTCCTCTTCCTCCTCCTCCTCATTCTTCTTCTGACAACTAGGTTTTGCAAAGATTTAATGTAAACAAAAGCCACCACCTTGGGATAGGACTTTCCAGGTTAATTAATAAGCAAAACAAAAAATTCAGATTCCATTGCAGAGCAACTGCAACTCAAAAATTCATGGCAATGAAGGAGGCTACATATTCACTAAGAATGACAACAATAAATTGAAAAGAGTTAATTGTTCCTAGTTCTTCACAAAGATGGGGATTCAGGGAGGCAGAAAATTATTCTATCCTTCTTGGGGGATATACTCTTACTTGAAGATGGGGTGGGGTTGGGGAGCATGGGTTTGAGGTAGGCGATCAGAAAAGGGGTTCCTCCTATAATGGAAGAGAATGTAAAAAAAAGAATATATATATATATTCAACTACATTTCAATAAAAATTAACAGAAAAAAGAAAGGCAGTCGTCTTTATGTTTCAATTTAAAATGAAAACAACGTCCTTTCTTCCAGACTTGGAAATTATCTTTAAGGCACAGGCATTCATGATGCTCACATTAAGTTTTAGGCTAAATACAACATTTATTCTCTGCAAATGTTGACTCTCTTCTGAGTAGAAACTGCATAGTACTGAGGAAGAGTTCCCGTCTGCACAATTTCATCAGCTACCACTGAGAGGATCCAAAGATAGATTATTGTCAACATTGATTCTAACACCTTAGACGGATCACTGAAGTTGTCCTAGAAATGTATATTGATAAGCAGTAGAATAAAGGTAGAGGATTGAAAGACAAATGAGTTGTAGAGCAAAAAGTTGCAAGACAAACATTAAATCCAAGTTTTAACTTAATTCCGTCCAACCAGTGGAGCAAGTAACCATAGTCAGAATGCCCAGTGTGAAGATATTAACTAGAAACTATGGTTTAAAATATTCTGTTGTGTTCAAATAACTTAAAGGTTTTGAAAAAGAAAATAAAAAGTATAAGCTCATTTATGACATATGCTTTCCGGTAAAAGAGATAAGTTTTAAAATTTTTCATGTAGTGCAGATCAGTAAACCAAACCTTCCTCTAAAAATTCCTGTAACTCTTTGGATATTGAATGGACTTAAGAGAAAATATGATGGCAGCCTAAAATCAGAGGGCCCTAGATGGGTCTACAGTAGATTCACAGAAGGAATAAAGTAAGCTGGCAATTTAAGACATGATACCCTAAGTGAGAGAAAGTAGGCTTTTACAAGGTTTTGATGCTCCACGAACAGACAAGATTGTTTCTCTGTGTAAATAGCAACACTAGATTTTGGATAAACAGTGGCAGGACTATAAGGCTATACTGAGTTTAAGACCAAGGTGAGTTTAAGGGGGCTGTAGCTTAGCCAGGGAAGGGAAACCGGTGTAGAATTAGTTCAATATTTGAGACTGAAGAAAAGGTATCAATTTTTACCTTCATATTTTGTATCTTAAAATTTATGTTTACATCTTTATATTTATTCATCTCCTAAAGATAGCAGCCATAACGTTATTTTTCGTAGATGGTTTTTATTTAAAAAAAAAGAAAAGGAAAAGAAAGGTGCAGCATTTGATTGCATTGCATTTTTTTAAATTTGCTTCTCAGTTACGTAACCCTGGGGAAAGTTGAATTACAGAGACCTATGCTACACTGACAAGTGCCACTAACAGGGCAGTGACCAAAGTGACAGATGTGATACCAAGGAAATGCTAACCCATCTCTAGATCGTTGAGCGTTTCATAATTGTCACCCGATTTAGTAAGGCCTTATCAGAATGAAGTTTTTTAATTCATGAAACCCAGTTATGAAAAATGCCTACTTGATCTTAAATGTAATTACGTTGACTTTTAGTTCAGCTTTCTGTCACACTGTTTCTCCATGAGTGTCAACTAGACAGAAAGTAAAACAAGCAAATAAAGAAATAAAAATACAACAACTTCCCACTGACTATCTATTTTGCCTTAGAGGACTGGGGCAGGGAGGGTGGGGGGGACTCGATGGGGGGGAGTCAAGGAAGGGAGGGAATACGGGGATATGCGTATAAAAACAGATGATTGAACTTGGTGTACCCCCAAAAAAATAAAAAAATAAAAAAAAGAAATAAAAATAGAAAAAAAGGGGCTAATAAGGTAAACAGGCAATTTATTTTCCTTATATCAAGACTTTGGAGATCTAGCTAGTAAATTTAAAACACCTCCACGATTCCAAAAGAAATAGCCAAGACATTCTTTTTAGATCCTGTGAGGAAAGAAAGGCTTCTTTTAAAAATCAATTTTGAAATTTGAAAATAAAGACAAAAGTGTGATCTTAAAATGCAGAAAAAAGGGTTTAAATTTTGCTAGATTTTCTTAAACTGCTAAAATGCTAACCAACTTTTCAAAGGCCAGTGTCTACACCAAGACCCTCAGGGAGTACCGCCACCATTTTCCCCAGGAGTCTCCATCCCTGTCTTTTCATATCATGCCTTTGTCACTGTGTGAATATCCATTTTTTCTTTCTCACCCAATCTTTGTTCCCATATCATCTTCCCTGTTCCCTCCATTCTTCTTTGCCCACACTCTATTAACTGGCTATAACATAGAACAAAGTTTTTAAAAAAAAAAGGTAATATGTGAGTGTAATGTAACCTTTTAATTTAAAAACCAGATGAATAAAAAATGCTATACTTATTCCTCTTACGGGAGAAAAAGATTACTTTTTATTTATATGACCTTGAAATTGTTTTCCCCTGTGGGTCAATGGTCAGAAGAAAAAGTTCCCCACACTTGATTTATGTAGCCACAGTGAGGAACCAGCAGGAGTCTGAGAAAACTTCTGCTCCATTCCCTGTTGTGAAGGTTGTTTCATTATTAAACTCTTGCTTTCAACACACTTCCTGTGCAATGGAAGAAAAAGGTCCTTGCAATGGCTCTGCTGCCCCTGCCATGGAACATGGTCCCTGCTTCTCTTGGTGGGAGTGATTTGGCCCCTCCTGACTACGTAATGCTTTGGAAATATAAGAAGACGGAGACTTTATGTGTCAAAAAAAAAAAAAAAAGCCTGATGGGACTGGCTGTGGAATTTCCTATCCAGCAACTCTTGCTACCCCTCCGGTTGTTTTCCTGGTCTCCCATCCACCTAATCCTCTGGCTCCCCCACATCCTGTTGCTGTGTTGCCAACAATTCCACAGGCCCTGGGACACTAACATTTACTGAAACATGTGCTGGTCCTCCATGTGCTTGTTTAGGCTTTGAAGGAAGTGTCGCACAGGGCTTTGTAATCAGGAGATGCCCGGTTGAAACTGAACGTGTTCACAAACAACATTCTATATTTAATGTATTTCTTTCTTTTTACAGATGCCTGGACTCACACTCCCCTTGCACCCCAGCTTCCTTTCTCTCATAAGATCTTATCCTAGAGGCTGACTCACTACTTTGATGTGAGTGTTCTTAGAATTATCTCACACTTTCTAAACTTAGAACAAAACCAGCGCCCCCCATACTGCTCTTTTAACATTTTCAGTGTTCATCAGATGCTGTGAACACAATAAAAAAGCATTATCATCAATCGAAATCTAGGGGTTCAATCATCATAGAATCTTGAGGTTACAGGAGACCTTATTTTGGCTACTGGGCAATGTTTTGAAGGGACCTCAGAGCAGCAATCATAGGGCAGCCAATGGCCTGTTTAAGATAGCCACTGGCTGAAAAATGCCTCTGCTCATTCTCTTAGTTTCTAATCCTCAGCTATGATTTTTTTTTTTTTTTGCGAGGGGGAGGTGATCTCCTCATTATGTATCTTGGCCTCTCCTAGTGACCACTGGATATGGACATTTTCCGACCTGTCATCTTAGAGCATGGACCATACCTACAACCTGCTCACCCCTATCCAGGACAGATCCCACTGCTCTTGATTGTGAGGCTGCCTGAGGTGCCAAGGCCAGTGGCTCTCAAAGGGAATCACCATTTAAAATGAATAGACATTTCTCCAAAGAAGACATACAGATGGCCAACACACACATGAAAAGATGCTCAACATCACTCATCATCAGAGAAATGCAAGTCAAAGCCACAATGAGGTATCACCTCACACCAGTCAGAATGGCCATCATCACAAAATCTGGAAACAACAAATGTTGGAGAGGGTGTGGAGAAAAGGGAATTCTCCTGCACTGTTGGTGGGACTGTAAGTTGGTACAGCCACTATGGAAAACAATTTGGAGGTTCCTTAAAAAACTACAAATAGAACTACCATATGATCCAGTAATCCCACTACTGGCCATATACCCAAAGAAAACCATAATCCCAAAAGAAACTTGTACCATAATGTTTATTGCAGCACTATTTACAATATCCAGGACATGGAAGCAACCTAAATGCCCATCAACAAATGAATGGATACAGAAGATGTGGCATATATATACAATGGAATATTACTCAGCTATAGAAAGGGATGAGATGGAGCTATATGTAATGAGGTGGATAGAACTACAATCTGTCATACAGAGTGAAGTAAGTCAGAAAGAGAAGGACAAATATTGTATGCTAACTCACATATACGGAATCTAAAAATGGTACTGATGAACTCAGTGACAAGAACAAGGATGCAGATACAGAGAATGGACTGGAGAACTTGAGGTATGGGAGGGGGCGGGGGGTGAAGGGGAAGCTGAGATGAAACGAGAGAGTAGCACAGACATATATATACTACCAACTGTAAAATAGTCAGTGGGAAGTTGTTGTATAACAAAGGGAGTCCAACTTGAGGATGGAAGATGCCTTAGAGGACTGGGGCGGGGAGGGTGGGGGGGACTCGAGGGGGGGGGAGTCAAGGAAGGGAGGGAATACGGGGATATGTGTATAAAAACAGATGATTGAACCTGGTGTACCCCCCCAAAAAAATAAAAAAATAAAAATAAAAATAAATAAAAATAAAAAAAAATAAAATGAATGTTTCCTAGACCCCACCTACAGAGACTGTGATTTGTTAGGTTTGAGGTGGAGCTTAGGAATCTGCATTTTAATTCATCCTTCAGGTGATCCTGAGAAAGTTAGCCCACATTTTGAGAAACAGCTGTTCCTCCTCTCTTACTCCTCCTCCTCAGTCTTCTTTATAAACTTTTCTTTTTTCATATACTGTCTGAAAAATAAGGTCTCCTCAAGAAGATAATTCACAACCTGTAGGGTAGGCCTGGAAATCTGCCTTTTTAAGCAACACCCCAGGTAATTCTGATGCTTGTTCTCTACAGACCACATCTTTGCAGAGATTGCATTAAAATATTTTAAGCAGGGCAATGGTATGATTGTATTTGTATTTTGGGAAAACCACTCTGGCAGCTGTATGGAGAGAACAACACAAAACTAAAGTCTGGGCTTTGTCGCTTCCGGCCATGTGCCCCCTGTGTTTCTCTTTCCTTCCCTACCCTGCCTAGATGCGTGGATTCTGAGAGTGTCTGCCCACAACCTTTCTCTTCTCTGTGGACGAGCTAGCCAAACTTATGCATTCAAATATTATTTGCCCAAGGATAGTTCCAAAATCTCTACTGCTGTCCTTCTTGCCATAGTCTAGCCCTTCATTTCTGGATGCCTCTGCAGTACCCCAAGTGCAGAACATCCCCAAATTCATTCAACATCTTCTCCCTGGAAAAGTGTTCATCCTCCTGTGTTTGCTCTTTGAGTGGCACCATCCTTCCAGTTACCCCAAATCATCTCTCATTCCTCCATCTCCCTTGGCTTTCACATTCAAGTGTTCTCAATTCTACTTTCTCAGATCTCTGGTGTTGATTCCTTTCTATTTGCAGTTTCATTGTGCTAGTTCATTCCTGTATTTCCAAAACTTTCATGGCAATTGATTCTCTTCATTCACTATACTTGTTAGGCTGGCTTTTAAGACCTTCTTTTATTTGACATAAATCTACTTTTCCAACTACATGTCCTACTACTCTGTTGTATTAACCTTTGATGACAACCTAGTGGGATTACTCTTTCTTCTCCCACACAAACCTTGCCCCATCTGTAGAACATGTTTTGCTTATACCTTTTGCCTGGATTTTCCTTCCCTCCATTACCAACTCATCCTTCCTTGGCTAGCTCAATTGACACATCAAACGAGAACTTTCCCACCCCAGAGCACTGTATCAATGCCTCTTCTTTGGTACTTAACATTTTCCACCATGAGTTGTCAATTATTTACAAACATGGCTGATATGCCATAGAAGACTTTGAGCTCCCCAAGGACGATACTTGTGTCTGATTTTTCTTTTCTTTTTTCTCATTGTAGTAAAGTATACATACATAAAATTTACCATTTTAAACATTTCAGTGTACGGTTCAGTGGCATTCAGTATATTCGCACTGTTGTGCAACCATCACCTGTCCTCATCTCCAGAAATTTGTCATCATCCCAGACTAAAACTCTGTACTCATTAAATAGTAATTCCCAATTTCACCCTCCTGCAGCCCCTAGAAACCACCATTCTACTCTCTGCCTGTGAATTTAATGATTCTAAGCATTCACATAGGTAGAATCATATGATAATTGTCTTTTTATATCTGGTTTATTTCATTTAGCATACTATCTACAAGGTTCATGTAGCATGTGTCAGAATTTTATTCCTTCTTAAGGCTGAATAATATTCCATTGTGTGTGTGTGTGTACCACATTTTGTTTATCCATTTATCCATTTATGTGTCTGAATGTTTAACTCCTATGCCCTCAGTACTTAAAGGAACGCCTGTGCCCAACAGACACTTAATGCTTGTAGTTTGCAAGGCCACTCTTTGGTAAGCTTCCTCCTTTCTCTAGGCTTTAGTTTACCCATGAGATGAGGGGTATGGATTACAATGCCTTTAAGGAGTGTTCAGTCTGACATTTGGTAATAAGATATTTTGACTGGGAAGGCATTGGTGCTTGAATGTTTCTGGTGAGTTGAAGTAGGAGATAACCTTTCTGCCCCATATTTACTTACATCAGCTATTTTATATTCAGACTCTACTGGTTAGGGTTCTTTGGCTGCAAGCAACGGAAACCAATTCTGGCTAATTTAAGTAGAAAAGAGATTTATTGGAGTGATATAAAGTAGTTCATAGTATCAATGGGGAACCAGGTTTTGTTTTTTTTTTTTAAAGAAAAGAATAAGCAGCTTCAGGGGTAGGAGTCAGGAACTACTCACTAGTCTCGTTAGAGTGAGCACACTGAAATAACCAAGTTTCAGCCATTTTCCTACTCTTAGGTATTTTTTTCAAGATTAATATTCTTGGGAGAGTCTAATGGCTTGCCTTAGGTTATATGCCCAGCCCTTGGACAGAGGTACACCAGGACAGCATATCATGGGAAAGAGATCATTCTCCATGACAAAATCAAGATGCTAGGTAGCCCAAAGCCAATATTATATTTTTCATTATAGGGGTTGAAGAACCTACTGAAGGAAAAGATTTTAACTTGTGTCCACCTTCTGGGTCTCATGGACTACAGTGACCCTAATTGAGGCCATATTGCACAGAGAAACAAAACAGATTTCCAGAGATACCTTAAAATAAAAGAATAAGGAATCTATAATGATGAGCAGAACCTCCCAAAGAGCCTGTCTGTAGAGAAGAGGGATGATTCAGGATACCACCCTGACTGAAATATGTGTGCTGCAGGAGACTATAACTTTGCTGTGGGCAGCCTATCTAGTTGCAATTAATAATGGAGAAAGGAGAGTGATACGGACCTTCAGCATCAGGGTGCCACATCACCAATGTCAAGCACAGTAGATTTCCGGTCCCACCAATATCTAAGGGGAGGTAGTGATCTTGGTGATTAAAACACAGTTCCAGTCTCAGAGGAGACTGTGGTGGACCTATTTGGGGCCTGCATCTGTGGATTCTAAGCTCTGCTAAGTGATGTGGTAAGAGACAACCAGGACTACTTTGTCATCACTGACAGCACTTATGGAAATTCTCAGAAAATTTGGGGGTATCTGTCAAAGACTATACTAGTTATATAGTCAAATAAGTGGGATGTGCAGAGCTGACAAGATTTTGATACTAGTGATACAATCTCAGTACAATCTGGTTAGTGGAACCCGGGGAAAATAGACAATATTTCAATGAATCTTTGAGTCTATCAAAGTATCCCTCAAATAGGAGGGTTGGACATTGCAGAAAGAGTCTGTTAACAGCAAAAATGTAGAGCAAAGTGAGAAAAAGGAAATCATTGCTAGTTCCACTTGTGATGGGACAAAAAAATAGCTAATATGTGCAAAGGAACATGCCAATTCATGTCACATCCCTATCTGAGATTTTTCTTGTTCTTTTATCTATTTGATTTATTATCTTCCTCTACTACAAGGTAAGCTCCAGAAGAACAGGAATTTTTTTCACTTTTGTTCTCTGCTGTATCCTCAAGACCAGGACAGTGTGTGGCACATGGTAGCACTCAAAATTTGTTCAATGAAAGAATAAGTAACATAGTGCATTCTTTGAAAGTTTAAGCAACATTCAACAAAAATAAATCAAATATGTGATGGGTATACTTTGATATACATCAAAGTATATCCTTCAAATTCAAAGTGGTGAGTTTTCAGGGGCAGAGATACAGTGAATTCTACAAGTACCATTTTGCATTCATCTGACATTTGTGTAGGTTTTTTTTTTTTTTTGGTATCTCAGCAACTAATACTTCATAAAAGTATCACATAATCTGGACTTCAGAGAACTAGGTCCTCTGAAGCATGAATCACCCTAAGCCTGACAAACTTTAATTAAATTTGTGTGTCTCTTGTTTTCACAAGGGCATTTAATGTTTTTTAGAACATTAATAGGAATTAGCCTTGCATTAAATTTCCTTGTATCTTACATAGCATCTTGCATGGTGTTATGCATACAGAAATCAACAGTAAGTAGTTGCAGAATAAATGAAGGAAGGAAAGAATTGAATGTACCCTAGCACCAGATGAGTTTAGGTTACTGTCCCAAGGTAACTGAAATAAATAGATAACTATGAATCTGATCTAACAGTAGCTCCCATTTGCTCTGGTAACTGAAGTAGAAAATATTGAGGCTTATGGAAATATGAGTTGTGTGTTCTTCAAGTTTTATTTATTTCTTTCCTTCCATATACCTTCCCACCCCCCTCCCTCTCTCCTTCCTCTCTCCCCCCTCTTTCCCTTTTCTCTCTCTTTCTTTTTTTTTATTTTTCTTTTAACTGAACAGATGTTCCAGGACTTTGTGAAGGCTGTGCTGGTTTCAGGAGTTGTGTTGGGGGAAATAGTTTGTAAACATTATTGAATGTTATTCCCTTAGAATTAAAAATGACAGCAATTATCTTGGAACACTTAATTACTCCATTAAATCATTGGACCAGTTACCGTAAGGGAAAAAAAAAGACATGATCATGACTGTGACTAATAACATCAGAATTCTTTACATCAAGAAGACTATCTGGTACAGGTAAAGAGGAGGGTGAGTCCAATAGGAAAATGTTTGAAGTACACATTGGCATTCCTATTTTTAGAAAAGAGAAAAATAAGAAATAATTCAATTTGAATGTAAAATCAAGCACCTGTTGTCAGCATTTTTTATGAAAAAAAGAGTGATAGAGAATAAGAGCAAAAGTTGGTAAGGCATTTTATAGGAACAAGGAAAGTGATAAAAATAATATTTTTCAAAATTAGTATTAATGGGCTTACCTGGTGGCACAGGGGTTGAGAATCTGCCTGCCAATGCAGGGAACACGGGTTTGAGCCCTGGTCTGGAAAGATACCACATACCTCGGAGCAACTAAGCTCATGCGCCACAACTCCTGAGGCTGTGCTCTAGGGCCCAAGAGCCACAACTACTGCGCCCACGTGCCACAACTACTGAAACCCATGCACCTAAAGCCCATGCTCCGCAACAAGAGATGCCACCACAGTGAGAAGCCCGCACGCCACGACAAAGAGTAGCCCCCACTCACTGCAACTAGAGAAAGCCTGTGCGCAGTAATGAAGACCCAACACAGCCAATAAATAAATAAATAAATAAATAAATAAATAAATAAAATTTAAAAAATTACTGTTAATGAAGAAACTACCACATAGCTATGTTGTTAAATTGGTCTTAGATTGGTTTTGGTACCAGGAGTGGGTCTAGAGAAACAGTATATAAGGTATGAGTTTTCTGAACTGGTTCCAGGATTCCTGTAATTGATTCTCTAATCTGATTAGATTTAAAGACATTAATGACTATTTCCAGCAGTAGCAGGAACATTGATGGTCCATAGTGTGATCTGGCAATAGAGGTATATGAAACATCATTATTGGGTACTCCTAATCAACTACTTAGAGGAAGCAAGGAGCTAGGTGACTTTCTATACAATGCTTTTGAACATTTTTGGAAAACTAACAAGTATAAAATGATGTTGGTTGATTGCTCTTAAGGTCCCTGGACAGAGTGATGAAAGAAAAGGATGAGTTCAGGGATTCAAATTCCCCACTCACAGATGTATACATAGTACCAACTGTTAAATAGATAGCCAGTGGGAAGTTGTTGTATAACAAAGGGAGTCCAACTCGAGGATGGAAGGTGCCTTAGAGGACTGGGATGGGGAGGATGGGGGGGACTCGAGGGAGGGTGGGGGGGGAGTTGAGGGAGGGAGGGAATATGGGGATATGTGTATAAAAACAGATGATTGAATTTGGTGTACCCCCCAGAAAATAATAAATAAATTAAAAAAAAATTCCCCACTCAAACGCTACATAAATGACCCAAAAGCTTCTATGTGTGCCCTGATCTTCCATAGCTGCAGGGCTGAAATTGCTGAAAATCAGAACTTGATCTTGCAACTGGCTGAATTAGAGCACAAGTTGAACTCCCAGCCTCCCAGGATATCTACTGTTAAAGTGAGAGCACTGATTAGGAAAGAATGGGATCTTAAAAGTTGGGATGAGAACATGTGGAATGATCTTGATGAAGTTGGGGACTTTGAGCCCCTACATTCTTTTTTTTTTCCCCACCTTGCTGTATACGTTATATTTTTGGTTCCTGGGCTGTTGCTAACAGCCTCGCTATTTAGCCTGCCACTTGGAAGGCTGCACACAGAGAGATTTATAGTGACAAATGGTGGAAGCAAAGAGTGGTTGCTCACGAATTTGTCTTAGACTTTCTTAAAGTGGGCTAAGGTGGAGTCCCTGAAATTCTATTGTATCCTGCTGTAGCTGGATTAATGACTTGGGAGCCCCTACATTCTGTTGAGTCTTTTTTTTTTTTTTATCAGTGGAAGAGGTCTCCCCACCCCCAACAGAAATATACTCCTCCACCCCAGCAGAAGCAGCCTCCCCATTCTAAGTGGCAGTGGCATCCCCACCCACAGTGGTTTGGGCCTTTCCACCTCCACCCATGTCACCTGAGGAAAACTTCATAGCCTCTCCTGAGGCATTTGTCACACAAGGCAATGCCAATTCTCCTCAGGATCCACCTCACCACCCCTCCTTCTCCTAGACATATAGCTAGACTCAAATCCGAGCAGGCCCCTAGAGGAGAGGTATGATGTGTGACCACGAGGAGATGTCTTACACTCCAAAAGGACAACTTGGGTTTTCTAATTTACACAAACAAAACTCCAGGGAAGGGAGGGAATACGGGGATATGTGTATAAAAACAGATGATTGAACTTGGTGTACCCCCCCAAAAAATAAAAAAAAATAAAAAAAAAAACTCCAGGGAACATGTGTGGGAATGGATACTAAGATTATGGTATAATGGTGGAACATAAAGTAGGATCAAGCCGAATTTATTGACATGGGCTTACTAAAAAGAGATTCTGCATTTAGCACTGCAGCTTGGGGAGTCAGAATGGGCTCTAACAGTTTGGTTGGTTGGTAGACTCAATCATGGACTAAAAGATGGCCAGTTGTGGGGTGACTTAGAAATGCCTGACATCCCTTGGTTTATTGTAGACAAAAGAACTCAAAGGTTTAGGAAGATTGAAATGTTAGAGTGGATTTTTTTTAATTAATTTTTTTATTTGTTGGCTGCATTGGGTCTTCATTACTGCGTGTGGGCTTTCTGTAGTTGTGGAGAGCAGGAGCTACTCTTCATTGCAGTGTTCAGGCTTCTTTTTGAGGTGGCTTCTCTCATTGCAGAGCATGGGCTTTAGGTGTGTGGGCTCAGTAGTTGTGGCTCGCAGGCTCTAGAGCACAGGCTCAGTATTTGTGGTGCACGGGCTTAGTTGCTCCGTGGCATGTGGGATCTTCTCAGACCAGGGATTGAACCCATGTCCCCTGCATTGGCAGGTGGATTCTTAACCACTGTGCCACCAATGCAGCCCCCAGAGTGGATTTTTCATTTAAGCCTTGCTTGCACGTGCTGGGAGGTTCCAGAAGACATACTTTTCACCAATACTGTGAGGAATTAATTTGTGAAGGGAACTCAAGCATCCTTAAAGAGTTCTCTGATCGCTCTTCTCTAAGCCAGACCTTGCAGTGGGCACCACAGTCACTGAATGGAGAAACCTAAATGCAACGGAAGTACTTGGATCCCAGGGTGTCAGGCAGAGTTTGGAGGCAACATGTTCTTTATTTGGGTGTGTTACTCCAGCCCATTTACCAAATAACTCAAAAAGTTTTGAATGGGGCTTATCACCAAACAAGGCTCTGCACCAGGTCCAAGCTGCTGTGTAAGCTGCTCCGCCACGTAGGCCACATGATCCAGCAGATCCAAAGGTGCTTAAAGTGTCAGTGCAGATAAGGATGCTATCTGGAGCCTTTGGCAGGCCACCACAGGTGAATCACCATGCAGGCCTTTAGGATTTTGAAGCAAGGACCTGCCATTATCCACAAATAATTACTCTCCTTTTCAAAAATAGCTCTTCACATATTATTGGGCCTTAGTAGAGACTGAACATTTAACTATGGGCCACCAAGTTACCATGTGACCTGAGCTGTCCATCATAAACTGGGTGTGATCGTGCCCAACAAGTCATAAAGTTGGGTGTGCACAGAAGCATCCATCATCAAATGAAAGTGGTATATACATGAGCAGACAGGAGCAGTTCCTGAAGGCACAAGTGAGTTACATGAAAAATGGCCCAAATGCCCATGGTCCCTACTCATGCTACACTGCCTTCTCTCTCTCACCCGCACCTATGGCCTCATGAAGAGTCCCCTACAATCAGTTGACAGAGAAAGAGAAGACTTGGACCTGGTTTAAAGATGGTTCGGCATGATAAGCAGGCACTACCCTAAAGTTGACAGCTGTAACACTACAACCTCTTTCTAGGTTGTAGAAAGAGATTGAAGGACAGTGGTGGAAAAAAATCGTCCCAGTAGGAACTCCAAGAGGTGTACTTGTGTGTTCACTTTACTTAAAAGGAGAAACAGCCAGATATACAACTATATACCTATTCATGGGTCATATCCAATGGTTTGGCTGGTTGTTTAGAGACTTGGAAGGGTCATGATTGGAAAATTGGTGACAAAGAAACTTTGGGAAGAAGTATGTGGCTAGACCTTTCTGAATGGGCAAAACAGATGAAGATACTTTGTGTCCTGTGTGAATGCTCACCAAAGGGTGACTTCAGAAGAGGAGGATTTTAAGAGTCAAGTGGACACCAGTTAGCCTCTTTCCCCAGCCATCTCCATCATTGCCCACTGGGCTCATGAACAAATTGACCATGGTGGCAGGGACAGAGGTTATGCATGGCTTAAAGATGGAGGGGGCCACAAGGCCAAAAATGTGGGTGGCCTCTGGAAGCTGAGAATGATTCCTGGCTGGTAGCCAACAAGGAAACAGATACCCAACTCCTATGACCACTTGGAAATGAATTCTGCCAGAAACCTGAATGAGCCTGGAAATGGATTCTCCCCAGAACCCCCAGAAAGAAGCACAGCTCGGCTGACACTTTGATTTAGGTCTTGTCAAACCTGGAACAGAGAAATGCGTTAAGCCCATCTGGATTTCTGACTTACATAAGCATGAGATAATAGATATGTGTTGCTTTCAACTACTACATGTGGGGCAATTTGTTACACAGCAGTAGAAAACTAGCTGTAGATTTGAAATCTGAAGACTGACTAGGCTTTAGTTGGTGAAGGGTGGAGGAGAGGAGGAGATAGACTTGTTATAGACAGACAGGGTAACATGCGAGGTCCTGAGCAGGAGGAAGGATGGAAAGGTGAGGATTGAAGGAAAACCAGAGTGACTGGCTCATAGTGAGAGAGAGACAGCAGCACAACACGAGGTTGGAGCGAGAGGCAGGAGCCCGGTCTTGAAGAGCTTTGTGGCCCAAGGTAAAAAATTTGGTCTTTCTTCGAAAGCAGTGGTCATTCTCAAAATTTTGGCCTCAAAACCCCTTTATGCTCTTAAAAATTATTGAGGACCCCCACCAACTATCACCAAAGCTTTTGTTTTTCTATCTTTAGTTACTCTATTAGAATTGAAAGCAGGGAAATATTTTAAAATATTTTTGTACTACTTCATTTTAAGACAATAAACCCATTAACATTTTTAAGTGAAAACTAGCACTATTTTCTAAAACAAACCAAAAATAGTGAGAAGAGTAGCATTGTTTTACATTTTTGCACATGTCTTTAATGTCTGGCTAAATATAAGAAAGCTGGGTTCTTATCTCTCCTTCTGCATTCAGTGTGTTGTGCTATGTTGTTCTGGTTGAATTATTTGAAGAAAATTCGGCTTCACTAATACATATTGTTGGAAAAGGGAGAGGTATTTAAATAGCCATCTCAGATAACTGTGGATATTCTTTTTTGATACTAGACCAAAACTCAATGTGTGGCAGGTTCTAAAGTTAGCTGGGGCTTCCCTGGTGGCACAGGGGTTGAGAATCCACCTGCCAATGCAGGAGAAATGGGTTCAAGCCCTGGTCCTGGAAGATCCCACGTGCCATGGAGCAACTAAGCCCGTGTATCACAATTACTGAGTCTGTGCTCTAGAGCCTGCGAGCTACAACTATTGAGCCCATGTGCACAACTACTGAAGCCCGAGCACACCTAGAGCCTGTGCTCCACAACAAGAGAAGCCACCACAATGAGAAGCCTGTGCACCACAATGAAAAGTAGCCCCCGCTCACCACAACTAGAGACAGCCCATGTGTAGCAATGAAGACCCAAAGCAGCCAATAAATAAATAAATAAATTTATTTAAAAAAATGAAAAGTTAGCTGTAATGTGAAATTTGAAACCATATCAACAAAATTTGTAAATTCATTTTAAAAAATATATATTGGTATATCTTGCACTTTAAATGAGTCTTTTACCCACTCATAATTTTACAACACAGTGCCTTGGTCATTTGAATGATATTGGTTCAGTGATTTATGCAGAACTTCCAAATGTTGACATATACTATACAATATTAAAAAATGCATTCATCGATTTCATTACCAATCTCATCAGAAAAGTCTTACATATTGGGGACCTTTCATGTTCACAGTTGCAGATGTAAGTTTTCCAAAATTTGAATTTTCACTTGAAAGTGGGAATTTCATCATGGCCAAAAATTACTATCTTTTCCTTGAAGTGACAGGCTTGTTTCTTTCATTTATGTGAAAATGTCTGCAAAATACCCAAGCCTGAATAATCATAGTTTTTTTTGCCAGTAGTTCTTTCATGTCAAAATGGTGTTCCATGGGGAAAAGTGGCTAGTTTAGCTCACAGGTCAAACAATTATACATGTGCTTTTCTTAAAGGCAACCATCATAGTTCAGTCTACAACAGAAATGCATTATGCACAGTTTTCATTATAACATTAAAAAGACATATACTCAAGGGTCAATACTTAATAAAAAGTAATAATATTTACTGATTTATCAAGGACACTATTACATGAAAATGGTTTTGTTTTTTTAAACTGTTGCGCATGGTGGTAAAGAATACAGTTACTAACTAATACCATTTGTGCCTTGATTTACGCCAAGGCACCAGCAGTTTTACTGTCTGTTGCTTTTGCACCATCAGTGAAAATGTCAACAAGTGAAAAAGGCAAATCATCTCTGAGTATTACTATGAATATAGATATGACCTTGCCAACCTGTGAAAGCATCTTAGGGATGCTCAGGGGTCCACCAACAACACTTTGAAAATTGCTGTTCACAAAAAAGAACATTGTCTGTGATGGATTTTAAGCCAGGCAGAGACATGATCAGAAATGATTATAGTAGAAAGTCTCAGTTGCCTCATCTGTGAAATGAGTATAAAATAGTACTGGCTATCCATGGTGATTGTGAAAATTAAATGAAATAATGCAGGAAAACATGCTCACAATACTGCCAGGCCCATAGCAAGCACTCAATAAATGTCAGTCATACATATATACAATGGAATATTACTCAGCTGTAAAAAGGAACAAAATTGGGACATTTGTAGAGACATGGATGGACCTAGAGACTGTCATACAGAGTGAAGTGAGTCAGAAAGAGAAAAACAAATACTGTATATTAACACATATATGCGGAATATAGAAAAATGGTACAAATCAACTGGTTTGCAAGGCAGAAATAGAGACCCAGATGTAGAGAACAAACATATGGACACCAAGTGGGGAAACTGGGGTGGGGGGGCAGGGGTTGGGGGGGAATGAATTGGGAGATTGGAATTGCCATATATACATTACTGATAAGAAAAAAATCAAATTGTACACTTTATACGCAGTTTATTGTATGTCAATTGTATCTCAATAAAAGCTCTTAAAGAAAAAAGATAAATTCACAGAAACCCAAAAATAAAATAAAATAAAATAAAATAAAAATGTCATTCATTATTATCATCCCTGGTTGAAAGTTCTAGGTTTTATAAGACAGAAAAAACCTTTTGAAGTAAGTGCATTTTATTCATTGGTGAAATATTAATTGTGCACTTAGTATGTGAAAAATCATGTGCAGGTGGTTAAAGCAAAGCAATAAGATGTTGTTGTTTCATAGAACTTTAAGGTGATGGATGTTCCCATGTATCTGAGCTGGCTCTTCCCCTTCTCATTAGCCCATACTTTGGAGTATTGTAATATGATTGCATTGATACATCAATTTTCTTCCCATCAGACAACAGATTCTGCAAGTCTCTATAAAAGCCATATTTTAAAAATTTCTATCATAGATAAATATCAAGTCCTGCAGCGGAGGTCAGGAGTTCACATCTGGGTTACAAATTCTCACTGTCTTACTTCCTAGTTGATTAATTCTGGGCAAGCTATGCAACCTAGCTGAACCTCAGTTGTTGTTTTTTTAAATCTGTAAAATAGGAATACTAATACATACCTAGTAGAGTTGTGAAGACTAAATAGGATAAATCTGATCCTAACTCTCGATATAACAGAGAAAACTGCTAAATGTGCAGACCCAACTTGTCACCCACTGTATTAGTGAGTATTAAGAAATCAAGAAGCAGGGCAGTTTCCTGAGGTTCATGAAATATCTAATTCAAATACATTTTGCTTTCCATTTCTGCATAGTTAGGGTTGGGTATGTTTTGGCCTGATGTAGCTGGCAAATGGTTATAGTTCTTTCTCCTCTGCAGATACAGAGACACCCTGGATTTGCCCCGTGTTTGGCCTCAGAAAAAAGGCAATGTTCTCAATGTTATTGGATAGGAGCAGATGTGAAAATCACATCTGACTCAAATTCTATATCCCAGAGTTCTTTTAGCGGAATTCTTTTGTTGGAGGTCACGTACTCTGGAGTCACAAAACTGCTACTTTGATTTATAAGGAAGGATCTAACTAGAGCTTAATATGTAAGACTTTGACTTTATAAAGCCAATGATCTAATATTATTTATAATATCCCAGAATTGCTCTTTGCTTTGTAAATTAATTATGGACATCTCATCTTGGGATATTGCACAAAGCAGGAAGAACAATAAGGAGAATTTGGAAAAGTAATGGAGACAAAGACATGCGATTTCACTTTTGTAGCCATGTTTGGTCCCCGGTCATTCCTCAAGCCTACCACCCACATTCTTTTCCACATGAAGTAAATAATCGAGTCAATCTTCTCATCCTCTTTTTGTTCATTTTCATAGAAACTGTATATTCCCAGATTCTTATACTAATGCACAGTTCTTCCTCTGTAAAAAAAAAATATTTCAATATCTTGAAATTAAGTATGAAAAAAATTTAAGGGTTTTTGGGAAGTGTTGGTTTTGTCTGATCTAATATTTCTGTTTAGATTCTCTCTAAAAATCACATTGTGACTTTTCCTAAGTCAGTTGGATACATACCAGGTGGCATAGGGTGCAACCTGCACTTTGTGCACTTTTAAAGCAAAAGGAAAGCCAAACCTTTGGGAGTTTCCTCGGTTTGCTTTGTGTGGGGTTGTCAGACATTGTAACAATCAATCAAACATTCTTCAATCGATAGAACATTGTGTACCACCCAAGCCATGTTAGGGCATGATATCTGCATGTTCTTGCTCCACTTAACAGGCCTGGCAAAACCTGCTAGGTTCTACCCCTTAGGCAGTTTCTGCAAAGAAATACATATTTACAACTTTGTCAGTGAACTTAAAATGTGGACTTTTAAAACTGAGAGAAATCTTCAGTTCATATAAGCAAACTGTTCATTTTGCAGATGGAAAAAAAAAATGAGGCCCAAAGAGGGGTCTGATTTGCCCAAGGGTACAGAACAAGCTAGAAAGAAGGAGAGCCACAAATAGAAGTCAGGTGTTCTACCAGCTCAGTGCTCATTCTTGTATGTTGGCTCTGAGAATGGAGGTCATGACACAATGTGGAAAGTCAAAAAAGGCAAAAGAGTTTTATATCCAGTAACATTCCACAGAAATATTATTATTCCATAGAAATAAAAAATATTAGCATCGTTATGGCATGCTCACCAAGAAATAGCCTCAAAAGTGTCAATAGGGAACTTAAGGATAGAGGGAAAATGTCTCCGATAGTTTTCTCTCTCTCTCTCTTATTTTTTTTTTTTTGCCAAGTCATGCAGCTTGCTGGTTCTTAGTTCCCTGACCAGAGATCGAACCCGGGCCCCAGGCAGTGGAAGCTTGGAGTCCTAAACACTGGACCACCAGGGAAGTCCCTTTGATAGTTTTCTTATAAGGGCTGACTGGTTTGGTTATCACTCAGATTCAGGTGAGTTTTCTGAATCATATAATATGCTAGACTACATTTTTCTAATCTGTCATTGGCATTGAGTTCTAAGTCTATTTTCTTGATTACTAGGTAAAGAAAAAAATAAACCTTGAAAAATAATAAAAATTACCTGGCCAAATGATTTGCAATTTGCCACCGACTATATTGCTATTGAGAAATATGATAAAGCTGCACTGCTGGCTCTTTTTCCAGAATGAGGTTTCATGCAGTTCAGGCACATCAAAAATTATACATTGATTTATATATTGTCAGTTTAATTAAATGTCATATTCTGTAGCTGATGATATGGTAGCCTGTGGGTTGTTGAAAACTCTTGAAGTATAATAATATGAAAAATCATTGCACACAGATTCTGAGTATGCTATAATATTCACATGTCTGCCTGCAAATAGAATTTTCAATAACACTGAAATGACTTTCCAAAAACAATTTTAATATGAGTGTGGTCTAATCTAAACCTGAACTTCTGCACAAAACGTTAGATTTCCATTTATATGTATACGAATGTTAGAAGAGGAACCAAATATTGCATGTAAATTACAAACTTTATTTTTATTTGGAAGAGAAATTACCATTGGACTTATATATAAGGGCTGAGTTATAGTCCAAACACATCAGAATGCTGGTATCCTTGTTTTTGTTTTTAAAAAGTAATCCTTTCCTTTTGATCGGCGTACAGAGAAAGTACAAGATGAAGGTGGAGGAAAAGGAAGAATTTTTCACTAAATGCTACTGGAAAAAATGGCTAGTCATCGGGGAGGGGAATTAAATCCTATCTGATGCCTTAAAGCAAAATACATTCCGCATAATTTAAAGATTTAAATGTAAAAAACAAGAAATACTAAAGTAAAAGAAATACTAAAAGTACTTGAAGAACCTATAGGTGAGTGTTTTTATAATTTTGTAGTGGACAGTGCTTTTCCAAAGATGACATAAAAGGCAGAAGCCATAAAAGATTGATAGATGTGAATACATGAATGAAAAACATTTATATATAGTCAGAACAGCATGGTCAAGGTAAGTATCAAATTGGGGGAAAACTAGTTGTCACATATAACAAAGGGTTATTAGATATAATATACAAAAACTCTAACAAATAAATGACAAATGCATATCCCAATAGAAGGTAGGAAAACATTGTAAAAAGCAATTCGGTAAAGAAGATATGTAAATGTCCATCTCATACATGAAAAGAATCAACCTCACTAGTAATTACGGACTTGGAAAAGAAGTGAGACTTTTTTTTTTTTTTTTGGCCTATCACATAGCAACTTCAGTTTGTTTTTTATTTGAAACACTTGTGTTTGGAAAAAGAGTATATTATATGGGTTCCATTGTCAAACATGTCATCATGGTCATTTTATTGTCTATAAACACCAAGTTACCAGATTCACTGAAGCCCATTGTTGGGTGTTTGGCAAATTAAAGGCTATGATTATTTGGCCAGGCAACTTTGCCATCTCCTCTGAATCCTGTAATTTCATTTAGAGTTGCGTAGGAGATGTTTTCAGTCTGGACATTCAGGTGGCATGAGCTCTGCATGCCCACAGAGTGATATGCTCTTTGGAGAATGGAGATCAGACATAGAGTTGTGAAATTTCTTCCGCTGGTTGTTGGACAGACTGACATTAATGGTTCTACAATTAACACTTGATACTTAAACACAGTTGGAATGTGATCAGCATCCTCAAAAATCAGCAAAGCCTGTGATATGACACATAGCCCAGGCCAAATCCTAGTCACCTTTTTTCTTTCGATTTTTTATTGTTAGATTTTTTTCAAACATACAAAATGGTTGAAAGAACAGCACCATGAACAAATAGCTACCACGTCAACTGAACAATTGAAACCACCATATTTTAAACACATTGGAGGCCTGTTTCTAAACATCTTTCTAGATTTCAACACATACAAATATGCATTTACAAGAATAAGGTCATACTTTACATGTTATTCTGCAGTACTTTTTGAATTTTTTACTTAAAAATATATTATAAATATCTTCTCAAATTTCACTAAATGTTCTTCCGCAACATCATGTTTAATAGCCCCTTAGCATCCGTTGCATGGATCAATTATAATTTTCATAACCAATTCCTATGGCTGTACATTGGTATTGGTTCTAATTTTTCATTATAATAAAAAAAGAGATCAATGAAATTCATGTGTCTTTTCCCCTTTGGGTGAAAATCTCCAGGGGTAAATTCCTAGACTGAGGATTAAGGAGTCAAAGGACTTGCATTTACATTTTGCTTCATCTACTTTTGAGGCAATATTAGTGGCAGACGGCTCTAAAAGTCTATTTTACAGATTTGATGACATCATTTAAATGCTACCATTGAGGAATTCATAGTTCCTTGGAAACAAAATGTACCAATACCTGAAGCATACCTATTTTGATACCAGACAATTTTGGCTCCTTGGGCTAAAACATATCCTTAAAATGTACCACATAGCCTCCTGACTTCTCAAAAAGATTATGCTCAATATAGTTGAATCAATATTACTTTTTAAACAAAGGTTCAAGTCATGGTGAGTTTTTCTGGACTATTTGCTCTGACACTAAATGGCCCCGGACTCTCCTATCTTCCTTACATTATCAGATCCTAGTGTGTGGGATGCAACATCCCTCTCTTTTCTGCCTCCTTCTTCTCCTCTTTCCACATCGATAATCTAATAAGAAGTGAGGAAAAAACCAACAATTAAACTTATTAAGCCACAATTTATATCAATTCTAAGTCAATAGACTCTGACCTGAAGCCACTTTCACTCCAGTGTCGCACATCACTTCTCAGGATCCTTTGACGCTGACTTCCCAATTGACATCTTTGTACAGTTGTTGAGATTGGTAAGAATTGACTTGATAACAATCAAGGTGTTTCCATCACAATGCAGTAAGTTGTTCTTTTTTAAAAATTTTTATTGAAATCTAGTTGCTTTACAATGTTGTATTAGTTTCTACTCTATAGCAAAGTGAATCAGTTATACATATACATATATCCCCTTTCTTGGACTTCCTTCCCATTTGGGTCACCACAGAGCATTGAGTAGAGTTCCCCGTGCTATAAAGTAAGTCCTCATAGTTATCTATTTTTATACATAGTATCAATAGTGTATGTATGTCAGTCTCCACAATGCAGTTAAGTTCTTATCAATGTAAAATACTTTCACTTAAGGCCAAATCTACATAAATTTATATTATTTGTCTTGACTCAGCTTTGTCCCCCAGCCTAGCCTCTCCAACAAAAGGAAGAAAATTTTCGAGGCAGAACTGTCCACTCCTGATGAGGTTTCATTAAACTTTTTCTTCTCAGTAATTGTTCCCCATTATGCATTAAACAGGAAGTCCTACACTTTTATTCTGTAAAGTGATGGTTTTGTCACTAAAATTAGCTTATAAACGTAGTGTGCTGGGCACATTTTATGGGAGAAAAAAGTGATGCCCACATAGCAAGAAATTATCTGCTAAATTCACTCACATTCAAGCATGAGCTGGGTCTACATAATCAAAGTGAAGTGGAGAATTAAAGTAATTTGAGCTAATTCAGAGCAGAAAAATATACCCCAAAACCTTTCACCTAATTGCATCAATTATCTAATTGAAGCAAACCTTGGGGAATTGGGGCTTGAATTATTCTGATAATTGATTTAATTTTCATTTAGTTGTGTATATGAAAATACACCCACATACACTCTACCTTGAAGCTCTCTATCTAGTGACAAGCTAATGCAGCCTTCATTACTGCAACTGACACAATTTATCACTTGTCATTTGCTCACATTGGCATATCCTGACCATAAGATCTCATTGGCATGGTCATAATATGGCTCTAGGGGGAAAGTTTCAATTTTCTGCAACTTGAATTATGTAAGTGGATATTGTTTTAGGAGGTGAGGAATGGAGAATTCCTACACTTCTGATACAGACTCAATTTTTTTCTTTTTTCTAGTTTTGTTTTTTACAAAATGATTTCTTAAGTTTTTTGTATATCTGAGATTTTGCTGGAGAAGCTGGAAACCTTTCGTTAGAGAGAAGTGGGCCAGGGGAGATTTTTGATGCTCAGTTCTGCTAATTCAATAAGAAAGTATTGATATACTGTGTTCATACAAAGCTCAAAAGATTCCATACAGTACCAAATATACAGCTCCCCACATTAACTGAACCCTCTGAACTGGCAGTAGGGGCTTGCTAGTTAGTCTCTCTGCTCTTGAAAGCAAAACATTCTCTTTCTGCTTCCCTGCCCAATCACTACTAATTTTAACTAGTTCAGAAGCATCAACTATTTGCCTCCTCAGACTTTGCCACTAATGGATACCTAAAGACTATTCAATTCAAGCTAGTATCACAAACAGAAACATTTAAGTACAGACTATTGTAGGAGTTATTTCATTCAACAAACATCTTTAGGGTAGTCAAGGAGGAGACAAATAAACTGACAAATTTCAATCTAAACTGCGTGTTCCAAGAGGATAACTGATCACAGGGTACTGGGGGAGCACACAAAGGGGCCTCTGCCCAAAGCTTGCCCTGGGGTTCAGAGAAAGCATTCCAGGCCATAGTCGAGCTTCAGTTTTAGGGTGATAGGACACTATAAGGCAGGAAATGAAATTATGAGATCACTGGCTGTGTGCCAAAGAAATTGGTGGAGATTGGGAAGGATGGCAAGAGGAAATGCAGGAGGACCAATTATCAGGGTGTTACATTGGTTCAGGTAAGAAAGGATGCAATGAAAGATGGAGATTAAGTGAAGAGTTGAAAAGATATTGGGGAGAGAATCAAAAGGACTTGGTGATTAACTGTGTGTGAGGGGTGTGAAGGAGGAGAGGGAGAGATATTCAATAAGACTCCTTCGTTTCTGGCTGGGGTAACTGGGTGAATGATGATACCTTTCATTGAGCCAGGAAATGCAGACAGGAAAAGGAGCAGGTTTGGTGTAGGGGAAAGATACTGAGGTCAGTTTTAAACCTGTAGAGTTTGAGGTGAGGTGTCAATAGGATTTTCAAGTGGAGATCCAGTAGGCAGTAGGCAGTAGGCAGTTGGCAACATGGGTTTAGATTCAGGTAGGAGCTCTGAGCTGGAGTCCTCAGTATATAGCTGGTAATTGAAGGTATGGGAAAAATTAACATGTCCTAGAGAAGAGTGTATAGAGTTCAAAGAGACAAGAGCCCAGGATAGAAACAGCAAGAATACCATTACATAAAAAATAGGTAGAGGAAGAGGGGCCACCATAAGACAGGAGTAGCCAGGCGAGTAGGAGAAAAAACTGGATATTGGAGTCAGATAGACCTGGGTTTGTTCCCCTGCTCCACTTACTTGTGTCCTTATGCAAATTACTTTAGCTTTTCCAGCTTAATTTTCTAAATCTTTACTGAATTAAAATTAGTAGCGTCTACTTCCATGTTGTTGTTAGGACTAAAGAAATAAACACAAACAAAAAGCAAGCTCATGACATCACAGTGAATCATAAAGGAAAGAATCATTTTACCTATAGATTTATTCTGGGAATGATGGAAGCAAAGACAGATTTCTGATTGTTTTTTAAGATTGTTCAATGAAACATTACTTATTAATGGCAAAATCTTTCATATGACCTTGACCTAATACAAAGTGTTAGGTGTCAATTAACACACAAGAATAAGAGATTTTATCCTGTATCAAACTTAACTAATATTTTGAAGGATACAGGTTATTTAAATAATAGAGGTAAGTATACTGGCAAAACCTAGAGAAGCATGGGATCAGCAACTCTTTGGTGTAAATGAGGAAGGTCTCTTTAGTATAAATAATCACCTATTCTGATTTATCAATTTCATAAATTCAAATTTTATTACAATAGATTTTCTTAAATCAGGGCCCACATCTAGCTGTATTTACAGCCATTGTTAAAATATATGAGCAAGAGTATTATTGATGCCATCTTTTTATTATCATTTTTAGATGGATTTGCAGTAAAATGGATGTTTAATTACTATAAAAACAGTTGCAAAATTATTGAATATTCCCAATTCTTAATTTTTTTCATAGAACCTTTCTCTCTTTCACTTTGCTAATAGCATTTACAAATTTAGCTAATCATGATTGAACCCTTAAAAATTAGTTAGACCTCTCAACATCTATAACAATATCCAGGCTGTGATGTCATTAGTATTCTCAGAGTTGCAGATGGTCACATTGGCTAATGTTTGACAAAAGGCAGAACATGAGTGCTGCTGGCTTCCTGGGAGCCATTCATGGACGTAGGCAATCAGAGTGTACCTGCAGGCCTCTGGTCAGGATACACTGACTACTCTTTGGCAGTCTCGTGTGGTAAGAAAACATTTATGGTGTCAAGAGGGGAGCAATTGGATGTGCATGTGCAGAACAAACAGGGTAATAAAATCTACAGCAACCAACTGGAATCCTGAAACTGGAAGGGCTGTTTTCCATTTGAGAAAGTAAGAGAGGAAGAACAGTAAGAAAAAAGTGCTCCTTCATACAAAGGACAAGTACCATACTGGACCACCTGTCTATCCACTCCACTCTCAGGTGATTTCTATGATCTAAGATTACAACAATGTTATTCAAGTTAACTTCTGTGTATTGAACATGCAATATGAGGCAGGCCTAGAACTACAAAGATGAATGCAGCAGTTCCTGGCCTCTAGGAACTCATAGTTCGTTGAGGGTGACAGGCACACCAATGAGTAATTACCCAACAATGGAATTAGGACATTAATAGACATGTGAGCAAAATGCTGTGTAGAAGCCAGAAAGTACAGGGACTTAACTGTATCACAAAGAGTTTGTGCAGTAGAGTCCTTGATGCTTTGTGAGCAGGGAAGTGACATGGACAAATAAATGTTTAATTTTAAAAATCTGGTAGCTTTGTATAGTAAGGACAAGGATGTCGGAGAAATTATAGGAAAGAAAATACTTAGGAGACTATTTAATGAATTCTGACATTACAAGAAGGATCTGAATTAAAATAGTGATGGTAGTAACTGAAGTAAAAGAACATATAGAGATGTCTGTTATTTCAATGAAAGAATTAGAATCAACAGGGCTTGGTGGTTGAGCGGTTGGGAAGGACAAGCAAGAATGGTTTTGTGTCTGTGTAACTGACAGTGTGGTGGCGCCATTGACAGAAACGGAAACTTTATGACAGGAGAATATTTTGAAGGAAAGAGGCTCTGGTGTGTTTTCAACGTGTGTTTTGGGCAGCAGTTGAGCATCTCAGTGGAAATGTCCAGCACATAGGTGGACACATAGGCTTGAGCACAGAAAGGAGGACAGGTGTAAAGAGGAATTATAAGTGTTCCACAACTAGAAGACAGTTGAGGTGGTAGGAATGCATATAGGCTTATTTATTTATTTATTTATTTATTTATTTATTTATTTATTTATTTATTTATTGGCTGTGTTGGGTCATCGTTGTTGCGCGTGGGCTTTCTCTACTTGCAGCGAGTGGGGGCTACTCTTCATTGCGGTGCACGGGCTTCTTATTGCAGTAGCTTCTCTTGTTGCAGAGCACAGGCCCTAGGCATGCGGGCTTCAGTAGTTGCAACACACAAGCTCAGTAGTTGTGGCTCGCAGGCTCTAGAGCTCAGGCTCAGTAGTTGTGGCGCATGGGCTTGGTTGCTCCGCAGCATGTGGGATCTTCCTGGACCAGGGCTCGAACCCATGTCCCAATCTGCATTGGCAGGTGGATTCTTAACCACTGCCCCACCAGGGAAGTCCCTGCATATATGCTTTGAGAAAGTGAGTAGAACAAGAGAAAAATGAAGAGCCATAGGACATAGCTTTGAGGAACACAGATGTTTATGGTGTAACAGTAGGAAAAGATAGGGAAGAGTATAGGAAAATTCCAGATATGTTTTCCCAAAAAGCACAAAGGAGAAACTTTCCATGTTAATCCTATAGTGAAGTCACAGAGGAGGACGGAATTAGAAGAAAAGGTTATGGCCTCAAGATTTTAGATATCACTGGATATCTTTGAAAAAAATTGTTGAGTATTGCAGGAGGAAGCCAAAGTGCATTGATTCAAGAGAGAATAGAGGGTGAAAAGTAAAGGCAGCAGAGATAGAGACCACTTCCTTTCACCAAGTGAGCCTTTTCACCAAGCTTCTGTCCGGTCTGGTGGAAGTACCACTCCATAATGGAGCATTTGCCAATGACTCAATCTAGGGTTTTGGCCATGAACTGAAGAAAATGTAATACTCTACTGGAGGAGTAGCATCAGTATTCTTGAGATATAAGGGAAGGCCTTGGAGAATGGACAGAGAGAGAGGATGCATTGAAAACTCATACTGTATTGCTTCTATCTTCTTCAGAATACAAGCAGACAAGTGAAGGAGAGAGCTGGGTGGGCAGGAGAACATGTGAGGCATGAGTAACATGGAGATTAAAAATAACCATTGAGGAGAATGTGGACCAAAATCAACAAGAGAAAGAATAAGAAGGAACAGGAAAGGGACTCATATTCATAGCACTCCTACTATGTGCCAGGCACCATACTAGTGACTTGTCAGGTAAGTAACAACAGTGAGTTCTGAAAGGAGTAGTTGGTCCAAATTAGAATGTGTTCATGCTTTCTTACAAGCCACGATTTGCCTCCAGGAAACAGGATGATAAACAGAGGGTGGTGGGGCTGATTAAGAGACAGAGCTATGCACCATAGAACAGTCATGGAGAACTAAAGTGGTAATTCATGGAGTCCAGACTACTTGGAGTTAATTGTGGGAAGGAGAATGTTAACGGATATTATGAACTGAAAACAAAGATAAAGTAGAAGGTCAAAGGTAAGTCTAGTGTGGGTTGGGAAATGGCAGTTGAAGGCAGGAAAGGAAGGTGTGCTTAATGGAGGGAAACTAAGTGCAAGATCTCAGAGAAGGGGCATTTCTTCATGGAATTAGGATTCAGGAAGTCACCAGTATGGTGCATAGCTAATGTAGCATGGAGCTTGGGCTCAATGGAGCTGAGGATAAGATGTCATTCTGTTTGCTGAAGTCATCAAGTGTATACCAAGGGAAGACAGGTAAGAGGAGAAAACCATGAACTAGTCACCAAAATAATTGAGGAAGGTAACTCCCAGAGCACTAGGGGGTGAAAATTTAGCTAACATTTATAATTAAAAAAAAAAAAAAAACAGGTTCTCCACCCTTCTAATGAAGAAGAGAAAACTAAACCCAAATTAAGCAGGAAATAAATGAAAAAATAAGGATTAGAGTGTAAATTGAAAAATAGAGAATAGAAAAACAATAGAAAAAATTAACAAATTAAAAGTTAATTGTTTGAAAAGATAAACTAAATTGATAAATCTTTAGCTAGACTGACAAAGAAAAAAACAGAGAAGACTCAAATTATTAAAATTAGGAATGAAAAGTGGGATATTACTAGCTACCTTAGAGAAATAAAAAGTTATAAGGCAATACTATGTATGATTTTATGCCAATCAATTCAGTAACCCAGATAAAATGGAGAAATTCCTAGGAAAACAAACTGACTCAAAGAAGAAATAGAAAATCTGAAAAAAAAACCCATGAGAAGTAAACAGATTGAATTAGTAATAATTTAAAAAAAAAAAAAAAAGAAGCCCAGGCTCAGATGGCTTCACTGGTGAATTCTACCAAGTATTTAAAGAAAAATTAACACCAAGTGTTCACAAACTCTTCCAAAAAATAGAAGCAGATGGAACACCTGCAAGCTCATTTGATGAGGCCATTCTTACTCTGACACCAAAACCAGAGAAAGACATCACAAGAAAAGAAACTGCAGACCAATATTTCTTATCAATGTAGATGCAAAAATCCTCAACCAAGTATTAGTAAACTAAATTTAGCAGCTTAAAGGATTTTTATACCATGACCAAATGAGGTTTATCCAAAAATACAAAAAGTTGCTTCAACATACAAAGATCAATCAATGTAATATACCATATGAAGAGATTAAAGGACAAAAATCACATGGTCATCTCAATATATGCAGAAGAAGGCATTTTACATAGTCCAACACCGTCTCAGATAACATTATTGAACAAACTAGGAATAGAACTCCCTTAACCTGATAAAGGCCATCTATGAAAAACTCATAGTTAGCATCATACTTAATTGTAAAAGTCTTAAAGCTTTCCCCCTAAGAACAGGCCCAAGACAAGAATGCTTACTTTTGCCATTTCTATTCAACATTTTACTGGAGGTTCTAACCAAGGCAGTTAGGCAAAAAATGAAGTAAAAGGCATGCAGATTGGAAAGGAAGCAACAAAACAATCTCTATTCATAGATAACATGGTCTTGCATATAGAATATCTCAAAGATTCCACAAAAGAAATTATTAGAGCTAATAAAGGAGTTCAAAGTTTGTAAGAAACATGATTAATATACAAAAATCTATTGTATTTCTATACAGTGTCAATGAACAATATGAAAAAGAAATTAAGAAAATTCCATTTACAGTAGTATCAAAGGAATGAAATATTTCACATCCAATTTAACAAAGGAAGAGAAAGACGTGCACTGAAAACTATAAAACATTTTTAAAGGAAATCAAAGAAGACCTAAAAAAATGGAAAGATGTGCCATGTTCATGGATTGGAAAACTGAATGTAGTTAAGATGGCAATACTTCCTAAACTGATCTACAGATTCAACACAATCCCCCGATCAAAACGCTAGATGAAAATTCAAGGGACCCAAAATAGGCAAAACAATCTCAGAAAAGAACATAGTTGGAGGACTCATACTTGCTGACTCCAAAACTTACTGCATACCTCCAGTAATCAAAATAGTGTGGTGCTTGCATAAGGATAGACAGATAGATGAATGGAATCAAATCGAGGGTTCAGAAATACACCCTCAAACTTATAGTCAATTTGTTTTTGACATGTGTGCCAAGACAAGTCAATAGGGAAAGAATAATATTTTCAACAAATAATGCTGGGACAATTGGATATCAACATTCACAAGAATAAATTTGAACCTTTACATATTACCATATACAAAAGTAAACTCAAAATGGATCAAAGACTTAAACGTAAGAGCTAAAATTATAAGAAACGTAGAAGAAAACATAGTGGTAAATGTTCAAGACCTTGAATTAGCAATGTTTTTTCTAATATATGACACCCAAATTATAAGCAACAAAAGAAAAAATAAATTGAACATTATCAAAATTAAAAACTTTTATGCCGCAAAGAACACCATCAAGAAAGTGAAAAGGCAACCCACAGAATGGCAGAAAATGTATAAGAGACTTGTATCCAGAATACATAAGGAACCCATAACTCAACAATAAAATGATAAATAACCCAATTAAAAATGGGCAAATGATTTGGATAGATATTTCTCCAAAGAAGACACACAAATAGCCAATAAGCATATAAAAAGATGATCATCATCATTAGTCATGAAGGAAATGCAACTCAAAACCACAATAAGGTACCACTTCACTTCCACTAGAATAGCTATAATCTTTTTTAAATGGACAATAAGAAGTGTTGATAAGGATGCGGAGAAATTGGAACCATCCATCATTGCTAGTGGAAATGTAAACTTTTACAGCTGCTGTGGAAAAAATGTTTGACAGCTCCTCAACCAGTTAAACATATAATTGCCATATGACGCAGAAATTCCACTCCCAGGTATATACCCAAAGGAATTGAAAACAGGTATTCAAACAAATGCTTTCATGTGAATGTTCATAGCAGCATTTTTCACAATAGCCAAAAAGTAGAAACAACCCAAATGTTTGTCAACTGATGAATGTATAAATAAAATGTGGTATATTCACACAATGGAATATTATTCATCTATAAAAAGGAATGGATTTTTATGGTGTAATATGAATGAAACTTCAAAATATTATGCTAGTGAAAAAAGCCACCCAAAAAAGACCACGTATTGTATGGTTTCATTTATAAGAAAGGTCCAGAATAGGTAAATACATACAGAGAGAAAGTAGACTCCATAGTTGTTGCCAAGGTTTGGAGGGGGAATGGAAAGAAACTGCTTAGTGGGTATGGGGTTTCCTTTTGAGGTGATGAAAATATTCTGAAATTAGATCATTGTGATGGTTGCATACTTTGTGAATATACTAAAAACTATTGAATCGTATGCTTTAAAAGGGTGATTTTTAAATTTATTGTGAGAAATTTATTTTTTTACATCTTTATTGGAGTACAATTGCTTGACAATGCTGTGTTAGTTTCTGCTGTACAACAGTGAATCAGGTATACACACACACACACACATACACACACACACACACACATATATACATTTATCCCCATATCTCCTCCCTCTTGAACCTCCCTCCCACCCTCCCTAACCCTCCTCTCTAGGTCATCACCAGTCATTGAGTTGATCTCCCGGTGTTATGCAGCAGCTTCCCACTAGCTATCTATTTTACATTTGGTAGTGTATATACGTCAACGTTAAGCTCTCACTTCATCTACATGGGTGATTTTTATGCTATATGAATTACATCTCAATAAAAAAGCAGATAGTATAAATAAAACCTGAATTCAAAAGAGAATCACAGGTTATCCAAAACCTCCCCTCTGACTGTGAACACACACACACACACACACACACACACACACACACACACATTTGGTTTAAAAATAGATAAGTAGTTTTAAAAAATAGCAGAATAATTATGTTGGAATGTTACATACGTGGTCTGAGAGAGGTCACTGGGTCTGAGGAAAGCCAAGTTTCCATTAGGACAAGCCAGTGAAGGGAACAGGAGAGTAAAATATTGGTGTTGGAAAGGGAATTTGCACACTATGGAGCAGGAATCTCACAAAGCCCAGGGAGCTACGCTACTAGAAAGACTCTTTTATGGAAAGTGGGGGCAACAGGTGGGGCTGTGGGTTTAAAGAGGCACTCTGGGGTAGGTAGGTGGGCAGATTAGGTCCATGAAAAGCAGAGATGAGGTGCTGACAAGAAGGCACATGATCGAAGCTAAGAGAACGAGAGTTCAGAGTAAGTAGATTAAGAACCTGGGACAGGAGGCAGGGGAGGAAAAGGCAACATGCACCCCCAGAGGCAAGTAGAAGACAGTAATTAGTGCTCTGAAGCTGAAAGAGTGGTGCTGTAGATCGCAGAGGCAGATAGGTTAGCCCAAGGAAAACTGCACAGAAGGTATGACACAGTGCAGAAAAGGGCGGCTTCTCAATTTTGCACTGGTTCAGAATTCCTTGTAGCCATCTCTGGGCTTACTATACCAGTTTCAGAGTGTGAGAAAAAACAAAAAATAAAAATGTGATTACGTGTCCAAGAATTTTAGAGTTTCACTCATGACACAGGTAGAAAGATCCTAATGGTCTGAAAAATCTAGCTTAAAGAACTTCCCTCATCAGCTATGATAAGAGTTCGCGTAGTCGACACCCTTGGCTAAAGGCATTTTTGCTTCAAAAACACATTTCTTTTCATTTTGTTGATGGTTTCCTTTGCTGTGCAGAAGCTTTTTAGTTTGATGATGTCCCATTTGTTTATTTTTGCTTTTGTTTTTCTTGCTGGGGGAAATATATCTAGAAAGGTATTTCTGACACCAATGTGAAAGAATGAGTGTACCGTCTATATATTCTTTAAGGAGTTTTTTGGTTTCAAGTATTATATTCAAGTCTTTAATCCATTTTGAGTTGATTTTTGTGTATGGTGTGAGATAATGGTCTAGTTTGTTTGTTTCTCTTTCTTTTTCTTTTTTTCTTTTTCTTCCTTTTTCTTTCTTTCTGCACGTAGCTGTCCAGTTTTCCCAACACCAATTTTTGAAGAGACTATGCTTTCTCTATTGTATTTTCTTGCTCCTTTGTTGTAAATTAATTGTCCATATATGTGTGGATTTATTTCTGTGCTTTAACTTCTGTTCCATAGATCTATGTATCTGTTTTTTTCTGCTAATACAACACTGTTTCAATTACTATGGCTTTGTAATATAGTTTGTAATCAAGGAGTGTGGTAAATAGATATTTTTCCAAAGAAGGCCTACAGACGGCCAACAGGCATGTGAAAAGATGCTCAACATCACTAATTATTAGAGAAGTGCAAATCAAAACCCCAATGAGATATCACCTCACACGTGTTAGAATGGCTATTATCAAAAAGGCAAGAAATAACAGGTGTTGGTTAGGATGTAGAGAAAAGGAAAAATTCATACACTGCTGGTGGGAATGTAAAATTGATGCAACCATTATGGAAGACAGTATGGAGACTCCTAAAAAAAATTGACTAGAACTACCATATGTACCAGCTATCCCATTTCTGGGTATTTATCCAAAGAATATGAAAACACTAATCCAAAAAGATATGCACCCCTATGTTCATCGCAGAATTATGTACAATAGCCAAGACATGGAAACAACCTAAGTGCCCATCAGTGGATGAATGGATAAAGAAGATATGGCATATAAATACAATGGAATACTACTTAGACATAAAAAGAAATCTTGCCATTTGGGACAACGTGGATGGACCTTGAGGGTATCATGCTAAGTGAAATAAGTCAGATGGAGAAAGACAAATATCATATGATTTCACTCATGTGGAACAGAAAAACAAACAAAAATCAAAATAAAGGAACAAACCAAACCACACAAAAACAAAAACATGTAGCTACAGAGACTAGAGTAGTGGTTACCAGTGAGGAGGGGGCAGTGGGGTGGGGGAGGGCAAAACAGGTAAAGAGGATCAACTATATGGTGATAGATGGAAACAAAATTTTTGGTGGTAGGGTATATAGAAGTAGAAATATAATATTGTATACATGAAACATATAATATTATAAGCCAGTTACCTCAATAAAAAATAAATCTTAAAAAACATATTTCTTTCTACCTAGATGTCATTTTAAGATAACATAGTCCATAAAGGAGACTGCCTTTTAGATAGAAACTTCAGAAACAAACTGAGATTTTTGTAATTAGCAATATAGGCATAATACAACTAAATATATAGAGAGACAAAGGCACTGATTACTTTGATGTAGTAGGAGTAGGCTTTGGTTATTCCATCTTGATTCAAATTTGATATATTTTGCACTGTTCCTGTCTCTTCCTTCTGCCTTCAATATTCTTTCTCTAGGTCTCTGGATGGCTAGCTCCCTTCCTTCTTTCAGGTGTTACTTTCTCAGTAAGGTCTACTCTGATCATTGTGTTCAATAGAGTAACCTATCCAACCCACCCTCTGGTACCAATCCCCTAAACTCTGCTCTACCTCTTGTTAAAATTTCCATAACATTTATAACCTTCTAACATACTATATAAGTCAGTAATTTGTGTATGTATTGTTTATTGTCTCTCCTTCCCTGGAATACAAGCACCATGGGAGCAGGAATCTCTGTCATTTTTGTTCACTGATGCATTTCCAGTATCTAAAGTAGAGATTGATACATAACAGACACTCAATAAATATTTGTTGAACAAATTAATGTCACATGTTATATAGCTGGTTTTATGTACTTTTCACAGTTTTATGATGCTTACAAACATCACATCATTTCCCCATCATTTGGAAATCAAAATGTTGAAATTCCACCTCTCTTTTCTTTGACAAACATCTCCAATCTACACCTGTAATTTCAAGCTCTTTATTTGCAAACAGACATATCTGATTATAGGTAGTGTGTTGAGGACCACATATAGATTAAAAGTCAAAGAAATTGAACTGTTTCTTCCAATTTGGAAAAATTTGGCCAAATCTAGATAAGACCAGAGGATGAGGAATGATGGCACAGTCACAGATGTTTGAAGAAGGGAATAAAGTGTTAGCATTCCCATCTTTGGATAGAGATACATTGACAGTTGGGGTGGAAGGCGTCTACATACTTAGCGACAAGCTAGATGAAGTAGTCTATGCAATTCTCCTAGAAGAGTCCTCAAGAAAATTGATTTCTGTAAATCTCCTATTGCCATGGTTAGTAGAATGAACCTTATTCTGAATGACATAAAATCTTCCTGCTAAAGAAAAGCATGGAGGATATTTAAAGTCCTTTGACCTTATTTTCCTTGCTTATAAATAGTAGAAAGTCATCTCTGCTTGCCTTTGACATGCACAGTGAGGTGATCAATCTTGGTCTAAAACACTCAATGACAGAGCTTCTTGAAGAATCAGGTATTGAATTCCAGCCAAACTTCTAAGACTATATTCACAAAAATGTCAAATAAAAATCAGGGTATACTATATGACAGAGGTTTTGTGAGTTGCTTCTAAGTGTGAGAGAACACCCAAGAGATGTAACTTGTACGTGGAAATGTTTGAACTTGGGAACAATTTCCATGGTATATGGCCACATAGAACAGGTATTTTAAATCCAGAGTCAGTTTTCTATAATAGGAGATGGTAAGGGTACATGGACAGAGCCAAACTTTGGAGTCATTGAAGCCTAGGTTTGAATCTCAGCATCATCACTTAATAACTAAGTAAATCTGTACTTTAATTCCTTCACTTATTAACATTGACATATTGCTACATTCCTTATAAGTTTATTTTGAGGACTCAATGAATTGATATTTTTAAAAGGCCTGGCCTATAATAGGTGCTCCACAAATATTAGTTCATTTATTCATTCAACAAACATTTATTGAACACTTTCTCTGTGTGGTAATCATTGTGCTAGGTATTGGGACTACAAAAAGAAATTAAATATTGTTCATTCTTAAGGAGGTCACAATTAAGACCCGAAGACCCAGAAAGAGACAATTAAGATAGAATATGGAAAATCTGACCCTATAAAGCTATACATAGGCTATTATGAAGGAACAGAAGAGGGGTTAAGGAAGGCTTCCTGAAATAGTTGATGAACCTTAATGGTTAATTGGGAGTTTTTGCAGGTGAAGGGAAGTAGAAGGGCATTCCACACAATAGAAGCAATCTGAGCAAAGGCCAGAGGTGAGAAAAGTGAGAAACATCGTATGTGCAAGATACTATGACCATTTGGGTTTTGGGTATGAGGAAAGCATAGTGTATGAGAGCAGGAGTTGCTGGAGGTGAGAATGGAGATGTGGGCAGGGAAAGGATTGCAAGGCCCTCCTCTCTTCCTCTTCCCTTCCTTTCCTTCTTGGAAAATCCAGAACATGTAGTTACTGTAGTTAGAGCCAGAGGAGCAGATTTCTATTCATTTCTAGGCTATTTGTATGGTACATCTGGAAATAGAAGGACCATTTTGAAACCACCTACCTCCATTGCCACTTGGTAACCAGAATGTATGAAAAAAAAAACAATTCTCTAAAGCTCTTGGGTAGGGCAAGAAGACTTAGTACGTAGTTGTGAAGTTAGGCTCTCCTGCAGTAGCGCTTAGGTAGTTAAGGGTATGGGCACCACATAAAAAAGAATGAAATAATGACATTTGCCGCAACATGGATGGACCTAGAGATTATCATACTAAGTGAAGTAAGGCAGACAAAGACAAATATCATATGATATCATTTATATGTGGAATCTAAAATATGGCACAAATGAACCTATTTACAAAACAGAAACAGACTCATAAACATAGAGAACAAACTTATGTTCACCGAAGGGGAAAGGGGGTGGGCAAGGGATAAATCAGGAGTTTGGGATTAGCAGATACAAACTACTATATATAAAATAGATAAATGACAAGGTCCTCCTGTATAGCACAGGGAACTACACTCAAAATCCTGTAATAAGCCATAATGAAAAAGAGTATGAAAAAGAATATATATATGTATATATATTCATCTGAATCACTTTTCTGTACACCAGAAACTAACATTTTAAACCAACTATACTTTAATTTTTTTAAATATTTTTTTAAAAGTGTGTGGGCTCTAGATTCAGACAGACCTGGGTTTTGAATTTTACTTATTTTAAGTGTTACCTTGAGCTAGTTACTTAACCTGTGGGCCTTAGTTTCCGCAGCTCTTAAATGGGTTTAATGAAATGATGTGATGCATGTAAAGCACTTAGCACACTACCATGCTACACAAAGGCACTACATAAATCTGATATTGCTATTGTCTGAGTAGCATCTACCAAAATTGTCACAGAAAAGCAATGAGGCTCAAAGTCGGCCCCATTTTCCCAATGATTATTTCCAAACCCTCCTTATCCCTATCACTTTGACTTCATTCCATTTGAGTCTGACTTGACTACACTTTTGTAGGGCCCCCCCAAGCTCTGATATTGTCACACCGGTGGTCATAACAACTAGGAACATGGCAGACTACTTAATTATCAAATTGGAAAAGCTATTTTTCTTCGTTATTCTCCAGACAAATTCATCTTAAGGGAGGAACATCCAGGGAACCATCAAAATTAGTTCATGCATTATCACTCAGATAATGGTCTGCTTTTCTAGACATTGTATCTGCATAAGATATTAAAATGTACAGATGTGACCAATCATCTAATTAGGAGGCAAATTGAAGGATCGATTTTTTAGTTAATTTTTATTGGAGTATAGTTGTTTTACAATGTTGTGTTAGTTTCTGCTGTATAGCAAAGTCAATCAGCTATATGTATACATATATCTTCTCTTTTTTGGATTTCCTTCCCATTTAGGTCACCACAGAGCATTGAGTAGAGTTCCTTGTGCTATGTCCATCAACAGAAGAATAGGTAAAGAATATGTGGTACACATATAAAATGGAATGAATTTGTGCAATTTGGAGAGACATGGATAGACCTAGAGACTGTCATACAGAAAGTCAGAAAAAGAAGGATTCATGTTTTGGTATGAACTTAGTTTGAGTTGTAAATACAACTTCACATATGGTAACAAGAGAAAAAATTAGACTCAAACCTATGCAGCATATTAATTTACAGTCTCTTTAAATTCGATTAAACTTAGAAAAGCATGTTAAAAACTGTGGCTTAAGAACTCATTGGCCAAACTGCTAAACACAGAGTTACCATATGAGCCAGCAATTCCAATTTTAGGTATTTACACAAGATAAATGAAGACATGTCCACACAAAAGTTGTACACAAATGTTCATTACAGCATTATTCACAATAGCCCCAAATTGGTAACAACCCAAATGTCCATCCACTAATAAATGGATAAACAAAATGTGATATAGCCATACAATGGAATATCATTAATCCATAAAAAAGGAATGAAGTGCTGATACAACATGGATGAACCTTGAAGATATTATGCCGAGGAAAGAAGCCAGATGTGAGAGGTCACATAGTCATTTATCCAAAATATTCACAATAGGTAAATCTACAGGAACAGGAAGTAGATTAACTGTTGCCAGGGGCTGAGGGGAGAGCAGGGAAGCTACTGCTTAATTGGTGTGGGGTGCCTTTTTGGAGTGATAAAAATGTTCTAAAGTTAGATAGTGGTGATGACTGTATAACTCAGTGACTACACCAAGAACAACTGAATTGAACACTCAATTGGGTGAACTGTATTCCATGTACATAGAATGAACTATATTATATCTCAGTAAAGTTGTTAAAAAGTCCCACTGGCACATCCCATGTTTATAATGACCATCTTGGGATTCAGAATGTTTATGTTGTTCCTGAACAGCTCCCTTCTCTACCACTGCTGTTTACCGTCTGTGGTAACAGAACTAATCAGGTCAATGGAAGCAGAAAGGCTAATCGTTGTTATTAAATAGCATACTTGTAAACGGTAAAAATAATCCCTTTGCCTGATGTTCAAGATAAGTTCCTTACTATTGGTCCTTAGCTAGGTTACTTAATTTCCTGCATATTCCTGAGTGCTAGCTCACCCCATGTGTCCTCTGCCCAGTTGATAATTATGCCTAGATCTATTGCCACAGCCTCCCATTACTCTGCAATTGAGCATTAATGTCACTTTTCCTCTGTTAAGTAGTTGAGAAATTTCAAATTGCTCTTAAAACTGTAACCATTCCCTGAATGGGTATAAATAAAAAGAATGTGCTTTAACGTTAAATGAGAAGCTAGGAGCCTAAATTATTTGTTCCAGGCAAGCACTCATCCAAGTTGGGGTTAAAAAAATAAACAGATTTTTTTCTCACAAAGCTAGATTTCAAAAAGGTATACCAGATCAGAGTAGGAGTGAGAGCATATGAATTCGGTAAATGAAGTGGGAAGGGTTCATTTGTGGCTCCTTTAAATGTCAAATTAATCAAGGTCATGGGCACCGAAAACTTTCTTCTCCCTTCTTTTGAAAAGAATATATTTTGGTGTTAGGTAGGAGATGACTTAGTGCCCAAATAATTTCTTGGATGATAAATTATAGAAAGTAAATTATTACAGAAAGGGAAAGAAGCAAAAGCTAACATTTTAAAAACTAGGCAACGAGTTTAAAGATGACCCATTTTGACACTTGGAGCTGTCTAATGGCCGTGCCCTGTGTTCTGCATTAGATGATTAGAGAGCAAAATCCTAACTTTAATTAAGTCCTTTTATAGGAGGGGGAGTAGATTGTACATCATTCCATACATTAGCCTGAATGGAATAACTGCCTAAAAGCTCTCTTATCTCCAGATAGAATCCAATGAAATGAGTTTGAGAAAGTTTTTCACAGGCACTGAATTCAAAGATAAAGACCTGCTTTTCGGCAGAGGGAGGAAGAGCTCCTTCTTGTACCCGGTGAGTCAGGACTTGTCACCTTACCTCTGCTCTGCTACATTCGTGTGCTAACCCAGGCCAGTGCCTCAGGGCTGAGACCAGTTTGTAGCTCATACCTGAGGGAATCACCAGGATCTGGGTAGAAACTCACATAGGCTCAAATAGTTTAAGAACAACAATGCCTCCTAGGGACTTTCAAAATCAGGTCTTTTAAAAGATGTTTTGAACAAGGAGATAGGGGAAGGGTAAAGCAAGGGATCTTCATAAGCAAGTCATTCTCTGGTGGGTGGGAGACCAAGGTCCTTATTTCAAGAACCCAGAGGGTCAACAGGGGGCAACTAGAGAGCTGACTTTTACTTACCTTTTGTGATTGCGACTGTTTCTCCCACTGGACTGGGCTCCTTGAGAACAGAATCTATTCCTCTCTGGTTGATCACTATCTTCCTCAGTATACAGCACGTAGTAGGTGCTCTTGAGAGTCTTCTGACCCTTAATGCATCAGCAGAAAGGAAGCTTGAGAAGGGCTGGGGGCGGCATACCTGTGTTGGGAGCGCCCTTGAGTAGCTCCTTTGCAAGTTTCGGGGGAGTGGGGGAGGGATTCCCAACGACGGTACTAACACCAGTGGTTCTCAGCCCTGAAGAGCTTTAAAAATGCAGATGCCAGGGCCTCAGCCCCAGAAAATCTCATTTAATTGGGCCTGGGTAGGGAGGGCCATGGTGGTTTTTTTTTTTTGTTTTGTTTGTTTTTTTAGTCCTCCAGGTGATTCTAATGTACGGCCTGGGTGGAGAACCATTGCCCTACAGCAATATTTCAGGAATTCAATCCACCGTGATTACGGGTCACATATGTTAGTCTGTCAGAGAGTCATCTTTTTGTTTAATATATGGCGTTCCTGGTCCCACCCCAAGAGATCCTGAATCAGTGGGTTTGGCAAGATGCTTGGGCCAAGAATCTGCATTTGTAGCAAGCATGGAATTCTGACACAGCGGTTCCAAAGACCACACCTTCAGAAACCAGTACCAAGAGCCACTCCCTTTGTCCCCGAAAGGCATCTGGGTTAGATTTGAGAGAGAGAAAAAAAAAAACAAACAAGTAAATGGCATGGGGTCTGTTCTTGAAATGAAATGCAACTGTTTCTGTCATCCAGCCATCAAACACAGGAGGAATGTTCATTCCTCTGGTGTGTGGTCCCAAGTTGCCACATTCTCACCTGCCTGAGTATTGCTTAGCTCCAGACCAATTTGAAATGCAGGCTGAAAACAACCACCATTCTTCTGCAATGCCATTGGTCCAGTTAAGACAATCGTCTCACACATTTTTGATCCAATGTGCATTGCAATCAACACAATTGTTTCCTTTTCACCCAGCAGTTTTGCAAAGAAATGCAAGAGTACAGTATTCTCATTTTTGAAAGATGGAAAGATTGAGGCAGAAACTGACCCTAAGGCAGGGAGATATTAGATTGTGAAAAATCAAAGCCCTGATTTGATTTGTGTCAAAAGCACTTTCACATCTCTGATCTAATTTTTCCTTACTAATCCCCTTATGAAGCAAGGCAGGGGCAGGTGCCATTCTCCTCAGATCTGACCTTATCTATGGAAGAAGCAGACAAGCAGCTATGGATGGGATCTGAAGGCCCCACTATGATAGACCTTCCTCCATATTGGTGGCTCGAGTTCCAGCTTGAGCAATCATTCCTTTGGGCTAAGTTTTGCCCTCTCCATGGTTTTTTGTTTGTTTATTTGTTTCATGTTCAGATAATCTAGTAATGGGTTACATGGCTTTGGATATTTTTAGCAGGTGGCCTCTTCTTTGCTAGGGGAGAGAACAGGCAGGGAGAGCATTGGGAACCAAATAAAAGGGGAGAATTGCCTAAAGGAGCAAGAGCCCCAAAAGAAATGACTATAGAAGAAGGACGTTCTAGATCAGCTTCACTTACTTCCCACACCACTTGGAGCAAGCCCTGGTCCCCAAGTGCAGGTGAAATGGTTCAGGGACTTTGTCCTGTTTCTTACAGCTGTGTTCAGGGACACCTTCCTCATTAATAGCAAAGATATCAAAATTTAAGAGGCTATAAATTGCCTTATAATTAAGGTACTATCTACCTACCATCTTCCCTTTTTAAAACGTTCACTGATATTGAATTATACCCTTAACAAAGAGAAGAGGCCCTCTTATTTTCTTCTTTGGAAAAGGAAAGCAATTCTCTTTAACTACACCCACCCGCACCCTTTGTCAATTTGAAGATTCATCTTTATTTTCTAAACTCTCTTCCCTTATCACCGTGGCCTGCACATCCTTTAAAAAAAAAAAAGGGAGAGAGGACGGTCAGAGTCTGACCTTAGTAATGTCAGATGGAAGTTGGATAGGACCAAACAGAAAAATCTGGACTTAGAGTCCAGAGCTCAAGTAGGCTCTAGAGTCTGGAAAAGTCTAAATATGTGTGCCTCGCTGTGGAATCTGCTCTATGGGAGTGGTTCACATGAAACTATGAGGTCACATGGCTAAGTCAAAGCAAACTAGTGGGCACTGTGTGCCCTCCACAGAGATCAAGGTAAAACCCAGGGGCCAAGAGTTCCATGTAGGGTAACTAGGTCAAGTTTAGAAGAGAATCATTCTTAAATGGGAAAATAATTTGAAAAAGAATAGATACATGTGTATGTATAACTAAGTCACTTTGCTGTATACCTGAAAATATCACAACATTGTTTTTTTTTAAAATGTATTTATTTATTTACTTAATTGGCTGTGTTGGGTCTTCGTTGCTGCACATGGGCTTTCTCCAGCTGTGGTGAGCGGGGGCTACTCTTCGTTGTGGTGCGTAGGCTTCTCATTGCGGTGGCCTTTCTTGTTGCAGAGCACGGGCTCTAGGCACGTGGGGTTCAGTAGTTGCGGCACATGGGCTCAATAGTTGTGGCTCACGGGCTCTAGAGCACAGGCTCAATAGTTCTGGTGCACGGGCTTAGTTGCTCCGCGGCATGTGGTATCTTCCTGGGGCAGGGCTTGAACCCATGTCCCCTGCATTGGCAGGCGGATTCTTACCCACTGTGCCACCTAGGAAGTCCCCACAACATTGTTTTTTTAAGAGCACTGTTATTTATTTATTTATTTATTTATTTATTTATTTATTTATTTATTTATTTTAAGCTCTTTACTGGAATAAAATTGCTTTATACTGCTGTGCCAGTTTTTGAGGTACAACAAAATGAATCACCTGCATGTACACATATACCCCCATATCCCCTCCCTCCCGTGATTCCTTCCCACCTTGCCTATCCTAGCCCTCTAAGTCATCACCCGTCATCAAATTGATCTCCCTGTGTTATGCAGCAACTTCCCACGTGCTATCTATTTTGCATTTGGTGGTGTATATATATGTCAGTGCTACTCTTTCACTTCGTCCCAGCTTCCCCTTCGCCCCCCACCCCCACCCCGTGTCCTTCAGTCCATTCTCTGCATCTGCATCTTTGTTCTTGCCCTGTCACTGAGTTCATCAGTACCTTTTTTTTTTTTTTAGATTCCATATATATGAATTAGCATACAGTATTTGTTTTTCTCTTTCTGGCTTACTTCACTCTGTATGACAGGCTCTAGGTCCATCCACCTCACTACAGATAACTCAATTTCATTCCTTTTTATGGCTGAGTAATATTCCATTGTATATATGTGCCACATCTTCTTTATCCATTCATCTGTCAATGGGCATTTAGGTTGCTTCCATGTTCTGGCTATTGTAAATAGTGCTGCAATGAACATTATGGTACAAGTTTCTTTTTGGATTATGGTTTTCTCTGGGTGTATGCCCAGGAGTGGGATTACTGGATCATATGGTAGTTCTATTTGTAGTTTTTTGAGGAATCTTCAAACTGTTTTCCATAATTGCTGTACTAATTTACATTCCCACCAACAGTGCAGGAGGGTTCTCTTTTCTCGACACCCTCTCCAGCATTTATTGTTTCTAGATTTTTGATGATGGCCATTCTGACCGGTGTGAGGTGATACCTCATTGTGGCTTTGACTTGCATTTCTCTAATGATTAGTGATGTTGAGCACCTTTTCATGTGTTTCTTGGCCATCTGGATGTCTTCTTTGGAGAAATGTCTATTTAGGTCCTCCGCCCAATTGTGGATTGGGTTATTTGCTTTTTTGGTATTAATCTGCATGAGCTGCTTGTATATTTTGGAGATTAATCCTTTGTCCGTTGCTTCATTGGTAACTCTTTTCTCCCATTCTGAGGGTCATCTTCTTGTCTTGTTTATGGTTTCTTTCACTGTGCAAAAGTTTTTAAGCTTCATTAGGTCCCATTTGTTTATTCTTGATTTTATTTCCATTATTCTAGGAAGTGGGTCAAAAAGGATCTTGCATTGATGTATGTCATAGAGTGTTCTGCCTATGTTTTCCTCCAGGAGTTTTATAGTGTCTGGCCTTACATGTAGGTCTTTAATCCATTTGGAGTTTATTTTTGTGTATGGTGTTAGGAAGTGTTCTAATTTCATTCTTTTCCATGTAGCTGTCCAATTTTTCCAGCCCCACTTATTGAAGAGGCTGTCTTTTTTCCATTTTATATTCTTGCCTGCTTTGTCAAAGATAAGGTGCCCATATGTGCTTGGGTTTATCTCTGGGCTCTCTATTCTGTTCCATTGATCTTCCTTTCTATTTTTGTGCCATACGATACTGTCTTGATCACTGTGGTCTCGTAGTATAGTTTGAAGTCAGGAAGCCTTATTCCACTAGCTCCGTCTTTCCTTCTCCAGATTGCTTTGGCTATTTGGGGTCTTTTGAGTTTCCATACAAATCATAAAATTTCTTGTTCTAGTTCTGTGAAAAATGCAGTTGGTAATTTGATAGGGATTGCATTGAATCTGTAAATTGCTTTGGGTAGTACAGTCATTTTCACAATGTTGGTTCTTCCAATCCAAGAACATGGTATGTCTCTCCATCTGTTTGTATCGTCTTTGACTTCTTTCATCAGTGTCTTATAGTTTTCTTCATACAGGTCTTTTGCCCCCTTAAGCAGGTTTATTCCTAGGTATTTTATTCTTTTTGTTGCAATGGTAAATGGGAGTGTTTCCTTAATTTCTCTTTCTGCTCTTTATTGCTAGTGTATAGGAATGCAAGAGATTTCTGCGCAATAATTTTGTATCCTGCTACTTTACTAAATTCAGCAATTAGAGCTAGCAGTTTCTCGTAGCATCTTTAGGGTTTTCTATGTATAATATCATGTCATCTGCAAGGGGTGACAATTTTCCTTCTTTTCCAATTTGGATTCGTTTTATTTCATTTTCTTCTCTGATTGCTGTGGCTAAACCTTCCAAAACTATGTGGAATAATAGTGTTGAGAGTGGGCACCCTTGTGTTGTTCCTGTTCTTCGAGGGAATGCTTTCAGTTTTTCACCATTTAGAACAATGTTGGCTGTTGGTTTGTCATATATGGCTTTTATTATGTTGAGATGATTTCCTTCTATGCCCATTTTCTGGAGAGTTTTTATCATAAATGGATATGGAATTTGGTCAAAAGCTTTTTCTGTATCCATTGAGATGATCATATGGTTTTTATCCTTCATTTTGTTAATATGAAGTATCATATTGATTGATTTGCGTATATTGAAGAATCCTTGCATTCCAGGGATAAACCCCACTTGATCATGGTGTATGATCTTTTTAATGTGCTGTTGGATTCTGTTAGCTAGTATTTTGTTGAGAATTTTTGCATTTATATTCATCAGTGATATTTGCCTGTAATTTCCTTTTTTTGTGACATCTTTCCTGATTTTGGTACCAGGGTGATGGTGGCCTCATGGAATGAGTTTGGGAGTGTTCCTCCTTCTGCTCTATTTTGGAAGAGTTTGAGAAGGATAGGTGTTAGGTCTTCTCTAAATGTTTAATAGAATTTGCCTGTGAAGCCATCTGGCCCTGGGCTTTTGTTTGTTGGGAGATTTTTAATCACAGTCTCAATTTCCGTACTTGTGATTGGTCTGTTCATAATTTCTATTTCTTCCTGGTTGAGTCTTGGAACATTGTACTTTTCTAAGAATTTATCCATTTCTTCCAGGTTATCGAATTTATTGGCATATAGTTGCTTGTAGTTCTCTCTCATGATCTTTTTTTTTAAAATCTCTTTATTGGAATATAATTGCTTTACACTTTTGTACCAGCTTTTCATGATCTTTTGTATTACAACGTTGTTAGTCAACTATGCTCCAATATAAAATAAAAACTATAAATAAATAAATAGTCTTTACAGATGAAAGAGTATCCCAGGTAAGCAAATGCCTTACTGTGACCAACAGAGATAAGATTACCAAGCTGTTCAAAGATAGGTGGACAACAGTCACATCAGCTGCTTGTAGATATTAGCAGCTGGCACCTTAAACCTGAGACATTAATGGTAGATACACACTCTGTGAGGACATGGGTCATAAGGGAAGAACAGGAAACCCCTGCCTCAAGACTGATCCAAAAGACAGCTGAGGACCTGGGTTCTTGGTCCCACCTTTGCTGTGAGCTTACAGGATAGGATTGAAGCAATTCATTCATTTAAAGAATGATGGGGTTAAGATAGGTCAGTTGTTCTAAACCATGATAGGACACTGGAGTATTGCAGTGTTTTGTTAATGTTTGTCACTCATAGTATGGAAGTGTTCATGATCTTGGCCGCACTTAAGGAAATGTGTCCTGCACAGAATTGTCATCTAATGTGTGGGTGTCAGGGGGAAAGTATGAAACTTACTAATCTAGAGCACTGTTTCTCAAAATTTAATATGCTTCTGAATCAGCTGGGGATCTTTTGCAAAGGCAGATCCAGATTAGGTCTAGGGTGAAACCTGAGGTTCTGCATTTCCAACAAGCTCCCAGGTGATGTTTATGCTGCTTGTCCGTGGAGTGTACTATAGGTATCAAGTGTATAGAGGACCACGCCAGCTCTGAAATTCTATGATTCTTATGTGTAATTACTCACTCTCTTCGCACCCCTCTCTCTCCCCACCTTGGGTCAGGATTGGCCCCAGGTATCAGGTTTCAATGAGTCTGCTGGTTTGTCCAAGTGGGTAAAATGGGGGAATAAGGAAGACCATTGTCCCCATCTGGCCACGTATGCCAAGTTCGGTTGCTTGTGTGATGTATATAATGTGTCAATAGTCCTGACTCTGGGTTCTATGACCCTACTAGCTCTTGGCTTTGGGAGCACTCCTTGCCACATCAAATTGCTGGGCAGTGTGGTCAATGACATCTTCCCTAGGATTCCATGGCATTGTAGATTCGGGTAGTCCATTTTCATCAGAGAGGCGGGCCTTTAAAGGCAGAAAGAGAAACACTATTGGGGAAAAAAGGGTGATCAATCCATTTGCGAAATTTTCCAAGACTTCTGGCACTGAAGTATTGGTCTCACTTTACCTTTATGGTTTCCCGAATAACTGCCTTTGGTCTTAGTGAGCTGTCCTTGTTCAGCAGTATATGCCCAGGGCCTACCCCAGCACATAGCACAGAGCAGGTGTTCAGTTAAATATTGGGTTGGCCAAAAAGTTCGTTTGCGTTTTTGCATAACATCTTATGGGAAAATCCGAACGAACTATTTGGCCAACCCAATATTTGTTGACTGTATGAGTAAGTGAATGAATGAATGAATGAATGAAGCAACCGGAGCCATAGTTTGCTTAAAGAAAACTTCTTTGGGGAATTCAGCAGGAGGAGCAACAGAATTAGCTGGAGGCAGAGAGCAGGGAAGCAGGCACTAGTTGGGTCATAACTGTCTGAAGTGTCCCTGCCCTTGTTCTCCCCTTTGTTGTGCTATAATACACAACAGGATGCACCTGCCCAGACATGGGAACTCTAGCTGGGTAGATAGGAAAGCTGATACAAAGCCCTTGTTAATTAAAAAGCATTTGCAACTGGAATGGTGTTCTGGCAAACACCAAGTACCCTGCCTCTTGATGGTTTAATGTCTACATGTGTTGAAAATATACAATGAACAGTCTCAGGATTATCTGCTAATCCTGAACCCAGCGAAGGAAACAAGATATCCAAACTCACCCACTGGTCTGTTATTTATTATGTAAAAACCAAAAATTAAATTCATGAACCACCAGATGGCCAAGGAAATCAAGTTTTGCTTTTCTATGGATTTATTCATGAAAATAACATTTAAGCATTTCTGCCCTAATTTTCTCTGGTTTCTCACTCCTTGGTCCTACTTATCTCTGAATGTCTAGCCAAGAAATAGCACCAATGCCCATGCTAGAACTTTCAGAAAGATCTACTCAAACAATTTACACCAAATTTTCCCAAATCTTGGGGAATTTCCATTTGGAAGAGGATATTAATGAAACCAGTGGGATGGATGGAAGATAAGATGAATGAGAACAAAGTGGAGGTGGGGAGGGGATTCTTCTGGATCTTACCTGAGGTCATGTAGGTAGGCCACCTCTCTCTGCCACGCCTGTTAGTTTAGACCCCTCTTGCCCCACTAAGTATATTTGCCACCAGGAAATAAAACCAACTTGTCACGGCCAACCCAAATCCACACATTCTACTGTTGCGCTTTCAAATTAGCCTAGGCAAAGATCTCCTATTGAACTATTGAGACAGGCAAGAGTTGGTGTCTGCTTAAAAGAGGACTCATCTGTGGCCTGCTAGCTGCACTAAATGACCTGGCCTTCAAACTGGACAGACTGAGGTCCAAAACGACCAAAGAAGCAGGCAAGTGTTCGGTGAGCTTTCAGTTGAGAGATCAGTGTGCTCTCCTGTGACCAAAGCCTGAACTGCAGCCACCAGGGAGGAGACCCAGAGCAGAGGTTCTGCCTGCTGGAGCCTTGCCAAAATTAGTATGGGGTTGCTTTGTTTTTCCAGGGCAGAGGGGAAAGGGGAGGATATTTAGAAGAGCTTTAGAGGTAAATTTAAATTCTGCTTCCAGCATTACTAATTTTCCCTTTGAAAATTAGCAGCTCTTTAGTAAAACTCTTGATAGAGCTCCATTAGGGTTTATGTGTGACAAAGTGTAGCTACTAATGGCCCTTAATGATGAGTAAGTGGATTGCTCAGAATATTACTTATTTAATGAAAAGTAATGGCTGTCTCACTGCAGCGAGGAGAGTGATGCTAAGTGGCCTCTTCACATGTATGTTCCTTTTAGTGCTGGCCTTTGGCAGAGCATACATACTTGAGAGACTAAACAAAAAGGACTCAGGCCCACCTGGTAACAACCACTACAAAACGCACCCAGAAATTGCTTTCAGTCCGTTTTCCATATGCTCCATGGTACTTGCAACCAATTCTCAACCTCTTTGCGGTTTTAAAGGTCGGAGACTATTGATCTAATGGAAATGGACCAGAAAGTAAAGAAGTCTTAATTTTTTTCCCTGTGAATCAAATCTCCACTAAGTAGCACGTGATGACATCTGTATCCTCATCTGGAAAATAGGGCTTGGGCTCAAGGGCCTTAAAGGCCAGTCTTTGTGAATCCGGTTTTCAGTGTTCCCAAGCTTCTGTTCCGTTTGTAAATGGGAAGGTGGTATTACCAAAGCACACACTTGAAACATGAAATTGATTGATTGAAAGCAAAAAACACTTTGCAGGCTTCCTGGCTTCTGCATTTATTTGGCCTGCCAGAGTGTAGCACCCTAGCCCACTTCCTGCCCCCAAAGTATCTGAGAGCTGCTACTCTCCATTATGTCATCAGATTATTTATGTACGCATGACTTTTCCCATCTTGGTGGTATGGGGAGTCTTCTTGTCAGGATTCTTTAGTTACTTCATGCTATAATCAACAAGGTGGAAGAGAATTAGTCCTTCCTAGAATTGTGTCTTATCTTCCCAACCCAGGGATGACAAGACGAGGATTTATTGAATGTCTACTATGTGTCATTTGCTGTGCTAACTACTGTATACCTGTTACCTAATTTAACACTAATATCATCATAAGGGAGTAGGTATGATTAACTCCCCCAACTTAACAGAGGAGAAAATAGGCTCTGAGAAGGTGGAAACAGGAGAAAGGCAACACCGCTTGCGTGTTGTCAAACCAGGACTTAAACCCAAGTTGTCCCACTCCAAAGTCCATGCTCTTTCTACTGCTTATTGTTAATCCATGATGAACCAGCTCACAAGCCTGGCCCAGAACTTGGGAACTATTCTGCCACGTTTCAAGGATAAATGAATTATAAAATGATTTCTAAAATGAAGTACTGTATCTAAACTGAATATGCGTTCATGAAAGAAGTAGACATGTCTTTTTTTGCAAGTCATTATCAAAGCGACTCTTTCGGTCTTGAGGGTGAACTTGGGAGCATCACCTTTCCTTCAGAGATAGGTGATCATGCTCTCTTACAGCTCACTCAACATTATGATCCTTTCTGTTTTACTTCCAGCAAATGGTTGTTGTGACATTACTCTCTCTGTTAGCTTTGCTTTGTTATGATACTAAGTGCCTACAAACATTACTATTAATGCGATTGAAAAATACAATAAAATAAACAGGGTAATCCATGCAAGAGAAACTAGAGTAAGCAAACACATTGGGAATGAATGTAATAAATAAGGGAGTGTAGATGAAAACAAAAACCAAAATGAGGTGCCCCTTGTCAGTTTGGGAAACTCCACCACATTCTGTAGGAACCAACTTCCATGGTAAGTCTGCCTATGTTCCAGAAAAACAGAGGTAAACTCACATATTTAATCTACCCCTCATTTGCCTTCTTATGGCAATGTATACAGGCCTCTGTTATACCACACTCTCTTCTCCTTATCTATCCCACTAGATTGCGAATTCCTCCTAGGCAGTGCCCACATTTTATTCACTCAGTGTCCATAGAACCTGACACAATGCTTAACTTAGTATGAGTTCAGCAAACATGTTGAATACATGCACCACTTATACATATTATTCAACTAACAAAAAAACAAACAAAAATAATTTTTAGATTGCTGTCAAGGGAAACGAGCATACCCATCAGCTACTGGTGTCAGGATACACTGGTACAGTATTTTTAGGGCCCAATCTGTATCAAAGGCCATAAAATGTTACCAGCCTCAAACCCAGTAATCTCAATTCTGGAAACTTCTCCTCGGCAACAAAGCAAAAGAAGAAAATGGATACATGCACAAACACATTTACAAAGGTATAATGGGAAGAATGTTGAAATGGCTTAAAAGTTCAACAGTTAGGAAAACTATTAAGCAAATTTATCAGCTCAGCGGAATAGCAGGCAGCCATTGAAAGTGATGGGTAAGAAATTGAGTAACGACAGGAAGGAGTATTTATGAAACACTAAAAGGTTTCAAAATGAGAATGCAGCATTGTATATTTACCATGAGTATACCTAAGTTATGTAAGTATGTAAAGAAATCTTGGAAGGGAATGGGGGGAAATGAAAATAGTTATATTTAGTTGGTAGAGGTTGAAAACATTTTCTTTTAAATGCCCTTTAATGTAGTTATAACATTTTCAACAATTTTTTTTAAAAACTAAGTTATAAGTGGACCCTATCTTAAAAACACATCATGGTCCTGAGATTCATTTGTAAGTTAGATATTTGGTACACCAAAATATTATACATGGTGGTTGTGGGGAGTCTCAAATGTTTTCAAAATATCCTCCTGAAGATAACCAAAATATAACTCAAACACTGTGAGTTTTTTATTTAAAATAGTATAAAACTACATTGTTGCAATAAAACAGAAAAATCGATTTTTTTAAATTCTCTTAAATGATGGTGGTAATTAAGGAAAAGCAGGTTTAATTAGAGGAAGATGAGAAAAGTAGGCAGGTACTTTTGTTGACATTCTGAAGGGGTCTTTGACAGTTTCAAGGACTTTAGCAGTTTAGGGCACTGGTTCTTAGTATAATTTCATATCATAATTTATGAATTTCTCCTTGATTCAAGTGCATCACTATCATTACTGTTATGCATTTTAGACCTGATTAGGGTCATTATATTTTTCTTTTTGGCACTCCAGTGAGAGGAGTATAGAAGGAGACAAAAAAAAAAAAAAAAAGAAATTTTCCTGAGGTAAACTCAGAGTCAAGAAAGAAACAACTAAAAGGTGATTAAATCAGATGTACCCCAAAATTTAAGAAACCGAAATGAAATTGTAAAAAAAGAGCCAAGGCCAAGTTTATTTCTGGTGTTCTAGCAGAATAAGTATCTTAACTGATACTCCTGCCTTAAAAAAAAAAAAAACAAGCACACACGCACTAAACTAAAAATGTTGAATGAAATGTTCCAAACATCTTTAAAGCATTGAGGAGCTGGAAAAAGAGTTAGTAGTTACCAGGCCAAAATGTAAGTGAAGCCTGGAACTTGGATACGCTGCTGAGCATTAATAGTACTTCTGAACTAAGGGCATTTACTGAATGTGGAGCTTCTCAATTTAAATTGTCACAGCCTGCTGAAGTGTGGGTGACAGAAGGTTAAGCCCAAACCCACTCAGTATTATATCTAATAGTGATATAAAGTAGACCAGCAACACGGATCTACTGTATAGCAAGGGAATTATACCCATTATCTTGTAATAACCTATAATGGAGTATAATCTGCAAAAACACTGAATCACTATGCTGTACACCTGAAAATAACACAATGCTGTAAATCAACTACACTTCAATAAAAAAAATACTGATTATATAATTGTAATGCCTTGTGGGGTCAAAAGAACCAAACTAAAAAATATATAGCAAATCTCTCTCTATCTGTATCAGGAGAAGGATAAATGTAGATAGTGTTATAAGGTCTAATAATCATCCAGGAGAGTAAGAATATGAGCAAAACATTTTTGGTAAGTTAAGTATACACTTTGCCATTTCACAGATAACCATTAGAAGCCTAAAACAGAGTCTATAATGTCCAAATTAGTAGAGGAGAAAATGGAATGACAAAATATACTAAATCCATCTAAAATAATGGAGAAAGAAACACAGAATAAGGGTACAAAAGAAATGGAAGAACTGAGACAATTAGAAAGCAGAAAAATAATATGGTAGATATAAATCCAAAGACATAATTAATTAAATCAAATGTAAGTGGACTAAAAGCCCTAGGTAATAAGAAAGACGTTCAGACTAAATTAGTAAAAAGATCAACTAAATGTTGTTTACAAGAGACCCAGCAGAAGCTAAAGATATAGAAAGGTTGGAGGTAAAACATGGAAAGAAGAGCATGAACCTGCTGAAGAAAGGAATATAGCATAGCAAGGTTAATATCTGTCAAAATAGACTTTGAGGCACAGAATATTTCTAAAGATGAAGAAGATCTCTTCGTAATGACGATAAGCTTAATTCACAAGAATAGGACAATTCTAAATATGTGTCTCCTAACACCATAGCCTCAAAAATACAAATGGCCGATAAAAAGAAATAGAAAAACCTACAATAATGGGAGATTACAAACACACCTCTCTCAGTCATCCACAGAACAAGAGGGGGAAAAAAGGGGGAGATCTAAATAATACATATAAAACATAAGGGAAAAAAAGAGATATTTTGCCCAAGCATTCATAGAGCATTTTTATAAAATTAGAGCGTCAACAAATTTTCCATCTTCAAAACCACACATTTCACTTTAGCTTACAACAATGCCATAAAGCTAGGAATCAACAACCAAAAAGATAACTAGAAAATACATTTGTAAATTAAGAAACATTTTAAATGAGTGAAGTAGTAAATTATAATGAAAATTAGAAATTAATTTGAACTGAAGGATAATGCAAACCACAAGGAGAGACCCACAAGATTGGCAAGAATGAAGTAGTCTGACAACACCAACTGTTGGCGAGTCTGTGGAGCAATGGGAACTCTCCCACACTGCCGATTAAAATGCAAACTGGCATAACAACGTAAAAAGAAAACAGTTACCACCATGAACATATGCATACTTTTTGACTCAGTGATTCCACTCCTAGGCATATACCCTTGGGCACCTGTGTCTCAGGAGGAGATGTGCACAGTAAGATTCATAGTACTGTTGTTTGTAATAGCTCAAAACTGGAAGCAGCCAGTTTTTTGCTGCTAATAAATGCTGTTCATAGTAATAATGTGGATGAATAAACTGTGAAATTTTTTTATTTTTTTAAGACTAGAAGATTTTTATTAAATGGAATGCTGTACAGCAATTAAAGTGAATGAACTACCAGTTCATGCAGCCACATGGATCAATTTCACAAATGCAAGGAGTGAACTATGCCATTCATAATAGCTTACTGTATAATTCCATAATTTACATAAAGTTTTTTTAAAAGCAGGCAAACTAGAGATGCACGCTCAGGGGGTCCTACAGGTATTGTAGGTAGTGGAGAGATAAGCAAGGGAATAATTATTGCGAAGTCAGCACTGTGGTTTACTCTGTGAGGAAAAGGGAGAGGAAGAAAGGGAATAAGAAGCAAAGGGAGCTTCCAAGATGCTGGCACTGTTCTAAATATTTCTTTTTTTCAATTTAGAACGAGTTTTATTGGGAAGAATTCATCCAAAAACTGCAATGCATATGTCAAGTTCTGCTATAATGTGTTGAAATTGCTTCACTATCATGTTTGTGGTCCATCCACATCTAATCTCTCCGTATGAAGTGACACTGTTCTATTTTTAACCGGGGTGAAAGTTACACAGGTGCTCTCTTTAATATTATTCTTTAAAATATGCATAAGTTTGACATGCATTTCTGTATGTGTGATGCGCTTCACAAAAATGAAACCTAAACCAATATATTAATTTTTAAAAACATCGAGAAAAAAGAGGTTACTTCCTCTTTAACCTCCTTTTTCGCTCACTAAAATATTGAGTTCCTGCTACGTGCCAGGTATTGTTCTAGAGAAGACACTGAAGATACGGCAACAATGAAGACAAGGTCCCTGTCTCAAACCATTTTGTTCCAAATGACCGAAAATCTAACTCAAACTGGCTCACATAACTGAAATGTCTAGAGGCAGATTTAGACTCCAAAGAGGCTTGACCTAGCAACTCAATAATGTCACCAAGTTTCTTTCTGTCCCTCTGTCCTGTCCTCTGCAGTGTTAGCTTTACCCTTGGGTTTCAGCAACATCAACTGTTCCCCTCCTGGCCTTCAGTGGCTGTAGCCCCACATCTTCACACCCATGGAAGAGTGAATGTCCTGAGGTTTTCCTTAATTGGATCAGCTTAAACCTGGGTTATATATTCCCATTTCTGACACAATCAGTAGAACTTCAGGAGGTGGAGTAAATCATGCCGCTGGTAATGGGGTCAACGTATTAACTCCAAGCATATGGTTGAAAATCATATTTGCTGTGTTGCCCTAATCGTCAGGGGCTGTTGTCTGGAGAAAGAAGAATGAAAGTTAGAAAGGCAACTAGAATCATTGTCTATAGGGCCTGCTGCCATGGAGCACATATTCTCAGGAGGGGTGGGGAATAAGTAAACAGATAAACAAGCTAGTTAGAAATAGTGATGTGTTATGACAATAACAAAACAGAATGTCATCTCCAAGAAAATGGGGATTTTTTAACATCTTTTTTTATGAAGTGTAGTTGATTTACAATGTTGTGTAACTTCTGCTGTATAGCAAAGTGATTCAGTTATACATATATATTTATATACATTCTTTTTCATATTCTTTGCCATTATGGTTTATCACAGGATATTGAATATAGTTCCCTGTGTGTTTTTTCATTCAATATATAATAGTTTGCAGCTACTAATCCCCTAATCCCACTCCATCCCTCCCTCCCCTCCCCCTTGGCAACCATAGGTCTCAAGAAAGTAGGGATGTTTATCTGTTTTGCTCACTACAGTATCCCACACGCCTAGTCCAGTGTCTAGCACTGCCCTCTTTGGGTTCCTTGTCAGCCACACACCTTTGTCTATGTGATTCTTCTCACCTGGAACCTTCTCCATTTTCTCTTTATAATCCAGGTCCTATACATCTTCCCAAGCACTGTTCAAACTCCACGTTGGTTTTTTGTTTTTTTCATTTTCATGTTTGTTTTTGTTTTGGCCACACTGTGCAGGTTGTGGGATCTTAATTCCCCGACCAGGGGTTGAACCCGGGTGCATGGCAGCGAAAGTGAGGAGTGCTAACCACTGCACCACCAGGGAATTCCCTGAAACTCCATGTTCTTCAGGAGTCTTCCGTGACACAGCCGCTGCTCCTTAACTTCTCTCCTACCTTCGCATCCCCCACCCCCACCATGACATTTATCAACAATGTGCCTTGTAGCTCTGGATTTTATTACATTTGTTAATTTGCCACATACTCTTTCGTAATGTTAACTAAAACTACTTTATCTTTACATGTTTTTAAATCTCAAACAGAACATGATTTACCTGTGGATAGGCACTGGTTCTTGTCCTCTACTAGCTATGTATGAACTTGGAGAAATGATCCCGCTGGCTGCTCTGCGAGCCAGTTTCCTGATCTGTAATGTGGGATAAGTGCCTCTCCTAAGGCTGCTCTGAGTGCTGAGATAATGTATACTGGTGCCATGTGGTACGTCCTTGATAAACAGTAGCGAGGAGGAGGAGGAGGATGGAGAAGAATTTCCTCCTTCTTTCTCCACCCCCTCCCTTTAGCACTTAGCCCAGTTAGGGGTACATATTAAGGGCCTAATAAAGACTTAACTGAATTTGCCCAAAGATTCCCATTTCCTAGAAAGCTACAGTCTTGACCCCCTTGCTTGTTTGCCACTGGTATGGAGACCCAGCTACTAAGCCCACCTTGACTTCAGTGTCAACAGGAGGGACCTCACTGAAGCACGACCAGCTATGCCACCACACTGCAGAAACGGAGAAGCCGGGAAGGAAGAGGACAGCAGGAACAGGAGCAGCCAGTGCCCTGACACAGCCATGGTGCTGATACTCAACTACCACGCACCCAACATCAGCGTGGGCTGAGTGGCTGAAGAGATGCTCAGTAGTTTTCTAATTGCCTCAAATGATGCTCAGTGTGTGCCTGGGTGCTGGCTGAGCTGCCATGGGGGTGGAAGCAGTGCTGTTATGCTAATACTTGTGCTTCCCACGGGTCATAAAAAAACAGATACTTCATCTGCCACGGGAGGAATGGCAGCAATTAAGGCAGTCACGATGCCATGAAGTGGTATTAACAGAATAAATGAGGGCTCCGTCTCTGGGTAAAATCACTCTGAACTTTCGGGGGAGAAAAGCCCTGCCTAAATAATTTCTGTTTACTTTTTATGCTTGTAGCCCATGATTGCTCATTTAGATCATTCATGAGCACAGTGTCCCCAAATGTAAAGAGTGAAATGGACAGGCTTTCCTCTAATCCCAGCTCCTCTGCTAGCTGGCTCCTTGGAATTAGAATACACCTGCTGTTTTCTCAGCTACAAACTTCCCTGCATGACAATTTAGACCCAACTTCTTACCCACCTCATGCAGCACCACTTCCCACCCAGAGCGAGATTGGGGTCTGGGGAAGGTCACCACCGAGCAATAAGGTTGAGTGAGTGAAGCCTGAGGTCCTGACCTGGCAGGACCTCAGGCAGGAAAAGCTTTCTTCATGTGTTCCAGGTGTGCTCATTCTAGTAGTTAAGCGCATGGGCTGTGAAATGAGATCGACCTGACTTTAAATGTTCCCATTTATTAGTTCTGTGGCTTTCAGCAAACACTTAACTTCTCTGAGGAAAAAACAGGACCTACCTTACAGTAGTTATGAGATTCAAATAAGATGGTGCATGCATGGTGTTTGGCATGGTGCCTGGCACAAATTAAGCGTTCAATAAATATTAGCTCTTATAATTATTGGCAAGTGCAGTGGTGATACTAAGAGCAATGGCTTTGACCAAATAGCTGGATGGACGGATGTTATATCATCTGGGTCAACTTGCAGCTGCTCAATTAGGCTAGCCTTCGAGGAGAATTGGCTTCTTTCATAGACCATAAGTGAGCTAGGACACCTACATTTTTTCACAAATTTCATTTTATTTTATTTTGTATTTTTATTTTATATTAGGGTATAGTTGATTTACAATGTTGTGGTAATTTCAGGTGTACAGCAAAGTGGTTCAGTTATACATATACATATATCCATTATTTTTCAGATTCTTTTCCCATTTAGGTTATTACAGAATATTGAGTAGAATTGCCTGTGCTATACAGTAGGTCCTTGTTGATTATTTTGTTTATAGTAGTGTGTATATGTTAATCCCAACCTCCTAATTTATCCCTCTCCCCACCTTTCCCCTTTGGTAACCATAAGTTTGTTTTCAAAGTCTGTCTGTTTCTTTTTTATAAATAAGTTTATTTCTATCATCATTTTAGATTCCACATGTAAGTGATATCATATGATATTTGTCTTTGACTTCACTTAGTATGACAATCTCTAGGTCCATCCATGTTGCTGCAAATGGCATTATTTCATTTTTCTTTTATGGCTGAGTAGTATCCCATTGTGTGTGTGTGTACATGTATATATCACATATTCTTTATCCAGTCCTCTGTTGATAGACACTTAGGTTGCTTCCACGTCTTGGCTATTGTAAATAGTGCTGCAATGAACATTGAGGACACCTGCAATTTTATTTTATTTTTTTTATTTTTTTAAAGATTCATTTATTATTTATTTATTGGCTGCGTTGGGTCTTCATTGCTGCACGCGGGCTTTCTCTAGTTGTGGCAAGCGGGGGCTACTCTTCGTTGTGGTGCGCGGGCTTCTCATTGTGGTGGCTTCTCTTGTTGTGGAGCACAGGCTCTAGGCTCGTGGGCTTCAGTAGTTGCCGCACATGGGCTCAGCAGTTGTGGCTCATGGGCTCTAGAGCACAGGTGCAGTAGTTTTGGTGCCCAGGCTTAGTTGCTCCACATCATGTGGGATCTTCCCAGAGCAGGGCTTGAACCTGTGTCCCATGCACTGGCAGGCAGATTCTTAACCACTGCGCCACCTGGGAAGTCCCAACACCTGCAATTTTAAAAAGAGAAATATTTTCTTCAAAGCGTTAGTTGTCAGTATCCAAGAAGTACGTTTGGTTCTTGCCAGCCCCAGGAATTTATTGGGGCCAAATGGCTCTGACCAGATATAGGTGGATCAGCACCCAGAATATTTCAGGATCATTAGGGGTCAGCAGCAGCATCTGCTGGCTCAGTAGTAACTGCAGTGAGACTACTCACATGTACAGTGAGCCTCTGACACCAGCTCTCCTCTGTTCCCGTTAATCGATTGGCTAGATCGGGTCCTTCAAGAAGCGGAGACCAAGACGGGATTCAATGTGCAACAATGTCATCAGAGGAAACACCTGCGTGAGAAAATGGGGCGGGGCGAGAGCTGGAGAGGCTGGGAATGGCCTCAGACTGCTATGTAAGTCTGACCCCATGAAGCAAAGGAGAGAAGTCAAATTCGGCAGAGGATCTCAGAGCATAGCAGCTAGGGCCCTTGGTCAATTATGTTCTCTGGACTTAGAGGTCTGCAATGCACATTATCATGGCTGCCACAATCAATGAGTGGAAAAATATTGAAAAGACACAATGATCAAATTTGCAGATGACACCGAGATGCAATACTTGGAATCCTGTCTTGCCAGGTTTTGAACTCATCGTTTTTCAAAGGTGAGCATATCCATGAGTTTCCCACAAGAATGCACCAGTTTCTGGGGTTCTCCCCCTATTCTTTCACATCTTGGTCATTTGTGGCTGTACAATGAGAATTACATTTTGTCAGTTTTAAGAAATTGTGTTGTGGAGGAATATTCGAGGACATGAAAAGATATTCAAGATGTATTTTTAATTTAAGAAAAGTTTGTATAGCATGATTTCCATTTTGTTAAAAATTATATATGCAGAGGAAAATGTAGAAAGAGATAAACATAAAATATTAATAGTGGCTATATTTATTTTTTAACTTTTTTTGTGTCTCCGTGGTTTCCGTTTTTCCACAGTGAATATGTATTACTTCTGAGACATTCCCAATGCTTTGGAGCTATCAATTCTTTCCAAATCCCCAGCACTTATTTCAGTGTACCTTTGTAAAGGCTGGGAGGTGCCCCTGACTGGCTTGGCCTATCTGTGAAAGGATGAAATGACAAAGTGGTTTATTTCAAGATTTGTCACTATTTCAACTACCTTCTTGGCTTTTTGGGTCTTTACTTGCTTCTGACCATTGAGAACTGCTGACACTCTGTCTAGGTCACTAAGCCCTCCTAGTGTCCAAACCCCTTACCTGACTTAACTTGAAGCTACTATGGGATTATGCCCTATTTATTAGCAGTGATAATATTATTAATAATTTGGCCTCACCTGCTCTGTTTCCTAAAAACAATGATTAACATTTATTGAGTGCTTACCATGTGCCAGGTACTGTGCTAAATATTTTAAATGCATTGACTGATTTCAATCTCTACGTAACTCTGTGAGGTTGATACTATTATCATCCACATTTTAGATGAAGAAATGAGGCAACAGAGGTGAATTTTGTGGGTTAAGCTCACACAGTCAGTGAGTGGCAGGCCAGGATATTTTCCTACCTTTGCCTGGAAGATTGATAGCCTGATGCTTCTTGATCTTGCCTTCAAATGGTTATCCGTGTCAACTGCTACTGGCCCAGAAAGAAACATAAAAGATCTATATGCAATTTTCTTTAGGCAGAGCACCACATGTAGCAACCAGCTGTGACTTTTGACCAGTTATTTAAATCCTTGGAGCCTTAGTTTCCCCATCTGTAAAGAGGTCTAATGTACCTCTGCAGAGTTCTTAAGAAGATTGAATAGCATAAGGTTTGTATGTCACCTAATGCCAATTCCCAATACAGGGACGGCACTCACTGAAGGGGAAAGTAAAGAAGAAATGGGAATAGTCACCTTCAGTTTATGGAAAAGAGGGGACTCAAATATGAGTGCTATTAAATATTCATTTTTGGAAATGAAAAAGAGAAAGATTGTGTTCAGAGTGACTTTTCAGAGCAGCGGCCTCCAGAGTTTAGGCATTTGAAAATGTAGACAGTGAAGGAACCGCATGACTAACACCTTGATAGGAAATGTACTGTCCCTCAGGTCCGCCCAGGATGCAATGGAAACACAAAGGAGCTCCTATAGAGGAGGAGACTAGGAGAAAGGGCCTAGGAAAACTCCCTGGAAGAGGTGATGCTTACGTTGAATTGCAAAGGGTGAATAGAACTGACCGAAAGGGGATTAGAGCATGCCCTATGGAAGGAACAACATGCGCAAAGGCCAGAGGCAAAAACGACATCATCATCATCATCATCGCACCTGTCTTTAAGTAGCTGCTATGTTAGAGGTACTGTACTGTACTAGGTACTTTCTATATGTTATTTCAAGTCTCCACACAACCCAAGACATTATTATGCACATTTTACAGATGAGCAAACTGAGACTTCATAGAGTTGTGTACGTGGTAAAGCTAGAACTGGAGAGCCCAGGCATGCTGACTCCAAAGCCCAGACTCATTCTGCTGTACTGAGGCCCTCCTTTGAGACGTGAAAAGCCACAATGAGTTTGGGGAACCACGGACTATTCAGTGTAGTGGAGGTATGTCTGGGGAGTGAGAGAAACCAGGCTAGAGGAATAAGCAGAGTGCAAGTCTCACACAGCTTTAAAGGCCATGCTCAGGAAGGTGGGTCATTTCACTTCTCTGAGATTTTTTTTTTTCTCTGCAGGTAAGGCAGCACAATGTTGGCGTTAAGAACATGGACTCTGTTGCCAGACTGCTTTGGTTCAAATACCACAGCACCACTTATTAGCTGTGTGACACTGGGCTAGGTATTTAATCCCTCCATGCCTGAGTTTCTCCATCTGTAGAATGGGGATAACGATTATAGAGTTATTATAAAGATTAAATGATTTAATATCTGTAAAGGACTTAGGATAGTACTTGGTAAGTGTGGTATAATTGTTTTCTGTGGTTATTATTATTTAGTCAATGAGGCAGATGGACCAGATGTTCTCAAGAGTCCTCTTTCCCTCTAACTTAAGCCTCTGCCTGACCATGGCTAAATCCTCGCTGCAGGCCACCCATACTTTCTTAACTTAATTAAAGGGAGAATGCCTTCTCCATGACAGCCCATCCACATCTTGCCCATCTATGTATGTGTCAAATGCTTGCTCTATTCAACTCCTATGCAGAAACTTCTCCACATACCCCATCCTAAAATTTCCTTAAAGCCTGAATTATTTATGGTATACACTCTAGCACCTCTTTCATTTCGTGATGAATACAATTCTTGCCTTCTCCATTCCACTGTTAGATCTCTGAGGGCAGAATTGTGTTTTCTATTTCTGAGATACCCCATAGTAAGCCCAGGAAAATAATTGAATGACTACTTGATGTCGGAAGAACAGAGTGGAGCTTCTCTCATAACCATTTCTGAATACTTTTGGTCTTGTGTGTCGGCAGAGGTGGTGGCGGTTGACAGGGTGCAATTGGACATGACCAAAAAAACCTCCTTGTCCAAAATACGTCCCTCACTGGGGCCAGATGCTCCACCATCAGTAATCCATGTCTGTGTCTTAGGCTCTTGCCTCTTTCTATAACCCTTTCTAAAACTGTAAATACTCGTGGCATCTTTATAAGATGGAAAAGGCAGCAAGATTCAAAATGGGAATATGTGGAATAGTAGTGGAAAAAAACATGCAACTGAAATTGTGTCCTCGTTCCAATTCCTAGCTCTTCTTCTAACTCCCACGGAGAACTTTCATGAATCACAGTCTCTCTGTGCTTCTGTCTGTATAAAGAAGTATTACCATATGTAATTCCCAGCATCGCTCTGGCTTGAACCTTCTATGATTCTACAAATGAATCAAATAATGAAAATTCAGGCATACCTTCAGGCAGCTATGGAAATATTTCTTGCTTGGTATCTGTCTCTCAAGCCCTGAGATTGCTGATTGATACAACCAGTTCAGAAATCAATCTTGACATTTATCCAAAACTTTAAAGAGGTTCACATTCTTTGATCCAGTGATTTCATTTCTGTGAAATCATTCCAAATACACCAGAGCTTTATCAATGAGGATTTTAAATACAGTGATATTTATAATAATGAAAACAGAAACAGCCTAAATGCTAAATCATATGGAAAAGGCTAAGTAAACTATACATTCCATTCATTCGATTGCCAAGTAGCCTTTAAAAAAGAACACAGCAGGGAAAATGTTTACACTTTAAAGACAAATTTTTTTAAGTATGCAAAATTACATGTACAGCATTTTCACAATCATGTAAAACAGACAAATCGTAAGAAAAATTATGCATAAAGGAAAGATTGAAAGGTAATATAACAAAATAGTGGGATTCAGGTGTGAATTCTTTCCTGAATTTTCTAATATGAGCATAAATTTCTTTTATAATAGAACAATACTCTTTAATATTCTATTCAACAGAATTTAATATGCCATAAATTGTAACATGGATGCTAATTTCTTGGACAATAAAATGTCAAAAATGTTATCTCAGACCTTCAGACTACCCAACCCCAGTCTACTAAAGAGTGGCCTACCTCACAGATGTAGAAAACAAACTTCTGGTTACCAAAGGGGGTGGATAATGGGGGTGGGGGAGAGATAAATTAAGAGTTTGGGATTAACACATACACACTACTGTATATAAAATAGATGAACTACAAGTACCTACTGTATAGCACAGGGAACTATACTCAATATCTTGTAATAGCGTATAATGGAAAAGAATCTGAAAAAGAATATATATATACGTGTGTGTGTGTATAACTGAATCACTTTGCTGTATACCTGAATCATTGTAAGTCAACTATACTTCAATTAAAAAAAAGAGTGGCCTAAAGAGTGACCAACTCTGTCACTCTTTACCTGTATGACTTTGGGCCAGTCACTTAACTTCTCTGAACTTCTATGTACTCCAAGTATAACACAGGGGTTAACTGCATAAAACAACTTAGCACAAAGGCATGCTCATAGTATGCACTCTATAAAAGTTAGCTATTATTGGTTGTAATAGTATTGTTGTATTTTCCCCACCAATTCTGATAGGAAACAAAGGTGAGTAGAGAAAATTTCCAGTCAGAGGTTTTGCTTTTTGTTTTTTGCTTTGGTTTTTTGGGAGTTTTTTTTCCCACCAAAATATGAAGATGGGTTTGATGGTCTGCCTGCATCCACAAAATTACTTTTCTAATTTTTACACTTACCTTAATGAAAACAGAATCATGATACAAAGTGTTTCCTATTACATATTTATTTTTTTAAAATTTTATTTATTTATTTATTATTTTGGGGGGGTACACCAAGTTCAATCATCTGTTTTTATACACATATCCCCGTATTCCCTCCCTCCCTCGACTCCCCCCCCCCGAGTCCCCCCATCCTCCCCCTCCCAGTCCTCTAAGGCATCTTCCATCCTCGAGTTGAACACCCTTTGTTATACAACAACTTCCCACTGGCTATCTATTTAACAGTTGGTACTATATATATGTCTGTGCTACTCTCTCGCTTCGTCTCAGCTTCCCCTTCACCCTCCCCGCCCCCTCCCAAACCTCGAGTTCTCCAGTCCATTCTCTGCATCTGCATCCTTGTTCTTGTCACTGAGTTCATCAGTACATTTTTAGGTTCCGTATATGTGAGTTAGCATACAATATTTGTCTTTCTTACATATTTATTTTAAAAGACATTGTACTATGTAGAAGAAAGCATGGGGTTTACATAACTGGGATTAGTCATTTAAACTCTGGATGTGAAACCCCACTGTAGGATCGGAAGAGGCTTTCTCAGGCATTATCCCCATCCCCAGCACTACTTCTAGGAGCTAACAACTGCAGTCCTTGGCTTAAGTGGATTGAAGAAAACTACCTGTGAGAACATTTAGGAAGCAGATTTATTTCTTAATACCTTTCTCCAGCCCACAAAAGATTTGAAATAGCTACATTTAAAGATAAAATGGGGCGATCCAAAGCGAGGAATAAATAAGATCCTGCTAGCAACTGATGTTTAGGAAAATATTACATAGTGTACAAAAGGAAGAGGAAATACTGCAATTCTTTGAGTGTGAGGGAAGGTAGTTGAAAACATGACACAAGTCAAAGGAAACTCACACACACATACACACACACACACACTCTCTCTCTCTCTTAAAATCACAGCAGGCAACATAAGTTGTCTAAATCTCCGTGAATTGGTACCGAGCAATCTTAATTGATACTGAGAATTCAAAACAGTATCTTAGGACTTTCATTCTAAAATGTTTAAAGAATCATCTAGATTCTTTGATGAACTACTGTGTACCATGTTTGGAAATTCCTGGAAGCCAGCATTTCCTGGAGATCATAACAAGGACAAAGGCACCACCTACCTTTCAAGAAAGGGTAGAGTCCACATAGACATGAAAGGTCAAATAAACCTAATTATACTCACAGGACAAATTTTTAAAAATAACTTCACAATAAAAATTAAAAGAAAGGTAAGAACAACACAGGGTGCTGAGTAACAATCAACACCACACTATGAAGGAAAAAAAATCCTGCTGAACTATGTAATTTTTGTTGGTAACAGATGACAAGCCTAATGGATTTTGGGTAGCAAGCAACATAATATGTATTGACCTTAGAAAGCCTTTTGATTCTGCTCCTGGCCATGAACCGCTCATTAACTAGCTTGAAAAATATGGTTCAGACCATATACAATTGGCAGTAGAAGATGATATTGACAAACTAGGTTTTGATAGTTCAATAAGAACCAGAGGCAGAGAAGCACACTGTGTTGTGTTTCTCAAGGAACTGACCTAATGCTGATGCTATTTAATATTTTCATCAATGCTTAGTGGGTAGAAGACAAATATGCCTGTTCATTACTGGAAAATACAGTGATGAAGATTTTCAACCCGAGATAAGAAATTACTAATAGATGGTAGCTATTTTTAACCTTCTCCAGAAAAAGAAAATAGATGTAGAAGAGTATATGAAAGATGGGCAGGGGAAGACACTAGTCTTTGACATATACTATCTTCTAGGATAAGACAAAAAGGAGGTCGCAGAGAGCTAAGGTGGAGAGCACATAAATGATAGGGATCAGAAAAGGAGTTCTTTACAGATGTACAGATCAAGCGAGTTGGAGGAAAAGGCTGAAAAGTCATTTACAAATATAACTGCAGGTCAAAATCTGATGGTGATGTGTGACCAGCAATCTATATACCTGTTGAAAAAAAGTACAGCAAGGCGCAGATTGCGAAATATGCCTCAGGAGTGTGGTTAACGCAACCACTGAGCAAAGAAGGTGAACTAATCAGCGAAAATGGATAGCATTCATCATGGCAATTTTTTCTCTGAGGGTAAATAGTTAAGAAGTTGAATGTGGATGGAGCCTTGATGGATGCTACCATGGTACAAAAGCATATAAGACACTCAGAAATCAAGAACATTCAACAAAGTGCAGTCTAAGAAGGCAAGTGTTTTTTAACAAACCAAAAACCATGATAGAAGTCCCCAGGTGAGCATGAGGAAAGTGTGGGGCAATTCCATGGATCCCAGAATGGATTCTGTCATTACTAGTCCCTGGAAAGAAAGAAGAGGTGGGAAGAGCAAGAAACAGAGTTGGCTGAAGTGACAATTCCCCAGAACCTTGGAAAGAACATTGGAATTCTTTTACAAAAGTCCACATCTAGTCAGATCATGGAACTCTAATGACAAGTACTGAAAACTGCATGGTTGTGTCCAAGCGCAATTTGAAAAGCCCTAAAAAAAGAAAAGACTTACTTTATAAAAAGTAAAGAGGAAAACATTCTCCACTGAGTTAAGGCAATGAAGGAGGCTGAAGGTAAGAAAAACATGCTTTTTCTAGCCAACCCTCTTGCTCCTCACCCCAACCCTTCTCATCATCTGTTGGAGGGCTACTGCCAGATGACAGCCAGGAAAATCTTGTAATAAAAGCAAATTCTGTGGGCCTGAAAAGAACTAAATTCAGGGGTATTAGGAGCACCGTTGTTAATTTCTATCTCATATAGGTCTTAGCTTTTTGATTTGTTATTGAGGATTATTTGGGCACCTGTGAAGCGTTTAGAAGAGAGGTTGTAACTTTTCTAATCCTAGTAATATCTTTTAAAATAAATTTATTTTGTTTCATAATACGTTAATGTATGCTCATTATTAGAAATATAGACAGAAGTATATAAAGCAAAATGTGGGAGTGTTCCTTCACATTGCCAACCCAAATCCCCTCCAGAGAGCTAGAGCTAATCAGCATTATCAGTTTGGAGTCCTCTCAGATCCGTTTCTGTATATTTACACACACACACACACACACGCACGCACACACTTTTTAACTGTATAGACTGGAGGTTGGCTCACGTCAGTACATAGAGCTCTGTCTCAATCCTTTTAACAACTGCATATCTCATGGTATTGATATGCCAGTTTATTTAGCCACTGGCCTAATTGATAGACAATTAGATTATTTTCCATCTTTTCTAGGATAAACAGTGCTGGAATGAGCATCTTTATATGCACAGATTTGGGCACATATTGAGTATTTTTATAGGAGAAGAGACATTCCTAAAAGTGGAACTTCTTGGCATACACATTACAAGCTTCAAGAGAAGCTGCCATATTGTCATCCAGAATTCCTGTTACAATTTACTCTCAAGTATATGAGAGTATCTCTTTCACTATACCATCAACAACCCTGGATATTATCTTTGTTCCCCCTTTCTGAGAGGCAAAAAAGAAATGTTATTTTTTTTCATTTGGGTCTGCATTACCCAGTGAGATTGAGCACGTTTTCATATAATAACTCGCCATTTATACTTCTTCTGTAAATTTCGTGTTCAAAGACCCTTATTTGTTCTGCTGTTGGCTTGTTTATCTTTTCCTTATTGGTTTTATATTAGTTCTTTGTAATTATGGATATTAACCCTTTGTCATATATGGTATAGTTATTTTCTTCTAGACTGTCACTTGTCTTTTATCTTTCATAATATCTTAAAATTATCTTTCCATAGGATTTTCCATGAAGAAAACCAACAATTTTTAAAATTCCAGAATTAAATTGTTTTGGTTTTGAATAGAATAAAATTTATACCATTTTACATTCTCTGTTATGTACATATAGCGAATCTTTCTGATCAGTGTATAAATTAAAGCCGAGACAGACTTTACCTGCTGAGTTGTGCATTCTTTTCTAAAACACCTAAAGGTAGTTTTCACTCACTTCAAAATCCTTTATTTTATGACATTTTAGCCAGGCCCTCCAGGTCACATGCCTACCTATAGGAATCATGTTGCTAATGAGTGCTATGAACCAATCTGTCTTCATCGAGCCTCAAACAGATGAGACAGCAGCACTTACTTGCATTAAGACTCTTTAAGTCATCTTGAACTGCTGTTATTTCACTGTCCTGTACAGGACTTAAGTGGCATAAAGTAAATGAAACTCTTTATTCGGGCCTCAAGAGAGAAGTCCATGGTTAGAGGGATAAAAACTGTGTGTCCCATTCCACCTCACAGCCCATCAAGCATGTTCAATGGCAACAGATTCTGTTGTATAAAATGTGCCAATTTATGCCACAGTTTATTAGCTTGCCGTGTAACTGACAAAAGCAAAAAACTCATAATTAGCTGACAGATTTACAGATTGCATACCCACTACTCGTCACTATGATTTCAGAGCCAAGCATGGCTGTAAATAGGTTTTCTTCATTTTCAAACACTGCAGATAATATTTGGTAAAACATTCAAATTCCCTGGCTCCCTTCCACATTTGCTATCTTCCCAATGCTTAGGCCCCATACGGAAAAACAAAAAAGCTGAACATTTAGAGGGCTTTGATCCCCACCCCCCGTCCCCAGTGTGTGCAATGTACACAGTCACTGCACCATCTTGTGGCCATGCCTATGAACTGCACAGTCCTTGCTAGTAGGCAACCTGCCAAGATCCTCTCTGCTGAAACCTTGCAAAAGATCCATCACCATCTTGTCTTCTCTTTTTCTCTTTCCAGCCACCAAATTGGAAAGGAAAGGCTATGCTAGCAAGGCTTACCCGCTGTGTTTCCTAGGTCCTTCTCTCTCTCTGTCTCTGGCCTGTCAGGACTGCCTTAATGCCTCAATCAGCTCTAACAACTCAATCAGAAATCCTGAAAGTCAGAAAAGTGACTTCCAGAATAAATTCTTCACAAAGGTACTGTTTCCTCCAATCACCAATATCACCTACCCATAGACATAGCAGGGCTATGTTTGATTTTTAAACAACTCCCTTGTAATACTGCATAGCCCCTGAAAAACTATTAAGAGGCAGAAGAACCCAAAGAAGGGCCCTCGTTAAAACAACAGCAACAAATCAAAAAAATCAGCTTAAACATTGCAGGAGAAAATCACCTTCTCAGGTCCCTAAGATGGCATTTCTCTTAGGACTGTGACAATGTGACATATTTAAAGGAGTAACAACGTTTGGATCAAAGTACACTGAGTCCAACAGAGAAGTCCGACACAGTCAAGCAGGGCTGAAGGAAACAGGTTATATTTTTCTACTGTGAGGCAGTAAGGAGCATTTGATAGCTTACTGGCTCCAAAGCATGGGGGTTGAGTCAAAGCCACTGTGTTGGCTTTGTAATGAATGCACTGGCCTAGGCTGAACTACATTTCCCAGAATTCCCTTTCCTGAATGTTTCAGTTAGAGTGGTCCACAAGAGAGATTCTTGTGGGAGATGTGGAGGGCAGAAAGGAAGCAGCAACCATGTTGCACACCTTGTCGCTTATCTGTTGGCTCTCCTTTTTGGTGTGAGGATGTGACTGGGCCTGCAACTGCTCCATCTTTCCCTGTATCCTCCTTCAGCTTCTCCAGCTTCTGAACCAGGTGTGCATGTATTTAGCTTTGTGACAAAGTGTCCTGGCCTCTGCAGGACAGCCATGATATCAAGTACATCAAGGCAACAAGTACTGGCATGGGTTTCAATCCATCCTCATGATTTCCACGACGTTCTTGCTTTTCTCCACTTTACATCCATCTTTCCTTCCCAACTGCCTGCCCTGTGGACTTTAAGCTTCAGCATCAGACATTAAGATAACTACGTTACAAAGATGGCTGAACCAGCTCCCACAACTGTCTTGTCAAATTCCTAAAACAAATCTCTTTATAGATAGATATACATCCTTGTGGTTCTGCTTCTCTGATTTAACCTCTGGTTGATACAGTCACATTATGGATGGACTACACACAAAGAAACCCACTACACCACGAACTACCCTTGAACTTAAGTGAAGCTTTTCCAAGAATATGATTCAATGAAGAATGCCCCAATACATTTCCTCACAGGAAAAATTTAATCCAAACACACAGGTCTTGCAATGGGCAAGTCAATAACGGAGAAAGAGGATGCCTAAAAAGGACACTTTTACCCTAAAAAAATATATTTACAGTTCAGTAAGGGAGATAAGGCAGGCACACAGAAAATAAAATTCAAGGCAATTTGTGATAAGCTTTGGAAGAGAGGTTCAAAGTGTTGTCAGATTATCTTCCTGACCAAGGCTCCACTATCAAACTGTATCTAGAAATGACCACAAACATCCTACTGCATCACATCTAAGGATACGCCTACGGCTCTCAAGTTTCCCAAAGTATACATAAATCAAAGAGAACAACATCCTAAAGAGTCACATAAAAGCCTACTTATAGCTGGAAGAGAGCTCTTAGAGAGGAGTTACCAGGTTGGGAGGCTGCCCAAGGCCAGGGACCAGGATGCTAGGTCATGTGCTTTGGGGCTTGTTAAGAGCTCACTGAATGGCTGAGCCGGGGCACCCCCTGCTATAAGCAGCTGCTATAATCTCAAGGACTAGCAGCTCAAGGACTGATGGTCCAGAGCTGCCTGGAGAGGAAAATCCAAGATAGAGAACATAGAGTTTAGGGTTGTTCTTTCCATTACAAGTGACTCTTCATGATAAGAGCCTTTGCAACAAAATTCATTTCAATATCCCTCAGTCGTTAATTAATTCATCAACGAATGTGTATTGAGTACCTAAAATGTGTTTCCCCTCTCCTCTGATGCACTGCCTCTTTGTATGACTAGCTCCTTCTCATCCTTCATGTTGCAGTTTAAATGTCAGCTCCCAAAATAGTCTTCCTTGTTCACCCTAAATATTTCTTCTTTGTTACCCTTTATCACTTTCCTCTATACATTTCCTTCATGGCATTTAGCATGGTCTGGCATAATAATCGACTTGTAAGCTATTTTGATAAATATTAGTCTCTAATACTCGACTGTAAACTCCACAAGAGGGGGGATCATATCTCTTCTATTTATATCTGAATATCCAAGATGAGCACACACCCAGTCATATAGTAGGTTAAATATTTCTTGAGTGAATGGCTACCAGGGCACTGGAACTATGTAGATGACTGGGACAGGCCACATCCATGCTTTCCTGGGGCTCACAGTCCATCAGAGGAGGGCAATGGGCAACCAGAAGATTGAATAGTAGAAATGGTCTCAGACAGCTTAAATCATCACCTCTTAAAGATACTCCCACTCCTATCAAGTTTGTGAAGTGTATATAAATCGAAGAGGACAAGGTCCTAAGCGTTCATGCAAAAGACTATTTGCTGTGCTGGGATGAGTGCTGGGATGGGGGCGACCCAGAGGCTTGGGGGAGCACAGGGGAGAGATGACTAAATTCAGTTAGAAGGGGGTCAGGGAAGACTTGCCAGAAGTGGTGACATGGAAGGAAGCAGATTCTGAAAGAGGAGCAGGGATTATCTCTGCTAAGAGGGTGCCTTTCTGTGTGTGCGTTATTGGGTGGAGGAACATGCAATGGTGATAGAGAAGGCAAGGGTGAGGGGGGTACGGAATAGCATTTAAGGCAGAGAGAACAGCATGTGTAAAGTGCCTCGAGGTGAAATGAGAGATGATGGGAGAACTCAACTAGCTCCTCTTGGCTGGTGCCTGGGGTGCGAGGGGCAAGTGTTGAGAGATAACACAGGTAAGCATCAGGTCCTGAAAGGCCTTGAATGCCAGACTAAAGACTTTGGAATGACACTCCAAGACAGCCGCTGAGTGTGTTTTACGTACAAACATATCATTTTGTTGGTTATATGCCACCAGGGATTAAAATGAAATGCATGAAGTAATGCTAAAATGTACTACTAATACTAAAGATAATCAGTTTTCAGAATAAAAACTGGAACTATGGACTCACAATGGATTCAAATAATAGAAATCATGATCATCGTGGAAAATGTAGAGCCCATGACTGATGTGTGTGTTGCCTGTACTGGAGTCAACACACAGGGAATTCTGAGTACAGAGCCGAGTACACTTTGTGCATCTGCTAAATAGTAATTCCCAGTATTGTTGAGGATAACCATTGTTCTTATCTATCCAAAAAAAGATATCTGCCAACTTTAGACAGATATTACTGTGTCCAACAAAGTGCCCAGTAAGTGTAAAATATGGTACTGGACCCCATGAGGGGAGAGTAGGAAAACAATAGAAAGAAAACAAATAGCAATCTAGCTTCTATAGGGATTTTAAGAAATATTTCCTTTTAGTGATACTGAATTCAATTACTAGGTAACTTAGCAGAATTCAATGAATGGTTGGGGTAGGGAAAGAATGTAAAACATCACCAAGAAAAACAGTGTAGGTGTTCCATTAAAAGTTTCTGAATGAATAAAACATATTAGTCCAAAATAATAAATTGCTTCATTGCTAGAAATGTTTACCCATATTAATCCAAACAAATTGCAAAGCACCAGAACTCTGTTCTAAATGCTTTGCATATTTTAACTCATTTAATCATTACCACAAATCTATGGGGTAAATACTATTAGAACTTCAATTTTAGAAATGAGGAAAGTTAGGCTTGGAAAGTTGAAGTCATTTACCCTAGGTCACACAGCTAATAAGCCAAGGCTTATTAGAGTTCATTAAAACTCTGTTAAGATGGCAATCAGCCCAAGTAAGATTTTATATATAGCCAGTTGGAATCAATGATATCTCAAAAACTTCTATTTAAATTCATCTTGGAAGTCCAATGCCTGGGAGAAGGAGTAAAGAACTTTAGCCTGAAGCAAAGGTTCAAGTTCAAGTAGGGTGGCATTCAATAGTGAGTCTAGGCAGAATTGGGGTCAGATTATAGAGAGCATGGCGCATCTAGCTGATGAGTGTGGACTTCCATCTGCAGACGGTGAAGAGCTCCCAGCACTTTCTGAGAAGGGCAGTGTGGTGATCAGACCTATGATTTAGGACAGTAGCTTTCCAATGTACCTGAGTAACTTAAAGTCTCCTTAGAATCATCTTAGAATCTCACCCAAAAAGGCAGGATCTCTTGCTTTGCACCTGAGATTCTGGTTTAGAACCTCTGCAGTGGGGCCCAGGGAATCTGCATCTTTAAACAAACACATCAGGGAGGCTTCTGAGGTCATAGGTCCATGGATTAGGTTTTGGGATACAGTTTTAGGAAGATGAGTGTGGTGGTCAAGAAAGAGGCTGAGGACAGGTGGAATAGTTAGGAAGGTATTGTGACCATTCGGGTGGGCTGCATAGAAACCTGACCTTGAGTGTGAGTGCTGGGAAATCAAAACAATGACCACTCTGTCAAGTTCACGGGAGTTTGGGGAAAGCATGTTTCCAATGGCGATGGACGCTGGGGAGCATTGGGAAACTACCGATGACTGTTTAGGTCAAGCTCATTCTTGATAAATCCTGTTCGTCCTGACTAGTCAGTGCCGAGGCTCCTTGCTTAACCTTCCTTCCTAACTGTTCATCTTTGCCAAGCCTAAATCTGCCTCTTGGATCAAATTCACAAAGTCTTTGCCATGTAATCCCAAGGACCTTGATGGACGCATGGTCCTGCTCTAGCTAGTTTCAGGGACAGAAGACCTTTTTTCAGGCCTGAGAGAAAAAACCACTCTTGTGTTTGAATTAATCCTTGCAAAAGCTGGTGAGGTTGGGCTTCAGCTGGCTGCTTCGGGCCTATCAAGCTATGGTAAAGCACTCTCTTCTAAGACTTGACAATTCCTTTCAGGGCCTCTTAAGTCACATGAAATCCAATACAACATTTTTAAGTCACAAAAACTGTTAAACTTTTCTTAGGCCCAGTTAGGCATCGGTAAATCTTACTGAGCTTTGTGAAGTCACAAGATTTAACCAGGCACAATGAGAATAGAATTTACACAATTTAGGGAGATTGATGAGGATTATTGAACCTTATCCTGCCCTTCAGGCAGTAAGATCAACATTTTAAAATTCAAATGAGAGGGAAGCAAACTATTCTATTTCTTTTCTTTTTTTAAAAGTGAAGTGAGCTACCTGAATTTACAAGACTCCTGTTCCCATTCCCTGAGGGCCCTTCGTGACTGCTAATGTGATAAACTAGCAGGTGCTTCTAATGGGTTACTCTCCCTCCTCCCTCCTAGGTGGTACAGATGCATTTTAATACGGTCTTCTGCATAGGCTGCTTTCACCCAGAGTAGAAACGTGGAGTGTGGGAATTCCAAGTACCCATCCAGACTGGTGAGGGGGGAAGCAAGACCTTTGGGGCTCTCTGGGATCTCATCATGCAGACAGGCCCATACTCTGACAATGTTGGGTGAGGAGGTGGGTGGGAAAGGAAGGGACCTGGTGGTGAGTCAGCCTTGGTAAGTGCACTAAAGTAGGTTCCCAATCAGCTGGGGACATCAGATAATGCATTTTCACTGCTGGAGAGAGTATCCGTGACTCTCTTGGCATTTTGTGAATTAGATCTTTCAGGAGATCTGTCACTGGCTACATTCAAAGCTCAGAAGTAAACCTTAGGGTAGGTCTTTTATACATTTAATTACATAACGTTTGTGTTATATATATATATAATTTTTAGGAAAGTTTTTTGAAATTAATCACAATAGAACATATACTGCTTTTGGCTTCTTTTTTTTTTTTTTTGCCAGCATTTTCAGTTCTTCATCTCAGAGTCAACCTTTAGCTATTAAAGACGTGGGGATTCATCAGACATCTAGTTTTCATACTAGTAACAATAATAATGATAATACCATCAAACACGTAATAAGTTTATTTTGTGTCAGGCACTGTTCTAAGTAGTTTAAATATGATCTCATTGAATTCTCACGACAATCCTCTGAAGTTGGAGCTATTATTTTCTCCATTTACAGGGGAGGAAACGGGGGCATGGAAGCATTCGTGACGTCTCCAAGTCACAGACCTTGTAATTGGTGGGGCTGGGATTCAAACCCAGGCAGTACAGATCCAGAGCCCACATTCTCAACCTATAATATCAGCAGTAATCAGTTTGGGGGCTTAGGGGCTTGGGGTCAACCTCCACTATATTCCTGTTTTGGTAGGAAAACCGTGATACATCGTTGAGCTTGAAGAAAAAGAAAATTGAGTAACATTGAGAACTATATGGTTTCATTTTTGTTATCAATATTATATGTGCGTGGGGAAAGAGAAAGAGAGAGAGAGAGATTAGATTTGAATGTGAAAAGGACAAGGAGGTCTGGAAGAAATCACATAATTACACTAGTTATTTGGCCGGAGTGAGAATTGTGTAGGTAATTGGTCATTTCATTTTCTACTTACATACTTCTATATTGTTTGCAGTTTTTACAAGCATGTAATCAAACACACACATAGAAGAACTAATTAAGCTTTTAACTATACTCTCTAACACAGCATTTGGTTTAGATTTCCATAATCCTTTGAGGAAAGATCAGATTCTTCCCTGTTCTCCGGCCTAACGTAGTGCCTTTCATATAATAATAGGTATCCCATAAATGTTGGTGTGTTGCTGGTTTATTGGGGACTGTGTTGTTTGCATCACACCCTTCTATTCTCTCTGAGTCTGGAATTATTATAAACTCTGCCAAGATTTTACTATTTGGGAAATTTTGATTGGCTCTCTAGCTCAGAGGTTGACCAATCTTTTTCTCTCAAGGACGAGAAAATAAATATTTTAGGTTTTCAGGCCATTAGATCTATGTTGCAACTGCTCCTGCCTCTGGGGTGTGAAAGCAGCCAGAGCAAATATGCAAAGGAATGGGCATGGCTGTGTTCCAGTACGTTATTTACAAGAGCAGACGGAGAGCCACATTTGGCCCCAGGTCTGTTGTTTTTGGACCCCCGCTCTAGCTGCTCAAGCAGTGTCACTTGCACTGAGAAACAGCTGATTTGCTTTGTTCTCAATATAGTTTTCTCCAGCAGTTGTAAAGGCTCTGCCTAGTTCTGAAGGTCTGATTGATGTGTTATGAATTTACTTTAGGATTTTTGAGGTCTTAATCTAATTCCTTTGATGTTTAAAACTATCAGCTCACTACACTCTGGCCATCTGAGAGACTAGGATTGCCTTATTCCAGAATCCCATTGGGGTTATATTTAGAGTCAGCATACACTGTGTCTTGTTAGATTCTTCACAAAACACAGGGGCTTTGTTTGTTTGGTTTAATCCCTAGTGAAAACAAGAGAGCAGCACTCCTCAGGACAGGGCAAGAAAGCTGGGAGTTGCATATCACCAGCCTGGACTACACTGTTGGTCTCTTCTGTGTTTCAGGCACAGGGACAATGCGGTTGTCTAAAGCCTGTCCTGTGATGCTTTTAACATTCTTTTGGGCTACCTCAGTAGCCCCTTTCTTCAGCTTCTGTGTCCAGAGGCATAGTGCAGGTTTTCAACACTTTTCCCACTTCAGTAAGTACTCTCCAAGAGTACCCTCCTGGAGGGTAAAGGGAAATAATCTTTTATTTCCTGAATATTTCAAGGTCTTGACCTCTATATTCCTGTTCACAGTTCCTCCCAAGGGGAGGCCATGGGACCCTTTTACAATCAGGACCTTTGACCACCCATTTATTGCTCAATGAACAGTTGATGGGCAGAATTTTTTAAGTATGAATAGCTTGCAGGCTGAGTATAGTCAACCCCCCCAAATTTTGTAGCTTTCTTCACTTTAATCCCATGAACTGACATCTAAATTCTCTTTTGAAAAGGGCAAGAACAAATCATCCCCATCCATAGTCCTAATCATAAGTTTGTTTGGAAAAATATGTACATTGAATATAATTACAGCACTATTGTCTTCATAACTTTAAAAGTCAATACTTTAATGCTCACCTTTAACCTCTATCCTAGACAGAGTGGATAGATACAAAATAAAAAGTGCTATTTTTCAACAAACCCTCAGACATGAAGTATCTCCTTAATAATTTTTAAATTAAAGCACTCACATATTTCATTTGCATAGCGTAATGGACTGAATGTTTGTCCCCACCAAGTTCATATGTTGAAACTCTAATTCCAATGTGATGATATCTGGAGGTGGAGTCTTTGAGAAGTGATTAGGTCATGAAGGTGGAGCCCTCATGAATGGGATTAGTGCCCTCATAAGAAAAAGCCAGAGAGAGTTAGCTAGCTACTTTCTGCAACATGAGGACACAGCAAGAAGACAGACTTCTGCGACTGGAAAAGGGCCCTCATCAGAACCCGACCATACTGGCTGCCTGATCTCAGACTTTTGGCCTCCAGAACTAGAGGAAATAAGTTTCTGTTGTTGATAAGCCACCCAGTTTATGGTGTTTTGTTATAGCAACCCGAGCTGACTAAAGTACACAGCCAACTTTGTCTTTCATTGACAACTTTGTTTTCTTCAAAAGAGGACACACACTGGACTCCCAGAAGGAGTTACCCAAAGTTAAGTCCATTTGAGTGTGCTGGATTAGAATGGCTCATCTCATTTTTGCACCTGGTGGCCAAGAGAACAAAAAGAAACTCCTTGAGAAAAGAAAATTTTCTCTGTGATGTCATAATGTCTAGTGGCTGCAAACCTTGAAATCAGGAAACAACTCAGAGCCTGTAATTTAAACTTTATTTCATACCTATTGTTAAATTACACAAAATCACTGAATGGTTTGTAAAGCTACACCATTGAACAGATGTTTACAGTTGAAATCATGGGATTTACATGATGATGGCCAAAATGTATATTTATAGCATCCGCTGTATACAATAAACCAGTGTAGACAGAGAAAATGCACTTAATCTCTGCAAACCATGCACACCACAGCAATGACACAAAATATTTTTTCTGTAACAAGCTTTTCCACTGGCTGGGGCTTCATCCTGCTTTCCAACAGTACCTATCAGTTTTAAGAGCAAACATTATCAATCAAAACAAAACAAAATTGAAATACCACAATGATCTACAGAATTGTCAGTTTAAAAACACAAGATACACAAAATCGTTTCACTCTAAAACAGTCTGGCTTCAAGGTGTTTTGGATTTTGAAAAATTTTTTTCCTTTCAGTTTACCAGTTCTCAGATTCCCAGGACTATGATACCATCAGACAAAACAAAATTAAGATCAATTGATCCAAGCACAGAGTCAGGAACATTTATTTTTTAAGCCAAATACTCAGCTTCTCATCCAGCTTGTGGCCTTATTATTACAGATGAAACTGGATCATGCAAATGAGCAGATTGTTTAAGATGTGACTTTATGGTCACACTTCTAAGCACGTCCCTCATGAAAACATAAATGCCACTTCCAGTTGCCTTTTTGATTGACAGCCACGGGCTTATCGTAAGTCCTTACGAAAGCATAGCAAAACCCATAAAATGGAAACCGCCCAGGATCAGGATGCTTCTAGCACAGTGGGTTATATACTTCTTTTTGCCCCATGCAATTCACAACTGATACCCTAAAAGTATTTCTGCATAGACTTCCAATACCAAATCACTGTCTTCAACCCATATGTTTCTGATGTTTAACCTCACTGCAGAACACTCTTGCCTTTTGTTTTCTCAAAACAAAATCTGGTACATGGTTCACCCAAAGTAGCGAGGTAAAGCTTTTGGTGTTTGAATAACGCTGGCTATTCTAGTGCTTATTCTACCCTTGTTTTTTCTCTTGTAATTGTCTACACTCTGTCAACACGAAAAAGAACTAACGGGCTAGAAATAACCAGCCCAACTGGAAACATTACAATAAAAATGTACAAAAAGTAAATAACGATTCATTCACATTCAAGTTCAGTTCTATCTGATCAAGAATAATAACTTCAGCAATATTTTAAGACACACTATCCTGTTCAAGAGTTTCTTGATAAGGACCTCACTACACAAACACTGATAAGACAAATTCTATAGAAAGAAAGTCCTGACTTTAATCCAGGATTATATATCACAATATATTCAGCAACACACCATTTAGATGATGAAGAAAGATTCTAAAACAGGTTAGTTTGGAATGAGCACAACGCAGAGCTTTAAAATGAATGAGAAGCAGCGCCAAAAAGATTCCAGAATTGTTGAAATTACAGTGCCCAGAAATCGTCTGGAAATTAGACCTTTACATTGGTACTCCCTTTGGAAAAAGTGTCTTGTTTAATATGAGATACACCCTGTTTAAAACCTTTAAATAGTAGAAGGTAGAAAAAGTTTAAAATTTTAAACATCTCTTAAATAAGATATGAGACATGAGTCCCGTTCTATTTAAAAGCCAATATTTTCACATAAAACTACCCATGTTTGGAAGAGAAGTTTTTCATTTTCTACAGTTTGGTAAACTCTACCAGCAGTTCTTACTCTGTTTAAATAGATTCCTTGTTAAAATCAGAAGGAAATGAAAAGGTTTGTGTTTAATTTTGGTTTCTTTTATGTTCATGCTTACCCCTGGAAAAAAAAATGTTTGCTTCCAAGACTGGCTTTCAACAGCGTGTCATGAATAGTGTAAAGTCCATTTTTAGCCACAAGTTAAATGGCCACATTTTATGTTTTCATTTTGTCTCTATGACTAATTTAAGAACTTTTTAAAATATCTAAACAGCAATTTCTGGTGAGTCTGGTTCGGCTTTTGGATTTTATAAATACTCCAACAAACCAAAAAAATAAATAAAATAAAGACAATTTAATTACATACTGAAATTTGTTTTACCCACGCACAGAAGAACACTGAATTGAAAGGCAACTGTAAAGGCAACATCCTAACTTTTTTTAACTTCCAAACCTAAGGAAGCAGGATGTGTTTGGGCACTCTCACGTTTGAAGACTTGCCCTATTTTGACTGGCGCTTTGGGAGAAGTGTGCAAAAGCCTTTGGGAGCCACTTAGCGCCATTTCTCTACACTGCCTATGTAGTCATGGGTGCCGTTGCTGGTGCTGCCTTCGCTCTGCTCTTGGCCGGGGTTCTGCCTCTGGCTCTCCCGGTTCTCCTTCCGGCTCGGATGCTGACCCGAGCTCTGAGTCGGATTGGGAATCAGCTTCGGAATCAGCTTCTGAGTCATATTCTGACTGGCATTCAGGTTTGGGTTCTGACTGGGATTCTGACTGGGATTCTGGCTCTGGCCCTGACTCCGGCTCTGGAAATGGGTCTGCAGGAACCTCCCCTTCAGAAATCTGCGTTGTTCCCGACGCTTCCGCCTAGCTTCCTGATGCTCCTTCTGCCTCATAAACTGATACCTCTGCAAAAAGAGATCTTTTGCATAGCCGTACAATTCCATATCCAGAAAATTCAGTCCCTCAATACGCTTTTGGATTTCCTCATTGATTTCTACGCTAGAGGCCCTAGTGGTGTTATATTGCGTAAATGGTGAGATAAAGTTCATGTTGAAGGTTTTCTCAAACAGATACTGGGTCTTCCGCTGAAACTCGGTGAGGCCGAAGAACGCCATGTGCTTCAGATTCGATTTGGCGCTTTCCAGGAGGACCTTGTTCCTCTGCTTTTCCGGCATGACCGACAGGTTGTAGCAGCCCACGAGGGTCAGGTCAGAAAGCATGCGCACCTGGCGGTTGTTGGCTAGGTTATAGGGACAGTCCATGAACTCTTTCAGGGGACAGCCAGACCAGTCATCTCCAGTGTAGCAGCTGGGCAGCTCTTCGGAGGTTGGGGGCCTTCCGTCGCAGACATGCAGGGATGCTTTCCATGTCGCCCCTCTCTGGACATGCCTCCACTCACTCAGGTACCGGGACACGGGGTCGCGGAGGATGGTGATGTAGTGGAAGTTCCTATGGACAAAGCACAAAGGCCATGGGTCAAGCACTCGGGTGACATAAGTGGAGTCAGGGAGGTGCATGGCATATGTGATGTTCACTGGTCAGGAAGGAAGGCAAAAGGGAAATGATGGCAGTCTGGTGGCAGCTGTCCTGTGGACTGTGCTATTGTCCCCTGAGTCCCACTAGCCTGTCCAGAGAGCTCATTTTTCACCCAACTTGCTGGTACTGCAGCTAAAGTACATACGTCAGCCGAAACTCCACCCCCGCCCCCTCCTTCCCCTGTGTTTCTCTCTCCAGCTAGTGACAGGGTCCTCCCAATGACCTCATTTATTTCATATTCCCCACTCCCAAACCCCCATTAACTGATCATGAAATGGAGACTCAGTGGAAACAAGTGATTTTATTGAAGTGATACGAGGTTGACTAGTGAGCTCAAGTTCTAATCTTTCTTACTAAATACACAAAAGCATTTTTCTAATATCTAGTCTAATCAGGATATCTTATTAAAGAACAAAACCTCACTGAAAGAGTGTCTGATATGATGCTTTTGATTCTGGCTGTTGTCATAACATCATGGCTCCTACGTGATGGCAGTGGAATGTGGAGATACACAGCGAAGCCCAGGGGCCTCCAGAAATAAACATTGTGGTTAGTCACTGACTAAAATAGACACGGTAGCTGCCAATGGCATGTATATAAGCTACTACCTTGGTTTCAGCCTTTACTCACGTGCTAATATTCCCAGCAGAGGCAAGTTAACTCTATCAGCTCCAAAATGCCCCTTTTCTTTACCCACTGAAAGGACACCCAGATGTCAGCATGTGTGGAGGCTTTGCTGTGTGGCTGTCTTCACTTTAAAGCTGCAAACTGAAAAAGTCCTTTGCTCAAATAGCAGACTAGTAAACATGTAAACCACACACCCACACACACCCATACATAGCCATTATACACACACACACACACACACACACACACACACACACACAACCACACCCCAGAAGCATCCCAGCTTATGATGTGATCAAGGGAAAACCAACTCCGCAGTTGCGCTTTAATAAGAAATGAGCTTCCACTAAGGTTCAGTGGATGAAGGATGAGGTCGTGGATGGGCCTATCTTGGAAGGAAGACAACAATAAATGCTGAATATTAACATTTAGTTTCTGAAAGAAAACTTGGGGAATGGCTTGCAGCTTTTCTGGTTTATTCATTCCCATCTGAGGGATGGTGGTTCTGTACCCACCTGTGAGAAGCCAGAGGGAACCAACTCAACCACCCAAATGGCTGAGTCTGGTGGCTGATGCCCTCTGAGCAAACATTCCTCCCAAGGCTTGGGCTCTAAGCAACACAGGCACCCCAGGATTTATCCTGTGTGCCTCTATTCTGTGCATGGTGTTTCCTCTGCCTGGTGTGACCTTCCTTGTTTAACTGGAAAATTCTAGGCATCCTTCAAGTTCCAGCCCAAGTACTCTCTCTCCTCTGAGTATTTATCCCAGCCCTTGCTGCCAGCCATCACCTCTTCCTTGGGGTCACTTCCACACTTAACCTCTGTGAAAACACTTTTGATACTGAATCATAATTATTTGTTTGTATTTATGTTTAAACTAGGTTTTCCACGGCAGGGGCTCTACTTATTCTTCTCTAACTCTCGTCTCGTCCATTTCAGCTTTGCACCAGGCACAAAGCAGAATCTCCGTAACTCATTTGATTGTTTCTTTAATGAACTGTCCTGGGGAAGAGGAGGGAGAGTTGGGAACTGGGATGTCCATGCCTCATCGTATTAAAAACTCTGGAGAATCTAAGTGTCTGGCAAAAATCATATAAAATTTTTTAAAAATCACCTTCTATGATTTTCTGGAATAAACAAGCATGGGGCACAGGAGAAGCATCCAGGAGTAAGGCCGGAGAGGGGGCCAAGACCACCTTCGCCTGTCTCACTGCTTCTCCTGGGACCTGACTTTGCTGGTGCCACTCAAATTCATCTCTGTAAAGACCCACTGCTAACGAGTAGCAGCTTTTGTTCCTCAGTAGCCTTGACCAACAAAGGTGACTGCTGTTCCCATGGGCTCCGTCCTTCTCCTCCTAGCTTTGGTATTCATTCATTCAGTAAGGATTTATCAAGTGTTTATGCTAGGCCTGAGGCCATAGTTTTGTGGCAATTAGTCTGATTATTTGGGAAAGAAAAGAAATTTATGAAGTCCAGTGACACATTTGGATTAGTCTTTCAACCAGCTTGTCCAGGCATGCATTACAAATGGGTATTTTAAAACCCCACGATGGAGTCACCTTCATGCTCAGCTGGCATGTCCTCTGGCCGCATTTGTTTCACTGGTTTAAGCCTACAGTGACATCTTCTGGTAAATTCTAGAGTGCTTCCCCCGTGCAAGCCTGCAGCTCTCCTACCTAAAAACTCTCGGTTGTCCTTCAGAGCAGATAGATCACAACCACCAGGGTTAGTGTCCGGACCGATGTTTTGTAAGCACCATCCCCACGTGGAGAGAGAGAGGAGGCAGCACAAGAAGGCAGAGGCAGACGATTCACAGAGGCTCTCATGTTATGGATGCGTGACCTCCCAGCTGAAGGTCTCCTAGTGCCCGTATGAGAGAAGGGCCATCTAAGGTGGGCAGCCTTCGTCTCTACACTGTAGGGATTCTCACGGTAGCAGAGAAATTAGAGGCGCCTACACGATTGCATGCACACGTGCTGGTGATGACAGCTGCCCTCCACTCAGATGCCAGTAGCTCTGGAGAGTCAGTGATTGCCAGCAGCACCCTTCTTCCAGGGAAAATAGGCCCAGGGCACCAGACTGCCTCAACTGGAAACACTTGATGCTGCTTGGAAAACGATCCCATGGGTGAAAAGAAGATCCGGTGAAGGGTGGGTCTCCAGGGGTGTCCAGTGGCCTCCCAAATGGCATAGTGTGTTGGAGGTGGGAAGGCAGGTGGGGATAACACCTGGAAGGTTTTGTTGGGCAAAGGATTGAGGCTGCTCATTATTCTGAGTGAAGAGTTGTCAGGGAAATGTCAGAGAAGCCATCTCCCCACTGAGAGCAACTGAGGATGTGAAAGCCCAAGCTGATGTGACAGTGAGTGGAGAGGCAAACAGGCACAGAAACATGGGTGGTGATCTTCCAGCGCTCAGTTCCATTCCAGCGCCTGTATGCCTGGCGCTGAGAGAGGCCCTGGGGATGCCGACAGGGCTAAAACGCGGGGCCCTGAGCAGAGCACTCTGCTCTAATGTGCTATTAATGACTGGAGCAGGGACAAGGCAGAATGAAAACACTTCGCAGTGATTCTCAGCCTAGCCTAACGATAGAGAAAGAGTTTCTGTGGTTTTATTTGGAAAAACAAAGAAGAATTAGATGAGGCAAAAAGAGTGGAACGGAGTATGAGGCACAAAGGCCAGCATGAACAAAGGCACAGAGGCATAAACTAGCCTGCTGTGCGCGGAGGAAGGGCACACGAAACATCTTACTGGAGAAGTACAAGCCAATGGCTGGAATGGAGGATGGAGAGGTCACCACGGACCAGGTCATGGAAGGCCTCAGATGCCACGTTAAAGAATTTAGATTTCTGGGGATTCCCTGGTGGTCCAGTGGTTAAGACTCCGGGTTCAATCCCTGGTCGGGGAACTAAGATCCTGCAAGCCACGTGGCATTGCCCCCCCCAAAAAAAGAAAAGAAAAGAAAAAAATTAGACCTGTGTAGGCAACAGGGAGGCCTGTGTAAAGGGTTTTAGGCAGGGGAGTAACATGATGAGGTCTGTGTTTTAGAAAGATCACTGTGTATGGTGTGTGGAATTGGGGAAATGAGTTGGGGTTACTGTAGAAAACAAGTCAGAAGAATAGGAAACAGACTAGAGAGAGATTTCAAGGAAAAGAAACAAGACTTGGTAACAAAATGAATGTAGGGGAGAGGGAGGACCAGGGGTAAGGAAGCCTCCAGGTCTCTGGCTGAATGGACAGATAGAGCCTCAGAAAGTGACTGGGGCTTAAGATGTGGAGTTGTCAGCAAAACCTGTTAGTTTCAGACCTTGAGGACTTAGGAATCATTTTAAATTCCACACGTGTAGCTTCAGGTATTTGAAGACAGCATCTCAGTACCCCAAGGTTTCTCTTCTTTATGCTAAATATGGTTTTCAACGATTCTCTCCACTGCTTCAGGCCCCCTCACTATCCTTTTGTTTGCCTCTGAATATACTTTATTTTATTGGAACATGCCCTCTAGGCACAGTCTGACAAGGAACAAGTAGTGACAGTCTATCACCACCTTCATTCTTGACACCATTTCTCTTAACGTGGCCTCATATCACATCAGCTTTTTTGGCAGACGCGCCACACCACTGACACACTGTCAACTACCTTCTTTCATTCTTTTACACACAGGCCATTTGGAAACCCAATCTACTTTGTCCTGGACCAATGAAGTTTGTTTGTGGCCCTGTTTAATTTCTTCTTGGTAGAGGAAGTCTAAGCCTATCAAAACAACATATGGATTCTGAAGGTATCCCCCAATATCTTCACCATATCTTCTTATTTTCTTCTGGCAATGCCTGGGTCCAGGCATTGATCAAAACAGAACAAGATGCAGGCGAGAGCAGGTCTTTGGTAGCTGCTGGGGGCTGCGGAATGGTTTGATTTAATTTTAAGTGAGTGAGCCAAGCTCAGCCACAGAAAAATCACACTCAGCCTGTTTCAGGTAGTAGTGATTGGACAGAAATTTGTCACCAAACATGTCACTTCATTAAGATGACCAGGTGTCACATCTTTAAATTAGTCATGACTCCCCCTCAGTTATCTGTGTTGATTTATTTATTTTTTAAAGTATATTCTTTATTAATTTATTATTTTATTTTTAATTTTTTTTATTTATTTATTTTTGTCTGTGTTGAGTCTCCATTGCTGCATGCAGGCTTTCTCTGGTTGCAACGAGTGGGGGCTATTGTTCGTTGTGTTGTGTGGGCTTCTCAGTGAGGTGGCTTCTCTTGTTGTGGAGCACTGGCTCTACGTGCAGGGGCTTCAGTAGTTGTGGAGCGTGGGCTCAGTAGTTGTGGCACACAGGCTTAGTTGCTCCACGGCATGTGGGATCTTCTCTGACCAGGGATCAAACCCGTGTCCCCTGCATTGGCAGGCAGATTCTTAACCACTGCATCACCAGGGAAGTCCCCTGTGTTGATTTCAACACCATTGTTTAGTGCCTCTGTATGCCCATGGTGCTTTGACAGCAGGACACAGTGAAAGGTGTGCCACCCTCTACAAGTCTGGGCCAACTTTTGCCTGTCATTGATAAACGATTGTGGAAAGAACAGAAACCAAAGAAAGAGCTGTCCAAGCAAGAAACCCAGGGGCCATCTTTCACTCTTCTATCTCACTTATCTCTGACATCTGACTTTTCCCCAGGTCCTGCTGATTCTAGTTCTTAAGAGCTCACAAATCCATCCTTTCTACCACTGCCTGGGGTCAGGCCCTCATCACTTCTCTATTAGATCACTGCATCAGCATCCTGGCCCCCCTCCCTGTCTCCAGCCTCACATCCATTCCACACCCCCATATGGCACGCATCTGATCTACTACTCCCTAGTTAAGACCTCTTAACGGCTCCCTATCAACTATGACATGAAGTTCAAGGTCCTCCACATGTGACCCACAGCCCTGTGGGATCTAGCAATCACCTTTCTTTCTCTCTCTAGCCTTATCTCTATTAAGCTCCCTCTACACAAGTCTTTCTCAACCTTGAGTAATTTCTCATCGCCTCCCCCCACTTCCCTTCCCTGACTCTAAGACATTTGGAAATAAATGGAGACATTTTGGTTGTCACAACTGGGGGGCAGGTGCCACTGGCATCTGGTAGGTTGAGTCTACGGATGCTGCTAAGCATCCTACAATGCAGACTATTGACTAATTATCAACAGCGCCAAGGCTGAGAAACTTTGCTCTATACTCTATGTTCCAAGTATGTAAATGTAATCTTAATTTTCCAAATTGGTCCCAGGCAGAGATCCTAGAGGCCCTTTTCCTTTGTGTATGGAGTGCCTACTCTTTGGAATGGCTTCAATCTGTCCTTTGTAAGTTACCTGGAAACCTCCAAGACTCAATTCAGAGACTGCCTCCTCCATGAAAATTTCCTTGACCTTCCTGGGCAGAGTTAACTGCCCTGGTATTCCTCTGTTCTAGCTGTACTGGTATTCTCCCATTGTGGCATTTCTCACAATGTGCTGCGGTTGTCTAATGATTTGTCTGCTTCCCCCACTGGACTATGAGATCTGGGAGGGTAGGGATGGTAGCATTTACCAACATAAGTTCCTCTGGGCCTGGCAGAATGTTTGACATAAAATAAGTGATTAATGAAAGATTGCTGAATGAATGTCTGTGGCAGAAGCAGCAGAACTTAAGATGAACTAATGGGAAAATGCCTATCGTTTTCTTTGATAAGAAAAAGCCACTAGATGTCAGTATTAAATAACAGATATACCATTTTACACCTGTGCCGGACCATTTTAAGGAGCTTTAGCTGTGAAGGAGATCTAGTTATATTTAGCAGTTGTCCCTGAGTTTCTGTGTAGTAGCCCAATGTTAAAGAATCCTGGGAAGTTTAAAGATATTAAGAGTAAGTAAATGGATAAAAATAAGAACCATACAGTTTTCATTTTCATTGAAACACACAGCCCTGAAATGAGTACCCGAGTTCTAAGTCACAGAATCTGAGACTCGGTAGAGCAAGAAGAAACCTTTGAGATGGCAAATCATCTAAATCAAAGTCTTCACTTTAGAGGTGAAGAAATCAAGGCTTTGAGAGGCAAAGGTTTGCCCACAAGTCACAAATTCCCAGTAGTTCTTGGGAATCAACCGAACTGCAAGGAATATTCCTGGGCTGAAGGCCTATATTCCTGTCTTTGTGTCGGTTAATTACCTAGGACAGCACAATAAACCATGCCTGGAAGAGACCACTGACTCTCACAAAGGGGGAAAGCATCAGGCTGCTGAGAGAAAGCACTTCCTTATACCAAGTGCATAGCCCAGAGCTGGGGGCCTTCGTGCCTGGCACTTACACATTAACTCCCAACAATACTGTGAATCAGATATTATTATTCCCACTTTGAGGATGAAGAAGCTGAGACTAACACAGTTACGATTTGACCCAGTGTCATGCCACAAGTTAAGTAGGGGTGCTCAGACATGAACCAGTTTTTCTTTGACTCTAGAACCTGGATTCTTCCCATCCTACTGCTGGGACACAAACCCGGGACTTCTGCTCCTACAAACAAGCTAAGAAAGTGGTTCTCAAGTTGTGGCCCCAGAATCAGCAGTATCAGCATCACTTCAGAAGTTGTTAGAAATGCACATTCTTGGGTCTCCCCACTGAAGCAGAAACTCAAGGGCTGGAGCCTGGCGATCTGTTTTAACAAGCCCTCTGGGAAATTCTGATGCACGTGTGTGCTCGAGTTTGAGAACCGCTGTCCTAGGCATGTGGCTTCAGATATCAAAAGTCCCTCAGAGATCTCAGGGGTGCCCAGAGTGTGAACAAGACAAGTGACCCCCAAGAGAAAAAAAGCATCACAAAACAAGCCTAAGGATGCCCATTGCTCTCCAGGGAAAGCCCAGGGAACTTGGCCGGAGCAAAGTTATGAGGATTATGCTGTAAACATTTACTTTCCTTTAAGGCCACTGGTTCATGAAAGGTCACAATAAGGTTTTTCCTGCACCACTCAAAGGGGAAATAAATATTAAAGCCATTTTTTATGGAAGAAGACCAGCAAAACTGTACAAGTTAAGGTCATAGGAGCAATCAATAAAAAGTTAATTTAAGAAAGGAAACAAATTCTTAGCCCAAATCAATGGGACTGAACATTTTGTTATGCCTGTAGCTTAGTTTTATATTTTATTTTTAAAGTTCAGCCTTTGCACATCTTGTTCTTAGAGTAATGATGAGTGGTACAGAAATAAGAACTGTGGCTGGTGGTCCTAAGGAGACTGGGGGTTGGGGCTGTACATGACATTGAGTCACTAATGCTGAAGGTCTGGTCTCCTTCCTTGGTTAATGATGTCTAAACCAACTGCATGGGTCCTCCCATTGCACGTAAACGACTTGGTCAAAGCAAGAAGGATGGCTTGCAGATCAAACAACGTTAACATGTGAGCACAGATGAAACAAAAGTATAGTTAATTGATTCAAAAGCAAATATGCCTCCAATGGGATTGGGTCCCCCAAGCCCTGGGGTTGCCATTTTAACTGTTTTTCATGTGTGACTCATAATACCAGCAGTCCCCAAAGAGGAGTCCCGTAAACGCTGTGATCAGCAGTGGCTGCAGCCTCATAAAAGAAGTGTGGGACTTGCAGAAGGGACAACTTTGAAGTGGGTGGGTGCTCATTTAGATGTGTTGTCTTCAGTACCTTTGTCAAAACAGTCTTGTGGCTTGGTAATCATGTTTGGTCTAGTGAGGAGAGTGAGCCCTTACAGTCACATAAAGTGGGTTACTTACAATCACCTGATTGTCTTGACAACGCTAGGAAGACCTAAATGATCTGGATACTAAACTTCTCTCCATTTCCCTTTCAAGCTGATGCTGTGGGCTCATGACTAGGCCAGGGTCTCACGGGCAACCCAGGAGAGGTGGGGAAAAGGACCAATCCTTGGGAGCCCGCTGATCTTTTAAGGCAGCCAAGACTTTCACTGGCTCTTTAAATGGCTTGACTTAAGAATCCTTAGTGGTACACAAGCATTCCAGGAAGAACATCTACTGAACATAAAATCAACTCAGAAAAGGCTGAAGGTCTCACCCCTCCCCCACCCCAAGTAAGCCATCCAGTTCTCCTGGCAGGGGGTTTTCTGCTCTTCTTCACAGCTCACCCAAAGGAGCAGTTCTGTGTATGTAAAATAATACCTTAATCAATGCCTTAATTAATTGATTTTTTCCCCTCTGGTTAACTGAAATTTAGCCTGTGTGTATTGTGGGAAAAACATTCAACAAAGCACAAATGGGCTTTCTTTAAGCAAAAGGATGTTTTTCTATTCTTTTCTTTCTTTTATAAGGCAGGAAAATGATGGTTTCTTATTTGTTGAAAGGGAAGAGAAGAAGATTTCTAATGTCTGTAAATTCAAACCCAGCGTGGAACTCTTCATACAATAAGTGCCAGTGATATTTACTTCTTTTTAAAGGAAATCTAGCTCCCCTCCTTCCCAGTGCCCAGTAGGCTCCAAAGTACATAAATCTAAGGACTTTTGCAAACAGTGAGAAAGCTGAGATTTTTAACAAGATGTGAAATTCCAAGCTTTATGACCCGTAGTTACCAGCCTTCACCCAGAGTCCACTCAACCGCTTGGGAGCATGAAAAGTTTTGCAGCTTACACTGCCCCCTGAAATTTTTTGCATTCTAAAATTACTCTGTGAGTCTTGGATCATTAATACTCAGTGTGATTCTGAGGTGGAAAGAACTTTTAGAGAAAAACCCTTTCAGTGTGTAGATGAGGTAGCTGGGGCCCCTTGAAGGGGTATGATCTATCCATGTCCCATGGAGACCAGTTCTGCCACTGGTTAACAAACTCAAGCTTCCTGCCTTCCCTTCCGGGGACTCTTCCCTCCCCATGCGGTACTTCTCAGCTTCCTGAGTGTTTCCATGTGGCATCCCCCTGGCAAACTGTCATCCCCTGAGGGTTGGCATCTGAGGTGGCCAGGGAGACAGGTTGGTTTTCTTCCTCCCTCCAAGAGAGCAGCAGAGGTGCAAAGGGGGTAAATTTCACCCCGCAGGGGTGAGAAGGAAATGTCTAAATGCCGCCACTGGGACCACCATGATTAATTTCTTGCTCTTCGGATAAGCATCCTTGGTGTCTCTGGTCATGGGTCTCAATGAAGATAAAATGGGTGATATATATAAAGTTCTTGGAACTGAGCTTGGAACCCAGCACTCAACAAATGTTAGTTACTACTATTATTATCGTTGTTACTGTTGTTGCTATACAGATAAGGGTAGTCACTAAAAGATGTTAGGTAACCTTCCCCAAAATCACAAAACTAGCTAATGATCGTCTGTCAGGTCTGTGTGACTCCTCAGCCCAAACCCTTGCCCGCTGCCCTGGCTGATGGTGCCCTATTTGGTCTTTGGCCAGGCATGTCTGAGCCTGCAGCTTATGTGCTCTCACCGGGTTGTATCGCTACATCCCCACTTGGACCTGGGCACTGAGTTACAGGCCAAGGGCACAACTGGTTCTGAGGTTTTCGTGGGCCCCTCGTAGAGCCTTAGGGATGGGATCTGAGCACGGCAGACCTGGGGGCCAGGGGTGGGGTGCAGGTGGCCACCATGCTAGCCCCCACTTCCCATTGCACAGATGAGGAAACCAGAGAGCTGGCTCCCCTGCCATCTCCAAATTATGAGAAATCTGGAGCCCCATGGGAGACTTTCTTTAGGGACTTCCCCAAAGACAGGTCATCAAGTAACAGGCCTTTTGCAGAGGGTAGGCACTCAATAAATAGCATTCAAGGTCACTCTTAGCCGGCGGCAGCCAGCTGCAGCCAGCTGCACTGGTTCACCTGGGCCTGCCGGCCATGTGCTGTCTGGGAGGCAGGCACCTCGGGTGTGCTTTGCAGAAATTGTTAGAAGAAAACTAGTCGAGAGAAATGCCTGCTCTCAGCATCGTGCTATTTTCCAGAACAGCATAAGGGAAAAGTTTTCCCCTCAATGAAGCCTGCCCTTCTTGTGTCCTGGGTTGATTTTAATGAGCTCTAATATTGTTGTAAGGTGCTGAGAGAGACGAAGTGCAAACCCTGGCTTTTGTGGGGTAAACAGACCTCGTTTACCACTTAAACTGTGAAGAATGGGAGCCATTCAGAATTTCCAGGGCTGGCAGGGTCGTGCCTCCTTTCCCCTGGGAGCATTTTTTTCCGCAGGTATTCAGGCTGCAAAAAGCACAATTACTGGATAACGCAGCTGTGCTGTATGTGTGTGGAAATGAGCACTGTATACAGCACCAGGCACAGCCTGGTTTCCTCACAATGATAACACTGGAAATGGAAAAAGAACTCATTAATCCTCCACCCAACCTCTCTACCTCAAAAAAGAATCCCATGTCACACTGGAGTGAGTACAGGAAGGGGCACCGAAGATACAAAGATCATGCTGAAGCAGAAGGAATGATTTTGAAGGTTCTGTTAGTGGGAAAAGCTTACAAGAGTTTTGGAAGTTCTGTGCATCAAAGGTTCATTTTTCATGGTATAGATAAGAGATTTTGGATAACTGTGTTTCCCCTCTAAGGCAAAAAGAGGACCTTCTCTGGAATCAATGTTGTAGCACTGGGGAACCAGGGGGCCAAATGCCCTCCCCAGCCCCTCCCTGGTCACAGGCTGCTCCTCTAGGTTACAACTGAGTATCGTACTGGAATGACCTGAGTCCTGGAGAAAAGATATTTTTGCATCCGTCCAAAATTTCCCAGAGTGGGAGAACTTACAGTGTGTGAAATCAGACAATGATGGATGTTGTGAAATAGAAGTCCTGGTTCCATTTTGGTTGGTGAAAGCACAAACATCCCACAATTTTTGACAGAATAGAAACTCTTATTATTTGTTTATTTATTTTGGCCTCACCGCATAACTTGCGGGATCTTAGTTCCCTGACCAGGGATTGAACTTGGGCCATGGCAGTGAAAGCGTGGAGGCTTAACCACTGGACCGCCAAGGAATTCCCTAGAAACTTTTATTTTATTTTATTTTTAAATTTTTATTTATTCATTTATTTGTTGCATTGGGTCTTCGTTGCTGCACACAGGCTTTCTCTAGTTGCGGTGAGTAGGGGCTACTCTTCATTGTGGTGCGCGGGCTCCTCATTGCTGTGGCTTCTCTTGTTGCAGAGCACGGGCTCTAGGCGTGTGGGCTTCAGTAGTTACGGCACATGGGCTCAGTAGTTGTGGCTCACGGGCTCTAGAGCACAGGCTCAATAGTTGTGGCGCACGGGCTTAGCTGCTCCGTGGCATGTGGCATCTTCCCGGAGCAGGGCTCGAATCCATGTCCCCTGCATTGGCAGGCGGATTCTCAACCACTGCGCCACCTAGGGAGTCCTAGAAACTCTTTTAAATGGCACTTTCCAACCACCACCTTGGGCCAGTTGGGGTCCTATTTTTCTGAGAAGGGGTCAGGGCGTCCTCTAGTCACAGTGGGGAGCAGCTCACCAAGTAGGGAGATTGGGCGGTGCTCCGTAGCCCCCTCTACACACAGAAAGAGCTCTGGGCAGTTCTCCAGATGGGGGAGAACCACGTTCTGTGTGTGTAAACCAGCCCACCTGCTGAAAGCAAACCCCCTGTGATGGGGACTGATGGGAACACCCACTGGTGAAGCAACAGGCCCATATTTTGCACAGAACAGCAGGGCTGATAGGCCCGTCAGAGGTTATTTGGTCCAATCACTTTACCAACAAGAACAGCAAAGCTCAGAGATGAATGATAGGGGCTTGCCCAGGGTCACATGAGTCATCTGTGGCAGAGCTGTGATCCAAAACCAAGTCTCTGACTCCTTCCTCAAGTTTCAGAATATCATGCTCAAGGTGACTGACAAACAGGAACCAGCTTCAGGAAAAGGCAGCCCCTCTGTTTGGTTAGAAGCTCACTTATTTTCCACTGCAAGATTTGAAAGCCATAAAGAAGGACTAAAAGTCAATGCTCAGACTAAGAGAGATGTCTGACTCTGATTTTCCAACCGAAGGCAAATGCTTGAGGGTGCAACACCCTCAGGATCTTCCATTAATCACTGACTCTGAAGATGTGTCACTGGGGAGTCAGATTCATTTACATTCTGCAGAAGCCACTGACAGAGCTATCCCCCCTGGGTGGGCTTTTCTCCCTGGAATCAAGGTTAATTCTCAGAGATAGTGACCCACCATAAGATGACCCCAGATGATTGCTCTAAATGATATCCCCCTTCCCACAATGGTTTTTCTGAAAGGTCATCTGAAAAAAGAATCCATTGCTATCCTGGGAGAAGGAAGGAAGAAGGGAAGAAGGGAGGGAGGGAGGGAAGAAGGGAAGGCTGGTCAATAACAATCGGAAGTTTCATGTGAAATGATGGATGACTCACTGCTCTTATATCTCTCGTTCCTCACACAGGACAAAATATAGAACTACCATTTTACAGATGAAGTGTGAAATTCATACAAAGAAAGTGACTTGCCCAAGGATACACAACTCATCAGCAATGGGTCTAGGACCAGAACCCAAGTTCCCTAACTCCCAATTCTCTGTTTTTCTCACCATTCTCTGTTGCACATTAAGCCCCCAATGGATGTCTGAACAGTCTATTTCTCTTGTTTTGTCTTTCTTACCAGGCTGTATATTCTTCAAAGGTTAAAACTACTTGGGGAAATCTCTGGTTAGGACTTGGTGCTTTCACTGCTGTGGCAGGGGTTCAATTCCTGGTCAGGGAACTAAGATCCCACAAGCCAAGCGGTGCTGGGGGGCGGGGGGAAGCTGGCAATAAAATAGTTATGTACAGCATTATTTAAAAACAAAAAACACTGCTTGGCATGTCTCCCATCTCTCAGCACTGGGCCCAGCAAGTTATGGGAATGCAGATTGGTGGGTCAGTTAATGGAACATCTACCATCAAGTCTTGGAACTGGCCAGGATATTCCTTTTTGCCTTCTCCCACCTCTCTGTGCACCAACTCCTCCTCTCAGATCATTCAACACTACACAGAGCCCAACGGCATTATTCCCCAAGCCACACAGGCCTCTTACTCCCAACATTACCATGCCTCTGACTTGCTGCCACTTCTCAGGCCCCAGAGTTGGCATTCCCTAGCCAGGAGAGACTGTTGCACACGCAATACCACCTGAAAGGGTAAAGAAGGCTCCTTCCCCTCAAACACTTCCTCATTGAGGCCCGAAATCCCACCCTTAGTTAGAATTTTGTTTGTCCTTCATGGTGGCTAAAAGCTGTTGTCCTCCAATCTTCACCATCCTTGTTCTACACCTCCCCTTTCCTCTTGCCTTTTCCTGCTGGACTCTCTCAGCTTAGACTGCTCGAAACCTTAGATCTGGAAAGAAAGTGCTTAGACAAACTCCATTCATCAAGGTGTCATGTACTTGGCACCAGCAGAAGGATTTCTATTCTAGAGAAGCATTCCCTGAGGGGCAATGCTACACCCTCTTCACTTATGGAAATATTTCTGGGCAGCAGGCTGAGTACTGAAATCACAGCCTGTAGGTGACTGGCTACTACATGCCAGTGAAAGCCTGCTTCAACAGTGCCAATCAGGATGCCTGATCCTTTCTGCTCAAAGAAAGCACAGGAATTTAAAAAGAGGCCATTTGGTGACAGTTTTGATCAGACTTCTTTTCCTTTCCAGAATCATGAATCAGTCATGAACATACTAAGTTAAAACAAGATTTGATTTCCCTAGGGCTATTTTTGAAGTCCTCTTGTTTTCCTGCCCCACCTCCTTCCCATTTAACATTCAGGAGTCAAGGTGTTACTAGAAATGCGAGAGAGGGGAGAACACAGTGACCTTAACCCTCTGTGTGGTGGGAAAAATGTGTCGACAGTTGAAATATGGGCACGTACATTTTAGAGAGGCCAGTGTTGGCACATTTCAGTGTACCAAGTATAGTTCAGGTGACAAGGGAGTCATCTTTGAGGTTCTTAAATAATTTCAAATATTTCTATTTCTCAGGTCATTTTCAAGGGTTAAAGAGCTATGATTCCAAACATTTTTGAAGGCATAACACTCTCTTTATCATCTTCTCAAAAGTTCTCTATGGCAAAGATTTTTTTAAACAAAGCTCATTTTCCTTCTCTCTCATTAGATCCTTACAACATGCCTGTGAAATAGATAGGTCCAGTCCATTTCATAGATGCAGGTATTAGTGCACAGAGAGGTAAAAGGTCACACAACTAGAAAGGGATCGAGTTACCTATGTCTGAAACCCACGTCTAGACATCCAGACTCGTGTTGCTATCCCATGCCACTGTGCTCATTTATCTGAGAATGAAAAGAATTTTGCATGAAGTGGTGCAGAGCTTTTTGTAGCACCCTAATAGGACGTGCAACCAGGGCCAGCCTCATGGAGTGGCAGAATTTTCAGGGATTCTGGGAAGCAGAGCTCCCTCTCTCACAGTTGGCCAGGAAACAATGTAAGGTTTATTCCTTTTGTTTAAGGGCTGGGGGTGGAGCAGACGATAGCGGGTAGAGGGTCATAATCCACTAAGACTTATCAGTCATTTAGATGGCAGAGGGTCTAAATCACCTCTAAGATATGCCTCCTATAAGTTTAATAATCAGATCTCACGTTGAGGAGGCAGAAAGGGGGTGTGCAGGGCATGTAAAGAGATGGGCATCAAGTTTTGAGGAAGGAACAGGAAAGTAAGAAGGAAAACTGAGGACACCAAAGGCAAACGTGGCTGCCTAAGAATTTTTCTGGGGCTAAGGACCCGTCAAGAATCTCTGGTTTAAAAGTAAATGTGAAAGCAAAGATATATAGGTAAATCACAAGGCTTCGTAGGGAAAATTAGCAGACTGATTTTTTTGTTGAAAAATGCCCACCATTAATCACTAAGTTACTGTTCCAGATGTATCTTCTATCCTATCCCTGCTCCCCTGCACGTGGACTCTCACAGGCTAAGCAAACCAAACTCTTCCTCCCTGCACCTCACAAGCTGCCTTGTGCCTCTGCTTCTGCTGGTCCCCCAGGCACAACACTGTCTGCTGCTCTCTACCTGTCTCACCAAACAGGACTGTCTTCTCAAGCCTTCCTTCCTCCTGATGGCCATAGCTGAAGCAGCCACGCCTTCCTTGGAGCCTCTAGAAAGGGTTATCTTGACTTCTCTCTGCGGACTCTGTTCATCTGACTATGTCATGTTGGTGTTCATGTCCAATTCCCCTTTTCCCTCCAAGGCCGTGGGCATTGTGGAAAGAGGGCAGGACCACGTCTTCTTCTATCTCTTCTCCTCTCTCCCCATGGATGTAGCTGACCCCGTCTTGAGAAACAGCCATTGATAAATGTTTGGTACTTAAGAGCTCGGTCTCTGAAATCATAAAGTTCTGGAAGCAAGCCCCAGCTACAGAACCTTGGGCAAATTACTTAACCTCTCGGTCTTGTTTTCCCCATCTCTAGGCACCCATTTCACGGTGTTGTGATTCTTCAATGAGATAACCCATGTAAAACGCTTAGCACGCTGCAGGTCACCTGGTATGTGTTCCACAATTATTTGCTATTAATATTATTTCTCTCTTAAAGAAATGTGTAGTTCTCTCAGACTCCCTTTGTCAATTACCCAACAGAGACATCATCCCAGAAGCAATGGGAATTGTCTTAGGAGGGTTTGTTCTATGCCCTGACCCACACTCTAATTACAGCGACATTTACCCTCATCAAAATGCAGGGAAAGGGAGGAACTGGTTTCAGCTTGAATCGGATATTTCTGGGGCCCACACGTTGAATACCGCCGAAGCCTCCACTCCCCGAGCAGCAGTTTGTAGAGATGGAATAGCGGCAGTTTTTCATTTTCCAGAGTCCACTCACCCTTCCAAGAATCTCAATGCCTCATTGATTCATAATACAGTGCATAAAGATTTCATTTTTCCTGCCCACAGTGATACATTATGGAAGCAATCTGTTTTGCCACTGAAAAGTTTGCTTAGTAGAAAAATTTGGAGTTTTGACATTCAGGAAATTACAGTCATCTGTAAAACACGATTGATATGCCAAGGCTAACATTTTCATTGCACTCGCAGAGCCAGAATAACTATGATAAAATATGTGTTACCTTACACACGCTTCAGGATCTTTTAAGGAAACATTAGTTAGCTCTGAGAACCCCTCCCAAGGCTCCCGAACTGCAATAGCTGTGCCAGTTAGCTGTTCGCCATTCACAAGGGTACTTCCATTGACCAAACCAAAACTCGGGTCCTCAGAGAAAGCAATGGCCTAACACGTCTTCTGACATGGCCTTGGGTTGGAGGCTGGAGCTACATTTTCTCATGCCACCGGGTTAAAGACATGAAAGAAAATCAAGGAAAATGAGTTTAAAAAATTCCACCCCTGTTGTGGAATTGTTAGCCAGCCACAAAAGACCCAGGTATCTGCTTACATTTTAAATTTGTTCTCTATATTTTTACACCCAAGCATTTCTTTGTCTCTTTCTGGGTACAATTTTCAGTGTTAAATGGTGTCACCAACCCGAGTCTCTGGAGTTATCCACCTCTTCAACTTTTGGTTTTGGAATGATAAATGCAATTTAGCTGAAGAGTGTGGATGCTCTTTATGGTCATATTGATGGAGCTGTCCATTCAGGTCTGGCTAGGTTATGGACAGCTTTTGCTTGGTCCTCATCTACTGAGACCCATGGGAAGTACACATGCAAATGGTATGGTTCTGGGGGCCAAGGGACAGGTGCTACTACCCTTGACACTGGAAATAGCTTCACATGATTCCCTATCCAATCAAAGGTCAACTTCTTTAGGTACTGAGAAAAGCCTTCTGCACAAAGCGTGTAAGTCTGGTTCACGGACCAAGCAGTCTTTAAAGACCTCAGAGAAGTCCTTCACGCACTCATACTCAGTTATAGCAAGTGCTCATGGACACTTTACTAGGCCTGAGTCTGAGTGATTAACATGGAGTAATTCATTTACTTATTCTCACTATCTATGAGGCAGGTGATAGTACTGTTATCCTCTTTTTATGAATGAAGAAACTGAGGCACAGAAAGGTTGAGCACCTCCTTCAAAGTCACACAGTTATAAGAGGTAGAGCTGAAGCCTCCAACAGGGTGGCTGTAGAGCTATGCTCTTGACCTTTATGCTATATTGCCTTGCTTAAACATTTTTTGGGAAAAGCCCTCTCTTGTCCTCCTGAAGCTCTTGGTTACTCCCCATCCCTTTTTTACATTGACAAAGCATTCTCCTCCTGCCCCATGTTAACATTCTTGTGGCTAACAACTTAGCTTCATTCATTTCCCAATGGTGGTTGCACAGATGCTAGATGGGCGAAGCCAAAGCCAAAGGGGGTGGGGAGGAGGAGAGCTGGGTGCCAGAGACACAGTCAGGCGAAGAACACGCCTACCTAGGAGCATTTGGACCCTCCAGCGGGGGAATTTGAGGAAAAGTGATTTCTCAAAAGGGTGTGGAGGATCCACTTGCCCCCCCCTCCACCGGGCTTAGGCTTTGGGGGATACCCGTGTTCGGGGTTCCTGGATCCCATTGCTCCCCTCTGATCCTTATTTAAACTGATTTGGCAACTAAATGAGGGAGACTGAGAGAGGGGAACAAAAAGGACTCATCAGAAGACTAGACTGAGGGGAAGTAGAGGTCAGAGGAGTGGAGAAGATGGAGAGGAAGAAAGTGGGGTCAAGGGGTTGGTAAGGAAAGGAGAGGATGAAGGGAGAACAGAGGAGAGAGGGAGGAGAAAGTAGAATACAAAGGAAGTGGTGCGAGGTGGGGTGTGGAGGTGGCTAAGAGAGGGGAGAGACGGAGAGGAAAGGCAGGTGGAGGTGCTCTCCCCTCCTGCTTCCTGTGATCCAAAGCCTGTTCACACGGGCTCTGTCTCCTTTACTAGCCGTCCTTCAGCGCTTGGGTGCCACCGCAAGGCTCTTCCCTTGTACGGGGCTCCATCTAGATGACCTTGTTCTTTCCCTTCTCTGAGCAATAAGTGCACTTAGACTCAGTACTTGACTCTTTTCCTTGAATTTTCACACATGCTATTTTTATTTATTTTATTCAAGTAGAGTTGATTTACAATGTTGTGATAATTTCTGCTGTACAGCAAAGTGATTCAGTTACACATATGTATATATTCTTTTTCCTATTCTTTTCCATTATGGTTTATCACAGGATATTGAATATAATGCCCTGTGCTATACAGTAGGACCTTGTTGTTCATCCATTCTATATATAACAGTTTGCATCTGCTAATCCCAACTCCCAATCCACATGCTATTTTTTTTCTTTTGTCTGTAACCAGGCTGTATACTCTTCAGGGGTTGGGATCAACTCTTACAGCATTATTTCTGTCCCCAAATCTCTCTCCAACCATTAGAGAAAATTCTTTGAGCATTAGGGTGACTGACATATTAAATCTCTTATAATCATTAGTTCATATTATTAGCACGTACTTTATTAGAAAGGAAATAAATATTCTTACAGGTATGGGACATGAGACAGAGAGTTTTTCTTAGGAGAAAGGCAGTGTTTGGAGATTGCAGACGCTGGGGGAAGGCACCAAAAGGACACCCAAGGGAAGAACGGTTTTAAGTGCTGCACATAATTCACTCACTTAACAATTCCCCCAGAGTTTATCTATTGTATAAAGTGAGAGATCCCTGATATATTCATGTCCTTATATAATCATTCTTCTCTATTTATATGATATACACGACAACTTTAAGAAATAGTTCTTAAATACTCCTAGGCATGAGTAAGAAAGCCTTTTAGAAGTCACTCCAAATCCTTTATAGAAGTAGGTGGGATATTAAAAAATGGGGCAAAAATAGAAAGCCTTTCCCCCTTGTTTATCTCCAAGATGTCTTACAAATTGATTTAGAGGGCTTTGTTACTCCGTGAGTCACACATTTGGCTTAAACAGGTTTTGAATCCATAAAAAGGCTTAACATATTGTGAGAAAATTCCAGGGGCACTCTCCCCCAGATGGTTCCTTTGCTTGCTGCTGGGCTTGCCTGCCTCCCGATACCACCCCCCACATTGAGGATGCTCCTAGGGCTTGGGAACTAGTGGCCTCAGGCCTATTCAGTACCCTCTTCCTCCAGGGTGAGGCAAGGGACTGTCACTCCTAAGGGACTGTTTCCAGAGATGACTCTCACAACCCCTGCGGGTTGTTGAGAGTGGGAAGGATTTGGGAGACCCACTAGAGACAGGCACCCAGAGTGTCCTGGTCCCACTTCACAAGGAAGGCTGACTTTCCTTCTCAGTCCCTCGTGCTTCAAACCTACACGGACTAGGCCCAGATCTCTTTCAGTGCAGTCAGTCTTCAAGACCTCAAGAAAGCAAGGCCTTTTCAGGGCTCTGGAGGTGCAAGCCTGGGAGCAAGTCCAGCATGGCTCTCCCTGGCTGTCCTTTTCTTTCTTCCTTCCTCCCTTCCTTCCTTCCTCCCTCCCTTCCTTCCTTCCTCCCTCCCTTCCTCCACCACCCCCCCCATTCCCCCCTTCCTTTCTTTCTTATTGAAGTATTTACAATATTTACAATATTGTGTTAGTTTCAGGTGTACATCAAAGTGATTCAGATACACACCCCCCCCCCCCACACACACACACACATTCTTTTCAGATTCTTTCCATTATAGGTTATTACAAGATATTGAACTTAGTTCCCTGTGTTATACAGTAGGACCTTGTTGTTTATCTATTTTATATACAGTACTTTGTATCTGTTAATCCCAAATTCCTAAGTTATCCCCTCTTCCCCTTTGGTAACCACAAGTCTGTCCCAGCCCCCTTCGCCAAGTTCTCTAGCTTCAAGGATTCAATCCTTTACCCACTTAGCAATTTTCTTCATTCCTGTCCCTAGATAGTTTCTTTCACACCTCCCCCTCTTGTTCTATTTCCTCCAACTCCAGGGTGATCGATGACCCACTAGGCATTTACATTTACAAAGCAATTGCATTTACATAAGATAGCTCTTATCAAGAACCCAAAGAGGCACAGGTATAATACATATATAATAGGGAGAGTGCCTATTCATCACCCACATTTACTGGGCCTTCCTACAGGATAGACTGTTCTAGGAATTGGTATATGAGGGGAGAGAGCCCTGTAAAATTTATCACTAAAGGTAATCAATGAGTTCCAACTAATGCGTTCCGCACCTCGAGGTGAAAATATAACAAAAGTATGGGGAAAACATATTTACTCCATAAAGTTTGCTGAATTTAATTTGGGCTTTCATTGATTTCATTTAATACAAAGATTATATAATCAGGAAGACAGTAGCAATTGAGAATACCAAGCCTAGTCTGCTCCCATCAGGGCACTTTGGTAATATCTAGTAATGACAGGAGATTCTCATTTAATTGAATTGGAAATGCAACATATATTAGCTTACAGAAACTTAATCAGTGTGATCAAATTAAAACAGGCCACTCAGACATACCATCCTGATTAAGGCACTTGCAAACACTCCACAATTATCAGAGATTTGTGGTGTTAATGATTTAAACTCAGGTTTTTTTCTCTGGGGCTTCAGCCCTGGACCTTTTTTTCTTACCAGACAATTAGAAAACTCCATCCTTTATTTTGAAAAATGTTGCAACAGTATTATTGACATTAATTCTCAAAGAATGCAGAATAGTAAAGAGCATGTGCTGCTGGATTTTTTTTTTTCTTTGAACAGTCACTGCCTTCTCTTTGGGATGAGGATCATTAATCTCAAAGCTTTAGCTCTTGGGAGTGGTAATGAAGTTTGGCAATGGTGAAGTGACCATTTTTAAATGTATTAGAGGAAAATCCACTCTTCTGCTTTCTGCAAAGCAGCTCTACGTTTCACTGAAAGGGGTTTGCTTATAGCCCTATTCAAAAACCACTTTGAGTGAACCGGCCTGCTGTCCTGGGTAGGAGACTACAGAAGTAGGCCATTTCTTTTAAATGTGTTCTTAATAGACCATTATGAACACCAGCTTGGGAGATGTGAATTACTCCCCCCCCCCTTTTAAAACCCATCTTCCCAGCCCACCACCCTTAAAATGCAGCAAGTAGTAAATTACCTGGAAAGGATCTCGTGTTGCTAGCTCCATTATTTGCGTGAATAGTGATAATGGGGGTTTGTCTAGCTATTTGTTTCTACTTTAGTCAGCAAAGCCAGTCCCTACTTTTAACCGCAGAGAAAATGGAGATTCAGAGAGGCTAGGTGACTTTCTTAAGGTGGCAGAGTTACTAAGGATCAGGTCTGCGGTTAGAACCCCAGTCTTTCGACTTTCAGGGGTTTTTGTTTTCCACCCATCAATGCTTGGGCCCAGCCCAGTCTCAATTAGGACAAATTCCAAGTCATTGGAATCTGACTTGAAAGGATGGTATACTAAGGAATAAGCGAGTCAGTTAATGAAGATAGAGTACTGTGAGGACGGAGCAGAGGAAGATGAAGAGGAGGAGGGGAACTGTGTGCTGAGATGGGCTATGGCAAGATGGTTAGAACCAACATCCGCCAAAAGCACGGTCAGGCACTATTTCCCAGATACTAGTTTGGAAAGGCAGGGACAAGTGATGGGTTAAAATAAAGAGGCCTATGAGGTCAGAGCATCCCAGAATTGCTCCCTACACCTGTCTGTAATCTCACAGGCTTAGGGGAAAGCCATGAGTCCTACACTTAGTTTGATACCCAAATCCCCAACACAATTCTCTTTGTTTAAAATAATCTTGAGGGTCTTTAAGATTCCAGGAGAAGGATTCATTTATTTATTCATCTATTCATTTATTCATTGAAAAAATAGGGCTAAGTCACTTTCACGTTTTCACGTCTTGAGTTACAGTGTGTTTGCTCTCTACCCTTGCGATATGATGAAACAAGAGAATAGGTGGTCTTTCCCAGAGTGTGTTGAAGACATTTTATTCTGTTTCCTATGGACAGTTTACAGTCTCATATCAGTGCATATACTAAGAGCCCATGATGTACTCTGGTACTCTGTGCAGAAAAGAAAAGAATTCCACCTACTCTTCCTTAAGGAGCCATAGCCCTACATTAGCTGGGGAGATAAGCAAACTTTTTCTTTTATTACCCAGCATCCACACTCCTCCAGCTGTGTCTCTGGTTGTACCTTCTTTACAGAGCACACCACTCTGTTCCTTGGATTCTAGGTATTTGTGTCTATGAGCATCTTCTCTACTCGAAAATAAGATGCTTGGGACTTCCCTGGCAGTCCAGCGGTTAAGATTCTGGGCTTCCACTGCAGAGAGCATGGGTTCGATCCCTGATTGGGGAACTAAGATCCCACATGCTGCGTGGCATGCATCCCCCCCCCCAAAAAATAGAAAGAAAATAAGATGCTTAAGAACAGTGACTGAATCTGTTTCCGTTTCAGCCCTGCTTTCTCCACTCCCTTCCCTCCTCTCACATCCACCTCTCTACTCCCACCAACCCCCAGCATCTGGCACTGTGCCCATCACACACCAGATGTACAATATTTGCTGATTGACTTAATGAACACATATTAGTGCCTGGTTAAATTCTAAATGGATATTGTTCAAGAGGAGGAAGAGATGCTCTCAAGCTGCATCGGGAGAGACATGAAGGAGGAAGTGGCATATTAACTGTGTTTTGCAATATGAGTAGTAACAATAATTCCATTTAATGAGCACCCATGTGGACCAGAATATTTGCATAAGTTATCTCACTGAATCCTCAAAGGATCCCTAGTAGAGAGAGGTCCAATTATTACCCCCTTTGTATGGACAAAGAAACTGAGGCTCAAAGACATTAAGTAACTTGTCCAAGATGCTAGAGCTGAGATACGAACCTATCCTTATCTAATTTGAAAAAGTGAGCTCTTTCTAATAAACTAGGATTTAAACAGGTGTAGTTGAAAGATGGCGCTCATTCAAGATAGGTGCAATGGGGGAATTCCCTGGCCATCCAGTGGTTAAGACTCTGAGCTTCCACTGCAGGGGGTCGTGGGTTTTAATCCCTGTTTGGGGAACTAAGACCCCGCATGCCGCATACTGCGGCAAAAAAAAAAAAAAAAAAGGTGCAATGGTATGAAAAAAAAAATGAAATGTGGCAGACAAGGAGACCAGTATAACCAAGGGGAGGGCTGGGCTAAGGATGACACCAGATAGTTGTGATAAAGCTGAATTAGTCAGTGAACATAAAATAAAACACTAGAGAGCAAGTTTAAAAATTATAACAAAATTGTGTATAGGATTATATAGAATATCTACAATGAGTAAATATTAGAAAACCTCCCGAGCCATCTAATGGCGTTCAAAACAACAATACAGACTTTGGCCTAAACACCCGCCTGAGGATGTTTTCCGGGAGACGATGGCTTAAGCAACTAAAATAATCCTCTTCCCAAGCTAATGGTCTTTTCCTCCCCTACAGGTTTCATTACAGCCTAGCACAGAGGCCACTTTAAGGAAATGGAGTGGAAATAGTGTGTGTTCATTTAGTCTTCAGAGCAGAAGCCGATTGGGGAGCATTACTCAAAATCTGTGGCATTTTTTCCCTCCAAGTATTTCAGGTTCAGCCTGGGTTTAGGGCTGTAATCTAGAGAACAATCACCTGTCAGTCTGGTTCCTTTCATCTGCTCAGAGCAATTTGACCGTAAGAAGGGAAGTATCTCTCTTTTTTTAATTTACTTCTTTTATTTTGTGTTTTTGTTTTTAAGAGCTTGCAGAATTGAGAAAGGGGACTGCGAGACTGCCCAAAAGCCAGAGCTGCTCTGCCTGTCACTGGGGAGCTGGGGGACAGTGGAGAAAGGCTGGTATCCCATACTCTGCTCCCCCAGTATCCTCAGGGTGGGGTGTACCAGTGTTATCAAGCTCATTCTAAGCAGCAGGGCTTTAAAAAAATGAAATCTAGTCAGACTTCGGTATATATAACAGATTACAACGGAGGCACCCGGGAAGAGGTGGAGTGCAGGCCTGGAGCCCCATCAATTTACCACTTTAGACTCCCCATTACCCCCACCTTCAGCAGGCTCTGAGGTCCTGCTTCTGAACCCAAGAGCTATTCAGAACATAGATTGAAAACCACTGGTCTACACAGAGGAAGGATGTGGTAAGTGCACCGCGATGCATCTATGAGCCCAGGTAGCTTCTTTAGATTTCTTTTTGCCCTTTTTTCAACTGTTAGAAGCCAAAATAGGAATGGCGAATGGTGACAGAATGGACAGGCAGATTCCCCACCAGGAGACATTTGCAGAGCTGGTAGTGTGCAAGGGAGAATAAACCTTTTTCTTGGTACTCCTATAGCTTAGCACAGAATGCCTTGTCCATTGTAGGCATTTGGTAATGAATGGGAACAATGACACTTTACAAGAAAGAAGGGAAAAAAAAAAAACCCAACAGCCGTCCACAATACCGTGCATTTGTTTCTTCCTTGCCACCAAGAGGGTGACAGAGACCCAGATATTCAGGTAAAAAAATCCACAGCCTCCAAAATGGATGTGTTTATAAGGACAAAGCTGGCTATGTCTAAGCAGTCCGTGAAATATGGATGCTAAAAAAGGAAAGGAGAGAAATGAATATTTGGTGTCACATCAGCCACATAGTTGTGAAAAGGCATGACAGCCTGTGGGATAATAGGGGCAACCGCTGCACACCTGGCAGGAGAGTCAGCATTCTCAGGGAAAGAGTCTGAACCTGTCAACTCTGCTTACGGCGAGATGCACTTTTGTCCAAAGTTCCTGAAAACACTAGAAAGAGTGTATGTGGGGCTAGCTATTTTTTGAAAGGTCTTTAGAGACATGCTATTGCCTGTTTTCACACCCTCCTAGGGATGCCAGGGGAGTGATGAGAAGGATTATCTGCATTTCACAGAAGGAGGAGCAGTCCTGGGAAAGGGATGTGGGTAGGTAAAGGCAGCAAACTATTTTCTGACGAAGATCACAATTGAAGCAGGTGCCCTGGTGCCTACTGTGAAGGCACAAAATAGCTCCATCACCCTGGAAAATTCCATAGGCACGAATGGGTGAAATGAAGGTAAAGAGGCAGAGGCTGAGTAGGGAGCATCTCATGAAAGCCCATGGAGAACAAAGAGAAAGGAGGACACTGCTGAGGAGCCCCTTGGAAGCAAGCCCAGCACTCTTACTTCTGTCCTTATGCTCTTTGATGCCAAAAAAGCAAAACTCTTTACTTAGATTCTGAGGCTTGGAGAATCACTGCCCCTGGCTCAGGTCCACAAGCCAGCCATGCTCAGAGCTTGTCTTTGCTGAGATGCCTGGACATCCACCCTGAAGGGGACCTTTGGGATTGGGTGTGATCCATCCACCAAAGCAAGTGATGAGGTCTCCTTGAACCAACATCAGGGATAGTTTTCAGATTAAATAAGAAAATGCACGCATTTAAAGCACTTAGGATAGGGCCTGACGCTTCTCTGCTGTTATTGAGGTTACTTGGTTATTACTCTTACTGATTCATTACCAGACCATTGGTGACCATCCCAATGAACATACACCACATATATCATTATTTACAATCATGATAAATACATTCATTTTTTTGCTTCACAGTTACTCTCTAAACTTCAAAGCTATGTTCAGCATTTTGTAAGTTTTTTTCAATTTTCTTGTAAAAGCTTTAAGCTGGTGTTAGGACGCAAATTTATTTTCCTTAAAATAAAATTATTTGACTATTTAAAAAAAAGAATAAGGCCTAGTGCATAGGAAGCACTCAATAAATGTTACAGCCTAGTTAAAAATTCCTGGTCCTTGTTATAATTGGCATTCTTTACTACTTTCGTTGGGAGTGAATTCTGTAAGTTATCTACCTTCATGTAAAGTATGTTTTGCTTTTTTTTTTTTTTTGGTCAGTTACCTAAAATTATTTGACTTTAATTGCTCTTGGGCTCTATGGAGTAGGGAAAATAATTTAGGATTTAGAGAAAGATGGGCTCTGGTTTCATTCATGGCTCTGCCACCATGTGGCTTGGGGCAAAATATGTCATTTCTCTCAGCCTTAGTTTTCTCATATGTGAGCTGTAGATATAATTCCTGCCTCATAAGGTTGTTGGTAAAATTAAATGAGATAACAGATGAGAACGCTTTCTGCAAACTATAAAATACTATACAACTAATGGGTTCTTTTATTATTAGGAATTTGGGGCTTAATCAGACTTGCTTCCCTCCCCCCTCACATGTATCCCCCAATTCACTCTGAGCTGTGCAGACACTGATGGCCAAACATGTCTCAGATCTGCCAAACAGCATAGAACTAGTCAATTGACCATTTTGATTAAATTATCCAGTCAATTGAAGCAGTCCGTTTTCTTAGTTGTCCCAATCTTCATCCACACTCGACCCCATTCAAGTGACCCAAAACAGTGGCTTGTGATATCATACAAATATATTCTTCAAGCAACACGATGTTCTTCTTGGACCATCTTCACCACCCAGGGAGGGTAGGTACCCAGGAACTCATTTGTGCTTCAAATGCATGTGACATCTTAATCATCCAGTACAAATGCTACTTCAAGCAAGTGCTAACAGATGGTGGCCTGAATTTTATAGCATTACCAGCATTTTCTGGGCAAAATCTATAGTTCAGTCATCAGTGAGCTGAGTCCTGCCTCACTTTTCTTTTCTGTTTAATCTTTAGCAAGGAACATCCTAAAAACCCAAAGCATGTGTTGTAATGAGGAAACAGCCATTGACCAGTAATGTAGCTTTATTTCTGTCCACCCCACTCCTCCATCCTCAGATTGTGTGCACCCAACACACATAGTAATGAAAGTGTCAGAGTCAGGTGTTGGTGCTGGAGTCTCAGGGAAGAGTGCCGTTAACTTTAAGTTGAAATGCTAATGGGAAGATGAGATTTCACCACATTCCATGGCCCCTGAAGAACCTTCTACCTTACTGTTCCCTCCAACTAAAGCCTCCAGCAGCAGGACGAGTCTTCTGATCCTTGTGAATGTAGGTCTAATATAGTCCCTCAAGCACAAAGGGCATCTTCAGAAAGGGTGGATGAACTTAGCCTCGTGGGACAAGCCCAGACATGGTTGGAGTCTTGGCCCCATCATCTATTACCTACTTGACCTGGAACAAGTCAATGTCATCTTAGATTCCTTGTCAGTAAAAAGAGCTAATAATAACAACCTTTTCCCTATAAAACTATTGTAATGATTAAACAAGATAATATTATGTAAAACACTTTGCACAATGCCTGATACATAGAAAGAACTCAATAAATTGTAGTTAATAAAAGCACTATTATTTATTTGCTGTATGTGAGGAATGGTTCTGATGTTTTAAATGTATTACCTTATTTAAATAAAATAAATCTTTCCTCAAATGTCATCTTTCAGTGAGGTCTTCTCCAACCACATCATGTAAATTTACAAATTTCCTGTCTGCATCATTCCTTATGCCCCTGCCCTGTCTCCTTTCCCCCTTATAACCTGTCCCCTTCTAAAATACTATAGTTTACTTGTTTAATGACAGTATCCCTTCCCTAGAATGGGCACGAGGGCAAGGAATTTTGTCTGTTTCATTCTTTGCTGGGTCCCCAGAGCCTACAATAGTACCTGGTATCTCAGAAGCAATCAATAAAAGTTTTGAATGAATGAAGAATTTAATCCTCAAGAAAATCTGATGAAGCAGACACTGTTAGTATCCCCTTTTTACAAAGGAGGAAACTGATGCAAAGAGAGATTAAGAAACTTACTCAGGGAAGTGTTGGGGTTTTAAAGCAGTGACTGGGCTCCAGTTTGCCATTTTAACCATTATACTACACTGTTTTTTTTTTTAAGCTCTTTATTGGAGTATAATTGCTTTACACTGTTGTGCGGGTTTCTGCTGTACAACAAAGTGAATCAGCTGTATTTATACAAATATCCCCATATCTCCTCCCTCCCAAGCCTCCCTCCCACCCTCCCTATCCCACTCCTCTAAGTCATCACCAGTTACCGAGTTGATTTCCCTGTGTTATGCAGCAGCTTCCCACTAGCTATCTATTTTACATTTGGTAGTGTATATATGTCAATGCTACTCTCTCACTTTGTCCCAGCTTCCCCTTCACACCCCCACCCTGTGTCCTCAAGTCCATTCTCTACATCTGCATCTTTATTCTTGCCCTGTCACTGGGTTCATCAGTAGCATTTTTTTTGGATTCCATATATATGAGTGAGGATACGGTATTTGTTTTTCTCTTTCTGGCTTACTGCACTCTGTATGACAGATTCTAGGTCCATGCACACTGTTTCTTTTAAAGAACACATGAAGGGAGAGATGGGGGAGTGGGGTGAGGGGAGAAGAGAGAGAAAAGAGAGGGAGAAAATATGAATGACAGAATGCAAATAATGGAAAGAGCAAACGTGATTCTATGAAATTTAGAGTTTATTTTTCATTTTGTTTTTTGCTTTTTGTTATACTCCTCCTCCCCATGAATGGTATCTACTTTTTTTTCTGATTAAATTCTCTGCACAGTACACTTTGGGAATCTAGCTTTGGCCTTTTGATAAAGGCAGTGGTTGTTCATTTGTTCCCAAAATATCATCTCTAGAGGAGACTTCCATCGTCCAACATATCGCTCCTTTGTTTTTATGTGTCTATTTACAAAGTTAAATGGGTGGGAATTATTTACACACCAACTAACTCATAGCTATTCAATACTGTACTAGAGGTTCTAACCAGTACAATAAGGCAAGGGAAAAAGGCAACTATATTGGAAAAGAAGAATAAAACTGTCTTTATTCACAGATGGCATAATTGTCTATGTAGAAAATCCAATGGACTCTTCAAAAAGCTCCTGGAACTAATATGTGAACTTAGCAGTTTGTAGAATATAAAATTGGTATACAAATATCAATTGTACTTCTATATCCTAGAAATCACACTAAGTGACGTAAGTCAGAAAAGGACAAATATCATATGATATTGCTTACATGTGGAATCTAAGGAATTGATACAAATGGACTTATTTACAAAACAGGAACAGACTGGCAGACTTAGAAAACAAACTTATAGTTACCAAAGGGGAAGGGTGGGGAGGAGGGATAAATTGGGAGTTTGGGATTGACATATACACACTACTATATTTAAAATAGATAACCAATGAGAACCTACTGTATAGCACAGGGAACTCTGCTCAATATTCTGTAATAACCTAAATGGGAAAAGAATCTGAAAAAGAATAGATACATGTGTATGTAAAACTGAATCACTTTGCTGTACACCTGAAACTAACACAACATTGTAAATCAACTATAGTCCAATATAAAATAAAAATTTTTTTAAATAAAGGAAACTTGGGGAAAAAAACAATTAAAGTTAAAATAAAAGGATACTATTTGCTATAGCACCCAAAGTATGAAATAGTAGGGATGCACTTGACAAAAGATAGGAAAAACGTGTACACTGAAAACTACAAAATACTGCAGAGTGAAATTAAAGATCTCAGTAAATGGAGAGAGACACTGTGTTCATTGCTTTTAAGACTCAATATTGTTAAGATGTCAGTTCTTCCCAAATTTGATATATAGATTCAACACAATCCCCGCCAAAATCCCAGCACATTTTTTTCTTTTTCTGGAAATTTACAGGCCGATTCTCAAATGCATACAGAAATTCAAAGGACTTAGAATATCCAAAATAACTTTGAAAAGGAAGAATGAAGTCTGAAGACTCACACCATCTGATTTCAAAACTTAGTATAAAGCTAGAGTAATCAAGACAGAGTGAAACTGGCATAGGGATAAAATATTGACCAATTAAGAATCTAGAAATAAATATATATATATATAAATTGATTTTTGATTGTCAGCAAAGGTGCCAACATAGTTCAATGGAGAAAAGATATTCTTCTTAAGAAACCATACTGAAACAACTAGATGTCCATATGTAAAACAAAACAAAACTTTGATCTCTACCCTGCACCATATGCAAAACTTAAATTGGGTAATTGCCCTAAATGTAAAACCCAAACTACAAGACATCTAGAAGAAAACATAGGTGAAAACCTTTGCAACATTAGGTTAGGCAAAGATTTCTTAGATATGCTACCAAAAGCATAATCCAGAAGAGGAAAAAAATGAGAAATTGGATCTCAACAAATTAAAAATTTCTACTCTATATTTAAATGCTTCTACACTCCAGATTTTTAGTCAGTGTTGGATTCATAGTAATTATTTGGATAGCACTACAATTTTGCCTGTGTTCCCATACACTCTTTAGTACTGCAAAGCATAGTGGGCCATGTTGAATTGGTTATTTGTCTGAAAAACATCAGATTTGGCCTGGAGGCATTAGGAGATGCCATTGATTTAGGTTCTGTAATTCCTTCAGCTCAGAAGACCTGGGCTGAGAGCTAAAAATATTGCTGTATAAGGGCAAGATGGAGCATTGATAGATAGATGGGTGGGGGGAGGAGAGAGGAAGGCAAGGAGGGAGAGAGAGAGAGGGAGTTAGAGAGGGAAAGACATGGATTGTGATAGGGAGACAGAGACAGATTTGTTACTTGGAGGAAAATGGAGGAGTCCTGTTTAATATCGCTCTTCCTTGCATTCCTAGGCCTTCTGGAGTGAGAGAGAGGAGTGGAATTCTAGCCGGCACCTGGGAAGTGGATGTAAACCTGAGTTCTGCCTGAACAATGCCAATGAGAGTTCTCAACCGCATGCCACAGAGGGAAAAGACGAGTTATGGAGGACCCCTGCTCTAGAGGGCAAGCAGAATGTTGAGTTCACGATATTGTGTGGCAGGTGAGAAGGGAGAAAAATAACTCCTGCCTTGTGAGGTTCCATTAGCAGAACACTCTTCTTGACTAAGCTGGAGAACCAGGACAAGCATGGACAGTCAGATATTTAGGGGGAATTTATTACGTTAGCTAGTATACTCTACATCCTAACCATCACAGAGATGCACCTGTACTCACTAGGAAATATTTCCATGACTGGACTGTTTCTTCCTGGATCTTCCAGTAATTTCTTGTCTCATGCAATCTGTGGGTATTATTTATGTATTGTCAATGGTGCTGGGGCTTCTGTTCCCCCATTTCTGGAGCTGGCAATAGCAGATAACCAGAGCTCTGATTTGGTCAGGATCATACTGGCCAGGTCACACTGTCCCCAGCTGCAGTACGTTGGCAACTGAAGCAAGCATAATCACTAGTTGACATTTATTCAGCACTTGCCATGTGCCAGGCACTAGAAGAGCCTTACCTGGATTATGACAATTTTATCTTCACAATAGCCCAATGAGGTCAGTACAAAGTTAATCAGTGATGGAGCCAGGATTCACATCCAATTCTATCTGACTCCAAAGCTGCTGTCCTTTCAAATGCACACAAGGCTGCATGATTAATTTCTTTAAAGAGATCTTTGAACAGCCCCATCTACAGTTGGTTAGCATGAGGTGAAAACTCAAAATATGCCAAACCTATGTGTTATTTCCCCCTTGTTATTAAAAGTCCTTTTCAAAAGTTTTATGTCACTTTCCTGCCTTATTAAAACTGAGTGTACTTTCTGGGATAGATTTGACTTCTTTGTTGTGACCAAAGGTCTTGCACTATCCTAGATGAGGAATATTGGAGGGAAAAGGCAATTAGGCTATAAATGTCCTGATTCTTGGGCACACTCCACTCCAAGTTGTTCTTAGAAATACATTCCAACATTGGCTCACGTTTTGCCATTTGTCTTTTTCTACAAAGGAGCAACAGAAGAGAGGTAAGGGGAGGCAGGGTGGAGAGAGAAAGAGAGAGACAGACAGACAGACAGACTAGGGCCTTGGGTTTTCACAAGCCTTTGTGATATTAGACTTAGTCGAATAGCTAAACTAAGGCACTACTGACATCATCATCACACCAAACTACAGCAATTATTTGAAAAGTTGAATACTTGGCCATTTGACTGGTATGCTCACACAGCATACATCATTTTGAAGCACGCACACACACACACGCTTTCATACACAGAGGCAAAACTAGGGCTTTTAGTGGTAGTCACAGCCTACTATCTTAGAAGAAATATATGACTCTCAATGAGAGGAAACAACATAACCATGAGATTATAGTACTCAGGGCTTGGACTCTAGTCATGCACATATAAATAACTCAATCTGAACATAAAAATAACAATCTGAACATAAAACTGCACTACACTGAATCCACACATAACAACCAAGAGTTTACCTCTTCTTTCTAAAGAAGGAAAGTTTTCCATTTGGGTCCTGCCAACCAAAACCAAAGGACTGTTGCTGTGTTTAGCTTATTTACGAAGCTGTGCACTCCTGACTGTGCTCATCTAGAGACTGCTGAACAGATAAACAGGCCTATTCGTTAGGAGACAATTTTGGCAAAAACATGTTGGAGTCAGTTCCTGTGGCATCTGCTACCAAGTAGATCTGCTGGGTAGATTTGTAAAGTGAGAGAGAGTTGACCATCTCATGTTCCCCTTCTGTACTCCTTTTTCTCCATTTTAGCGTCTCCCCCCCCCCAACCAGGTTAATTCATTTAAGCCAACATTTATGGAACTGAATTCAACATTTATGGTATCATTTACCAGGCACTGTGCTTGGGTGCTCTGCCCCGGTCCTGTGATATTCCCAGCCTTCACTAGTATTTAAATATTGAACCTGGTCCCTGTCTTTCCATAGCCTGAGCCTATATAAAAAACATCTCAGGCTGAGAGGACTGATTGATTTCCAGTGTCATCTGCAACTGCCTGGAATCTAATTTTTAAATTGATGCCTCTGAATGTTATAGATACACACACACACACACACACACACACACACACACACTCAGCCTTGGTTGGCTAATTTGTGGGAGAACAGCTATAGTGATCTACGAGTTCTCTTTATAGCTTTCTTGATGAAGGGGTGTGTTAAAGGCTCGAGATAGCTCAACAGTAATATCGAGAAATGGTAACTGTCCAAACACAACCAGAATGATGTTATTTTGGAGAAAAAGTGAAGTGTTTGAAAAGTGCATGCTATTTCCTTTCATCATCACTACCGCTACATTTTTTTTAAGTGGAATGATTCCAATTTCTCCCCAAGGTCTCCATTTTCACAGAGGCTAAGAGAACCCACCCACACAGGTATGGTGGTGTACGAAGGGCACAGCACTCACCTGGACATCCTGAGACTAGGCTCTAAGCCTTGTTTGGTGTGATTAGCCTAAGTGTCTTGCTATCTGGGAGCAGAATTGCAGCATATGTTGCAGTAGAAAGAGCACGGGACAAGTATTAGAAGACCAGGATTCTAGGCTGACTTCTGCTACGAACTAGATGCGTGACTCTGGGAAAATCACTGACCCTTCTTGAGTCCTTATCTGGTCAGCAAAAGAGTTGGTCTCATGTGACATGTGAACATTTTCTAATACAAAAAGAACACCTGCAATGGCTCTTTGTGGCTACCATGTATGCTCAGCCTTGACAGTTTCAGTGCTTGCTGGGAATAACCCAATGGATCAGCAAAAGGACTGACTGTGGCCTGATGTGTCAGACAGAATAACAGGCTCACATTAGCGAAGGGAACCAAATTAAATATGGCAGCCTGGTCTGGTTGGTCTCTGATCAACCTCTGCCAAACCTATGCTTCCTGATCTCAGTGGTATGGCTCTGCACTGCTTTTTTCCCCCCTGTTCTGTCAAATTGGCTCACTGTTAGCACAGAAGAAACTGCATGTACCTCCCTGAAAGTCATTGCCAGGGTAGTCTGGCTCTGCTGCTCAGACATCTCCCATTCCATCTGTTCCTCCCTAAAACAGAGAGTTGGCTCCCCAGCTTCAGAACCAGGCAATAAAACAGAGCAAGCAGAACGACACAGCTTTCAAGCTGTAGGTTTCTTAAGCTACTTGGCCTGCTATGCTGCATGTCAGGCAGCCCCAAATGGATTGAAGTCAGAAAAAAAGGCAGAATTGGCCATTCAGTCTTAGCTTTGACCTCATCCCCACAACTCTTAACTTGTTTTCTTCAACATCAGAGGACTCTGGCCATCTTAATGACGAATTTGCATCTTCCTCTTCTGACCTTGCCTTGCCACCTGAGAGGTACGTGGAGGAAATTAACGGGTTCAACGGTCACTTCTCAGAAGCCTTCGTTGATATCCCCACGTGATGTCTTCCCCACCCGAACCCCGGCATTGGTTGGGGTGACTCCATTGGCTCCAACAGCACCCCAGCCCCGTGACTGCCTCACTGTAAACACCACATCACCATCCTCTGTCCTCTACGAAGACTGTGAATTCCCTGAGGGCACCTATTGTATCTTGTATTTGTCTCTGCTGCGCAGGGTCTAGCACCAGGGCACAGATTAAAATCGCGACAGAGTTTATTGATTGTTATTACTATTATTGGTGCTAAAGAAGGATTTTACCAAAATCATTCATTGGGAGGCCCCACGTAGGCACACAATATCCTCTGCAAGCCTCGTTTTCCTCATGTATCAAGTGGAAATGACAATAGTGGCAACTCCATGAGCCTTTGGTGGGGGAGAATTAATGACACAAAATGTATCAAGTGCTCGGGGACAGAGGCTGCTGGCCCACAGCACTCGCTCAGCACATACTAGTGGTTATTATTTTTAGTCATGAGGTATGTTTGAGGCAGCCTGACTTGTCTTCTAAAAAGAGGAGGCCAGTTTCTTTTCAGAGAAGAAAAGGACACACCTTCTGTCTCCCAGCCTCAAAATAACACATAGGAACTCTTAAAAACTGCTCCATATGCCCCGGCATTAAGTCAAATAACATGAGAAAACCCAGCAGAACAGCATCCACCGTGGATGCTGACTGTGAAAAGGCACCACAGGGAAAACCCCGGGGGGCAGAAACCCACATGCCCCCTCCCTCCCCACCACACACTCCCAAACCCAGGAAATAACCACTGTCTCTGAACTGTGATAACACACGTGCCTAAACATTGAGAGACACTGTTCTGGAAAGTATCGGAAAATGCCCCCTGGATAGTCTCACCATATTCATGGAAGGTCAGTACTGCTGCTGTTGACAAAAATAGCCTAAGAAGGAGAAAATGTGCAGGAAAGAGTTTAAAAAAAAACAACCAACTTCCTGCCAACTGATGAGAGATAAGAGAAAGGGAAACTGAAACATATCCCTGAAGAGAATACTGGTTATTCAAGAACTTTTTACTCTTCATTAATAATCCCCCAAAAGAATGAGGAATTGAAAAGAACTAGCTCAATCTGTGAGTCACATACATGGCAAATAAAAGACACTTAGCTCAGAACGTGCGGGACGGGAGGCCCTCACCATGGCATAAGTTTGGGAAGTGTCCAAATCCAGCAAGTGGGATAAAAGATCACGTTTATCTACTTAGTAATGTATTTATGCAACCTTCTACTGTTAACAAGCCAGATATGGTATTAGGTATGCGTTCTCTATGTCACCTGAACTCCAGTTCTAGCAACTGCTCATTTGTGGCTTACACGGAGACTCTTTCACTCACAAGGTAAGAGTCTGGGTTCCTGCACAGCCCAAAGAAACAAAACAATGCTCCTTTCAAAGCGCAACAGCGATCACAAATATCCTTAATTATACATCAGGGTCTAATAAACGGAGACTGTGCCCTGCAGTTGTCAGCAGGACAGATGTGTCCAAGATACCCAGACAGGGCCTGCTGTTTCTGCAGGCATGGCGTTCAAAGCAACTCTCCAGTGCCATCTCTGTTAACCACGGGCGCACACTGACAATGAATTGGGACTAATTTGGAAACATTCAGCTGCTTGGGAGTGTGTGCATCAGTTCCCTTCCTTCATAATTTACACAGCATTTTGATTGTGGTGCTCAGCGATAAGTAACTGAAACGAATTCTAACTGCTCTGAGATTTCATCCTCTGTCTTCACCACTGCTTTTGATATTCTCCAAGATAGCCCACGTTCAATTTTATATGCAAACCTGAAATGGTACTCAGGAGGAGAAGAAGAGAAAAAAAAAGGCAGCCAATAGATCTTTCACTTTGGGAATTGAAAATAAGATCATATTCAAAGTGCAGCATTTATGGTCCAATGCTGAATATGTAAAATATATGACCATTACAAATTCACCTTTCGCGGCAAAGCCATGCTCTTGTAGTGACATATCTTATTGCTAGATTAGAGCTTTTAGCATGATGAAGGCATCTTTCATCTTCTCCTAGATGCAGGCTGTGTACTCCTTTGGGGCTGTATTTCTGCCTGTCACAATGCCCCACAGCCCTGAGGCAGAGGGCTTATAAAAGGACCCGAGTCATTCACCAAAGGGCTGGGGCCACTTCGAAGGGGGAGGGCCTAATTGGAGGTATGTCATTGGCATGGGATCACACTGTGTCTGACTGCCATGCTCTGCTGAATCCAAAGGGAGAGGTCAGCCAATGTTGCTTTCTGGAATCAGCCCAAAGAGGTAAATCTAACATCACAAATATTCAGCCAATACAAGCTTTTGGCAATATCAAAAAGACAGTTTCAGGTAGGTCATGGTACAGGTTAGTCACTAGGAAAAGAAGACACATATCATGTACATCAGTGACGTGGTTACAACATAAATGTACTTAAACCAGGACGGTTATGGAATGGCTTTCCAGATTCTTCTAAATCCACCCCAAATTTTACTGTATGGATCAAAGACAGATTTTCATGGATTTTGCAAATCATAAAATGATAGATCTGTGCCACTGCTGCTTCTTTCTTCAATTTTTGGGCCTCATGTTTCAAATCTTGCATTGCTCTAAGTCCTTGCCCATCACAATCAGCCCTAAAAGCTCTCTTTCCAAAGTTATCTCTTGACTTCCCCCTCCCTCTCCCCCTCCTTCTTTAGTCCTTCGTGCACCCAATATTCCTGACACATGCCTTTCTCACTGAAATTCCCCAGTGACTAGCCCAAAGCGAAGCACAGAGAAGGCATTCCACAAATCTTTGAATGAATATGAATGAATGACAAAATGAGGACAGCACATGGCTTTGTGACAGCTATGTCGGATGCACAGGGGCACTTGTCACTTACTTCCCATTCTTAGATGTGTTCCGGGCCTTTGTGGATGATGGAGAGTTGGCGCCTGGATTAGTGTTTGGAGAACCCCGTTTATCCTTACTATACCCACAGAAAGAATAAAAAAATATATACAACAATGACCACAGAGACAAAAAGAAATTAGTCATTTCATTTAAAGACTTTCAAAGTGCCTCTCTCTCAATCTCTCAATCTCTCTGTGTGTGTGTGTGTGTGTGTCTGTCTGTCTGTCTGTCTCTCTCGCCTGTCGAAATAAAGCATGATCTTATCCAGTGCTGCTTTTCAAAGGTACAGAGAGGGGGAACCATCGGTTAAGTTCAAAGAAAGCTATTCTTTTGGCATTCAAAGCTTGACCTGGTGGATGCCATTAACGACAGTGCCACAGCCCAGGCCCCAAGGGAGGCTCTGGCCAAAAAAAAAAAAAAAAAAAAAGAAGTTTAAAAATAACTAGTCTTTAACATAAAATCCTTTATTTCCTGTCTCTGGGTTCTCTGTACTTCAAGTTCAGTTCTGAAGCTGCTGACTTGTTGTGAAGTATGTGGATGCCAAATGACTTCTAAAAGTCTTTGGGAGATACTATCAGATGAATTAATAATTTTCACTCATAACGTTAACATGGGAAGGCCGTGAATTCAGATATTCTTTCAGGAGAAGCACCACCTGCTTCATGAGTAATTGAATTTAAATCTCCACCTTCAATAACTCCACAGCTTATGTCAAACCTTGGAAACAATTAGGAAATAAATCACTAGGAAGGTCTGCTTAATCTCATCAGGTTAATAAACACAGACAAATTAATCACTTGAAGGTAAACAAAAAGGAATAATTGATTGGAGGCTTCTTGATTACTTTATTCTATTTTCTTTATCAAACTATTTTTACCATTATCTTCAATTCAGCTGCTCTGCCTTGAAATTATTACTTTACTTCATCTTTAGATTTCCATGGAAACCAATTCAAAGCCTTTTTCCTCACTTGATGATGTGTGGAATTATTTATCCTGATTTCATCAGAAAGATTTTTTTTGTTAGTAAGATCTACGTCAGCATAACCTTTTATGAAAAGTGAAGGTAAAAAAGAAAAATGCATATCTTGGCTTTCAATTAGTATAATAGAGCCTTCCAAAGGCACAGAATATTGTCTCAGAGAATGTCAAAGAGCTTTCCAGATATTTATGAATCTTTTAAGTACCTCAGAAATAGGTGCCTGCAAGTAGCTGTATTTAGATGTGAGGGGAGGTGGGGTGGGGGGGGGTCACAAAAGATATTCTGGGTGGCTCTGGAGAGAGTGGACACACGGTCTATCCCCAAGGAGGTGTCAGAAGCCTGCTGAGACCAAGTGCTGAAGAACTCATGCAGCACTGCCCCTGCCCATCCATGCTGACTTCCTGGCAAAGAACTCCTTAACCATTCCTGAGACCACAGCAGCTACCAACTGCATTCAGAACCCCGCTCAGAAATGAAGTGGTAATACCAAACAACTGGACAAAAGACTGGAACTCAGAAGAATTCAAAAGTGTCTCTTCCAGAAGAGACAGTCTCATGAAGAGGATGAAATATGCTGTGTGTTGCAAAATTCAAGCAGGCCTCAATTCCCTCACTTCCACACTCCCTGGCCACTGAGCCTTCCTCCCCGCTGCCCCTCACACAAACAGGAGGCAGTGGGAAACTTCACTGGAAGCCTTCTGAAACAAGGGATCTTTTGATCTTGCAGGCTGCTAGGCTCAGAGTAGGTGGTCATTTAAGTTCAGGCATCCACGTTCTTTTGAATAAAAGACACCTATTCCCACTGCTGTATTCCTAAGTCTGTGCCTTGGGCACCAAGGGTCCTTTAAAATCTGCATGACAAGTGACCCTGTTCAACGCAGGGCACCGTGGGACATCAGGGAAAGCTGTTAGCTGGTCTTGGCAGCCTTATTATTAACTGCTGCTTTGGAGGTGGGGGGTGGTGGCATTGGTCCTGGAGCAGCCTTCCTTTAAGTGATCGAAATTAGGACCCCTCTGACCGACTACCAAATCCTGTAAGTGCAGACCTGAGTGGAATAAACACAAAACTTTCTCAGAGAAAAATGACAGATGGAAGGTACGCCACGAAGACTGGAAGTGAAAGTAACCAAATAACTCAAAATGTTTGTTCCGTGCCAATAGCAGATCCATTGACAGCGGCAAAATGTATCTGAAAGTAGGGGAGGGGCCAGCACAATGGTGGCAGGCTTGGATCCTAGGAGTTTAATTCTGTAGATGTACTAAGGACTGTTGTATAGAAAGGCTGGCCAAACATTGAGGGAAGAGTTCCTCCCCCAAATTCCAGGCTGAGTAGGTAAGTCTGGACAAGATGCTATGATTCTAAAACTGTGAGAAAGAAAGATCCTGAGTTTTCCAGAAGTGCTCCATGAGACAGAAAGGGAAAATCCTACAACTGCATTTTCTGTGACTCTGGGAGCCTCGGAGATCTGGAAAAACATGGGGCGATGACCCAAAGATTAAGATGCTGCCGAAGATGTTGACAGCTGAAAGAAATATCCGGCAGTCCCAGGGACTTACAGGAATAAGCCCTGCCTGCTTTTACACTATATGGATGAAAATTTGGGGTATATTAGATGGGGGGGGGTGATACCTGGAATTAGAGCTAGTTTCCAATTTACACATCTGAAACAAGCGCACTCCAGTTGTCATTATTTTGTCTGTCTCCAGACCACTTGTCAGCCCTTTTGATTTTCATCTCCTCTTTGGGTTGCGATCTTAAAAGCTATGGCCTGAAATCCCAGAGAGCATGGACCCAGGCTTCTCTCACTCCTCAGGCGTAGCTATCTTCTTCCTAGGGTAAGATTCTTTCCTCTCTCCCTCCCAACCCGGCCTCATCAAAGACCTATGAACACAATTCCAGGTGAGTTCCTGATAGGAAAATTGAAGAAATGCCAGCACTCCCTCTGTCTGCTTGGTCAGCTCTCCGTCAACATGTATCAAGTAAACCATTTTCCACGGGCTTCACAAATGTCTCCAACACCAGAAAAGTGAAAAAAAAATCCTGCAGTATTATGCACATTGTACTCAGGTGGGAAAACTGTGACTAACCCAACTCTTCAGCTTTTCAAAGTGTTTCTGATTGAATAATTTGATGCTGAAATGGCATCCAGGGTACTTAACCCAAAATGGCAATCAGATCCACTCCAATCTGGATTTTTCTCTTAGGTCAGAGAGGTACTTGAGGGAGAAGAACCTAGCGGTTTCAAACACCCTCGACTCGTTTTCTTGATAGGTGGCATACAGAAACTTCTGCATTTCTGGTATTATTTCATAAGCTCTTTTTCAAATTAATTCATCTCAGACCCATGGGAAATAGTTGTGTTGTTCTAACTACAACAGCACTGAAATTTTTTTAAAAATTAATTTTCAGGGTCCTAAGAAATTGAAATATTTCAGAAGAGAGAATTGGGCTATAATATCCATTGTCTACATATCTTTTATTTTTATTTGGCACTTAGCATGTGGTGCCTGTTGTTTATTTTTTTTAATTTTATTTATTTATTTATTATTTTTTGGGGGGTACACCAAGTTCAATCAACTGTTTTTATACACATATCCCCGTATTCCCTCCCTTCCTTGACTCCCCCCGCCTCGAGTCCCCCCCACCCTCCCCGCCCCAGTCCTCTAAGGCATCTTCCATCCTCGAGTTGGACTCCCTTTGTTATACAACAACTTCCCACTGGCTATCTACTTTACAGTTGGTAGTATATATATGTCTGTGCTACTCTCTCGCTTCGTCTCAGCTTCCCCTTCACCCCCTGCCCCCTCCCAAACCTCGAGTTCACCAGTCCATTCTCTGTATCTGCGTCCTTGTTCCTGTCACTGAGTTCATCAGTACCATTTTTAGATTCCGTATATGTGAGTTAGCATACGATATTTGTCTTTCTCTTTCTGACTTACTTCACTCTGTATGACAGACTGTAGTTAATTTATTTATTTATTGGTTGCGTTGGGTCTTCGTTGCTGCACGTGCGCTTTCTCTAGTTGCTGCAAGCGGGGGCTACTCTTCGTTGCCATGCGGGGGCTTCTCACTGCAGTGGCTTCTCTTGTTGTGGAGCACAGGCTCTAGGCGTGTGGGCTCCAGTAGTTGCGGCACATGGGCTCAACAATTGTGGCTTGCGGGCACTAGAGCACAGGCTCAGTAGTTGTGGCGCACAGGCTTAGTTGCTCCATGGTATGTGGGATCTTCCTAGCGCAGGGATCGAACTTGTGTCCCCTGCATTGGCAGGCAGATTCTTAAAACACTGCGCCACCAGGGAAGTCCCAGTGCCTGTTGTTTATATTCTACTGTTTATCTGTCGCTCTAACTAGCTCTTAAGAGGGTGCTCCAAAAAATACTTGTTGAACAAATAAATGAAAAAGGTGCATTTCGGCTCAGTGGAAAAGGAGTGCTGTGATTGATTATCAATGTCTGGCACCAGTGTAAGAGAAGGAAGTGATGACACACATGTCCCACATTTTCCATCCCTAAGGAAGAATGGTCTGGGAAAATTGGATTCCAGTTACTGATGGTTGATCATCATGTGGATCACAAAGACACGTGAGCTTAGAAAGGATGCTCAAGCAAGCTTGCTTGGATGGTTGGCTAGTGCCGCTGAATAACAACAACAAATCTGTTGCATTTGTATGGCTTTTAGTGTTTTTCCAGTGTGTGTGTTTTTCCAGTTTCTTGTAAGTGGTAACAGAAGTGAAACCCAAGCTATTGTGAAGGGTTTACTTCGAGTCTCTCTGGGGAAGTCGTAGCTACTCTTTGCGCCCTAGAAATGACCCTCGGCTCCTTAGAGTTTCCAAGATAAGTAAATGTACTTAAAAAATATAGACTCTACCAGGGATAGAAGCTCATCTAGTCTCCTTCCCAAAAGGTGCTTGAGTCCCCTCTACAACATATCAACACACCAAGTGGTTGTCTTTTGAAGCCTTTTAAATCAGGATTGCTTCCCCATGAAAGCCTGCTTTTCTATTTCCTAAGAGGCTCACGTTGCTGAAGTATTTTTGCCCTTGTCCTGTTACTGAGCAAGACAGCTCTTCAAATATTGATTTCCTTTAATTAGAGCTGATGAGGCTTCTTCATTTCATTTTTCTGTCTTGCTAGGTTATGTCCTGAGTGGTTTTCTTTCCTGGCTCTGAACTTTTCCGTTTTCTTCTACCCAAAGTGTCTAAAGGAGAGTCCATGCCTCTTTAAGCATCCTCTTCCCAAGACCTATGATTTCCATTAATCATCAAGCAAAGAAAGTTCAGTTCACTAAGCTGTGTTTTCCTGCAGCTTCCTCCCCTAGGTTCCCTTTGCTTAACTGTGGGCAGTGACTGAGGGGTTTTAGACAAGAGAAAAGGCTCATCTTTATTGCTGCGAAGCCCAGTGTGGCTATGATCTCTCAGAAGCAACCTCAGGCGTTCAAAGCATTTACTCAGCAATCTCGAGTTGTAATCCTGGCTGCCAGGCAGGCTTATGACTTCCTTCTGTCTTAGAATTCTCATCTCTAAAGCAGAGGGCATTCAGCTGATCAGGTAAACCATTCACAGAGAAGCTCACAATTACTTTGTAATTGCAAAGCTCTTGGAAAAGGCAGCTGGGACACTCGCGTTATCTTGCCCTCTCCCCTTCCATTAACTTTTCACTCTAACAACTCACCACAGGGGCATCGGGGACTGGAGCAATAAGCTTATTGATTATCGTTGCTATTTTGCTCTCTTCACCTCTCGGCGCATGCTATTTCTGCCCAGGGAAGGCAGCCGCATCCCTGAATGCCTCACTGGCATCAGGAAAGAGCATGAGTGAGTTCCTAAATTATATTATTTTCTCATTTCAGCTGGCTATTCACTTGAGTCTTTACCAAGAACTTGGATATTGGCTACAGACTATCAGAGGCCATGGGAACTGCATTCACATCTAGCCCTGGGCTCCTCCATCAGATAGGGGATTGAGAAGCACACAAAAATATCTTAGTTCTGGTACTGGATGGTTTAGGGTGATTGAGACCTGAAATATGATGGGAACCTGGACCAGAATGGTCGTTATGAGGGTGGAAAGAAGGAAACCATGCATGGCATAGCAAAAGGAAATGACTGAACTTGAGAACTGACTCCATCTGGCGAATGAGAATAAAGTTTACATGAAAGCTGCTGAGAAAGTTTGGAAGCTGAATGACAGGAAAACAGTAGTGCTAGTAAAAGAGACAGATTCACTGGGAGGGGCATCTGGACTAGAGGGGAAGATGATGGATTTGGTTGGGAGCATATTGAGTTAGAGTGTTGATGGACAGTGTCTAGCAGGCAATGAGAAAGATGGCACTGCGGCTCAAGAAGAAAGACGGGATCAGATGGACAGTCATTGCTCCCAAGTGGGAGTCAAAGCTGTGAGATAAGCCAGAGCCGCGAGGCCTGATGGGACACCGATTCATTGTGAATAACAAGCAGATGTTTGGGGCAAGAGACAGCCTATACCAGAATCTGTTTTCTTCCACCCCAGTTTGTGATGATTTACAAGTGGGTTACAAGGTCTTATATCCCAGGGGCTCAAGGAAAAGAGCCTGAGCCAGTTCACATACTCACATAGGGTTCAATGCTAAAGTTAGTGAGGGAAAGTACAGGCCTCAAGCCTTTTGCGGTCCATAGGCTGCCATGGGCCCGTGCCCTTAGGCTGCTTCTCCCCATCCTTCTAGCCCAGCCAGACTGCTTACAGGTCACAAGGCAAGCTGGGCACCAAGGAGAGAGGTGGGTGGCAATCACTGTCAATCCGTTCCCATAACAACGACACCTCACAAAGTACATCCCAGGCTGCTGTCATCTTGGTGTAGTAAGGGCAGCCTGGCAGAGAAGCAAAACTGAGCTTTAAACTTTGGCTTCACTTGCAGCTCACATCTCTTTTTCTTTGCTCACCTTTTCCAAGGACTAACCACGTGTCAGGGGCTATACCTCCCATCGATCGTGCTAAAATCCACTCCTATTTTTCGGCATGATTCCCTTCCCTTTCCCTGTTCTCAGCCTTTGCACTGTGCTTCACAAACTGGTACCCTCAGTCAGCCTCTCTTAGCATCCCTAATGGTACAAGGATGACACAACTAATAACATCACAGTTGGGGCTGGGGGCAGCCTGCCTGGGAGCAAATCAACAGCTTTGCCCTTAAAGAGCCAAAGTACCCCAGGCTTCCTGAGTTGAGCTGAGTTCAGGAGGACAATGTTTAAAGACCTGTGGCCACTACCTTTCCCAAACTGAGGCAAGCTTTGGCCTCGAGATCTCAGTCTGCAACCTATCCACTGAATCACCTAACTTCTCTGGGTCTCAGTTTCCTCCTCTGCGAGTCCTACTTCTTAAGGCCACAGCAAAGTTTTGAAAATTATAAAACAAATAATATTTTCACCCAAAAACATTTCCTGTGTGTTTTCTGCGTGTCCTTTATCGTGTTTGGCCCTGGGGATATACTGATGAGTGGGACAAGTTTCCTGCCTTCAGGCGGCCCAAAGGCTAGTGCAGGAGACGTGCATGTTAACGGATATAAAACAACACCACGTACCAAATGGGACAAAGCAAGTGTGAAAAGATACTAGGGAAATAAACCAGACAGCAACCGCCTATGCTTAGGGGAATCAGAGAAGACAAAGGTAAAGCTCAATTACTATGATGAAAATTACGATTTTCGATTTGTGTTAAAAATCGTTGTCAGAAAATAAAACCTGGGCTATGACAGTTTTCACAAAATGGAATGAATTATGCCTAGCCTTAGTTTGAAACACTTCTCCCAACAGTGGCTCATAGACTTAGACATCAGAATAACCTGGAGAACTTGTAAAACCCAGATGGCTGGGTCCTACCCCCAGTCTCTGATTCAGCAGGTCTAGGAAGTGGGCCTGAGAATTTACACTTCTACCAAGTTCCCAGGTGATGCTGATGTTGCCGACCTATGGAGCACACTTTGAGAACCACTGCCTCATCACTTCTCGGCCCTTCGGCTAAGATCAAATGGGGAGAACCACTGCCTCACAAGAAGCATGACACAGCCAGACTTAGTGGCCACTGAGGGACCACAATCCGCCGTATCCACTGCCCCTGCTTTCCAGGGAACACAATTAGAATCTTCTGGGTGAAATGTCCCCCCTGTACTGCTCCTGAGTCAGGAAAGAGGCAGGCGTGAAGGGCTGCTGACACCCGTCTCTGGAGAAGCTCCTCTTTCCTGAGGAAGTGGCAATTACTGCAAACACCACAGAGTGCAGCTCAGAGCAGGTGAGACAAACATTGGATCCGACAGCATTAATTGAGCTTGAAGTTCTATTTACTGAACATGATCTGGCATAATTAAAAATTCACAACTGGAGCCTAGTTGGTGAACATTATACATTAAGGAGTCCCCAGAGGAGGCCAGAAAAGTCGCAGTGAACTTTTAGGAAAAGCCAAAGAGGCCAATTGCTGTGGCAGGAATTAGCACACAGAGAAAGAAGAAAAGTCTGTCCATTTCCTTGGAAGTGTGATTGTGACTTTATTCTTTGGAATGACATGAACCAAGGGCATTGAGGGGGCGGGGGGCGAGAACTGATTATTTATTCATTTCCTTTTCTCTGGTGAATCATTACTTGTTTTTACTTTCTACTAACTATGTTCCTATGGGATTTTCAAGAATGTCCACTCTACTTGCACATTATATATTAAGTTCTTTGAGGACAAGGGTAAATTGTGTTCCCATCTGTTCATAAAGTTTCTTATGACATCTGTCATATAGAAGGTTTTCAATGCCTGTTGATTGCTAAACATCTTCATAAATGTGGCATCTGACATACATTTGTTGAATTGAACAGACTAATACATATTAGGTTAGAGGTTTGGTCACAGAGTCACGTGCCTTTGGGTTTTTGTTCAAGTGACATATCAGACCACACTGTGGGCCTACAAAGGTGATAGCCTATCGCAGTGCCACTACTGAGCTCCAATGCCCATAGATACGAATCCCAAGTAGGATAAAACCAGCAGGAATCAGCAGCTTTGGAGAAGGGCATTGCTAAATGAACTGAAGGCAACTCTAAAGTTATGGAAAGAGCATAGGCACTGAAATCAGGCTGAAATGGTGTCATATTCTGTCTTTGTAATAGCTGGACAATCTTAGACAAGTTGGGTATTGGAGGCAGGGTTGGTCCTGCCCAACCAAAGCCTCTGATCTTAACACGGGGGTTTCAGGACACTGATTCTCTAGCTACATGTTGGTGTCCAAAGCCAGGGGCATTCAAATACATTCTTATGGCTGAACTCCACATCATAAGTGCTTTCTAAAGGGGTGAAGGTATTCAAGATTTAAAAGTGCAGCTGGCTTCTTAGAAATAAAGTAGAAGGGCCATGTCAACAAGGTGTTGGAAATGCTTTCTAGGATATTTAGGAAAAAAAAGTTCTCTCAACTCTGCTCCAGTATGTCTCTTAACAGCACCGTGCCTCTAAACCAAAGGTTTTTACATGTTTCTCTTCATTTATATTGAGAGGGACAGTTAAGACTCGAAAATATTTCCATTTTCAAACTGCTCAAGCATCATTCATTCACAGATCACACATTTGTTTGATTGCGTGTTGTTTCTAAGTAGGGGCTCCTTTGCAAGTGTTATCTGTTCTATGATGTGTATAGGAGGCTTCTAATTTTCTTTTCCGAGTGAAACCCAATAATCAGCTTCTTTCTGCTGTGTTCCAATTTGGAAATCTGAGCATTATTCTATTGTGTATGTTCATGGAAGATTCAAATACTGAAAATTCACGGAAACAAATCTTGTTCTCCATCACCCATTAATCACTGTTAAATGCTAAGCCTTGTATAATTTATAACAATATACTGCTTTCCAGGAATATGAGTTTTTAATAACAGTCTAGTCTAACACAGAACACTTAGCTAAGCCGAAGATTAAGGCTCTTTGTTGAATATACCCCAACCCAGACAAGGGAAAGACTCAGAGATATGGAGCTAGAAGGGTCCTTAGAATTAAGAAAGTAAGGTTCAGAGAGGAGAATGGATGGATTCAAGGGAGGTATCCAAAGATGGACATTGAGTTAATGATAGAACTTGGCTGGCACCTAGCAAACTGGGCCAGAGCCCCCACAGAATACAGAAAAAGGCAGGAAGGCCTGGGACCAAAGATGAAGTAACATGAATGAACTGTGGCTCCATTTGCCAAAATAAGTAGTACAAGAAGGGGCACGGGGAAGCCTTTGGGAGTGAGGAGAGTGTGTGGAAGGAGATGAGAGGTTCAGTTTTGGATTATGCTGAGTTTTATGTGCCTATAGGACACAAATTGACAGTTGGATATACGGATGCAAAGCTTAGCTACATATACCTCAGCTGAAGAATGGCCTCGAGAGACTTGGGAGTCTTTAGCATATTAGTGGTAGTTGAAAATCTTACAGTGGAAGAGATTATACAGGGAGTGTGTGTAGAATGAGAAAAGAAGAGCCTGGGAAGAAGATTAAGGGCAAGCTAGAATGGAGAAAGCAGGCTCATGCAAGCCAAAGGAGAAACTGGATCTGGGAACATGAATATTGCAATCATAAGACTCATTTGCTGATTGTAAGACAGTTTTGTGTCTTGGGTTTCCAACTGCTCCATGTTGCTTTCTCCTAGCGCACTTTTCTGATTAGCTGTGGTATTTCATCAGTCATGCTGTCCCTTATTATGCCAAGAGTATTTGATAGAGAATAAGCCTTCTTGATCACATGTAACCTGTACTCATCAATTCCTGAAAAAGATGATCTGAAGTATGCTGAAGGAAGCATCTTGTGCCAAACAAATCCATAATTATAGGCTTTAGACATATTTTTTCAGTCTGGCCTTATTTATTGAAACAAAGGTCAATAAGACAAGAAAGTGTTTTAGTGCCTAAACTAGATGAAGCAACTGTACTAAAGTTTATGCAAATATGGTTATAGTCTCCCAAAGAAAGAACTAGTCTGCTTTTCATTATAGTTCCTGTTGTTTGCTTCCTCTATTATGTACAAAATCAAGAACGGACCTTAATGCTCCCCCCTTGGCTTTAAAACTTCAAAAAAATCTTGGCTCTGGAATAATCAGAATTCAAGTCAGCTACATGCCAAGACCCACTTGTTTTGCACTTGGGAAGGCCTGGGCTTCCTGAGAGCCCTGATATCATCTCTGTCACTTCTTCGTAACATAGGTTCTGTGCTTTGAACTAACGGCCCTCTAGTTCTCCCCAGCCACTAAACAATCAACTTCCTATTAACAAATTCTTTAAACCTGTACAAACTGGGTGTCCATACATTTCTCTATAGCAAACACAAACCACAATGCAAGATCTCATTGTCTGGGAGCACTTCTTGGCTTAGGGAAAATGGAGAAGTGGAGAGGTAGAAAACTACAATGATAAAAACATAAAAGGCACAAATGAAGCTTATTACTGCAGAAGTCTAAATGAAGTAAAGAACAAAGACCTCGTGAAAAATGTCCTCCTTATTGACGGGGAGCAAATCCTACTATGGGAAGATCCTCCCCTCTTTCTTACCTCCCTCAGCCTTTTTGAGGAAATGACTGTCTTCACTCTGTTACTGATGCTGTCTGTGAAGGGATGCCATGAATATTAACCATATTAAGCCACTTCCAGATCCCTGTCAATGGGGATAGATGGGTCAGAACACCCCAGCGATGGGTTGTAAAGAATGATTCCATGTCAGATAGGCAGATACCTTAAGCTCTGAAGGGCTAGAACCTTCATTGGGGTTCAAGAATGTCAGTTAATCATCATGCCCTTGGGAAGTAGACCAGTTCTTCGGATTGTACCTGGAAGGGGTAGGGGAGACCCGGGAAGCAGCATAGAAGATTCCAACCAGGGAAAGCAGAGTTGACACTTAAAGGGAAACAAGATGGTATTTATCTCAGGGAAACCCAGAATTGGGAGAAGAAGCACCCAGATAGATGTACAGTCCTTTGTGGCTTAGGGGCAAAAGAAATGTGCTTTCTAAAGCTGTTCAGTGCTTCTCCTGGGATTCTTAGAATTATGGATTTTGTGACCCCTGTCTACTCAATGCTAATTGTGTTTACCTTTTTTTTTCAGTGTGATTTATTAAGGTTAGCTTTGATATTCACAACCTGTCTGGGGCTTATGGGAAGGCTGTTCAGCATTAAAGTTCCAGAAACCCAAGAGAGAGCTGAAACCCCAGAGGAAAAGTGTGACCCCCCCCTTACTCTCAAAAAGTTTTGCTGTTGTTTCTTTCTTTGAATTTCCCTCAGGAGCTCTTGCTCTACTCATTTCTTACAGGCCTGGGTAGGACTGTTATTTATATTAAGGGGACATGGCCTTTACCACCTGCTTGCCAGGATGTCAAAACTCAGCCAGACCTTGTTAAGGCACATTGTCCGACTGCCCATGGTTCTAGAGAAAGGTTATCCATGGCCCACGCAAGACCATGAACTCCAGGGAGCCAACAGCTTGCAGACCTGGGACCTGGCCCATCCAATTCTGGTTTCTGGGCACGGTACAGAATCTTTGTTTTCCTAGACAGCATCTCTTCTGGAACAGACTATTCCTTTCAACAAATGAGCAGATAAAGCAGAGTCAATTTTTAATTCTGTCAAGTGATGGCCACAAACTGAAAGTCAAGTAACGATACCAATCCTAGCATCAGGAACTGCCACAGGTCAGCGATTCTCGTTCTGAAAGGTTCTGGCTTAAGTGGAAACTTCCTTCTTGGCCGTTTTATACAACTTGCTCCAGAGATAAGAAAAAAAACATGGAGGTGAATGCTTTTCTATGCACTGCCTTGCCACTTTTTCTGATATTTGGAGGCATCTAGAAATTACGATGAAGTACTTATATAGGGGAAAAGCATCAAATCTAGTGTGAAAATAGGGGCTGTGACTAACAGAAACACAGTTTATTCCAAAGAGCACAATGTCAGAGACAGTAGCACAGGCCAGGGAGAACGCAGGTTGGTGTTAGACATCACACCAGTATTTTTTGTAATTTATTACCTACCACTCATCCCAAATTAAAGGTAGCTTATCCTAAGGTATACCTATAATATGACCCTGGGAAAAAACAAGATCAATAAAAATATTTTTAAAAGGAAGAGAGACTTGTTCTCAAAGTCTTGGATGGCAGGATTACTGAAATTGATGGCTAGAGTTAGCTCTGAGTTTCCTAGCAACCAAGGCTATAAGGGAAACAAGCTGGGTAACAGTGTTCTCAACTTGTGATAAAAAGGAAGGGCATCATTTTGTCAGGAGAGTCGAACTTATTCCTGGTGCTGAGTCTAAGAAGCACAGATTTTTCTGGAAATACAGAAGCATTCTCTACAACAGTGTCTCATACTGACTTTTTAAAAAGTCAAGTTGAACTACTATATTTGTAATAGATAACTAATAGGGACTTACTGTATAGCACAGGGAACTCTACTCAGTTCTCTGTGATGATGACCTATATGGGAAAAGAATCTAAAAAAGAGTGGATATATTACCCCCCAAAAAATAAAATAAAATAAAATAAAAAATAAAGTTCATGAATCTGTAAAAAAAAAAAAAAGAGTGGATATATGTACATGTATGACTGATTCATTTTGCTGTACACCTGAAACTAACAGAACATTGTAAATCAACTATACTCCAATAAAAAATTTTTTTTAAAGTCGAGTGGAGTATAATTTCCAGACTATAAAATTCATCCATGTTTAGCAGCTGAGGATATCATGTTAAAAGGTAAGCCAGTGGCAGCAACCTGCAGGCAGCTAAGCTAATGTGGTATACGTGCAGCCTTCCTGGTGATCTAACTGGTTACTGGGGGAGAGGGTGGAAAACCTAGAGCTGTGCACTTGAACGTGGGCCCTAGACCAATGGTTCCGCAAATCAGCCACTCATGGGACTCAAAGCACAGATCCCACTGTTGTCTTGTATCAGTGGGTTTGGGGCTTTCCATGGCTTTCCTTCCCTAGCACAGCGCCTCTGCCTGGATCCTGCCCCCACAACAGCAGTTGTATCTGCTGTCAACATCCTTTTGGGAGCTAGGGAGACTGGGCCAAGAGCTGCAAAGAAGCACTTCTCCCAATTTCCCTTGGGTTTCTTTCTAATTCTTTGTTCAGCACCCCTGGGGCATTGCTCTCCTGTCAAACTCTATCACCCATTCTCTTTTACCATTACCTCCTCCTTCTAGTGAAAATTCTCCTTCTATGCCTCCTATCAGTTCCTCAAGGCAGGGCACTGGCTCATCACCTGAACTGCAAATCTAGTGATTTGATGCTCTTTGCAGGCTCAGAGACCAATTTTTTCTTTCTTGCTCATAGCTTACCAAGGAACACAGTAAGGGAATAGATATCTTTCCCCAAAGGCATACTCCCGTTTAATCAAAGAAGACACAAAAAGGCATCAGGGCAAGCAAAAAAGCTCCCTCTTTCAAGACCTTAACAAATTAGAACCCACATTAATTAATTTTCTGGCCTTTTAATTGTTCCTGGATTAAATATACCGGGGTGATTTTTCATTCCGGCACAGGTTTTCACAAGCTCAATAATTCACTTAGGGAATTCTGACATCACATATTTGGCCCTGCTAGTCTATGAAGTCAAAAGGAGTAACTCATTAGCAAGTAAGAGGTATTAATTAGACTTCTATAAATTTACACTCATGAAAGATGCTAGCTCCATCCAGATTGCTGGAAGGAGAACCAGGCTCAGAGTTACTTGGCAAATGAGGAGTCAAGGTAGGCGGTGTGACAAAGTCTTGAAACAGATCTTTAGTAAGGCTACCAGGGCCTGTATTATACCCAATGCATGCTGGTCCTCTTAAAGTTGTCACCTTAAGAGGCTGTATACAGATTCCAAGGATGCTGCCAGAATTCACAATGTTTCTAGAGCTCTTCTCTGGGAACTACCTCACAGACAGTTATGAAATATATGAGAAATATTATTCATGACTGTGTACCTCACTTTTGGCCCTAACCATAGAACCCAGCTTGATCATCCAATTAGTATATCATAATTACCTTCTGATGACATTTGACTGACTCCAAAAACCTAACACATGCCCAAAGGACAAAGATGTCTTCTTCAGTGAGCAGAGTCAAGAGAACATGCTACAGCTGCTGAACGTAATAACCAATGCAGCTACATGGAAAGCCTGATTATGTTTTCCATCTATTAATCCTGCCATGTTTGTTAAAAATGAATCCTTTCCATTCTTTTATTCATGGTAGTGCTTTGACTTCATTCTCCTTTTGATTAGAAATACATCCTAATATCAGTAGTCCTAGATGACTTTTTGAGAGTTTTCTTAGTGGGTAAAGATGAAAGACCCAGGTACCAAGTTGAAATGCCCCCCTTTTTTAGCTCCTCCCAACATGTGATCCTTCACTGACTTCTCTAATGGAAATAGTTGTGCTGATGCGTAAGGAAACAGATTCATACGTCAGTGCCTTCAAAGGTCCATTAAACGTAACGTTATTTAAAAGCAAATTAACTATCCTAACTAGTGTCAGACAACACCAGGGAAGCGCAGGAGTTTGAAGACTAATGCAGAGTTTCAGGATGCCGAATGAGAATGTAAATCACAACTCTCACTAATTAAAACTTTGGCCCTTTGATTGCTCCTGGATTAAGTTCACTGGGGTGATTTTTCATCCCTGCCTGGGTTGACACAAGCCCAATAATTCACTCTGGCATTCTGACGTCACTTGCTTGGCTCTGCTTGTCTCTGGAGTCAAGAGAACTATCTCATTAGGGAGGGAGAGGTATTAATTAGACTTTTGTAAATAGCGACTGTGAAGAATGCTAGCTCCTGATTTCACCCAGATTGTTGAGAAGAGCACCACGTGGACAGCTGGAGAATTGGGGTGCTTGTTCTAAGCCATCACATGAGTCCCTCAATTGATTGGTATGCCTCGGTTCACACAAATGAAAAATGAGGTAAAACAAGGCAATCTCGCTACCTGACTTCACAAAATAATGATGGTGATAAATGGGAAATGTCAGATGATAACAATTTAATTATTTTATGATTAATACACGGTGATGTTTCTGATTTTATACTCGTTATAGCAGTCAAGGTCTCACTGTACAAGTTCACAGCTCTCCTCTACTATTGTTTCAACAACAACCCACTTACCACCTGCTACCAGCAAAGCTGGAGTGATACAAAAATATCATGTGCTCTCCACTCTCAAAGAAATTACTGAGTTGTAATAATAAATTCTAGGACACTCAAATGAGCCCTCTTCCTTGCCCCTTGCAGCTCGGTCATGGTACATTTAGGAGAAATAAAGGAGTAATTAGTTCATAACAGTCTGGCTTTCTGCATCCTTTATACACCAATAGAAGTCCTCTACTGTGCCCACTGTATTCAGGTTTTTCCCTTCTCTGCCAGTCTTGGGCTTCTTTGCCCTGCTGCCTGGATGCCCTCTATCTACGCGTCAGCTCTCCTTGTGGGTCATCTGGAATAGAAGTTGAGGATGGGTCCCTTGGGGATCTCAGCAGTAGGCGAGGGGATGAGGGGTTCAGATGAACCCTCCAACTTATTACTTTCTCCTGGGAAGAAGCAGGATGATGAAAAGGAGAGTCAGGGAGCCAGGGCTCATTTGGATGGATAAGCTCTGCTATGTTTGTTAAAGGAAGCCTCATTACCTCATAGTGTTGCTTGGCTTAATGAAGGCCCTTGCTGAATAAACAATTGTACCTAGAGGCAATATGAGCATTCTGGGCCCATGAAGAGCACTCTTCTGTTGGGGGAGGGGGAGAATCAATGCCGTGTGATGGCTGAGGGATCAATACTTCTCTGAATGCATCTCATAGTAAGTGACACCCCTTTGGGATAAGGAAGGGCCGACTGGAAATCGTTCAAGGTTATCAACTAAACAACATTATCTAGAGTATTCAGGTGAAACATTTGGAATGTAAACTGGTGATCATACAAGAAACCACAATGAAATTGGGTGTAACCTGCCCAGACAGAAGACACTGATAATTCGACATTTCCGAGAATCCTCATACAAATCTTCAGTCGAGTAACCAGACTCAATAGCGGATAGCTTTGTTTTGATTACAGGGAAGGCTTCTGAAATACAAATTCAAGCTGCTTCTGATGACTTTAGCAGAGTATTAAAGCCAGGGGCTGGGGCTGGGGGGGATCCTTTCTCCTAGACCTCACAGAAGCCAAAAACAAGAGAGCTATAGAAACCCACAAAAATGGCAAGATCTCCAAAATAAAATGTAATGGAAATGTAAGGTCATAATTGTATGAAACTATTGATTAGAAACATAAGAAACTAATGGGAAAATTACAAAGTACAGTACTCAAAATAATCTAGTTCAAAGAGGCAGTGATGGAAATGTGAAGCTGAGAGGCCGTTGACCCTCTCAGCTGGGAGAATAAATCTCAACTAGGCACAGAATCCATTCTTTTCTCTTAGATCGAAGCTGCAGCTAATATAGGTGCTTGGCAAAGAGGTAGAAAGCAGAAAACTGCCTTAACTGTATGTGCTTAAATGACAGCTAACCAATGCAAAATATATCTTTAAGCTGCATGAGAAATGATTCATAGGTTGACTGTCCCAAGGTATAAAGTGTGCCTTCCTGACCTTCCAGGGCCGATCCTCAGCCCCTTCATTTATCTCCTGAGACTCTGTCCCAAGCCAGGATCAACCCTCCCTCATCCTTAGTGATGAGATCCACGAAGAAGCTTTAGGTGAGTACTTAAATTCCTGCTTGAATTACATTATTCAAAAACACCCTTGGAAAGCCCAGCTTTTTATGGCATTTTGGTGGGAGATGACACAACGAACAGATGAGTAATTAGCCAGAAATCAGTATAAACAAATAACTGCCTGTCCCCACAACCTACCCAATAGCAAAGTGGTTGCTATCAGAGGTATTAGAATCTGCATCTTTTTTTTAAATCAAATTGCTGACTTAACCATTCAGGCTTAAGCTACACTTAATCGATACAAAATGTGTCCTCAAATGGCCTGCAGACCCCAAATTGCTTGTTGTTGGTTATATGAAGCAGGTCATTACAAAGGGCAAATCATAAAATTTCCTCTTAATCTCATTTGGGATTATTAGGGAACTTAATATTACATTTTAGAAAATTTAAACATCTCATGTACCTCTATAGAATACAATTCATAGTTAGACTGTCAGCACAAGATTCCATTTTTCTAATTTGATTCTAAAAGTATGGTGGTTAATAGTGTAACTCATTGAATTAAGTTATATGGAACCAGAGTGTCCCAGTGTCTAAACTACCCTCTGGTTAAGAGCTGGGGCCCAGAGAAAGTTATTTAACTCTTTCAGATCAGAAAGCTACTTCTCTTCAAAGCAGGGGTTGACAAGCATTTTCTGTAAAGGACCAGATAGTAAATATTTTTGGATTTGCAAACTTTGGTGCTGCAACAAAAAAGCAGACACAGGCAACATGTAAACAAATATATCGCTACATTCCAACAAAACTTTCTTTACAGACATTGAAATATGAATTTCATACCATTGTGAAGTGTCACAAAATATTTTCCTTAATTTTTAAAAACCATTTGAAATAAAAACCATACTTAGCTCACAGGCCATGCAAAAACAAAACAAAACAGACAAACAAACAAAACCCCCTGCAATGGACGGGACTGGCTTGGAGGCTGTAATTTGATGTAAAACCCACATCAGCAACTTCCCTAGGACATTGAAAGAGTCTTCAGTTTCCCAAGGTACTAACTTCAAAGTAGAAAGCTCTGAGAGATTCAGGTGCTTTACGTTCAAATAGCAGCAGTTTACCTCAGTGAATGTATGAGTTCAGAAAAAAGACATAATTTTTTAAGTTCCAATCTCATACAGAGGTTTCTCCTCACCTCTTCTCTTCTTTCTCAGCTTCTTGCCTTCACCGTCTTTCTTTCTTCCATTTTTTTTTCAGTAACCACAGTTCCTTTTCACCATGTTTTTAGAATTCAAGAGAGGTATCTGGAAATTCATTATCAGTATTTATTCGTGACCTAGAATCTTCCACTGACATGTCTCCCAGAACTGCCCACTATATCTGAAGTCCATTCCAATTGTGTGGTAGTTTTACTCACACACAGAACATTTTGATGTTTTTATTCACAAATCCTTTTAGAAATGACAGGAACATAACGTAAAACCTTCCTCAGTCCTCTGTTTAAAAAAAAGAGTTCAAACTCCACTTCAGAAAAGAGATCCTGTCTACAACACACTATCATTTAAAATGCCACCAGTAAAGCCATCGACAAGACTAGTGGTTATAGTCAAGATGCTATGGTGAAAAGCACTGTGCACACTGTAAAGTGCTACATGCAAGTATTAGCGATAGTTGATAGTATTATTATGCCAAGTGTCAAGGATGCAAACTTGTGAACATGGATTTTTGTGAAAAAGCCACTGTTATTACTGAGCTACTGGAATTGTTCCCAAGGGGCAGATGAAGGCCTGCTCTCATCTGATAAGACGAAACACCTGGGTTATAGACCCGATTCTAGCTCTGTTTCTGCTGAAGACTAGCTGAGGACAAAGGGTAAGTCACCTAACTTCCATGAGCCTTCCTCTTCATTTTGTAAAATGGAAGGGTTTAGAAAGATCCTGAAAGACCCTTCCACGTTATGAATCCTAAGCGTTTTGAGTCAGAAATGATGACAAAGGATGAAAGTGAAGCTTGCTACCTCTTAATGTCAAAAAAATGATCAAATAAATACCCTGAGCTGCTCCTGACTGTCGCTGGGCATGATGGGAACAGAGGAGGCGCTTTCCTCGCAGTCAGTTGCCTTATTTGCCATGATTGTCTGGTTGCTGCCCCTCTTCCCAAAACGAAATGTAGATCTGACTTATAATTTATGACTATTTATTACACGTCTGGAAGGTTAAGCGCAGTGCAGTCCCAGACAAGAAAAAGTCAATAAGCCCTAAGGTTGTTTTACAGAAATACATATCTCGATGGGCTGTGGTATTTGAATGCCTTTGGCCTAGAATAAAACCCTTCAGGACAAAAACTACTTCCAACAAATCACTCAAACAGCAACAGTCTCTGAGGGTTTTTTCTCTTTAACTCTTTTCTTCACCTTGAACTCTATGCAGTGTCTCAGTCCCATTAAAAGTAAACCTCTTCCCCCTTCACCAGACAAATCTTAATAAGTTGCATATTTTGAACAACTCCACCACCCGCCACTGCGGGTGTCTTAGTCTGACAAGGTGCAGCAGGAGTGCTCCACATGTGAGGGATAAAGGGGCACTGTGGCTGGCAGGCGTCACTCTCTGACTTGTGCACGGCTCAAGAGCGCTGGCTAAAACCCGTGGGGGATAAACAATAGCAGCATGTGTTTTCAGGTTTGTTCCTTCAGCTGTGGGGAGCAGGGAAGCCAGTTGTTTACAGGACAATCTATGGTTACAATTTCAATGGCTGATTACTTGATTTCTTAATCCAACTCCTAATCACAGATCAAACACGAGTTCCAATAATGAAGTAATTGTAGGCATGATTACGAACAGTCTCCTACTGGAGGCTTTTGCCTTGGAACAAGGAACTCTCATCCCACACTCAGTGTAACACGGATCAGGACAAGGGATGGGACTGCAGCTCTTCCACCCAGGCAGGATAGGCCTTTGGACTAGAACTGTGCCTTCTTTCCCACTGATATTTGTCTCAGTGTGGTTGTGTGGCAACGGTGGGAGTAAAGGAGTAACTCCCACAGCATCGACCCACCCCCTTCTATCCTCCGGACTCGAGCTATTAGTATCTTTGAACAAAACCAGCTATTTCGCCCCTCCGTTGCTGGATCGCTTCAGATGGTTCCTTACTGCCAACCAATCCAGGTCTGCATCTCAGCCTGGCTTCCAAGACTTTCCACAATGAAACCCAGCCTCACATATGTTCTAAATGCCACCCCATTGTCCTTCCCACATCCTCTATGTTTGTCTTTGCTTCTGGACCTTTACAAAGCTGCTTCCTCTGCCTGCACCGCCCTTCTCCATCTCGTCCTCCCAGCAGACTCCTGTTTCTCTTTAAAAACCTACAGTGGTTGCCTTTTCCTTGGTGTATTCTTCTCCACAGCCCTGGGCAACATCAATCCCTTCCTCCTGGCCCCATTTTGTTCAGATCTGATTATATCACATTGAATCATAAGATTTCTTAACACATTTATCTTTATGGCCACCTCTTGTGGATTGTGGGCTTTTTTGAGGGTAAGTTGACCATGTTTCATCTTGGCATTTCCCCCACCTCCTTTACATACGGGCCAACTGGCCCTCAGCAAATGTGTGCTGAATGAGTCTGGATGGCATATAGCTGGTTAGTGTGCCTTTAATTTACAGCGGAGGTAGTCAGAAAAATATCCTCTTGTGTAGGACTCTGAAATGACCTCAAAGGGTGGTAGAGTGCCTACCTCTTCTGGGCCATGTTTCTAATACTGTCTTTTTTCCATATAGGTGAATGTCTTACATGATAAGCATGCCAGACACCGGGGCAGCCCCTAGGGACTGACCCCAGGAATAGGTTACAAGCCACAATCATTTTCAGGAACTAGAGGGTTTGAAGTCTGTAACTCAGACATTTGCAGGCCAACCTGGCTTCAAGGCAATTATAGAAATGGGAGTAGTGTCCTGCCGAGATTTCCCAGCCATTGGCTTAGAGGTTCCTGTAAGCCCACACTGCAGAAGGGACCTTCACACAGTCTTCAGACAGCAAAGGAGGATGGCATTCACTGCTGCTGTCAACAGGCTCTAGGAATAAAGGGTTTCAGGGAAGGCCAAGGTTTTCTAACTGGTGTTTAGGAAGGATCTCGGCAGCAGCTGAAAGGCCGTGCTGTGATTGTGCTTTGAACTTCAGCACCACTGAAGGGGAGATACAGGAGGCAAAGGTTGAACCTAATTAAAATCATTGGGGGAATCTACATTAAGGGTATTTTTTTTTTACCACCAGCTGATTGTAAACTATATGAACACTCCTAAAATCATTAAGATTTTGCTTAAACCCAAGGATAGCTTTTGCATTTAAATAACCCTTCCAGTCTCTCTAAAAGAGGGATTTTAAAAGGAAAGTGAGCTAGTTAGTACACAAGCAGAGATTGTGTTACCTCCCTAAGAGACCTACGATAGTCTCAGATTCTACCTGCCCAACCTTGTGTGCACCAAAAACCTCTAAGTCACGTGTTTAACACCATGTCATGTGTCGGTACTCAGGGGATGGGTCTGCAATGAATGGACAGGCCTTATTTTATAACCATGTTCTCTGAAGAAAACTGAGGCATCCATCACATCATTCAGCAATTTAATATGTTTTAATGTAATCGATTGCTTAAAAATAAGACTCCCATCTTCACTCCATAAACATTGACTGAAAACCTACTGGGTTTCATGCACTAGCCAGACACTGGAGGCACAAGGATGAATGAGACAACAGTGCTGAACTCCATAGCACACAGTCTAGTAAGGGCCACCTGGTTAGAAAATAACCCATCTCCTCTTCCATCATTTGACTGCAGTTGCTCTCTTAAGAGATCATCAGTGATGGCCTGCTGGCCAAGTCCAGTGACCTCTTTTTAAGAATCAAACTTCTTGGCAATCTTATTCCTGTGATATCTGAGGAAAGACCCGATTGAATGTAAACATCAAGCCCTGCAAATATCTAGAGGAAGAGCTTCCCAGGCACACAGGAGCAAGTGCAAAGGCCCTGAGGTAGCAGCAGGCCTGGTATATTTAAAGTGAAGTAAGGAGATGGGTGTGATTAGAGAAGGATGGGCACAGGACAGAGCAATAAAATACGAAGTCAGAGAGAAAAGAGGGGCCAGGCTATGTAGGCCCTTGCAGGCCATGGGGAGGCCTCAGTCTTGTATTATTTGTGAGATGGCGTGGCACTATCAGATTTTGAACAAAGGAGTGACAAAATGTAAATTAATACTTTTAAAGGATCATTAGCTTGGTTGCTGCCTGGAGAACAGGCTATAGGGGACCAATGGTGCAAGCAAGGAAACCAGCCTTTTATAGTGGCTCATGTGAGAAATGATGGTGGCTTGCTATGGAAATTAGTCTGGAGGTTCCTTAAAAAACTAAAAATAGAGCTACCATGTGATCCTGCAATCCCATTCCTGGGCATATACCTGCAAAAGACAAAAACTCTAATTCAAAAAGATACATGCACCCCGTTGTTCACAGCAGCACTATGCACAATAGCTAAGACATGGAAGCAATCTAAATGTCCATCAACAGAGGAATGGATAAAGAAGAAGTGGTACACATATACAATGGAATATTACTCAGCCATAAAAAAGAATGAAATAATGTCATTTGTAGCAGCATGGATGGACCTAGAGATTATCATACAAAGAGAATTAAGTCAGAGAAAGACAAATATATGATATCACTTATATGTGGAATCTAAAAAAGTGATACAAATGAACTTATTTACAAAACAGATATAGATTCACAGACACAGGAAACAAACTTATGGTTACCAAAGGGGAAGGGAGGTTGGGGAGGGATAAATTAGGAGTTTGGGATTGATAGATACACACTACTATAAATAAAATAAACAGCAAAGACCTACTGTATAGCACAGGGAACTATACTCAATATCTTGTAATAACCTGTAACAGAGAAGAATCGGACAAAGAATAGATCTATATGTATGTAGGTATGTATAACTGAATCACTTTGCTGTACATGTGAAACTAACACAACACTGTAAATCAACTATACTTCAATATAAACAAACAAATAAATAAGCAAGTAAATTAAAAGAAATGATGGTGGCTTGGACGAGGATGGCAGAGGAGATGGTGATGAGGGTGGTCAGATTCCAGATATATTATGAAGGCAAAGTAGACAGGATTTGCTAGCGGATTAGATGTGGTCTGAATGAGAAAAAGACATGTGAAAGATACTCTGAGGATTTGGGGGAGTAGAGTTGCCATTTACTGAGGTGGGAAAGATTGTGCGAGGAGCTAGTTTGTTTGTTTTAAGCTCTTTATTGGAGTATAATTGCTTTACGCTGTTGTGCGGGTTTTTGCTGTACAACAAAGTGAATCAACTGTGTTTATACATATATCCCCATATGCCCTCCCTCCCGCGACCCCTTCCCACCCCTCTAAATCATCACCAATCACTGAGTTGATCTCCCTGTGTTATGCAGCAGCTTCCCACTAGCTTGGGGGAAAGTAAGGAGTTTGTTTGGGGCAAGTCAAGTTTGAGATACCAATTAAACCTCCAGTGGAGATTTGGGCTGAGAAGTTGGTTACACGAGACTGGAGACCAAGGGAGAGTTCAGGCTGGCAATGCATATGGAAGCCAAGCCTGTCCCCAGCCTTACAGCCTCCTCTCCAAGCAGCCTCCACGTGATTCAACTGACACCGTCAGCCACTAAGTGTAAGAACAACCTTGCCTGAAGCCAGCCTGGCCTCTTCACCTTCTTCCTCACACATCTGGCTCTCCCTGGTCTTCGTTCTCAGGACTCGTTTGGCTTGATAAAGTGGGAGTTCTAGTGATGGCAAAAGCTGCTTAAGAAAATACGATATTGATGGGTGCAATGTAAATTCTATTTTCCTGGTGAGCTATCTTTCACTGAAGAAACACATTTCTGATGAAGTTTCTTTTCTTCTAACAGGTACAAACATCAGAATATGAAGATATGGATAAATTCAAAATGGAGTCTTAGATGCCACAGAAAGACCAACAGTCAGATTCATCTGGAGGGGGACCTACCATCAGGCCATGCACCCGCAAGCTAAGCTCTTAGGTTGTTATTTTAGGTAGAGTTGGTAAATTGTAAGCAAAGCAAGAAAATTACAGTGTTTTGTTTCTTGCAAAAACCAATGAAAGAGAAATCAACCGCATACTAAAACCTGTCTGGAGCCTCATTTTTGGCTGCACTCAGTTTGTCTTCTAGGTACCTGCTTAGCTCCTTACTAAAGTCATTTGCTGGCTGCTAGGAGCTTGGCAAGTACTAATTATTCTCATCAGCTCCCCAACCCCGCAAACTAGATTCACAAAAGTTTAAAAGTGGTAAAATTTGAAAGCATGGTAGTTTATTTGAGTTTCCTCATCCTCAAGCGGTACTAGCCACTCCCTACACGCCCTTCCCGCATAGAAGGTTCTGTTGGGGGAGCTGAAGTAATGGTCATAGGTACAAAGCCTGACATCTGAGTTCTCCTTCCATTTGGGAATAAGAGGTCATTTACAGATCCTCACAGAGCTACTCTTCTGAGCCTGCAGAGGAAAGAAAAACAGCCAAACCAGTCAGAAGACGACTTAACAGTGGCCCTCAGAAGGCCCGGCCAGTGCCAGGCAAAGGAAAGCTGCCAGTTCCTCAGGTCATCACGGCGGTATCAAAAGTGAGGAGACAATTGTGTAGATCTGGCTGGTAAGCTTTGTGATTCAATGTCCATTGGCCCACCATCATATTGGTCTTATCCTATTTTTGTGAAGCTAGCATATGCATGTTTGCTGTCAGGCTGTCTGTCTGTTTGCACGCCTGCCTGTGTATATTTTCTACCTACCCACCTGCCTGGCCTTTTCATTTCCTTAGCACCCAAAGTAGAACTAGAGAGTTAGTAAGTTCTACACAGGCACCTTCTAGCACACCCCCGCATTTTACAGACAGAGTAACCGAGGCCCAAAGAGAGATGACTTAACCAAGGTCTCAGAGTGAATTTAACAGCAGAATTAGAATGTTAATCCTAGCTTGGCTGATTTTCAGTTCTTGGTCTTTGTCCATCTCTGACTCAGCTTCTTGCTGCTTTGTTTGTCTTTTTTTTAAATTTTTTTAAATTGAAGTATCATTGATTTATGACGTGTTAATCACAGCAAAGTGATTCAGTTATGCACATATCCTGTGATAAACCATAATGGAAAATATAAAAAAATAAAAAATAAGTTTTACAAAATGTCTTCCTTGTTTTATGTCTGCATTTCTGCTCCTCTCTCTGTCTTCGTCTCTCTCTTTCGTACATACAAGCCTTGGGAAATTAATCTTGGTTTGGCATGTCCCTTACTTTTGCAACATTTTCTCACCAGTGCTCACAACCCTATAACATAAATACTTCGTCGACCCCCATTAATTTACTGCATTGTCTCGGCTCCAAGTTTTGGTCTTGGTAATAACCCCTTTTGCTAAAAAGGTCAAACTAAGCACCTTTATTATTCCACCGATGTTGCTTTCACCTGTGGAATTATTATAACTGGGAAATATCTCAAGGCTAGTTTCTTAAATTAACTTTTATGATACCTCTTCTACCCCCAAGTTGACCCTGACCTTAGAGTATTTGAAATACTGTGCATGTTTCCCCATGGCAAATCGAGAATCCACTTTTAATTTGATCCATACTTTTCCAATGTAACTTGTTGAAAGTAAAAAGAATATTGCTTGCTTCTTCATCTCCAATTTAAAAAATAACACTATAATCTATTGCATATTATATACAAAACAGTTTTCAACTTGAAAAGTCACAAAAACAGAGAATACTCTCTAGAGGTTTTACAAATCCTGGAGAATGCGACTTGCCACTTTGTTTTCTTTGAATTTATATGAGAAAGGAAACGAGCATATCAGGTGTGATGGATACGGTTTCCAGTTTGTTGTCTGTTTTAGATTATAAGTTCCCAAAAGACAGGGCTATCTTAATCCTCTGTGCAGTGGCTATTTAGTGTCTGATGTAAACAGGCAATGAATCTGCTTTTGCCTCAGCTGCAGTTGCTGCTAGAAATGGAGCTGGTGTTGCAAAAAGGAAAAAAAAAAAAGGAAAATCAAGGCTGGCTCCTCACAACAGGTTGGCTGAGGGTTACTCTGACCCAGTCTGGTTCTGCATTCAAGGACAAACTCTAGAATATTCCCTATAAACTCCATTTATTTTGAAGCTAGATTTCACTTTTCTACCTGCCTTTTAAAAGTTGGCAAATAGATTTTTTAAAATTGAACTATAAATGATTTACAATGTTGTGTTAGTTTCAGGTGTACAGCAAAGTGATTCAGTTATATATACATACATATCTATTTTTTTTCAGATTCTTTTTCCTTATAGGTTATTACAAAAGTAGAGTTCCTTGTGCTATACAGTAGGTCTTTGTTGGTTATCTATTTTAGATACAGTAGTGTGCATATGTTAATCCCAAACTCCAATATGTATTCAGGTGAATCTTACCAAGGCTGTAAAGAGATTTATTTCAGGTAAAGAAAATGAGCAAACCTGCTCCATCACTTGCTATAGCAACTCACAGAATAACTCCCTCAGTCACTTCTCACCCAATAGCCTCAACCTAGCACAGACTCTTTAAAGTACTAACTGTGTACCTTTATATTAGCATGGGCCAATTCCATCACACATTTTTTCCTGTCTCCCCAATTCACCTGGGAGTACCATAAAGGCAGCATCTCTCTCTGATTCACCTTTGTGCCTTCAGTGCCTGGCACAATGTCTGGCAGAGCAGTTGCTCAAGGAGACACCCTCAGAGCAGATCAATGTTTTTCAAAGTGGGTGGCTAAAATCACACTAAAGATGCAATTAAATGGCAATCATTGGCTTCCTCCCGTTTTACAAAACCATCTTTATTAGTTCTCATTTATTGGGGACACAATCAAGATTTCTAGAACACATGGAATCACTGAAGAGAAGTGGAAACCACTTACGTTAGCATAGGAAGGAGCACACAAAGGGTTTTCAGTTCTCCCATCACGGCTTCCCTCATCCGTTCATCTTAACGTTGTTACTTATTAAACATTTTCTTTTTTCCTACACTCGAATTGATTACATCTCATCAAAATGCTATATCAGCATTCTACAGATTTATTTGATACAAAATAGCACTGACGAAATTTCATTTTATCAGGGTTAATAAAATTAAAGGACTAAATTATAAGCTGTCATCACCAAATTTTGTGCATTACAGGTGTATTACCTATTATGGAATATCTCGATATTTATTTTATATCCCATTCCCAATCCTATGATAATTTTTACCAGCACAATAGTTAAAGTACATTTGCCAATGATGACAAGGATTGACCAGAATAAAAGAGAAGCAGGGAAATAGGGACAGGGCTGTTGATAGCGAAATATGCCTAAATAATCACTGAAGGACAGTACCCATTGCTTGAGTCCTCTCACTGCATTTAAAAACAAAGATGTCAGCTTAAAAAAAATAAAAAAATAAAAACAAAGATGTCTATAGCACTAGTCAGCATAGAATGTATTTTTATTGGCACTCAAAAAATATTACATTAAGTACATATAACCCTCATTTGGGGCCAAAACTATTATTCATCGATTTGACCTGTATATTGATGAGACCCGGCTCCATATCATTTTTGATGTTTCCAAAAATCATATACATCCACAAAGGATAAAATTTGTCCCCACTGAGTTTATTCCAATGACTGCCCATTCCCTATCTAGCACTCTGCTCATTTCTCTCAGAACACCTATCACAATCTGGACGTGCTCTATTGACTTGCTTACTTTGGACAGTCTATATCCACCACCAGAATGTAAGCTCCCTGACTTAAGCTTTATCTGTCTTATTCAATTGTCGAATCCCTAGCACTAAGAATAGTGCTGGCTTATGGTAGGTGCTCAATAAATATATCCGTAATGATTGAACAAATTAATCAATTACGAGTAAATCTTCAACTACAGTACTGGATAATCACCAAGCTGGAGATCCCCTCCTGGCTCCCCCAAACCAATTGACTGCCATCACCTGTTCCTTCAGTCTCAATATGACTCAAAGACAACCACCCCTGATTGCAGGCTATGAAAAGAAGTGAAGAAGAGTGCCTATTGCCAAGATGTGAAACACCTCTTCCATGAGAAGAGGAAGTCAGAGTTCTTATGCTTGAGATTGCTGTAGGGCAGAAGGTTGAGAAGGAGGACCATCCCCTAGTTATTCTGCTTTCACTCTGCACTCAGATTAGAAATGCAGTGCTCGAGTACTCGCGTTCATGTGGACTGAATTTAAAGTCGACCTCAGGAGTATTATTTTATTTATACATATTTTACTAGCATTGTAAAATAGACACTGAAGGTGCTCATACAGAAAGGAATAAATGAGGCTTATGGAACTTTCCTGGTGAATGGCTTAACATGAGGTTTTACGATCACCAAGTATTAAACCACATGGCTCTTCAATGATATAACATTGCACAGTTTTCAGGGAATCTTCATTCAAAGCTCCTATCCTCCCATTCTATTTCATTTTATCAAAAAACATAACAGCAATTATAACCAATTAATTTTTTGAGGTTCTCTTAGTTTATTTCACCCTTATGAATTTCAGAAAACCCTGTGTTTCCTGCATTACCAGAAATTAATTCTCGCTAATCAGTCAAGAAAGGTTATTTGAGCAAAAGGATATCCCAGTGACCACTTTCCCCTGCATAGGTTCAGAAGGTAGGCTATGATCTAAAAGGTGTTTGTGAAAGCATCACATAATGTTCATTTCTTCCGTACAGGTTTGTATTCCTTTTCATGCAAACAAGTGGTAATGGGCTTCAGAAACTCTTTTGCTTCATGCATCATTTCTGACATTGTCAAATCAATTCATATGAAAAAAATAAGAGAAAGAGTATGCAAAGGCTCCTCATAAAGTCTCACACGCATTTACATTTTAATATAGGAACAATCAGGAAAGGCCATTTAAAGGCCCTTTTATGCCCATTTAGAATGACTCTGACATTCCACAGCTGTACATGAACAGCCTTCTTTGAGGGCTCCCGACAAATGAACAAGAGCTCCCAGAGAAGAGAAGAGAAAAGAAGGTAAACTGTGCCCCGTGGCAAGCAGAAATCAAGCTGGAAATTGTAAAAGCCGTGAGAAAAAGACCAGTGTGCTACCGAATGCCATTTACACGTGGTGTCTGGCATACTCATGGGCCAAAAATTATGAAAGTTGAAAAGTTTTCAGACTGCAACAGGCCTTGATGAAGCCCCTTTATAATTCCAGTGTCTGGCTGATGAAGTGATGCTGAGCTGTCCGGAAAAGCGACGGAGCAAATATGGATGGCCAACCAATGAAAGTGAAGGGGCAGGAAGCCCCATGGTGCCAGAGTGACAGTCATTTTTTTCCCCCGAGGTGCAATTTTAGAATTTCAAAGAAGGCTATTTGCCAAATAGGAAATATTTCAACTCTGGAAGGGGAACAGAAATAATCTAGTAATCTCTACCTTATGAAATAGTGTTCTCCATTTTACTTGCTTTTAAGATCTCTTATGATATATAGCTGTACTACGAATGCTCTAAACAAGACAGTAAGACCAAACTAATTGAAAATATTGTACACACACACAAAAACATCTAGAAGAGTGAAATAGAAAGATAAGGCAGAGGTAACAAACATACCTGGAAAAGGATTTAAGGTACTGAGAACCTAAAATAAAAGACATTTAAATCTTTTGATGGAGAAAGGGCTAGAGCTGTAATTAAGAATGAGCATTAAAGAGAGGATGAGCCCCAGTCTACAGCCACAGTCCTCCCTGTCTTCATTTTTTTCAACTGAAGCTTGAGTTTTAGACTGTTTCCAATCCAGCTACTCTCTCTTCTTTGTGACCCTGGACTATCAGTTGGCCCCAAACCCTCCAAAATAAATGCATCTTACCTACTGCTAAGGGATTTTGCCCAGATTTGTTGATAAAATTCTTTGAGAATAATGAATTACAAGTGCTGTGAATGGAAGTAGCACCAAGAATTAAAAAGCAAAAGCAAGCAAACAAGCAAGCAAAATTCCCAGGTAGCATAGGTAATTCCAAATCAAGGCACTGGAAGGGATGCAGTTGACCTGGATTCTTGTCCTGAGTCTTCCACAAACTAGCTGTGTATACTTAGATAAGTCATCGCCTTGGTGAGTATCTGTTTCCACACCTGCACAACATTACAACCTTTTAATGAAAGTCAAGAGAACAGTCTGTTCTGTCTCCCTCACCTCCTTCCATAAGCTCCCGTGACAGTAAATCAGACGTGCACTTCTTTGGAGTTTCCAAACCCTCTTGGATCTTCTTCAAACTCCCTGACCACAAAATCAAGCCCAACTTTTCTCTGGACTTTCAGAAGACCGAATTCCTAAAATCTACTCATGGAGCTGATTCTTGTGTTTAGAACATGGCGAGTATCTGAATAATAAGTGGAATAGTGGCAACATAAAAGGCTGTTGCAAGGGTACTTCAGGTGTTGGTGACTTTCTATCTCTTCCACCTTTTCCAAACCCATGCTTCCTGCTTCCCCATCTCCTCCCACAAAGCCCAGTGAAGCAAATGTAGGGAAGGTGTGGGGAAGTTGGGGAAGGCAAGCTTTCCAACTCCTACTTTAGTTCCTAACTGGGCTTTGGCTAGGTGCTGAGGCAGACAGCACAGCCATGGCTGCAAGTATCCTGAGTGGCCCTCTAAGAGTTAAGATGCTTTCCTTGGCACCTAACATATTAGTGGGCAACACCTATGCCATGTCATCTGGAAGCCAATTTAGAATGCCTTCCTTCGTTCTAGTGGTATTTGGTTCTTTTTGAGGATTTCCTGTGGGCAAGCTGAAAAGACAGTGAATTTGCAGATATTCACATATAAGAAGTTGACAACTGCATCTGTGGTGTTGAATTGTTGCCCTGGCTGGCGGAGGTTAAAACAAGAAGCAATGTTTTAACTTCTTGTGACATTTACAAGAATTGTAAAGCTGGCTTTTGCTGGAAAACTTATGCTTAATCTAAGCAGTTCTGATACACTGGAAAATGTTCCTACACATCTACTTTACAAAATTAAACAGAATGTTGGAAAGAGATCTTGGCCCATGTCTCTGCAAACAACTAATTGTACCACTTTAGAGCTAGAAAGAACTTAGGGATCATCTACTTTGAATACTGGTTTTTTAGATGAAGAAACAGGCTCAGAGAAAGGAAGTGCTATGTCTGAGGTCATAGAACAGGGAGACCCTGGTCTTCTGATTCTCAATCTGGGGCTCTTTCCACTGCAGAAGTGGGCGAAACCATATGTCACCAAAATTACTAACCTTTCATGCCTGTGTTTTTCTTTCAACAGGTAGTTTGTCTTGAGTAACAAAAATGCTGTGAGTAATCAAGTGAAATATCCCTAAGGGTTAGTGGGCCTATTTTCATTCTATGACAAGGAAGTGAGTGTATCTGCCGAATTCTAATGCCAACAAAGATAAGTATGGAACAGAAGTTTAATGAGGAGCATGTGTTGGGTTATACTTCAGGACTAGCTAAGGGGAGGTGGTGCTAATGATAGAGCAGCCAGAAGTGGCAAAATGAGAATTGATACTGAATCCAGGAAAGTATGGAGGAAATAGAGGAGACCAAAAGGCCCAGACAAAGTGTTGGCGAAATCTGTACAGAATCAATAAAATAAAGAGCAAAATTCACCTTGATCACTCTCCACTCATCCAATCATTCTCTGTCCACCTTTGTTTTATTTCTTTTCATGGCATTTATCACTCTCTGAGATTAACTTGTTCATTTACTTGTATTTTTGTTTATTTTCTGTTTCCCTACAACAGTACACATGCACGTGTGTGCACACGTGTGCACACGCGCGCACACACACACACACACACCCCTTAAGAAACACAAGAACAGGGGCCTTGTCTGTTTTATTGTCCCCAGTGCCTAGAACAGTGCCTGGAACATAGTAAGCGCTCAGTAGATACGTTGTGAATGAATAAATTTGAGAAAGGTTAAAGAAGTTAGACTATGATTGATGCAAACTATGAGAATAAAGACATCCAAGATTACAAATTTAAGGATTTTTTAAAATTATTCTTACTTTCAGTCAGAATAAGAGAAGTACGTCAATATCTCTAATTCATTTAGGTCAAGAGAAACAGGAGCATTGGTCAATATGCATCGTTATCGTGAGAGCTTTTGTGGCGTGAAGGTCCTAAAAGGGGACAGTAAAAGGGGAGTGGTACCATCTACATATCCATAGCAAGACCTCTGGGGCATCAAGTTTGGTTTTCAAGATTACAAATGCAATGAGGGATCTTTGGCACCTAAGAGTAACCTTGAAGGGGACTTTGAAGTTGATAGCTGGGTCCGAGAACACTTGGGTTTAAGACTTGCAAACAAAGAGCCACGCCAAATTTCTAAAGAGGAAGCTGGGGTGCACCCAGGAAGGCAAGGAACTCACTCAGTTTTCTAGACCATTACAATTTTGAGGGTCTGATGACCTCTGCATATTCCATAGGGCAGCAATTCAACTGGAGGGATTGTACTTAATCTTGGGAAGGAGGAGAATGAGGACACCCTCCTTCAAAAGGAATACTGTCCCCTGTGCTAAAGCTATAAGCTAGGTCTGTAGTTTCTGTAAGAATAGCTCATTTATAAAGAATTCTCCTAACAATACTACACACATTAACCAAGATTTGTCTATCCCTTTGCTCTAATTAAGTTTTAGGTTAGACATAATCATTCTTACTCTGGCTCGAAACACTGAGAGCCAACTTGAAATGTAAAATCCCGAAGTAATTCAATATTTACTAAATTTAAAGGAAGTAATCAATTTCTAATTCGAAATTATGCACATTCTTTTCCACTTTAGCAGTGTCTTTATTTCCCTTAAGTTCCTCTTTGGTCATTACGATTTTTGGCAAGGTTATAGTCATTGAATAACTTGTCACATGCTGCAGATATTCCGAGATCAAATTAAACTCTCAATGTACTTGCATATAACTAAAGAAAACTGTGTTAGACACTTAAGAACAAAGACTCTATATGTTCTGTATTGACAGCCCGTTGCTCCACAGAGAGCGTGGCATCTAGTAGGTGTCCAGTAAATATTCGCAGAATAAATGAAAGAAAAAAATCTACCCTCTGATAGAATTACTTTCACACATTCAAAATCTTAGGCATATCTGACCCAGCATGTGTGTATGTGTCTATACACGCAGTGCTCTCAAAATTCCCACATGCTCATCCTTCAGGATGAAGACATCATCCTTCCTCTGGGCATGTATGTTTGTATAACAAAACTCTGAAGCAAGATTCACCATACAGACCATCCCAAGAAAGACCATATTAATTAACATTTCCCTCAAACATATCAACCTTCCAGTACCTAAAAATTAATCTCAATTTTCATTTAGGAGAGCTGTTCCCTCCTCCCTAGAAGACATATATCTTTGAAAGTTTCCATTGCCAATTTATATCTCCAGTTCATAATAACAGAAATTCACAGTTAACTTGTCATGCTTTCCCTGGAAAGCTTGGTCTGAACCACTTTCCAAACGTAGACTACTTTGACTTCTGCTCAGACGACTGCTCAGCACTTCTTCCTTGTTTTCGACTCAATACTTCTTGAAGCTGGATTCCCCCATCTGCATTCCTGAGGCAGGATGACAAAAGCCAGACTACACTTCAGCCTCCTAGGATATCCTGCCCTGGAGATGCTCAGCAGGCAACTGGAAATTGGAGTTAGCCTGGAGCTCCGGAATAAGTTAAGAATTGGAGGGGTCAATTTGGGAATCATTAGTGTAGAGGTGAAAGGTGAAGCTATGTCAGGAGATGAAATTACCCAGAATGAGAACATAGCAAAAGAAGAGAAGCAGATCAATGACAGGACCTTGGGAATTGCTTCACTGAAAGGGGCGGGGGGTAGGGTGCTGTGTGTATATGTGTGTGTGTGTGTGCACGTGTGTGTGTTGTGCATAGGTGTGTAAAAGAGATCCAACAAAGGAAACTTAAGTGTTGGGAAGACAAGAGGTAAGCCAAGATCACTTAAGAATGCTTTCAAGCAAGAGAAGACGTATAAAAGTTCCAAAACCTCCAAAGAGTTCAAGAATATTGAAGCCAGAGAAGCCACTGGATTTTGAAATACGGTGGTCACAGATAGCCTTTGTGACAGCAGTCTTTCGGGTGCCAGCCCTGTGAACTTTGTGTGCTCATATGCAGATGTGTACAGGTGTATATGCACGTACTCCAAACCATCATAAGATGAAATATTAGTATCAAATGAGACTGGTACTGGATATGCCAGACAATGGTGGTAATAACCACTACCATTTATTGACTATTTACTACGTGCCAGCAACAGTGCTAAGCACTTGATATGCCCGATCTCAATTTAATCCTTGCAACAATTCTGTAAGGTGTCTACATTTTACATGTGAAGAAACGAAGTCCACGGAGGTTAAAGCTGCTAGAAAGTGGCAGCACCAGGATCGGAGCCAAGGACAGCTTGACTCTAAAAGCCCATATTCTCACAGTCAGTGAAGTGACACTTCCATATGCTGACGTTAGCAAGCTGATCTGTGCATGAGGGCAAAGGAGCTGATACATTGGTTGAGCGTCTCCTATTGCCAAGGGCTTTGCATATGCCATCTCCTTTCACGTATATGCCATCAACATCATAGCTATGGTTAGGTAAACTTTATGAAGGCATCTTTAAAGAAATCTGATTCACTTTTTGGAAAAAAAGTTGAAGATGTATGATTCCAAAACAACCAGCTATGATTCAAACGTATTTACGACAATAGCTCCCAAGCATTTGAAAGTTAAAAAAAATTGTGGCATCATTGATTTGGTGGTTGTTACTGATATTCAAATTGCTAACAATCAAACTCATCTGAAAAGTGAGGGAATTTGACAGGATAATCTTAAAGGTCTCTTCCAGCCTTGACTTTTTATGATTCTTATACGCAGGTCTAATGCCAATAATCTTAAAGGTATGGAGTATGAAGTAGAATGTAAACGCAGCAGCAGAACTGGTTTATATGTCAGCATCCTTTTATCCCTTAAATTTATAGAGGCCTACTGTTAAAATATTATAAAATTAGTCTTTGGTTGTTCGAGGCATTGACTGCTAACTTAAGTAGAAACTTGGAAACTCCATCACAAAATGATGCTCTGAAAATCCAGCCGAATAATTTGCTTGCAACCAACTGCAGACCTTATAATACGGCTGGTTACAGGAAAGAGAGAGAAAGAGAGAGAGAACAGCAAACACCCTGGCAGTTAATGTTTTTGCTGTCTATAGAAAAACAAAAGAGGTTCTGGTCTGAAACAATTAGCATGGCTGTTAATTGTGCATGTGTGTAGCAATAAAGCTCCCACTGAATGTTCCCTTCTTTCTCTGGACTAGAAAATCCATTCAGACAACTAAATAATAGCAAGCGCTTATGCAAATTGTTAATTATGAGGCAGAGATAATCATAATCTTGTATATTTATAAAACCACATGTACAATGGGGATTACCAAATGAATTGTTGCTTTATTATTTTGCTAGTGGTCAAAAAACATGCTAGCCTTGCAAATAGTTTTCACACATCATTCAGTCCACCAGAATTAAAAACGGTCCCCATGGACGTTTACCAAAGCCAATTCTTTTCCATCTCACCATCTGTATTCCTCTCTTCCTTTCTCACAAACTAAGAGTAGGTAAATTATTCTGATAATAACTTCTGGTCAGACTGCTCAGCCCCATAATAAAAATAAAGAATAAGTCCAGACTTGCTTTGTTATACAGCAAAACTGTTAGAGAGAGATGGTCCTATCACGGAGAAAATTTTCAAACAAAATTCTCAACATTTTCCCTGTGAAAGCAGTTATAGGGATAATAGTCCCTAGGTTAATTGACTATTATCTTAATGGTCATCCACTCCGTTTTATTTTACAGATGAGGAAGTCAAGCTTCCCAGTAGGCACAGGACTTGAGCAAAGTCACCCCACTAGTTAGTAGCATAATCTAGTACTCTTGCCACCATGACACATCCAATCTATGATGTTTAAATGCCCTCCTATACTAACACTGTGTGATTAGGTGTCTATGTATGTCTATACCACTTACCTCAATGAATTATAATCTGACTGTGGAATTAAACTCTGAATTTATTCTTGTCAGATGTCAAAATAAAACCCTAATGGGAATATGGAAGCCCAGCTACTGAAAGCCAAACTGGGCATCTAAGATATGGTCGATCTATTCTATTTTAATGAGAGTCTGCTCTAGTGGAGGAATCCTAAGGCTATAACTTTTGCTCTTAACCTATCTGGCTAGGGAACAAATGATGTAGGTGGGTAGGAAGAGAAAGTAGAGACACTGGTAAATCCTTCTGGAGCCAATAAGCCTAGAATAGGCCAAATATGGTACTGGTGAGCAGAATGATCTTAGAAAACCATGTGCCAAGCAACGAGAGCCACATTTACAAAATGCCTTACAATTCTCGGCCTCTTCAGCACTGACGGCAGTATGATGGTACAGCTCATGGCAACATTCGTTGCCTGGAAAGACACTATCCTGTCGCATTCTCAACACCCCTCACCACAGTTAGGAACTTTCCTGTGTTTGATTAGATTTGCTCTGCTACAAAGTTCATGTCCTAAAGGCCCCTGGCCTATGTGATTACCCTACCTTGCAAGTCCACGTATGTACATATTTTACAAGCCCTGATATTTTCAAATAATTGATTTCCCTTCAATAAAATGCTGACCTAGTTGTTCCCTAAACCACCATTCACCCCAGCGACAGGCAGGTGCACCTGAAGCACTGTGGAGAACACTTTGTTGATGGTGGCATCTTCGTAAGAGAACACTCTACTGTGTCATCCGATTTCAGCAAAAGGAAAAGAAGCTAGTGACCTACTGCCCAACTGTCTGGGGTGCTGGCCCTGAACTTCCATCCCACTTCAGAACTAGGTCAGCTTTCAGACCTGAGACTACATGCCTGGGTAGTTTCAGCTGCTTTAAACTAAAAACGAGCCCTGGAAAGAATCTGTCCAAGCGGACACCTGTTTATTGTATGGAAATTAAACTGATAGGCAATGGCAGAGTCTATTTATTCTAGCTCACTGGGGTTCAGTTCAACTAAAAATCCATTGTAACTTACCTTGCTGCATCTAGAATCTGAAAAATCCTCCACCTGTTAAAGGAACAGTAAAACCAGGTGCTAGCAAGAGCTTGATAAGAGAGGAGTTAAAATAATAACATTTTCCATTTTGCTTTGATAACATATTTTTCCAGCTTTCCAAACCACAAGGAAACATCTCATGGATGGCTCCCCTACTTTCCTTCCCACTAGCTCCTCTCACGTAGTGAGGGGATTATGAATCAGGGCAGCACTGAGAGCCAAACCTCTGAAGGGCTATGGGCTGAGAATGATAGATCCTCCACTCAGTTGCAACTAATTCCATTCCCCTTCACACATGCGGTGGCAATCTAAGCAAAAAGCAAAAGTCAATAAACCAAAAACCAGACCATACCAAACCAAGCACTATGGCATCACTACAATGGAAATGCCTAATTGAAAGGACCTTGGAGGAATTTACAGGGATTTTTTATATTATCAGGGATATATGAAACACAAATAACAAAAGGACAAGAAAAGGAAGAATGACTAGTCTCTGCGGATGCTCTTCAAACAGATGAAAATTCAAAGCACGCAGAAAGTGATACATAAATCATCACTAGTTCCTTCCAACCAAATGCAAGACATCCATCCAAGGAAGCAATGTCTCTCCATTTTAAAAAAAAAACTCAGCTGTTTTCATAATATATGTCTTAAGAGTCACAAAATACTAATTCTACTACATGAATTTCTGATATTGGCAGGGATTAGGAAGCTGTGCACAGGTCTGTTGCTAATTTGAGAGTTCAAATGGGCTCAGTTAGCATTTTTTTTTATATTAAGCAAGGGATATTATAATGTGATAACACTTTTTTGTGCCCATAGTGAGTTATATGTCCTGGACATTTTCTTGGGAGAAGTGTTTCTTTACATCAGATATGTCTTGGAGGCTTTAGAAGTGAATTAAGAGAGACTTTTCATAGCACGACTAGCAACAGAGGCCTTGCATCATCATTTGAGAAGTAATATACGGCTCTTTTATCATCAGTTCTTGGCATGGCTAAGGCCCCCTCCCCTGGTTTTGTGAGTTGCTGAGACTGGTGGAGAAGCAAGTGTTGTGCAAACAAAAGTGATATAGTTAGTGACATCAGATCTGTTAGACAAGGCACTTCCATTAGCTGACTTACCATCCAGGGCCCAATGTGATCCTCTTCCATTCCAGCCTCAAAAAATGAAGTAATCTTGAGTGTTCTGGCCTATCCCATGACTTAGCTTTCCTACACAGTGAAGAAAGGCCTGTACCCTTTCCACTGCAGTCAGCCTCATGAACAAAAAATATTACAACTTTGGATGAAAAATAAAAACAACAACATGAAAACACAAAATTATATGTTGAATCTTAGTGCTAGAAAATTCCAAAGTCAGTATGTAGCACTTTCCAAAACTACACTTTTACTTTCGCTGCATTAATAGAAATCCTCAAACACTACAAGTCTGTACATAATTGATGTATATGGGGACCAGAACAAATTTAACTTTAATCGGGGGAACTATTGCCTCTTGAGATTTTGTAAAAAAATTCTACATAAGCATCTCAACTGTCTATTAAAGTTTGCCCAGGGATTACACTGAGGAGACTTTTAGAAGCTCGTTGCCTTACCTGGGAGTCCAGGTTGCCAGAGGTGGGTTATTCAATGGTGATCCAGGAAGATGTTACAGGTGCACCAGTCACAAGGGTGGGCAGTCATTGGCAGTGAATCAAAAGCCATGGGGCAAAAGATAAAAAGGAGATGCATACTGGTTAGAAAAAAATGAACTAACTTTATGAATCCATTTTAAACACACACACACACATACAAACACACACACACTCTCTCTTTGGGAAGGTCCTTAAATAGAATCTTTTTTAAAAGACCCTTTAATAAAATGAAAGGATAATTAGGTAATGTGATAGAGGTGCTAATTATCACTACAACAGCAATCATATTAAAATATATGTGTATCAAATTAACATGTATATCTTAAATTTACACAGTTATGTGTCAAATACATTCGATTAAAAAAAGCACCCCCCACAAAAAATGTATGATTTATTATGTGACAGGCATCATTATAGGTATTTAAGGATACAGCAGTGAGTAAATCAGACACAAATCTCTGTCTTCACAGAGTTTACAATCCTGTGGATGATTTTTTTACACCATCTGTTCGGAAAAGAGTTCCACATAAATATACTGTATGTTATGAACTCTAGGAAAATGTTTCTCGTTTTATTTATGTCTTTATGTATGGAGAATACATCCACTGGCATCAGATTCATCATCTGTATTAGAAAGGTTTCTCTTTCTGATTGGAAGGGACATTATTTCTTTTCATGATTTCACCGTGTGGAAAGTCCCCCCCCCCCCCTCGGGAAAGACTGTAAGTCAGGTTTCTTTTCAGTGAGGCCACTTGCTGCTCATGGAATTCCCTGTGTGTACACCTTGAAATACTGTGAAAATAAGAAGTCTCTAGATGGTAGCTTCATTAATACTGTGGTACCACATCCCAGCAGAGTTTTTTCATTGGATGCTCTAGTGTTCTGTAACACTCTGAGACTGGACTTATCACCCCTCAGCCAGCCACCTCCTGGGAAAGCACCAGCAGGTGGTGGACAAAAGGAGCTGTGCTTTTCATGCCCATGACCCAGACACTGGCTGGAGAAGAAGCAGTAAGAGTAACCTTACTCTCGGCCAAGGTTTAAGATGGGACCAAATATCTCTCAAGTGACAGCTACTACCTAAATATCAAATTAGCAGGGAAAGGAAAAGATGAAAATGAAGGAAACACACACACACACACACAGATTATCTCAATGGAAAAATGGGAATTAAGGAGGATACTTGGGAACCCCAAAACTCCAGATGGGGATTCGTGTTAACTAAAAACCTCAAATGATGACACCTACCCTCTGGTATTTACATTCTCAGGGTAGGTGCTTAGCACGTCAGAATTAAAAGTGAAGCTATCTAACTAAGCACAGGGAACTATATCCAATATCCTGGGATAAACCATAATGGAAAAGAATATAAAAAAGAATGTACATATGTGTATAACTGAATCATTTGGCTGTACAGCAAAAATTAACATTGTAAATCAACTACACTTCAATTTTTTAAAAAAGTGAAGCTACCTATCTATTCACTTTGATATTAAGGATCCAAATTAAGACATAGTAAAAACAGGATGATGTCAAAATCTGAGAGCCTCTGCCCAAAAATTGGCATTCCTGGTTTCTAATCCAGTTTTACCAATGACTCATTTGATCTTGGGCAAATTCTCTTCTCCACTCTCTCAGGGAACCATATGAAAAGAAGGATTTTTACAAGGTGGTTTCTGAAAATCCTCCAGTTCCAATATTTTTATAATTCTCTAATAGCTTTGCCTTCCATTTTGGTGCCAAGTTAGTTAAAAGGACAGCAATCTCTCGTCATTTTCTCAGTACAACATGCCATTAGTAGTTCAGCGAGCCCAGAGTCCCACAGTCTGAGCTTATGAGTAGATGAAAACGTGGCCAAAACAATAACAGCCAAGTTGAAATGTAGCCGATCATCATTCTGTCCAGGGAAACAGCTTTGTTTATTTGAAATAGAGAGTGTCTGTTTCTCTAGGATGGAAAAGTTATATAAGTAAACTTAATTGAGAATAACAAGGAAAATCTAATTGATAAACAAGTAACCCTCCCTTTCTCTTTCTGTTCATGCAGCTGCTTCGTCTGCCAGGGGCCTGGGATGTTGGTGATTGCTTTCAATCAGCAGAGACCTCCACAGCCACACACTCCCAGATAAAGGCTTACATAGATGCTCAGATTTTGCAAAGGGTCGTTAAAACAACAACAACCAAAAAACACCACCAACACAGTTTTGGTCTGATTGCAAATCTGTGGCAGACAATACACTCCAGGAACTAATTACCTACCACTGTTTCAGAACTGCCAAGCAAACGGCCCATTCAAGCTCTCTGATTTGTGACACTGGGTTGCTTTGCTGCCACACCCAGAGCTGCTGTGCCCTTGATCCTCCACCTTCTTCCCACGTAGGATGCCCTTCCACTCTCATCCCGGTCTGACCTAATATACTGCTGCTCAGTTACCTGCCACCTCCTTTTGTATCTCAGGCCACATTCTCGTTTGGTATCTGAAGGCCAAATACAGTATATCTTAGTGAAAAACTTATTCTGCGTGTTGAATGTGGTCCCTTAAACGAGAAGGTGTCCTACACAAAGTCCTAGGTGAAGGACTCTTACTCTTTTTTGTTGTTGTTTCCAAATTTTATACTTTTATTGCTAATTACCATTAGGTACTTCTTAAAATCTTTATTGAAATATAATTGATTTACAATATTGTGTTAGTTTCAGGTGTACAGCAAAGTGATTCAGTTATACATATATACATGTATGTGTGTGTGTATATATATTATTTTTTTAGATTCTTTTCCATTATAAGTTATTACAAGATATTGAATGTAGTTCCCTGTGGTATACAATAGGTCCTTGTTGGTTATCTATTTTATAGAAGGACTCATTCAAAGTGATGGAGGAAAACATAGAAGCCAGATGAAAGGCCCTGATGATTTTTAAGGCCCTAGGCAAAAAAAAAAAAAAGCTACTTTTCTTTACTTGCAAAACATAGCAAAAATGCCTGGCCTCAGCCTTTTGCTCACGCACAGGCCTGAGAGGTGGTGTGAGGCCATGAAATAAGCCCAGGACTCACACAGACTGGGTTCTAGTTCAGGCTCTTTCATTTACTAATTATATAATACTGCAAAGGTGCCTTAACTTCTCAACCTAGGTTTCCTCATCTGCAAAATGGCGACAAGTATAGTACCCACACCAGTAATGATATTCAACGTATTTATCAACTGATACGGCATGGGCACTGACCAATCAGAACAGAAGCCAACTGTCAACAACATCTGTAGACAGGGCAATGCATGCCCCAAAAGGTGGTGGTGAGGATTAGATGAGATCACGCCTGGAAACCCTGTAGCAGAGTACCACGCCCGGTTTCAGACTCAATAACTTTTGTGCATGATTATTTTTATCCAGGGAAGAAAATGAGTAAGACAATTGTCCAACAGTATTTTGAGTCTGTGGCAGGCCTCCTGTCGCTGAGCCCTCTTGCTACCCTGGGAATAGAAGCAGCTTTCCAAAGCCAGGGTTCAAGGACATCTACATGTACAAGGCCATGTTGAAAGCAACCACATTTATTCCTATGGGGGAGGAGTGTCCCCCAAAATCTATGTTCTACTCTTTGGCTGCTCTGCTTTCTTCCTCGTTCCATGCCAAGCCTACCAGAAAATGCAAACTCCAACAAAAGGAGCTCTTCAGAGTCTGCCTGGGAAGACTAGCATCCAGAACATTCTTTCCAACCTTTACTCTGTAAGGATTTGCTTTCATCCCCTGAAGGTCAGCCTTTGGCACAACTCTGAAGCCTCCTGAGTTTGTCTTGACCGCTCCTTTCATAGTGGCCTCCTTCCCTCAAGATACTAACCTGGCTTCCAGATCCATCCTCCTGGCCTACGTTCCCTGACAGCTGACAAGATTTCAATCCTATCCTTCCCTTTGAGCAGGAAAGGAAAGAAGACCGAGGTCCTCATGCTAGCTCTGCTGTGTGACCCCGCACAAGCCCACTCTCCAGAGGGGAAGATGGCTCTCAGTTTCCCTATCTGCACAGTGAGGCTGTTGGACTAGGTGCTTTCCCAAAGGCCCTTGTTCACTAGAACATTCTAAGACTTTATAATGAATCTGACTCAATCAAGAACATTCCTGTGAATAGAGCCTGGGTTCTTACCAAGGCTGAGAGAAACACTCTTGCGTTGATCTAAGAGACTCTGGGGCCCAAGGCTGAGTAGACAAGTTTGTCTTCAGTGGCCCACTCTTTCCATTAGGTCTCCAGCTGCACTTGGGCATGCTTGTGACCTTCTGGCCAGTGCCCGGTTGACAATTTAAGGGGAGCTTCTGATGGCTTAACTGTGGTCACTCTCTGAGGTTATATCTGGACTTGGGTGGTAAACCTAAAGGAGTGACAAATATGAGCACATCAGCTGCTCTGGGCTGGAATCCTTCTAGCACCATCTCTATCAACAGCATGGAGTCATCCTCTAACCCAATGTTGGATTCAGAACTCAAGTGGCTGCTATAAACAAATGGCTTGGAAGCTCTTTCTACCATCATCAATCACAGTCTCTGAGGGGCTGGGAGATGTCTTTGGGTGATCTTTTAGAGACCATTAGTGTTGCTGAACCCTTTCCTGACCCCAAGTCTCTGCGGAGGAGGGGACTTGCTGCAGATCACAGAATGCCTCAGTGGCAGGGCCAAGACCAGGATCCAGGTCTATAGGCCCCTTTCCCTGACAACGGACTACTCACCCCGTGTCCACCAAAGTATGCCCAGAGCAGCCAGCAAGCAGGTATCTGTGTCTCCACATACGACCACACAACCCTTCAGAACAACTCAAAGAGCAACGGCTGCAAAAGACTGGGAAAACTACCCCAAAGGACTCCAAGGATTTTCAATTCTTCCTTTCCAGTAGCTGTTAAATTGTAAACACATTTTCCTAAGCTGCTCTCTCAGGTTTTGTTTTCTGCCTACACGCACGTTGACTATATCACGCAGCAACCATCAGCGATTCTTATCCTTTTCCTTTTGAGAAATAATGCCTAATACCTGGGCCCTGTATTGCCAAAACACCAAGCACATTTCGGAAATAAAGTGGATCTGATGAGGAAGATCGCTACAGCCCTTTTCAAAGAGTGTTTTCTTATCTGTTGGCGAGTCAGGCAATTCTCAGTTGCAGAGGCTGTTTGTTATCTGCAGTCATTACTGAAACTGCCCCGTCAGCTCCCCACCCCACACCCCCCGCCCACCAGTTTTTGGTAAAATCCTCCCATTTTGGCATCATAAGAGTGCCCTCTAGTGCTGATCTAATTAAGAACCTGGAGACTGAGGGATTCCTGTTTTCGTGGGAAATGGGTTTAGCTATAACTTGTCCTTGGCTATGTCAAGATATATTCTTCTGAAGCATCTCTACAGCACCTACTTGACAATGCAGTCTTTCAGAAAGCAGTGAAAGGGGTGCTTTGCCATTGAACAAACAAAGCAAACCAAAAACCAAAAAAAAAAGGACGGCCATAAAAGAAAACCTGGCTTGGCCTCCCTGCTGAGATGCATTCCCACTCATGATGCGGGGGCGCTGTTTGAATTATAAAAGAGGGTGCACAGACGCAGGCCGACTCCATCAATTGAAAGTTGACAGTACTTTTTAAAAAAATTTTTTTAAATTATATAATTTTTAAACATTACTTTTCATTTCCAGTTATTACAAAATATTGGCTCTATTCCCCGTGTTGTACAATACATCCTTGAGCCTATCTTACACCCAACAGCTTGTACCTCCCACTCCCCCACCCCATCTTGCGCCTCCCCCCACTCCCCACTGGTAACCACTAGTTTGTTCGCTATATCTGTGAGTCTGTTTCTTTTAAAAAGTTGACAGTGATTTTTGAATGTGTTTTAGAGTTCCCCAAATACAAACATCTGTACTTGTATGTTAGGTTTCAGCAACGTGTTTCCTCAATTCGATCATACATATACTTTTGCTTTGAAGGTAAGGACAGACCATTAACAATCCCTTAGAAATGTTCTGGGTTTAACAGGGCTTGCTTTCTGGTAATAAAAGCCTGAAAAAATTTCACTTATAATAGAAATATAAATGTGCATGTGCATATGTGTGTTTCTATGGTTTATTTTATCCCATTGTTTCCATATTTCAGATTTGGGGATTTAGAAGATCCACAATGAATGCTATCTCAGTACTGGTTCAAATCGGCAGGGGAGATTTCTACTGTACCTTTTACATTCCGCTTCACAAGAGGCTGCTACTCTACTAAATCCCAAATATTGGGTGCCGATACAGACAAAGAATGGCAAGCCGCCAGTGAGAGACAGAACTGCTTCATTCACATTTTAACATGTTTAAAACACAGAGCATGACAAGGTCCCTAAGGAGTAATGATTTGGCAAGTGCTAAAATAAGGATCGAGATCATTCTCAGGAAATATCCAGCCAAGTCACTAAGAGGATCAGACAGTAGCGACACATGGAATGGTCCATCCTGGACATTTGTCACTTGCTTTCCCCAAGGAGCTTCGATCTCTGCTGGATGTCCAAGTATGGCAGGAGCCACTGGCTTGGGTCTGAAACTTCCCTCAAGCCAGCCCCAAACAAAGAGGGAACCAGCAGGTCTGTGAAGAGGCAAGTGCTAGAGCGGAGCCAGCACAGGCTTTGCTGCTGACAGAACTGTGTTCGAATCCCAGCTCTTCCAAATGTCTTTGGTCACTTCAAACCTGTCAGTCTCATTTTTCTCAATAAAACTGTGACCTCCTTGTCATCTCCAATAATATCTCACAGAGGGCATAAACCAGGTGCTCAATAAAACCTGATGAATTGGGACTTCCCTGGTGGCACAGTGGTTAGGATTCTGTGTTCCTGATGCAGGGGACCAGATTTGATCCCTGGTCAGGGAACTAGACCCTGCATGCATGCTGCAACTAAGACCCAGTGCAAATAAATTTGAAAAAAAATTCTTAAAAAAAAAAAAGCCTGCTGAATTTACTAAAACCAACCATTTTGATTTCAAAAATGAAAAATACCCCTCATTGTCCAGACGTTTGAGATGAAGTAAATGAAACATTTGTATAATGGACTCCATTGTTAAAAATCTGTGTTGAAGATTTTAAGCCACTGCTGTTCTTGCCCACATAGACCTTGCTAGTCTCTATCAATACAACAAATCAAAAGGTCCAGGGCTGTGCTTGAGAGCCCCAGCCAAACAGTTCTTTCCATTTGGCAGATGTAATATACACGATTGGATTTAACTTGGTGCTACTGATGGATGCACTGTTTTTTGAAAATTCATGACCAGTTTGACGTTTCTGTGGACTTTGGACACCTTTCCATGTGAAGGTGTATCACCATTGTTCGGGCAAAGCCTCTGTTTTCATGAGGAAGCAGCTTTCCTTTTATAGCAAGAGTCTCAATTTCATGTCTTACCTGAAGTTTCAAAACCAGGTACCAAAAAAGACCCAGAGTGTTTCTGCCCCCCAAATCCGAAACATGGGACAAGTGTGCTAGATCATCTGGAAGAGTACACAGAATATCTTTTCTAGAATTACTGGAAAGTATACCTAAATGACAAACAATGACAACCGTACTATTAGCTATTAAATGAGTACTTCCTATATGCCAGGCACGATGCAATTTACAGGAGTTATTTCATCCCGAGCAGAAGTCTACACTCGTTGTATAGATGAGAAAACTGAGGCTCAAAGGGACTATACAACTAGTAACTCAAATCCAGAGCTGTAGGATGCCAGCACCCAAGCTCATTACCCACTAAGCTGTACTGTACCTGTGAGGCAGGCATCATTTTTGTCTTTTTACAGGCAAATCAGGTGAAGCTCAGAGAATAACTTGCTCAAGGTCACATACCTAATAAGTGAAAGTGCTGAGGTGAGAATACTCAATATTCCCCGACTCCTAATATTTTTTGAAGTATAATTGATTTACAATATTCTGTTAGTTCCAGGCATGTAGCAAAGTGATTTAGTTTTATATAATTTTTTTCGGATTATATTCCATTATAAGTTATTACAAAATATTGAATATTGTCCCGTGTTATACCGTAAATCCTTGTTGCTTATCTAATTTATGCATGGTAGTTTGTAGCTCTTAATTCCAGACTCCTAATTTAACCCGCCCCCTCCCCTTTCCCCCTTTGATAACCATAAGTTTGTTTTCTATGTCTGTGGGTCTATTTCTGTTTTGTAAATAAGTACATTTGTATCTTTTTTTAAAATTCCATATATAAGCGATATCACATGATATTTGTCTTTCTCTGTCTTATTTCACTTAGTAGGACAATCTCTAGGTCCAACCATGTTCCTGCAAATGGCATTATTTCATTCTTTTTTTATGGCTGAGTAATATTCCATTGTGTATATTCACCACATTTTGTTAAGCCAATCATCTGTTGGTGGGCACGTGAGTTGCTTCCATGTCCTGGCGATTGTAAATAGTGCTGCAATGAACACTGGGGTGTATATATCTTTCAAATTATAGTTTTAATCTTTTCTGGATACATGCCTAGGAGTGGGATTGCTGAATCATATGGTAGCTCTATTTTTCGTTTTTTAAGGCACCTCCAGACTGTTTTCCATGGTGGCTGCACCAATTTACATTCCTACCAACAGTGTAGTAGGGTTCGCTTTCTCTACATCCTCTTCAGCATTTATTTGTAGACTTTTTGATGATGGCCATTCTGATCAGTGTGAGGTGATAGTTCATTGTGGTTTTGATTTGCATTTCTTTAATGATTAGTGATGTGGGTGGGGCATGTTTTCACATGCCTGTTGGCCATCTGTGTCTTCTTTGGAGAAATGTCTATTTAGGTCTTCTGCCCATTTTTTGATGGGGTTGTTTGGGTTTTTTGTTTTTTTTTTTTTTTGATATTGAGTTGTATGAGCTGTTTGTATATTTTGGAAATTAACCCCTTGCCTTGACTCCAAATCTTATGTCTTCCCTACTGTGCTGTGTGCCACACCTCCATGAGGTGCAAAGGCGGAAAGGGTCACTGTGTATAATCTCTCTGTGCACATCAAACCTGCACTGTGAGCAGAGGTTGCCCTCTAGTTACTGTATAAGCCTGCAGCGTGCTCGGAAGTGATTCGTTGTGTGCCTCTCTTCAAGCTTCTCATGGGACCATTTTTCATTTTGAATTTCAGGATAAACTTGCAGGCTATGCGTGCCAAGCACTTGACTACACAAGGAAGAGAGGTAGTAGCTCACTTGAAGATGAAAACCTAGTGTAAATCTTTACCACAGCTATGCTACTCCCCTAGGACGTAAATCAGGTGGCAGTGGGTGGGCCAGGGGCCTGCGGGTGGGGGGAAGTTGGCAGGCAGATCAGTACTTGCTCTCTCGCACTCGCACTCACACTCTCTCTCTCTCCCCTCCTCCCTCCCTCCACAGCAGGATGGAAGTGAGGGGTGCTTCTTGCTATTGTACCTATATTTCCTTATCTATAGGAAAATTCAATTAAATCATATATATATTTCAAATCTAGAAAATCCAAGGCAAGTTGACCAAGGCAAAAACCAGGAAGGAGCAAGAATACATGCCTCATTCCAAGAAGGCTCCAGTAATTACAGTAGTAAGAGGAGAACTGTTGCCTTGGGAAAGAGCTGTGTTTGTCTGATGATGGAGGAGTTCATTCTCAAGCAGGGTAAGTCAGGCCACTCACAATTTTACCTGGATGTACCTTTAAAACCTACCAAAGTGGGAAGGCACCTTAGAGACCATTAAGCTCACACTCTGCTTTTTCACAGGCCCCGAGAGAGAAATGGACTCATCTAAAGTCACACAGTTAGTACGTAACAGGGCCATAACCAGCTCCTACACCTCACGACTTCCAGTTTAAGAGTCTTATAAGTACAAGGATCCTCTACAAAAGAAAAATGAATGTAGCCATCTAAGCTAGAGGGATGGGAGTGAGAAGGCAGGTTGGGAGTCAGCAGCAGGGATCCAGGCATGAGGGCTGGGCTTAGCTGTTTAATTGGAACATAAACTTGTAAGATGGCCTTTCCTATCTCCCTGTACAGGTAAGGAAACTGAGCCTCAGAGAGAAGGGGCTGCCAAAGGTCCTGCAACTACTTAGAGAATGGGACTTGAAGGTTGGTCTGATTCCAAAGCCTATGTGCTTTTTGCCCTACCTATGTTTTAGCCCCCTCAATTCTCTGTGGCCATCTCCCAAATAGAAAGGAGGTCCCTCCCAGCTACATTACAAGTGAATTGTAACGTGTTCATTTCTTTTTTTTCCCTTTTTTTGGGCAGTTGTAGTGAAAACAGGGTGAGCCCTCATCTGCAACCCCACATCCAACAAAGCCTTGGTCAGTGCCTGGTTCTCAGCTTCCAAGGAGCAACTACGGACTGTCCTTGGCCTTGGGACCGAAGAAAAAGCAGGAAGCCATCAGAGTTGCCTATCAATTCCCTCAAAACCACTGAGGGATTTATCCTCCACACCACTCCCCCAATAAGAACTGGAGGTGTCACCTGAGGCTGCCGAGGCTGCCCGTCTGGGAAGTAAGGGCATCTGAGCTGTCAGCTAAGTGGGATGATGCTGTGGGGCTTACTTGGTGCCTGAAGGCAAGGGATCCAGCTGAAGTCTGCATACAGCACTAGGCGGTGCCCATCTCCAAGCACAGCTCCCCTCAAGGAGTCCTGCCTCAGCCCCACGATGGTAGCCCTACGCCAGCAGATCGGTGTCTCTTCCTTCCGGAAAGTTGACAGGCACTGAAGTAGTGGGGCAGTCCCCAGGAGTCAGAAGAAGAATTTGGAACTGCTTATTTGAAGCTGGACTTGTTGAACTGCTAATTGCCCAACTGGCACATCATCAGGTTACTTGCTCATTCTTCCTGATCAAGATGGGGTAGGGAGGTAGGCAATGGATATCCCATAGGCAGTGGAGAAATCACCAGACAGCTGGGTTTGTGGAAACCGAATCCTGGTTTCCCACTGACACACATTCTGATCAATCTCCAACTGCCCAACCGTTGGCAGTTGCCTTTCACATTCTGCCTTTAAGCTACTCTGCCCCCAGCCCCTCATCAGGTAGGTAAAGATCTGAAAACCCACCTGAGCCTCTGCTGTAAGGGAAGCCCAGTGTGAAGGAATCTTTCTGTAGAAAAACCCTTTGAATATTTCAGGGTAGTTATTTTAGATTTTGGATGGAGATCTTTCCCAAAACAAGGACACACTTGCCTTTGGTTCAAATTTTATTCTTTATTCTTCTGACCTATATCTAAATTTTAACAGCTTTATTGAGATATAACTCACATAACCATATAATTCACCTGTTTAAGGGGTACAAATCAGTGGTTGTTAGTATAGTCACAGATATGTGGAGTCATCACTACACTCAGTTTTAAAACATTTTCATTACCTTGAAAATGGTAGCTGTCACCATCATGTCCCCCTACCCCTCCCAGGCCCTGACCACCACTGATCTACTTTCTTTCCCTATGGTTTTTCCTATTTGGGGCATTTCAAGTAAGTGGAATCATATAACATATTGCCTTTTGTGACTGGCTTCTTTGACTGAGCATAATGTTTTCAAGGTTCATCCATGTTATAGCATATAACAGTACTGCACTCCTTTTCGTGGCCAAATAATATTCCATTGTACTGCTATCCAAAGTATATAAATAAACAAAATGCATCTAAACAATATCGTCTCTACCCACTAGACAAGCCCACAGTCTGTCCTGAGCACCTGCCACCTGCTATGATACATCTATGACTAGCACCATGGGGGTACATCGTGGAAATGAATAAGAATATACAGCAAAAACATCCAATCATTCACCCAACAAACATCTACTGAGTGTCTCCTATGTGCCAGGAATGTGCTGAGACACTGGGAATACGAAGATGAGCAAGACATGGTCCCTGCCTTCCATAAGCAAATTGTTGAGGACAGCAGTGGGGGAAACCATGCATTATAAATAGTGGCTCCACAGGGTGTAACTACTGAAAGTACCTACATGCGATGGTAAGCTCATTTTCCACTGGGGAGAAGTTCACGGCCCAGGATGAGGTTCTTGAGTCCACAAACACGCATGAGACGAACTAGCCCAAGAGAGGGCAGCAGACAAGGATTTGGGTGTTTTTGTTTGTTTTGCATATTTTCAGTTGAGATGAAATTCACATAACATAAAAGTAACCACTTTAAAGTACACAATTCAGTAGAATTTAGTACATTCACGTGTTGTGCAACCACCACCTGTCTCTAGTTCCAAAACAGTTTTATTACCCCAAAGGGAAACCCTGTACCCATGAAGCAGTCACTCTCTCTGCCCCCTGCTCCCCTCAGCTCCTGGCAACCACCCATCTGCTTTTTGTCTCTAGGGATTTGCCTATTTGGATAATTCATGTGAATGGAATCATACAATACGTGGCCCTTTTAGTCTGGCTTCTTTCACTTAGCAAAATGTTTTTGAGGGTCATCCATGTTGTAGCATGTGTCAGTATTTCATTCCTTTTCATGGCTGAGCAATATTCCATTGTATAGATGCATCACATTTTGTTTACCCATTCATCCTTTGATGGGTATTTTGGTTGCCTTTACTTTTTTATTATCATGATTAATGCTGCCATGAACATTCACGTACAAGTTCTTTGGTGTGTGGATGTATGGTTTCATTTCTCTTGGGTATATATACCTGGTACTGGAATTGCTGGGTCATATGGTAATTCTATGTTTAACTTTTTGAGGAACTGCCAAATCGTTTTTTCCATAGCAGCTGCACCATTTTACATTCCCACTAGCAAATTACAAGGGTTCCAATTTCTCCCAGAGATTCAGTTTTATTTCTTACTCCAGGAGAAGAGTTCCATTAAATTGGAGACACGCAATTAGCCCAAATGATTGACCCTAATGCTGGGCATTAGGCACTGGGCCCCTTAATTAATGCTTAGGCTAGTGGGAGAAACAAAGCAAATGAGGACAAAGAGGAGTGTCCTGCCATAGCTCTGGGAGTGCCTCTGCGCATGCTCACAGCCTAAAGGGGAAGGCGTGCAGGTTGGCTGTAAAACTGTCCACCTGACCCACAGCAATGGGATTCACGGCATCTTGCCAAGCAGAGAAGTGGGAGGAGAGCATCCTCAGCTATAAGAGCCAAGTTCTGCAAAACCCAGGAGGTGATTTTATGAAATAAATGACATGAAATCAATGATGATTCTGGCAGACTTGAATGAATAGCACGGCCTTCTCTATTATACAAGAAATCGGAAGAAGAGTCAGTGAGTTGTGAGGGCACTTAGATCCCATGATATCTGGTACTGTCTCCTGTCCCTTGGAATAAAGACCTGACAGATATCTAGGAAATAAATAATAATGATGTATGCTGAACTCTGAAGATGATGGCGTGTAAGTATATCACTGAAACTTGCCCCTATGGCCTGTCTCTCCCCACTAGTGATCAGACAGCTGGACAAACGTTGAATCCACCCCTCCTCCAGCCTGTATCACTCCCTGGGCATGTGAGCCCCACTCTGAAGCAGCACTAAACCTTTTAAGCCATACGATGTTATTTTCCTGAGCTGAGACTGTCACTTATCAAGATGACATGCCACCATCCCAGAAGAGCTGAGGCATGATCCCAAACGCCCCTCCTCAAAGCCTGAGAGGCTCTTTTTGGGGAGAGGAAGCCCGGAGAAAGCATCTCAGTGATCCCCATCACCTCCCAGATCCCTGGATCTTCAGGAACCTAAGAGTTAGGTGGGTGAATTTCAAATACTTTTAGAAGCACAGCCCTCTTTTCAAACAAAAATCTTCCAATAACTCTAGTGTATAAAACACACAAAAACTGAGCTGCTCGATTGGAAGAGGGGGTGGGGTGAAGGGAAGGGCAATGAGGGCAGAGCTGTCATTTATTGCCCCCAGGATGGGCAGTATACAACTCCAAGGAGTATCATTCATGTAGAGCAGCAGTTCTCAAAGTGTGGCACGATGACACTGATAGTCCCCAAGACCCATTCAGGGGGTCCCTGAGGTCCTCCCTTTTCCAAATATATGGGTGCATGAGACTGGATCTTCTTCATATCCTTCAACCAAAGTAACATATTATGAGAGATGGAATACAGAAGCTGATATGAGATTCCATCTGTCTTCTATAAAGCCAGATAGCAAAGAGATTTACAAAATATAAAACATTGTCACTATTTTGTTTTTGCTTTGGAGGTCAGTTTATTGTTTCATAAAAAATATGCTACGTTAATATGGAATAGATGTATTCTTACTCTGAGCTAATATGTTTTTGAAAAATTGCTCAGTTTTAAATTCAAATACAGTCAATAACAATAGATATAGCCCATATAAATAAAAGCTCTTTTGATCCTTGGTAATTGAGGGTAAATGAGTCCTGATATGGAAAAGTCTGAGAACTGCTGACACGGACCATGTTGTGCAAAGCCCAGGGGCTCTGGGGGGTCGGCTGGAGGGTCTGAGTTCTGCCTGCTCAGCCTCCTCCCCACCCTCCATGCGCCTGAGGCAGCCCTCTGGATACCTCCTCAGAACCTAAGTTTGAAAATTATTGAGTAGCCCAGCCCTCTCATTTTAGAAACCAGGAAATGAGGGAAGGCGAGGGTTATGGATTTGTAAGGCAAGAACAGCTGGGGTTACATCTGAGTCTTCTCCCCCTGGTTCTGGATTCAGGTTCTCTCCCCTGCCTGAGCTGCCACGAAAATAACAACAGCAGCTACCATTGGTTGAACTTTCTGAGCTCGACACTGTGCTAGGCACTCTATAATATCCAGCTTGAGCCACCTCAGTGCCTCCTCGTTCCCACTTGGCAAGCACACCTGGCCTGGAACGCGCCATGTTTGCTAAATCCACAGAGAGAGACAAGCAGGCAACGGGCTGCCCCCCAGCCCTCCACCATATTCACCTCTGAATCAAGCCAGCCCTGGCCTTCTCAATACAAAGAATTCAAGCTGGTACTGGCTTCCTCAGCACATCTTCATAAGCAGCATGCATCCCACTAGAGAAGGGACTTTTTAAAAGCCAGGAATCAATTCATTTAATCTGGTTCCTGTGTAGTTCAAGAAAGGCGCACATGGGCAACAACTGGGAAGTTAAGAGCGGCGTCTTGGCAGTTGGCCACGTGGTGACTCCACAGAGGGTGCCTTTGTGCCTCCTGCCCTTCTGTCCAAGGCACACCTCCACTCCTTTAAAAAGACTGCTGGGAAGGGGCAAGCTGGATATAGTGTTGGGCTAATCCCTGTACCACCAGGGTGGCAGCCGTGGGGCATAAAATGCCTGAAAAGGACCCATCTCAAATCCTCACTCATCTCCCAAAATGGCAGAGTGGACCCACAGGGACAGGGCAGCCAGGATGCTAAGCTAGAAGTCCACCTCTGAATCACCTGGGAAGCATTTTTTTTTTCTTTTTGGCTGCATCGCGTGGCATTGCAGGATCCAGGATCCTAGTTCCCCGACCAGGGATCGAACCCACGCCTCCTGCAGTGGAAGCACTGAGTCTTAACCAGGGAAGTCCCCGGGAAGCCATTTAAAACACACAGGACTGCAGGGCCCTGCGCCAGGGGAAATTCTGCTCTAGTCAGTCAGGGCTGGATGGCTAACGCACACTCCAGATGAGGAGCCGAGAACCCAATTCCCTCACTTAACACATGGGGAAACTGAGAGATGGAGAGGGAGAGAGTTACAGCTGGGATGAGACTCCAGACAGCTTGACCCTTAGTCCTCTGCTTTGTCCACAATTCCAGGCTCTGCTCAGTTGAGCGGGGAAAACTAGTGTGGGCACAGCTGTGGGGAGGAGGGGGCATTTAGAAATAACCAAGCCTTTTTTTTTCTTTGATTCATGCTTTTCATTTCACATTCTCCCCCTTTTCTTCCAACTTGATCATCGGCTCCAAGTCTTTCACTTTTAGATGAGAAACCTGGGGACCAGAGTGGAGAAGGGTCAAATTCTGCCCTAGGTCAGATTTAGGACCCAAATCTCTGTGGTTTTTGCCTGTGTTTCTCCCACTACATTTTGACCCTTAAGTCCCATCCTGAGAGAAATATTATAAATGGTATTTCATTAGTATTCTGCCCACCAAGAGGCAAACTTTGTTAGAAGCTAACACACCCCCTGGCTCTGTGGCATCAGCCTGCCCTGAGAGCTGTTCTAACGGCTTATTTCTAATCTAAGCTCACATTTCAGGGCTGCCCTGGAAATACTGGTAAAGCCAGCACTACTAATATAGACAAATGATGGCAAAACGAAAGGGTAGTGTTGCAATGAAATAAATTATTTGCATAGGTGGGACTTCTCTTTTAATTTTACTATTTTAAGGTTACAAATTGTTTTCTGGCCTTTATGTATAATTAAATATAGATGTTCTCAGAGCTTAATGTCAGTTTAAATTTCAGCCCTTGGAAAGTAATTTGTTTGCATGTTCAATGAACAAACCATTTCTTATCGGTTTCAAAGACCCAGGCTCATGCATCATGAATCAAGGTTGCCTTTATCAAAGCTAAAAAAGGTCAGGCAAAATAGGCCTGCAACGCCACCCTTTACAGAAGAAAAAAATTCAAGCTTTCAGTTCTCTGTCTTAAGGGCACAAACGTCTTAATTTCTTTAAGTATGAGTATGATAATATGAAAGGTTCATCTGTGCCGTCTCCACACACAAAAGCCAAGTAAATCGTGTTCATTGCACCATGATGGACTGGACCATTGGAAGGACTTTGAGCAACTCCCTCTGCGCTCTGGGTCTTGGTGTTTTCATCTGCATACGGATATCTCTAAAATTCTTCGGGCTCTGACAACAGAAGGTAACTAGACGTAGAAGGGCTATCCCTGAAGGTGATTTTAAATGATACTGTCTTAGAAAGTAATTTATAGGGTTTGAAGTTTTTTAGGTTAAGCAATCAGCAGGGAAACTAGACCCATGGGTTCTTAGCCAAGCTTCTCCCTCTGGCTTTCCTCCCTCTGTCCTCTGCACATGCAGAAAGATGTCAGCTGTTCCGGCCCCTTTCTCAATGGCTCCAAGATTATTCCCATTCCTTTAGACACCCCTCTAGTTCCAGAAATCTATTTTCACCCTGCATTCTCCAGTCTCTTAGGGTTCCTCTAGTAATTCTACACATATACTAGAGCCAAAAAGGGATATTGCTCATTGACAATACACGACCAAGGTATTTTGTTAAATGAAAATAAGAACAGGTTGTTAACTAGGATATCTAATATGATCCTATGGCCCACTCTTCCTGATATGACCTAAGTCTAGACTAGGGCTGCTTTCACTTCCTTCTCAAACTTAACAAAGGATAATTTTTTAAAGTTACCCTGTAAGTACATACTAATGGGTTCTCTCTTTTACCTTTCTTTGCTTTAATCCGAGGTATTAACATTTACAGAAACTCTCTTTTTCAAAATGTGTTGAAACTATGGTTTGATTTAAAGTCCTTAAAAGGTTAGGGTAATAGAATTCAGTACAGGAAAAGACTTTTGAATCTAAAGTTTCCATATTAGGAAGACTTGGAAAGATTAACAGAGTGTGGAAACTTCGAGAAGAGTGGCACATCTGGTAGTAAGACGACACACTCAAGCCAGTGTTAAGTGCTTTGTGATATTTTTTTCATTTAATTCTAACAACAATACCTTAATATAAGGTATTAATATTTCCATTTTACAGATGAGGCACAAAGAGATTAAGCTGTTTACCTAAGGTCACAGTTAGCAAATGGAATAACTAACTAGAAATTTGAACCCAGTCATTTGTTTCTGGTGCCTATGAACTTTATCTATGCTTCAGGTTAGTACGATGTTAAAAAACCGAAAGCTTAGGGATCTTTAAATCTGGGTTCTAGTCTCAACCTTCCTACTGACCCTCCAACTCTCTGAAGCAATGAAAACTCCATATTAGGTCATCTCTAAGCTTGCTGCCAACTATACATTTTTTTGGCGATTAAATATGCAGATGGCAGAGAGATGATGGTGATGGTATAGCCTGAGGTCAGAAGGTTGGCAACACATGCCTATAGGAATGTCCATGAGACCTTTGAGCTAGAACTCAGGAGACCAGTCTGGGCTGGAGACACTGAAGCTTTCCTCACAGCAGTGGCAGTCTGTGAGATCTTGACATGAATGTAGAGAGAAAGAAAGGCAAAGACAGAAGACTGAGCCTCTGAAAAATCCCAGGTAAAGGTATGGAGAAGGAAGAACTAACTACAATGAAATAAAAACAGAGAAAATAGCACAATGTCAATCAACTCCAGGGAGCCAGGACTTTAAAATGGGAGCAGAAGTGAGGTGGTCTGAGGTGGTGAAAACTAAAACTAGCTGAGAGACAAGGCACTTCCGCTTGTGAACCCTCATGGTCCTTTCCCCTCTCTTAAGACATGCCTTTCCCCATATGTGCCCCCCGGGTAAGGGTGAAGCTCCACTCTTCCCTGGATGCCCTGGAGGTAGTAGGTACTCAGTGTTCTTCCACTGGATGAAATCATACTGCATTGACTCATTTGTTTGTTTTGTAAATTTATTTATTTATTTTATTTATTTATTTTTTATTTACTGGCTGTGTTGAGTCTTCGTTACTGTGTGCGGGCTTTCTCTAGTTGCAGCAAGTGGGGGCTACTCTTCATTGTGGTGCACAGGCTCCTCATTCTGGTGGCTTCTCTTGTTGTAGAGCATGGGCTCTAGGTGCATGCGGGCTTCAGTAGTTGTGGCACATGGGCTCATTAGTGGTGACTCACAGGCTCTAGAGCACAGGTTCAGTAGTTGTAGCACACGGGCTTGTAGTTGCTCCGTGGCACGTGGGATCTTCCTGGACCAGGGATCGAACCCGTATCCCCTGCATTGGCAGGCAGGTTCTTAACCACTATACTACCAGGGAAGCCCCACACTGACTCATTTGAATCACCACAGTCCTAGGGGCTGTCTCTTCACAAGCAAAGGCAACAGGATGCCTGAAAAGCATAGAGACTAGGGGCAAAAGCAGCTAAAACCAAAGCACAATTTTTATGGAAACATCATGCCATGTTGGCCCTTTCAACCAAACCTGCATAGACCTGAATACCATCATTAGCTGTGTCATCTATGAATAAGAACAGAAAGGATAGTGACAGAAAGCCCTGGAAAGACACAGTATGTGAGTGGAGAGTAGCACAGCTACCATGGGGTAGAGCTTTTTCAGAGAGAAAGTTGGTGGGGAGATGGGACGGGGACATGCTGGGGTGTGTGAGAAGAGGCCTGAGAAAGGATGAGAACAACAAAAATGAAATAAATAAAAAGGCAATTCCATTATCATTTCAATTTGGGAAACTAAATTGTATTCTTTTCTTGATTTTTCAAACACACTTGAAAGATGTAAACACAAGAGCAAAAAATAATGAGATCTCATCAATGTCTGGAATCAGTTGTCAACGGAGCCATTCCTCATACACAGCTGTCATTTGGTGCTTCAACTTCCCGGGAAGGAGGCTTGTATGTGCCCGGAATGGTCATTGTCTCGCTGAAGGGGGATGACATCAGGACAGCAGAAGTAAAAGAAGCTAGGAGGTGGGTTCCATAAACAAGACACCTATTAGGAAGCCTCTTGGGCAAGAGGTCAAGGGAGCTAGAAGGTCAAAGCAGGTGTCAAGAACATGTAAAGACTGCAGGAAGTTCCAAAGAAAAAGGTGTGTGACATACCAACCAAGTGGCAGAATGCAACCTGCAACAAGGAATTCAGGCAATTAATCATGCCTTCAGAGTCAGGCCAGTTGGAAAAGTCTGAGCACACAAGCAATCTGGAACAAAGGTGTGTGAGGGGAGTTCTTGGCACCAGTCATCAGAGTTTAAATAGGAAGCCTATTCCCAAGGCTTCCTCCATTTATGATTTCTCTGGAATTCCAAATGGAGTTGGAGTATGGCTGGCCTTGGGCCTGAGGACACTGCAGAGACAGACCAGTTGGAGCTGGAGAGTGAGGGCTCCAAGGCTTTTCCTGATAATTCAGGATTGAGCACTATTCACCAGAAGGAGGGTTTTGCAGCACTTTACCTCTGTTCTGAGCAACCAGACACCATAGTAAAGGTCACATACGGTCTCAGTTTCCCTTTCTGTGAAATGGGTAAAGGGATGGAATTCGATGAGAATATCATTGAGAGAGTCTGACTTGAAATTTGACCTATTCAATCCCAAGACCTAAGAATAACCCTGTTAATATTAGTTCTGATATTCCAAGTCTCCTGAGATACATTGTATAATATGTCATAATGGGAATGAAAACACACACACAGAGCTTCTAGTAGCTTATCTTCACACCTTTTTCTATTTTCTAGGTTAGACATCCTTTGAGTAATCTCTATTCTCATTTGCTTAGCCTATTACTTAATCATCTGCAGTAGTGTTAAATACAAATAGCTGATTGTATTCCTCATGAAAGTTGCACAGTTTTCCAACAGGGGTGGCGGTACAGTAGTGCAGACTCCAGCAGGGTGCATTGCAAATCAACTCCCATCTTACAAAACTGATTGTGTTGTATGTTCTTATGCATCCCCAGTGCCCAGCCCAGCCCTAGGCACAACATAAGCACACCATTCATAATGCTGAGTGAGAGAATGAATCTATGAATATATAAATGAATGAACGATCAAACCTAAGAGGTAAGAGTGGTACCAAGTGATGGGTCAGAGTATCTTAGATAAATGCAAGAGTCCTCCTTGCCATTCTTGAAAATTAACCTCAAAGAGGAAGACTCGCTTTATGAAAGGATCAAAGAAGACCCGTATGTTCAGATTGCTAGGGGGTAAAGAAGATGGAAAGAGCTGAGTTTATAAGAATACAAGTAGGAGATGAGACTCTTGGGGGGCATCCCAGGAAGGCGATTGCAGTTTGGAACAAAAGAGGACAAACCTAACCCCACAGAATGAATATCTGAGCTGGAAAGTACCACAGAGCTCATCTGACTTAACACTCTCATTTTCAAAACACTGATGACCAGAATGGAGATGCTACTTGGCAAAGGTCAAATAGCTAGACTCTGTGGGGAACCAAGCAAAAGAATCTTAGACTGAGACACAAGTAACTAATGCTGGAGAGGGTGTAGAGAAAAGGGAACCCTCCTACACTGTTGCTGGGAATGTAAATTGGTACAACCACTATGGAAAACAGTATGGAGGTTCTTAAAAAACTAAAAATTGAACTACCATATGATCCAGCAATTCTACTCCTGGGCATATATCAAAAAAAACACAAAAAACCCCACTAATTTGAAAAGATACATGCACCCCGCAATGTTCCAATGTTCATAGCAGCATTATTTGCAATTATGGAAGCAATCTTCAACATCTGTCCTTCAACAGATAACTGGATAAAGAAGATGTGGTATATATACACAATGGAATACTACTCAGCCATAAAAAAGAATGAAATTTTGCCATTTGCAGCAACATAGATAGACTTGGAGGGTGTTATGTTAAGTGAAATAAGTCAGAGAGATAAAGACAAATACCATACGATCTCACTTATATGTGGAATCTAAAGAATACAACAAACTAGTTAATATAACAAAAAAGAAGCAGAGTCACAGATACAGAGAACAAATCAGTGGTCACCAGTGGGGAGAAGGAAGGGGGGAGGGGCAAGATAGAGTTAGGGGATGAAGAGGTACAAACTACTATGTATAAAATAAATAAGCTACAAGGATATATTGTACAGCACAGGGAATAGAGCCAATATTTTGGAGTATAATCTTTAAAAATTGTGAATCACTATATTGTACACCTGTAACCTATATAATATTGCACAGTAACTATACTTCAATTTAAAAAAAAAAGACTCTTAGACTGAAGATAACCTGGGCTCCAGGAATCTGGACAAACTGAGGAACACAGTGAAATAGGGCTCCAGAGCTAATCTCTATACCCAAGTATGTGCCTGAGAGTCGCTTCTTTGTAAATCATATGGCTCCTCACAGATCCTAACATCTGCTAGATAACTGTTCCTGGTGTTTTCCAGACAGCCATCGCTATCATGACAAACTGTTGAGCAGGAGAGTGAATCGACAGTCAGCAGCTGGGTGGTGGGAAACACACACATGGCTCTTTTTTTCTCCTTTTTTTTTCCAACTGGGGCTCAGCCTTTCACCCTCCAGCTTCTGCCACCTTTAGCAACAGGGAAGGAGAGATGGTCAGAAACTCTGACCTGGGCGCGGCCCTTCCAGCCTATCTTCCACAATAAATTCAGCCTAAACACCGGTTTGACTCACTTTCTAATTGAATCAATTCACTGTTTCTCGGAATCATTTCACTGAATCCCTCAGGTCAATTCTGGGAAAGCAGTCAAAGCAGTGCAAGGGGCAAGCACAGCTGTTTGGGGGCATTTCTCTGGCTAGAACGTGCCCCGTCTCCCCTAGGGGAGAGTGAAGGCCCCCACCCGGGGCCGGGGAAGTGGCAGCTGTGGCAGCCGGCAGATTAGGCATGGGGAGGGCAGGGCAGCCTCCTGCCAGGTTCTGAGATTGAGTTCCTGGTAGTGGGCGCCTCTGCACCAGGCCAGACACCAGTGGGGTTGGATCAGGACCTCACCATGTTGGCTCCCAAGGCCAGTGCCTGTCCTGTTCTCCAACCCACCAAGCTGGGTCTGTTCTCCAGCAATCCTTGGGCTGAGGCCAGAGCAGGTTTCTGACCTAGTTCCCACCTGAAGCAGCAGCCCTCAGGGAGTCACTTCCCTCTTGGGACTCTCATTGAACGCGGAAGAGTCCGTCTATACCGTCTTTTTCTGGCTGTTTCTTTCTTTCTTGTTTCTCTTGCCTCCCCAGCTAGAGTGATAACTCCTGTGTATCTTTACCCTTCCTGATAGCCCCAGGGATGGAATGGGGACCATCTGCGTACAGGGGCTCACCCATCATGGACTGACCCTCCCAAGGTCAAAGAAATCTGCCTTTCTGCCTGTTGTTTTTTATGACATTGACAAATCCGGATGGGTCTGGGACCAGACCTTGCAGTGGAAGTATACAAATGCTTTCCAAGGAGGGATGCAGAGCTATGGGAAAAGAATGGAATAAGATTGCTGACAGAAAGAAAGGAAGCTCTGCATTTTGATATCAACAGTTAATCTACTGTGGCACATCTCTTCGGAAACTAAACAAAATGCAGTAACTGCTATGACATTGAAGCTGTGTTGCAAAAACGATTTTGTAGAGCAAATAACTATCGTCTACTAGCTATTTTATGCCTTATTGAACAACCAGCAGTTTATGAAAACAACGTTTCATAAATATGGTCGCAGGTTCCTGAGTGGAGACTGCCAGGATTTACAGCAAGGGAGAATCATCAGATTCCCTATTCTTTCCCTGAGGTCCTTCCCTGTTTGCCCTGCTCTGGGCCTTGGCTCGCACGTAGCGCCTCATCCAGGCATGTCTTCTGGAACCCAGGAGACTATATACAAGGTACCGTGGAGGAGTTCCCACTGTAGCAAGGCCAACATAAGCTCAAGCAAAGAAGATACTTATATGAAACTAAACACTGGATACTGGGGAGGGATGGAGGGAGCCTCAGACTGGGAGTCAGGACACCTGGATTTCAGTCTTGGCGTTGCTATTAACCAGCAACACAACAAGTCACTTTACCATCGGAAGTCACTTCCAACTCAGGATGCTCATCTGGAAAATGCAGATAATTGCACTTGTCCTTCCTGCCTCCCAGGGTTGTAAGACAAAATGGTACCTTTAAAAGCTTTATAGACTGTAAATCACTAGATGCAAGTAAGGGATTATTGCTATTATTATACTTTGAAGAGGTAGCTGCCAGAGGCAGTGAGCGAGTTCCTTAAGCACAACGTTTAAGGAGAGGCTGCCTGACATGTGTGCCAGGAAATCACTGAGCGGATCGCAGTGGCACTGTTGCGGTTGACACTAGATGCATCTGAGGTCCTTTTAAGCACTAATTCTGTGAACTGGGAATGTACAGGCTTTTCGTAATTTTCTTAGCAGTGACCATGCATTTGAGTTGAACTGTCATTCTCCAAGCCTCTTTTTTTTTTAATTTCTACTAGTTTGTTTTTCTGATTATAAAATCAATAATATTCTTTATAGGAAACTTGGATAATATAGAAAAGTATGAAAAAGGAAAAAACCACCAATAATCCTGTCTTAGAGATGATCGCTATTTACATGGGATATTCACATCCAGTAATGTTTCTATGCATTTTATTCTTTTTCAAAATTGGGATGTTTTACAAAATGGGATATGATTAATTCTGTATCTTGAGAGGATTTTTTAAAAATATTTTTATACCATAAACAATTTCCTATAACCTTAAATCCTTGAATATTCCCTTAAGAACATGGTTTTTGATAAATAGCTAAGTAATATTCCAGTTTATGATGATACTTTACATTAACTAACAATTTTTAGACATCCAGAGTCCCGTAGTTTTTTTCTAAGTAATGCTTCAGTAAAGATCCTTATACATAAACATTTGTATCTGATTATTTCTTTCAGTGAAATTTCTAGTAGCAAAGTTGTAGACTCAAAGCATACACACATTTTTAATTCTCTTGATCGCACTGCCAACATGTTCTCCAGAAAGGCTGTGAGTAATTTATGACTCTTACCAGCACTGTGTCAAAACACTCATTCCACTGCATCCTCTCCAACCCTGGGAATTTTGATTTTAACATTTCTCAGCCAATTTTATATGTAAAAATAATTTTCATTCTCCATTCTTAGTTTTAATTTACAGTTCATTGATTACTAGAGAAGTTGATTTTTGGCCTTTTGTTTATTAGCTATATGTACATAATGTGTTGTGAATTGTCTTTTGTATTAGCCCCTTTTAGAACCTACAATTCACACCGCTCTGCAGATGTAATCAGTTCTGAGTCATCAATACGAAAGGAGAACAGGGGTGTTTTGAGGGGTTTTTTGTTTGTTTTTTGTTTTGGGGGGTTTTTTAAGCCCTTTATTGGAATATAATTACATTACACTCTTGTACCAGCTTTTGAGGTACACCAAAGTGAATCAGCTGTATTTATACATATATCCCCATATCCCCTCCCTCCCGCCACTCCCTCCCGCCCTCCCTGTCCTGGCCCTCTAAGACATCACCCATCATCGAGCTGATCTCCATTTGTTACACAGCAACTTCCCACTAGCTATCTATTTTACAGTCGGTAGTGTATATATGTCTATGCTACTCTCTCACTTCATCTCAGCCTCCCCTTTGCCCCCGCCCCCTCAACCCCATGTCCTCCAGTCCATTCTCTGCATCTGCATCCTTATTCTTGCCCTGTCACTGGGTTCATCAGTACCTTTTTTTTTTAAGATTCCGTGTATATGAGTTAGCATACAGGATTTGTTTTTCTCTTTCTGGCTTACTGCACTCTGTATGACAGACTCTAGGTCTATCCACCTCATTACAGATAGCTCCATCTCGTTCCTTTTCGTGGCTGAGTAATATTCCATTGTATATATATGCCACATCTTCTTTATCCATTCATCTGTTGATGGGCATTTCGGTTGCTTCCATGTCCTGGCTATTGTAAATAGTGCTGCAATAAACATTATGGTACATGTTTCTTTTTGGATTATGGTTTTCTCAGGGTATATGCCCAGGAGTGGGATTACTGGATCATATGGTAGTTCTATTTTCAGTTTTGTAAGGAACCTCCAGACTGTTTTCCATAGTGGCTGTACCAACATACATTCCCACCAACAGTGCGGGAGAGTTCCCTTTTCTCCACACCCTCTCCAACATTTATTATTTCTAGATGTTTTGATGATGGCCATTCTGACCAGTGTGAGGTGATACCTCATTGTGGCTTTGACTTGCATTTCTCTAATGATTAGTGATGTTGAGCATCTTTTCATGTGTTTGTTGGCCATCTGCATGTCTTCTTTGGAGAAATGTCTATTTAGGTCTTCCGCCCATTTGTGGATTGGGTTATTTGCTTTTTTGGTATGAAGCTGCATGAGCCGCTTGTATATTTTGGAGATTAATCCTTTGTCGGTTGCTTCACTGGCAAGTATTTTCTCAACAGGGGTGTTTTGAATGAGCCTAACCCCATCAGAAACTCCTAGAGCTACTCTCCCAGTAAACCACTCACAATAGCAGGGGTGGCGTGGGGGCTGGGGACAGGGTGGGCAGGGGTGGGGGGAGGCGGTGTACTGAAATCTGTCAGTGATTTGTGTTTCCCTGCGTTTACTCCTCCTGCTCTGCTTCTTGTGTAAGAGCTAATGAGCAGTGAAACTGACAAAAGACTAAGAAAAAAAGAGAAGAAAGGGCATGGTTAATCCCTTAACTAGGATTGAGGGATGGATGGAGTTTGCCTTTAGAAAGGGGAAAAAAAAAATACAAGACTTTTTTTTTTTTTTTTTTAAGCAGTGCAGTTCCCAGTATGCCCACTTGATGGCAATCCTCCATTGGTTAGGCAGAAAGCTAAGCATTCCCAAGGCTAGGGAAACTGAGGAAGCAGCTGCTGAAACCGAGAATCAGGCACATTAAGGCAGCTGACAGTTAAATACAGGTAGCCTTTAAACACCTCTGGAAACACGGATCATGGTGTGCAAGGAGATGGAAAACCAGGATTACACCTTTTAGACAATGCAACTGTGCACTTCGGCTGCAGGGTTAGAGAAGAGGGAATGCACTTCTTCCTACTTTGCTCCTTCTTTTCCTCTTCTCTATTTGGGGTATCATTTGATTTACCTCTTTGTGTCTGAAAAGGCAAAATTACCTACTTTGCACTTGTAATTGTCAGTAAGGACCACATGCTTCTTAGGGGCTGTAGCAGGGTGGATGCTGCTGCATTGTAGGGACTCAGAATTGCCCCAGCCTGGCTCGCTGTGCTGGTGAGGCTGCTCAGGAAAGCAGGGGCAAAGTTCCTGGGTTGTTGGGGAAAGCTGGGGCAACATTCCTAGGAGCAGAGAATGGAAAGCAAACTCACAAGGTCCTTTAGGACTTGTTCTAACCCCAGAGACAGCATGGTATAGGAGAAATAGCATATGTTTGGAGGCGATCATTCTCGGGATCATGTCCACTTGGAAGCTTATAGATGTGTGTGTCCTTGAGCAAGTGACCAAATCTCTCTGAGCCTCTGTGTCTTCCACTATAAAATGGAGGATAACAGTATCTACCTCACAGCATACAAGGCAAACTACTGCTGTGATGATGATGATGATGTTGTACCAGTTCCACCCAGGGATACCAAAAGCAGTACATACAGCAGTCATTCAGACCCTTAGATTTGGATCAGACAGTCCTGGGTCTTAAGATGGGCCCAAAACTTACTAGCTGTGTATTACCTTCCATAAGTCGTCTCTCATCTCTGTAAAAGAGGATAATAATACCTATTCCATGGGGTGTTATAAATATTAAAAAAGAAAATGTACATAAGGTACACAGCGAAGTGCCTGACATACAGTACACGGTCAGTCATTGGTAGGTGCTGTTCGTGGTGGTAGTAACAGTATCACCCATCTTCAGAGAGCACAGTCAAGAGAAAGGACTTGTACATCTGGTACGAAAATGGAATGGTCTTGTGTGGTCAGCCAGCACGTGGAACCAGGCCAACCTGAGGAAGAGTGAGTACATGAACGAGTGAGCACAGGACACAGTCCAGAGATGGAATCTGCTGTTTCAAATCATGTGCATTTGCCTACAAGGTGGTTTGGGTTGGGTTTGTTTTGTTTCATTTTGTTTTGTTTTTAATAAGCCTTAAGGTTGAGACAGAAGTTCATGCATGGATTCAGCTGTTTCTCTTAAAGTCACAAAAAATAGTCAAAGGTCCAATCTGAAGCCAAATCCCTCTGGAAACAGACCCAGAGACAGGTGATGGCTTGCTCACAGTTGCACAGCAGGAAATGGGGTCCAGATTCCAAGTCTATCAAGAGGGCCTCCTCTCACTATATCCTGCACACTTGGCAGGCCACCACATGGCTGGTCCTTCACAGAGCCCATGACATAAAGGCCAAAGAAGGATTCTTCCAAATTTGGGTAAGCCACTGTTGCATGTTGTCGGCTAGCCTAAAGTAACTGGCCAACATTTCCCTCAACAACAGGTGCAAATATGGGTTTTGTTTGTGCTTCCGTTCATCTAAAGCTTGACCCTCATTTTTTTATGCACCAATTTAAGGAAATGATTACATGGTTATTCAAAAGTCACGCGTGAACATCTGGTTTTCCATGGCACCTAAATAATTTTCCTGATTTTATGAAGTCCAGGTCAAGATTTAAAATCACACACATTTCTCACCACTTAAAAGATTTAGAGGTACAAGGTGAGCCCTTAGAGGCCTGTCTAGGCACAACGGTAATCTTTCAGATAGATGCCACCAGCTATCCCACAATGCCTGTTTGAGTATATAGATGCAGCAGTCAGGGTTCTCAGCAAGGCCAAGTGCAAAGTAGGTATGTGAATTCAAGATTCACAAAAGCACAAAAAGAGTAGTGTGGAAGATGGCAATGTGAGTAGCACCCCAGTTGACCTCTGCCAGACCCAAATGGACCCAAATAAATATCAACATGCAACGCCTCCTAAAAAACCCAACCAAAATAATCAAGAAAGCAGATGACCAAGAGGTGGTGACTGACTGGACTCATGGGCCAAAACCCAAGGGCTATTTGACAAGGATGAAGGTAAAGCTGCAGGCTAAGGCTTAGAACATCAATCAGGTAGAAGCCGGGGAGACCTGGTTTCACAGCATCCCTACAACAGGACCTTGGGGCGGTCACTGACAGGAAGCTCAGCATCAGCAAACAGAGGGAAGCATAAGGCAGTGTGACAAGAAGGCCAGGCTCCACAGCGGCATAAGTCGAGGGTTTACTTTGTATCCTACACTCCCTGTGGGAGAAAATGGCGCACTGAAGCACGACTGAATGAAAGGGGTAGGAACGGCAAGGAGTAAGGAGAAGGTATCATACTGAGGAGTGGCTGAAGAACTAGGGCAATTTCCTAGCAACCATCAGGATGATGATGGTGACTGATAATCATAACCATCATTTCTGGACCACTCATATACCAATGCTAAATGCTTACATCATTTCAGTCTTCAACTACAATAGAGGATGAGGGAAGTGGGACCCACCAATAGATTTTAACCTACTTGCTTAAGCCACTGAGTCAGGAAATGGTAGAGCCAGAATTCAAACCCAGCCCATCTGATACCCAAACCTATGTCCTATCCACTCCACTCGCTGCAGGGTTATTTTTCATAAGAATCATCCGGGCTACCATATTTGATGTTTTCTATGTATACACAGCAAGGATTCTTCCAAGCATTTTCCACACCTAATTTCACAGAACGCTCCCAACAACCCTATGAAGTATGTAATATGAATAGAAGAGGCAACTGAGGCTCAGATAGGTGGTCACTCACTTAAGTTTACACAGCTAAGAAGCTGCAGGGTCTGATTCCAGAGTTGAGCTTTCCTCTCAAATCACTCAAAAGGAAACTTGGGGGTCATAAGCAGCATAGCCCCAGAGATTTGAAGGGCTGCCGTATGATGGGGGGAAAGATCCATCTGTCCTCACAGTGTCCCAGGGCACCTGACGTCTTTACTCCTCTCTGGTTTTAACGGCTTGAGCCAATCGGGTTCCAATGCGTGCTAAGCAGATGCTTTCAGCATCAGCTGGTTGTCTGGCCTCCCAGGGTACAGTGCTGTGGTTCAGATTTCCTGAGTGGCTCCACCAGCCCAGTCAATCAAATAACCTATCAGTCCGACAGTCAGTTGGCTGGATTGTTTTTTCACTCCACTGACCTGTTTGCACAGAATACATCGACAGGCTGTTTCAGGGCTACGTCAACACAGGCCCCCTCCCACCAAGAGCTCTCTCTGTAAGCCCAAACCTCAAAAGTCCCAAAGTCAAAGATTTGCTTCTACCATGTGTCCACCACACTTTCAGATCAAAGACAGGAATGGAAAGCAGGCAACAAATACAAACTTACAGTTTAAAATTACTTAAAATTTGCCATAAAACTGCTTTGGCCCTACTCTTCTCAGTGTGCTTTGGAAGCGATTTTTTTAAGTCCATGTGAAATTCTGTCAGCTGTGAGGTAGAATCAGATGCTTTGATGGACCAATGAAGTCAAAGACAAAATCATTAGTGCCTTGTGGCCTTATGAGACATGGCAGGAAGAGAACTGGGTCATCCAGATACTTTGTACCTTTACCCATGTGTTTATATCCACTCAGACACAGCTCAGGTGAGAGCAGAATTAGTATCTCTGTATAGAGTCTCAAACCTTCACAGACTTGGAGTGGGGGAAATCCTGAGAGTGCTGGCTTGAAGGATTGCCTCTTTTTAGAACCCCCTGGAAAGTAACTGAGAACAAGGAGTAAACATATTACCTTCTCCTTAGGCCGCCGGTTTTCAAATCTGGTTGCACAGCAGACTCACCTGGAGAGGTTGTCAAATCTTGATGCCCGAGCCTGACCCACGAGCTTCTGACGGAATTGGTCTGGGTATGGCCTGAGCATCAGGTTCTTCTTCCTACTAATCTGGTATTGGTTTTTATTTTTTCTTCCCTAGAATCTTACATTAATTTCCAATTTTTGATGAAAGGCTTCGAATGTATAGTAAATGTAGAGAATGATGGACACAGACCAGGAAGCATTTGAAAGCAGGGTATTTGTCTCTTGTGGCTCATCATCAGCTGTCCTTCCCCTCCTCCAGCTTTGGCCACAGTGCAAAAAGAGGCTTTGCCCTTCTTCCTGGAGCAAATGCGTCTAAGCCTCCAATGACCCAGGATCCTGCAGGTATGTGGCTTTTAGGAACAGGAATACCATTAAATGCAAACCTGTAGAACTCACTAGAAGGTCAGAGAACCACCACCAAACCATTTAGTTAAGAGGCAAAAAAATATTCTGATCTGAAGCCCTGGCCTCCTCATAATCCATCCACCTCTGCCTTAGAAGATGCCTCTCTCCTGCGATGTTTCGTGAAGGGTGACAGAATTCAGCCATGGCCTTCAAGTATAACCACAATGTATTCAACAACCTCCACCCCGTTTTCTGAAGTCCACAGTCACAGGCACCCGAAAAGAAACACACGGTAGGATTGCACTGGTGTGTTCCTAGCAGACATACCACCACAGAGAAGGGCTATTCAGGACTGGGGCTTGCAGAGTCCCAGGAAGTATCACTCCCAACAAGAAACAAAGAGCTTACTTGGGTTTCCCATTTTCTCTCCCTGGAGTGGTTGGGTGTTTTTCAATTTGCTGAAGAAACAAGAGTCAACCTTTGTTACCGTGGGCATCTGAGTCCTCATTCATTCAAGAAACATTTATTGTCCACTTTGGGCCATGCCCTGTGCTATGCACCAGGAAATGGAGAGGATGTGGTCCCTGTCCTCCAGGAGCTCAAAGTCCAGCAAGGGAGACAGATGTGTAAACAAAGACATACATCCGGTGTGATAAGGGCGAAGGTGGGGAGGGTTTGTGCAGCTCAGTCTCGGAAATCAGGGAATGCTCCCTGGAGGAGGTGATGCCTGAACTACGCAGACCCCTTCCTGCCACTACAGCCATTGGAAGGCAAAACCTGTGCCAAAAGGGGGCTTAGGTCAATAATAAGACTTTGCCCACGTGAATCTCCTCTGAAACTGAGAAAGATCATTGATATCCTACTTACAAGACATATGAAATAGGCAGCAATTTCGCTGGTAGGGAAATGTGACTAGAAAGAAACAGGGCGGTTTACCTGGGTGAGGGGAGCAGCAAGTAGGCCTGTTCCTCTTTCTTCTCCATTGCTTTCCCTACTGGCAGCAATTCAAACACTCCCCCGGCCCCTCCCGGAGAATAATCTGCAGCTCTTGCCAGCTTCTGGGAAAGGGATAGCAACCTGTGGTTGATGCAAAGAGGACTAGAAAAAAGAAGCCTGAGTTCTATCCCAGTTCTGCCTCTGTAAGCCGTGTGACCACAAACAAGTCCCTTCTTCTCTCTGGGCCTCAGTTTTTCCCTTGGTACAAGGAAGAGTTGGGCTCAGCGTTCTCCAAGGCCCCTTCCGGTCCTGATGCTTTCTGATTCTTTGCTTATCCAAGGTTAGACAGCCATGGGGGATAAAGTACAATCCAGTCAGTCAACAGTGGCCTCCGTCATCTCTTCGTGGATGCTGGGGCCACCAGAGGATGCTGGTCCTCGGGGCTCCACACACTCCAGATTGGGGGCTGACATTCTGCTTCCCACCAGGGTAAGGAAACAGCAGGCTTGCAAAATGTGGAAAGTAAAGCCACGTGAAAGGCTCACCATTAGTGACAAAAGCCCTACCTTATTTTTCTCCAGTTGGAAAAAAAAAAAGGAAAAAAGGTTGACATTTTTCAAAATAAAGCTGCTGCTTCTCTGCCACAGTGTATGGGCCAGTCAGCATGCCCATGAATCAGACATCAAATATTTCCTTTCTTCCCCAACATTACTCTCTCTGTGGGAACAGGGAGTCTCGTATCAATAATAGCATTAAAGGGGAACTACCCTGCACCATAGCTAAGCCGCAATTCCTACCCGCCAATCAGAGAAAAGCGATTCCAAATCCTATAGCCATTACTGTCTGCCTCTTTTCTTTTGAAGGACCCTTTGATTCCTTTCTTTCTTTTCATCTCCTTTGGCTTTTCATGCCAACCCTGAACACTTTGGTGATACTCAGGAGTTCGTTAGGAGTTTGCCTCTTGTTAAGCCTTGCTCAGGAAAGGACTGCGGGTAATGGGACCACAATAAACCTCAGAATTAACTTCTCTCTCCCACAAAGCTGCTGTCCTTGGCTGTCTCCACTGTTGCCACCACTTAAGGGAAGGTGGCTACATACCAGTCTTTGGTGCCCCAGGAGGAGCCATCCAAATTATATGCACTTGCTCATCTACAAATGTTGACCAAGATGGGGCTAAGTCTTAAGGGATCACAGTTGGGAATAACCTTTCTACAGCCAGGTGCTCTTTACTGAGTTCATTCCCTGGAAAACCACTGAGTGTGGGAGGCCTCTCGTCTCTCAACTAAGTTTCCCCAAATACACCAAACGCGTGCATGCCTTTACTCACACACTTCTCTCTGCTTGGAATAGCTTTCCCATCTGACCCAGCTCAAATATCACCTCCTCTGAGCAGCCTTTGCTGACTCTCTCCCCTCCCAGGAAGAAGTAATCCTTCCTTCCTTTGGATTCTCCTGGCACACTTTGTTCTTGCCGCTATCATAGTACTTATTCCATTACGTGAGAGTCAGCTGGTGACCTCCCAGTAGCCCCCGAGAGACTGTGAGCTTCTTGAGGACAGGGGCTCCAGTTGATACTGGAACACTTAACCCTGAGCTCAGCCCAGAGAAGGTTTCCAAACTTGAACCGAATTGGGGGGAGCAGGGAGGCTGGTAAATGCAGCCTTCAGCAGTGATATCATAAAATGGTCCTTTACAGCAATAACATTTGATGAGTCTCAAAATGAAATGTGGCACCACGGATACACTTGATTTTAGGGCTTGGGAAGGTACATCTTCTAGCCACGTGAGACTGGTGGAGAAATAACTATTTCCTTAACTAAACTCACCAGATGTTTTGCAATCAAGCTCAAGCACTGTTTAGTTCAGGTGGACCCACAAGATGTGTTTGTGTGAGGCAGAAAGCTGATGGACAGCACTGAACTGTGGGCTACATGTCTATGGGGAATGGCGCCGTGGGGGAGGGGTGGGGGTGGGGAAAAGAGCAAGGCAGCCTGGTACATTTATTTTGAATTGGGCGATTCACTCATATAAAAGCAAATTGGAACCCTTGGCAGAGCCGTTCAGCAGTATCAAAGATCTATAGTCACTGCAGCCTAGTGGGAGGAGTGCCACTAGTTACAGTTGCTTGGCTGTAAATAAAATATCCCCTGGAACGAAGCATTTTAATTTGGAGCGATTCTATCAGGAGCAGCTGACAAACCTTTCAAGGAAACTGGCAGTGTGAAGAGGAACCTCTATACCAGCAGGAAAAGGGCTTTCAAAAGAGCTAATGAAGTTTCAGCACGCAGCCCTGAACACGAGCTAGGCCCATTTGGATACCGGTCAGTGTGTTTCAGAAACAGAGCCAATTAACTAGGGTGGGGGGCTTAGGAGGCCACACTTCCCAGCTCCCTTCTCGAACTTTCCTGTGAAACACCAGGAGTCAACAGCCTCCTCACAGCCAGCCTCCCACCACAATCTGTGGGGACTGGGCCTCATCTCCAGACTGGACCAGGTCCAATCTGCGCATGTGCACTTCTAACACCCTCCTCTGATTCCAGCGCCTGAGACAGGCCGGTGAACCCGGTAGGTGCTCAATAGATGTGGATGGACTTGAATTTCAGGAGGAGATGTTCTGTTTTGTTTTTTAGAAAGGAAAGATGCCAATCACCAAAAAGAACCAAAGAAAGCCTGCAAGCCACCTTGCGAAGTCGGTATCAAACCAACAGGAAATGGGGTAAGGAGTGAGCAAGTAAACCAAAAGCCACAACCATCTATTTTTAAAACTACAACAATATGTGGGCTGTACAGTAGTGCGGCTAGCTTTGTTTTTATCTACAGACATCTGTTTGGGGTTTCTTTGGCTCCAGTACTTGATTTCTGTGGTGTGATGGGCCAAGGGTCTGGGAATTAGGTAGAATAACTTGGACGTATCTGCGTAGTTGCCTAAACAGGCATAACATTGTCTGCAGCAGGAAAAGAAGCTCTCAAAATGCTGGGATTTAACAAGTACCCAGGAAAATCCCCCTGTTCCCAAATTCCCACCCTTTAGCACCCCAACCTGCAGCTGGTACCTAAAATTATACCACTCACACATCAAGGCTTTGGCTTAAGTATTCACCCATGGGCTTGAATGCTTAATACATATCTCTTGAATTTTGATTCAACGGAAGCTGAGAGTATATCATAAGCCACAAACACCAAATCGCAGGTCCATGGGTCCTTGTAGAGCAAGCCAGATGGAGTTTTTACAGGCCAAGGATTTGTGTTGGAAACACTCTACATGGTTTCTTAATCCACAGTCTAGTCGCCCACAGCTCAGCCCAACCTCTGGGTACACAAAGAAAGATCTGGGGAGAGGACAGCTGCCATTCTGGATCCGCCCCACCCCCAAAGAACCCTTAGGAGTAGTGTGCCCCACAAGGGGTGGGGTGTTTCCTGTGGCAACAGCTACTTCTATTCCCCCCACCCCACCCCCCATCCTCCACTTTTCAATGAGGTCATCTACTCTTCAGCTGCACAATCAAAACAAGACTAGGCCTCCTGAGTTATGATTGTTATTAAAACCAAACTCCATCAGCACATTCTCAGGACTGCACCTGGGAAGGCAGGTGCATGACGCTGCCCGGCTGCCCGTGCTCAGGGCTGCCCCTCGCTCCCAGGGACCTGAGTGCAAAGCCCAGAGAGGGCTCATCACACATTTCAAATGCAAAGAATTCAATATGCGGCCCGACCAAACAGGGGAGAAAGGAGGGGCAAGCCCCCCACCCACCCAGCTGCTCTCCTCTGGAAACCCCTCCTCACCAACGAGCACTCCCTCCTTCTTGTGGGCCCGGAAAAGGAAGGATAAGAAACCTTGGTCCCGTGGGATCCCACTAAGGAATACCATTATTTTCCACGCTGTCTCTTCCGGGATTCTCCCAAGGGCCAACTTTGGTTCCTGAGCCATTTCTCACTGATTAATCAATCAGCAAGAAGGAAACACCCCTGCAAAACTGGCAGGCCTCCGGGAACACGTCTCCAGGGTAATTCCTGGGTCTGTACTTTAGTGGAAGTATCTCCCACCCCAGTCCCAATCTCACAGCAACTCTCCGGCATCAGATCACACAGGGAAGAAATTCTCAAGCTCAGATTCATACCCAAGTCTGTTTGAAGCCGGAGCCAATGTTCTTATACATGAAACCGGATGGAGTCTCTGGCATTCATTTTCTAGCACTTCCCTCTGGTAACCCCCAAGCGGCAGAGCTGTTAAAGAACAGACACCAGATTCAGCCGATTATTCCAATGGGAATCACACCGCCTGGCTTTGAAGGATCTTCTTACAGAGATGCCCACTGGAGATGAGATGGTATGCTCCGAGCTAGTGTCAACGCCACCTCCTCCCAGATCCCAATTCCCCTCAAAACAAATCTTTCCACCAGAGCCAAGTCAGAACCGGAAGAGCTCAGGTTGGCTCAACACTGTGCTTTCATTGATGTGGTTTCACCTGAGGGAGTAAAGTGAAAGCAGTGTCTCTACCTCGGACCAGGGTGGAGGTGGCGGGAAGCGGAGGGGTGGAGGAGAGGTCTGTGCTTATGACATTATGCCTTAAATGGATATTTGTCTTCTCTAGTCAGTACTGATGTGAAAAGAGGAAAAAGAGGAAAGAGAGTAAGAAACAGGAAGGATGAAATCTACTCTGGTCTTGTCGCTTTCTGGGACAAAGGGCCAGGTTTCCAGAGCTCTGGCTGAGGGGCAGACCAGGCTGCAAAGATGGCCTCTGTGCGCTCTGGGAGGACAGCTTTCTTCCTCTGCGGGAATAAAGCAGCTGCAGGGAAAGCTCTGGCTGGCTGGGCACAGAAGGGCGACCTCTCTTGGATGACAGCCTGTTTCTGTGGCTTCGGCTTCTGACCACTGCCTGGCCTCTTCACAGGGCTGAAAACCTGCAACTTTTGGAAGCACCCACTAAGCTTTTTCTAAAGATATTCCTCGTCAGAAGCCAAGGAGCATAATACAGCTTACGCTGAGGAGAAGCTTGTTGGGGGGAAGAGTACTGTGGTTTTATTTATATACAAATAAAGAGAATGTAGGCCAAGAGGGCAGTGTGTATGGCTCTGTCCCAGGAAGCCAGCGCTAGGAATGTGCTGTGCATTTAGGCAGCTGGGCAGGACTAAGGGTGAGCCAAGTGAGGCACTCACCTTGGGTGTAAAATTTAAGGGGGCGTCAAAACACTCAGTCATCATGATACTTTTTAGAGTAAATGTTTATATTTTAGAATAGTTTCAGATTTACAGAAAAATTGTGAAGATAGTACAGAAAGTTCCCATATACCCCATACCCAGTTTCCCCTATTATTAACATCTTGAATTAGTAAAGGACCTTTGTCACAATTAATGTTATTATGAATTAAAGTCTAGACTTTATTGAGATTCCCTTAATTTTCACTTTTTTTCTGTGCCAAGATCCCACATTACATTTACTTGTTCATCTTCTTAGGCTCCTCTTGGCAATGACAGTTTCTCCACCTTTCCTGGTATTTGACGACCTTGACAATTTTCAAGAGTACTCAGGTATTTTATGGGATACCATTCTACTGGACTTCTCTTGATATTTTTTTCTCATGCTTAGACCAGGGCTATGGATTAATGGGAGGAAGACCACAGAGGTAAAGTGTCATTCTCATCACACCATATCAACAGTATGTACCGGCCACATGATTTATGACCATGACTATTGGTGTTGGCCTTGATCACCTGGCTGATGTAGGGTTTGTCAACTTCCTCCACTAAAAGGTTACTCTCCTTTCCCTTTCCACACTGCACCCTTTGGATGGAGGTCACTCTTCATAGCTCACACTTAAGGAGGGAAGAGTTCAAGGCAGCTCCTTAAGGGCAGAGTTCTTTAGAGTGTACAAGTTGGTATTATTTTTCTTATTAGTAATGTATATATGGCAATCCCAATCTCCCAATTCATTCCCCCTCAACCCTCCCCGCTTTCCCCACTTGGTGTCCATATGTTTGTTCTCTACATCTGTGTCTCTGTTTCTGAAGGGCAGAGTATTTTACACAAATTATTTAGAATTACCCTGCATGGGAGATTTATTTCTTCTTACCCATTTATTTAATCATTTATTTATATCAATATGGACGCTGATATTTATATTATCCTTTGTGTTATACTCCAACAGTACCTTCTTTTTTTTTTTTTTTTTTGGCTGCAGCTTGCAACTTGCAGGATCTTAGTTCCCTGACCAGGGATTGAACCCTCACCCTCAGCAGTGAAAGCAGAGTCCTAACCACTGGACTGTCAGAGAAGTCCCAATACTACCTTATTTATTTTATTTCTCAAATTTTTCCAGCTTTAGCCATTGGTAACTCTTTCAGCTAAGTCTGTGCTAGACCTCCATCAATGTTTCCTTTTCAGATTTTTTGTTTGTTTTTTAGCACTTCTTTAGTTTCTGGCACTATAGGGTACTCCAGGCCCTATCTTGTATATTTCTTGCCCCAGTCCTAGAATCAATAATTTCTCCAAGAAGCCTTGGGTACTTTTATTGTTATTAGCAAACAAGATATGACTGCTAGTTGGATAAATCATGTTTTAATGCAATATTCTAAAAAATCAAATCAGCAAATTCTCACCTGGAGTCTATCTGCCTGTTTTTGTAAATAAAGTTTAACTGAAACAAAGGATGGCATTAGGGTGGGACAAGAGAGGCAGGGGTGTGCAAGGGCAGAGCTGGAGACTGTCTTTATGTACAAATTTCACATTTGGTTCATCCTGGATTTCTCTGCGTTCATTTTGAGTCTTTAAAACTTACCATCAAAATATTATTTATTCTAATTACTGAGATTTTTGGCACCCCATTAAGTTTTATACCCAAGGTAAGTGCTTCGCTCATCTCACCATACTTTGGGCTCTGTTAGGGAGCAGTCAGCAGTCGGGCTTAAGGTCGGTGACCAAGCTGAACTTGTGGCTGCTTCCTAGTTAAGGGTGCCGCTTAAGGCCAGCCTCTGGCTGGGCACTGGAATCTCCAGCTGAGCTTTGTGTTAAAACTACAGGTTGCCAGACCTCAGCCCAGCCCTCCTAAATCATACTTTCTGGGAGAAGGTTCAGGAATCTGCCATTTTATTTATTTATTTGTAATATTTAGATAATGTTATTATTTTTAAAAATTCTAAAGTGCTTTATAACTTTCAAAAATTTCACACACGATTTCATAAAATCTCATAATCCTTTTTCCCCATCCCTATATCGCCCCTTCTGCCTTTCCTTTCTGCACTAGTTTGTTCTCTACATCTGTGAGTCTGTTTCTTTTATGTTACATTCACTAGTCTGTTGTATTTTTTAGAGTCCACGTATAAGTGATATCATATACTATTTGTTTTTCTCTGTCTGACTTACTTCACTTAGCATAATGCCCTCCAAGTCCATCCATGTTGCTGTAAATGGCAAAATGCCATTCTTTTTTATGGCTGAGTAGTATTCCATTGTGTACCACATCTTCTAAATCCATTCCTCTGCTGACGGACACTTAGTTGCTTCCATATCTTGGCAATTGTAAGTAGTGCTGCAATCAACATGGAGGAACCTGCCATTTTGACATGATGGAGTCCACGACATGTATCCAGTGTGATCCCAGGTCTGATGTTTGGGAACCACTAAGTTAAGCCATCTAATGTGGGCCTGTGGATGGGAAGGTGGCATGAAAAAAGTACACTCTAGTTATCATGCTCTCCTTTGTGCTTAATAACATTAGTGTTACAATGTCAAATAATATTAATGCAGGGGGGAGTGTATGTGTGGCTCCAATTGAGATCCGGGTCTTTAAAGTGGCTACACAAGAGTGATCCTGAGCATGTGTGTCTGGAGGGCCCAGAAGTTCTACTCTGGGTCTGCATCTGCTCCCTGAGCATCTTCTCTTCCACTCTTGCTTACTTACCAAGTTGGGGGCACTGGCTACACACTTTGGACTTTCTCTTAATCGGCCCACAGCTATTTGCTAACCTCTCTTGCTGACACATTTGCCCCTTGAGCACTCGCTCCCCCTTCTCCCTTTTCCCTTTGGCCCCTCTCTTGGGCTCTGCAAGCTCTCCACCTTGCTTGCCCTGTGGCTTCCAGCACGTCTCATTCTCTTTGCTCCGCGGTACTCTTTCCTCGAGGTTACTCACACTCCTGGGTGTTCTCTTGCCTGGGCTTCCTCTCTCCCTCTCTTTTCTCTCCCACACGCTCTTGCAACCTTGTTCTGACACATGATTATGATCTCACTTTCTTTCTCACTCTCTCATGTGCTCTTTCTTCCTCCCCACTCTCTCTCCATCTTGCTCTCCCATTCTCGTGTGTGTGTGTGTGTGTGTGTGTGTGCGTGTGTGTGTGTGTATGTGTGTGTGTGTGTGTGTGTGGTGTCTTTTGAGAGCCAAAGAGTCATTTCCCTAAACACACAGAGTACCCCAGAGCAGAAGAACTAGGCCAGCTCCATGGGAAAAAAAGGAAAAATTTTTTCCATCCACAACAAGGAAAATGCCATTGGGTCCAAGGCTCTCAAGAGTGATCTCAGAACACTCTTGAAACCCTTGGGGCAAAAGGTGCTGTTAGGTTATACATGTGCAATCTAGCATCATCTATTAAAGATAAAGCAGGCGGCCTCATTAGAAGCAATCAAAATTACCAAAGGGGAAAACTACTTCACGGGGAGGGGCCCCCGGGAAGCCCTAACAGCTGGGGCTACTTGAGACTAATTGTCTAACTCACCCTTAAGAACAGGAGGCTGAGGCTGAGGGAGGAAGTTGTTTTAACTCACCTCAAACGCGTTACCAGAAAAAGAACTTCCCGCAGTAGAAAGCCAGCATCTCTGAGAAGCAGCCAGCAAAGAGGCGAGGCTTCTGCAGAGTTGCTAGAGGATTTCAGAGACAAGCTTCAAGGATGGAGTCACTTTGATTTCTGGCACCAAGACAGGCTGGGAGGCTCATTTAATCACCTCTGGAAACTTCACTCTGGGCCACTCTCTGCCAGGGAGCAGGCAAGCATGGTTTGCAGCACTTGGGCAGATTCTGGGTCGTGTATGGGTGTGATCAGACTGCAGAATGGGGTGGAGGGAGCCCCAGGTGGAGGCTGACCCATTGCGGACTCCGTGTGTGTGTGTGTGTGTGTGTGTGTGTGTGTGTGTGTGTGTATCTATCTTTCTGTCTCTGTCTCTGTGTCTGTCTCTGTTTGCCTCTCTCCCTTCCCTTCTCCCTTTCATAAGTGAAAAGTTAGCCTAAGGCCCAGCTGAAGGAAGGGGTGATTTAGGCAATGCTCTGGTGTTTTTATGATACTTCTAAAAGTCTTCTTGAGACAAACACATGCCACAGGCCAAAATAAGACTTGGGCTGTTCAGAAACTCTCCCCTTTGTTTGAAATATTTGCCTTTTAAAGAGATTTAACCATTTTGTTTGGGGCTCATTTTTAAGAATCCATCTAACTGCAGCAACATAAAAAATCATTCAGTTTCCAGAATGCAGGCTGATTTTTATTAAGCTCTTTCCTCAAGGAACAGAAAGGACTAATTCAGTGGGAGCCACTGAATCTCCTGCCCTGTGAATAGGAGGCAAAATTCATTCTTTCCAAAATGAACAAACATGAGAAAACAAAATACCCTTGAGCATGAAAACTTCAGACATCTCTGTTTATTAAAATGCAGAGATGGGTCTTCAAGAACACTTTTCAAATTTCATCTCGTGGATGAGGTTAAAACTGAAACTGTTAAAAACTAGTCCTACAATTTCACTTAATGTATTTTCAATAAAAAAAAATGGCCACTTACTTAAAACTCTCTTAGTAAAATAGGAACCAGGCATAAGCAGAAATGAATGAGAAGCTCTCCTTTGGGGTTACTCCTTTTCAGTGTAACTCCTTGATATAACTTTTGTGAATAATCAGATTATTCTGATCCCCCCACCCCTCATATGACTCCTGAGATCAGTGTTTCACTAAGTTCAGTTCAAAGTCCAATTACATCAGAACCACTTGGAGTTACCTGCCCAAGATTCTGCAGCAGTGGGGCCCAGGAGTCCAAATTTTGAATGGGCAGCCTGAGTGATTCCAATGCAGGCTAAAGTGTGAGGATCACTGAGTTAGAGCAAAACCCAACAGAGGAAGCACATTTCAATTACAGACTTCTCTTATGTGTCTATCTACTTTTAGAATTAATATAAGAAACCCCATTCACCACCCATCAAAGCAAGATTGCCAAAATGTGTTAGTTGGGGCTTCCCTGGTAGCACAGTGGTTAAGAGTCCGCCTGCCAATGCAGGGGACACGGGTTTGATCCCTGGTCCCGGAAGATCCCACATGCCATGGAGCAACTAAGCCCATGCGCCACAACTACCGAGCCTGCGCTCTAGAGCCCAAAAGCCACAACTATTGAGCCCATGCTCCACAACTACTGAAGCCCGCGTGCCTAGAGCCCGTGCTCCGCAACAAGAGAAGCCACTTCAAAGAGAAGCCTGCGCACCACAACAAAGAGTATCCCCGCTTGCTGCAACTAGAGAAACCCCGCACACAGCAACGAAGACCCAACACAGCCAATAAATAAAAATAAATAAATAAATAATTTTATTTAAAATAACTTTATAAAACAATGTGTTAGTCTTCCCTACACCTTTTCTGGTCTTATAAACTATGGCAAAGTTGCCCAAGGTAGGGAGATGGTTTCCTAGGAAGAGGCTGCTCTTATAAAAGATGCATAACTGTTCAACCATAGATGAATGGAATGAATGAATGAACAAGATGTGGTATATATACACAATGGAATAGTATTCAGCCATAAAAAAGAAGGAAACCCCGTCATTTGTGACAACATGGATGGACCTTGAGGGTATTTTGCTAAGGGAAATAAGTCAGACAGGGAAAGACAAACACTGTATGATCTCACTGACATGTGGAATCTCAAAAAAAACAAGCTCATAGAAATAGAGATCAGATTTGTGGTTGCCAGAGGAGATTGGGCATTGGGTAAAGGTGGTCAAAAGGTACAAACTTCCAGTTATAAGTCCTAGGGGGAGGGGGAGGGACGAAGTAGGTAGAAGGGATTAAGAGGTACAAACTACCAGATATAAAATAAATAAGTCACAAGGATGTCATGTACAGCAAAGGGATTATAGTCACTATTTTATAATAATTTTGTATGGTGTGTAATCTATATAAATATCAAATCATTATGTTGTACATGAACTAATATAATATTGTAAGTCAACTACACTTCAATAATTTTTTTAAATGATAAATAAGTTCTAGGATGTAATATACAGTATGATGACTATAATTAACAATACTATGTTGTATGTATATTTGAAAATTGCTAAGAGAGTAGATCTTAAAAGTTTTCATCCCAAACAATTTGGAGGGTCCTTAAAAAACTACAAATAGAACTACCATATGATCCAGTAATCCCACTCCTGGGCATATACCCAGAGAAAACCATAATCCCAAAAGAAACTTGTACCATAATGTTTATTGCAGCACTATTTACAATAGCCAGGACATGGAAGCAACCGAAATGCCCATCAACAGATGAATGGATAAAGAAGATGTGGCATATATATACAATGGAATATTACTCAGCTATAAAAAGGGATGAGATGGAGCTATATGTAATGAGGTGGATAGACCTAGAGTCTGTCATATAGAGTGAAGTAAGTCAGAAAGAGAAAGACAAAAATTGTATGCTAACTCACATACACGGAATCTAAAAATGGTACTGATGAACTCAGTGACAAGAACAAGGATGCAGATGCAGAGAATGGACTGGAGAACTCGAGGTTTGGGAGGGGGCGGGGGGTGAAGGGGAAGCTGAGATGAAGCGAGAGAGTAACACAGACATATATACTACCAACTGTAAAACAGATAGCCAGTGGGAAGTTGTTGTATAACAAAGGGAGTTCAACTCGAGGATGGAAGATGCCTTAGAGGACTGGACGGGGAGGGTGGGGGGGAGTCGAGGGAGGGAGGGAATACGGGGATATGTGTATAAAAACAGATGATTGAACTTGGTGTACCCCCCAAAAAATAATAAATAAATAAAATTAAAAAAAAAAAAGTTTTCATCCCAGGGGAAATAACTGTAACTATGCGAGGTGATGGATCTTAATTAAACTTATTGTGGTGATCGTTTTGCTATATATACATATTGCAAATCATTGTGTTGCGCACGTTAAACATACAATGTTAGATGTCAATTATATCTCAATAAAACTTTTATAAAAGATTTTAAACAATAATAGAGCAACCAAAAAGGCCTGACTAGAAGTCCTGAACCCCACACAAGCAGAAAATCTGCCTGAACATCAACTACGCCAAGAAGCTTACCAAGCTTGGCTCCAAAGGGCAGGAGAAGCCTTTTTAGGGAGGCCCACAGGCTTACCAGGCAAACCGGCCACCATACCAAGCCTTCACAGACATTTGCCAAATTGGAGAGTATTTTCGCCAATAAATCTTCTTCAGTGTTTGTCCTTTTTCCCACTTCTTACTTGAGTCCTGAGCCAACTGGAGCTTCTTTTGTCCTTTGCAGCTGACTCATCAGCTCTTTCCCCTCCTCACACAGCCTAGTGCAAGAAGCCTATGAACTGCCCCACTGCAAAGAGGTAGCCAGTCAGACTGCACCTGAGTGCTGATGACCTGAGCCCCTCCAACCTGGGCGGTGGGAAGAAATCACCAGCTGCAGAAACAAGTGGAGACTTCAAAGGGTTGCATTTTCCCTGAGGGTTATCTGGAACATGCCTCCCAAGACTAAAATTCCTCTTTTGGAATGTGGCAGGATAGAAAGTCAATGCAAAAAGGCTGACCTGCTCTCACCCCCCTTCCCCAGGCATTCCCATAATTTGGTGACAGGGGGGTTAAAAATCCATCCCTCCCCTCACTCAAAGTTTCAAGCCCATTTTCTCTTTCAGCCACAAGACAAAGAAAATAATGTGAAGCAAGACAGACAGCATAAAAGAGACAGTGTCTGTGTTGGCCAGAGTGAGAGTATATCTCTTCCGATTGTCCACTCTGCTCCTTGGTAAGTCAGTCCTAGGCTGTCAGAGCCTCTTTCTTCTATTTAGGAATGCATTTCTGACTGACTTTTGGAAAACTCTTACTGTTTACAATTCACCTTCCTGAACTCCTCAGATTTCTGGAATGGCTTATAATCTGAAAGAAATCAATTTCAAAGCAAATAATTTGGCTGGTGGAAGTGGGGAGTGAGGAGTGATTGCTTAGGGTTTCCTTTTGGGGTGATAAAAATATTTTGAACTATACAGCGAATTTCACAATGTTGTGAGAGCACTAAATGCTGCTAAATAGTATGTTTCAACATGGTGGGCTTTGTTGTGAAAATTTCAGCTCAATTTTAAAAAGCAAATAATTTGGTGATGGAGAAGCTTGTTCTCAGTCCTGGGCAGCAAAGAAACAGAATCAAGATGATGAAAAATCCTGCGCAACAAAAACAGCTAAGATGACAATGCTTGGTGATAACAGCCAGGATTTATTGATTACCATGAGCTGAGCTGTATGCTAAATTATATGCCTTATTTTTACCGAATCTTCACATAATAAGCCTATGAAGTAGATTCTATTTATGATTCACTGAGGAAACTGAGGCTCAGAGGAGTTCAATGTTATATTCAAGGTCACACAGCTAATAAGTAAAGACTTGGCTCCAACTCATGGCTATCTGGCTCCAGAGTGCATGGCCCTTCACAGCTGACACCTCCTGAGGGAATATGTGACCCATCAGTTTGCAGGAAGAGACCATCAGGAGGAAGAGTTCTCTGCCCATAAAAGCTCAGTTTCTTTACACAAAAACCTTGAAATGGCAGGAGCACTTGTGACCAGAAGAGCAGTAACGTGGGGGTGGGGTGGGATGGAGTGAGGAAGGAAGGAGAATATGTACTCAGAATGAAGACAAGCTTTAGAAAGGAAAACCCGCCTGTGTCTGTGTCTGCTGCGTGTGTGTGGGGAGAGAGAGCAGGGGTGTGAGAGAGAATGAGGACTATTTGATTCAATAGACGGGAACAGGCTTGGTAAATGCCCAGCTTCCCACTCTGCCCTCAACACACATAAGTCACTCACTCTTGAAACCTGGACATCCCTCACTTGTAAGGGTGCTTGTCTGAAGAAAAAGGGAATTTGAGGCACAGGCCAAACGCACTGGCTTTTTAACAAGATATTCCATATGTAACCAATAAAAATAAAAGAATAATACTCTGACCACTGAGACTTGTAATGACTCCATTTGGGGGTGATGTGATTTGTAATCATTTCAGCTTAACTAAAAAGAGAACACTTTCCTGGAATAAGATATGAGGGGAAAAAAATCACTTTCTATCTAAGACCCTTCCAACGTATTCAAGGAATAAAGAAAGAAATGACTTTTGCCTCCACTTTGCAGCCAAGAAGCCTGCAGAGTCCTGGTTAATTGACCCTAGAAACTTTCAGGAAGATGCAGGAAAAGAAGGAAAATTACCCTTTACCTGTCTAAGTGCAATTCACTAGATTAAAGCACTCCACAGGGAAAGTACATCTGTTCTCCTTGGTGCGGCCCCGTCTGCAAACTCCCAGAGTGAAAAGAACTTGTGGTTCTCGGGGACTGAAAAGGGCCCTGGGAAATGAGTGCCCAGAAGTCAATAGGCCTGCTGCTGCTGTGGGAGGGGAGAGGCTGCCAATGGGATCCCACTGAGAGACAAACCCCAGGAGCCCACCCCTGCAGGGGGCGAGCCAGCACCAGAGCATCCTGGGAAGCCAATCCTGGGAGTGGGCATGAAGTTCTTTGACCCTGAAACTGTAGATCCCAAGCCCTTCCATTTCCCAGGCCAATCATCCTCTCACCAGCATCTCTACTTCCCTGTGGGCAGAGGCAGATAATGAAGTGCCTGTTCTAACTCATGCTGCTGCTTTACAAAGGGAGTTTTTTTGTAATTGGTCTATGTGAGGAGAGTTATTGCATCTTCTGAACCATTAGGTCCCAAATGGCAATACCAAAGCACAATGGCTACAGTCACTGCCTTTGGAGACAGTATATTCATAGCCACTTCCTGCAGAATGACAGGGAAGACTGAAATGGCAGAGGGATGTGTGCATTGGCTTTATGAAAGGCGAGTCTGAATCCTCTGCAAAAACTCCATTAAAGCTATCACTCCTCATATGACATATGAGTCCACATGGTAATTCCGCCTCACCTTAATTTCCCCAGCTATACAGTGGGGGTCATTATACATACATCATGGGGATATTGGTGAGGACTCAATGGGATAATGAATGCAAAGTGCTTATTAGCCCAGTGACTGGCACCTGGTGAGCTCTCAAGGCGTGTTAACTACTATTGATATAAAATGTAATTTATCGTTACTCTTCAGAATTTTAAAGAAGCTTGTCTCTTCTGAAGAACAGAGACTCCATTTATCAGACGAGTACTAAACTACCCATCACATTCCACTTATTGTCTTTGCTAGAATTCAAAGGCAAACTGAATGTTCAAGTTCACAGATTTTGAGCTCCTGGAGGACAGGGGCTATGTTTGACTCAGCTCTGCATTCTTTGTGGCAGTGCCAGGACCCAGCGCATGGCACTTAATAAGTGTTTGTAATGACTTCCATCCCAAGTTCTTGATGGAAACCACCTTCACCTCCTCTTCTCTCTTGCCTTTCTTCTACAAGGTTTCCGATCTCTTTGTAAAGTTTCAATTACTTAATAGACAGTTCTTACTGGGAGTGCCTTCAGGTCCTTTTTAGAAGTAAGTGGGGAATAAGTAATACTAAATCTGAAATATTTCTCTACAATAACTCTACACACATCATCTAAAAGGATGTCCAAAGCGAGGTGACAATTTTGCTGTGGATCCAGAGAGACAGGGCTGTGAGGTCTGGGAGAGGGGCTAGAGTGGCAGAGGCCAGAAAGAACTCAGAAATGGGCCTGTGGGCATATTGGTCTCTACTGCCATCATATCAGCTCCTAGCGGCTCTTGCCAGAAGACTGACTTAAAATGGCATTTCCCCTTGGGCCTCTGTTGCTAACACAGCCCAGGGAATAAAACCCACTCCTATTCCTCCTAGTCTTAACCTCTTTGGAAAAGGTAGGTGACAAGGAGTTGCCAGCAGCAAAGCGTCATGGTTAAGAACATAGATTCTGAAGCCAGGTGGACTGGGTTTGAGTCTTAGCTCTGTCACTTACGATCATGTAACCCAGAGCAAGTTCCTTAAACTCTCTGAGCTTCATTTTCCTCTTCTGTCAAGTGAGGATTACAATAATAATATTGTCCTCATTAGGTGGTTGTAAAGATTAAATGAGAATTACGTAAAGTCTCTGGGCCACTGCAAAATCTCAATAAATGTGAGCTGCTGTGATTACTGGACCTGCAGACATTAGCTCTGGGCTTGGAGAACTGAACAGCTCAGAAGAGTAGAAAGAACCCTTGAAGCCATGGGTTCAAGCCTTGAAGAGTGGGTTGTGGGGCCAAAGGTCAGAGATTAAAGGGCATGGCTAATTCCTCATTTGTAACATGGTAAAAGCATAGGTTCTATCCATTTCCCTTGATTAAAGTTTTAAGAATCCAATGAGCTAATGCATGTGAAAGTACTTGGTGAAACGCAAGCATTCTGTGCAAATGTAAGTGGTATTCTCTGGGTGCTCCCAGAGATGGGAAACATTATATTTAGCTCATAAATACTTGAGATTTAACTCTTCTGGGGCTTTCCTGCCATCATGCGGGAGTGCAGAGAAGCAGCACATAGTTCAGACCCCAGATGTCCTCTCTGTAAGGAGCTGTGCTCTGCTCTCAAATCTCAGGTCCCCCCACTATACAAAAGCTTTTAGATGGGCCTGCCACTGTTCAAGGTTTTTGCTACCAAGGCCTTGGTTTAGGAATCATCTTTCAGCTGTGAAACGTCTAATCTTGCTCACTGTGACCATGCTAGGGACATGACAGTGTGACTGAGGGTTTGAAGCTTACTGTCACAGCTAATGGCTCAGCCCACAAGACTCGGAAGCTGCCTGTGTCACCCGCTGTCCAGTTGGCAGATGAAGTGGTGAGAAGAATTGTCGTCCATCACCAAAGAGAGAGCAATCTCTCCTGATAGAGATAAAACAATCAATGCATTTGGATTTCAATCAGAGAGAATATGTTTTCTTAGAATAGGTCTTAATCAGTGTGTGCCCTGTCAGATAGCATGTTGGTGTCTAATGTCAGCTGTGCAGGAATAAATGTCACTCCGGATACTGAAATAGACCTAATGGGAGAAACATACTTCAGAATATATCCATGCTTCCTACCCCCTTCTAGACTCTATGAGACAATTCTTACAGCATGGGTACCTGACTCACTGGACTGCTAGCCTTTCAACATGAGGAAAGAATGGATTTTTCAAAAAAAGGAATAGAACAATTCTATTTCTGGGAGAATCTCTTCTATTCAGAGCTGAAAAGGACCTAAAGATCTTCCAATCCAGTTTGCCTCTTTTCTAAAAGGAAGTAAGACACAAAAGGGCAAGTGACATGCCTAAGGCCACACAGCCGGTCAATAGCAGAACTGGAGTTTGAACCCCCAAAATACTAACCATTTGGGAATGGGACATTATGTAGGAAACCAACCACGATAAGGCACTTAATCATTGATATTCTTGGAGAAACAGTGAAGGAACAATGGTGCGTGTTCTTTGCTTCGTAATCTAGATGATGGCTAAAATCCCTTCAGCACTGGAGTCCAATAGGCTCTGATGTGATATTTATATTACAGGTCTCAGGCACCAAATCCCTGTTCTGTGAAGTGGAGGATCTGGAGACACACATTGTCTATACATTCTTAAGCAGCCAGTTGAAAAGTGAAAAATTCAGCCAGCCTCCTGTTTTATGAGCACTGAAAGGAAACATCCCTCCTGATCTGTCTGTTGCGTGCCCATGAAGAAATTCTTCCCAGGCCACGCTGAGTCTCCCCTGCCCACCAAGTTAATGGACCCCCACTTACAGGGATGGGCTTTTCCTTCCTCCAAGAACCAAAGGTGACTATATTCAATATCCTGGGATAAACCATAATAGAAAACAATATAACAAAGAATGTATATACGTGTATAACTGAGTCACTTTGCCATAAAGCAGAAATTAACGCAATGTTGTAAATCAACTATAATTCAATTTTAAAATTCAATTTAAAAAAAAGAACCAAAAGTGAAATTTCAGGAAATGTCCTCCATCTGACTATGATTTCTTTAAAAGGACTGTAGTTGTTGGAGTGGTTTTTGTGGTGGTCCTCCCAACTGCACTTTTTGTGGACATTTCCTCCCAATCCTACTGCAGAAGGAACAAGCCGGAGAAGACCCACCATCTCCTAATTTCATTGTCACCTCTCACTTGCTCACGCCTGGGAGACTAAAGAGATTCTAGTCTGGTATATTTCAGTTCCGGGTTTTCTCACTGCAAGAACTTCAGGTCAACATAGCAAATATGTTTTTGAGTCTTGCTGAATACCAAGCACTGTGTATAGGAGCTGTGGCTGCACGAAGTGGGAGTGGGGGTGCGGGGTGGTATACCTCTGTCCTAAAGGAGGTTGCAGGCCAGGAGGAGAGAGATGCAAACTTATTACATTTGTAAAATGCCTTCTCTGGGAGGCACAAATGGGAGAGCTATAAACGGAACAATTATTCCAGTTGAGAGGAAGTTCACAAACACTTCAAGGACAAGAGAGTGTCATTGCTAAGCTTTACAGGGTCATTCAATTTATTTGGAGATACACGTGTTTTAACACAGGGACAATATTCCTTTCACACTAGTTAGCACCATTTAACAAGCAGAAAACCACATCCCAGATTTAAAAATAATACCACCTAACATTTCTTAGAGCCAACTGTGGGTTCCACACTATGCGGTTTCACATTATCTCCTGTAATCATCACAGAAACATTACGTTGACTGGTAGGTATTGGTATTCCCTTTTTAAAGTCAAGGAAATCAAGGCTCAAGATTTCCAGCTAATCAGTGGCATAGCCTGGATTTGAAGCCAGGTGGTCTGACTCTAAAGCCAAGCAGTTTTCTAAAAGTGTGGTCTACAAACTTTAGAATCACTTGGGGTAAATTCCCTGGCTGTCCAGTGGGTAGGACTCCATGCTTTCACTGCCCAGGGTGTGGGTTCCATCCCTGGTTGGGGAACTAAGATCCTGCAAGCTGTGCAGCGTGGCAGAAAAAAAAGAAAAGGAATCACTGAATCACTTGGGGAGCATGTTAAAAGCACAGATCCTGAGCCCCAGGTCAGACTCAAGAAGCAGAATCCTATTTGTGGGCCGAGGAATTGGTATTTTAAACACAGGTAGAACTAATGCAACTAAAGTTTGAAAGCCACTGCAGTACAGCATTCATTTGCACCAAGGAAGCTGGACTATTACTACAGAACTCATCAACAGTAGTCAATAGTATCGGTAAATGAATTTTTTCATTATTAATTTACTAAGTCATGTAGATTTTGCCCTGATATGGTTGATATCATCTCTAAGAAAGGCAGCACTAAAAGGCTGGCCATCTGGGATTTGAGGGGAAGAAAGAGTGATGAATGGATGGCAGACACTGGAAAGGGAAGCAGATTGGGTTGCAAAGGTGACAGCCATGGAGGACAGAGTTGGAAAGTGGAATGCTGGGGCCTTGGCAGTCTAATCCTGGCCCTGCCACTAAGTAGGTCACTTGACCCAGAGCAAAACACTCAGCTTCTCTAGGGCTCACTCCCCTCTTGGAAAAGAACAGTACATAGTGTATGTAGCCCAAGAAACTAGAGCACCATTACAATCAAATAATAGTGGCATAGCGAGTCTGTCAATGAATACTGTAGCGATGACACCCTAGGATTAGAAGCTAATCACCTGGGGTGCTTATCTGATTCAGCAGGACTGGAGTGGGGCCTTGGACTCTACATTGCTCACAAGGTCTCACATGATGCCCATGTGGTCAACAGACCACACTTTGAGTAGTAAGGGTCTAACCCATTCTATCATGAAAACATTGACCTTAATGGGCTATAGGAACACCTTTGTATCTATATTGGCAGGAAAATGAGAAGCTCTAAGCCAGAAAACACTCTGTGGTGCTGTGGTTGCTGTGTACACATCACCAATTCTCACATTAACTTAATACTGAGAAATAAACTCAGTTCTAAAACGACACTGCATGTCATGAAGTCTTGCTTCCCTACTTCAGAAGACACCTTTATTGGGCACTTATGTTCCACTGACTAGAAGTGCTTTCACACTTCACCTAGTCATAGTTCATTCTCTCAGTGATACTATGCAGTAAATAATTGTGTATCATTTTATAGCTGAGAACAATGAGGCTCTGAGAAGTTAAGTTAACTTGCCCAGTGTCACACAGCTAGGAAATGACAGAGCCAGGAATGGAACTCAAATCTGTCCGACCTCACCAGCCTGATTACAAGGGCCTTCTATGGTCAATGCAAGGTCAGCAGGTTCTAGGCAGGCAGAAAAGACCGGGGACTAGGAATACAGCCTCCCTCAAAGAGAGCTCCAGTGGAGCTAATTGCTCCAGGAGGTTTCAAGACAGTCAAGAACTTGTGTCCTCAAGGGGCAATAATGCCACTGCTATTGGCAGCTGCCACTCTTCCAAACTGCCCTTTAAGGAGCCTCCATGCCAGGTATGGTGCTCTGTGCTTTGCATACTGAACTTCACTTACTCTTCATTGCTCTCCTTTTATTCTCATGTTTCAAATGATGCAAAAAACCACAGAGAGGTTAAGCAAGTTGCCCAAGACTATACAGCTATTAAGCAGGAGAACTGGGATTCAAAACTAGTCCCGACTGAACACAAAGCCTTTGTCTTTAAACCATGATGTTATGGTGTTTCCACCTAACTGAGTGGACCCAGCCAAGCTATCTGGGAGATGAAACATCATCCTCCTTATCCAGAAGGCTCTGGTAATGACCCAAGCATCCATGTCTACAAGTTGGCTCCACAGGTCAACCCTCAAGGTGAGTGGGACCTGCCTGGTTAAAGAGATACCAAATACTTTATCAGACCCACCATACCCATGGAACTTAGATTCTAGTTTGAGGACATAAGTAATTTTTCAAATATAAAGAACATGGAATGATAAGCTCTATAAGGAAAATAAAGACAACATCATCACTATCCTAAGCCTCAGCAAACATCTTGGGAGGAAAGTATTACTAACCCCATTTGACAAATGAGGGAAATGAGGGTCAGAGAACTTCACTTACTCGACACCTCAGCTGAGCTAGGATTCTGCCACCAAAGCTGGCACTCCTTCCACTGGAGGACACTGGCCATCGGGAGCGAGGCACGGCACTTTCAGCTCATTATCACCTTCAACCTCTCATTTCTCCCTCTTTCGTTAGGCTTGTCCATTGGCGTGACTTTGGTTATTCGTGGACCTTTTTTCTACACCATTCTGTTTTCTTTCTCAGAAGAAATGTCTGCACACATACACCCAAGCCATGGGTTTCTCCTAAGCGCTGCTTAATATTTTATTTTTCATCAAAATTCTAGGCATAAGCCACACTCAAATTTGCTTCTTTTATGTGATATGATTAAAAGTCCTGAATAGCGTCTGTATGAATCACTGGCCCTCGTGAAAGCTTTTCTGTAACAGCATTCCCCTTTTGAATAATGTGCTGATCCACTGATTAAATCAGTTCCAAAGGTTGAATCAGTGAGGTAAAATTGGCAGGCAGGACAGTATTACCAGACACTAATTCTCCTTCCTCGGGGTGAGCTCTATAAATGTGTAGCAACAGAATAGCTTTGCAATCTTCAGGGAAGTCTATGGTGCTGAAATGAAACCCATCAGACAAAAGAATATCTTTTCCCAAGCACGAATTACCCTGAGCTTTATGAGCAACAGGTAAACAAGTAACTTTTGAAAGTGGGAAGACAATCATATTTTCCATTCAGCAAAGGTTTTATTTCACAAAGGCCTACAGCATTAGTACTTCAGAGCAACAGTTAATTTGTCCTCATTCTTTTTCAGCCTGGGGCACTGAAGACACGGGCTTCAGGAGGGGAGAAGCCAGCACACATCACTGAAATAGACCAGCTTCCACCCCATAACAGAAAAGTGGCTCAGGGGGAAAAGCGTGCTCGTCAATTGCATTTTGAAGCCATCCACTGCTGCTCTTCCAGCCACTGACTTCTTTGGCCAGATACTTAGAGCTCTTGAATACCCTGTCGCATTTCAAGCTACAAAAGCTAGTCTGCAGCGATGGCACAAGAGAAAAATACCACCCTCTCCTAAAAAGCTTTGGCCTTGCTAGACAATTCCAGGCAAGCCACAGGCACACCCTCACGATTCCACAGAAATAAAATGCTGTCCAGGTGCCCTGAATGAGGTGAGTACCAAGGAGGAGAGATGAGTGGAGCAGAACTTGCACCAACAGCTGAGTGGAGCAGTGCTTGCAATGGCTCTAAGCAGCTGATCTTCCTACGTCTCGGTGTCACGGACTCGGAGAGCCCACACTCTCTTCAGCAATATGTGCCCAGACTCACCTTTGCTGGGACAAGAGTAGCTATCCTTCTGTTGCTTTCTTTTTTATGTTGCTCTTTTATGACCGTTACAACTCACTTATATTTCCTCTTCTCCAAAAGGGTTGTCCATATCATCATCACTTCTTAACTTGATGTTGGCAGAGTACTAACTGTTTTGCATTCATTGTTTCATCTAATCCCCACAAAATCCTTGGAAGATAGGAGAAATCATTACTAAAGTAGTGGTAGTTCTCATTTCCTGAGAGCTACTGTTACGTGCCCAGCACTCTGCTAAGCACTTAACACGCATCGTTTCATTTCCTTTTTACACTAGATTTATCACTAACCCCGTTTTTCAGATGAGGAAACTGAAGATCAGACACATTCTGTAACCTCCCCAAGGTCGCTGCTAATATAAGTAGCAGAATCAGAACTGAAACCAGGTCTTTCAGATTCCGAATCCCACACTCTTCCCCACTACTGGATTTTAGTCTGTTTGAGGGCAAGAACTGTGTCACTCCGTATCACTCACAGCACGTAACTCAGGCTCTCACACATGACTGAGAATCAATCAATATTTGGATTGCCTCTCTGAGTTTATGTCAACACCATTTCTCCAGCTCACTCTCAGCTCTGTGAAGATAATTCATAAGCTTATATAAACAACCTGCACCACTGCCTCTTCTTGGCCCCAAATCACAACAGCTACTAAGCCGAGAGAGCTCTCCCAAGTGTTATTCATGTCTCCTAAACTAATTGCCTTTCCCCCAAGTGGGGGGTGGTCTTTCTGACTCTCCTTGCAGGCAGAGGAATGGACTGTTAAGTCTTTCACTTCCTTGAGTCTGCCATTTTGGTATTCCCTTTAACAGCATTTGAGAAATACTCATACACTAGGTGCTTATTAAATTGGTAGAGCTTTTTCTAAAGGGCAGTTTGGCTAATATAACAAAAGCCATAGAAATGTGTATACCTTTTGACATAATGTGCAAAACTAATTATAAAAGCAAGACATATGAAAATATCTTAAATGACCAACTATAAAGAAATAGTAAATTATGGTAGGTATATTATGCAGCCATTGAAAATATTATTTCCTAAGAATATATAATGACTAGTAAGTGGTCATAGTATGATGTTTAGTGAATAAGATGGTCTTGGAGTTTAAAGTCTAAGAGGCGAGACAGATATTATACCAATAACTATAAACATAATTATTATGAAGAAAATTAGGAGCAAGTGTATGTACAGTTTACATCCTAACACAGTGCATGGCATATACTAGGTGTTCAGTAAATATCTGTTGAGTGAAATAAAGAATGGATGAATGAACACAAGTAAACAAAGAGTGTAAGGAAGTAGGTCAAAGCGGTGCTCTCTGGCTCGTGAGACAGCAGGTGATTTTTAATTTTTTTCTGTATATTTTCTAGGCTTTGAAATTTGTTTTCTACTGTGTGACTTCTAATATCTGAGAAAAAGTATCTTCCTGAAGAGATATTGCCAGTAAAGACGGGGTAGGAGCCAAACCTCTTCGTGTGAAGGGCAAAGACGAGAGAAATCTAAGAACTATCTGGAGGATCTGGGGGTATTTTTCGCATCAGAAGTTTTTTCCATAGAATGACGAAAAGCAGCTGTTGAAACCCCTTCTTTGTGCCCCGCATATAACTTTAGAAAGGAAGACAACTTTTAATTCTTCAGTTAGTCCCCAAAGAAGGAAATGTGAAGCAGATCACAAAAAAATGGGCTTCTTGTCCTTAAATGAAGGACCAGATCTCAAAGTCTAAGTTGACCGCTTGAGCTTGGGTCCCTTGGAACCCTACTCACACTGGAAGCCTTTGGCATGTAACACTGGCATGGCCTTGGGGAAAATACTGTCACCAAATCATCTTTGATGTAGATTTTACAATGAGACTTCAAGATATTTTATTTGCCTAAAAATAAAGTTTGGGGTGAGTTCACAATTTGGAATTTATGAGAGCCTTTGGCATATATTCAGCGTCTTCATTTTGATCTCTTCTTTGATGTGATGTATCATTTGATTTTCTTTTCCCCTATCATTGTTCTTGGATTTGTACAATAGAACCCTTTATTTTCAAAAAAGCGATTAGAATGAAATGTGACTTATGGTGTCCTAAACTATGTGCTCTATAAATGGTAAGTGGTTGTAATTACTATAAGATGAAAGTCATATAGTGGATACATTCTTGTAATTATTATAAAGAAATGGCACGGTCACGGTTCAAATCAAATTAAAGAGGCATAAAATTCAATTTCATTTTCTCAAGATCTGTGTAAAAGTTGAGCACATACAAAACGTGGTTTCAAATGTAACACACTGGCACAGAAGCAGTTTCTGCACAGACATTGTGAAATGACATATTTCCAGAATTTTCCATGCTATCTCAAGGCCCAGAGCGTGTTTTCTTATGATAACCACACTCTGAACCAGAAAAGTGCTAAAATCTGGTTTAGCAGATCCCCAATCTCTCTTTTTCATTAACCCTATGAGGAAATAACACCACCTCAAACTAAAGATGCTAACAAAACATTGTAAAGCAACTATACTCAAAAAACAAACAAACAAACAAACCAAACAAAAAAAAACTAAAGATGCAAGATGGAAAATATTGTACTGGCACGTGTCTGTGGCCATTTCTTTTTTTTTTTTAATTTATTTATTATTTTTTGGGGGTACACCAAGTTCAATCATCTGTTTTTATACACATATCCCCATACTGTGGCCATTTCTGATGCAAAGGAATAACAGTTTAAGCTTTTCACACTTGTATCCCATAGGTATATTTATACCATACATTTATAATTCAAAAGTCAACTATGACCCACTAGGATGGCTATCCTAAAAAGACAAGCAATAACAAGTATTGGCAAAAATGTAGAGACGTTGGATCCCTTAAGCACAGCTGGTGGGAATGTAAAATGGCACAGACACTTCGGAAGATAGTTTGGCAGCTCCTCAAAAATTTCAACATAAAATCACCATATGACCCAACAATTCCACTCCTAGGTATATACCCAGAAGAACAGAAAACAGGTGATCAAACAAAAACCGGTGCACGAACGTTCACAGTACGAGTATTCACAATAGCCAAAAGTTGTAAACAACCCAAAAGTCCATCAATGGATGAATGGATACACAAAATGTGGAATATTATTCAGCCATAAAAAAGGAATGAAGGACTGATACTGCTACAACATGGATGAACCTTGATATCATTTAATTAATTTAAGAAGCCAGCCACGAAAGACCACATACGGTATCATTCTGCTTGTATGAAATGTCCAATACAAGCAAATCCATGGACACATAAAACAGTGACTGCCAGGGGCTTGGGGAGGAGGGAGTGGGGAGGAGGGAGTATAGAGGGCCTGATAATGGGGACAGTGTTTCTTTTGGGGGGGGTGCTAAAAATGTTTTGGAATTAGTGATTGTGGCACAACTCCACGAATATACTGAAAAACACTCACTTGTGTGCTTTGAAAGTGTGAAGCTTTGAAAGTGTGAATTATATGTTATGTGGATTACATCTCAATAAAGCTGTTTTTTTTAAAAAAAAAACTTAAATATCAAATGGGCAAGCTGGAAATTAAGATAATTATTCAGATAACATGTGTGTCAAAAGTTGAAAATTCATTAATTCAACACCACATTATCCAAAGGGAGAAGTGTTGGTGGTCTACTGTTGTGCCAGACATTACTCTCGATGCTGGGAATACAGAAATGACCGTAGCAAAGCCCCTGCCCTCAGTAAGGGGACATTCTAATAACCCAGCTTTATGGGTCCTGGCAGCTGGGAGTGACCTCAGGTTTGGGAGAATGCCCAAGGAGAAGGTTTGGGGGTTGGGAGAAAAGCTCCTGAACCTCCTTGTTAACTTAAAAAAACAGTGCTCTTGGCTCTTTTCCATTCTCCACCCCATACAGTTATTTTTAGTACCGACTACAAATAGTCCTGCTTCTAGAAAAAGAGCTTCTACAGACAGTGGCTTAAAACTTCGATGAAGCTGAATTCTGACTCCTTATGCAAGGACACCTTATCTGTTTGGGGAAAGCCATAGATAAGTCATGAAAGGAATGGACAATGGAACTTGAAGTTGGTTTAAAGCACCCTCAATGAACTGATCACCATGAATCAGAGCTACAGAAATCACCACAATTCATTTTACTTAAACTTAGGTCATAGAACTCTCTAGGACTGCTCTTGTTTAAAACTGTTTTCTTCTTCAGAATATCATTTTCTTCCTGGTCCATCTCTGCTCCATGGACTACAGTGGTTACCAATGCTGACAAGAGTGAGTAGTTTTTCAAGGCCCTACCTTCAGAGCCAGGGGCATCCTGTCCATCCAACCTCAACGCCTGTTCTTCCCCTGAATATATCTTTCTTCCCTGCTCCCGCTGGCCAAGGCGTCCAGCGTGTCCATACACACAGCATGCTAGTTCTCTTCTCGTGTTACTCAAAATGCCCACATCTTTCTCTCCATGTTTCTTCTCAAGGCCCAGCATAAGTTCATCCTTCTCCAGGAAACTTTCCACAACTCTCCAGCCCATACTGACCTTGGTCTATGCCACAGAGATTCAGATAATACGTGTCATATCATTGGAGGAGAGAGTGTAGGTGAAAGTGAGGAAGAACTACTCAATGATCTCCACTCAGTGGTGGGGGACAGGGACCACGAGGTCTGCCACTCTTCCTCCACTTCCCTTATCACAGCATGCAATAGGTTCAAGGCCAGCACTGATTCTACAAGCTTATTCTACCTCATATAAATGAAAGGGCACATTGGTGATCTCCTTTCCTATGTGAAATGACAAAAAAGCTTTTTTATGGTATGCAATAAAAGAAAACAGAAGTAGAGCTCCTTCTTCTTTCCTAAGTCAACTGAGCTTGAATAACCCTGAGACCTTCACTGATTCACTGCCGAGACTACATCCTCCAGTTATGTAAATGGCAGGCTGATTGGACTCAGATTCATGGTACCAAAACATGGTACCAAACACTGTTCTCATGTCACTTTTCAATTTCAATAACTTTGAAGTTAGTTGTGATAGAAATCCTCTCTCTTGTTTTTGTTTTTGTTAATAAACCAAGTGAATTTTCCTCTCTCAGCTAGTATGTGCTTTAGTGATACTAGTTCATAGCATGGGGCTCACTGTTTGACAGCCATTTTCATTGGTCTCAAGTCTTGAAATAAAAAGGGAATATGCTGCTACCCTAAACTTTCATACATGCACACTTAGTTGCTGGTTATATACAGGTGGTCTGCTAGACTAACCCCTAGGTTATTAAAATGTAAAAGCACACATGATATGCTTTATGAACACCCTACGTGCCAGAAGGTAGTTAATCTCATCAATGTGTATATTATAGGTTTTGACCAAAATAAACCATGAAAGAATGGTTTTCTTCAGGTGTGTTTAACAATGGTATGATCAGGGGATGAGCGGTTCATCAGATAATGTGTACCCTATCATTGGAGGAGAGATCGTGTAGGGAAAATTGAGAAAATTTTGAAAGGTAAGGGAGGTACCACAAAGCTAAAAAGAGAACTGTCTGAAGAATATGGATTTTAGCCCCAGGAGCTGATCTAAAAGACCTAATGAAGTATATTAATGTGACAAACGGGACAATTACTTTCAAAGACAAATCTGCAGCACCTACATCTTCTGGTCTCCAAAACTCAGGCAAAGAAGAGAAAGAAAAACAAATCTACAGAGCCCATCCTATGTGAGTGATCAGATATCTAGTGCACACACCCTAAGAGATGCCATTGCTGCATGAGGAATCTGTGCTGCCTCTTTCAACATGATTTTACCCTCTCTCTTTGTAAAAGGAAGGATGAAGGGGTTATGGCCCTGGTCCTGTCCATCCTCTTTCCATCCCATCCTATAAAGTACAGTCAAAGTCACTACCTAGATACCCTTTGCATCCTCTTACTCTCAGACATCTAGGGTTCCCACCCATTAGCCTGGATTCACAGCAACCAACCTACCTTCAGCTATCTTCTTCCTCCTCCATTCAAGCCAGGCCATGTACTCACCAGGCCCTCCCACAAACCCACCAAATGCACTTCACTCTGGAAGCAACGTCTGTGCCTTTTTTTCCATCTGAAATGACCTCTCTGCTTATCAAAATCTCACCCCTAATTTTTAAGATCCAGTTTAAGACTTGAGCCCATTCATTCCAGTGAATCCCCCCTTCCTCTTCCTCATTTGACAGTCACATGCTAATCTGCATGACGAATCACGTAACACCAGGGGTTTTCAAAAGGTTATTTTGCATCCCAAAGGAAATGAAAATGAAAATGTGGCAACATGTAGAGACATGTTGTCCGGCATAACTGGAGAGGGGTACCACTGGCATCCAGTGGGTTGAACCCAGGGATGCTGCTAAACATCCTATAATGTGGACATCTTACAATGTCTACAGGACAACATCCCACAACAAAGAATTATACCACCCAGAAGGTCACTGGTGCTGAGGTTGAGAAACCCTGATTTACACATAGATAAGTGTTATCTACTCAACTGGATTGGAAGCTCTCTGAGCGAGAGAACATTGCCATTCACAGCATCTAGCCCAGAGCTGAGCGTCCATGACAGCATTCCTTGATAAATGTGTGTGTTGATTATACATCACCATCTATCTGGTTGAGTACAAGAGAAGAAAAGTCCATTTAAAATGATGGGTTTGGTTTTATCCTTTTTTATCTAATGGCGTTTAAATATCACTTTTAAAGAATCTCACTTTAGACTATGTTCAGTGTCCTTTCTTTTTAAGGCTTTTGTGAGCTGGATGACTCTCAGTAAGGAAATGGGGACAGCAAATAGCCATGGGAATGTCTCAAATTGTTGATTGTGATGGAACTAGAGAGAATAGAAGTCTCAAGGTTTCATTTTCCACTCAGTTGTGGCTGGGCAGATGAGAAGCAATTAATTCAGCCATTCAACAGACATCTAATGAGCTGCTACTGTGTGGTCAACTCTGGGCTCGGCCCCATTCTCAAGTTTCGGTGTGATGCATTCATTGCTAGGAATCAAGTCCCTGTCATAGAATACATCTTCCCATGGACGCAAGGTTGCCATCTTGACCAGAGGATAGGCATCAAGTATATCATAGATATGACCATGCATGGAACCCAAAAGCAATCATAACCAAATCATAATACCGCTTCTCTAAGAAATCCACAAAGAAGATTGCTAAGTTCTTTAAAGAAACAACGGTGTCTGGATACAATGATGTATGTATTCAACATGCAAAACACAACTCCACTGAATTATAAAGTCAACTCAAAACTTCATGTAGTATAACACAGGGAGATCAACTCAATGATTGGTGATGACTTAGAGGGGTGGGAGAGGGAGGGTGGGAAGGAGTCGCAGGAGGGAGGGGATATGGAGATATATGTATAAATACAGCTGATTCACTTTGTTGTATAGCAGAAACAGGCACAACAGTGTAAAGCAATTATACTCCAATAAAGATCTGGGGGGAAAAACTTCATGTAGTAGCTATCAGAGTGGCTATCAAGTACTGGGATGAGTCATAAATGGATTTACTTTCTACTAATTTGGAAGGACTTGGGGAGTGGTGTGCGAAGCTGAATGGAAAGCCCTAGATCTTTTTAAGAAGTTATCTTAAGGAAGCTGGAGTTGGCCTTTTCGTTCTCTCCAGGGTCTTCTTGACAGCTATCAGCACATTTCACACTTTCAGAAAAGCTATATCAAAACATTTAGCTGATCATCAGCCCTACTTTCTTCAAACAGTGTTTCCAAACATTTTCCAAAAAAACGAAAAACAACAAGACAGTATCCTGGAATGGAGGAACGAATGAAGAGAGAACTGCTGTGTGGGTGTTTGACTTGGCAGCATCCACCTAGCCCAGCAGCAGAGGGTGAAGGAACAGGGCACAGAAACTGCCCGCAGGAAAAACAGGGCTGGACCAAGTCAAAAGAAAAAACCAACTGGAGCTTGGGCTGGGATAAGTGCTGTGTGTAGCTGGGCAGTGGCTGTGATTGTGCGACGGTTCAATCCATTATGAAAACAAGAGACTCCATCCTTTAAAACCTGCTTCATACCTCATTGAAGATACTTTACATCCTTTCTCCAAACCCACGAGGACCATCTAGTAAATGAAGCTGCTCTGAAGCAGATTAAATGTGCAGGCTGCATTCTAGCCATTAAACCTCATCTAATCTAAGAATTAGTAAAAACTCATAATTTTCACCAGATATAAATATTACATTATAATCCTTTCAAGGAAAATGCCCACAAGAGTACACTGTAACTGTCAGATGCTGATATCTTAGAGGGTAGTTTTTAATTGGATCAAAATCTCTATATTCTTTTAAAAAGCTCATTAAGATCCGAGCCACAAAATAAACTTGAAAGAAAAGAACGCAAAGCTTCTTTTAATTAATGGAGGCAAATGCAATATTTGCAGAAGTCGATTTGGGGATGACTCATTTGGGAGGGTTTCAGCAAGCCCTAGGAGCCTCCTCATGGTTCCCTCCCTGTCTCCCACTTGCCACATCCAGCACAAACACAATAAGGATGGCAGTAACTGATACTTCTTGAGATTTTTACCATGTGCCTGACCTGTGCTAAATACATGGATAAATTCCCTTATTTCTTCCAATAACCCTATGAGGTAGGTATTCTTACAAGCTGAGGTTCTGACAGGTAGTGGGGAGACAAAGCCACAGAACCAGCAAGGAGCAGAGTCACAATTCCAACCCACGTGATCTGACTTCCGAGTCTATAGTTCTCGTACTGCTCTCCATCAGCCACCCATTTTCACTTGCATCTCTTCCCCAGATGGTCCTCCACACCACCAGCTGCAGTTCTTACAGGAGTGGACGCAGCTGTGCCCACAGGGAAGGTATAGAAACGGCCGTGCCCATGCAAGGTCAGCTGCATGGACTTCATGTCAAGCCCATCCCCTGACTTGCAACAGAGCCAAGCTTCACTGACCTTTTCCACCCTCCACATGGGCAGCCCTTCTCCCATCAAGAGCTCTTGCACCCGGCTGCCATCTCCCCCACTGCCCTTAAAATGGAGCCTCTTTGACTCCTTGACAAGTGTCACCATCATCCATTTGGGGATGGGAGCCTCCTTTGAACATCTGAGACGTGTGACCTTTTCATAGTCCAAAGAGTTTCTGGACCCAAACTCTCCTTTAATACAAAATTGTCCTCTTGTTTCCCCTTCATCTGGGCTGAAAACAATGTCTCTGACCTCAGCCCATAATAGCTATCACGTACAGACTACTTACCAGGTGCCAGGCACTCTGCATACATCATACATCACTGAAACCTTGTGATCATTCCACAAGGTAAGCACTAGTATTACTCCTGCTGTGCAAGGGAGAAAATTGAGACTCAGCTAGATTAACTGATTTGTCCAAGCTAATACAGCAAGAAAGTGCTGCTGGCAGGATTAGGGCCTGGAGCTGTAAGACCACCACCACCAGGTCATTTCACTTTCTTGAGCCTCAGTGTCCTCCCCTGCAACAGGAAGGAAATAAGATAACGCATAGAAAAAGTCAGCACAGTGCCTGCACAAAGGAAGCCCTCACCAATGGATATTTTCCTTCCCTTGCTGAGGAGGAGGCTTCACGGGGTGGGCCACTACTCACAGGCCTCCAGCCCCAAGATGACTGGAGAAAGAGCCAGGCGAACTCGCTGGAGCTGGGCCTTGAACTTCCCTCTTAGAAGCAGGGGCTCAGGTGGCTTTGGGTTTTTCTGCACCAAGGTGTGATTATTCACCTCATACCTACAATCCAGCCTATCATCACATAGCGGCACATGCCATGTAGCTGAACTCGTTAACGAGCACCCTGACCGAGATGTTCTCTAGTCTGTACCTAGCTATAGGGTTGCTCACATCCACTGCTTTACCACCAACTACAAGGGATGGGATTGTTTTCCTGTTGGGTCACTGATGAATCCAAAATGATGGTGTTAACAGACATAGAGAACAGACTTGTGGTTATCAAGGAGAGGGGTAGCGGAGGGAAGGACTGGGAGTTTGGGATTAGCAGAGGCAAACTATTATATATAGGATGGATAAACAACAAGGTCCTACTGTACAGCACAGGGAACTATATTCAATGTCCTATGACAAACGATAATGGAAAAGAATATGAAAAATTATATATATATATATATATATAAAACAGTCACTTTGCTGTACAGAAGAAATTAACACAACATTGTAAATCAACTATACTTCAATAAGTTTTTTAAAAAAAATGAGGGTGTTAAAATGAAAAATATAGAAATAATCCAATTAGTTTGAAATGTTAAGAGGTTACCTAGAAATAAAATCATTTCATACATGCTAAATGTGATATTCAAGATATACACAAACATTAGAAGTAAAAAAGATGGGTGACTAAGTCTCCCTTGGAGAGAATCAGAGAAACCTTCATAGGAGACAGTCAAGCTGAGTCTCCAATGATGAGCTGAAGGTAGGTAAAGGTAGTGAGGGGAGAGGAATTGTTTTTCAGGCAGAGGAAAGGCATAAAAACACAGAGGTATTTGAGGAAGTAGGGTAGTCTTAAGAATGCTGAGAGCAGCGAGGGATAGGTGCTATCCTATTGCTAAACAGATGAGCACAGGTCAGATGAAGAAGAAGAGCCCTGGATGCCATGCCAGGGAGGAGAGCATTCACCCTGTGCTTTAAAGGTGTTCTGCAGAAGGTTGTTGGCAGGCCCCACGCTGAAAAGTATGAACATGGGGAAGAGGGGTGAGTCCAGGATGAAATCCATTTGTGATGCTGAAATATACAAAGTTAAGCATGCTTGTAACTGAAGGACTTCTCGGGACATTAACTATGAATGTGAACCTCCAGGAGGAGAGAAGTACAGTATACAGGTTTTCCTGAAGCTACTTGACCACAGTTCCATTTTTCACATCCTATAAAACTAGGGTGCGATGAATGTACCTTGGGAAACATAGGTTCACAGAACCACTGAACAGTCTGAATAGGGCCTTGAAAGATCTTTCTGTCAGCAGCGTGGAAAACAGACTTGTGGAGTAGAATCAGAGAGATATATTACAAAGCTGTTGAACTACTCTAAGCAAGAGATGGTTAAGTAAAAGGAGTCATGGGCATGGGGGGAAGAGACGTCAACTTTGAGAAATATTAATGGAGTAGAATCCATAGAACATGAAAGATTGATGTAGATGAGTGGGTGAGGGAAAAGATGTGCCCGAGTTCCTGGCCTGGTATTGAAAAGACCACGTGGAGGGCCATTCCACTAATGAAGCATGACAAGGAATACAGAGAAAAAAAGCAGGACCGAGGTGGAGTGGTGGTTAGGGGAAAAGCTGGATTCCTTTTTGGGGTGTGTGGAGTCTTGGGTACTGTGGGATATCGCAAATGAGAAAGCCCAGCAGGTAGTTGGATAGATGAGTCTGAAGCTCAGGGGAGAGGTCAAGTCTCCAGAGGTCGATTTGGGAGTTGCCAGCACAGAGATGGTACATCCACGGGAATGGATGTGATTGCCCAATTCAAGAGAGTGGTCCGCATTAGTGCTAAAGGCTATGAAGACAGGTTGGGTATGGGTTGATTATTAAGGTTGGGTTTGACAATCTGGTCATCAATGACCTGGGGGAGGATAGTTCCATTGGAGACGTTGGAAAAGAAGCCAGATTTCAGGGAAGCAAGGAAGAACAGATGGTGAGGCTCTGGAGAAGTCAAATCTAGAACACATTTGGAAATACAATCTGAAGGAACAGAAGGTGATTATCCCACAAAGAAGACACGGGGGAGGAGGGTCATGACAAGTGATGTGAAAGACGCATGAGAGTTATTCTGTGTTCCCCCAGGGGGACTGACTTCAATTACATGTTAGAGTGACGCAGGCTCTTGCCCAGGTTGTGTGACCTTGCGTAAATCATGTCAATGATCTGAGGCTCAGTTTCGAAATCCACAAAACGAGGATAGTAATCATAGGTACCTCATGGGGTACTGTGAGGATTCAATTATTTACTAGGGTAACATAAGGGTGAATGTACAGATCCCACTACTTCGGACACAGCAGGTGCTCCATAAGGGTTCACGCTCACTCCCTGAATCACAGAGACAATGAGATAATGCCAGTATGCCTTTGCAAACACAAAATGTTGACAAAGATGTATGTGATGGGTGAGGAGGGTGTCTGTAAATCTCTGTTGAAATTTTCATTTTGTCAGGAACCTGACACCTGCACAGACACGCACGGTCTCTTTCCCAAGCCTCAGACCTTGTTTTCTGAAGTCAGTCGTCACCATCTGAGGCAGCCAGAGATGGTTCCTCCCTCATCTCTACCCACACACACCCAACCAGGCCCTGGGGTCCCTGGCAGAGCCCAATTCCTCGACAGTTGCATTCTCTCACCTAGGTGCACGCCTGGGCATCCTGAAGGAATTCCTAAGGATACAGTGAGCCAGGCAATTCCTGTCTGGAACCATTGCTCTCCAGGAAGCCCTCCCTTAGGCCCCAATAGCTCTGCCTTCAGAAATCCTCTCCTCTCCAGGAAGGCTGGCCAGGGAGACCAGAAGGCCAGTGTTCTTGGGACGTGTCCTGAGAATGAAGCCTGGAATGCAAGGAAGATGAGGCCTTCTTTTCTTGGGGCCTCCTCAAAGTTTCCTCTGTACAGCCTCCTTTTCCACATTGAGGAGTTACGAAGTAATGACGGCAAACAATTTCTCTAAAGGTTTACAGAGTGAAGGCAGGATCATCAAAAATGGTTATTTGGAAGACAGATCCACTGGTCTAAGGTGCTGAAGGAATTTGGCATGTATAGTCACCACCGAGGCCACCGGAGACACTTCTCACTCTTGTCACAATGAAGACTGTGACTCTTCCCCTAAGTTGCAAGAGGATGAGTGAACAAAGCAGGGAAGCATCCCCAAAATTCAATGAGACACTCTTTTTTTCATTGAAGTATAGTTGATACACAATGTTGTGTTAGTTTCTGCTGCACAGCAAAGTGATTCAGTTATACACATATATGTTCATTTTCATGTTCTTTTCCATTACGGTTTTTCATGGGATATTGAATATAGTTCCCTGTGCTATACAGTAGGACCTTGTTGTTTATCCATCCTGTATATACTAGTTTGCCTCTGCTAATCCCAAACTCCCAATCCATCTCCACCCCCACTCCCCACTGGCAACCACAAGTCTCTTTTCTTTGCAATGAGACACTCTTGAAGTCACTGGTTCTCCACATTGGCTGTACATGGAATCGCCTGAGGAGTTTTTAAAATTACAAATGCCCATATCGACGTCTTCAAAAACAAAGAAAATCTGAAAGTTTAATTACAAAAATACTTGCACAGAAAACTTGGCATTGCAACAGTTTCAAACACATGTACACAATTTTTCCCCGAAAATCTCATGTTGGCCAAGATTTTCAAAAATTACAAATGCCCAGATCCCCACCCAAGACCAAATTAATCCGAATCTTAGGAGATGGAGCCTGAGCCTCTGCATTTTTGAAAAGCTTCGCAGGTGATTCAGTTGTGCAGCCAGAATTGAGAACGCTGCTCCACTAAGTGTAAAGCACCCAGACCCAGTGCCCAGCACACAATGCATGCGGGTAAATGACAATCCCCCTCCTGCTTTCTCTGGGCAGACACCAAGCACACCACTGAAGGAAGCCACATCTAGTTGGGCTGGCATCAAAAAACAATCCCACAAAATCCTGCACTTTGTGACAATATGGATGGACCTTGAGAGCATTATGTTAAGTTAGGTAAGTCAGACAGAAAAAGACAAATACTGTATGATCTCACCTATAGGTGGAATCTAAAAAAGCTGAACTCATAGAAACGGAGAGTAGAATGGTGGTTGCCAGGGGTGGGGGAAACAGGGAGATGTTGGTCAAAGGGTAGCAACTTCCAGTACTAAGATGAATGGGTGATGGGTATGGAATGTACAGCAAGATGACTATACTTAACGATATTGTTTTGTATACTTGAAAGTTGCTAAGAGAGCACATCTTAAATGTTCTCACCACACACACAGACACACACACACACACACACACACTCTCACACAAACTGTAATTATGCAATGTGACAGATGTGTTAACTAATCTGATTGTGGTAATCATGTCACAATAGATATGTGTTTATCAAATTATCACCCTGTATACCTTAAACTTAAACAATATTGTAAGTCAATTATGTCTCAAGAAAGCTGGGGAAAAAACAACCCCACAGACCTTCAAAAAAGGTCCTAAAGAAATGACCACATGCTATTTGAAATCTTTACATAATAGACTCATGCACCCACCAGGCACAAGACGCCCCCTTGGGAAGGCTGTCTGGAATCTGTCCTTCCATCCCTCTCTACCTCCTCCAGGGTTCAGTTCAGAAAAGTGAACATCCTTGTCCACAGCTATGGACCTCTGAGCGACTCCAGACTGCAGGCCCCAGTTGTAACAGTCACAGCTAAAACACCTGTTAGCTCTCTCTTAGCCTTTTCAGTATTTGATATAAACCTTCTCATTCAGTTACACTTTTCAATTTTCAGCTGCATTTGAGTCTTTTCAACTTAATCGAGGCAAAAGAGTATGATTAAATTGTTCTATCAAAATCAAGTGTTACCACGTAGCTTTCTACATCACTCCCAGAGAGCGCTGCACGGCAACTCCATCACACCAGACTTCAGAGACTTCAGGCTGCTGCCAAAGCCCAAGTGTGGCCCTCGGAAGTGTTCAGAAGACAGAAGTATGGAGAAGTGAAGCATGAAATTGCTTTGAAATGATGAAGCAGAGATACGTTTTTCTTCCCAATCAAACCTCTGCAAATCCTGACAGCAGGTTTACTCACCACCCTGGAAATCTATTCTCTAGCATTGTTTTTCGTACCTTACTCTCCTGTTCAGCACATCACCCTATAATGAAGCCCATTTACCTTTAAATCACTCACAAAGAAACACATTAACATCACTGGACACTTGGAGGATGGTTTCTAACATGACTGCTGAATTGAACTGAAGCACAAAAATACCTTCTGCCAGTTCCAAAACACTCACCGTTCAAATGGCAATGCCAAAATGGAGGGCAAAATTCTGGGCTCCCCAGTCCTACAGGTAGGTTGGGTTCACTCCCTCCCAGAGGTAGAACCATTCAAAAAAAAAAATGGAGACAGGGAGACTAATGAGTTTGCATACTTGCAGTTACTGGGGGATTATGAAGTTATTTGATTAATTTACGCCCAATTGGGGGAGCCCCAGACTTCTGGATAACAGAGAAGAAAGGACACTGCACTGAAAGTCTGAAAACCTGGGCTCCATTCTTGGATCTGCCACCAAACAGCTTCTATGATTTTGAAAGGTACACACTAGTTGATTATGCCCAAGGTCTATGGCATGACTTATGAGCCGTGTGACCACAGGCAAGTCACTTAACCTCTCTGTGCCTCAGTCAGCCCCTCATCTGTAAAACAGGAATTATAATGGTTTCTACCTCATAGCATTGTTCTGAGGATTAAATGAGTTAATATAAACACTAGAATGGTGACTGGCCCATGGGCATTACTTTGTAAGGATTAGCTATCAACACTCTGCTTTTAGCTGTAAAATGAAAGGTATACTAAATGACTCTTAAGCCCCCTTCCAACTCAATAACTGTGTTGCTTCTCTGCCATCTGGCACCTCCATCAGATGTTGAAGTAGAAAGAGCAGCATCTACTTAGAATGTCCAGGGCCAGTCTGCTTGCTTTTCTGGTAAAATCCTGGATTTGTGGCCTAATTGGGGAAAGAGTCATTCTGGTTAACTGAGTTTTCCAGATTACAAAGGTTTAGTATTTTTTCTGAGGAGTCACCAGCCCCATCATCCTCACAGCTGCATCTTTAATCCTTGTCATTCTCTTCACTCCCTCTGCTTCCTGTCTTTATTTCTATTACTTTCTTCTTCCCTTTGTCCTCCCTTTTCGGACTCGAGTTTTGCCTGGACCCTCTCCCCAGCTCAAGTCTCCTAGCTCTTACTCACCTTCAAGTCGCGCCTTAAACATGACTTCCCACACTAGGTCAGAGGCCCCTCACGTATACTCTCATAGAACCTGATTCTTCGCCTTTTATAGCACTTAGCACCATTGAAATTACATACTCACAAGTGTTTTTTAATGAATGCATGATGTGTATTCATCTGTCCACTCATTCCTCCATCCTTTCAATCACCCAAGCCATTCTTTTCTTTTTGGTCACGGAACTAATTACAGGGTATCTTGAATAATCCTTGAAGTCTCAGTATTTGGCTCTTTTTCATGCTGTTTGCAGAATCATTCTTTGCAACCAAAAATGAATTAAAGACATACATACCTTTAAAAATATCACTATTCTGGGCACCTTGAGGACACTGAAAGAGGGGCTGACAATGAACTTTAAGATGTAAGTTGGACTTTTTTTAATTTTGGTTAAATGATTTTTAAGGATCGTCTTCAAAGAAAATTTTGTGTTATGATATGTTCAAGTTCAAAGACATGGAATGGTGACTATCACTTCTCATTACAGAAGTATTTTTGGTAATATATTCAGGGAACCACCCTAGGAAAAAATGGTATAAGTAGACAGACCATGGTCTGTTGTGACAAAAGCTTTAATTTTTACCAACATTTTAAATATTTAATACCACAAATAATCAAATAAATATTTATTTAATATTTATTTTTAATCAATATTTTGTAGTTAAAGGACAGGCCATTAGCACCCCCTTTATAATTTCAATCACAATGTAATCTTCCTAGAAATATGTGCTCATTGATGAGATTTTCACGGAAAGTACTCATACTCATCAATGATGGTTAGAAGTCACCATCTAGTTTGTTAAAAAATGTTTTCTTTTTCAGGGGCCCAAATAATATTTCCTTACTTTGGACTGGTTCCCTTTAAAGTCAGAAACTGCAATTAGCTTGGGGATTGAACAAGCAAGAAAGTTTTCCTTTTCCTTTCTCTAAATAAGCAGAAAAAAAGAGATGACAAATGAAGTGTAGAGGTCAATACTTTAGGTTTGATATGTTAAACCAGGGTTTAAAAATCAACTCCTTTTATTTCTTGAGTTTCCATTTCCTATAAGAAACATGAAAACAAAATTTTGTGGCAGCTGCTTTTCTTAACAGAATCACTGCATTCTTGTGTAAGAAAGACATCCAGGCTATCTCAGTCTCACAAGAGAGTAACCCGATTTGAGTTCTGCAAGGCCCTGGGAAAACACAAGCGGGGAATAACAGAGTGCCCATCTTCATGGTAGAGCAGCTACCCATGTGGGAGTGATGGCTAGGTGTAGACACAGCTTGAAACTGAAAGTTCTTGTTTCCCCTCTTCCCCCAAGACATCAACTCTCTTCCAGGGAGTTCTTTGTTCTGGGTAATAGAACTGGAGCTAGGGAGCAGCCGGGTGGGCTAAAAGGAAGCTGAAAGTCCTAAGATTTGGGAAGAGAAGAGGGTTAGGAATCAAAACTGAGATTGGGACCTCTTAGGCTAGCCCAGGTTTCTGAACTGGAAGTGCACACCAAAATCATTTGGGATAAACTTTTTAAAAATAATAGCCTTATTGAAATATCATCCATATACTGTGTATTCACAAAGTCGTGCAACCATTACCACAATCAATTTAAGAACATTTTCAACACCTTAAAAAGAAACTTCACATGCTTTAGCTATCATCTCCCTATCTTCTCCTTTCCCATATCACCTGGCAACCACGGATCGGCTTTCTGTCTCTCTAAATGTGTCTATTCTGGATATTTCATATAAATGAAATCATATGATATGGGATCTTTTGTGACTGGCTTCTTTCACTTAGCATAACGTTTTCAAGGTTCATTCATGTAGTAGAACATATCAGCACTTCATTCTTTTTTACGGCTGAATGATATTCCATTGTGTGGATAGACCATATTTTCTTCATCTATTCATCAGCTGATGGACATCTGAGCTGTCTCCACCTTTTGGCGGACGTGATTTAAGGTATAGATGCTGAATTATCAAATAGGGCTCAAAACCAGGTCCACAACAATTCCAGGGGATTCCCTGAGAATGTTTCCTGGAGGCAGGATGCAGATCTCCAAATCAACTCCTTTTACATGCCAGGCCTTATGCTAGGTTCTGGGTTTACAGACAAGAATGGGATGTGGTCCCTACCTTCAGGTAGAAAGAGCATTCAGAGAAATTGAGATTGAGATTGAGATTGAGAGGGAGAGACAGAGACAGAGAGGGAGACAGAGAGAAAGAGAGAGAGAGATTCTATAAATGGTCCCTATCTTCCTTGTTAATCCTGATTGGTCTGCCAGGGAGTTGAACAGAAGCTCAAATTTGGTGGGAAAAGGTATTAACCTAACTATTCATATAAGAACATTTGTCTTGACCTTTATGGTTGGTCTTCTTATATTCTATGATATATGATACTCTAAGCATGGTATACAGATGTTAAATCAAGTACAATTAGAGTCAAGGTGAAAAATGTTTGGTGCTTTCCAATTAAACATTTCTCAGAGCAAGAAATCAAAGTAGCTATGTTGCCGATAATATGCCAGGGAAGGAGCCTGAGGGAAAGCTAACAAACAGCAATCTAAATCTGACTTTGTTCGTGTTAAGTTATTCCTTTTGGAATTTCCACGGCTTAATTATAATCCTGGAATTGTGTTTGATTCATTCTTGACAAGACCATATGTGCCCATGTTGCCGGATTCTAGTAAAATAGATATTCCGTGCCATGTTTCAACACTCTGCCATTTGTAAAATTAGCAATTTCAAGGAAGCAAAAGGCTACTTGCCATTTTGCTAGATCAGCTCCTCATTTGATCTGCTTGCAAATGCTGTGAGTAGAATTAAAGACAGCACAATTTTGTCTCTAGATAAATAAATTTGAATGCACAATAGATGCAAAGCTGTGTCTTGAGAGACAGGGTTCATTTAAATCTCAAACTAGCTCTTCTACAGAAATGAGGCACTGGGGCTGGGATGAACGCTTCCTTCTGCTCCGGAAATGTGCTTTAAGGACAAGGAAGTTTGTCCACCAAGGAGGGTGGATAGGACCAATTTCCCCTCATCTGATGGATGATGTCAGTTACATGACTACCCTCTCGTGAATTTCTCATAATCACTTATATTATGTGGCGCTTCAGACTTCTAAAATAGTTTCACATAATCTCCTCATTGAATCTTTACAATGACCGAGTAATACACAATGGGAAAGGATTACGATGTTTACTGTACAGATGCGAAAGATGTAGTTAAGTGATCTGCCCACAGTCACACGCCTCATTATCGGGAAAGCTGGCCTTGATGTTGTATCTTTTGACACCTAGCCCCCTTTCACTGCCCAGGACTGAAGTCTCAGTTTGATGGTTCCTGAAAACCTGTAGGTGATGGAATTCCTAGGAGGACAAAGAGAAAGGTAGTTCAACCATGAGTAATATAAATCTATCTTCAGCTTTTTCCCCTCTCCTCCCCTTTCTGGCTGGGACCACACCTTCCCTCCACTCCACTGACACTGGGAGGGAAGGGGATGGTGATGATGCCATTTGGCAGGTATTTCACAGCCATCCCTTGCCTTCTTCTTCCCTCTCCTTGACTGCAATACTGGGGCTGAAGTAATGTGGGTTGTCTGGAAATCTCCCTGGGAGAGAGACCCATGTGCTCCCATTCCCAGAGCTCCTAAGGCAGATCCAGCTGATTTAACATCTGAGCCTCAATTTTCTCATCTGTAACATGGGCATAATAATCTCCACCTCACAGGATCCTTGTGAGGATGACACGAGAAAATGTGAATAAAACTTTTATCAAGATGCCTGGCATGTAGCACTTATTGACCACTTGCAGATATTATTTTTAATAAATTCTCAAAGCTTAATCATATTTATTAAGCATGTTAAGGGGAAGGGGGTCAGAAGGATAGTTTGGGTCAAGGGTGAGGTACATACGTACAGAAAATTCTCTCCAAGTTTCCCCTTTAGAGGCAGATATTGCCTTCCTACAGACCTGCAAATTGCATCTAACTTGTTTCTGTTCTCCTTATGAAAGCTCGTTAACAATAAATATTTCCCATCCCACCTACTGAATTCCTCCTGCCACCTGGATACCATTTTCCCCTTTTTAACTCCTGCTCTGCTTGATGGCACCATGACTGGTCTGGCCTAGGGTTAGCTCTAAATACCCACCATATGTTTTCCGTAAAAAGGGAATAGCTGTGCCCTGATTGTGTTGAAAGTGGCAACCACACAGGGATGGGTACATTTAATGTGAGTGGTTTCTGAAGAATTTTCATTATCCTTCCAGTGCCCATCCCATAAAATGCCATGCTCAGGTCTGAACAGCAGTGTGGCTTTGAAATAAATCTACAGGTACAGCCCAACCCATGGAACAAAGGCAGCAGAGCTGTCCAGGTGCCTAGAAGGGACAAGAGAGGCAAGGATGCTTCAGAGTCAGTTATCTCCTATATTTTAAGTGTGTGTGTGTGGGGGGGGTGAATCTCTGCCATACTTTCTTATTATTTTTCAGCCTACATTAAGGAACTGAGAGCTTACTGTCAACCCAAAGTGCTAAAATCATAGAAAGGAAAGGAAAATGTAGGGCAGAGGTGAATGGTTAGATTTGTAAATAAACTGCACGATGTTCTTTGAGCCAGAAGACTTCAGTGCTCCCTGATTAGCCCACCTGCTGCTCCCTCACAAGTGGATTCTGGGAAGGCAAATGCATCCTGACGGAGGGTATCAGGCTGAATTCAAAGGAATACAAGTAACTCCAATTCCAAGAAGTCTGTAGCCCACCAATGCTAAAAAACACACAAAGATTCGTTTAATCTGCTATGTCCTTTCTCCTTGATTGCAGTGGGTACTTGGTGGACGAAGAGCGCTACGTAATTGATGGAGAAAAGTATGTTAACCTCAAAGCAAAGTCATGTGGCTGGAAGCCATAATCCCAAGCCCCTGATATTTTCCAAGTCAGATGAAAGCTGAGGCCTTCAGACTGCCGAACTGCAGATTGATTACCTTACCACCCTGTAAAAAGTGCTTTCCAAGAATCCCATCACTATTGGAAGTCTGGACTCTTTGTTCTGTCTGGAACTTGACAAGGAAAATGGAATTCCATTTAATACTGAACTGTGTAAAAGTATAGCTGTCGTTTTGAGACTCTTGAGTGAAAACAGGAGTTTGGGTCCAGTTCTTCCTCTCTGGTTTGGTGGTGGACCATGTACATGTGTGTGTGCATATATACATATGCGCGAGGATTAGGAGAAGAAGGGCCCATGCAAGGAAGGATGCAAAAGGTGTGCCTATTGTATGCTGCAGTGCAGGACTGCCCAACCATGCAGCTGTCACAGACGTCCAGGATTTTAGCAACTCTTAAAGGAATGTAGGGCTTGAGATTGAGATTCTCATCCACCACCCATTCTACCCGCCAGCAAACTGAGGTCCAGAGAGGCACAGGGACCTCCTAGGGGCACCCAGCAGAAGAGCCAGCAGGGACTCCTGACTTCCTGTTTGCAAATCATCATTCCCTGTGCCACGCTGCCTCTTTGTACTTAAGGATTTTTAGGATTTTGCTTCTCTTTATGTTTTTTAAGGTGCAGTTGTTTGTGTATTACTGATTCAGGCTTCACAGCACACTGGTGTATTCCAGCACTGTCCTATCTGTGCTACTTTGTAAAAGTATCCCCCGAAGCATGTCAAAACATATAGTTATTAGTTATTTTAAAGGGGAAAAATGGTTCCGTAAACCTCTACAGAATACATCGTTTGAGTTAGCATAATAAAAAATCGATTTTGTTAAAATAAAATCATTTGAGAAGACAAGTGTTTGGCTTGAGGCTGATGTCAAGTCTAGTGTGGACAGGCCTCCAGATCTTCTAATTGAGCTGCCACCATCCAGCCATGAAGTCACAAGTGCCCACACTCCCAAAGCACTCAGCAGAGTTGTGTATCTTCACGGTAGCACTTATCCAAGGGTTTTATAATTATATTTACTTCTTTTCTCCCGTAGATGACTGTGATCTCCTCAAGGATGGGAATTCCTTCATCTTTGTGTCCCCAGAACCCAGCAAGGGGCCTGACCCAGAGTAAGTGTTCAGTAAATGTTTGTTAAATAAATTATAGTAGAGTAGCACCATTCCATTTTACGAAGTTCTTGCGAGACCATTCCCCCAGCCCTGAAGTATGAGCAATTTATGTCAAAAGCCTAATGATCTTTTGACAATTTCTAGTGGCACATCAGAAAAGTAAGGCACCATCTTGGTTCTTTGTGGTGAATGGCCAACTAGAGCCAAGGGACGAACCTTTAAGAGGCAGATCGGCACCATTAATAAGAGGTGAGTTTCTAGGCCTTGGAAGCCCCTTCAGAGAAACTGGTGGATACGACTTGGGATAATTACAAATGTTTCTGGAAATGCCTATCTGATTGGAACTATTTCTAGTTAGGCACTAATTAGAAAGGTGAAGTGCTATGGGGTAGGACAATGTTGTCCCATGTAAGCCCCTAAACACTGATACCTGGGTCACTTCATTTCATCCCCAACACGGGAAGTATCAATCATCTCTGTGTGAAACACTGTGCCCTCTTTCATTTTTGAGCTCTTGAATCTGCTTCTGCCACTGACTGGTTTTGTGACCAGTATGAATGACAGGATAGCCTCTCTGTGAGCCTCACTTCCTTCATCTGTAATGTGAGGACAACCCAGGACTGTGGAAAGGACTGAGTGAGATACTACGTGTGAGATGCCTAGTGCATTTCAAAAGTTCTTGGTAAATCTAAACTATTATTCTCCTTCTCTTGGAAAGACCTTACAGGACACGCTGATCTCCTTACCTGCTGGGAAAGGTTGTAATGAAAGGGCACAGTAAAGATAAGGTAAGGCGGGGTGCAAGAGACAACCAATCCTTAAGAGCCTAGAAGATGCCAGAATAGTGGTCCAAAGCATGTAGCTCCCACCACCCGCTATGTTGACTGCTGCCTCACGTGCCTACCTTAGTCCCACAGCCTTCCTGCCTTGGAGTGCAGGGGAGCCCCATCATACCATGATCTGTAATTACGGGCTCCAGAAGAACTCCACGCCCAATCCCATCACTAAAAACACTCCAATACCACAGAGAGAAGCGCCTCAAGAACTCGGTTGGTTTCTGAGTATTGTTCCTGCCTCCTGATTCTGGTGTTTCAAGGGACAAACCCAGCAGCCCCATGTCACGGAGCTGAGCCCAGGCTTCCCATAGAAGTTAACCCACCCTCTGGTTACAAACATTCTCTGATTTTCTCATTTAGCCCCCTTTGCAGCTAACTCATTCTGCCTCCCTCGTCTTGTGCTACATTCATTTGATATGATTTGATTAGTTTCACTGCCTTGAAAATTGAATATTGATTATGAGATAAAGTATGGAAAGAAATATTCACTGTTTTCATTTGGAAAGGGGACTTGTTAGGATTGTCCTCTGATGGATTACACAGTTAACTTCCAACAGCTCGAACCCCCAGGTCAGCAGGATTTCGGTACCAAGTGGCTGCTAGCTGTTTCCTTCCTCCCTTGGCCCAATGTAGGAACAGAACTCGAGGTAGCCTTCTCTCGGGTCCCTTGCATGCTGCAGACCTCCGCTCTCCCAGACAACTTCTGCTGCCTGCACTCACGGGGAGCATTTGTTAACCTTATCATATGGTAGTTGGAAGGAAAACATTAAAATAGGTACATCCTCAAAGGATTTGAGAAAAAGGATAGTTCTAAGATGCTCTGCGGAACCATCCTGGCAAGTGAGGAATCCAAATCTTTTTTTAATCGATACCTAAGGGATCCAATTAAACATGTGTCTTTTGTTTTTATTGATAACAAAAAATGGTACATGAGAGAAACACAGGATGAGATGTTTTTCCTCTCTAGAGGAAATATTAATGCTAAGCTGTAAGGTGGATGGTGGACCTTTTATAGAGGCTTAAAGGGTTTATAGATTTTAATTGCAACCTGTTTCAAATGAATACAATTAAACATGGTTTGTAATACAAAATACCTGCAGAACATGTAACTAGAGAAATCTAATCTGTAATGGGGGTATGTATGAAAGGCTGGTGATGAGGACCAGTAAGGCCATACATAGTACGAGAGAAAGCTATCATGGTGCACTATAGCTAGTGAAAACCTAACCCAGGGAAAAAACAAAACCTCAGACACATAAAAATAATGACAGTCGTTTATGTACTCCGCTTATTGCTTTGGCCTAAAGACCACACAGCGCAATGATAGAAACATATCTCAATAGATGTGTGTCACACTACCTTTGTAGTTGGCTTTGATTTGAAGGGAAAACCAGATGCCTCTCATCTCTGTCCTCACAGTCTGTGGTCTGCTCCTGCGGCAAGACTGCCTGCCTTCTCTTGAGTTTCAAAGATGAGGGGCAGACTGTAAAGCAATAACACTTTCATGGGAAAACAAACCTTCATTCCAAAATCAACTCGGAGATTCAAAAAACACAGCAGACCAGCTGTTCCTTTTAGAAGAAGACTTCTTGCTCAACTTCTAGGAAGCTCACCAATCTTTCCAAGGACAGTGGATAATAGGTGAAAACTCGCTCAAGGCCAAGGGAACAGCGGGGTGCCAGGAATGCACCTTTGCCTAGTGGTCTGCGCACAAAAACACTAAACAGAGACGTTGTGATTTTTCCAGTCTCAGAGACCTAAGGAAGAGTGGCTTCAGATCTACCATACAATGACCAGAACTAGGACTGAAGACGGCTTGGTCAGAAAGGGGAGGTCAACCCGAGCAGAGAAGAGGGCTGAAAGCTCTCCTGGCGCCACAGTCATCATGCCAGGTCTGGAGTCTCCCTAGAGGATGCTGCCCCAGTAAGGAACCTATCCGCCCCACCCTCATCCCATCCTTCCTCAGGAACGTGGTCGTGTGGCCTTGTGCACTGGGGCTCCTTGACTACGGCCATGAAAAGGAAGCTGGCTAAAAGGGACATTTAGAGGAAGCCTGGACAGACCCATGGCCACCCTTGCCCAGTTTTAAATGTTCTGCTCAGTTCCTACCAGGCCTGAGGCTGTCTCTACTTGGTTAGCTAAGTGGCCAGCTTCTCTGCCGAGTTTTTCCTTCACTGGCCCCTACTTGCTCTGAGATTTCCCTAGTCTCCCAGGAAATCTCTCCCTTTTACCTGCTTTCCTAGTTTCCTGTTCTAGCTCAGGTTTCTAGCTCTGCCAAGTCTGCAAGACATTGCCCAATGGACCCCGCTCCCAGAGCAGCACCCTACAGAAGTTCACAAACATGGTGCAAACAGTTGGGACTGCAAGTCAAGCAGACTTGCCCTAGAATTTCAAGAACTATGGACAAGCGACTCCCTGAGCCTCAGTTTCCCCATCTGTAACATGTGTATAAAAATAGTAGTCTACCGCCTAGAATTATGGGTGGTATTAAATGAGACAATGTTTGTAGACACTTTGATGATGTCTGGCATATAGTAAGTACTCAAAAAATGGTAGCTTTTCTTAATCAGCAGGCATAACTTTAACACCCACTTCCCAGTACAAAGAGACAGCTTAAGAGCAGAAGGCTCTTGCTGGCAACTGCATAACTGTCACGGCCAGGCATAAAACTCCAGGCTGTTATTTTTATTGTTAAGTCAGAACTATATTGATAATTTATATATGAATATCAATGGCAAACTCAAATAATTGGCTTTATTAACACCTTTAAGTCCATGCCTGTTATAAAAGTGTGACTCCAGTGAAGAAGGACTATTGACATATGGTTTTCTTACTCAGGCTTCTTCCCTGAGCTTAGGAGGCTGAACAAGTACAACATTCTGGTGCAGTGACAGTGACACCATTGCTCCACATCAGTCATGTCCATCATACCAGCCACCGCTTAGAAGAGGCACAGATATAAGAAAACACATGCACCAGAGGCTGGAAACCAAAGAGCTCTTCTTGGCCTTATCCTAGGGGAAGAGGCTGAAGCCCATGAGTCATTAAACTGCATGGTGTCAACACCTCTAGCCATGCCCACTGCTCTTCTCGTGCTTAATCCAGTCACAATACACACACTACTATATATAATATAGATAACTAATAAGGACCTACTGTATAGCACAGGGAACTCTTCTCAATACTCTGTAATGGCCTATATGGGAAAAGAATCTAAAAAAGAATGGATATATGTATATGTATAACTGATTCACTTTGCTGTACAACCGAAACGAGCATAACATTGCAAATCAACTATATTCCAATAAAAATTTTTTTTAAAAAATCCAGTCACAAGACAGAGTCATGGGCTCTGCTGTTCTACTGGGGTGGTAGTTTGGGCGTCCAAATTGATTCCTCTTTAAAGCAGCTTATTGAAATAGCCAGATTTGCACCCTGTATCCAAACCTCATCAAAATGGAAGCCTACACCAGTACAGTGTACAAAAAGGAAATTCTGGTGTATATAGCTATCGACTGGCACTATCCACAGATGTTCAGTGTGGTTCCCAAGGGACAATACGAATGGAAGCAGGGCTAGAGGGCAAAAGGGGCCGGGCCCAGCCCTACAAAGAAGGAAACTTCAGGGTATAAGGTAAGACTGTTTGGGAGATGATGTATCTGATGGACTTGCAGTGTCAGTTCTATACACACGGGGCCAGTTTTGGCCTTCGCTGGTCTTTGTCAGCTTGGCTTATTGGCTGTATACAGAAGCATGGGATACACCAGGGGGGAATCAAATGTTAAAAAGTACATCTCCCCTAACACCAGTCCCATAAATGCAAAGGAAGCCAGGGCAGGGGAGGCGTTGGAGGTACCGAGATCTTATCAGAAAGATCTGGTCTAAGAGCTCCTCTTCTCCAGCCTCCCTGCCTTCTTCCTTGTGGCAGGCCAGTCTCTCACCCCTCCCACCTGCAGCTTCACAGCCGAGGACCCTTCGCTGACAGAGAGCCGCAGACTGCTATATCTGCACAGCTCAGCTAAACACACACCTTTCCCCTCAAAGACCAGCCCTCCAGATCTCATCCACCTCTTCCCCAGCCCCATGCATACCTCATCCCTCCTGAACAGGCATTTCATTAAGGCCAGCCAGAGGATGGGCCTGAGGACCAGAGCTCAGTTTCCAGCTCCTGAACTGTAAACATTCCTACCATCCCCCCCATATCATTCAAAACTGGGTATTATGTTTGTGTATCTGAATAATTGCACATTTTGTAAAGCATATGAAATTTAATATCTTACTGGCATTCAAATTAGTTCCACTACACAAACACCCATTAAAGGCCATCCCGGTCGAACAGACTGAATGGACTAGTACTTGTCCATTATACAATATTTTGCCTTCCAACAGGATATTGTATCTCTATCAGCAAAGTGATATAAATATGACTATCATCCCTGTACATCTCCAAGGCTCCTTCCAACCTGGATGTTCTAAGATTTTACATTTTCCTACAGAAATTGCCTTTTTAGGGAGAACAGGGTGTTAAGGTGATATTTGCTGAGATGAGACTTTGCCTTGGTGTGGCACGTTCAGAACCAACTCCTCAGAATGATGGGACCCCTAATAAGAGCAATTCAATCCATTTTACAAAGAGAAGCTAATCATGCAATCTCCTCCTTGCAGAGAGGGTTCTGATGGAGGAAAGAAAAAGAAAAGAACCTGTACATTCATCTAACCAATGCTGCCACTACTTTTAAATTCTTCCTAATCCCTCTAAGGCACAAAGTGAACCCTTAGCTAAAATACCACAAAAGCCTCATCTCATTTGTCCTACATGGACTTGTATTATTTCTTCCCTTATAAATCAGTCTGCACAACACAAACATACACAGACAAGAGTTTGGGGATATGAGTGGGGATAATCTGTAAGTAGTTCCCAAACAATCCATTCCTGTGACCTTCCAGACAGCTCAATGTCCTAGAGCAGGGATTGGCACGATATATTTAAATTTTCAAGGCCATGTGATCTTTGGTGCAACTTCTGAACTCTGCCATTGTAGAGCAAAAGTATGGTTGTGTTCCAAAAAGACTTTATTTATGGACACTGAAATTTGAATTTCATGTCATTTGCCCAAGCCACAAGTAGTATCCTTCTTTTAATTTTTCTGCAACCAATTACAAATGTAAAGATTACTGTTAGCTCACAGGCAAGCTGGATTTGGCCTTTGGGTCGTGGTTTGCTAACCCCTGTCCTGGAGGAACAATGTGTAGCACCCTGTACTATTCCTACCTGAGGGGGTAAGGCAGTAACAATAATTATGATGACATCTGAGCCCATGATGGGGGCCAAGGATTGTGCTAAGCTATTTACAGGAAGTTTCTCATGTAATCCTTATAGCCCACCTGTGAGGTTGAGGCAAGTGTTCTCATTTCACAAATGAGGAAACTGAGACATATGAAAGGTGAAATTGACTTGCCCAAGGTTGGGGTTACTACGTAGAAGAACCAGGATTGCAACCACATCGGACTGACTCCAAGACGCATGCTCCTTACTGCTACCGCACTTTGTACAGAACAGGACCGCCAGATTCACTCCAGTTGGACCACCCCAATAATATGAAATCCTGTCTTAGGAAGACGTGAATACAATGGCTGCAAAGGCAGCCATGATTCAATTAAAACTGAAGGCGTTGAAACTGGATTTTCCTTGAGTTTTCAAAAAGCCTTTAAAACGCTTGAGTTTTTCACAGCTATTGAGATAAAACAATAAAGGTAACCTAAAAAGAAAAGGGGCCAGATGGGCAGAGTTGGATGGAGATGAGTGCTGGCGGGGTGGGCGATGGGAGGGGGGAGTGGACAGTGTCAGGGCCCGTGCATACAGTGACTGGCTTCTCTCTTGACTCAGTTTCTGTAGTTCTTTATCGAGCTTATGTCAGAGCAGGCAAAATTGCTGAATGTGGCAAAATGGAAAATGTTAACACCTTAAAAGAACTAGAAACGATTCAAGAAACAGCTGACAGATTCTTTGCTGTGAGGAGCAAGCGCACTGGGAATAGAAAAGTCATGAGGCATGATTTTGGCTGAAATACAAGCAAGGCAAAAGGATGCTAAGAAAGTGACTGAAGGCAGAGGGTTCTGGGCATCAGAGCAAAACAGCGCTAGTGCTAAAAGGCTCACGGAAGGTAATGTCATGACAAAGAGGGCTTCTGTTCGCACTCCCTCAAGAGGGCTGGGAGGAACTCAGCACCCGTGTCTGGCCATTTGCTCCCAGTAAGAAAGTTCCTGAATCCTCTTATGCAACTGCACTTGAGGATCCCCAGACTACAAGACACTTCAAGCTTGGCTGGCTTGGTACATTCACTTGGAGTCCAGAAGTGTCCCCACAGCCTTTCCCCAACCGTCTGCAAATCTTACCCTGCGGAGCTGCTCAGAAAATGGCTTTCCCTAAATCTGTGCTCCAGAAAATCAGGCGGGTACATTAAAATTATTATCTGAATAAGACACAGGATGAACAAAAAAGAGACACACAAAAAGCGAACTGTTCCACTCAAACCCCAATGACTCTCCAAAAACCTGTTTTCATATTTCCAAATGTCACGTTCCACACTTAAATTAATATACCTTTCTTCTAGTCAGGGAAAAAAGTACCCCGTTTGTTTTGCCATTTTAAAATGTGCCTGTGATATTAGTAATTCCTGTAAATGAAGGCTATGGGGCAAAGGAGATTTTATCTTGAAACTCTGCAGTTCCTTACCCTCAAGGCCCAAGTAATGCCTGGGAGGGCACCACCCAGTCAGTCTACTCCCCAGGGCTCACTGCTCCACTTCCTCCCAAATCCCAGCACTTGGAAAGTCAACAGTGTCAAAGACACTGAGGAAAGAAAGCTTTTTGGAAGCAACTGATGACTGACAGCTCAGAACTCCAGGACCCTATGATTACTTTAGGGGTGAAGAGCCAATGCCTAGGCCCCAGAATAAGGACAATGACAGTTTAAACTCTGGCTCCCCAGGGGAAGAGTCCAAAAAATGGCAAGCATGAGGAAATTGAAGCTAAACAGCTAAGAGATGCTAAATGAGCACCCTCAGTTCCAGGTGAACAGAGCTGTTGGGTGGTGGTTGTCAGATCAGCATGCTGGACCACAGCCTTCCCTCCAGTGGTGTCTCAGAGGGGGCCAGGTAGGCAATGAGATGCAGGCCACCACCTCCGGACGAGATGGCATAAGCGACAGTGACACCAATTCACGGATTTCACAAATGTGTAAAGGAGGGTTTCTCATGCATCAAATGCAGGAAGCGGAAGGTGGGACCCAGGCAACAGATTTTAAAGAAACTCTGTAGGTAGGTGATTCTGATTCACATGGCTTTGGGACCACACTGTAGGGAACACTCTTTATCCTACTCAATCAAAATCTCTGAGAGTGGATCTGAGAAATCTGCAGAGATTCTTTCAACAAAAGTGTTTTCAGCGCTGACTCTCTGGCAAGCACTAAGGTTGGTTGGTGTCGGGATCCCACAGTATCATGGTTCCTGCATCTACTGAGTTTTCGCGTGACCTGCATAGGGGCAGACATCTTAAAGCATGTCTCTAATCTCACATTTTGACAAGGGTCTGAGGAACAAAATCCTCACAGAGCTGGCTAAATAAATGGAATTTTTCTTTTCTTTTTTCTTTTTTTTTTTTTTTTTGGTCATGCGCATGCAGGATCTTAGTTCCCTGATCAGGGATTGAACCTGGGCCCCCTGCAGTGGAAGCACTGAGTCCTACCCACTGGACCACTAGGGAAGTCCCTGTGGAGTTTTTTCCTGTTTCTTTTCTTCTTTGTTCAAGTTCTCCTTGCATGGATTACTATTCTAAGAAAGGTCTTGTCCAAGCAACAGTCTCTACTTTATGATGCTATCACATGCCCCATAAAGCACCTCGATGCTTCATTTCCATTACTATGAGCTTCCCTGGGATAGAAATACATATTATAACAAGCAACACAAAACAAACCAACAATGCCTTCCTGACCTGCACTGAAAAATAATACCTTATCAGCTTTACTCCAACTGCATTGTTCTTTGTAAAAAGTAAATGACTATATGAGATTGAAACACAGATGTAGCTTTAGTTTAAGCCTCCGCCTTTAAGAGACCGAGCAGCCTGAATCATGAGCTGGAGCTGAAGAAATGGATATCTGCTCCCTGACTCACAATCCCCAGTTTTCTGAACCTTTCATGATCACAGTTCCAATCTTGGTACCAAGAGACACCAGACTAATATTTCTAAAAATGTTGTTCATGAATCACCTGCATAAAAATCACTTTGGGATGCTCGCTAAATATGCAGATTCTCAGATTTTCCTTAAGCATTCTAGAGTAGCTTAACTGCATTAGTGCCCCCAGTTAACAGCTTCTCTATAGCCTTGCCCTTTGCCCTGTAACTGTGTAGACGCCTCCCACTCCGAATCTGAACTCAGCCATGTGACTCGCTTTAGCCAATGGGATATTAGCAAACGAGATACATACAAAGACTTGAAAAGCTTGTGTGCATTTCCACTTGCTCTCTTGCATGATAGACCTGTGCCCTACTATGAGGACAAGTCTGGGCTAATTTTCTCAAGAATGAGAGGCCACGTGGAGCAGATACAAGCCGTCCCAGCTGAGGCCATTCTAGAAAGGCCAACTCCTAGCTGATCCACCAACTGACTGTAACTGAGTGAGTCCAGCTCTGCTCAGCCAAGCCTGGCCCTGATCAGCAGAACTACCCAACCAACTCTCCCACCAGCAATGCACAAGGGTTCCACATCCTCACCAGCACCTGTTATTTTTGTTTTTTGGGGGTATTTTTTAACCATCTGAATGGATGTGAAGTGTGGTTTGGATTCACATCTCGCTAATAATTAATGATATTGAGCATCTTTTCATGTGCTTATTGGCCATCTGTATATCTTTTGGAGGAGAAATATCTATTCAAGTCCTTTGCCCATTTTTAATTGAGTTGTTTATTTTTTGTTATTGTTGTTGCTTCTATAAGTATTTCACATGGTATAAATGGAGCAAAGTTTCTTAGATAAGTAGAGAATTCTAAATTAAAGAAGGAATTAATCAGGAATGCCTCAGACTCTGTTGAAAAAAGTCCTTAGTTTATCAGTGCCCTGTGCATCCTTTCTTCGTAACCCTATCTCAAAGGAGGGGCTCAAGCCCACAGCTAACCTCTCCATGGTCCAGCTGCCATGTTCTCCTGCTTCCTCCAAGGTCTTTATCAATTATCTTATTTCTCCACATTTATTAGCTGCCTCTTAACTGACTCATTTCTCTCAAAATATGTGATCAAATTTCCCCATCATAAAGATAATTTCTCTAGGATCTGTTTTGTCTTCGAGATTCTGCCCTAGGTCTACACCTTACTAGGCAAATTTCTGGAAAGAGCAGTCTACGCTCAAGGTCTCCAGATATCCATTTCACATTCATATTTTAAACCACTGCCACATGATTTCCACCCCAAATAGAGACTTGATCTGCATCCTATTCCCCAATAACCTCTTTAATCGCTAAATCCAAGGGACATTTTTCAGTCTATCTGAGTTGGCCACTCTGTAGCACCTGACAATACCGACCATACCTTCCTTATTGAAATTCCCTTCTCCTGTGATTTTGGTGATCTCTCTCACTCACTCGTGGTCCTCTTCAACTGCTTCCTCTTGGTTTTGGTTGTTTGCTACATTTTTTTCTACCCAGATTCTGTCCTTGTTGTCGCTCAAGCTTCAGACCAATATATCCATCCTCTTACTGGACATCTACACTTGGAAGACTCGGCAAAAGTCTAACTGCAACAAAAACTGAACTCACGTTCCTTCCTTCTCTAAATCCATGCCTCTACCCAGGCTTCCTATCTCATGGAGTAGCACTGGGATCCACATCTTACAAGCTGGGAAAACCAGGGCCTCATGGTTGACTCTCCTTCACCCCTGCCCTGACCGTATCCCACTGGTCATATGTCCAGTCAGCCTCTCTCTTATTTGTGTCTTCTCCTCTCCACTGCCATGTCCTTAGTCTATGTCCTCACTACCTTTTATGTATTGTAAAAGCCTCACAATGGATTATTTGGGGCCTCTGATCTCTCCTCCATTTAAACTGTCCTCTACCCTACTGCCAGAGAAAGCAAATAAATAAATGAATAAATAAGTAAATAAATAAATTACAATAAATACGTTTCCTCCATATTCAAAAACCTTCAAAGCTCCCATTTTTCATAATGGCCAAACTGGCATACAAGTCCAGGAGTTGCTGTGGTATATGGAAATAGGACGGGCAGTAGGGTTGGAGGGAGATCTCAGTTTGAATCTAGTCTCTGCCACTTGCTAGGTGTGATAGTGATCAGTTTATTCTACCTCTTCACATCTGCTTCCTCAGGATGATGGTGAGAATCAAATGAGTTACCTTATACACATTCAGTACTTGGTACTTTACAGAGCCTGTGTATAGTAGGTGCCCATAATTATTAATTCTCTTCCCTTTTCCTACCAAGAACAGTCCCAATCTATATTTTCAGGCTCATCTGCCATATTCTAGACACACAGAACACTTACCTTTCTCCAACCATGGCAAATACTTGCTTTCCTCTGCTTCTGCTATTACGCTAGCCTGGAATGATTTCTCTCATCCTTTTCAGCCTGATGAAATCTGACTCGGATTTCAAAACTCAAATCAAAGACCACTGCCTTCATGAAGCCTTTCCAATACCCTTTATAATTCGTGTGTACTTCATTTGGGGCAGTTCCTGTGGCTTGATTTATAGCTATGTATCCATTCACTTGAGTCTGAACTCCTTAAGTCTACAGAGCATTTCTTAAACATCTTTTTTATACACCTAACACTCAAAAGTATATGTTGGAACAAAAGTGAATAGAAACTATGCATGAGGGCAGTCAGGATTAAAAAGCTGAAGAACAAATATGTAAAGCCTACGTTAGGATCTAATAAAATATGTGTTTTCACGTTCAATGACTAGGTAATAACATTATAACAACTGCTTATAACGAATATCATGATATTGCTTATATGTGGAATATTTTTAAAAATGGTATGAATGAACATATTTACAAAACAGAAACAGAGTCACAGATATAGAAAACAAACTTATGGTTACCAGGGGGGAAGGGAAGGAGGGATACATTGGGAGATTGGGATTGACATATACACACTACTGTATATAAAATAGATAACTAATATGGACCAAAACTATACAGCACAGGGAACTCTACTCAATACTCTGTAATGCCCTACATGGGAAAAGAATCTAAAAAAGAGTGAATATATGTATAACTGAATCACTTGGCTGTACAGTGGAAACTAACACAACATTTTAAATCAACTATACTCCAATAAAAAAATTTTTAAAAAATTAAAAAGAAACAGCAACCATTTATGTAATTCTTCGTTTGCAAACTCTATTCTAAGCACTTAACATACACTAACTCATTTAATGTTCACAACAGACCTGGAAGGTAGGTACCAATATTATTTCAATTCAACAACAGAGGAAACTGAGGCTCAGAGAGATTAAATGACTTGCCTGAGGTTACACAGCCTATAAAAGGAGGAGTTGAGAGTCAAATCCAGACAGTCTGGGTCTCGAATCCATGCTCTTAACTGCCACTGTGCTGCAAAAGTTCATATTATAATTAGCGCTGCAGCATGCTAAGATGGCAGCAAACATGAGTTTTCATCTTGCCTCTGCTATCTGTGTATCCTGAGGCAAATCATTTCTCCTCTCTGAGCCTCAGTTTCCTCATATGTCAAGTGAGAAGATTATATCCCATGATCTGCGTGGTCCCTCTCAGCATCAACATTCTAGGATGCTATGATGGGTACCTTTTATCTGTTCGGCATCTCTTGCAATAGCTTGCAAACCCCTCAAAGGCAGATCTTGTGTTTTAATCAGATCTGTGTTCCCACAGTGGTTGCCTAGGACTGAGGGAGACAGGGAGGAATTGGCGAGCGATGGCCAAAGGATACAAAGATTCTTTCTGGGGTGATTAAAATGTTCTAAAATCGACTATAGAGATGATTGCAGAACTCTGTGAAAATACTAAAAACCACTGAATCGCACATTTTAAATGGGTGAATTATATGTTCTTTTTATTATATCACAATAAAGCTGTTACCAAAATAATTGTATTCTCAGGGTCCAGAACACAGCTTTGCTCAACAAATGTTTTTTGAGTATTGAACAGCTGTACTATATGGCTTTTAACCTTCAGATTCTGAGTCTGTTAATGGAATGTCTTATACCTACTTACCAGTTCTTCGCATATGAACTGGCACTTCTAAAAGTGTGTTCTACTTGGCAGTTTAAATAACCCCTTTGCCAACTTACTTTCTTCTTGTCATAGACTTAAGTTTGTTCTCACTGTCTGAATTATTACCTTTTGAATTTGTAGGGGCTCAGTTAAAGAGGTTAGCTATATTTCTGATCACAGTGTTCACCATTACACTGCCCATAGAGGGATTAAACTAGCCCCCAAGATGCAACGGTTATAAATGGCTTTGAGTTCTTCAAGTGAGAGATGTAATCGGAAAAGATGGTGTCACTACTGTAATTAGTACTTCAGGTACAAAATTAGTTATTTGAACTAAACGTGTAGGGAGTCCTTGTCAACAACTGTTTTCCACCTCAAAGGAAATAAAAGCTGCATATTAATTACTGGGGAAAGAGTCTGCAGTTCGTGCAAGGGTCTCTACTAGAGGGCAGTTTTCTTAAAATATTTGTTGGCTTATAATTAGCTCAAGCATCTGATTAATCTAGGGGGGGATCTTTCAACCTTGAGAACAAATGTTAAGCTACTATACTTGAGAAAACCCAACTCCAAAGCCGGTAACTTTGGAGTTCACTGCCAACAAAGAGTAATGAAGCTTCCGGGCCCTGGGAAGTCCAGCCACCAGCTGGTTTCTGTGCCTCAGTACAAAGAAGCCCATCAGGTCGGGAAGCAGGCAACAGAAGCAGCGTGGACTCGGGGTTCTAATAGGCAGTGATCAGAGCAAAAAATAAAAAGTAAAATGAGACCGCAGCAGGCAAAATGAGAGGAACAGTGGAGGCCACAAAGTTAAACCTTGGAACAAGTAATCAAGGTGATTAAAAACTCAAGCGGCTCCACCTTGTCACTCACCGTCTCGCCAGCTCACCCTGCACTCGCTACAAGCACAGCCAATTGTTCCGATTTTTCAGCATGCTCCAACCTAGAAACTCAACTACAGTGGAACCTATATTGGGGCAGTTGAACAGGACTTTCGTCCCCCTCCACTCTCCCCTCAACAATACCATGTAGAGACCTAGATTTGACTCATGCTAATGTGCAAAGGGTTTGCAATGCCTTCTGCTTGATGACTTGGAGATAAGAGGCAGGGGAAGTGATGCATAGTAATTAGGACACAAAACACCACTTACATTCATGGAACCATCAAAGTTACCCAGCCCATACTCACAGGTACCTTACAACCACTTTGAATAAGCTAAAAGAATGGGCTTGGGGATCAGTGCAACAGCTCTCCAGGGAGCTCTGCCTGAAAGCAAAGTGCAGATGCTTGGCCAAGCCACCCGTCTTGAAAAATCTCTGATAAATTATCTTTTGACTGTGTTGATTCTCTTCTTTTACTCAGTCAAGATTTATGGAGGCTCAGACCTTTGAGAATGACTCAAGACAAAATCCACACGGGTTAGGCAGTATGCAAATCAATTCAACAAATATCCTTAACACTCACTACTGGTCAGGCACTGTGGTAGGAGATATGCAAGTGAATAAAAAGGAACCTGCAGTCAAAAGAGATTCAAAGCAAAGATTCAGGAGCTTGACTTCACCTCCTGGTGCTGACACTCACAGCTTTGTAGCCTCGGGCAGGTTACCTCTCTTAGCCTCAGTGCCGCATCCCCTCCCCTCCACCTCCCGGCTAAAATGAGCATGATAATCATACCCTCTTACAGCTGTGGTGAGAATGAAATGAGTTTGCTTATATTTATGTATATAAAGCACTGTATATATACAGACTGGCCCACAGCAAGTGCTATATGCACTTTAGGTATACATGGAAGTTACTAACCATCTTTGTGTCATGAACTTCTTCAAGAAGCTGATGAAAACTGGCCCATTTCCCCAGAATACATACACATACATTTGCAACTAATTTTAAGGGCCTTGTGGATTCCCCAAGGCACAACAGACTTGAATTCATAGGAGAGATTGTCCCCCAAAACTTTGTAATTCCAATAGACTTGTACCTCACCCCCACCCCGCACAATATTAATAGTTGCTTTGGGATCACAAACCCTTTTGGCTCCCTAGAGTGACAAAGTAGAGTAGTGGTTAAGGACATGGGCTGCAGAGTAGAGGAGCTCTAGGTCCCACGCCTCACTCTGTCACTTACTAGTTGTTTAACTAGATGCAAGTTACTTAAGCTTTCTGAGCCTCAATTGCCTCATCTGCAAATATTAATAGAGAATATTAGTAGTATCTACCCCCACAGGATAAAATAGGAATAATGCATGGAATACTTTGGCCTGTGTCTGGTAAGCACTGAGTAATCATCACTAATACTATCATGCACTAGGGCTAGGCAATAACTCCTACCAAAACAAAGAATGACCATCAAGAATGGTTCCACACTAGGGTTAAAATGAGCACCTAAACGTCTTTTCTCTCGAGAACAAGCTAAAATTCCCACCTACAACGAAATCTCTATTCATCTGTGATGGAATATGTGCAAAACTCAGTCAGGACTCACTGTGGAAGAGCAAAGGCAAGAGGTTGGTGTCCAACAACTTTCTCAATAAATAAAAGAGTCTATTTTCTGTATTATCAGAGTGAATGCCACATGCCAAGAGAAATAGGTAGGTGTGACCAATTGGGAGTTTCTTTCCATTCCACCAGACTGTTGAATATCTCACCACATCCTTTATCATCCAAATCAGCATTGAAAAGCACTGTCAGCCAACCCCCAGCACATTTCAGCAGATAGGTTTCTTAATTAAATATGCCACTGAATGGGCTATAGAATTCTATTGCTTCTTCTGACAGGTGAAAGACAGAAGGGACAATTTCCTGGGTTTTTATTTAAGATGTATTTTCAATGTAGCCTCCACAAAGGGTGTCCCAGGCTGCATTAATTTTTATAAGATTTTTTTTCTAAACCTAACTTTATACAGAATGAGCTGGTTGATGAAAACAAGCCTGAAGTCAGTGAGGCTCCCATTGTCCCCACACTGAGAACTAACACGTGATGGGTGGATTAGGCCATTGTGAACGATTGAGACAATGCTGCAAAGCGGTGTTGGGAAAGCCTCTCCTGCCATTCTTGGTGTTAATGCCTTTGGACTAAGAGTGGGGAAGTGATCCTCAGTACCCACTGGGGGTCTGGCTTTTATAGACAGTAACAAGTTCTAAATATGCAGGATTTAGAGGTCAACTGAACATGGTTAAATGAGGACTTGCTTAACCTGGGATTGACCCAGCTTTGTAAAGAAAATTCAGGAGCCACAAAACAATATAAAACAATACAACAAGCTGGGGAAAAGTACGGAAGGTCTGGCTTTGAGGGTTTTCTGGAACTCTGAGCTAGGAACTCACCAGGGCCAACTGGAGTCCAGGCCCCACAGCAGCATCAATTGCATGTGATGTGTGCAAAATATAATGCTTAGAGAACTAAGAAAGTGACCCAGGCTTCCTTGAGAGCTGATCTTTCTGAATCAAATATAAAAGAAAGACAAGCCCCCCCCAAACAGCATCCTCTCCTCTTCTGGACCAGTTTGAGAATTGGAAAGCAATCCCCCCTCCTGTTTTCCCACCTGGAGACAGAATCAGTAGTTGACACGTTCCAGGTCACCTGCATTCCCAGAGCCAAGCACTTGACCTGACAAGAGACCTGACAAAGGAGCCCTCTCCAACATCCCCCTTTCCCCTCTTCTTTACTTACGCTTCTGAATATGTGATAATACAAGTCCTTAAAGCTGCGGTGGCAACAAATCACACTGATAGGGCCCACCCAGTAGCTTAGCAACTGTTTTTATTTCTTTTGGCTTTTTTTTTTTTTTGGAGAAGTAGAGAAAAGAAAAAGAGCTTTGTCAAAGTGAATGTCACGCCAGCGTGTTTCCTTCCACTTCACAGGGGTAGGGGTGAAGAGGGGCTTGGCCAAATGGTAATTGTGAGCTGTGAAGCTTTTCATCCCAAGGGCTAAGGGAGAAGGCTGCAGGCAGCAGGCGGGTGGCTCTTCCCTTCTTTTAGCAGGCACTGTGCCGACTGGCCATTCTAGAAGGCACCTTGGGCCTCCCCAGCCTGAGGTCTACCGCAGGTTAGTGGCTATACCTCTCAGGCATTTAAGAAAACGTTTGAGAGAGTTTCAACCCTGTCAATCTGAAGGCCCCCTGTTTCCTCGCTATTGTCTTTCTACAAAACAGATGAAAAACCTTAACAGACAGGTCCCAAGCCAAGGTGATAACCTTACCTTAAAGGGCAGAGAGTTGGGCACTGCCATGGGTCCAGCCTAAAGCTGGGGTAGATGGTGGGGGAGGGGCAGCCAGAGGACCAGGAATGATCCGCAGATCTCCTTTTTTTTATAGCTAATTTTTTCTTCCTTTTTTAAATGTTTTTATTTTTTTAGAACTTTTACTGAGATATAATTGACATACACAATACACTGCCTATATTTAAAGTGTACAATTTGATATTTTTTTCTTATTAGTAATGTATATATGGCAATCCCAATCTCCCAATTCATCCCACCCCAACCCCTCCCGCTTTCCCCCCTTGGTGTCCATATGTTTGTTCTCTCCACCTGTGTCTCTATTTCTGCCTTGCAAACAGGTTGATCTGTACCATTTTTCTATATTACGCATATATGCGTTAATATACAATATTTGTTTTTCTCTTTCTGACTCACTTCACTCTGCATGACAGTCTCTAGGTCCATCCATGTCTCCACAAATGTCCCAATTTCTTTCCTTTTTATGGCTAAGTAATATTCCATTGTACAGATGTACCATGTCTTCTTTATCCATTCATCTGTTGATGGACATTTAGGTAGCTTCCATGTCCTGACTATTGTAAATAGTGCTGCAATGAACATTGGGGTGCATGTGTCTTTTTGAACTATGATTTTCTCTGGGTATATGCCCAGTAGTGGGATTGCTGGGTCATACGGTAATTCTATTTTTAGTTTTTCAAGGAACCTGCATACTGTTCTCCATAGTGGCTGTATCAATTTACATTCCCACCAACAGTGCAAGAAGGTTCCCTTTTCTCCACAGCCTCTCCAGCATTTATTGTTTGTAGATTTTCTGATGATGCCCATTCTAACCGGGGTGAGGTGATACCTCATTGTCGTTTTGATTTGCATTTCTCTAATAATTAGTGATGTGGAGCAGCTTTTCATGTGCCTCTTGGTGATCTGTATGTCTTCTTTGGAGAAATGCCTATTTAGGTCTTCTGCCCAATTTTTGATAGGGTTGTTTGCTTTTTTGATATTGAGCTGCATGAAGTGTTTATATATTTTGGAGATTAATCCTTTGTCTGTTGATTCACTTGCAAATATTTTCTCTCATTCTGAGGATTGTCTTTTTGTCTTGCTTATAGTTTCCTTTGCTGTGCAAAAGCTTTTAAGTTTCATTAGGTCCCACTTTTTTATTTTTGTTTTTATTTCCATTACTCTAGGAGGTGGGTCCCATAGATTTCTGAACCCAGGACATAGAGAAGGAAGAATGGACAAGAGGCTTTCCTCGTAGGATCTGAGGAGGTCCATGTAACACGTGGGAAAGGGGGACAGACAGCAAGCTGAAGACCAGACAAGACTACCATGCAGAGAAATGGCAGCACTATCCAGGGAGCGGAGGGCAAATGGAGCGTCCGATAGCTGCTGTCAAGAATAGCTGTGATAATTGGGAGACTGGGATTGTCTCATATACATTATTGATACTACATATAAAATAGACAACTGATGGGAACATACCATATAGCACAGGGAACTCTACCTAATGCACTGTGGCAACCTAAACGGGAAGGAAGTCCAAAAGGGAGGGGATGTCTGTGTGTGTGTTGCTGATTCATTGTGTTGTGCAATGGAGGCTAACACAACATTGTAAAGCAACCCTACTCCAATAAAAATTAATTAAAAAAAAAAGAACAGAAGGAAATCAAAAAAAAAAAAACAGAAAGAATCACTGGGATGAGCTAAATCCACAGCACGGCTTAAGCAGGAACGCCTGCTCTGATCACTGACAGGAAGACTTGGGGAAAGGGGGTCTCATCACTGGCCTGTAATCAGCCACAAATTGGAGCAAGGGCCCAAGGTGCTGTTCCATTCACTAGGGTGGAGGTGGGGTTTATGGTGGTGGTGTGATGGCATAAAGGGCAAGACACTTACTCCCACTCCATCCCTGAGGGGAATGAGAACAACAAGGATGCCTGGTTTCTATGCTCCGTGTCTCAGGGCACTTGGTGTCACCGCACGTAGGGACAGCCTTCCTATTCTGGCATCAGCTCCAATGAACAAATTAAGATTTGAATGTGAAAGTCACATCTCTTCCTTTTCAAAGTGACTGGACTGACCATTCTTGCCACCTCCTTCTCAAAAAACCCTCACTGATAAAAATATATAAAATTCCTTTAAAGTAAAGAAACATTTCTTACTTTTAAGAACTGAAAATTAGTCAAAAGCAGTTTTCCTGACTCTCATGAAATCACAGTTCCTGTTTCCCATTCCTATTTTTTGGATGCAAGAGAAGGGATCTGAGTAGCCTCCCCACCAAACTGTCCAATCCCTCAGGAGCTAAGTTCTCAGAGTCGGACACTGGGGCTGGAGAAAGCCAAAATAAAGAGTCCGAATCAGTCCTTTTCCGATGAATATAATAGCTAACAGTTAAAAATACAACTACAAAGCACTTGACAATACAAACTCATATAATCTTCATAAGAACCTAAGGAAGTAGGTACTATTATTGTCCCTGTTTTACAGATGAGGAAACTGAGCCACAAAGAATTTAAGGGACTTGCCCAAGGTCACAAAGTTAATAAGCAATAAAGATCAAAGTACCGAGAGTTCGGTCCCAGAGTCTGTATACTTATGTCATCATATCTCAAATGAGCTAGCTCTGTCCAGTAGGCCCAAGTGATTTCTGTCTTTCTTCCCTCCACTGGTCCAGAGCTACCTTGACCTCCATCCCTGCTCTCAGACAGGACAGCATCTCAGGCTTGCACGGAGGAGCTGGGCAAACTGAGACCTTGGAGGAAAGAGAAGGGTAAGGCCTAATACCAGTGCCCCTCAGGCTCTGGCTGAAAAGAAGGGATCCTGGCAGCTCCCCAAGCTCTGCCTTGGCTCCTGATGCGTGCTATATCACTTTCAAATATATCCAGATTATTACCCCAGTACTTCACCTAAACCGTCCTAATGAAATATGAGTGGATATTAACTAAGCTGTAAAATCCATAAAAATGCTGCTTTACAAGAGACATTTACCTATGAATCAGCAGTTGGGTTAATTCATTATTTAGTAGGCTTGTTATTTATAGCATATTACAGCTTGGTAAATTATTTATATGTGCTTGTTTCTGTGCATGACTTTCCCTTAAGAGAGAGAAAATGTTTATCAACCACACGCAGGGAGGTTGTTTCAGTCAGTAGCCTGTTGTGAAAATCGCTCAGGCTCGCTTCTCTTTCTTATTTCCTGCTCAAGACTTACATCTGGAACGTTCAGGGGCTGACAGAACTGTAACTGAATCAGGCATTTCGCCAGTAAGGGGGAGCCGACAGTCAATGCGTTTTGCTGGATGCCACCAGCTTCACAGGATACGGGCTATGAAATTAAGGTTCTGTAGGCAGATTGGTTTGGTTAATACTGGATTCAAGTCAAGGCTGCAAGACTTCTAAAAGCCTTTAATATACTAATGTGTCTCTTCAATTTCCAAGAGGCGTGCATGTAATTAATTATTTGACTACAGAGTCCTTTTTATGCATAAAACTCATGGGATGAGAGTCTACTTTAGGAACATTCCTCGAAGGAGACATATTCATCATGCTTGAAGAGAACTTACATCTGGTAAATTCAGGGGGCCTAAATTCTGCCATTTTGTCCCTGTGGGAGAAGTTGAGAAATGGAATGGTCAACATGGACCAATCTTAACACAGAAGCAATCTAATCCACAGAAACACAGAAGCAATCTAATCCAACTGCACCTAAGATCTGCACAACATGCAAGACACTCTTGTGATATTTTCTTTTTTTAATTGACGTATAGTTGATTTACAATGTTTCACGTGTACAGCAAAGTGATTCAGTTATATATACATATACACAACATATATAACACATATATATGTATTATATATAATATGATATATAATATATAATATAATATATATAAGTAAATATATACTCTTTTCAGGTTCTTTTCATTATAGGTAATTACAAGATATTGAATATAGTTCCTTGTGCTATACAGTAGGTCCTCGTTGTTTATTTTGTCATTATTTTTTGTTTGCTAATTGTTTTGTGGGTTTTATTCTATTCTCTACAATGTCTATGCTTCACTATGGCAGGGACTGCTTTGCTTCTTTTGGTCCCTCCTTGCCCAGCTTAAGAGCATGACAAACACCACGTCCCAGGAGACACAAGGGAAAGCAGCAAATATTAAGTAACAACCATCTATTTCAGGCCTTCAATTTCTGGGCTGTTATTTCTTCCAAGGAAAGTGAAAAAAACAGTGTATTATTGCTCAAAGGAGTCCATAAAGTTAAATGATGTTAGAGGTCAGAAGAAAAAGGGTAAAGAAATGAAAAGTGGTGGGACCTCTGAGGCCAGACTTAGAGGGCCTCTGAGTGTTGTGTAGTGAGCAGTTTGTCAGATAAGGAAGGGGGCCTGAACACCTGCCAGAATGCCTGGCCTCCACTCTGCGCTTGTCTGAGTACATTTTCTAACTCTAAGCATTTTGTTCTCTATGATTTGTTCTCCAACTGGAACCATATTCAGAGTAAGGTTTTAATTTTAAAAGTCCGTGCTTCTGTTGGTGGGCATGTAAATTGGTACAGCCACTATGGAAAACAGTATGGAGGTTCCTTCAAAAACTAAAAATAAAACTACCACATGACCCAGCAATCCCACTTCTGAGCATATACCCTGAGAAAACCATAATCCAAAAAGAAACATGTACCACAATGTTCACTGCAGCACTATTTACAATAGCCGGGACATGGAAGCAGCCTAAATGTCCATCAACAGATGAATGGATAAAGAAGATGTGGCACATATATACAATGCAATATTACTCAGCCATAAAAAGGAATGAAATTGAGTTGTTTGTAGTGAGGTGGATGGACCTAGAGTCTGTCATACAGAGCGAAGTAAGCCAGAAAGAGAAAAAGAAATACTGTATGCTAACTCATACATATGGAATCTAAAAAAAATGGTACTGATGAACCCAGTGATGGCAAAAATAAAGATACAGATGTAGAGAACGGACTTGAGGACATGGGGTGGGGGAGGGGGACCAAGGGGAAGCTGGGATGAAGTGAAAGAGTAACACTGACATATATACACTACCAAATGTAAAATAGATAGCTAGTGGGAAGCTGCTGCATAACACAGGGAGATCAACTAGATGATGGGTGAGACTTAGAGGGCTGGGATAGGTAGGGTGGAAGGGAATTGCAGGAGGGAGGGGATATGGGGATATATATGTATAAATACAGCTGATTCACTTTGTTGTACGGCAGAAACTGGCACAACAGTGTAAAGCAATAATATTCCAATAAAGAGCTTAAAAATAAATAAATTTAAAATTTTTTTTAAGAATTTTTTTTTTAAAAGTCCATGCTTTTCTTTTAAATGTGAGTTTTAAAGATTTACTGCATTCATAAGCACAATTTTATTCTATTCAGCAGGGTCGACATTTTTTCCATTTGAGGGACATCTGATTTTATCAAAGTTCATAAGACTACTGAGAGTCCACTTACCAGAAACTCGTTTCGGAGCAGTCATTACTGAAATCTGTCTCTTAATTCAGGGATACCTATCATCTATGATAAAGTTTTCCAATCGTTAAAGAGCCTGAGCTAGCTAAAACAGTTACTCGGAGTCATTGAAATACACTTCCTACTCTGAATATGTTGCTTTCTATGGAGGAGGCCTTTGGAAAATGTTAGCATAGCTCTCTGAATACAAAGAACCCTGATGAGGGCCCTGCTCTGCCACTTCTACAACTGTGGCAGCCTGAGCAAGTCCCTTCCTCCCTTGGCCTCAGTTTGCTCTTTCTATAAGATCAGACCTTTCAACTAAATGGTCTATGAAGATTCTGGTATTATAGTACGACTCTGGGGTACTGTGGAAAGAGAAAAGAAGAAACCAGCTAACAGATCAGTGGGTTATAAAGATCTGTGTTTAATGACACCAGTCAAGTGCCAGAGGTGGCATGTGAAATGGGCCTATTTGGATCTCTTCAGAAGAAGCAAACTGCTGAGAACCCTTGGCTGGAGATTTTCTACCTATGTCGACATGGTACCTCAGCACACCTGTAGTACCTCTGTCCATAGAGGTGGGGGCCTCCTATGACACAAAGCACACAGATCACTGCCCCCAACCTTCTCAGGAGCATAACTGCTAATTGTTAAGGTGAATACTCTTTACTCAGATGGCATTCAAAATTTTGCTCTGCCAGCTTTCAAAATGTATGACATTAGACAAGTCATTCCACCTCTTTAGAGATTGAGCTTTCTCATTTGGAAGATTCAATGACATAATACATATAAAGTAGTTAGTAGAGGGACTGACTTCTAATCACTCAAATGCTGGATTCTATTATTATTTTCATCACGGTTATTAATGGAAAACATCTTAGCCATCTCTCTAAACATTTCCCCTCTCTGTAATACAGCCAAAAGAAACCCCACCTCTCTTTCTACAGTTCATTATGTGAACTCCCACTTACAGCCAAGCTAATCTACTCACTGGCTTACGATGCTTCTTTTTTTTTTTTTTACGATGCTTCTTATACTTAACCAGCCCTATACATCTGCTCAAGCTGTATCCCCTGCCTAACCTGTTTGCTCTCCCCTTTTTCCATCTCAGATAAATATTATATTTGTCCAATGTCCTTTGTCCTCCATGAATCATTCCTGACTACCTCGACTAGCAAGGATTACTTTTTCCTCTAAAGACACGGTCTTTTACAACCTAAATGACTTGCTTGGTAATTATTGACAAAAAGCACCTTGTGGTTGGAGACATTATAAATCACAACCAGAGTGACTTCACTTCTCATGTGTGACTGCTTTGATAGCAGACTCTATACTACACACTTTTGTCTCCCTCATCAGTGCCTAACATAGAGCAGAGGTCCCATAAATACACTTTTTGTTTTCAATTTACCTATGAACAAACCTAACTCCATCTTTATAGGAAAGGTTGCACTGCAAGTTTCTCTGGGCCTGTGCTGTCCAATATGGTAGCCAGTAGCCACATACAGCTCTTGAGCGCTTGCGATGTGGCCGATCAAAAACGAAATGTGCTGTAACTATATATTACACACCTAATCTTCCAAGGCTTTGTACCAAAACAGAATGTAAAATCTCTCTTACAGCACTTCCATGTTGAAATGACAATATTTTGGATATATTAGGTTAAAATATATTAAAATTAATTTCACATGTTTCTTTTGACATTTTTAATGTGACGACAAGAAAATTTTAAATTATATATGTGGCATACGTCATATTTCTACTGCATAGCACTGCTGTGGTCCTTTGAAAATAGAAAGCATGTGAACACACTGATAATTAGATGCACTAATTATGTTACTACCACTGTTCTTTTCAGAGAATACCTATAACAACCTGCTGGTGTTGGAATTTCATGTCTGTTCTGATCTAGCGCGGTAGGTGTTAACTGTTCACGGGTCCTTGGAGAGAATGGGAGGTCCCGATGCGTATGCCAGATGGGAACCTGTCTGCAGATACTTGGTAAAGGAATGTGCTACAGTCAGGTTATTTCTTTACAGCCTAATATGTTTTTGTTATTAATTAAGAAGCTTGAAAGCTCCCTGGTGAAATACTATAATAAAATACAGTCAAGTGCTTTATGCATGCGGGTAGGGAGGGTGGCAAAGGAATAAACTGAATCATCAGTGTTGGATAATGATATTGATTTTAAGGCAGTAGTTGGGGGAACTAAAGAGCTTCCATTGATCAGAAATCACTCAAGAGCCCTTGGAACATTCAGAGACTATTTGTACCTTTATAACAACTGAGATTACAAAAGCCATCTTCCAAATTAGAAACTCATCTTTGTCACAGCGTTATTCTAGCCTAGGAATCACTGAGTGCTCTGTGTGTGCAACTTCTATAGGTGCCGTGGGGGCTGCAAAAGATATCAGCTAGAACTGCAACACTCAAGGTCACAGACTCATGGGTATACTATGGTCCAGAGTGTCGGGGAAGCCTTCACAAGGGAATCAAGGTTGGAGGTGACCCTCAAAGGCATGCCACCTTGGATCAGAGACCATTTGTTATGGTACAGTCTGTTCCAGCAAAGGAGAAGAAGGATGAAAAGGAGAAGGAAAACAGGAGGAGGATACACATCTTGAAATAGGTCAATAGCGGGAAAAGAGGGGATGGCCAAGAAGAAATTTAACTGTGAGTCTTTGGACATGTTTCAATCGCCTCATCAACAAAGGTGAATAATATCCTCCCTATCTTATTGTGAATATTAAATGAGTAACAGCATATGAAAGCACCTAACATTGTACTTGGCCTACTGAAGACACTCCATCATTGTTGATTGGCTCCCTCATCTTTTGTTTTGGCTAGCTGTCTCGGTTTCTGACCTAGACACGGGAATGTACACCTGCAACTGTTGTCAAGCCCTAGGTTCTTGCCCATGATGTTCCTAACCTTGATGCTGATCTCTATCTGGTTACTAGAGAGGATTTCAGGTGCTTTTTAACCCATGAAGAGCCAGTCTATCTCAGTAAAGATGAAGTCAGCTGAATAAAGCTCTCATGGAAAATTAGGAGCCATGATTTTCATCAAAATCAACAGCAAAATGACCCATTCATCTGAGCAAGTGAGTATTCACTCTTTGATCCCACACTTCAAAGCAGAGTGACCAACACAAACATACCATAGCCTCAGCCAATCCTACTCACCCTAGGAGATTCCATTTTAAATCTACTTCCTAAGTTCTTCAGTACAAAGTGCAATTCCGCTCTGGCAACGTATTACAAGACCTGCAAACCAAGCACTCCACACGCTCACAGTTTTAACTCATCTATAGAAAGAAGACAGCCAGGGGCAGGTCGGGGGTGGGGGCTGCTTCTTTTAAAGGCAGCATCACTTCTGTTTTATTTCTGTAACACACCTTCATCACCTCATCTGCTACTTCATGTGGTTCAGAACAGATGGCAGTTGGTTTTGCTAATATGGGGGGTAAAGAAAGAAAAAAGGTAGTGGATATGGTGGGCACGGACACAAGTGATCCTAAGACAACCCAAGCACATAATAAGCTAAGCTCCGTACAGGCAATTGGGCAGAAATGAAATAAAGACAGTGGAGCTCTGCTCTGACCTGCCAACATGAGGTGGGAGAAGTCTGCCTGGGTCCAAGAACATGGAGATCTCCTCTCAGAGATCACCTGTCAAATCATTTCAGATGAGAGAAGAAACTTTCAGAAATCACTGCAAACCAGTTGATCTGTACCATTTTTCTATATTCCATATATGTGCATTAATATACGATATTTGTTTTTCTCTGACTTACTTTACTCTGTATGACAGTCTCTAAGTCCATCCATGTCTCAACAAATGTCCCAATTTCTTTCCTTTTTACGGCTGAGTAATATTCCATTGTATAGATATCCTACATCTTCTTTATCCATTCATCTGTTGGTGGACATTTAGGTTGCTTCCATGTCCTGCCTGTTGTAAATAGTGCTGCAATGAACACTGGGGTGCATGTGTCTTTTTGAATTATGATTTTCTCTGGGTATATGCCCAGTAGTGGGATTGCTGGGTCATATGGTAATTCTATTTTTAGTTTTTCAAGGAACCTGCATACTGTTCTCCATAGTGGCTGTATCAATTTACATTCCCACCAATAGTGCAAGAGAGTTCCCTTTTCTCCACACCCTCCCCAGCATTTACTGTTTGTAGATTTTCTGATGATGCCCATTCTAACTGGTATGAGGTGATACCTCACTGTAGTTTTGATTTGCATTTCTCTAATAATTAGTGATGTGGAGCAGCTTTTCATGTGCCTCTTGGCCATCTGTATGTCTTCTTTGGAGAAATGCCTGTTTAGGTATTCTGCCCACTTTTTGATTGGGTTGTTTGTTTTTAAATGTTCATTATTGAAAATGGAGAAAATACAGATGAGCACAAAGAGGACTATAAAAATTACTTGTAATTTTATACCATTAAAAAACAAAACAAAACAAAACTGATGTGTACATTATGACTTGTCCTGACAACAGAAACATAGAGAACAAAAAAGACAGAAACCACCACCACACAATTATAACAATATTTATGTCGTGATAATGGAAATTCAGGTGATTTCTTTTGAGTCTCTGTCCTAAAGTTCTTAGACTCATCTTGTGTCTGTGTACAACATATCCACTGCTTGTGTTTTCTATAAAATGTAATTATATCATTTTTTTAAAAAATCAAACGATAGGGCACCTAGGGGTCTCATGATGGTCCTACTCTTATCACCTGCACCAGGGTCTTTGGTATCAAGCCGGAAAGATAAACATTAGCTTAACAAAATGACACTTCTCAAGATAATACCAGACCCTACATGGAGTCTCTTGTATTACTACCTTGCTTTAAATATTTTCCAGAGCACTTTTACATAAACGCATCAAATTTAGAGAAAGAGGCAATGATAAAAATGCAAATGTAAATCCCCCAGATCACAAAGGTCTCGCTAGGATGGATATCAGACCAGGCACCCAGTGCCTAAAAACAGGAAAGGACCACAGCAGTAAAGCTTCAGATGACTAGCTTTGTCCTTTAGATCCTTGCCGTTTCCTAGGACATTTTGATCAGCCTTGATTTATTCTGCTAGGTGAGTGATCCAGAAGCACGCAAGTTGAGACACATTTCTTTTTCACTGCTGATAACAAAAGCAAGCGCTTTCAAGTGCTTTTCATCATCCGCTGCTACTTCCTGCATTTTGAACCCGAATTTTTAAATTCCTATCACTTCTCAGAATTTCTAGAGATTTTCTCCTTTGTACCTGTATGAAGTTGGAGGACAATTTCACTTTCCCCCTCCAGGTTTCCATTAGCTAAAGCCATTAGAAAGAGCCTGAACCTTGTCTTTATGAGGCCTTCTTCAAAGTGGGCTGTCACTGGGGTTGATGGTCCGGTCACAAGATTGAAGACTTGGGCTCTCTAAAGAACTGCTCTTGAAAAGTCATTAGTGAGGTCCCCAGGCCCAAGCTTTTACACCCAGTGCAGAAATTCCCAGGGCATTTTACCTCCGGTGAATACCTAAATTCCATTAATCCACACGTACTTTTCTACCACTGTGCATGGGAATGGTTACATACAACAGAAGGCAGTGGAGGGCAGAAGGTTGCTGGGGGTTGTTTTATTTTTCAAATTTCAAAGAAGAACCGTTCTCAAGAAACTGTTTCAGGACTTTCATTTTTCCAGGACTCTTCTTCCTTTTAGGTCTCTGAAAGCTAACCATAAATCCTGGAACGAATGTATAATTTCAATACCCTGGATTAAGGCCCAAATCATAAACATGAGGAGAAAGAGGTTTTCCAGAAACCTGACAAAAAGAGGCCAGGAAACAACTCTGAAATGCTGTGATATTATTATTAGTGGCAGGCAACATGCCACCAACTGGCTTTGTTAAAAGCAAGACAACTCAGCTAACCAGGACATCAGTCTCCTCATCTGTAAAATGAAGGGTTGCAACAAAAGAGCCTTTCACTTGCCGGGTTCTCTGGTACAAAATGAGGGCCTAAGATGGGATTCAAGTGAAAGGCTCTATTTCTGAGACAAGGAGGACTAATAACGGGCTGACTTCTCCACAGTGAGGCCCAGCCACTTAGACATTCCATTACACAGAGGCCTCGTCCAACTAAATTCTGGACACTGCCCTTCAGTTCTCAGAACAGAGATGCTGCGGAAATGGTTCTCATCTACTAAAATGTACCCAACAGCTGTACTTAATGAGGGTTGGTAGGAACACACACATTCTGTTCCAGGGGCAAACAAAGGGGTCAGGCCTGTCTTACACTGAAGCCACCCAAGGCAACAATGCTTCTCTTCACAGTGAGCTTTCCCACCTGTCAACAGATGCTTAAGGCAACAGGATGAATATGAAACAGCTGAACTGGACACCAAAGCTGAGCGAGGCAGCTGTTCCTTGCCTTTCAGTATAAAAAGCATGGCAGTAATGTTGAAAAGGGTCTGGTGGTGTATAAATAAGACCACTCTGAACATTCTCTTCTCTCTGCAGTTTTTAGGACTTGAGTTACTTAACGGAAGAAACTGTAGAAAAACCAAAAGTTTTATGGATGGGGAGGCCGAAGAAGACAAAATTATAGGTGACAAAAGATAATAACATGTGACCATGGCGAGGGGAGAGATAGCTAGGGAGTCATTGACCTTCAAAATTAAACTTCAATGGAGAGACTAGATTTTATGAAATTATTCACCTGAAAAAGTTCATATTCCCACCAGTCCTTCAGTACTAATGGTTTGAACACCACTTCTCTGAATGTTTTAATAAAGACATATAATTCTTGCTTGAATTTATAAACTGGATTTAAGATTAAGGCCCATAAATTGGGGGAGCATTATGATTATGAAGGGGATCAGAATATGCCACCCCCAAAAGATGCCTCTTTGGCATAAGGATTCTATTGAGCTGAAGGCAACTGAGAAACAGTATAGACACAGAGGAATTTTCTGCCCTTCTCCTTTCTGCTGCAAAGCAGGGTATAAATTTCCCCTCAAGAAAGCGGCCTCCTCTCCAATCTCCCAAACCAGGAAGAGGAGACAAATGTTATCACTGGAGACAGAAAGTCAACACGGAGATGGGTCTGCACAAACAAACCTTACCAAAATAACCTTTATCTTCCATTAGTTTTCCCCATATGTTTACCTTCCCACAATTTTATACTCCTAGAAGCCCAAACCCCTTTTCCTTTGCCTTGTCACTTCTCCACAAATATATCACCCTTTGCTAAACTGGTATATAAGCCCCCAGCATTTAAGCACCTCTTTGCTATTTATTTCTTTTCTATGCAGGCCTCCATGCACGTAAAAAGTAAAATATTAACATCACATACACACACACACAGTATGTGTAGACACACATACACACACGCACGCACACAGAGAGTCACTCATATGTGCATACCGCATGCACACACATAATCACACATGTACAGAAACACTGTACGAGAGATTTCAGCAGTGCTTGAAATAAAGATAATGGAGGCTAGAACTCGGGAGGAATGAATTTCTAGTAAGGGCACTATCAACAGCAGACCTCTAAGTTTTAATATTTTTCGCCACTCAAATCCTGAAATTTGTCATTTGACTCTTGCAAAGGACAATATTGACTCAGGTTGTGTAAGTTCTATATTTTAAAGCAAAATATGATTTTAGATACATGTTCAATAATTGGATGGAGATGTATTCAGAAACAAACTATGTAAATCTAATAAGGCAAAACCCAGAAAGAACACTGATGCTATTAGTACTTGGTTAAATAATTCTCATTTAGATAATAACTGTAAGCAACAACGTTATATCTACACTGTGTAGTATCATGGGTCATAATTCTAGATTTCAAATAAATGTGAATATTGCATCAAAAGTAAAATACTGACATCAAATAAAAGTTGCATGCCTTTGTTCCTGTTAATCTGTCGTTGTCAGTCTAATTTGCAGCTCCCAGTAACAGAACCTAAGAGAGTAAAGAAAAAAATTTTTTCCTCTCCCACAATTACACAGAGAATTTTTATTTTACATTCTGAAACTTTCAAAAGCTCTAAATCTGAACCATGATGGATATCAATTCTGAGAAATAACTGTATTCAGATTATCATATTTATCACATATTTATGTCTTATGTTCTATATCCAGCATTATGTCTGACAATTTTATTAAAAGCTAAAATATTAATGAAAATGCTGAGTATTGACATTTAATCCAGAGTACACGGGGACATCCACCTTATGCTAAATTTTCATTTAGTGTAAAAATAATTTTTATCCCTTATATTTTATTTACATTTTAAATTCTGTGAGCTAAAAAAGTTGATTGTAATTCAATTTTACTTATTTGCCTTTTAAATAGTATTTCATTATAAAATATTAAAGCAATTATGTGATCACTATGGAAAACATAGGGATATGGAGAAAAGCAGAAAAGAAAAAACAGTCACAATTCAGCACCAAATTATATCCACTGTTACCCTTCTGGCAAATTTCTTTCCATTCTATTTCTCTCTGTATGAGATTTGTTGCTGTTGAGTTTTGTTAACAGCTTTATCAAATATAATTCACATAACATACATCTCACCCACTTAAAATGTACCATTCAATGTTCTTTAGTATATTCACAGATATGTGCAACCCTCACTACAATCAATATTAGAATATTTTCATCACTCCCCAAAGAAACGCCGCATCCCTTAGCCATCACCCCCCAATCCCAGACAACCACTAATCTACTTTCTGTCTTTGTAGATTTGCCTACTGTTGTTGTTTTAAGTTTCTAATTATACTAAATTTATATAGTATAAAGTATATTTATATGTTTGTATGTTTTTTTAGCTAACATAAGCCTTTTCTAATGTTAATTACCGTTTTCACTTAAAATAATAATTACATAATAGTCCAGAAAGTAGATTTATGATAATACATCTAACTCCTTGTTGTTAGAAATTTAGATACTTTCCACTCCCCTTTATTCTGATCAGTTTAAAAGTTCCACTGGTCCCTGAACAAAACCAACTGATAAGCGATTCATTCATAAGAATGCAAGTCCCAGCCTGTGACACTAAGGCCACGCCAGCCTTCCTGCCAGCCTACATTTTCCTCTCTCTGTCAGGGTTTACTGCTCAGCTAGAATTCCGCCCATGGAACTCTTGGCATGAGTGGCTAACCTTGTCAAGGGGAAACTAGGGCTCAAAAGTGACCCGTGTGACAAGCTGTCAGATGCCGGATGCCTGGTGTCCTGTTATCTTCCTGATCTGATCAGTATCACACACAGAATACCGTTCCTCCATTCCGCACTGCAATCTGATGCCCTCGTGCTGCAGCCAGAAGCACACAGCAAGCAGGAAATCTGCAAGAACCTAGTCCCCCCCTCAGGAAGGAAGTGGGCAAGAGGTTTCCAGGGGCATTCGCAGGAAGGGAAGTTGGCACATTCCACCATCTCTGAATATGAAAAGTCATGAGACAAAACCCAGCAGATCTGGAGGGAACATGTTTTCAGGACACCATCAGCAGTAACCCTAAACTGATAATGACCGATGTGAAGGACACAATAATATTAACCATAGCAAACACTCATTGAGCACCTACATACTTTTATATGCACTATCTCACTTAATCCTCATGACACAAACTCGGAGGTGAGTATTTCTATTATCTATTCCCACTGAGGCTCCCATGCTCAGTAACCTGCCCAAGATCACGTAGCCCTCTGTATTCCTTCCCCCGCCACGAAAAGGAAGAGAAGCAGAATTCAAATCTAGGTCTTCCCCATGCCAAAGTTCAAGCCCTCTGATTCATTTAAATGCCATCCTCTTGCTACAAAAGAAAAGTAAAAAGACAGTATCGCATAATTTATTAAACATCTACTATGTATCAAGACCTAGGTAACATACTTCCTCACACACAAACACCCAAAACACTTTGAGTTAAAGGTATCTCCCATTTCACAGTTCAACAAACTGAGACTTTGGGAATTAAAGGATTTGTCTGATAGTTACCTCATAGCTAACACATGGCCCAGCCCTGAGGAAATCCCTGATTCCCACTGAAAAATCTTATTGTTAAACCAAAGCTTAAAGAAAAAGGCCTTTGCTTTAGGTCATTGATAAAGTCAGGGCCAACGGCAACAACATTACTTGAAGAGTCAAGGCTCCAGAAATTGCTCTTTGGCCACATTTTAGGAAAGCAGGTTAAACCTGGCTGAGGGGGCAATAAGTTTTGATTCCTCAGTTTCTAAATGTAAGATAAACTCAATGGAAATGATATAATTTTCTTCCTGATTTGAGAACTGCACATCACACATAAATGTGCACTTTGGCAAAGCTTTGCAGTTCACCTTTCTGTTTAACAGACCTCTTGGGAAGCAGAAAAATATGACAATTATGCAAATAGCAGTGTTGAGCCAATTACATAAAAAAGTGGGTGTACTTAAAGGGAAAAAAAGGTTTGGCAACACTTAAGCTTCCCTCCTTAACAATGTGGAGTTCAAACTCAAAGACATCTTTGGCAAACACGAGGGCATAGGTGGCTCTGGCTTTTTCTCTAGGTGTTATTAGCACCAGTGGGCTCCTCGTCTTTTCAGCTTTTCATAAGCCAAGTGCTCTCTAATGGTATTTTAAGTGAGTTGCTAAAATGTTCAGGATTCATTTCCCCATGTTGAGCTCCACCGAGATGATTTTCAGCGAGCAAATAAAAATAAGCATTTAAAAGATTTCTTCGCTCATCAAATGGTGAGGAAATCTATTCCTTTTAGCCTGCTCCACGCTTGAAAAGGTTAGTGTGGCCTTTGGAAAATACCAGGCTGTGCATTCTGTACACTGTTAATGATTCCTGGGATGCACTGGCACTTTCGAGTACATCTTAACCTTTTTAAAATGGGGCCTCCATTGTCTTACCTTAATAAGCAGTTTGTTCACCTTATGTCTTACAAAGGCCACCACGGTGGAAAATACATATGAGATGTAAAGCTGCATGGATGAGCAGTGTGAGAGGAGGAGGAGCAGAGGACCAATTCCATCAAACAGACCTGCAGAGCCCACCCCCGCCCCGCCCCCGTCTCTGACGGCAACCCAGTAAGGACAGCTGCTTAAACAATACCCAATGATTATGCCTCGTCTCAGCATCTTCCTGGAAGTCCTCATCTAATTGTGGCTGTATGAATTGAATTCTTGTACATTTATATGTCTCCTTGTAGCCACCAAACTCCAGGCTCATCAAGTGGCCCCTGTGGTTTAGAGAACCAGACTGATGAGAAATCTGCTACATTCATTTCATTCTCCTATTTCAATACCTCGTCTATTCTGGTAGTGAGCACCCTGACCTGTCCCAAGTCCTCTTTCAAATTCTAGATCTCATTCATCTCGACACATTCTTCAGCATGTCTCCAGGATCCCCTATGTGGGGTCAGCTATCCCCTCCTCCAGACTCCCGTGGCACTTTTTTTTTTTTCTTCGCAGCTTGAAACATTTACTGAGCATCAACCACTGGCAACACTGTCTGCTGGGCTCCGGGGTTACAAACTTAAAGTCACACCATGCCTGCCCTCAATGAGCTCAAAATCAAGTTGGCTGCCCTTCTGTGGAGTTTCTGTGATGTGCAGACAATTAATGCAGGGATCTTTTTTCACGTGTCTCTTGCAATTTGTTACTAACCATGACCAACTCTCAAGGGTCCTGGCAACACGGTACCTTGAGGTTGCTGGGGGTGGGGCGTGTGTCCACAAGGGGAGGGATGGGAAGAGAATTTATGAAGGCAGAAAAGGCCCTTTGGAAGCCTCTCTGGCCTCTCCACCTCTCTGGCAGAGAAATTCTCCTTTCCAGCCTCCCTCGAGATACCCTGTTTGCTGTAAGAAGCAGCCGCCCACCCCGCCCCCCAGCACTTTGCAAACAGTTCAACATACTTTACAGGAAGTGTCCAGTTGCTTATCTGTCCTGCTCAGCAGCCAGTGAGTGGCTTAAAGGAAGCAGCCAGGCTTGTCCTTTTCTGCGCCCCCTCTAGCAGCTAGTACACGGCAGGGCACCTCCTTGGCCCTCCCAGATGAACAGATAAATAAAGGCGAGCGAGGGTGGGTTGCTCAGTGGCAGGTCTTGATTATAAGACTAAGGAATTTGAACTTGGATGTGCATAGTTTTTTTTTTTTCATAAGTCAGAAGAAACAAAGCCTCTAAAAAGAAATATATATTGTGTTTCCAGAATTAAAAAACTCTAGCTCCCAGTCTAAAACAAGACATTCAAAACTCTATTGGACAATCTGTTTGTGGGAAATGAGGAGCCATTTAGGATTCATCAGAGCAAAGGGGTTTACTTTGAGCCTCGAGGTGGCGAGAAATAGTATTATAAATCCATTTTAAAAAGAAAAGCCGAAAATGCCTAGAAAGCATTTTGCAGTACAAGAGAAAAGCAATTTACTTGTTACTGCTTCAATTTTTTAAATCATCTGGCTTCATAGATCAACACTAACTCTCTTTAAATCTACCAAATGAAATTCCATCCAATGACTCATTACCCAGGGCGAGCTGCAAATTGTGATTTGTGATTCCAGGAGCTCCTCCAGGAAATGCGGGAAAAATGATTGTCCAGGAAAACGGCAAAGCCCCTGCCTGTGTGTAAATAGATGCCATTCACACGCCTACCTGGGTCTGCTCCATTATGTCCCGAACTGGGAAAACTAATCAGAAATGACCTCTTGACTTCCTGGACAGGTGTTTCTAACTAAATAGAGACCCCTCATCCATATGGGTCTGAAGCTGTGCCACTGGCCACAGACTGCAGAAAAGTTACCAAAAAGCCTGGCGTCACTGTAATTGCCTTGCAGGCAGTGGCACTGAATCCCTAATTCAAACAGGGACCCTTTACAGTCAGGCTCACCTGGAACAGTCCTGTTGTTTTCTTTCATTAGCTCTTCTCTCATAAATCCAGGCAAACCATCCTTTACGGAGCAGCCCAAACAAATATAATGTCTCATTCAAACTGGTCCATACCTCTTGTAGACCTGTGACTGCAGGTGTCCAATGGGCATCCAGAGAGTTCTTGGATTGACCCTGTTTCCAGAATCATCCTCTCATCTCTCAAATTACTTGCCGTACTCTATGCATTATTTGATCCAGTCCTTGCAAGAATTTATTGTTTAATCGATGGCTTGACTGTGAACCACTAACATGAGTATGCAAATAGACATAATACCCATGTTCTTCCCTCCTTACAAAAGATCCGGTTTCTTTATAGCAGAGGCACAGTGGTAGTCATCAAGTGGCTATTTGGTCTAATGCAGCATATTTTGCAGTAATTATGTTTTATGGCTGTATTCTTCCTCACACAAAAACATCCTTTTAATTATTATGAATTCTTTAACTATCTTACTCTTTTGTGAACACTGGCTTTCTCCCCCTCCCCCACCCCATTTTGCACTAGATTCTGGCAAGCCTACAGCAAAGCTTCACCACACACTTTCCCTCTCTCTCGTACCCACCTCTCCTGCCCTCCCACCGTTTTCCTGCCAGGGGGAGTCATCAGTTCTGTTCTCAAAGATGCCACTCATCCAATGAGATCCTAACAACTAGCCCCTGGTCTCTGTATATCCAAAAGCATGTAGGTCATGAGCAATGTTCTCACTTTCACCAGATGGTGTTAACAGACAAGGGAGCTATGAGATCTCCAAATGATAGGCCTGGACGGAAGGGGTGATCTAAGGGGTTTTGGTCTAAGGGGGTGTTGGCTCCTAGGACCCACAATTATAAATTATATTATGTGAATTGAAATTAGACTCCACTTGGCAACACCGTATTTAATATTCTGTCATTTTGAGGTGGATTTTATTTTTTCCTACTAAGAAAGGACTTACACAGACATTCCAAAGTCACATATATTACTTTCAAAAGAATGCAAGAAAGTTTTCTTTTTTCTGGGTCACACTTGAACTTGGAAAAAGTGGCTCTGGATTTCTATACCATTCGCTACAAAATGCAGTTGTAGGGGACAACTTAAAAGTAAGGAACATCTCACTTCCCACCACCATTAAATCTGTTGCCTATAGCAAGCAAGAATTGTTCAAAATGATAATGTTCTGGAGGCAGAAATGGAGGATAAAAAATAGATCCCATGGAACTGGGGTGTCCTCTTTAGAAAAGAGCCTCTGCAAGGCTAGTAAGAGCATCTGAAGAGCTGTGAACTGGGCCTCATCTCGTTCGTCCTGACGGTGATACAAGTCTCTCTTAGTTCTTATCCATGTTATACCCACAATGATCCAATTAGTTTAACAACTGGATTTAGGTGGAAGGTGGGGGCCAGGCTCAGAATAATGAGATAAAATATGCAGGTTCCCCAAAGTTCAAACATTCTGAAATGAGGCAGGCTTGGTGTCTCCCTCCTCCCCAGTATTCCTTCCCTCCTTTCTTTTCTTCCTTTCCTGACTCCCACACTCCTCCTCTACCTCTTCCTCTCTCCTCTCCTCTCATCTCCTCTCCTCTCCTCTTTCTCTCTCTCTCTTTAAAAAAGTCTTGCCAATTTTTTTATTCATATTACTGGAATTTGCAAAGTGTGTACATTGCAAGGATAGCTCAAGGATTAAATGAAATTGTGTGTGAAAACAGCGCGCCTGACAGCACAGCGCCTGACACATTTGGGGTGCTCATGAAATATTAATTTTATTCTCTGTTTATCTTCCCTTCCCTCCCCACCTCCCCCACTCTTTCTACTTCGCTCTTTCTATAACCATTATGCCCTTATCTGGCCATGATTGGGAACTGACACCAATTCTAATGCATACATAGAGGCACAAACACGCCTAAATATTAGGACTTATTCTTTTTTTCTTTTTTTTGCCATGCCACGTGGCTGTGGGGTCCTAGTTCCCCAACCAGGGATTGAACCCGGGCCCTCAGCTGTGAAAGCACAGAGTCCCAACCACTGGACTGCCAGGGAATTCCCTGGGACTTATTCTTAAATCAAGCTGTAGCCTCCCTGTTTTTAATAATAAAATGGTTATACTTCTCTCTCATATATCATGTAAACCATTTTTGTTTTTTATGAACTTCACTGGGATGGTTCATAAAAATCCCTAAGCAATCTGAAAACTGCAGCAGGTCAGGAGGAAGCAATAGGTTTATAGAGCTTCATTTTCTTTAAGTGCAACAAAGTTGCTCTTAGTTCTAGTTACACATGGTGAGAAAGCCCAAGCAGGAGAAATAAAATCGCATGGTCTCACACACTCACCAAATTTTATGCTTTGAAAGAAATTCAGTCTCTAACTTACTTTTACTAGAAATAACGAACTAGTGCTCTTAGGTAGAGCCACCTAAGAAGTAAAAACTTGTGACTTACCAGTTTTTGGAGCGCTCCAAAGGAGCCTGTTAGATTTATTGCTCATTTCTCCAAAGGTTTCCAACGGGACTGCTCTTCTTATCTGGAGTTGATTTTTTCCCAAATGGAGAAATTATCTATAACCAGCATAAATATTGCTCAGTTGCATCCTTGAGTCTCCATATATTCCACAAATACTTTTCCAGCACCTCCTCTGTGGACGACCCTTTACATCTTGTGGATATCCTTAATTGGTATCAAACTTGGCAGCAGACAGACCACTGACCCTTTCATAGGGAGCATGATACTGATTATGAAGTTCAAGGGCACAGAGGCATTGCTGGCAATGAAGCTCATTATCAGACTGGCCAAGGAGCCTTCATGCTGGCTATGAGGCTCTCAATAAAATTAACAGCAAACTGAAGGGGTGCTGGCTACAACAGTTGACTTAGTGATCTACTATATAAAATAAGAAGCCCCTCTGTCGAAGATTTTCAGAAGTAGCCTTCAGTTTAACTTGATACTCATATAGCCAACTGAAAAGTTAAAAAAAAAAAAAAAAGGCAAGCAACCGTGTGTCAGGTTTTACTAAGCCAAAAAAGCAGCTTTGCTGATTTTTTTCACAAAGCACAGTTTTTTAAAACTAAATCAGCCTGTTATTTTTATAATCCATAGGCCTACGGTAATTGGTTCAACATTTTCTCTAGTGTTTTCAGAGAAATAGGCTGGTGAAACTGATGGACACAGCTGACACACCTATCAGGTAAAGATCAAAGGAAAGATGAAGTAACTGTATCTCTTAAAGTCTAAGAAGATTGAAGATGAAAGAAACTGAGTAAGCAGGAAACTGGCTATGAAGATGTGATATCAAACACAAATGATTAAAGGTTAGAAAAATTCAACCCAATGAATTTAGAAGTTTTGTCTGTATGAAGGGGAAAAATAAAAACACTAGAGAGATTTGGTCACTATATCAACCAGTTTTGACTGAACAGATCAACACACCCTACTGCTTGCCAGCAGCCAGACTCAGCTCTAAGCCATTCCATGGAGAGCCACAAATGACAGCTCAGGCTGGCAAACGCTCCCTGACAAGGCTTTCCACCTCTCTGTAGGGACCATATATGTTCAGTTTTGATTTTGTAGCAATTATGTGCAGCCTAATTTAAGCATATTCATTTTTCATAGAGTAATTGTATTTGTTTGTTTGCCACATTCAGTGGATTGTTCTCTAATCACCAAATAGCTTGTGGGCAAGTGCCCTTAAATATGTTAAGTCTAACTCATCATACGAACGCACTGTGCTGCTGCAATGACTTCTCATTACCACCTCTAATTAAATGTTTTGCCAAACTATCAGAAAAATCTTTTCCTTTTTATTCCCAGAAAATCCCGAGAGAGGAGGACAGAGAGAAAACAGTGCTTCGAGGCTGGCCTGCTCTCCCCCCTCCCCTTGCTCCCCCCTCCCACCCGCACTTATTATGATGGCTCTGCAAATGCAGATGGGAGCTTTCCTGTATCAACACACACAGAATCCCCTCACTGGTAATCAGTGCATCCAACAGAAAGAAGCTGCTGCAGGATTTGAATCCTGATGACTCTACTCCCATGTGAGGGTCCTGTCACACCTGGGATGATTACACCTATTATATCTGCCCAGTCCTTGCCTACAAATTCATTATAGACTTGAGACCAGAGGGAGATCTGTAACTCCATTACAAGTATCTGGATCTATCGCTAATGATTTAACAGCAAGGCACTTATAAGAAAATGACATTAAGAAACCATTCTCTTTCTCTAAGAAGAAGAACCACCACACACTGACACAAGGACACTTTTGCCTTTTACTTATAACTCTTTGGATACACATGTCCCTCAGGGGGCTTCTTGGCTCTGTTCCACTCCAGATAGCCTCTAGTGGTAGTTACCCTATTTAGTGCATCTGTAGAGAGGAGGTATCTCCACCTCCTACTTGGCTCACACTGTCTTCATCGTTTTATAAATAAGTGACCATTTCCTACTGCAAACAAGTTCTTCATAATTATTGTATCTAAAGTTCTGAATGCTACCCGAACTGATGTTTACCACTATATCCCCAGGGCTTTCAAATAAAAATCCTCAAAATTCCCTCAAAAGCAAATAATTGATCATATGATAAATAGATCACTTACGTATTTTCACATCTGAACATTCTTATGAAATACTGTACCACTCACATGAGTTTTGGTGTTTACTCTGAAAAATGTCAGGATTTCTTTAGCAACAAGAATAATAAAGGTAAAATGAGGATTTTTTTTAAATTCCTGAAGAGAAATGTACTCATCTACAAACATGAACATGTGCACAACTATCCATGTGATACTTTTTTTATAATGACAGTAACTTTTATTATCATAATTTTTTTATTATTATCATAATTTGATCTTTCCAGCTAGAATAGTGGGTATAAATATATCCATGAGCCAAACCTACAAACACATCAAAGGACATGCTGGTAAATCAACAGTCAGCTCATCGTGAATCAGTAGTAGGGTGATGTGGCTATCACAAAAACCAAGGAATTAGGCATTCATAGAAATATTTTATGTAAAAGGAGATGCAGCACATATATACAATGGAATATTATTCAATCATAAAAAGGAACGAAATTGAGTTACTCCAGTTACTCCAATAAAGATATATTTTTTAAAAAGTTTACAAATAACAAATGCTGGAGAGGGTGTGGAGAAAATGGGACCCTCCTACACTGTTGGTGGGAATGTAAACTGGTGCAGCCACTATGGAAAACAGTGTGGAGGTTCCTTAAAAAGTTAAAAATAGAACTATCATATGACCCAGCAATTCCACTGCTGGGCATATACCCTGAGAAAACCATAATCCAAAAAGAAACATGTACCACAATGTTCACTGCAACACTATTTACAACAGCCAGGACATAGAAGCAACCTAAATGCCCATCAACAGATGAATGGATAAAGAAGATGTGGCACATATATACAATGGAGTATTACTCAGCCATAAAAAGGAATAAAACTGAGATATTTGTAGTGAGGTGGATGAACCTAGAGTCTGTCACACAGAGTGAAGTAAGCCAGAAAGAGAAAAACAAATATCGTACGCTGACTCATACATACGGAATCTAAAAAAAGAATGCTACTGATGAACCTAGTGGCAGCGCAGGAATAAAGACACAGATGTAGAGAACGGACCTGAGGACACAGGGTGGGAAGGGGAGGCTGGGACGTAGTGACAGAGTAGCATTGACATATATACACTACCACATGTAAAATACATGGCTAGTGGGAAGCTGCTGCATATACAGCGAGATCAGCTTGGTGCTTTGTGACGACCTAGAGGAGTGGGATAGCGAGGGTGGGAGGGAGGAGATACGGGGATATATGTATACATATAGTTGATTCACTTTGTTGTACAACAGAAACTAACACAACATTGTAAAGCAGTTATACTCCAATAAAGATGTATTTAAAAAAGAAATATTTTATCTAAAACAATGGGGTTACAATCGGGTTCTGATATGTGCTGCTCAGAACACCCAAAAAACACGATCTTCAGTTCTAGCTGCCATGACCTTATGAGGGACAACGCCAAACTAGACAAAAACCCCCACATAGCGAAGAGTCTAGAAGCCACAGCTATATGAGGTTCGGAAAGGCTCTTTGGCTTGGGGAAGTCACCCTGAGGATAGGCCTAAAAACTGTTCTTACGTTCAAAGGACTGCAGTACAGAAGAGGAGCAAAGCTTATTTTCCATTCCTTTAGAGGACAGAAACCAAACTAATAAGATGAATTTGGGGAAAGTTACACAGAGATAAATTGCCACTTGAGGTTAGGAAGAAAAATTTCCTAACAATTCCAGCTGTGCAGACTCACGAAGTCAGACCTTCACCATTACTGAAAGGTTTAAATGAGACTGTTCAACCTCTATTAATGAGAGTCCCTATGGGGAGTCCACACATCTAGAGAGCTGGTTTCGAACCTTTTCTCCTTTTTGGGGGGAAGGGTGTCCTGGACCGCCTAAAAAATAATAAAAGCGCTAAATTCCCTCACCAGAAAGATGTCTAGACACATAGCCTCTTCAGGCAACTCGTGGACCAAGCAGGTTAAGAACGGCTGCTCTAGACAGCTGGAGACCTGGGTCTCTAAGGTCTCGTCTATCCTGAATATTCCACGAACCTCCCGTACTCTTGGTCTTGATCTGCAGGTACAAATGATGTTTCTCATATAACTGGTTATGTAAGTTTCGAACCCCAAGCTCTGGATCTAAATAAAGGGTCAGCCTTCTTTAGCTAATTGTTCCCTTTCTCTTCTCTCATGTATCTCAATACCACTACCTCGTCTGCCTTCCACTCGGCTCCCAAATGGGGTGGCCGGCCAAGGTGACTGTCAGCAGAATGAGAACTGACTTCACAGCTAACCACTGTTTACTCCCCTGGTCCCTTCCCGACACCACAGGGACCCCAAAAGTGGGATCAAAACCCACTGCCCTAATGCAGATCTAGCATAAACACGCCCTCGGCAATATTCCTGAGATGCCAGAGATATTTAGAGAATGAGTCTCAATCACTGATAAATCCTAAGGATAAAAATTATATGGATGAAGAAATTTCAAGGATATTGTCTTAATGAAAGTCAATTTCGTTCAATTCAATAGACATTTAACAGGTATCCACTATGTGCTGAGCATGGTACTTGAATGCTTGGGATACAAAGAAGAATAAACTATAGTCCTGGCATCCAAAATGAACTAGTAAAATATAATGTTCTGGGTGCTATACTAGTGCCTCTAGAGTTTAAACCCAAGGTTCTAGGGGAAATAAATATGAACTACATAGAAATATATATACATAATTATAATACTTATAATTTTATACATATATAATTGTGTTTATATGGGGAGCTGATTTAGAGGATGAGTCTCAATCACTGATTAATCTAATTCTAAGGATAAAAATTATATAGATGAATAAATCTCAGGGATTTTTTTTCCAATTAAAAGAAGATTTCATTCAATTCATATATATCAAACAAGCCGCTGAAATTTCAAAGTCAGCTTTCTAATATATCTGTGTATATAAAGAAGACAAATGGTCATAAGCAAAAAAACAAACAAAGAAACAAAAAACAATAACAAAAAAACATAATTTAACACCAGGTTAACTGCAAAGAAGTTGAGGTAGAAGTCCCCTAAAATTCCACATCTGGGAAAATCTCAGAGAAAGGTCTTCACACTTACTGACTGGCACATAGGAAATGCACAAGAATTCTGCTGAATGAACGTGGGAAACTGAACAACCTTCAGGTCTATTCAGAAGAAGGAGGCAATCCTTTAAAATGCCTCTGAACTTTGGAAGTTGCTGTACGACCCTAGATTGAGAGGCTATTAAATCTGTGTATAAAGAACCCAGAAATGAGAGAAGATAAAAGTTTACAAGGTTTACAATCGTCTTAAAGGTCTTAGAGAACTCTGTAGATTGACTTGGTCAAAATTCTGCAAGTACCTTCCAAACACTGCATCTTTTTAAAATACAGGAAATAGAATAAAAGTAACATACTAAGAATGTTTGAAACTTCAACAAGGTTATAAGAAAAGTTTGGGGTCAAAATTTGTTTTATCCAGGACTATTTCATCTATCTTTAAGGAATCTTGAAAAATGTAGCTACCAGAGGATCAAAATGGCAGAGTAGGAGGAGGTGCACTCACTCCCTCTTTCAAGAGCACCGGGATTACAACTAACTGCTGAACAATTATCTACAGAAAGACACTGGAACTCATCAAAAATAACACCTCACATCCAGAGACAAAGGAGAAGCTGCAGTGAGATGGTAGGAGGGGCGCAATCACGTTAAAATCAAATCCCATAAATGCTGGGTGGGTGACTCACAAACTGGAGAACAGTTATACTGCAGAAGTCCACCCACTAAAGGGAGGGTTCTGAGCCCCACATCAGGCTTCCCAACCTGGGAGTCCAGCAACAGGAGGAGGAATCCCCAGAGAATCAGACTTTGAAAGCCAGCGGGATTTGATTGCAGGACCTCCACAGGACTGGGGGAAACAGAGACTCCACTCTTGGAGGGCACACAAAAAAGTGTGCTCACCAGGAGCCAGGGGGAAGGAGCAGTGACTCCATAGGAGACTGAACCAGACCTACCTGCTGGTGTTGGGGGGTTGCCTGCGGAGGTGGGGGGTGGCTGTGGCTCACCAAGAAGAAGGGGGCACTGGCAGCAGGGGGTCTGGGAGGTGCTCATTGGCGTGAGCCCTCCCAGAGTCCACCATTAGCCCCACCAAAGAGCCTGTGGGCTCCAGTGCTAGGTGGCCTCAGGCAAAACGACCAACAGGGTGGGAACACAGCCCCACCCATTGGCAGACAAGCAGATTAAAGTTTTACTGAGCTCCGCCCACCAAATCAGATTAAAGTCTTACTGAGCTCTGCCCATCCAGCCCTACCCACCATCAGTCCCTCCCATCAGGAAGCAGGCATGAGCCTCCTAGATAGCTTCCTCCACAAGAGGGCAGACAGCAGTACCAAGCAGTATCAGCAGTATTTCATCTTGTGGAACTGAAAACCACAGCCACAGAAAGATAGAGAAAATGAAAAAGCAGAGGACTTTGTACCAGATGAAAGGACAGGATAAAACCCCAGAAAAACAACTAAATGAAGAGGAGATAGGCACCCTTCCAGAAAAAGAATTCAGAATAATGATGGTGAAGATGATCCAGGACTTTAAAAAAGACGGGATGCAAAGATCGAAAAGTTTACCAAAGACCTAGAAGAATTAAAGAGCAAACAAACAGATATACAACACAATTACGGAAATGAAAAATACACTAGAAGGAACCAAGAGCAGATTAACGGAGGCAGAAGGGCGAATAAGTGACCTGGAAGACAGAATGGTGATCATCACTGATGCGGAAAAGAATAAAGAAAAAAGAATGAAAAGAACTGAAGACAGCCTAAGAGACCTCTGGGACAACGTTAAACGCACCAACATTCACATTATAGGGGTCCCAGAAGGAGAAGAGAGAGAGAAAGGACCCGAGAAAATACTGGAAGAGATTCCAGCTGAAAAATTCCCTAACATGGGAAAGGAAATAGCGACCCAAGTCCAGGAAGTGCAGAGAGTCCCAGGCAGGATAAACCCAAGGGGAAACATGCCAAGACATATAGTAGTCAAACTGACAAAAATTAAAGACAGAGAAAAGTTATTAAAAGCAACAAGGGAAAAATGACAAATAACATAGAAGGGAACTCCCATAAGGTCAACAGCTGATCTCTCAGCAGAAACTCTGCAAGCCAGAAGGGAGTGGCATGATATATTTCAAGTGATGAAAGGGAAGAACTTACAACCAAGAATACTCTACCCAGCATGGATCTCATTCAGATTCGACGGAGAAATCAAAAGCTTTACAGACAAGCAACAGCTAAGAGAATTCAGCACCACCAAACCAGCCCTACAACAAATGCGAAAGGAACTTCTCTAAGTGGGAAACATAAGAGAAGGAAAGGACCTACAAAAACAACAACAAAACAATTAAGAAAATGGTAATAGGGACATACATATCGAAAATTACCTTGAATGTAAATGGACTAAATGCACCAACCAAAAGACACAGACTGGCTGAATGGATACAAAAACAAGACCCATATATATGCTGTCTCCAAGAGACCCACTTCAGACCTAGGGACACACACAGACTGAAAGTGAGGGGATAGAAAAAGATATTCCATGCAAATGAAAATCAAAAGAAATCTGGAGTAGCAATACTCATATCAGATAAAATAGACTTTAAAATAAAAAATGTTACAAGAGACAAGAAAGGACATTACATAAAGATCAAGGGATCCATCCAAGGAGAGGAGATAACAATTATAAATATATATGCACCCAATATAGGAGCACCTCAATACCTAAGGCAAATGCTAACAACTATGAAAGAGGAAATGCAAGGCAGAAATAGAGACACAGATGCAGAGAACAAACATATGGACACCAAGTGGGGAAAGCGGGGAGCATTGGGGGGAATGAATTGGGAGATTGGGATACCAAATTGTACATTCTAAATATATGCTGTTTATTGTCTGTTAACTGTATCTCAATAAAAGTTCTTAAAAAAAAAAAAAGAACCCAGAAATGCCCAGCCCAGCAACTTTAGTGATCTTCTTCAAATATTCCTTCCAGCTCCAAGTCTGTGACTTTATATACAGAAATAGACGTCTTATTTAGAAGTCTCAAAACTCTCCACAGTTCCTTGAGTCCACGCTCAGATACCAAAAGACTCCCATTAAATATATTATTCATAAGAAGTTTATTTTCCCAGCCCCCAACAGATTAGAAGTCACAAAATCAAGAGTTATTTTTCAAAACTATGCTGTAGACCAGGGGCTGGCAAGCTTTTCCTATAAAAGGCCAGATAGTGAATATTGGGTTGGCCAAAAAGTTCATTAAACCCAAACGAACTTTTTGGCCAGCCCAATATTTTAAGCTTCGTGGGCCATACAATCTATTCTAACTACTTAACTCTGTTTTTACCTCAAAAAAGCAGCATAGGCAACGTGTAAACAAATAACTGTGGCTTGTGTTCTAATAATCCTTTCATTATGGACACTGAAATGTGAATTTCACATAATTTTTACGTCACAAAATAGTCTTGTTTTGACTTTTTTCAACCATATAAAAATGTAAAACCCATTCTTAGTTTGTGTGTCCTAGAAAGACAGGAAACAGGACGGATGTCGCTTGCCAGCTGTAGCTTGCTGACCTCTGCTCTACAACTTAGGATCAAAAATCGCACTTTTGGCCCTTGGAAGCAAAACATTTCCGTTATCTGTTAATTTCACTCAAATGGAATAGCTCATTCTCTAGCGATGCCCAGTAAATAAGACATCAGAACTGCCTTAGTAGGATTCTTAGACCAAGCTCATCTCATGTGATTTGTTTGTAGGATATAATATACTTGAAAGCTGAAATGAGAGTCTGATGATCTTGACCAACAGTGGAAACAACTTGGTCATTAAGCTAGCAACTGGTACAAATAAATGTAAGGTTCTGATGTGCATCAACAAATCTACCTTCACGAGCACAGGTTAGGAATACGGAAGGGATATGGACACGTGTGGCTTAGAGCAATCTCCAGTATGAGAACGCCCAGCCTAATGCAGAAATTAGAGACAAGAAAGTTTTCCTTCAAAGAGATCACAGTAGAGACAGCAGGATGTGCCCACCATCAGCAGTGATTCTCTCCATCTCTGTCTAGGCATGTGGAACTGATAGCCCAGGAACAGTGCTTGGAGTGCATGAATTTTGCCAAGCAACAATCTAGTCACCCTTGGTTTTTTCCCCAGGCACTACGGAGGTCAATACTTTTCTTTCTGCTAATGTGGCATTTGGAGATGCCATTTGCAGAGCAGTGGCGCTTAGCTAAACTCTCTCTCTCTTGCTATTCTGATTGGACGGGGTGGACACAAATGTCAATCTAGATCACACCAGTTCTCTATTAGGGAAGTCTAAGAGTACCAAAAAAGTAAAAAGAAAAGGAGATGAAACCTAGCCCCTCTAAATGATCACCAGCCCACCTGCCATGGAAGCCCATGTCAGTCCAGGAAAACAATCTGCATTAGGTAAGAGGAAAGGTCTCTGAATTTGCTAATAACTGTCCATCAGAAGCAACAGAGGCTCCTCTGTGAAGCCGGAAGTACTGGAAACGGGCTGGCTGATGGTGCGGGTCAGTGCGGCCAGTCCAAAAGATCTCAGCGAGCTATAGTGATGTGATTTCCCACTGGATGAAATTAAACAGAAATAAATGTAAGGTTCTGATATGCGTCAACAAATCTACCTTCACGAGTACAGGTTAGGAATATGGAAGGAATATGGACATGTGTGGCCTAGAGGAATCTCCAGTATGAGAACGCCATTAATAGAACTAACAGGATTTGGGGCTGCATTACTGAATAAAGGGAGAGTAGAGAGAGAAAGGAGATATCAGCACGGGGGAGCCTATCTGAATGTGGCTAAGAGGGATACAGAAATACAGGAGCCTATTTTTATCAACGGGACCGAGAGAGAGAGGAAAGATCCAAACCGCCTTATGAGCGTGGTTGTGCCATGCTTCATCCCAAGCCCTTCTCTTGTTCAAGTGGACCAACCATGCTATGACTGACAGAGAAGGGACACCCTTCCCTGTCATCTCAAAGGCATCCTTTCATTCTTCTCTGCTTCATCTCTACTGCATGAGAGGCCACTTGAAAGAACCCAAACCAGACTAGAAAGGGTGGCAGTGGGATGTCATACAAAGCTCTGAAAGGCTGGCATAATGCAGAACAATTAGATTTCTGTGTGGTTCCAAGAAGCCCAGCTAGCACCACTAGATGGGAGAAATTGGGAAGAACATTTCAACTTGATATATGGAATGGGTTCCAAGGGCCCTGTCTCTGAAAGCATCGTGCATAGGCAAGGATGACAACTTGGTTGTAGAAGCAGCTGGTGCATCAGATGGGGGTGGGTGGGTGGAGTAGATGACTTTTAAGAGCTCTTCCTGAGATTCTCACAAGTATTCAAACGGAATGCTGCCAACACCGTGCTCTTTTCAGAGCAGGCTAAGAAGGCAGTCCTCTAAAGCATACACGCCGAAGCTGTCTACCTTACCCAGTACCAGGCTTAACATGGGCTCAAAAAGATCACTGTTCTTACTACCTTTGGAAGGAATGTGGTCTGTCTGGTAATCAAACAATGAAGCACCAGTGAGCAGAGCCTTCAATCTGCCTCCCTCAGCACTGCCTCGATGCCTGGAGATATGCCCTCTAGGGTAGCTGCCACAGCTGTGAGCCTGTCATAGGATGCCGTCTGGCATCAGCACATACCCAACACCTTCTCAAATGGAAACACAAAGAAAACCATTTTCCAGATCCTTTCTGTTCAAAGGAAGAGAGCTCTTTAGAACTCCTGGCCCTCTTCCACAGGGTGGGGCCTTCTACTTTCCTGGTACTCGGCTTCCGTGACGCTCAGCATACATTCACCTGGCAGTCACTGGGCCATTTCCATAGACATGTGCCATGGACTCTCGGGAATGCCAAATGGGTGGTCTCTTCACTCCTGAAACATAGGCAAGAGGTCCAGGATACACAGCAGGTAATCACTCAATGGGGACCATCAAGAAAATTCTATGCCGACCCCAGGAGCGTCCTTACTGAAACCTATAACTGAAAGCCAACAGCATTCAGGTAGGAAGCCCTGAATTGGTGGGAGTACAGAGGTTTCCAACTCTGGAAACAGCACCTTCTTAAATGCCAACATCTCAATAACTGCAAAGGTCAGTCACAAGCAAACAGATAGAAGGACCAACTGTGATGAGAAAGATGCATGCTTACAGAGTCCTCTGTTCTTTCTCAATAATACAGATGAATGTAGCTGAATTTCACACGCTCAGATGTGCCCAGGTTCCCTTATAGCTTATCTTAAAAGGGGAAAAAAAGAAATTTCCTTGTCCTTGAGCTAGTTACGCAAAAGAAAAAAAAAAAGTGTCCATGGGAGGGGGACTCTTGGTAACTAGATAAAATTCAAAAGCATTTCAAGAGGTCTCCTTTTTCCTTCTTCATTAAAGACTGATAAAGCTCAGCAAGTCACTGAAATAAAAAAAAAACAAAGATAAAAATCTCCTTTCAGCATCTGCTTTTCTCTGTTATAATTTGTAATAAATTCCTTCTGGTGACTTTTGATTGCAGAAATAATTTGTGCCTTTATGCCTTCAGGCAACACTGCATATTAGCTCTCCAGCCCTCCCACTGACAATGCAAAGACACAGTCAAAAACCTGGATGCAAGGAGCAGAAGGTATTCCAACTACACATACTGTACGGCATGGCTTCCAAGGAGCCAGACAAAGAACTGTATATGAAAAAAATCAAGGGGGGAGGTTGCCAGCCAAACACAACCATCTTTTCAAATCAAAATCATTATAATCACAAAAGCCCACATTAGATCACAGGGGTTATGCTAACAATATCAGACAATCATTCCCACCTATGGGAAACACTGTACTGCAAATATTAGCACTGCAAAAACAATACTTTTCAGCATTCACCCTAAGCAGAACCCAAGTATTCAATAAAATAAAATATCTGGAAAAGGTAGAAATGTTTCAAAGGGGCACACTGGCTTTATAAATTACTTGGTGACACTACAAATGTCAACAGCTCTGCTTTATCTAATACAAAAATAATAAGGTTTGATTCATATTTATTGTACCTACCTCCTGTCAACCAAAGATATTTTACTATCTACCAAATGAACTTTGTATACACAACTACCCATAACAAATCAGAAAACTTTTAGTGATACACAGAAGCTAGGAAATAGCAGTTAAACCATCTAAACATACAAACCATTTGTCTTCCCCCTTGTAGAGACTTTATCCTGGGAGGTGCTTTAGAAATCATTTAGCTCAACCCTCTTCATTTACAGAAAAAGATATCAAAGTCCAGAGAGGTGATTTCACCTGACCAAGGTCACATAGCACGTCCATGGAAAAACAACTTAGGACCCAGGTCAACCACCTCCTAGCAGAAGGCTCTCTCCACAGACTAGCAATGACTTGCTCATTTTTTACACTGAGATGGATCTACTTTTGGCTTCCTGAAACCAAAGTCAAACTTCAGTGGAGTTTTGTATTTGGGGAAAGATATGGTGTATGATTTTATAGTAGTCTCTCAAAATTTTATTTAAAAGAAATTTTTGCAAGAAAGATCTTCATTTTCCTGAAGTCTATTTTCTAACCAACGTATTATTAAGTTAAAAATGACATGCTCTGGTGAGTCAGCTTTCCCCACTTTTTGTTCTCTTTAAAGTTGACCTCTGGCCCAGAATTGTTCTCTGGACACCAGATGAAGCTGCCAACATATTTTTGCAGTCTCTCTTTTTCTAAGAAGCAAAGAGTCAGGAACAATGATGGCAGACAGACAATGCAATATGCCAGTTCAAGTCAGGCAATCTGAATTCCACTTTGTGTGGCACACCTAAGGACCTCAATTTCTCCATCTCTAAAATGAGGGGAGCACCTATCAATCAGTTACTAACTACTGTGGGACCCAGTATTTCGAATTCAGTTTACTTGCACCACTGCCAAGTGGGGAGAAAGAAAGGGTTGGGGGGGGGTGTGTTAGAGAACGTCTGTGAGTACACAGGTGGGAAATCTACACATACATATGTATGGGCATAATTTACTTTAAATATAAAGGCTAAAAACGTCCAGACAAGAAACGGCTAAGTTTCTACATCTACACACACACACACACACATTTTACAGACCAGTGTGGAATACAGCCTGATGTATTCTCTCCTGAGCTAGGTCAAAGTATCCTGGCTTAGTTTTATGTGCATAGATAATTCTTAGGCCCTGCATGTTGAAAATCAGTTTATTTCCCACCCACCCCCCTTTTTTTCAAACCAATACTGTGCAAATGAGCATGGCTCTGCTACTTGTGTAATATTCTCTGCCACCTATTGTCCTCTTCCACCTCCACAACTGGAAGTCAATTTTTGGTAAAATGAAGAGCCATGAATCTATATAGAGGCTAGTATAAGATCTATAAAATCTCTGTTATATTATTAACCATATCCTACGTATGCAATTCACGGAGGTGCCAAGATCTCCACACATATCAAGAAACTAAGGTTATTTCTTTATGACACTAAGAAGCACATTTCAAACCATGGGGATGGGAGAAGAGAGAAAATTTCATTCTAATCAAATTTCTCACTTCTACCTCTATGCAAGTGTATCCAAAATGCAATCCAGAGGCTCCAAAATCAACTTGAGAAATAAACACCCTCCTTTAGATCCTTTCTCCACAGACACACCCTGCAATGCCCCCTTTTTAAAAAGTCAGTGTTAAAAAGATCGTCATCTCTGGCATCGGAAAGACCTCGGTTCAAGCCACTGTGTGAAACCGGGAACATCGCTTAACCTCTCAACTTCAGGGTTGTTGTGACAGTTAAATGAAACATCGCCTGGGAAGTATCGAATACACAGTAAGAAGTTAACTGGCGTTACTGCCCTCTTGCTGGAGATGACTAATGGGGCAATGGAAACAATATCCATAACTAGGGACAATTAAATATCACTTTATAAATTGTCTGGTGTCACAGATCTATAGCATGCATTTTCTACAAAGGCAATATCTCCCACGAGGGGAAAAAAATTGATTCTTACGGAGGGTGAATAAAAATCTCAAATATTACAGTGGTTTGTGGCCTTCATGATCCAACCCTACCCTCCTCCCAGCCAAAATCTTACTCCTTAGTATTTAATTTCTATTGTTAGGGATAAGTAAAAGTGAATTTAACTTCCTCCTTATAGGGATGATCATGAAAACAAGGCTGAGAAACACTGATCTATGTCTTTTGCACTAGTGAAAAAAAGTCGGAGAAATTTTCATCCTATTTCCCTCTACCAGAAGCCTTCAAAACTGCAATGGTGTCAGCAAGGGGTAGAAGTAACCAAAGAGGGGCTTTAACATTATGTTAATAACATAGGACATTGTCTGTTATTAATGTAATTATAGTACATCCCATTTATTAAGGTCCACCTTTATAAATCTTTGTATATCTCTCTTCCCAGCTTCTGATTTCCAGCCCTATTTCTAATCCACTTCAGAAAGACAATATCAATGTTATCCACTTTCCTCTTCAGTTAGGACTTGGGATAGGCAGTACTATAGCAAAGCATTCTTGGAGCAGATGCAGATTTAATCTAAAGCGTCATTCTTGCCTATCTGCACTGCTCTCTACCCACAGAAATTCATCAAGTTTCCAAGGCTGACCTCCTTGATATAAATCCACCCAGCTCTCTCTAATGAATCTGTAAGTGTCAAAGTCTTCTCTTATTCTGTCATCAATTAAGGAGCCTGGGGACCCATCCCAGTATAGGATTCAGATTATGGCCCTGTACTTACCTACAGCCATTCTATAAAATGGATAAATGGATGCCATGGCCATTTAGTCCTTTACGTGTCAGGGTTCTGATGAAAGCGGGAAAGGGGTTCCAAAAGGGAGGTCAACAAACGGCTGAAAGCCCCAGGCTCTGCCGCCTGTCGGAGACCTTCCCTGCAATCCTGAAGACACTAGGTAACTTCAAATAAAAATTTATTTAGTCTTTCATTTAGAGCCAGCTGCCAATAATCTGTAGTCCTGGGAGACAGCATGAGCACAGGTAACTGAAATCCACAATCTCCCAACACACCATAGCCAAGGGTGTCAGCCCCACCCTCGTTTAACTATTTCACTTGCAACAGAGCTGATAGAAAGTAAAACTGTTTCCATCCATCCGCCCCTCTTCAATGCTACAGACTTTGAATCTGGAGCTTACAAAGGTAAAAGGTAGGCAGGCAGGGACTCCCCCGGTGGCACAGTGGTTATGAATCTGCCTGCCAATGCAGGGGACATGGGTTTGATCCCTGGTCCGGGAAGATTCCATCATGCTGCGGAGCAACTAAGCCCGTTGGCCACAACTGCTGAGCCTGCACTCTAGAGCCTGCGAGCCGCAGCTACTGAAGCACATGTGTCCAGAGCCTGTGCTCTGCAACAAGAGAAGCCACCTCATTGAGAAGCCTGTGCACCGCAAAGAAGAGTATCCCCTGCTCGCCACAACTACAGAAAGCCCGCATGCAGCAACAAAAGGCCCAGTTCAACCAATGAATAAATAAATGAATTTTTTTAAAAAAGGCAGGCAGAGAGCAGGAAGCAAAATGAGGCAGAATATTCTCCAACAAGGTTAATCAGACTGTAAATTATCAAGAGCTGGACCCACTCTTGCCCCCAAACACCAAGGCTTCTAAAATGTTACATTGTGATTGTAAGTGAATTGTGTCCTGGAGGGTAAGGCATTGTGAGCCTTGAGCTGGAACTGTGGGAGGCTTGAAACAGGAGCTCAAGAGTCACTTAGGGACAAGTATCCACAAACCACACAACCACACTCCCCATGTGGAAAGAGGAATAGCAGCCTGGTTTAAAAGCATTTTGGAATCTGTGCAATTCTCACAGCTTTCATTCCATCGCTAGTCATAACACTATTCTTTGCTGAGATATTTTTTAAGACTGCCATCTTTATGGTCCTACAACATCCATCTTTTTATAGATGGATATCTTGTTTGAGGCAACTCAAACTTAACTACTTCTCATGTGTCTTAAAGGATTTTGGTACTAAGCTATTAATGTCAATGTGAGTGAAAGAGCAAAAAGTAGTTGCAATGGCCGAATGCTGTAGAAAAAGAAAAACTGTGCTTCTAGCCCCCGTTTCTGCCTCTAACAAACAGTGGACTCTCGAGTAAGTCAATGTCTTCACCTATGAAACTGAGAATCCCTGCCCCACTAGGCAGAATAAAATGAGATCAGTGCAAAAGCATTTTAAAGAGCACAAACCATTACATGTGTGTAACATTTCCAGACCAATGAATCTGGAAGTAAAACTGCCACAGACTGAATGTTTTTGTCACCCCAAGATTCATGTTGAAATCTAATCCCCAACGTGCTGGTATTTGGAGGTAGGGCCTTTGCAAGGTGATCAGGTCATGAGGGTGGAGTCCTCATGAATGGGATTAGTGCCCTCATAAAAGAGACCTCAGAAAGCTCCCTTGCCCCTTCCACCCTATGAAGACACAGCAAGATTACCTTCTACTGATGTATTGAAATGAAACAACTGATTTGAATAAGAATCAGTATAAAAATTAAGAATAAGAATAAGAATAAGAATAAGCAGTTCCCCGTGATTTACTAAATAGAAATTTGTGAAGTTGTTGGACTGGTGTCAACTCTCTTCTCCCAGGTGCCGCAAATTTACATGGCCCAAATCTTGAGACGCATCACAGTTGCCATATGGAATTCATTTGAAACAGTTTAAAGTGACTTTTACTGTTCCTTGCTTAAGAAGAAAAGTGACGTTCTGAAATGAAGTATTTCCTTTTCACGCCAGGCAACTAATATGTGTTCCCTGAGCTGGTCAGTGCTTTCCTTATCGCTAATTACAATGCTCATAGTTTCTTGGAAACAATAACCAAAGACAGGCCATTATTAGAGTTCTCAAGTAAATTCAAACTTGACATGTGTGAAATTATGGATTGAAAATAGAACCTTCATCTCCAAAGACCAAACTCATTTAATAAATAAACCTGAATTAGTCTACATTCCTAAAAGAATACTTAGATACCTGACTTAGACAATATGCAAATATGTCTACCTTAGGATCTTGAAATGGAAACTTAAATAATATGAAAGTGATCACTGGATTACAAACACTATAAAAATCATATAGGAGTATAGATTTCCTTAAAACGTTTTTAAATTAATCACATTTTTTTTTAAATTGAGGGTTTTTGTTTGCTTGGTGACAACCAAATGCTACTGCCAACAAAGAAGTTTCTTGAGAGCTAATTACTATTAGTAAACTAATATTACTCCAAGAAAGTTAACTACAATCCTACTGGTAGCCAGGCAAAAAGATGTGACAACATTAAACAAAGCTATTGTGGGAAACTCATTATAAAAGAAAAACGATATCCCCAAAATAAACACTCAAGCTGCATCAAATCAAATACCGAATTATTTGAAAATGAAATTATCTTTGAGAGGATATTTACTATAAGCAGTCAAGATTTAAACAAATAAAATTATAGGATAAAAAAGACCCAATTTTCTCCTGAGGGTTGATCATGGTTAAACTAGCAATCTCCTATAGCTCGAGAATCCAAGGCTATATCTCTGGGAGCTGCTCTCAGGACAGAAGAGAAAAGGAAATAAACAAAAGAAGGTTGATTCTGTGATGGGAGAAAATCCAAAGTAATATAGGAAAAACTGAGTAAAAGCGCATTGTGAGCTGGGCACTCAAGGTAGAAATAAAACAGGCACTATCTTTAGGCTAAAAAAAAAAATTCTATGACAGAAAAAATGAAAAGAATGAGCTAGGCAAATAGAGCTATAGAAATACCCAAAGATGAGTCATACGAAAAAGGCCATCCTTGTTATTTTCCTTCTATGACCAAGAAAGCAAGTAAAGGTGGAGAAGATGGCTGAAGAAAAAACAATAGAAAGGAAAGATGGAAACCTTTAGTGTACACCGGAGCGTACACAGTCCCAGAGACAGAAGTGGTTTGGTTAAGGCCACGCACAGCTAGTAAAAGGCAGATCTGGACAAGAGTAGAAAGTTCCATGAAGGCAGGGACTTTTGTCTGTTTTGTTCATTAGAATGATGACTGAAACATGGTAGACATTCAAAAAGTATTTCTTGAAGGAAGGGAGGCAGAGAAGTAAAAAGGAAGAATTAATTCAGCTGAACTCAAAAAGTATCTATTATATTATGTCTACTGGGAATTCCAAGAGAGTATATGGCATGGCACCCAGCACCAGGAGTTTGCAGTGTATTTGGGGAAAACAAAATGTACACACGAAAGGATGACTAAACTACCAAATGCTATATACCCCAAGAGCCAGATGATGGTGTGGATGTCAGCCCTGCACAAGGGTTGATGAATAGAAACTAAGCTATTAACTGCAGTGGTTGGGGAATTCTTGATGACAAAACAAGCAGCGTTTGTCGCCACTAAAGACACTAATATGACTGGAGTTCCAAGCCTGTTGATTACCTAATGTAACAGGGTCTCGTTTAATAATACTAGCAATGACATTTCTTCGAAGTGCATTCAGTTTGCATTATCTCCTGTGGTCATCATAAAGCACTAGGTGGTAGGCCAGAATGGGATGCTTACCTTCACCAACAAAAAAGAGAGGAGGCACATTCTCTGAAATGAGAATTGAACTCAGCACTGCGCGTACAGGCACCTATCCATCTCCAGGAAGGTGAGTCTTACTGTGGATGTTGTTAGCATATGTGAGATGAGAAGATGCAAGATGGCCACAGACAAGGTAAGAGAAGGGGATTGAGAAGGGGATTGTTCAGTAGTGCAGTACATCCGGGAAATGCGGGGATGATGGAGAAAAGCAAGCATTTCCTCTAGTGTGTAAGCTGAGCCACTGTCTCCCTTGCTCTCTGACAATCGATTTGCAGAGAAGGCACTTCCCTCCTGGGGCAGCTGGGTCCACCGCTAGCACGTATGGTGCCTCTATCTGGAAGCCTCAAAGATGCTCTTTCCAGGCACCCCCCTCTTCCTCCCAGCTGACATGGCCCCATTCCAAAACCCACAGTTTAGTGAGCAAAGCACGGGCTGCACGTTATCTCTCATTCGTTTCTTCAGCCAGGTGCCTTTGTACAATGAATAAACCGTACTCCCAGACACGTCGGTCCTGAAAATAACCCCAACTGTCTTTGACCTGCTATATTAGAAGGTGCTTCCTTTTACAGAGTTAAAATCCACCTCCCACTGGGATTTGTTATGTTCTTTCTAGCCACATGGGAAATATCCAAGTCACTCTTCCCAGTGACAGCCTTTCAAACACATCCACTGCTTTCGCACCCCTCCTCAATCAAGCCATCATATGGAGCTATCTCTTTGGAAAGAAAACCAAACCGGCTCCAAAGCCACAGCAGAACCACAGTGTCGTTGAAAGCACGCTTATAGCAGAGCTGCTGTAAAGAGGTTTGAAATACCAGCAAGCACTCTATACAGACGAGGATCGTGACGAATTTATCAACATGCTAATGGAAGCAGTCAAAGCACGAAAGGGGGGAAAAACCAGAAGTCGCCGAATATGCACTAAAGAGTAGGGACCAGAACTGCTTAGGAAAAAAAGGAAAGAAAAGGTAGGGTTCAGGGGTGAGAAGGAAGGGAGAATGGAAGGGATGGAGGGAGGGTAGGAAGGAAACACAGTGTATATCCACATAAATGTCTGGTTTGGGTGTTAGAGTTCACCAATGAACATGACTCTCAAGTCAAACCCAACGCCTTTCTATTAATTCTGCATTTACCACTTTCATTGAAACAGTAGCTCTAAGGCATCTGTGTGTGTGCGGCAGTGGGGAGTTTGTTGATTTTTTCCCCCTAAGGGAAATCCACATAGAATGTGGTCTGCAAAATCTGGCTTGAATGATGTTCTCCTTGGTAATGGGCATATCTGAGCTTATGAGTGGCATATTGTCAGTCTGTAGTTGATTTGTTTTATAGTGTTTCAGCTGGGCTTTTTCCAAGTCCACTGCATTTGGATTTTCTTCTGGTATTTCATGTTCATAATCTGCAGTTTAATTTGCCACAGCACATTCTATCAGATGGCCTCTTCTTTCATTCCTACTACCTCTGCTGAATCTGCCCACACAGAGTCTTTGTACATCCTTCCTCCTGCCAACCATCACAGAATAAATCTCTTCGCATAAAGCAGTACTTTCTTCTACTGACTGTGTTCCAATGGAGGTTGGATAATTCCAATCACTTGCTGTTCATCTAAACAAGGAGTCTGAGGGCAAAGGGGGTAAAGGGGCAGCTTCCAACAAGCAACAGTGCTTTGTGAATACAATTCATAATCTGTGATTGCCTGTTCGTGTTTTCACTTCTATGTTTTTATTCATCGCTAAATAGGACATAGGTAAATAAAAATAAAAATAAATCACCCACAATCCCATGACCCTAATATACCAACTGTTTTCATTTCCCTGAGTGCCTTTGTAGTCTGGGTCCATATGCATGTATATCTTTGGACATGGTTGAAATATTCCTTAGCCCAGATACAAATCTGCATCCTACTGTTTTTCATTTGTCACTATGACCAATTTCCATGTTGCTACACAGTGGCCATAATGATCATTTTAACAGATGTATAATATTCCATAGAGTATATGTATTATAATCTACTTAACCATCCTCACCAATGACTGGATATTTTCTATTGCTTCCCTTTCTTTCCTTATTAGGACTAATGTTATCACTTTTAATCTTCACAAATTCAATATGTAGACTTTTTTTCCACTTTAAAGATTTAGTGGTGGAAGGAGGTAAATTTTTCCTTAGGATTTTTTTCTTCAGATAAATTTTCAGGAGGGGATCATTAAGTCAGAGGGAATAAACATTTTTATGATTCTTGATTATTTTATCAAATGTGCTTTCTTAATCAGAGTAACTTCAATGGCCACAAGCAACATATAAATATATCAGTTTTACCACCTTCTCTCCAACACAGAGAATTATTATTTTCTTAAGATTCTGCAAATTCAAAAGGTGTAAGATGCTGTCTTGTCATCACTTAATTTGTACCTCTCTGAAAAGCCCCATTTCAACTGCTCTCCATAAGTTTTATTCACTAGTTGCATTCCTTGTTGTGTCAATTGTCTGTTCATGTTCTTTTCCATTAACTTACCTGAGTGTCTTAAGGTTTTTCTTATTGAAAATCTAATTAGCACCCTTTTCTTATTTGTTCCAAATATTCCCGCAATCTGTTTTCCTTTTTATTCTAAGTATATTTTTATTGTTCATGTCTTCACTTCTTAAGCAGTCAAATCTGTAATTTTTTCCTTCATGATTTCTTTAGAACTTACCACATAACAGATGGTTTCTTAAATGAATTTTCAGCTGTTTTTTTTCCTGTGATTTGATTTTTTAAAATAAGTTTATTCTTTAATAATTGAATCATATGCCATTTGGAATTTATTTTCATATAACGTATCAGGTTAGGAGTCTATGTTTATTTATGTGATAACCAGCTTTCCCCAAACCATTAGTTAAGTAGCTCTTCCCTTCCTTATTCTTTTATGATGTCCAGTTTACCGTGTATTCAATTTATATACATATATGAATATAACACACAAACATCTACTTTCTTTTTCCCTTTTTTTAATTTCTTTGAGCTTTGTTGAGAGATAATTGATAAAACTGTTAGATATTTAATATGAACATCTTGACGATTTTACATACGTATACATTATGAAAGGATTCCTCTCTCCTAGTTACTTAGCACATCCACCACCTCACGTATTTATTATCTCTGGTTTTTTTTTTTTTTTTTTTTTGGTGAGAACATTTAAGTTCTGCTCACTTAGCAAATTTCAATTACACAATACAGCGTTATATATTTTCATATCTATATATATTTGCCTCTGTTCCATTAACCATGATACTATTTGGGGACCAGGTTCATGCTGTTTTAATGACTGTTGTCCTTTACTGTGTATTTATCAGCTTTCTTTCTTTGGTTTATTGCAAGAGTATTGGAGGTGTTTCTTCGCAAATTTGGACACAACAGGAGGGGCGCCAAGTGGTTATCATAGAATAGCAACAAGATAAGGACACTGGCTTCAGAATCAAATCCCTGCTCTGCCATTTGCTAGCTCTGTGACCCTGAGAAAATTACTTAGCCTCTTCAATCCATAGCTTCTTTACATGCAAAGTGAGAATAATAAAAGTACTTATACCTCATACCTGCATCATCCAATACTGCAGCTACTGGCCACATTGGCTACTTACATTTTAATGAATCACAATCAAACAGAATTAAAACATCAGCTTCTTGGTTGCACTGGAAATATTTCAAGTGCTAAATATTCACGTGTGCTAGTGGCTTCCAGAGTTGTATAATACTGGTATTGTGGAAGATTTCCATCACTGCAGAAATTTCTCTTGGACAGACCTACATCTGGGTTGATGTGGTGACTAAAGAAGATATTTCATGGAAAGCACTTAGCACACAATCCAGCACATGGTAAGCACTTTGTGGTAACTGCTGTTGTAGTAGTAAAAGTGTGATCTACACGTGTTTTCAAATAAACTTTACTGGTAAAATGGAAAGGGTCTTCATGAAGAACACATATTCATAACTCACAGCAAGAGACCATTTATAAATCAGTGGCTTAGGAAGCAGAAACACATCAGTCTATGATGAACCCAGTGACAGGGCAAGAATAAGGATGCAGATGCAGAGAATGGACTGGAGGACACGGGGGTGGGGGGGCGGGGGGCGAAGGGGAAGTTGGGGCGAAGGGGAAGCTGGGACGAAGTGAGAGAGTAGCATAGACATAGATATACTACCAACTGTAAAACAGCTGGGGGAAGTTGCTGTATAACAAAGGGAGATCAACTTGATGATGGGTGCTGTCTTAGAGGGCTGGGACAGGGAGAGCGGGAGGGAGTCGCGGGAGGGAGGGGATGTGGGGATATATGTATAAATACAGCTGATTCACTTTGGTGTACCTCAAAAGCTGGTACAAGAGTGTAAAGCAATTATATTCCAATAAAGAGATTTAAAAAAAAAAGAAATACATCAGTCTAATCAAGGAGGACAAGCATAGCCTCAGCCCTGGAATATAACTCCAAAAAGTGCTCTGATTCTTCAGGATTGAGATTTGGCATTTCAGTAGAACCATCTCTATTGGAAAAGAGATCATATTCGTGGAAATTTTATTCGTGGAAATTTTATCCATGGAGCATTCACTAGTTTAGAATTTGGTGTCCTGAGTGGAATCCCCACTAAAGGGTACCATCTTAAGAGTCTGAGAAATCAGTGTCAGTTGATGATATAATTAACAAATGAATGAAAAGGCACTTTATAGTTCTAGAGCAGTGTCGTATAAATTTGGTTAAAATCATTCCTCCAAAGTGTGATAAAGTCTTGGTGAGCCTAATATTCCTTAAGTTGCCAACAGTGTGAAGATACTCCCCTGGCCTCTATCTTCCCTTGCCTCCCGACACCTTTCTAGGGGACACTTCTCACTATGATTAGTTGTATAGGCAAAGACATGAACACATTTCAATATCACTCTGGGGCACAAAACTCACAACTACTGGAAGAGGGAGTGGAAGTGGGGAAGACCTTCAAATGATCCACATCAGTTGTCCTTTACTGGTGCAGAGAACTGGGAATCGATCCTAGTCTTACTCAAGGAATCAGTTAAAACTCCCATATAGGTAAAGTCCTTGTGCTAGATTTTAAAGTCAGTCTTTCAACTACCTCTCCATTTGTTTAAACTACTAATGTGGAAAAGATTTCATAGACTAGGCTGTCTTCTATGGGCTTTTTTAAACCTTAAAATGTTAAAGCTGGTGAGGGACTGAGAGGGGACAAAGAAACCCCCCATTTTTACAGATCAGGACACTGAGTGGGAAAAGAGGGGAAGTGACTTACCCAAGGTTTAAGCTAATTAGTGGCAGAGACACAAAACCCATGTGCACTAATTCTCAGTGGAGTGCTTCTGAAACAAATCAAGTGCCTCAGTGGTATTTTGCAAATATAACAAGTCTTATAATTTAACAGAATCCCTTAATATGATCATATGAACTCTGTAGATTTGCTTATTATTTAAAATATTTAATATTCACAACCACAAAAAGCTCACAAGAAGCTGCTATAGACTGAATGTCTATACCCCCCCCCAAAATGTGACATCCTAACTCCCAATGTGATGGTATTTGGAGGTGGGGCCCTTGGGAAGTGATTAGGTCATGAGGATGGAGCCCTCATGAATGGGATTAGGGCCCTTTTATACACCTCAGAGAGATCCCTTCTAGATGACACAGCTAGAAGGACACAGTCTATGAACCAAGAAACAAGTTCTCACCACATACCTAATTTGCCAGTGCCCTAACCTAACACTCCTCTGCCTCCAAAACTGTGAGAAATGAATGTCAACAGTATTCTGCTACAGCAGCCCGAATGGACTAAGACAGAAACTGATTCCCTATTCCTTTGGGACACTAAGAAACAACCAAGATTGCTGTGTTTTTTAAAGTAAGAAAAAAATATAGGCAGGACATGGAAGCAACCTAAATGCCCATCAACAGATGAATGGATAAAGAAGATGTGGCACATATATACAATGGAATATTACTCAGCCATAAAAAGGAATGAAATTGAGTTATTTGTGGTGAGGTGGATGGACCTAGAGTCTGTCATACAGAGTGAAGTAAGCCAGAAAGGGAAAAACAAATACTGTATGGTAACACATATATATGGAATCTAAAAAAATGGTACTTATGAACTCAGTGGCCGGGGAAGAATAAAGATGCAGATGTAGAGAATGGACTTGAAGACATGGGGTGGGGAGTGAAGGGGAAGCTGGGATGAAGTGAGAGAGTAGCACTGACATATATACATTACCAAATGTAAAATAGATGGCTAGTGGGAAGCTGCTGCACAGCACAGGGAGATCAGCTTGGTGGTCTGCAATGACTTAGAGGGGTGGGATAGGGAGGATGGGAGAGAGGCTCAAGTGGGAGGGGATTTGGGGATATCTGTATACATATAGCTGATTCACTTTGTTGTACAGCAGAAACTGGAAAAACAGTGTAAAGCAGTTATACTCCAACTAAAAAAATGGAAAAAAAAGTGGTAAAGAGAAAAAATAAATAAATCATTGTGAGATCATTGCACAATCATACTATACAAAGACCCTTTATAACACAGATACTTTGAACAATTTAAAAAAATACAGCCATGAAACAGTCAATAAAATGCTTTCTTTCTGGACAAGCTGATCAAAGCTCTGTTGGGGGACGAACCTCCCAGATAGCTCCCTCCACAATAGGGCAGACAGCAGTACCAAGCAGTATCAGCAGTATTTTGTCTTGTGGAACTGAAAACCACAGCCATAGAAAGACAGAGAAAATGAAATGGCAGAGGACTTTGTACCAGATGAAAGGACAGGATAAAACCCCAGAAAAACAACTAAATGAAGAGGGGATAGGCACCCTTCCAGAAAAAGAATTCAGAATAATGATGGTGAAGATGATCCAGGACTTTAAAAAAGACTGGATGCAAAGATCGAAAAGTTTACCAAAGACCTAGAAGAATTAAAGAGCAAACAAACAGATATACAACACAATTACGGAAATGAAAAATACACTAGAAGGAACCAAGAGCAGATTAACGGAGGCAGAAGGGCGAATAAGTGACCTGGAAGACAGAATGGTGATCATCACTGATGCGGAAAAGAATAAAGAAAAAAGAATGAAAAGAACTGAAGACAGCCTAAGAGACCTCTGGGACAACGTTAAACGCACCAACATTCGCATTATAGGGGTCCCAGAAGGAGAAGAGAGAGAGAAAGGACCCGAGAAAATACTGGAAGAGATTCCAGCTGAAAACTTCCCTAACATGGGAAAGGAAATAGCGACCCAAGTCCAGGAAGTGCAGAGAGTCCCAGGCAGGATAAACCCAAGGAGAAACACGCCAAGACATATAGTAGTCAAACTGACAAAAATTAAAGACAGAGAAAAGTTATTAAAAGCAACAAGGGAAAAATGACAAATAACATAGAAGGGAACTCCCATAAGGTCAACAGCTGATCTCTCAGCAGAAACTCTGCAAGCCAGAAGGGAGTGGCATGATATATTTCAAGTGATGAAAGGAAAGAACCTACAACCAATAATACTCTACCCAGCAAGCATCTCATTCAGATTCGACGGAGAAATCAAAAGCTTTACAGACAAGCAACAGCTAAGAGAATTCAGCACCACCAAACCAGCCCTACAACAAATGCGAAAGGAACTTCTCTATGTGGGAAACATAAGAGAAGGAAAGGACCTACAGAAACAAAATCAAAACAATTAAGAAAATGGTAATAGGAACATACATATCGAAAATTACCTTGAATGTACATGGACTATATGCACCAACCAAAAGACACAGACTGGCCGAATGGACACAAAAACAAGACCTATATATATGCTGTCTACAAGAGACCCACTTCAGATCTAGGGACACACACAGACTGAAAGTGAGGGGATGGAAAAAGATATTCCATGCAAATGAAAATCAAAAGAAATCTGGAGTAGCAATACTCAGATAAAATAGACTTTAAAATAAAAAATGTTACAAGAGACAAGAAAGGACATTACATAAAGATCAAGGGATCCATCCAAGAAGAGGAGATAACAATTATAAATATATATGCACCCAATATAGGAGCACCTCAATACCTAAGGCAAATGCTAACAACTATGAAAGAGGAAATGCAAGGCAGAAATAGAGACACAGATGTAGAGAACAAACACATGGACATCAAGTGGGGAAAGCGGGGAGGGTTGGGGGGGAATGAATTGGGAGATTGGGATACCAAATTGTACATTCTAAATATATGCTGTTTATTGTCTGTTAAATGTATCTCAATAAAAGTTCTTAAAAAAAAAAAAAAAAGCTCTGTAGGGGCCCAACACTTCCTTCCGCAAGTCCTCAGGAGTAAAGGCAATGTACTGCTGAATCCCATGGCTGAGTCATGTGAACAGCGAGCCATTTTCCAACCCAGCGCATCACCTCCTTCAATCTCCCAAACTGCATTAAGGCCAATTAAACATCTCAGGGATAAAAAAAACAAAATTAGAAAGGAAGGGGAAGCTTTGGGCACTGGTAAGCACTGAAATGTGTAATGTGGCCATTTTGTGACTGGGTACTCAGGGACAAGTCTATATAAGGTACCCATTCCTTTGTTTTGCTGTCTCTCTGCTACCACAGAACCATATGACCGGAGCAGGTCACCCCAGATCACTTTTTCTATGGTACTGGTGCATAAGCTTGCTGCTCTTTCTACCCGCACTCTCCTCTTAAATTTCTCCCCGGGGAAGACAGGAAACAAAATTATTCCATGGGTGACAATAAGAGATTCTGAGCCCTTGCTCATGCATTTAAATATTATGTTATTGTAAAGCTCTCATTCCCAGCAATTTCCCCTTGCCATCAGACCTCTGGTTATGAAAGGATATTAAAATACTTGAGAAATAGAAGCCTCAGTGGCAAACTTCATTAAACTGCATTTGCCTAAAGCAACCATTCATACTTATGGAAACTATATGCCCAGCCTAGACTTGATTTCAAAAGACACTTGTTGATTGAACAAGACTGAGAGAATGAATGAATAGCTTTAATGACATGAGCAGCCATCAGTTAAGCAAACATATGAACTGATTAAGAACAGAAGTGTCAGCCTACTTAATGATCAAGAATAAGAATTTGGTTATGGGACTCAGAGAAGAGACAACTGACCTGGATGGAGGGTAAAATTGTGACCAGCCCTCAACTCAGGCTCCTGCAACATGAATCCACAGCTTCACTGACCTAACAGCAGACAAACTGTGCCCTCAAGTGATGAGACATCATCTTTATGCAGTCGACAGCTTTCTACAACTCCCTCCTACTTCCTGAGAGGAGCCCCCACATGCCAGATTTCTCCACAAGCAGCCAGAGGCTCTGTACACTGCCCTCTGCCAGGTTTATGAGTAACCCCGAAGCTCCAGAATCGCCCTAGATCAGAGAAGGCACTTTCCCAGAATTCTCGCTCAGGCCTTGGGAATTCCGTGTGTACCTTCAGACAAACAGTGATGCATAAAAAACTGACCAGAAGAATTTATCCTAGAGCTGCCCCTGCAAAAAGGAAGAATTTGAATCGATAAGCAGAACCATCAATACAACTTTATTTCAATTGTGAAACACCTTCCTTAGGGCACAAGAGAAGCCAAAGAGACAGGCCATGGTTAAAAATCTCCACACACACAGCCCAGGATGCCAGATCCTCCTGGAGGTGCTGATGGGAACTCTCTCTCAAGGTTCAGACCAAACCCTCCCCACGGTGCTACTGAAGAGAGGACAACTACTCCACTCAGGAGTCCTCAGAACCCCACTTGTGCTTCCACCCCCTCCAACCGGCTGTGTGAGAATGGAAAACCCAAATCCTAGCCCAGTCTTGGTCCAGCACAATATCCGGGCCAAGGTGACTGCCAAAGTCCTCCCTGGACTTGGCTGGCTCTTCCATCATGTGGGAGAGGCTCTCCCACACACCGCCCCCACTTCCAGAGGGAAACCCATGGAAGAACGTGGGCAACAAAGTCCTGGACAGCAGAGTCAGATATTGTCTGTACCTCTGCCACCTCACAGAGACCTGTGGATCACAAAGCACAAGTGCAAGAGGAGAGGAAATGAAATGCACTTCCTAGGGACAAGAAAGCTGTTGGCTACTACTCTCTAACAAGAAGCATGATTCACAAGCAAAGCAATGAAACTGCAGGGAGCATCCCAGCCTGGGGCAGAGGATAGATGGGGGGGCGGGGAGTTCAGGTTGTAGAATATGGTCCCAGTGGGTGGCATGTCTTGCCATCTTATCAGTAATAGCAGGACTACAAAGTGCTAACGTGTCCCTGGGAGAAGTAGAGAGTGGGGAAGAAGTTCAATTGATTTTAAACATGGAGCTTATATTTAATGCTCCCTTCAGTTCAAGGTTCAAGTTCAGGATTTAAAGAGTTTGAGGACCCTGAGTTAGAGTTCAGGTCTCTAGAGACAGAGCCCTGGTGTCTACATGCTCAGCCCTGTTTGAGAGGTAATGAACAGTCCCAAAGTCCCCCATGTGCACAGGCTAGCAGGCTGGCGTGTGAGAAAGTAAGGAACCCAGCCAGCTGCTTTCTCTCTCTCTCTCCATCGGTGTCAGCAGCACCCAACATGTCTGAGCATTTTGTTATGGGTTAGGTAACTGGTTAGCTTGCAATTAGCACAGGTCTTTCTGGAAAGCTCCTCTTGAAGGCCCTTGATCGATGGATGGCAGAGGAGACCTTGAAAGAATTTATTTTGTTTAGCTGATAGAAATGGGGCTGTAATATATCTGTAGAAAAACATATTTAAGGCCAAAGTCTACAGTCCAAGGCTTAGACGAGAAGTGGATGTTTTATTTTAAAATTCAGCACACTTTCAAGATCACAAAACTTGGCGGGGGCGGGGGCAGTGCAGGAGCGAGGGGACACTTGGTTGTACACCAACACTCTGTTTTCTGTTAGCCCACAAAAATATTGCCTCAGTGTCTCCAAATGAATGTGAAGCAAAAATTCCAAAGATAGAGTCATTACAAGAAAAATCTCAACTTCTTTGGAAAACAAGCTGTAACTGAAAGTTTTACCAGTTGATCATTTCAATGCAGGGGATTTAAAAACTACCACAGTCCCACAGTGAGGGGGCTTCAGTAATGAGAAAATCCTGGAATACCTCTTTTCCAAAATGCAGGTCTATAATCCAGTCCTGTGATAAACATGGGCTTGCTTAGGTAATCCTCTGAGCACCCCCACCTCCTTTGTGGTGAAAATGTCAAGGGACAAAGGGGACTGGAGGATGGGTAATTAATGTGAGAATGGAAGGCCTAATCCACAGCCACCTTAGGCAAACTTCATTAACCTTTGAGATACCAGTGCCCAGTTATTAAAGAACTGAGATGCACCAGAGTTCCAAAGGCATCAGGTGCTAAGTTCACCAGAATTGGATCTCCTGACCTTCCTTTCTCTTTCCATACTTCTTTTAGTGGTAGAGCTTTAAGTGAGGGTATTTGCCACCTGGAGACAGAATAACAGCTTATTTTCAAGTAATCGGCATGGAGTGGGGTTACATTTAGGACTGCCTTTCCTTGTGAATTTTAGTGTTTTTTTTTTAATTGCAGTATAGTTGATTTACAATGTTGTGTTAATTTCTGCTGTACAGCAAAGTGGTTCAGTTACACATATATATGCATTCTTTTTCATATTCTTTTCCATTATGGTTTATCACAGGATACTGAATATAGTTCCCTGTGCTCTACAGTAAGACTTTGTTGTTTATCCACTGAATTTTAGTTTTCAGGCTTGATTGCCTTTCGTCCCCAGAAAGAAACATCAAGCATAGGGTGGAGAGGTTCTTGGAAGTAAGTGTGGGTGGAAAACACAGGGATAGAAGGAGGGAGGCGGTGAATCGTCCTGAAGGAACACCTACTCCTTTAGGGTGGGAGGGAGGTGAGAGACAGCTTGAGGGGGCAGAGCAGTGAGTGATTGCAAGGAATCAGCTCAGGTTACAGCCCAATGGCAGGGGCCTGATTACTCCACGCTGTGATTTTAACCCTTGGTTTACCTTGGCAAAGGAAAATCACCCTCCTTTGCTAGCAACTGCCATCGTTATTTCAATACAAATAACACCTTCAAGAGGGAAGTTCAGAGGGGAAAACATTTTTCTTCGTTTTCTACTCAAAATCCAAGGTGGGAATATATGCAAGTAAATATGATGTTTCTTCCACATAGAGGACATGAATTCTAAAAGAATAATATTTAGCCTTTTTTATTGGTTGCCATTCAAAGACCTGGAAACATTTACTAGCAAATTTAATTACTTTGCATTTTATAAAATGCATCAATTTCAAGTAAGATGCTGGAGCTAGCAAGGCTGAAAAAAAAAAGAAAAAAGTTGTTCTAATCCAAGATACAAGTAGCCTGACTTCCACACACATTCTTCAAGATCTGGGAAAGCCCCACATCAGGATAGTCCACAGAAGAGAAATCCCACCCAGGCAACACTGATTAAATACCTACTATTTGCTAAGTACTTCCACATATGTTATCTTATGCTATCTTACTTAATCATCACAATAACCCAATAAGGAAGGTAGGTATTAACATCTCTCTTTTACAGATAAAGAAAAATGTGGCCCTCAAAATGGAAATTTATTACATGTATATACACTTCTAGTTTCTAAAAGGTTTGTACATAATATTCGCTCTTTTAATCCTCACAGCAACTTTTCAAATTATCTACATCAAGTATTATTAATATGTATAATACATAAAGTGAGGAAACTGGCTCAGAAAAGTAAAGTAACTGAAGGTCACAGTACTCAACAGTAGCAGGTCTAGGGCTTAAATTAAGTCCTCCAACTCTAACCCTTCAGCTCTGTCCACTTATGGTCAGATCCTATTTCACACAGATAATTTGATTCAAGCAGTGCTCTCCAAAAGGATCAGTTCAATATAATAAGGAAGGTTGTTCATGCAACAAACATGCATGCATCAGGCACTGTGCAAGTCACTGTACCTATCAGATCCAATCCGCACACTTGCTTTTCTCAAGTACCTGCCAGTCTAATGGCAACAATAGCCAAGAGCTCACCAGCACCTTGGCAATGAGAGTAAGAGAGGCCTTGAGGAAGCCCCATGGTACCCATATGTAGTGACAAAGCCATCCATTTCAAATACGGAAGGAGGGAAGGTTGGAGAATCTTCTTAGAGGGGGTAGCCTTGAAGATCAAGTAGAAGATGGAATTGAATAAGATTCCAAGAGAATGGAACCACAGGGGTAAGAATAGTTTTTTAAAAGAAGGGGAGAAAGAGTCATTTGGAAGGATAGGATTTTTAAGAAAATCTGCTAGCAAGATGTATTCCTCCAAGTAATAAGCAGTTGTAAAATAACTGCTGCTACCAAGGCTGTGGCAATTGGTTCAGCTCAAGTTCAATGTGATTTTTTAAATGAAGAGAGATTCTAGGCTACAAAGAATGCATTTGCTTTTTTTATTTTAATGCTCGAAGATAGTGAATGATAGAAAATGCCAATGAAATGCATCAAAATGACACTAGAAAGCAAAATAGAATCTCAAAGATTGCACGAAATATTAATTTAAAGAAAATAAGATCATTTGGAATATAAATCAAGGATAATAAACCCATCATATTGTCAAAATCCAGAACATTTTCAATAAGGTACCACATTTCAGACACCACATACAATGAGATGATTTTCTTGGATATTACAACTTTAATACAGAGCACCACAAAATGCTTCCCTGGCACCCCCAACCAGTCCCATTCCTGAAATAAAACCCAGAAAATCAGTAATGATGCCTGGGAAAGCAATATTTGAAAACCCCATTTCCAAGATGAAGAATGTCCTAAAAAGAAATTAAATAAACTTCACCAAAGCCAGCAATGCCCCAGTTGCTTCAAGCTCACCAAACAGATTGCTTGACAAAAACCAACACAAATCACAAGAATTACTAACTACAGCCATTTAAGGAATTAACATCTATGTTTAATTAGCAAATTGGAATGCAAAACCCAGTTTCAAGGGCTTTCAACCTCCTCTCCCTAAGCAGAATAGTGAGCTCTATGCTCCTGTCTTAAACAATAGGCAAAGTAGCTGATAGTGCAAGGTCTAACCATCTTGAGGAATTCCACCTTGCAACTAGAGTCCTGCTAAGGCAAGCTGAGGTTTGAAATGCTCCCCTCCCAGTGCCTAACAGCCACCCTGTGAAGAAATCCTGTGCATCAATCAAAAAGAAGAATGCCTTTTACGTCCGCGGGTAACGGGGGGCGGGCGGACGGGGTCAGGCGGTTTGAACGAGAGGAAGACAGAACCGGAGCTGGGTACGGGCAGCGGACGCGGGCCAGCCGAGAGCCGAAGATGCCAGTGAACGTGAACGTGTACTCAACGTCGGTCACCAGCAATAACCTCAGTCGACATGACATGCTGGCCTGGATCAATGAGTCTCTGCAGTTGAATCTGACAAAGACTGAACAGTTGTGCTCAGGGACTGCCTATTGTCAGTTTATGGACATGCTGTTCCCTGGCTCCACTGCCTTGAAGAAAGTGAAATTCCAAGCTAAGCTAGAAGATGAATACATCCAGAACTTCAAAATACTACAAGCAGGTTTGAAAAGGATGGGTGTTGACAAAATAATTCCTGTGGACAAATTAGTAAAAGGAAAGTTTCAGGACAATTTTGAATTCGTTCAGTGGTTCAAGAAGTTTTTTGATGCAAACTATGATGGGAAAGACTATGACCTTGTAGCTGCCAGACAAGGTCAAGAAACTGCGGTGGCCCCCTCCCTTGTTGCTCCAGCTCTGAACAAACCGAAGAAACCTCTCAGCTCTAGCAGTGCAGATGATAGTCCTGTCCACCCTAACGGAAAAAAGGCCACACCAAAGGACTTATTTCCAGCACGAAAGATCGTGACTAAAATTGCTCCACAGAGGCCCACTGCAACACCCAGAACTACTGCAACCCCTAAGGCTGGCCCAGGTGTGGTGCGGAAGAATCCTGGTGTGGGGAACGGGGATGATGAAGCAGCCGAATGGATGCAGCAGGTCAACGTATTGAAACGTACCGTTGAAGAGTTGGAGAAAGAGAGAGATTTCTACTTTGGGAAGCTAAGGAACATTGAATTGATTTGCCAGGAGAACGAGGGGGAAAACAACCCCGTATTGCAGAGGATTGTGGACATTCTCTATGCCACAGATGAAGGCTTTGTGATACCTGATGAAGGGGGCCCTCAGGAGGAACAAGAAGAGTATGAACAGCCTGCACCAGCCAAGCACCATCCGAATGCTTCACTCCAAATCATGTGCTTAACTGTAAAATATTCCCTTTTATTATTCTTAGAGGACTCACTGGTTTCTTTTCATAAGCAAAAAGTACCTCTTCTTAAAGTGCACTTTGCAGAAGTTTCACTCCTTTTCCAATAAGTTTGAGTTAGGAGCTTTTACCTTGTAGCAGAGCAGTATTAACATCTAGTTGGTTCACCCAGGGAACAAAGAGGCTGACCATGGGGTTTACTTTGTGGATGCTGGTAGCACGGATGGCTGGAGAAGGTGGAGACCTCAGTAGAGAAATGTAAAGACTGAATCGAATTTTAAGTTAATGTGAAATCTTGGCAGAGAACGTTTTAATAAATAAATAAATGCCATAAGAGTATTTAAAAGATGCTTCATATTTCAAAACGTAAAGTGTAACTTGCCAGGAGATTTTGTGTGTTTGACATTGTGTCTGGGAGGGAAGGGTCAGAACCTGGAACCTTTGGGACCTGATGTTTCCAGCCCTCACAGGGCTACTTGATCCTCATAGGCCTAGACCTTGGCCCAAAAGGAAAGTTTGAAAAGTTGCTTTGTAAAGCCATTTAGTCTCCTTGACCAATTGCATCCCTGCTGAGAAGCAAGAGGCATTGTTGCCTGGATGAATAGAGGGTGTGTTTTAGCCCTGAGACATTTTGAGTCAAAGAGCTTGATTTTCATTGAACATTTCTCTGGTGATTTTTCCAGTTATCCCTGATATTTCTGTGTACTGTGGTTTTTTGTTTGTTTGTTTGTTTTGTTTTGTTTTTGGAAATGAGGTGTGTCCAGTTTTTAAATCTAACAGCTACTTTTGGGGACTTGCCCACATCTCTGGGATTTGAATGGGAGTTGTGTCCCATTTTACTGTCTTTTAAGTTTACATTTAACATGTTTCTCTTCTCTGCTCCCCTTGCCTACTGGGGACTCCTCTTTAACTCCTTAGTTTGCTGCTTAGAGTGGAAGTTCAGCAGGCAGGTGATCATGCTGCAAGTTCTTTCTGGACCTCTGGCAAAGGGAGTGATCACTGAAGGCCACGGCTACCTTGGGATCTGCAAGGCTGGGTGTTTTCAGTACCTGCTGTCCACAGCCCTCCACTGTTATCGGAATACTTTGCCAGTGCACTAATCTCTTTGGAGATAAAAATGTTAGCGTGTTACTAAATGTTAATTTTCTTTTGCAGAAAATACAGTACCATGTCTGAATTAATTATTAATATTTAAAATATTTCATTTCTAACTCCCTCATTTGCCTTGCCCACAGCCTACTCAGTTCCTTTGTTCGGCAGAATTCTGCAAAATGTGTGTCACCCACTACTGAGATTGTTCAGTCCCTGATGTATTTGTATTGATTTGTTTCTGGTGGTAGCTTGTCCTGAAATGTGTGTAGCAAGCAGGTATTTTATGATAAAATTGTTGTGTAGTGCATGCTTTGTGTGAAATTCAGAGGAAAACCCAGATTCAGTGATTAACAATGCCAAAAAATGCAAGTAACTAGCCATTGTTCAAATAACAGTGGTGCTATTTCTCTTTTGTGGCCTTTTAGACTTTTGTTGCCCTAAAATTCCATTTTATTGGGAACCCATTTTCTGCCTGGTCTTTCTTGACAGGGTTTTTTTCTACTTTAAACAGTTTCTAAGTAAAATTCTGTATTTCAAGAGAAAAAAAAAAGAATACCTATTCTAAAGAGTAACAGGTTTTCAGACCATGGTATGTATAGAAAGTGTGGCTATATCTCAACTCCTGGAAATATATTGTTTGGAGCTTATTTGAAATCCTATAACATCCTGGGAAGTACAACAGGAAATTGACACCCTCCTAGGACTTGATTGAAAACCTATACTATTCAACCACAAAGAGGTGGTTAAAACAAAAGGAGCACAGGGTTTTCCCTCCAGGAGATTTAGCCAGACCTGTCATGTTTGAAATCAGAGGAATCCATGCTTTCAGGCAAGAAGGAACCTTAGCTTTTAAGTTCAGTTCAATCTTCAATTCAATTTATTTTTATCCATTACACATCAATTGAACACATCCTTAGTGCAAGCCTCTGTTCTGGACACTGGAAATACAAGTTGAAGACTCACACTTACTGTGGTAATCATTTTGCAACATATACAAATATTGAATCATTATAGTGTATCCCTGAAACTAACAGATGTTAAATGTCAATTATACCTCAATTTAAAAAAAAAGATTTAAAGAAAGACTCACTTTCTGTGCTGTAGCAGCTCATTGACTCATGGGGAAAGAGTCAACGAAGCAGCCAAAAGACCTGTGTGGCCATAAAACTCTTTTCCCATCACTGTTGCTTTCTTAGCACTTCTCCTCTATTTCTTGCTCTTGCCTATTAGAACACAACCCTCCAAATGATACGCTGATCTAGACTTCAGGGGACACTTTAATCCAACCTTGTACCTAACACAGGAACCCCTCTTCAAAATGAGTGCCAAGTAGTCGGTGTCCAGCTTCTGTAGGGACACTCGGGTCTCCAGATGTGAGCCAAACTTCTCCAGGACTTGCCACTACATCACAAATGCTAACAAGATGTTTGTTCACTGATATATTTCTTTCTCTCAAGCATGTCTTCATGTCTTCCTGGCTCCTTCCATATTTTCCCACGTTCCCTCTACCTCAAAATTAAAATAAATGCAGTAAAGAAGTTTAGAGAGAAGAAGCTCATCTGAGAAGGCAGGTTATGAATTTAGCAGAGTCTATTTCATCAACTTTTTGAGTGCTTAACCCACGGTGGAGGGAGGCAACTGAAAGTGGGGAGCAACTTCTGTACTGAGTCAAAAAGGAAGGGCACGAAGACCACCAAGTCCTGAGGGTACCAAGAGCAGCTTCAGGAGGGGAGAAAGGAAGAGATGGATGTAGTCAGAAACAAATGTGTCAGAGGTTGAGGTCTTCGGAGTGGAGCCACATACAAAAAGTATACGATCAAATGTGTGTACAGCTTGGTGACCACAGTTAACAACACTGTATTGTATGAACAACTTGGGGATTAGAGGCGCCAACCTTCCGTGCAGTTGAAAATCCACGTATGACTTTAAAGTCATCCCTATGTGTCCGTGGTTCCTCCACATGTGTGTTCTGAATCCACAGATTCAACCAATCACAGATCCTGTAGTACCGTGCTACGTATTGAGTGGAAAAAAAAATACCTGTAAGTGGATCCTTGCAGTTCAAACCCATGTTGTTCAAGGGTCAACTGTCCTTGAAAGTTGCTTAGAGAGTAGATCTTCAATGTTCTCACCACACATCCAAAAAGAAAACTATGTGAGTTGATGAATGTGTCAACTAACCTTACAGTGGTATATACATATATCAAAGCATCTCGTTGTACACCTTAAATTTACACAGTGTTATACGTCAATTATATCTCAATACATCTGGGAAAATAAAAATAAAAAAGATCAAATGTGTGACTCTGCTACTGGGTACATGAGTGGAGGAAAATGGAGCAGAAATGCATTATCTTGAAAGCTGGGAGAGCGGAGTGGCAGTGATGCATTAGACCAGTGATCAGTGAGGAAGTAAGCAGGTGATGGGTGGAAAGAAAGTCTACGATAGAGACCACAAAGATTTCTAATTTCTCCCTAACTAACTTCAAGAGTTCAGGTTTATAAGCAACACTAACTCCTCATACGCAACGCTCCTGTGAAAAAGGACATGCTCCTGTGATTTCTGAGAATAATAACATAGAGAATAATAATAACTTACTATAAATACTTACTATGTGCCAGGCATTGGGCTGTGTGCTTTACAGAAATTATTTCATTTAATCTTCAAAACAACCCTATGAGGTCGGTATATCATTATTACTATCACATACTCACGATGCAGGAAGAAGAAACAGACAGAGAGGACAAGTACCATGTCCGAGGTCACACAGGTATTAAGTAGAAGAATTCGAACTTGAATCCATGCAGTCTGACCCCAGGGCCATAGCTCCCAAGCACTCAGCTCTATGAAAAATATGGAAATGTATGCATGAATGGATATTAGTTTAAAGTGTAGGCTTTGATGGTCATTATCAAGATCAGACCTGTTTCCAGCCTGAATCATCAGAATGGCTTGGTGTGCCTAGAGTGCCACAAGCCCATGTGCATATATCGTTTTTTATTTTTAATTCTGTAATTACTTCTTGGTGACTAATAATCCAATATTGATCAAACTCATTTTGTGGTTACAAATGTTGAAAGTGTAGAAACCTGTATAAGTACAGATAGACCTCACTCCCACCATGCTGCTGGTTGAAGCTGTCACATGTACAGCTCTAATGACAATCACAAGGGCAGGGAGGGAAGCTGAAGGTCACTGGCTTTCAACTCTATGGAACTCGGGGAGTACTTCTGCCTGGGCTTTGGCCGACAGTCATTAGGAAAGTTATCTAAAGGGTCTAGTGCATTTATTTTTACCTAATTATAGCTATCAACTGGCATCTTCAAAGGGCTTCAATTATGTAGTCAGCAGCCTGGGAACTCACAGCATCTAATACAAATAAATTGCATATATTACTATGTACCCTTCTTGGTCAAGGCTTTGGTAACAGGGAAGTTCCAGAACCATTCGAAGGAGTGCACATTTGTGCTGTAGCAGTAGTCTTTTTTTTTTTTAACTCTTTACATTCAACACCATCTTATATTTTATTCTTTAAATTTTTTTTTGTGGTAAAAGTCACATAATATAAAACATACTATTTTAACCATATTTAACTGTACAGTTCAGTGGCACTAGGTACATTCACATTGTTGAGCAACTCTCACCATCATCCATCTCCCGAATTGTTCACCTTCCCAAACTGAAATTCTGTTCCCGTTAAACACTAACTCTCCATTCCCCACCCCCACCTCCCTGCCCCTGGCATCCACCAATGTACCTTCTGACTCTATGAATTTGACTACTCTACATGCCTCGTATAAGTGGAACCAAACAGCATGGGGGTGGGGAGATAAGAAGGTACAATCTGTTTGCAGGACATGTATTAATTTAACCTTAAATATGTAGTGGTTCTACTCTATGACATACATCAAAGCAAGATCCTTTTTGACCAACCTCCTAGAATCATGGAAATAAAATCAAGAAGAAACAAATGGGACCTCATGAAACTTAAAAGCTTTTGCACAGCGAAAGAAACCATAAACAAGACTAGAAGGCAACCCTCAGAATGGGAAAAAATAGTTGCCTATGAAACAACGGACAAAGGATTAACCTCCAAAATATACAAGCAGCTCATGCAGCTTCATACCAAAAAAGCAAATAACCCAATCCACAAATGGGCAGAAGACCTAAATAGACATTTCTCCAAAGAAGACATCCAGATGGCCAGCAAACACATGAAAAGATGCTCAACATCACTCATCATCAGAGAAATGCAAGTCAAAGCCACCATGAGGTATCACCTCACACCGATCAGAATGGCCATCATCACAAAATCTGGAAAAAACAAATGTTGGAGAGGGTGTGGAGAAAAGGGAACTCTCCTGCACTGTTGGTGGGACTGTAAGTTGGTACAGTCACTATGGAAAACAGTTTGGAGGCTCCTTAAAAAACTACAAATAGAACTACCATATGATCCAGTAATCCCACTCCTGGGCATATACCCTGAGAAAACCATAATCCAAAAAAAAACATGTACCATAATGTTCATTGCAGCACAATTTACAATAGCCAGGACATGGAAGCAACCTAAATGCCCATCAACAGATGAATGGATAAAGAAGATGTGGCACATATATACAATGGAATATTACTCAGCCATAAAAACGAATGAGATGGAGCTGTACGTAATGAGGTGGATTGACCTAGAGTCTGTCATACAGATGCAGTAAGCCAGAAAGAGAAAAACAAATGCTGCATGCTAACTCATATATACGGAATCTAAAAAAAAAAAAAAAAACAGTACTGATGAACCCAGTGACAGGGCAAGAATAAGGATGCAGATGCAGAGAATCGACTGGAGGACACGGGGTTGGGGGGGCGGGGGGCGAAGGGGGAGCTGGGATGAAGTGAGAGAGTAGCATAGACATATATACACTACCAACTGTAAAATAGATAGCTAGTGGGAAGTTGCTGTATAACAAAGGGAGACCAACTCGATGATGGGTGATGCCTTAGAGGGCCAGGACAGGGAGGGTGGGAGGGAGTTGCGGGAGGGAGGGGATATAGGGATATACGTATAAATACAGCTGATTCACTTTGGTGTACCTCAAAAGCTGGTACAAGAGTGTAAAGCAATTATATTCCAATAAAGAGCTTAAAAAAAATGCAGTGGTTCTTAACTTACTTTTGTTCACAGGTCCAAAGAAACTGTGATCAACAATTCCAGCTTCTTTGCTCAGAAAATGCACATATACACATACATGAATGATTTTGTATGTAATCTTGGGCAGGAGGAGTGTAGAAACTTCCTGAAGCATATCAAAAGATTCCCTGCTTACAATGTCACCAATGTCAGGCTGAAGTCACAAGTACAGTAAAATTGTTATAAAATGGTGCGCTCCCTTACCTAAATTTTTACAAAGATTTTGTTAATTGAAGGAACAAAGTGTTCTGTCAATAGAACCGAACATCATATTCAATACAGTCTTAAAAGCAAGAGAGCATTTTATCTTGTAGTATCACTTCAACAATATTTTTGTTTAAAATGCCCAATCACGTCACAATATTCTTGAGTCCCCTTGTATTTCTGATAGTGGACACTCTTGCTAATCAAAATGTGGTCCATGATATTACTCAGCCACAAAAAGGAACGAAATTGAGTTATTTTCAGTGAGGTGGATAGACCTAGAGTCTGTCATACAGAGTGAAGTAAGCCAGAAAGGGAAAAACAAATACCGTATGCTAACGCATATATATGGAATCTAGAAAAATGGTACTGATGAACCTAGTGGCAGGGCAGGAATAGAGATGCAGATGTAGGGAACGGACTTAAGGACATGGGGTGGGGGGAGGTAAGGGAAGCTGGAATGAAGTGAGAGAGTAGCACTGACATATACACACTACCAAATGTAAAATAGATAGCTAGAGGGAAGCTGCTACAGAGCACAGGGAGATCAGATTGGTGCTTTGTGATGACCTAGAGGGGTGGGATAGGGAGGGTGGGAAGGAGTCGCAGGAGGGAGGGGATGTGGGGATATATGTATAAATACAGCTGATTTACTTTGTTGTACAGCAGAAAGTGACACAACACTGTAAAGCAATTATATTCCAATACAGATGAAAAATTTTTTTTTAAAAATGTGGTCCATGAATCAGCAGCATTGGCGTTACCTGGAAACTTAGTAGAAACACAGAATCCCAGCTCTCATCACAGAAATACTGGATCAAGATCCGCATTTCATAAGATTCCCAGATGATGCATATGCACATGACATTTGAGAAGCACTGATGGGCACAGTAGAGACATCAGGGCCTAAAGAGGCAGTGAGATGTGGTAGAATGAGGACCTAGGCTCTGAGACCAAGCTCTACTATTTGCTAGCACGTGACTGTGGGCAAATCTCTCAACTTCTCTGAGGATGCTTGCTCAACTCTATCTATTATGTCAAAAGGCTTTTGTGCCTGACTCATAGTAATCACTTGACAAATGGTACTTAATGTTCTTACTGTTAAGATTTTTATTACATCTTAACAACTGTCGTATGTCAATGCTTAGTAAACTAAAAAAACCTCTCTGTAGATGTAAATGGAAGGAAATGAGAGAGAGCAGTGTGCAATCGCTCTAAGTGGGATGAGAGGACCAGATGGCTCATAGGGCTTATGCGTGCAAAATTAGGAGTCTGAGGCTCTATTGACCATTTCTTAGATGTGTGCCTCTGGTCGTAACGGGGAAGACTGAAACAATGGCTCAGGGTATACGTTCAACTGCCAGACAGACAGCATTGTTCATGAAATCCAACAGAGTTCCCAGATTGGGAGACACCCAGCGCCTGAGTGGTAGTGGGGAAGGTGGAGGGGGCATTGCACCAAGATGGTCTGACTGAAGCCAAGGAATACTAGAGTGAAGAAGAATGAAGATGGTGTTGGGCTCTATCAAATGCCACCAAAGAGGATGTCCACTTCTTAGAAGTATATGGGTTGCTGTGTTTCCTAACTATACACCCTGAGACTAATTTCCAAATGGTCAGGGACAGAGCCAGGTCCAGAATCCAGGCCTTTAGACTGCAAATTCAGTGCTCCTTCCACCTCACAGCAGGAGCTTCCTCCGCAACTCGCCAATTACCTAGCTTCTCAATTGATGTGCTTGGGGATTTGCATAACGTGGGGACATTCCAGTTCACCTCTGGCACCCAGCAGGTCAACACTGGGGTGCTTCCGAGGGAATTACGGGTGACATTTGTGAAGTCCATTTTGGGGCTATGGCATCACAACACAGTCACAATAACTTTCAAATTACAAAGAAAAAAACAGACCTATTTTTGTAATGGAAAAGATAACTAGGAAAGTCACATACTACATTTTAAAAGATGATACAGTTTCCAAAGGGAGAACATGGGCTAAAGGGCAGGAAGTCCAGTTTAATGTGAGAAGCAGAATACTGCCAAGAAAACTAAGTGAATACATATATTTTCAAATTTCACTTCAAGTGCTGCCAACCGTATTTTACCTATAAAACCAAAGCCTCTTCCTTCTTCGTGTCACACAGTTCAAATTCCATCACTGATCCTCTGAGTTTCACTAATCCAATAAAGTAAGAAATTAAAATTTTCCTCCTCTAACCCATTACCTGGCACCTAAATTTAGCACAGAGAGCATGCCACCAAGAAGAAGGCAGCAATTACATTATTTTAAACTGTACATTAATCTGACCATGCAGAGAGAAGAAATTCGTAGTTTGTAAAATACAACAGCTCCTCATGTTTCTAGCCTCATTGGAGAAAGCAGTGCTCCATTGTGATAACTGAAGGTACTTCTCAATGAACGAAAATAATTTCTAAATTCTAACTACTTCCATGGAAATTATTCTAAAACCTCTTTTATAACTCTGACTTCAAGCATAATGTATATGAAAATATATATGAAGTATAATGATTATAATACCTTTTTCATTCAAATATGTGTGTGTGCACTTTATCCAGTGCTTTATATATGTCAGGCATTTGAGGAGGACTTTATATACATTTGTCTCAGGGTCTTTAGGAATATCTATTACTGTACCGAGTTATAACACGATGCTCGATGATGATATTGACATGGAAACAACTATCTAGCAGCTGGTTGTACTTGTTAGATTAACCTCTTTCCTCTTTCTGCTACCAACTGTCCCTTCTGCCTAGGGACACTGGCCTGTGGTTTCTAATCTGTTGCCTTTGGTCTTATCATTAGACTGAGTGATCCTGCATGCCTACAGTGTATAGTGCGTGAGCTTGATAAAATTATTTACACAACTCAGATGCCTCCTTTGCTTCTGTAGGAGCATCATTCTAATCTTGTCACCTGACAGATCCCCATACTAAATAATTGGAGGAATAACAAACATTAAGAGTGGAAAGACTGCCTCTCCTATTAAAAGTAACGTTAAATTCATTGTTTGCTCACATTCAGAACGTAGTGAATACTTTATGATTAGGAATTTGGAGCAGGTTATAATATAAATATGGGGTGATATGTCATAAACAACTAGAGAGTCAGTGTACCACATGAGAAAGAAAGACCATGTAACCAAATCCTAAGCAAGTGCTGTTAAGTATCAGAAGGATTTCTACAGGATGTGGTCCAGCAAGAAAGAAAACATGAAAAGCCAAGTCTTGAGCTTTGAAGGAACATGAGATCTAAAGGCAGAAATGAGCAGAGTCTGAGCAGGAGACAATAAGGAAGTCCACCACCTAGAACTGTAATGTGGAGCTCCATCAGAATATGGAACGTTACTGAGGAACATCCATGCTCTTCCTGGGCCAGGGTAGCCTAAAATCAATATGGGAAGGGGGGTTAGAAGGAGTGCTAAATGATGTAGAAACTGACTTGGAAAACCAGGAAAGCCCTAGCTTTCTTAACAATTCAGATGGAGATGTGAAGGCAAAAGTACAGATTATGGGGACTTTCCTGGTGGCACAGTAGTTAAGAACCTGCCTGCCGGAATGAATTGGAAGACTGGGATTGCCATATATACATTACTAATAAGAAAAAAATATCAAATTATACACTTTAAATATATGCAGTTTACTGTATGTCAATTGTATCTCAATAAAAGTTGAAAGAAAGAAAGAAAGAAAGAAAGAAAGAAAGAAAGAAAGAAAGAAAGAAAGAAAGAAAGAAAGAAAGAAAAAGAAAAAATAGTAAAAGAAAGAAAGAAAGAAAAAGAAAGAAAGAAAGAAAGAAAGAAAGAAAGAGAATCTGCCTGCCAATGCAGGGGACACGGGTTCGATACCTGGTCCAGGAAGATCCCACATGCCACAGAGCAACTAAGCCTAAGGCCCACAACTACTGAAGCCTGCGCACCCTAGAGCCCATGCTCCGCAACAAGAGGAGCCCCTGCAATGAGAAGCCCGCACACCTCAAAGAAGAGTAGCCCCCACTCGCCACAACGAGAGAAAGCCCGCACGCAGCAACAAAGACCCAACGCAGCCAATAATTAAATAGGTAAATTTTTTTTTCATATATATTTTAAAAAGTACAGATTATGGCACCCAAAAGGTGTGGGTGTGGGTTCTGGTCCTAGTTCATCCAATTACCAACTGTATGGTCTTTAAGTACCTAATTAAACTTGTCTGTATCTGAGTTGCATCACCTCTAAAATGGTAACAGTAATAGCATAATGTGAGGATTCAGTGAAAGAGAATACACAAAGTACTTATTACAGTGTGAGGGGCATAATAAGTTCTGGATAAATGGCAGCTCTTATTATCCAGAGATCATTGATACAACCTGGGTCTCTAAACATGCAGAAAGAGAAGGTAGCTCTAGAAGTAGGGAATATACAAGAAAATAGGGATGCGAGGGCTCTCAACCTAAGCTCTACCCTCTTCCATTTACAACCTTACTGACAGATAAGTTTCAATTCTTACCATTTGGGATCTGGAGTAATTGGATTCGTTGTATAGTCTCAGATGAGTCGCTTCTGCTGCTAAATATCACCTTAACCAGGATGTTGTTAGTTTGAGTGAGTCAGTGCTCTAAATGGCTTTACATCTTCCCAGTAGTTTAGAAAACAAAATGTTTTATCTTCTAGATACTTCTACGAACTACTAGGTTCAAAAAAGGTATCCTTTTATACACGCTCTCTTTACTGACTTCAGGGAAAAATATATAAGCTACTCTGCATTTTAATAAGCTGAAAAATCAGCCCTTGAGGGGCTACTGTAAATTCAATCTGACACCTCACATATGTATTAACAACTTCTGCTTCCAACCATGATGGAGTAAAAGGAATCAAATTAAACCACTAGGAAATTGAACAAAATGTATGAAAAAAATAGTTGACAGACACTGGACAACAGGCAGTGCAGGACTGTGATCCCTGAGAGAAGGGGAACCAATAAGGTACACACAACAACTGCCCCAGCTTACCGCCTGGAGAGGATTTCTAAGCTGCAGTGCAAGGACAGGGAGTACAAACAGAACCCAGTGATTTCTGTGTGCTGAAGAGACAGAGATCATAGCTTGGGGAGACTGAAGCAGTTAAAACTTATGGAGAGGGACTTCCCTGGTGGCGCAGTGGTTACGAATCCACCTGCCAATGCAGGGGACACGGTTTGAGCCCTGAGCCGGGAAGATCCCACATGCCATGGAGCAACAAAGCCCATGTGCCACAACTACTGAGCCCATGTGTTGCAACTACTGAAGCCCGTGCACCTAGAGCCAGTGCTCTGCCACAAGAGAAGCCACTTCAATGAGAAGCCAGAGCACCGCAACGAAGAGTAGCCCCCGCTTGCTGCAACTAGAGAAAGCCCCTGCACAGCAACAAAGACCCAACGCAGCCAATTAATTAATTAAAAAGTTATGGAGAAAAAAGTACCAGAGAGCTGCATAACAGATTGATACAAAGGTCTTCAGAAGGGTCCCCTCATGTTAGCTGGGTATTGATCTGCTCATATATGGGGAAGAAACTACCCAAGACCAAGAAAAGAATCACTGAAAAATAAAGTAGGAAGAACTATCCTGAGAAGCACACAAATGGACAGCAGCAGAGTGGAAAGAGCTTGTAATACATGGGGTATTAATTAGCGGCCTTATAAGTGTATTGCCTCAGTAGTGGGATAAAATTTGCCCTAGGCTAAAGGCTGCACTGATACTATCCTAATAAAGCATAAAGCAAGCTTCAAAAGGATCAAATTGATTCCAATTGACTGCATCCCAGTTCAAAGTTCAATAATATTTAAAGGAATACAATGAAATCTGGCACCCAACAATATAAAATTTATAATATCCAACATCCAATAAAAATTATCAGACATGCAAAGAATCAGTAAGATAGAACTCTTAAGCATGGAGAAAAAATCAACAGACTCAGAAATGACAGAAATCATAAAATTAGCATATAAGGACATTAAAATAGCCATTATAAATATACTCCATTTGATGAGAAAGCTACAGGAGTGATTGGACATGCTAAGTATAAACATGGAAGATACAGAAAAGGATCCAAGGCTCAGTTTAGAAAGCTAGAGGGATATGTTGAGAGAAGAGTCAGAGGAGAGAAGGGCAGAGAGTTTATAGGAGACCTGGAATACTGCTTTGTAACAGAGAACCAAGGAAGAGAAGGCTGTATAAAGGAATATGGAGCCACAAGACTAAATTATGCAGAAGGAGCAAGGCGGACAAAGAGACACTGGAATTGACTGAGGCACAGGCAGCGCCTACTCCAGGGAATGTATCTATTTGTACACTTCTGTACTACCAGACCAGTGGCAGACATCACTAATTAATGACAGTGCTGAGGCTATACATAGCCTCAGAGCCCTTGCTTTCAGGAAGCTATTACCAAAACAGCAGAATTATCACAAGACATGAAACGTGTTTGTCACCCGTAGCCTAATAATTTAAGAAGTCTGGTCTGTAGGGAATGAAGGATCCAAAGGGCTTATTTTGCCATCCAACATGGAAGCTCATTATATGCAAAGTGAAGAACAAGGAGGGTCCTCTTCGAACTCAGAAGTTTGTAGTCTTTCCAAAATCATGCATCTCTAAGAGGGATAAAATGGAGCAAGCTTTAAGAAAAAGGCTGTACTTGCCAAAGTAGCAGAACCTCCTAAATCCACCCTGGTAATCAATGGGTTAAAAATCCACGGTTAAATTTATACTAAATGGTGAAAGACTGAATGCTTTCTCCCTGAGATCAGAAACAAGACAAGGATATCTGTTTTAGCCACCTTTATTCAAGGTTGTACTGGAAGTTTTAGGCAAGGCAATTAATTAAGCAAGACAATGAAATGAAAGGCATCCTGACAGGAAAGGAAGAAGTAAAACTATCTCTATTTGCAAATAACATGATTTTACATACAGAAAATTCTATGGAATGCACTCAAAATATAGAACTAACAAACAAGTTCAGGATGATTGCAGGATACACAATCAACATTTAAAAATCAATTATATTTCTATACAGTAGCAACAAATAAACTTAAAATGAAATTAAGAAAACCATTCTACTTATAACAGCATCCTAAAAATAAAGTACATAGGAATAAATTTAATAAAAGAAATGCAAAATATATACTCTAAAAACTAAAATACATTGTAGAAAGAAATTAAGAGGACCAAAATAAATGAGAAGACATCCCATGTTCATGAATCAGAAGACTTGATGCACTTAGGATAGCAATACTCTCCAAACTGACCTACAGATTCAATGCAATACCTATTAAAATCCCAGCTTTCTCTGCATAAATAGACAACCTGATCCTAAAATTCACACACAAATAGAAGAGAACCAGAATTTCCAAAACAATCACAAAAAGGACCAAAGTTGGAGGACTTATATTTGCCTATTTCAAAACATTAATCAAGACAGTGTGATACTGGCATAAGAATAGACCTATAGATCAATGGAACAGAACTGAGAATCCAGAAATAAACTCTCATATTTATGGTCACTTGATTTTCAACAAGGGTGCTAAGCCAGTGGGGAAACAATTCAGTGGGAAAACAATCGCCTTTTTAACACCATATCAATTTTTATTACATAGGATTTATCACAATTATTTTGCAGTACAAAAGGATGACATTGTTTGCATGCTAATATTTCAAAACTGACATGTTTTCTTAAAAAACAAACTCAAAAAAAGCATTTTGGTACCACAATTCTGCTTCTTGGCTTAAAAACATTACTGTGTATTTTATGCCATAGTAATTGATATGTTCATTTTACAAATTAATCATCGCATACAATGTTTTCACCCATATGTAAAATTTAAAGATTATGAAGCAAAGGCTTCATGTGGCCATGACCTAAGTTTAGCTATAGGACACTGATCACAGCCCTGAAGCCCTCAGATCTCTCCAGTGAGTAACATCCCTTGCACACCCACAGGTCTCCACATCCTGACTCTTCTGGTCATTATCTCTTTACTTCTTGCTACAGATTTACCATCTATTATTGTTTAATTTCTCCTGTTTATGAACTATATATAAATGGAATCATACTTTATACGGTCTTTTGAGATTTGCCTCTCTCAGTCAATACTGTGTGGGTCAGCCTTGTGCATAGCTGAGCTTGTTCGTTGTCACTGCTGTTTTGTATTCCACTGTGTAAATATACCACAACTTGTCGACGGTCTTATTGATAAACATTTCTGGTTTTCACTATTACAAACTATGCTGCTGTGAATATTTCTGTTGTATGTCTCATGGTGTCATATATATAGTTAGGAATGTCACTGCTGAGTCATGGGGTATGCATACAGTATTTTGAATTTTAGTAGATACTGTCGAATTGTTTTCCAACCTACTTGTATCAACTTACACTCCCAGAGAAGTGGGTCAGACTCCAATTGCCATAGTACCAAGGCTTGGTGTATCAGACATTTAAATTTTTGCTAATTTTATGGTGTAATGGTGTCTCAGTGTGATTTTAATTTGCATTTCTGATTACTAACAAGGCTGAATAAATGTTTATTGGCCATTTAGTTTTCTCCTTTTGTACAGTACTTATTGGTCTTTCAATTATTTTTTATTTTTCTTTTTTTTCCCAGCTGTAGTTCTTTGTGTATTCTGGATATTCAATCATGTGTAATGTTTCTGCAAATATCTTTTTCCAATTTGTGACTTATTATCCTTATGGTATCTTTTGATGAAGAAAGTTACTTCATGTCAATGAACTTGAATGTAAAACCTTTCCTTTACAGTTCTCACTTTTTAATGACTTGTTTAATAAGTTCTTTTCTACCCTGAGGTCACAGAGACACTCTCTTATATTATCTTCAAAAGGCTTTTTAGCTTTGCTTTTCACATCTAGGTTTTTAATTAATCTAGAATTGATTTTTTCTGTTTATATAAGGTAGGAATCTGGGAAACTTTTCTTCCTATATGGATATCCAATTGTTTGTTTTTTTAATCTTCCCACCTATCTTTATTTGGATATCCAATTGTTCCACTCCCTTATGAAAAGTCGATCCACTCACCACTGATCTGCAATGCCTCCTCTAAGGTATATCAAAATCCATGTATTCCTGGATCTGTTTCTCAAATTCTGTTCAACTGGTGTACACAACTACTCCAGCATCAATACACAGTCTGATTTATTGCACCTTGACATCTGGAGGAGCAAGTTAGCCCATTTTGTGGTTGTTCAAGAATATCTTGTCTCTTTTTGGCTCCTTCCATTCCCTTGTGCTTAAAAATTAGCTTAACAAGTCCCACAAAAATAACTGGGATTTTGATTGTAATTACATTGGATCTGTGGATCAATTTGGGGAGAATGAACAGTTTGATAATATCTAGTTCTCTAATCCATACATGTAGTTTATCTTTCCACTTGGGTAGGTCATGTTTACTATTTCTCAATAAATTTCTGTAAACTTCAGAGAAGTCTTGCACAGCTTTTGTTAGCTTTCCTAAGCATTTAATGTTTTCTGATGCCATGCCAAATGGTATCTTTTTCTAAATTATATTGTTTATATGTAGAAATGCAACTGATTTTTATGCTAACTTCATATCCAGCAACTTGGCTTAATTTTTATTAATTCTAAACATTTATTTGAAGAGTCTTGTGGATTTTCTATTTGTACAGTCGTATCTGTGCAAAATAAGTTTTGTTTATTCTCAATTCTCATATCTTTTTTATTTTTCTTGCTCTACTGTGCTAAGATTTCCAGTGAAATACTGAAGAAGAATGTAGACACCCTTGTCTTGTCTCTTTCTGAAATCTCCTGTAATAACTCCATAAGCTTAGCAGCCAAACCAAGGCATCAAAATTGTGGGGCAACAGAGCTGTCACATCCCCAATACCATTCTTCACCAGATACTGAGTCTTCTGCTTTATCCATAATGTGACCCATTAACTCTCCACTACCTGTCTCTGCCACAATGAAATGCTACTCTAGCTAAGGAATCCCATAAGTTTCTGCAAGTGGATCCAAGTTAATGTTGTTGAGACTGAACAGATCATCACAGGTGAAAACTTGGAGTGTGGTTATGGGACCACTGCCACCAAAGACAGCTCACCTCGACTCCATGTCTGCTCTGCTAGAAGTTGCCACAGTGAGACTACTGCAGGGTGGGGTAAGGCACTACCAACAACAGCCTTTTCAGCAAATGGTTCTGGGTCAAGTCAATACCCACATGAGAACGAATGAACCCGGACTCCTACCTCACAACATACACAAAAGTAACTCACAATGGATCAAAGACAGAAATGTAAGTGCTAAAACTATAAAACTCAGAAGAAAAGGTAGCTGTAAATCTTTGTGACCTTCAACAGGCAATGAGCTCTTAGATATGACACCAGAAACACAAACAACAAAACAAAAAATAAACTGAACATCATCAAAATTAAAAACTTTTGTACTGCAGAGAACACCATCAGGAAAGTGAAAAGACAACTAACAGAATGGCAGAAAAGTTTTGCAAATTCCATAACTGATATGAGATGTATATCTAGAATATATAAAGTAGTATTACAATTCACCACTAAAATGTCATATAATCCAAGTTTTAAATGAGCAAAGATTCTGAATAGACATTTATCCAAGGAAAATACACAGATGGCCAATAAGCAGATGAAAAGATGATCAACAGAATTAGTCATTAGGAAATGCAAGTCAAAATTACTATGAAATACCACTTCACACCCACTAGAATGGTTATGAAAAAGATCAATAATAACAAGTGTTGGCAAGAATGTTGAGAAATTGGAACCCTCACACATTGCTGGTGGGAATACAAAATGGTGCAGCCACTTTGAAAAACAGCCTGGCAGTTCTGCAAAGGATTAAACATAGAATTATCATATGACCCAACAATTCCACTCCAAGGTATATACCCAAGAGAAATGATGGCATAGGCCCACAAAACTAGTTGCACAGGTAATTCCCTGGAAGTCCAGTGGTAAAAACTCTGTGCTTTCACTGCCGAGGGTCCGGGTTTGATCCCTGGCCAGGGAACTAATGTCTCACAAGCCACAAGGCACGGCCGAAAAAAAGAAAAAAAATAGTTGCACACAAATGTTCATGGCAGCATTATTCACAATAGTCAAAAAGTGGAAACAATCCAAATGTCCATCAACTGATGAATGAGTAAATAATATGTGGTACATCCATACAGTGGAATATTATTCAGCAATAAAATGAAAGGAAGTACTGACTGATGCTACAACATAGATGAACCAAGAAACCAGTCACAAAGAACCACAAATTTTATTATTGCATTTATATTAAATCTATAAAGACAGAAAGGAGATTGATTAGTGGTTGTCAGGGCTGTGAGAAAAGGGAAGACCAGAAATGAGGGCTAAGGAGTATGGGGTTTCTTTTGGGGGTAATAAAAATATTCTAAAATCAATTGTGGTTTTGGATGCACAATTTTGTGAACACACAAAACCACTGAATTGTACTCTTTAAATGGGTGAATTGTATGGTATGTGAATTATGTATCCCAAAAAGTTAGGAAAAAAAGGGAAAAAAAAAACTAGGAGAGGGCTTGAGAATCCCATCAAAGTAGCTGAGTTGTACATGGGTTGTTTGTGCCACTGCTTTCCTGAAAGAGAGTAGAAACGTTTCAAAGCCAGATCCGTAGAAGAACCCTACTGGAATCCCCAGTTTGGGATTAGGTACTTCCAAAGCCTGCAGTTGCTGGACCCCAACCAGCATGAAGCCAATCACCAGGCTTTCTTTTCTGATTAGAGACAATGGGTAGCTGTGAGGTGTTAAAGCCAGGTTAACATATAAATATGATTTTCTGCCTGAGCAAACCTGCTCTAATTAAGTAAAATACTTTTAAATGATTACCAAAACAGGGTTACTACTCAGCAGTCTCAAAATATGAAAATGCCAGGATTTTGATGCCTGAGGGTTTTCCAAAGTGAGTTGAACAGGCTTTTGTTTCCTCAATGCAGGCAGAGAGGTTTTTCAACTGTCAACTCGGCATTGATTTGATTTCTCTCATGGCCCAGTGACTACACACTGGTGTATTTCCCACGGCTAAGATGGAATTAGCAATGCAAGACCATAAAGTAAGGCTAAATGTAAAGGGGTAAGCAAACACAGGGCCCTTACTAAAAACTATTGATTTGAACTAAAAAAAAAAAAAAGCACAACTGAAGGGAAGGCAAAATTTTTGCTAACTACATTTATGAAAATAAAACCCTTTCCTGAGACTGGGGAAGGGGAAGGGGCGCACGATGTGAAGTCATTCCTCAAACCATAACAAATTGAGAGCTGTGGTTTAATATGTAACCCAGATGGTCAGTTTTGTCATAATTTTACGTTTACAGTATCTTCTCTTTTTTTCTCCTGTGGCATTATATTTCACTTGGCAATAGTTCATATCCTGGTTTCCCTCCAACCACTTTTCAAAGGCAAAAATGTACATGACTTCATTTTGTGGTTTAGTCTTGGTATACGGAGCATTACAGCAGCAGCAGTGATTTCTTGTGATCACCTCTGGCCCGTAGTGAGATCCTCTGGAGATCCTTCAGGCAGCAGGATTTCACGCAGCATCATTTCACCACCAGTGAGAATGGTTATCATTAAAATAGCTACAGAGGTGTTAGTAAATGAGGACATGAGAAACACCCACCCATCCCACCTAAACTCCACTCCTAAGTGGCTATGATGATGTGAACCAGAGTTCCTAATATATTCACATTCACTCCACCATTTGCCTTCAAATTTGGACCTAAGCCTTATAATACGAGAATTGTATTCTTTCTAAGTCTTGTGAAAACTGGTTGCTATGAACCCTGACTGTCACCAACAGTTCTTGGAATTTCAGTTAGGAGTAAACAGCAGATCCAAACAAATCTAAGGATCCTATTTTAGTAAAATACTTTCTGCTTTGGAGATGGGGAAATAATCTCAGAACTAATTCTCATTCACCAGTTGTGTGTGGCCAACATTGAATACCAAAGAATGTAACCTGGAAAAGCATTATCACCGGGGGGGGGGGGGGGGGGGGACAAGGAGCCTAGATTTGGGTTCTATTATCTTTTCTCCATAAGCAATGTGCAAGGCAACTTATACACACTCTTTCAAAGAACACACTTTTCTTTAAATCACAACCAAAGAACACCTTAATGATCCATGCTATGGAGAATGTGGATTTTGTTAATGCTTTCATGAGTCCCATCGATGAAATTACAATTGTGTTTAAAAAGGAAAAGAGTAGGCATTTTATGCATATCACCCAGAAAGCAGAAAATTAAAACTTGCACAGTCAAAGGCAGGTCAGTTTCAGAGCAGGAAGTAACATCCTGGCCTTGTATTGCTTCATTCCAGGGCCTAGCCCACACAGGGATAGTTTCATGTTTCTAGCAGCCAGGAGTCCCTTGTCTTTGATCCATTTGCCTCTGTAAATATGAGCCTCTGATGGACAGCGGAAAATAATACTTCTAGGAATCTTGCAGCATGCCCTACACTAAAAGTCTTAGAGATGAAATATTTGCCAATTTTTTACCAGTAACCTCATCCTAGAGGCACTTAATAGGCCATTCCTAACTAATTTCCTTCCCACTGTTCCTGGCCCCCATTATACTCCGTTGATCTGTCCTGTTCTTACCAAAAACTCAGCAGGTAACAGACAAGTTCAAGGGGCATTTTGTGACATGAGCTTCTGAGGCCAACTCGCAAGTTATATACACCAGCAAAGTAACAGCTGCCCAGCTGGTTTGTCAAAGAACAACCTCCAAAAAAGGGCTCAAGCCAAAATCTCATCAATGGTTCTTCGAGCGAATCAACCACAGGGTCTTTACAACTGCTATTTCCTCAGCCTGGACTTCCTCCAGCTTTTCCATGGCTGGTTCCTTCCTACATTCTCTATGCTGTCAGTTCACAAGTAACCTCCTCAGAGTAGCCTTTCCTGAGAATCCCTCTTAAGGAGTTCTAACCTCCTCCCACCACAAAGCCATCTAGCACACACTCCAGTAGTGACATCTGTAGACTCTACAATCAGACAGTCACTAGTGTTACCACGGGCAAGTCACTTAACTCTCTGAGTCTCCTGACCCACGCCTGGGTGATCTCCATTGCAAAATCACAATGAAGTATGAAGGGGAACAAGTTCTAGATGGAGAATTAGAGGGCCTCCATTTGTGCTGGCTGTGCAACTAACCTCGGTCAGTCATTCCCCCTCATAGGGCCTCAGTTTCCTCATCTGTTCTTTGGAGGGATTGGTCTCAACAAGACCTACAGGCCCTCCCTGCTCTGGGAGTGGCCTGTTCTACATCTAGACAGCCTACATGTTCACACACCTATCCCAAATTCCCAGCTACCCAGATGATAGGCCCAGGTTAGGATCTCTAGAGGCACTTGAGCTATCCCCTCCCCCTCCCAGACACAACTCAATTCAACTCAACGTAATACATAGTTTAATCAATGTAGGCTGTGGCATCCCACTGTGTATGGGGCTGGAAAGGTGTTTCCTTTACAACCAACAAAGAGGTCAGGGTCATCTGTGGTTTGTGGCTCAGAATTTAACCCCCTAAAATTACACTATTATTTCTCTTGGAACCTTCTTGTCGAATCCAAATGTTCATCTTTGTGCTCTTCCAGTTGGTGGACTTTGTCCCTTCCATTGACCCATTACAGAAACTCCCAACCCATGGCTTCTCCTCTTGCCTCTGTGTCCTGCCCGTCTTGGTGAATCACTAGACCTCACGACCCTTAGGTGGCATCCTCCAAAACTCAGCCCTCCACATTTAGTCAACTTATAAGCCCTAACCCAACACCAGGCCCTGTATGAGAGTATAGCAATTGAAATGACCTAGCATTCCCTGATTTGGGACTGAAAACTATATTAACTATAAAAAATCTGTTCCACCAAGTCACATATTATATTGTATTGATTGTATACTGTCCTGGCAAATGGTGGCTAATTCACCGCCCCCTTTCTGCCTCTCCCCCCTCTCAGGCTTTACATTGCCTGCTCTGAAATGCTGTCCTTTTACCCACCCTTTTAAACTCTGGCTTATTAAGTCATCATGGAATTATTTCAATTAAATTAAATTAAACTCACTGACTAAACATCTTATCTTAGACAGAATGTGAAATATGTTTCAATAAAAAAAAAAAACAGATCCTTGTGCTTACCCCATTCTGCTCTTCCAAAGGGAGGAAAAAATTATTAAGGTGCCACCATGTTGCTAACGTTTATATCACTGACAGTGTGCTTCCCATGTGATATCATCACTTTAACAACCCACAAAACAGATGCTTAAATTGACCAGGAAGTTACGGAACCCACTGACAGTTACTACCCTGATAATCTACCTAAGCAAGGCGAATAGGGGCCCTTGTCTGACAAGTACCAAGTCATGTAACTCACTTCTGGCTCTGAAGCCTGTCCATGTTCAGAACTGAGGAAAACCGCAGACTGCAAAATTTCAGCCTAACCGCCAAATGTTATTTAGGGCGGTTAATGTTTGCAGGCTGGTTTACTTATAATTGCCTGTTTGGCTTTTTTCCCCTTGAATTAAGTGAAATTAACATTATAAAGCTTTGCAGATGTAAACTTTCCATTCATCCACAAAAGGGAAACTCAAAGGAATGGCAGGACCATTTTCCAGGCAGCCAACTCACCAACACTGGCCCTAACCTGAAGGGCCCAGGGCCAGCATGGAGAAGATTCAATTTCTTGCTGTTACCAAATCTTTGTCTTCTGAACTTCAGTAGACATCCAATAGGATGTCCTGCTGAGTTGGGCTAGCACCCCTAAACCCAGAGTTGGCACTGACTCTACTTACAAAAGGGACCAAACAAGTGGGCAGGGCTCTTCTTCTTTTCCATTACATTTTTTTAAGTATTAACATTTAGAAACAATTTTACGCCTGCTTAAAAATGATCGACTTACCAAAAACAACAATGCCCCATTAAATTTTTAAAAGGAAAGATGTGCTGAAAAAGGAGAACATTGCAGCAGACCAAGAAGGAGCCAAGTGAAATGAGTCTTTGGGGCTCCCCTGTAACCAGCCTGAACTGGAGACAGATTACCCAGAGCAACAGCTAATCCCCACATTAGCCACTGGACCGTTGTCAGACTTGCCCTTTGGGGCCAGTCTCAGCTCCTCCTCGGCTGGGGTCTCTCACTGGTGGTACAGGAAGCACTGCCATTGGCCATCAGCCCATTGTTGAACTTTAGCTACCTCTGTTACTATAAACACTGAGGCTCAGTTAAACACAGTTCTCGGGGCTCAGATTATGGCAAAACCGTGTAGCTAAAATCAGCCAGTGACTTGGGGTTTCCGGGATACTGGTGACTCAATCTCCCTCGTGTAGAGAGGAGTGGCATTCAGCAGTGAAATGATCTTCCTGAAAGCACCTAGTCAATATCGCTTTTCTCAAGATTTACCTTTAGATTTACATTTTGTTTTGATGTGTACAAACAGGGCATTGAGGAAGTCAGAACCCAGGGACAGTCATCTCAGTTCTGTCACCGTCTGCATGACCTTGAACCATTTGCTTATCCTCGCTGAGTCCCAGTTTCCTCTCCATGGAATGAAGATGACAGTATTAATAATAATGATGATATTGATATAATGATAATGAATGATATCCCCCCTTGGCCTACCTCACAAGCCTTGGTAAAGACAGAAGGAAAGGGTGTGTGTAAAACATCTCAGTAAAATGCAAAGGGCTAGAGTAACATAAAATGTCGTTATTGTTTTTTTTTAATTAATTAATTAATTTTATTGGCTGTGTTGGGTCTTTTTTGCTGTGCACGGGCTTTCTTTAGTTGCGGTGAGTGGGGGCTGCTCTTCGTTGTGGTGCACAGGCTTCTCATTGCCGTGGCTTCTCTTGTTGCGGAGCACAGGCTCTAGGTGCGTGGGCTTCAGTAGTTGCAGCACATAGGCTCAATAGTTGTGACTCACGGGCTCTAAAGCGCAGGCTCAATAGTTGTGGCGCACAGGATTAGTTGCTCCGCGGCATGTGGGATCTTCCTGGAGCAGGGATTGAACCCATTTCCCCTGCATTGACAGGCGGATTCTTAACCACTGCGCCACCTAGGAAGCCCTAAAATGTCGTTATTGTTGATAACTCCTAATAGAAGAGTTTACAACACCTGTGTGCAAAGGAAATTTTGCTGGAGATGAAATACAACCGTAGAGGAGAGGCGAGGCATTACAACATGGTGAAGAGCATCTGACGGGCAGCCGAGAGGCCCAAGTTCTAGTCCCAGCCCCCCCGGTAACTAACTGCATGACCTTCTCTCTGAATCCCGGAAAAAGAAACAGGCTGCATTAGGTCAATTTTCAAACACTGTAGGAGTAGAAATCTTCCATCCCATGAAACTCTAGGTGTGAGCCCAACATAAAACACATGGACAGACATCATTTTCAAGATAGGAGGCATTTCTCCCATCCCTTCCCCTCAAGAAAGCCTTCAGAAGTGGATTTCCATTGAAGCCCATTTGCTACCTCCTTGGAATGTGGTCAGGTAAGACATGGTCTCTCTTACTGGCTGGTCTTCAGTGAAGCCCTGCTCCCTGCTCTGGTTACTCTGAAAAAAAGCCCCCCATGTCCTGCTGGCAGCCAGCCAAACAGTCACCCTCAGCTTAGGTCCCCATTCTGGAAGCAAATGACAACCATACCCCAGAACAAATGACCTACGGAAGGCAAGAAAGCCTTGTTAACTCTTCCGAGCACACCTTCAGGCTGACCCTAAGCCCATGCTGCTTCTTTAGGGAGTCAGTCCTGAATTTTCCTGCTAACAGAGGGAAAAGGGGCCTGTCTAGAAAAGCATGTAATGAAGGAATAATTCGTACTGGCTGGTGGGCTTTGTTGGGTGATGTTTTACAAAACCATCTGCCTATTTATGTTTCCTTTAATTGCTCATGGGAATAACTTGCTTTTCTTGGTTTGGCTGTGGCAGGGACTCTTTAAGATGTGTGTAATAGGGGGAGGGGATCCTCCGATCCAGCCCCCATAGTTAACAGCTAGCAGACTAGACCCCTGCAAGGACATATCACCAAAGGTCACTATGTAAAGACAGGCTAATCTCTTAATGCAAGTGGCTAGAATATTCATTTCACTCTGTAGGCACAACCATACTTTAATGTAGTAACAGAGGATGAAAGATGAGATGTGGTTTTCAAATTTGCTACAAGGTAGTCACAAACTCTGCTCGGAATCAGTCAATTTTGATGATAAAAATTTTCATTTGGGACATCTATGAACACACAGGACTGCAGCAATGAGTTCTAAAGCTTAAGCAACAAGCTCTGCATTTTTTCCTGAAATACAATGTAGATTTCAAATGAGGTATTTCTTGAGTCTTCTTGGAAAACTAAAGAAAACGTGAAATGATTGAAAAAAGGTATTCTGTGCAGCTTCCCTTTTCCCACCCTCCCCTCACAACCCTCCAATAATGCATGTGAAGGTACACTTTTTATAACTTTGATCTTCCATTAGCAAATTCCTTCAAGTCAAATGCACTTCATTTTCCCCCTTAAGCTCGAGTTTTAAATGGTCATTTGAAATCTAAGCAAAACCGGACACTCAGGCTGCAAAACAGCCATCCGAGGCATGATTGCTCTGCAGCAGTTGGGAGGCATTTCACTGGGCAAATTTCTGTCGTTGGAAGCACTTCTTCGCACTGAAGTGAACAGAAGCTGCCTGAACACATTTGAAAACCTGATTTACCCTTTAAGATCTCATTTGATTGATTTTCCCAGCACTTCTCTCGTGAGAAAGCCAGCTGTAAGCATTAATCAGTGTACCAAAAAACCCAGGAAAAATGAACAAAGAACAACCCCTGTGATGAGTTGCTAAATTAAAGGGGGAAGAAAACAAATGCTACCAAATGTCAACAGAGCTCAGCATTCTCCCCTAAATGCAACCACACTCCAGAGGTGGGAGCCAGGGTGGGGATGGAGGGGGTGCTGGCTGAAGACCAAAGAAGTAATGGGGAGCTAAGAATTCCTGAGATACATTCCTCCCACCCATCCACCCAGCAAAAAAAAAAAAAAATAGGATTCCTTCGTCTTCTCCCCATCTCTGAAAATCTGGTCATCCCAGGTAGAGTAGGTCTCAGCAGACACAGGTGGGCTCCTTTGTTAAAGCCAAAACAAACAAACAAAAAAACCGAATCTTGGAAATGTGACATTCTACTGTAGCTGCAGCCACCCTCTGCACTGTGGCAGGACCAGCAACATCCCATGCCCTGGATGGGTTCAGTATCAGCAAAGCTCGCACCTCACTGAGTCTCGGCACACACTCACCATCTACCAAACCCTGGATAAAAGCACAGCAAGAGAAACTTGAAAGAAAAAGAAAATGGCAAATAATCTTTTCGGTATGGGATTTGTAACAAATTGTTAGTGTACACTAAAATTCTCAGTAATTCAAATGAAAAAATGAATGTGAGCAAGGGATTTGGATTGACTGGGCCTAGAATAGCAAATATTTTGATTAGAGAACTTTGAGGTGTCTCATCTGCCAGAGAATCTGAAACAATGGACATAAAGTTATTGTGGTTTTACCATAAGTGACATGAAAAGGCTTTTTTGACTGTCTGGTCCAAGAACCAACAGTCCTAGCATGTTGGGTTCCTGGCCAGCTGGTTAACTGACTAAATGGACAAACAGACAGATGGATGGGTGGGTGGATAGATGGATGGTCAACTGGGTGGCTGGATAACTGGCTGGTTGGCTATATGGATAAATGGATGGCTAAAGGAATGGATGGATGGCTAAATGGATGGATGGATGGATGGATGGATGAAAGGAGAGATGGATAGAACAGTATATGTAGGAAATCCTGCATGCATGACTTGACCCCTAATTGGTCCACCACCACTCTAAGCCCTTGGCTCCTCAAGTCTCACATTGTTTTGCCCCTGCCCCTGCTGCTACCTAATATAAAGGCAATGTAGCAACAGAGGGGTTGCTACTTTACTCTGCATAGAAGGTTACAAAGGTAAGCATAATCAGAAGTGTATTTAAGAAATATCACCTTGGTCACAGTGTAGAAATGGTGTGGAGGGGAAAGAGCCAGAGAGATTAGATGAAACCTATTACACTCATCCCTGCAAAACAACATGAAGGTTTCAGATAAAATGGTGGCAACGGAAACAGAGATGAATGGTCAGAATTGGGACAGAAGAGATAGCGTCAATAAGACTTGATGATGGATTAAGTTTTGGAGATGAGGCAGAGACCTGGGTCTAGATGCTTGATACTCGAAGTGTAGTATACAGATCAGCAGCATCTTCATCACCCGGGAGCTTATTAAAAATGCAGAATCCTAGGCTCCACCCCAGACCTACCAATTCAGAATCTGTATTTTTAACAAGATCCCCAGGTGATTCATGTGCACAGAATAAAGTTGAGAAGTGCTGGTTCAAAGAGCACTCAAGTTCCTTTGAAAGCTGGCCATCCACTAAAAGACTAAACTGGGTCTGGCTTTTGACAGGCTGGAGTTATGGTGTTTGAAAGTTACTCTGCTTATTCAAAAAACATTAATTGACTGCTATGGACGAAGGCTCTGGAAGACAGACAAGAAAGACAGCCCCATCTTTCTTAGTCCCATGTGGTCTTAGAGAGTTCACATCTGGTAATACAAAAAATTTTTTAAAGGCAATAGCACGGTGAATGCCATGTTTGAGGTATTCACAGGCTACAAGTTCACCTTCCTACTTTCATACTAGGGTCAAGAGCCAGCCAGGACCCTGCCTGGGCAGGCTCAGGCTGAACGCAGAAGACCTCTCTTTAAGCTGCTCAGCCAATGGGATGCTCACATCATCCTTCAGCTAGACATGCCAATGACTTAGTCAGGACCCCAGGGCTTCTTCCTTTCAAATTGTGTGGTTGAATGGAAGAGGTAGGAGAATATTTGACAGGGTAAATCAGTGGCTCATTAGATGCTGATGAGCTATCAATTCTATCTGCTGCCTTACAGGTCACATCTTTGAAAGGAGTAAAGTCAAAAAGCTGTAGACATTAAAACAGCAGTAGCATCTGAACAATTAAACACTCTTTTAAAAACTTACTAGGTGGATACGGAGAGGATCACCTTGGCTCACCACTGGTTGCCTCCACTTATCCCACCCCTTCAAATTCAATTTATTACCAACAAGAGAGCAAAAGCCATTCAAGCCACCAGGTCATGGTCCTAATCTAAATCTGACCAGTATTTCAATGGTTCCCTCCTGCTTGGAAAGCAACACTTTCCTCTTTGCTTTCTTCAGTGCCATCTTTTCCAACTCTGTTCACTGATGTCACTAACCACTGTTATTTGGTCTCTGTGTTTTGCTCCCCCAGTGATTCATTTCTTGACAATATATTTATACTTACAAAACCACAGATTCAATTTGAGAACAACATATTTCTCAGTAGAACTCAAAGTGGTTTTAAGGCATGATCTGATTATCAACTCAGCATCTTCACAAGTTCAGTGATAGTAAGTATGTATTTCCACTTTGCCATTAAGAAGCCAGAAGCAGAGAACACTAGGGGGTTTTGTCCAGAGTTATTACACTGAGCTGGGAATGGAACTGGGAACCTGTGTCCCAAAGGATAGTACCATCTATCACAGCCCCTCCCCACACGCAACAGCATTTGTAAATACATCACTCAGATGTACAATTAGAAAAACAAGTCTCTAGGCATCAAGAAATGTCCATAGAGCTCCATACAACGTTTGCAGTGCCTGGATTTCTGCAAAAATGTAATTTTCCCCTCCAGCACCCAACACTAGATTGAATATCTCGAAAAGATGACATGACTCCTTACAATAACTATTCCCCAGTTAAAACTCATCATTGGGTAAAGTCTTATTCTTCACCTGTCCCACATCATCAAAGGTAAGCTAAAATATCTTAAAATCCTTTGGCTATGCATATGAACTGAATTTCATCTCTTCCTAATATGTCCAGCTCATGCTGGAAACCAGGAATATTTATAGAACACATTGAAAAGGCTAGCAATTCCAAGCTTCATCTAATATATGCATAAATAAGATATAAGTGTTTTGGGAACATTAAAACATTTCAAGCTAAAAGGAAGAGTAATGATAGCTATGAAGTCATGAAGGTTGATACACTTTAGGTTTTTACATAAGTATGTTTGAAATAGTGAATGAGTCATCAATAGATTCCCTTATATGTGTTCCTCTAAGATTGGAGAAAAACCAGATAGAATCAATCCTCGGCTAGCCTGAGATTTGGAACATAGATACAAAGATACCAATAACCACTTAATGATATTCTTTGTTATGAGAGGAAAATGTGATATTCTTTGTTATTGGAAGAAAATGGTCTAAATGAGTAGCTTTTAAATAAAGCAACATATTCTGATATTAACAACACCTCACAGTTTTTCTAATAACACTTTGACATTTTACAATGAAATCAGAAAGCTAAATAATGATTAAATAATACTTAAACAGCAATTTATATTTTATAAAGCCCTTTCACTTACTTTATAACATTGGTGCCTCAGAACAACCCCATGAAGTTTTTACAAATTTTACAAATGAGGGAATCGAAGATCAGAACTAGGTGAAGTGATTTGCCCAAAGTCTCACAGGTGGTAAATGAAAGAGCCATCACTTAACCCAGGTCTGTACGATTCCAAATCCTAGGATAAAGATGGCATAGCTGAGCTCATGATAAGCGCCCTTACCACACCACACATCTAAAAAGGAGGACACAAGGAAACTTTTGGAGTTGATGAATTTGCCTATTACCTTGATTGTAGTGATGATGTCATGGAAACAAGAACCATAAGCCTATGTCCAAACTCTTCAAATTGTATACATTAAATATATGCAATTTCTTGTATATCAATTATACCTCAATAAAGCCTCTTTCTCAAAAAGATGGAATAGCTGATTCTAGATTCCTGAGAATAAATATCCCCATTAGAAATTTGACCACTTATAGACACTGCCCATAATGTTACTTATCTTACCCTAAAACCATTAATTTTTACTTCTCCTCGAACAAATGCGTTCGAGAGAAATCTAAGCTTTTGGAGAGTAGTAGAGAAAGGGAAGAAAAAAATAAATACAGGTATTTATCCTTCAGTGTACACACTTCATGGCAAGAGTGCATGTTTTTTCCCCAATGCTCTTGGCCTTGGCACATATAATGAGAAACGATGGGCACCCAAACACCAAAACTGAGAGGTGCTCTGGCTCTCCCTCACTTAGAGCCCTGCTGTTGGGCTGAGGCCAGTAACACCTTCGCCCCATTCTGCATGACTTCCTCTTGTCAATCCATTCCAAACAGTCTCTTATCATTCTTTCCACTGTTATTTAGGTCCAGTTTCCCTGATTTTACCCACGGCAACTAGCAAGGACAATTTGTCTATATATTGCAAATAAAATTTAGTTTTTACACATTTACAAATTACTTTATTATTTTTATTTATTTATTATTTTTGGGGGGTACACCAAGTTCAATCAACTGTTTTTATACACATATTCCCGTATTCCCTCCCTTCCTTGACTCCCCCCCTTGAGTCCCCCCCACCCTCCCCGCCCCAGTCCTCTAAGGCATCTTCCGTCCTCGAGTTGGACTCCCTTTGTTATACAACAACTTCCCACTGACTATCTCTTTTACAGTTGGTAGTATATATATGTCTGTGCTACTCTCTCGCTTCGTCTCAGTTTCCCCTTCACCCCCCGCCCCCTCCCAAACCTCGAGTTCTCCAGTCCATTCTCTGTATCTGCGTCCTTGTTCTTGTCACTGAGTTCATCAGTACCATTTTTAGATTCCGTATATGTGAGTGAGCATACAATATTTGTCTTTCTCTTTCTGACTTACTTCACTCTGTACGACAGACTGTAGTTCTATCCACCTCATTACATATAGCTCCATCTCAACCCTTTTTATAGCTGAGTAATATTCCATTGTATATATATGCCACATCTTCTTTATGCATTCATTTGTTGATGGGCATTGAGGTTGCTTCCATGTCCTGGCTATTGTAAATAGTGCTGCAATAAACATTATGGTACAAGTTTCTTTTGGGATTATGGTTTTCTTTGGGTATATGCCCAGTAGTGAGATTACTGGATCATATGGTAGTTCTATTTGTAGTTTTTTAAGGAACCTCCAAATTGTTTTCCATAGTGGCTGTACCAACTTACATTCCCACCAACAGTGCAAGAGAGTTCCCTTTTCTCCACACCCTCTCCAACATTTGTTTTTTCCAGATTTTGTGATGATGGCCATTCTGATCGGTGTGAGGTGATACCTCATTGTGGCTTTGACTTGCATTTCTCTGATGATTAGTGATGCTGAGCATCTTTTCATGTGTTTGTTGGCCATCTGGATGTCTTCTTTGGAGAAATGTCTACTTAGGTCTTCCGCCCATTTGTGGATTGGGTAATTTGCTTTTTTGGTATGAAGCTGCATGAGCCGCTTGTATATTTTGGAGATTAATCCTTTGTCCATTGCTTCGTTGGAAAGTATTATCTCCCATTCTGAGGGTTGCCTTTTAGTCATATTTATGGTTTCTTTCACTGTGCAAAAGCTTTTAAGTTTCATGAGGTCCCATTTGTTTATTCTTGATTTTATTTCCATGATTCTAGGAGGTGGGTCCAAAAGGATCTTGCTTTGATGGATGTCATAGAGTGTTCTGCCTATGTTTTCCTCTAGGAGTTTTAGAGTGTCTGGCCTTACATGTAGGTCTTTAATCCATTTGGAGTTTATTTTTGTGTATGGTGTTAGGAAGTGTTCTAATTTCATTCTTTGACATGTTGCTGTCCCATTTTCCCAGCACCACTTATTGAAGAGGCTGTCTTTTTTCCATTGTATATTCGTGCCTCCTTTGTCAAAGATAAGGTGCCCATATGTGTTTGGGCTTACTTCTGAGTTCTCTATTCTATTCCATTGATCTTCCTTTCTATTTTTATGCCAGGACCGTACTGTCTTGATCACTATGGCCTTGTAGTAGAGTTTGAAGTCAGGAAGCCTGATTCCACCAACTCCATTTTTCCTTCTCAAGATTGCTTTGGCTATTCGGGGTCTTTTGCGTTTCCATACAAATCGTAAGATTTCTTGCTCTAGTTCTGTGAAAAATGCCATTGGTAATTTCATCGGGATTGCGTTGAATCTGTAAATTGCTTTGGGTAGTACAGTCATTTTCAAGATGTTGAGTCTTCCAATCCAGGAACATGGTATGTCCCTCCATCTGTTTGTGTTGTCTTTGATTTCTTTCATCAGTGTCTTAAAGTTTTCTGCATACAGATCTTTTGCCTCCTTAGGCAGGTTTATTCCTAAGTATTTGATTCTTTTTGTTGCAGTGGTGAATGGGAGAGTTTCCTTAATTTCTCTTTCTGCTCTTCCGTTGTTAGTGTATAGGAATGCAAGAGATTTCTGTGCATTCATTTTGTATCCTGCTACTTTACTAAACTCATCAATTAGTGCTAGCAGTTTTCTGGTAGAGTCTTTAGAGTTTTCTATGTATAATATCATGTCATCTGCAAAGAGTGACAATTTTACTTCTTTTCCAATTTGGATTCCTTTTATTTCTTTTTCTTCTCTGATTGCTGTGGCTAACACTTCCAAAACTATGTTGAATAATAATGGTGAGAGTGGACACCCTTGTCTTGTTCCTGTTCTTAGAGGGAATTCTTTCAGTTTTTCCCCATTGAGAACAATGTTGGCTTTTGGTTTTACATATATGGCTTTTATTATGTTGAGGTAATTTCCTTCTATGCCCATTTTCTGGAGAGCTTTTATCATAAATGGATGTTGAACTTTGTCAAAAGCTTTTTCAGCATCTATTGAGATGATCATATGGTTTTTATCCTTCAATTTGTTGATATGATGTATCACGTTGATTGATTTGCGTCTATTGAAGAATCCTTGCATCCCAGGGATAAACCCCACTTGATCATGGTGGATGATATTTTTAATGTACTATTGGAGTCTGTTAGCTAGTATTTTGTTGAGGATTTTTGCATCTATATTCATCAGTGATATTGGTCTGTAGTTTTCTTTTTTTCTGACATCTTTGCCTGGTTTTGGTATCAGGGTGATGGTAGCCTCGTAGAATGAGTTTGGGAGTGTTCCGCCTTCTGCAATATTTTGGAAGAGTTTGAGAAGGATAGGTGTTAGCTCTTCTCGAAATGTTTGGTAGAATTCGCCCGTGAACCCATGTGGTCCAGGGCTTTTGTGTGATGGGAGATTTTTAATCACTGCCTCAATTTCCATACTTGTGATTGGTCTGTTCATGGTTTCTATTTCTTCCTGGTTCAGTCTTGGAAGATTGTATTTTTCTAAAAATTTATCCATTTCTTCCAGGTTATCCAATTCATTGGCATATAGTTGCTTGTAGTAGTCTCTCATGATCTTTTGTATTTCTGAGGTGTCCGTTGTTACTTCTCCTTTTGCATTTCTAATTCTGTTGATTTACATCTTCTCCCTTTTTTTCTTGATGAGTCTGGCTAATGGTTTATCAATTTTGTTAATCTTCTCAAAGAACCAGCTTTTAGTTTTATTTATTTTTGCTATGGTTTCCTTCCTTTCTTTTTCATTTATTTCTGCTCTGATCTTTATGATTTCTTTCCTTCTGCTCACTTTGGGGTTTCTTTGTTCTTCTTTCTCTAGTTGTTTTAGGTGTAAGGTTAGGTTGTTTATTCGATCATTTTCTTGATTCTTAAGGTAGGACTGTATTGCTATAAACTTCCCTCTTAGAAATGCTTTTGCTGCGTCCCATAGGTTTTGGGTTGTTGTGTTTTCGTTGTCATTTGTTTCTAGATATTTTTTGATTTCCTCTTTGATTTCTTTAGTGATTCCTTGGTTGTTTAAGAGTGAATTGTTTAGCCTCCATGTGTTTGTATTTTTTGCAGTTTTTTTCCTGTAATTGATATCTAGTCTCATGGCGTTGTGGTCTGAGAAGATGCTTGATATGATTTCAATTTTCTTGAATTTGCTGAGGTTTGATTTGTGACCCAAGATGTGATCTATCCTGGAAAATGTTCCATGTGCACTTGAGAAGAAAGTGTAGTCTGTCGTTTTTGGATGGAATGTCCTATAAATGTCAATTAAGTCGAGATGGTCTAATGTGTCATTTAAAGCTTGTGTGTCTTTATTTATTTTCTGTTTGGATGATCTGTCCATTGATGTAAGTGGGGTGTTCAAGTCTCCCACTATTATTGTGTTACTGTCGATGTCCCCTTTTATAGCTGTTAGCATTTGCCTTATGTATTGAGGTGCTCCTATATTGGGGGCATAGATATTTACCATTGTGATATGTTCTTCTTGAATGGATCCCTTGATCATTATGTAGTGTCCTTCCTTGTCTCTTGTAATAGTCTTTACTTTCAAGTCTAAATTGTCTCATATGAGTATTGCTACTCCAGCTTTCTTTTGGCTTCCATTTTCATGGAATATCTTTTCCCATCCCTTTACATTCAGTCTATATGTATCCCTTAGTCTGAAGTGGGTTTCTTGTAGGCAGCATATAGAAGGGTCTTGTGTTTGTATCCATTCAGCCAGTCTGTGTCTTTTGGTTGGAGCATTTAATCCATTTACATTTAAAGTGATTATTGACATGTGTGTTCCAATTACCATTTTCTTAATTGGTTTGGGTCTGTATTTGTAGGTGTTTTCCTTTTCTTGTGTTTCCTACTTAGAGAAGTTCCTTTAGCACTTGTTGTAAGGCTGGTTTGGTGGTGCTGAATTTTCTTAATTTTTGCTTGTTTGGAAAGCTTTTGATTTCTCCCTCAAATCTGAATGAAATTCTTGCTGGGTAGAGTATTCATGGCTGTAGGTTTCTCTCTTTCAGGACTTTCAGTATATCCTGCCATTCCCTTCTGGCCTGCAGAGTTTCTGTAGAAAGGTCAGCTGTTATCCTGATGGGTTTTCCCTTATATGTTGTTTGTTGCTTTTCTCTTGCTGCTTTTAATATTTTTTCTTTGTGTTGAATTGTCATTAGTTTGATTAATATGTGCCTTGGTGTATTTCTCCTTGGGTTTATTCTGTATGGGACTCTCTGTGCTTCTTGGACTTGGTTCATTATTTCCTTTCCCATGTTGGGGAAGTTTTCCACTAGAACCTCTTCAAATATTTTCTCACACCCTTTCTTATTTTCTTCTTCTGGGATGCCTATAATTCGAATGTTGGTACACTTAATGTTATCACTGAGGTCTCTGAGACTGTCTTCTATTCTTTTTTCTTTTTCCTGCTCTGTGGCGTTTCTTTCCCCCATTCTATCTTCCAACTCACTTATTCGTTCTTCTGCCTCAGTCATTCTGCTGGTTATAGCATCTAGAGTATTTTTAATTTCAGTTATTTTGTTATCCATTGCTGTTTGTTTTTCTGAGTTCTTATGAACTGTTTCTTGTACTTTCTCTATTTTGTTATCGAGATTTTGTATCATTTTTACTATCATTACTCTGAATTCTTTTTCAGGCATTTTTCCTATTTCCTCCTCATTTATTTGGTCTTGTGGGTTTTTTTCCTGCTCCTTTGCCTGCATGGTGTTTCTTTGTTTCCTCATGGTTGTCCAAACTTTTGGGGTTGCTTGTCCTGGCGATAGAGGTGTTTATAGAAGACTGTCCAAGCCTCAGACTAATGTCCAAGTATTGGATTAAACAAATATTAAGTCTAGGAAACACATACATGTATAAGACACACAATTACTGAATCCATTTGGACATAAGGCTCTAGAAAGACCTGACAGAACCCCAGTGTGCTATCAGATATTCAAAGAGAAGCCCAACAGAAATTGACAACTGAAACAGAACAAATCAGAGACAAAAGCAAAAGCAAACAAACAAATAACACCTTACACATACAAACATTAATCCAGGGAGATTTTGTAAGCTAGGATCAAATATAGAAAGGAGCCAGAGTACCACCAGAGAGAATGGAGATTCTCAGAATGAAATTAGACAACTGTACTAAGAACTAAGATAAAGACAAAAACCTAATATTAAATACCAAGGCAGTGCATCATCTGGAGAATAGAGCAAGGAGTCTGAGCAGATTGATAGTGTTGCTTATAAGTATGTTAAGATAAAATAAACTTAAAATGGCTGGATGAAATGGGAACAGAAGAGCGTAGTGTGGTTGGAAATATGGAAATAAAAAGAAAGGAATAGAACGGTATAAAAGATAGGGATGAAAGGAAAGACTGAGAGATATGTTGTCTGTACTACCAAAAACTTAGCTAGGTATAGAAGTATATAAAAAGGCAAAAAAAAAAAAAAAGAATAAAAAATATCATTAAAAAATTATGTTATAAAACTTGTAGATCCCTTAGGGCTAAGATCGTATTTAATAAAGAAAAAAAAAAATCCAGAACTGATCCCAGAATGGACCAGTTCAATAGGAATTGATACTAATATTTCTGTTTCCTTAGAGTCTCAGCTGTAAGTGTCCTTCTCCTCGCCTTGGGTTTTTTTGCATTATTCTGTGACCAGCAGAGCTTCCTTTATTGTTCGTCTGTAAGCGTGGTTGTGTGGGGAGGGAGAGGGTACAATAGTGGCTCCTTCCCCTGGGAGTGAGTGAGCAGTGGCGCACTGTTGTTTCAGTCAGGCTTGGAGGTGCCTGTTGCAGAGCGACACTGGTGGCTCAGGCGTAAACAGAAAGTCTTAGAGTTGGGCCTCTCTCGGGTTTTTTTGTTGTTGTTGTAATTTTTTTTTCCCTCGGCAGCCTCCTTGCTGCCAGTGTTCCAAGGGGTTTTAATCTAGCCCAGCCAGAGTGCCTGAGGGTCCTTGTTATCCCTGAGCGCCTTAGGTGGCTCACAGGGCGTCTCTCCCCTGCCTGTTGCAGAGGCTCCGAAAGAGAGAGAGAGGCTACACCCATGGCTCCTCCCCCCCGCCCGGGAGCCTGCAGCCTCCAGCCGCCATCATGTCCGGGCAGCTCTCAGGGGCAGGCACTCCTCGCCGCGGACCTCTTCCCGCCTGTCCTCTCAGTCCATCACCTTACTGGCAACAATGTTTCTCACCCTGAACCAGCTCTCCGGTTCCCACGCTCCTGCTCTCAGACCCTCTGTTTAGCTGTGGATCGACATCTCAGTCCGGGAACGCTGAGCTGTGGTGCGGACCCTCTGTATGTTTCTCACTCCCTCCCGTCTGCCACAGCTCTGCTGCTTCACCCTCTTTGAGTCCTCGTAGATGCCTCCCTACCGGTCATGTCGGGCTCCTTGCAGTCCTTTCCGGCATCCGAGGCCGTCTGCTGGTGTTCAGCTGGTTCTCTGTGGGAATTATTGCGTCCTTCGGTGCATTCCCAATGCATCTGTGGAGAGGGATGCATTCCACGTCCCTCTACTTCGCCGCCATCTTTTTCCTCCCATATTTACAAATTACTTTAAATGAGACAATGAGATAAGCACCTCATGACTCCCAGCAGTGTCTGCAGCCCTGAGCTCTCAATCCACAAATTTACTGCCTCTGGGCATCCCAACATGGTAACTCCACAGTCTCCTCAAATCCCCTGTGTATAAAACTAGCCTCATCCCCCATCCCCCTGCCCATCACAGCTCTTTCTCCAGTCTTCCCAAGCCAAAAACCTTGGAGGAAATTCCTTGCCTACAACTCTCATCCCCACTATCCATACCCTTCAGTCATCACATTCTTTCCAGTCTTCCTCCTAAATAACTCGTGAATCTATTCACCTTTCTGCATGCCCACAGCTACTCTTCCAAGCCAAGCTACCAACCCCTCCTCCTAGCGCTACTCTACAGCCTTCCAGCTGGGCTCCCTGTTGTGTGTTCTTACGCCTCTCCAGTCCCTTCTCCACACAGCAGCCAAAATGATTTAGTTAAAACACAAATCAAAGCACATTACTCCCCTGCTTAAAATGTCCCAGTGCTTTCTCTCTGCTCTCAAGACAAAATCCGAATATGTTTCGTACCCTGCAAGGGTCTATGTGCCCTGGCTTCTATCTAATTCTGAGATCACATATCTCATCCCAGCTCCTAAGTACAAGCCCTACTCCATCTTGTAGCTATTGCTCTACTCATGCTGCTTTCTGAGGTTCTACCCTGTTACTTGTCTAGTGATGGATCTTTGGGGACTCAGCTCAGGTGTCACCTCCCTCAATAGAGTCTTTCCTGGTTTGAGATGCCCTTCTCTCCATCATCACAGCAACCTGTGCTCCCCTCTATTATAGCACTGATCACCCTATTTGTTTATCTATCTTCCCTCACTAGTCTGAGAACTATCCAAAGTCGGTGCCTATGGCACTGCCAGCTTTGTAATCCCAGGACCTGACACAGTGTCTGCCACATAGTAGGTACTCAGTACATACTGAATGAATTACTTAATGTGAAAGATTCCAAGTTAGTCAAAATAGGTCACGTTACTGACTTGAATCAAGCTGTCAATAATATGAATGGGTGAAACATTCCAATCAACAGGCATAGACTGTCAGATGGATTAAAAAAAAAAACAAAAAACAAGATCCCACTACAGTTATCCACAGGAAACACACATTACATTTAAAGATAGAAATAATCTGAGTAAAAAGGCAGGAGAAAAAATATATCATGGAAACAAAAACCATAATAAATATGGAATGCCTATGCCAACATCAGAGAAAACAGACTTTAATAAACATTACTAGAGATAAAAAGGGAACTTTTATAAAGACAAAAGGAATAATGCATTAGGAAAATATAACGATCACAAATATACTTACAGCTGACAACAGAGCCCAAAAACACATGAAGCAGAAACTGCCAGAATTTAACGGAGAAACAGAAAATTCAGTAATAACAGTTGGAGACTTAAATATACCAATTTCAGTAATGGATAGAACAACCAGAAAAGGATCAACAAGGAAATAGAAGACTTAAACAGTACAATAAACCAACAAGACTTAGCAGATATCTATAAAACACTTCACCACCAACAGCAGAATACAGTCTTCTCAAATGCACACAGAACATTCTCCAGGACAGACCATATGCTTGGATATGGAATACTTCTCAATATATTTTAAAGGAATGAATCATACAACATATTTTCTCTGACTACAATGGAAATAAAATTAGAAACGATGTAAAGAAGGAAATTTGGAAATTCACAAATACGTGGAAATTAAACAATGAACTATTAAATAATCAATGGTTCAAAGAAGAAAGCACAAGGGAAATTAGCAAATCTCTGAGATAAAGTTAAATGAAACAAAACATACCAAAACTTATGGAATGCATCTAAAGCAGTGCTTAGAAGAAATTATAGAGCTGTAAATGGTTATATTTCTTTTTAAAAAGAAAGATCTCAATTCAATAACCTATCGAATTTAGTGCAATTCAATTCCACTGCAAAACACTTGAAAATAAAGAACAAGTTAAACCTCAAGCAAGCAGAAGAAAAGAAATATTATAGACTATAGTGGGAATTGAGAGTTAAGAAGAAAATCAACAAAACCAAAAGTGGTTCTCTATAAATATTAACCAAAATTGACAAACATGGACCTAGACTGGCCAAGAAAATAGGGGAAAAGACTCAATTAGTAAAATCAAAAAAGAAAGAGGGGATGCTAATACCATCCTTTAAAAATAAAATAGATTATAAGGGATTACTGTGAGCAACTGTATGCCAACAAACTCGATAATTTAGACAAAATAGACAAATACCTAGAAAGATACAAACTATTGAAACTAACTCAAAAAGAAAAAGTATATCTGAATCAAACTATTAAAAAAGTAAAGTCATTGAATAAATAATTTAAAAACTTACCACGAAGAAATTCCCAGGCCCAAAGGGTTTCTCTAGTGAGTTCTACCAAAATACTAATACCAAGTTTCACAAACTTTTCCAAAGAACAGAAGAGGCAAGAACACTTCTCAACTCATCCTATGAGGTCAGTGTTACCCTGATACTAAAACCAGACAAAGACATCACAAGAAAAGAAAACTACAGACCAGTATCCCTGATGAATATAGATGCATAAATCCTCAAGAAAACACTAGAAAACCCAATCCGGCAACATATAAAAAGGATTGTACACCATGATAAAGTGGGATTTATCCCCAGAATGCAGGGTTGACTTAACATCAAAGAGTTAGTTAATATACAACACCATATCCAAAGAATAAAGGAGGAAAATACTATAATTATTTCAATAGACAGAGAGAAATCATTTGACAGAATCTAACACCCATTCATGGATAAAAACAATAATGATAAACACTTATCAAGCTAAGAATGAAAGAGAACTTCCTCAATCTGATGAAAGGCATCTAGGAAAAATCCCAGATATAACATCATGTTTAATGATGAAAGGCTGGAGTACTTTCCCCCACAAGGTCAGAAACAAATTAAGGAAATCTATTCTAGATGCTCAGTTGCATAGCACTGGAGATTCTAGCCAGGCAATTTAGACATACATACATACATACATACATACATACATACAATTTTAAAATGCAACCACACTAGATAACACGTAAAAGTGTCTATTTACAGATGACATAACCTTATATATAGAAAATCTTAAGGAATCTACTAAAAAACCATAGGATTTTTTTAAAAATGAGTTCAGCAAGATTGCAGCATAGAAAATCAATATTAAAAAAATCGGGACTTCCCTGGTGGTCCAATGGGTAAGATTCCCACTGATGCCTGAGTTCAATCCCTAGTCAATTGTAAATAATGCTGCTGTGAACATAGGGGTGCACATATCTTTTCAAATTAAGAGTTCTCTCCAGATATATGCCCAGAAGTGGGATTGCTGGATCATATGGCAACTCTATTTTTAGTTTTTTAAGAAACCTCCATAATGGTCTCCATAGTGGCTACACCAGTTTACACTCCCACCAACAGTGCAGGAGGGTTCCCTTTTCTCCACACCCTCTCCAGCATTTATTATTTGTAGACTTTTTGATGATGGTCATTCTGACTGACTGGTGTGAGGTGACACCTCATTGTAGTCTTGATTTGCATTTCTCTAATAATTAGCAAGGTGGAGCATCTTTTCATGTCAGCCAATTAATTCTTGACACTAAATCAAGATCCATGAGAAGAAAAACTGATAGATTGGACCTCATCAAAATTTTAAATTTTTCTCTTGTCAAATACCATGGGAAAAAGTTGAAAAGACAAGCAATGAGATGAGAAGAAATACTGCAAGCAATATATCTAGCAAAGAGTAATATTACAGAATATGTAAGTAACACTCAAAGCTCAATAGTTAAAAAAACAAACAACCCCATCAGAAAATGGGCAAATGACATTCTACCACGGAGGACCTACAGATGGCTAATAAGCATGTGAAAGGATGTTGAACATCATTAGCCATCGGGGAAAGGGAAATTAAAACCACAATGACATATTACTACACATCTATGAGAATGGCTAAAATAAAAAAATAATGACAACACCAAATGCTGGAAAGGATGAGAAGAAACTGGATCACTCATACATTGCTGGTGAGAATGTGAAATGATATATAGTCATTCTGGAAAACAGTTTGGCAGTTTCTTATAATACTAAGCATGTAATTACCAAACGTCCCAGTAATTGCATTCTTGATCATTTATCCTAGAGAAATGAACACTTAGCAACCCACAAAAGCCTATATATGAATGTTCATAGCAGCTTTATTCGTAACAGCCAAAAACTAGAATCAGCCCAGATGTCCTTCAACAGTTGAATGGTTAAACAAACTTGGTACATACTTACCATGGATTACCCTGCAATAAAAAAAGAATGAACTATTGCTACAAGCAACAGCTTGGATGAATCTCTGAATTATGCGAATCATAGGAGGCACCCCAAACCAGCTCTCACTCCTAATCCAGCAGAACCATGGCGCTCCAGAATTCCAAACTGAAAGCCACCAGTGGCCCAGAGACCTAAGGTGCTCACTATGAAAGCTGCCGGTTTGCTCGAGACCATTGCCTCCCTCTAGGGCCCTGAAGCAGATGTGGATACGCTGTTCTCAAAGCTCTATCTGGGAGGGCAAGGTCAGAGTCACTAAGAGGCAATCTGCTAATGATGGCAAGAGTTTACTTGTTCCCAGTGGTATTTCTCTTTCTTAGACCCAACTTTAGCTTCTGACATTTCAATTGAAACTCCTACTATTACTTCACTATTTCTACCTGCTTGAAGTTCTGGGAGAACAGTTGTTTTTTTTCCTTCAGGTTTCTTGTGCTAAGCTAAATTCAGAGACCACCAAGGTGTGTAAACAAAAGCCAAATGAGGGCTTCCTAGGTGGCACAGTGGTTAAGAATCTGCCTGCCAATTCAGGCACATGGGTTCAAACTCTGGTCTGGAAAGATCCCACATGCTGCAGAGCAACTAAGCCTGTGCACCACAACTACTGAGCCCATGTACCACAACTACTGAAGCCCGCGTGCCTAGAGCCCGTGCTCCACAACAACAGAAGCCACGGCAATGAGCCCATGCACTGCAAAGAAGAGTAGCCCCCACTCGCCACAACTAGAGAAAGTCCGTGTGCAGCAACGAAGACCCAACACAGCCAATAAATAAATAAATTTATTTTTTTTTAAAAGCCAAGTGATACAACTGCACAGACCTCGGGCTTTCTGGCACTTGGAAATCTCCATCTTAGCAGGCTCCTTGCATACAAGAGCTCCTCTCCGTTAACCAGAAAGAGCTGCATCCTGGTATCAGACCTCAGCAAACCAGAAGAGCTGGATGTTTGTGATCCCTGGCTTCTTTGCTGTAGGAATGAAAATCTGACCTCTGTGACATTCTCTAGAGATGTTCCCAGCCAAAGGTCACAACCTGAGACCCCACACCCAGTCCCTTAATACTGGAATCAGAACCTTCCTACAATGAATAGTGGTTTCATCACTATGGTTTAAAAGCAAAACAAACATGACATTCAATGGGGAGCATCACAATCTTGCTCATTCCAATCCAACCATATGTTTTCAAAGAGAGAGATTGTCTATGTAACTGCTAACTTCCATGCATACAAATCCTGTATGCAGCCTTTAACTGAGCATTCAGCTGAACTCTGGAAAACGAGGAGCCACTTTCCTACAACAGGGTTAGGCCAGGTGCCTGCAACACAGGACTCCCTCACTGAGGGATAAGCTGAGCTAATTTGGCTGCATTCCACAGTCTAACCAAGCCACATACCTTCAGCTCCCAAAAGTATACCCCCTCCTGAACAGGAGAAACTGTTGGAAACCAAAAAGTGTGATTTTAGTCTCATCCTAATGGATCTTGTGACATCCAGGTCTCTAAGCCCCTCAATAATAATTTTTCAAGGCCATCTGGAATAAATAGAGGTCCCATACAAAGCTACATGTATGCAAATTGGGGCACTTTAAATGGATTTTGTCCTTAAATGCATAAACCAAAAAGCATGCGAGCAATTGCATTAGAAAAGCAAGGTGGTTTTTTTTAAACCTCTCTACTTGGCATTAAGTCACCAAACATTGTCAAACACATATCACTTGCTTAATTACTTTGTGTGCACATGTGTATATCTTTATAACTTCATAAACATGTAAATGAGAGGGAGGTGCAGATTTAATGTACACCCATATGGTGAGAAATACAAAAGCTTCCAGAAGATTATAAAATCCTATACTAATGCTAAAATGATACCTTTGTTTTTTTTCCTTTTGCTTTGCTTCCAAGTCACAAAGAACAAATTGAAAGTAGAGATGCTAAGCATGGATCCTTATCTAAAAGGAGACACACACACAGATCTTTTTGTCCAGTAATGCAAAATATTGTTTAAATACCTTTCTTCAGCTCCGTATTCTCCTATTAGTCTGATTTCCTTTCATTAATCTTATAGTGTGTTTATGCATACAATCATTTCTACATGTCCATTAAAATTTTTATTGAAGTAATTTTTCATAAATAGCATATTATGCATCATTCCCCCAAATATGCTTCATTTCAACACTGCTTTAATGAGTTTTAGTTGCCTATTATACCCACAGAACATACTGAACCACTTTCAGCAAAACCAATCACAAAAATAATAAATATGTTTGCATCTAGTGTATATGGCAAATAGGCTCAAACAGTTTTTCAACTTTCAAGATATTGTGCCAGTTAATCTTCTACGTAGCAAAGTCTCAGCCACGAGGCATCTGCTGAAGTGGCCATCATCCCAAGGTCAAACTCTCCTCTGGTTGTATTGGGCATCTTTTTACCATCCTTCCATGCCTTCAACCTAATTTCTTTGCTGCCTGCACTATGTCTGCCAGCCTGGTAGCTCCATGCTAATTTGCATATTCTCTCGAAAAGCTCTTTCTTTTAATTTTGTAACTTTTTTTAATTTTTTTAAATTTTTATTGGAGTATAGTTGACTTACAATGTTGTGTTAGTTTCTGCTGTACAACAAAGTGAATTAGTTCTACATATACATGTATCTTTTTTAGATTCCAAAGGCTCTTTTCTAAAGCTGCCTCCTCCAAAGGAGAGCGAATGGTCATTTCTATGGGAATTTGCTACCCTCACTTGGTTATTTCAGTAATAAGACACACTTTTACTATCTTCATGATGAGCCCCTGACATAAGAGCAGGCTTCAAGATTCATTTTCTCTGGGACCCCTCACTTGAATTTGAAAGAAAGCTTTATTTCACTTGCTCCTCATAATCCAAGATTATACGAGCTGCCCTGGCTGAACTCATTCATGCTACGCTGCAAAGGCTGTGTCTACACAGACTAAAGGGAGCAAAACAAGCAATGGTCATTTATAGAAACAGGCCATGATCAGAGAGCAGTGCAACTGACATTGCTAATGAGGCAACCGCCAACATTCCAGAAGCAGTAAGATGCTTTGGCCTCTTACAAATCTTGTGAAGTGGGTGCACCATATTTTAAGTCCACCTGGGGCATAAATTAAAATACATTTAAGGTCTTCATTTTCCTTATCTGAAAAAAAAAGCCCAAATCTTTCCTCTAACCTAACTCCTTTCTTTTCCCCCCTAAAACATAATTCTTTTGTGTAAATCATTGTTGCAAGCATTTACAATATCTTGAATATCTAAATCCCTGTTTAAGAGGGGAAACAAGAGCCTCGGAATTTACCTTTAGGGCTTCCCTGGTGGTGCAGTGATTAAGAATCCCCCTGCCAATGCAGGGGACACAGGTTCGAACCCTGGTCTGGGAAGATCCCATATTCTATGGACCAACTAAGCCCGTGTGCCACAACTACTGAGCCTGTACTCTAGAGCCCGCGAGCCACAACTGCTGAGCCCACATGCCACAACTACTGAAGCCCATGCACATGGAGCCCATGCTCTACAACAAGAGAAGCCACTGCAATGGAAGCCTGCGCACCGCAACGAAGAGTAGCCCCTGCTCGCCACAACTAGAGAAAGCCCGCACAGCAACAAAGACCCAACACAGTCAAAAGTAAAATAAATTTATTTTTTTAAAAGAATTTACCTTTATAGAGTGAATTGTTTTCTTATTTTTTGGCTGTGCCATGCAGCATGTGGGATCTTAGTTCCCCGACCAGGGATCGAACCCACCCCCCCTGCATTGGGAGTGTGCAGTCTTAACCACTGGACTGCCATGGAAGTCCCTAGAAAGTGATTTTTATTAAACATTTTTTTAATGTATTTACCATTTCCAGCATTCTCTTTTTTTTAATTAATTTATTGGCTGTGTTGGGTCTTCGTTGCTGCACATGGGCTTTCTTTAGTTGCAGTGAGTGGGGGCTATCTTCGTTGTGGTGCGGGGGCTACTCTTCATTGTGGTACATGGGCTCCTCATTGCCGTGGCTTCTCTTGTTGAGGAGCACAGGCTCTAGGCGCATGGGCTTCAGTAGTTGCAGCACATGGGCTCAATAGCTGTGGCTCACAGGCTCTAAAGCACAGGCTCAATAGTTGTGGCGCACAGGCTTAAGTTACTCCATGGCATGTGAGAACTTCCTGGAGCAGGGATCGAACCTGTGTCCTCTGCATTGGCAGGCGGATTCTTAACCACTGTGCCACCTAGGAAGCCCTATTAAACATTTTTAAAGCTGCTTTAAAAAATCAGTTAATATGTTGGATCCTGATATCTCCAGATAGTCACTGCAGGTCTCCATTCCACTTAGTTTGTACAGACAGCCAAAAAAGAGGGTAAAGGCTTTTAGTATGGAGAACAGTGTGGAAGCTCTTTAAAAACCTAAAAATAGAGTTACCATATGATTCTGCAATCCCACTCCTGGGCATATATCCAGAGAAAACTCTGATTTGAAAAGATACATGCACTCCTATGTTCCACTATTTACAATAGCCAAGACATGGAAACAACCTAAAAGTCCATCAATAAATGAATGGACAAAGATGTGGTACATATATACAATGGAATACTACTCAGTCACTAAAAAAATGAAATAATGCCATTTGCAGCAACATGGATGGACCTAGAGATGATCATACTAAGTCAAAGACAGAAATCATATGATATCACTTACGTGTGGAATCTAAACAAATGACACGAATGAGCTTATTTATGAAACAGACTCACAGACATAGAAAGCAAACTTGTGGTTACCAATGGGGAAAGGAGTGGGGGGAGGGATAAATTAAGAGTTTAGGATGAGCAGGTACACACTACTATATGTAAAATAAACAACAAGGACCTATTGTATAGCACAGAGATTGTATTATCTTGCAATCTTGTATTACCCATATTTCAATATCTTACAATAAACGATAATGGCAAAGAATCTGAAAAAGAATATGTGTGTGTGTCTGTGTGTGTATATGAAACAATCACTTTGCTGTACACCAGAAACTAACACATTGTAAATCAACTATACATCAATAAAAACAATAAATTAAAAAAGGATGGTAAGGGCTTTTGGAGATTTGTCTGAGAATTTAGTGGACATTAGAATATATCAGACAGGCCATGTGGCCCAGTTGGTTTTATATGCCAACCCCAGTACTGACTGGCTGTGTACATCTGGGCAGGTTATATATCTCATCCAATTTTCTGGTTTCTCCTCTTTAAATGGGTTTTTTACACATCTACCTCAGAGGATTATTTTGAGGATTAAATGAGAAAAATATATGTTATGCCCTTGGCATAGGCGCCTGGCTCAGCAGGTATCCCCAAATACTAATACACCTTCATGGAAAGTCAAGCCAAGCTACATGGGTCAAATCATCACTTTACAGCACTTCTCTTTGCCTAAGTTCTTCACTTTCTCTCTGGTTGTGTTCCAATAAAACTTTATTTACAAAAATAGGTGGAGACAAGATTTGATCCAAAGTTTGCAAGCCCCAGTACAGATATGTGTAATGTAGATGCTACAAATACTGTGTATGTTGTGCATATATATACCTTAGATATAATTTTTATAAAGTTTCATTTGGTGTATTTTTATGAGTTTGCTGGATATCTGTGTGTTTGTGTGAAAGGGCCTTGTGAATGTTCACCCAAACGAACCTTGGAGAAATGTCTGAGTATTTTATATGTGAAGGAGATTTTTTTCACAAAGGGCAAGTTCTTCCATTACTTCTACATAATTTGCCAAATGCAAATATTTTTATAGTCCTCTGAAGATGCAAAGGTTCCCCACATGGATAATGATAACAAAATGTGAATAATAATCATAGCCATAATTTTTAACACATATTATATGCTTAGGTGCTAAATCTTTGACGTACATTATATAGACACTAACATGGAGTTCTCCACTCTTGCATGTGAATTAAGAAGCTTGATGTGGTCAGTGAAGGATTGACAGTACCTCCAAATATATCACACTACTAACACTCCTTCTCGTGCACTCAGATATGGCCTGATCCCTTGTTCTTTCCTGAACACTGCATAGTCAGAATAGTCTGTAAGATATGTATTCACTGAAGTTTTTCCAGACCAACTTTACAGCTTAGTATATGGTCTATTTTCAAAAATGTTCTGTACGTGCTTGAGAAGAAAGTGCATTCTTCAAATTGGATGTTGGTCTCCTACACTGAGTTTGTTAACCATGTTGCTCAAATCCTCTGTATCCTTACTCATTTTTTGTTCATTTCATCTATCAATTTCTGAAAGAGGTTAGTAGATTTTACAGTTTCTCCTTATAGCTTCGTCAATTTTTGCTTTATATATTCCAAAACTATGGTATTAAGTGCACACAGGTTTAGAATTGTTATCTGAAGAACTGAACATTTTATCATTATTCAGTGATCCTGTTTATCCCCAAGAAAGGTTTTGCCTTAGTTAATTTAGCTACATCAGCTTCCTTCTGGTTAGTATTTGCATGGTATATCTATTCCAATCCTATCCGTGTCCTAATGTTTTAGCTTTGTCTCTCATACACAGCATATAGCTGGATTTTGTATTTTCATCGGTTGTGATAATCTATGTCTTTCAACTAACTGGTGAGTTTAGTCAACTTCTATTTATTGTAATAAATGAGGAGTTGGCTGCCAAGATCAAAAGGGTCTTTTAAAAGTACCTCTATGTTTCCTGGCTGTAACCTGGTCGCTCTAGTCAATTTCAAAACATTTTGCTTGCATTCACTCTCTTGTGGGAAGTTAGCTAAAGTCCAATGATCTTCATGAGTGAATCTGAGCTGATACTATACAGTTATGGGAAAAAGTCAATTAATGCAAGGAATAGTGCACACAAGCCTAATCCATTTGATGTAAACCAATGCATTGCACACATTTCAACTGCTCTGTATTCCTTTAGAAAAGTGCATGGAAGTGATTCATTAGAACTATATACTCTTCACAAGAAACAGACCAACTCTCTTAGGCTCACTAGGGCATCTCCACTGGCAAAATTCAAAAAGCAATCAAACTGAAAAAGAAGTCCTTTTTGCAGACATTTACATCGGGGAAAGAACATGATTCTTGACAATTCAGAGTAAATGAAGTGCAAATTATTCTCTTATATTGTATCCCAGAATTGGAGCTTAGATTGTGACTAAAAATGAAACCCACAGTTTAATCAGAAAAATATATTTACTGGTAATTCCCATGAGCTCATATTTGATACATTTATATTATAGGATAACAAGTTCAAAATTATTGCTAAGTTATAAATATGGAATTTATGCCGAATTTGCATGTATTGAATTTTATTTTGAATTTGCATGTGTGCCTATATTTGAATATTTATAATATTCCAGAAAAAGCACAGTGGAATGTGCAAGACAGATTTATTTAGTGTAATGCTCTGAAACGTGTCAAAGTCTTCAACACTGTTCTTAGAGGCAAAATGGCAGAAATAACAAATGGGATGCAGGATAATCTGCAAAGTCCAATACCTAGCAAAGCTAGGCAAGCTCTTCTGCCAATAAATATTTTACTAAAGTTTAGACAAGTCTTTCTCTAAGCTTACAATGACACTGTATCAGAAGACATATACCATTAATTGGATTCTTCATTACACTTTAATGGAAGAGGGAACATTTCCATCCCTATCTTTTTTTTTAACTCCAAACTCAGTGACTAAATATCTCATCTTGGGACTTCCCTGGTGGTCCAGTGGCTAAGACTCCATGCTCCCAATGCAGGGGGCCCGGGTTCAATCCCTGGTCAGTCACATGCTGCAACTAAGAGCCCACATATCACAACTAAGAGTTCACATGCCAGAACTAAAAAGATCCCGCATGCCACAACGAAGATCCCAGGTGCCACAACTAAGACTCAATGCAGCCAAATAAATAAATAAATAAAAATTTTTAAGGTAGGGGGGAAAATAAATAAATATCTCATCTTATTTGATGCAGAATGTTGGTATTAGCTTTCCAAGTGTGAAGCACTTTCTTCACGCTGTCAAAATAACTTGTACCTAGAATGTAATCTCCATGGAGTTTCAACGGTAAGATTCTGAACTTCACTGTATTTAGTGGCCCCTCAGATACCCAGAGCAGTTGAGAAAGGAAGTGTTCTCATCAACTTAATTCACGGTTAACTGCGGGCAACGCTATTATTAGGTGAAACTGCTCTGCGGGGGAGACTGTTCCAGCAGAGTAGACTCCCCTTTTCTCCTGGATGAGGGCAGCACACACACAAACTGATCTAAGCTCTCAGTTATAGACGTTTAGAACTACGGCTCTTCTCCAACCCCAAGACTTGGCTCTTCTAGCCAGACCATTAGCTCTGGTTATCAGTTCACTTGAAAAGGGGCTCATGAAGATTCAAAAATCCAGGCTATCTTGGGCGGCTCTGGCTGAGCAGAGTAAGCCCTGTATTTCCAACTGTGTGCCATTATTAATTTCCTGTTTCATTTAATTTTGAAACAGAGAACAAGCAATAGCAAGCCACTCAAATACCTCTGCACTGTACTGGTATAAGAATTTTGTGGATTCCTTGGAATATGAAAACAGCCAATCATCAGAAAAATCAACAGCCAATGCCTGACTTATCACCTCTGCCTTTCAGTCTGAGAGTTTATTTAGCTGAGGCTGCTTTCCTCATTAAGGACTCCCAGAATATCAAGAGGCTAATGAAATAACCAGCCATAGTCTTTAGAAACCAAAAAGTAGACTGTATAATTTATCACAGCCATAATAAAATATCATTTTTAAAACTATGATGCTGTGAATATTTACTTTTATTATGAGAGTAATTCATACTCATGAAGGAAATTAAAATCCTTCAGAGAAAGAGAAAAAGAAAATAAGTCACTAATTGATCTATTGATATCTTGGTATTTTTCTTCCATTCTTTCCCTTTTATGCTTAGATTTGAGAGGGATGGAAAGATGATTTGCCTCTCTCCCTCCCTACCCCCTCTCTCACACATAATTGTAGTCATACTGGGCCCATAACTATCTCTTTATCCCTTAGCATTAAATCACTACCAATTTTCTATACGCTAAAAAAGACATTTAAATGGTTTTGAAATAATCCCTCAAGTGGCTGTACTGAGATTTCTTGAACCATTCTCCTATATGTGGATGCAGATTTTTCCAATTTGTTGCACATATAAATAACTCTAAATAACTTACAAATAATGGTAGCTTCTTAGGATCCCATTCTCGTATCACCCTACGCTTTTCCCCCATGGCACTTCTCACAATTGTAAGTAATGAATTATTTGTTTCATGTCTGCCTTTCCCACTCTATGAAGCCAGGGACCACATCTACCTGGTTCCTCATGGTGCCTCCAGCACATAGCACAGTGATAAGAGATATTTGTAAATAAATGAATACATAAATAAATGACTAAGTGATAGAAAAACATGCACAGGTTTTTCCCAGAAAAGAAATCATGGGTCAAAAAAATAAATATTTTCAATGTTCTCTGTTTATATTATCTATTTTATTTCAGGAAGAATTACTCCAATTTACATTTCCACCAACAACATATGAGAATGATGGTATTTACCACACCCCTGTCAGCACTGGCTACTATCTTTTTTTTGTTTGGTGGTGGTGATGTATACCGAGTTTTGTTTTTTTTTTAATCCAAGTTAACTAAAGAGGCAAAAAGGTTTTCCTACATATAGTTATTTAAATTTGCATTTCTTTAGTACCAGTGAGACTAAACAGCTTTTCTGTGTCTGTAAACTAGTTGTGGTTCCCATGTTGCAAATTGTCTAGTCATATCCTTTGCTTTTCTAATCAATTTGTAGGAGTGCTTTAACCAGGAAAGATGTCAGCCTTTTGTCTGTTTTATTTTTTGTGCATGTTTTCAGCAGTTTGACATATGCCTTTTCATTTTGGCTATTTTTGGACAGATGCGCATTTCTCATTTTTATGTAATCGTAACTGTCAATCTTTTCCTCTCTTCAAACACCCTTTTTCCTGGCTAAGAGTCCCACATGTGGATTGCAGCTATCATTTAAATAATAATGCCAATTGTGAATTCGGATTAACTGGGTTCACAGACTCCTACATATACAACTAAGCCCTAACCTGTCCAGAGCCCCGGTTCTCACTTCCTTACAAGCCTTGGCCACTAGAAGCCTAGGCAACTTAGACCAGTCACAATTCTCAGTACCCTCCCAGTCCCAACTAGATCCCCTTCTCAACCTCTCCATTTTGTCAATGGTACCACCTCGACTCCAGACTGGAAATCAAGGTGGTACCTTGAACTGGACTACAGCCCTCATTTACTTTTGTGTTTTTTACATTCCTACCATGAAGAGTTTTCATACTCACTGGGGTTCAACCTCCTTGTTGCCACTCCAGAATCTCTACAACGAGGCTTCCTAACCCTCCCCCAGGCATGAACCTTCTCGGGTCTGGCCAGCCCTGGCTAGGTGAGGTGACTTGACCTCACAATGCCATGAGGATGCCACGCACACCTACAATGCCTCCTTTCTTCTAAATACAACCCACCTATTCCTAGAAGCATTTCCAAACAGATCTCTCCTTTTTCTGATCTGTTCCTCATACTTTAGAAAGGAAAAGGGCCTTAGAAAGCATCTCGTTTAAATCTCCCATTTTACAGAGGGGGATGGACTTGCCCCAAGTCACATGTTCCTCCCCACCCCCAATCTATACACTACATAGTTCTGCACTTTACCATCTAATCTTAATGAACTTGAGGCTGAAGATGGTGACCTTGGCTTTTTTGGACTTGTCTGGGCTCTAATCTCCCTTAAGTGCTAGCACTGGGCAGAGGTCATAATACTCCACAAAATTTGCTGATTAGACCTAAACTGTTATATGAACAGATGGACTTTTCTGTATTTTTAAAGTATATTCTGGTAAAAGTATGACATTTTAAAGACATTATTGATATTCAAATCATTTTCAAACAAAATTCATCTTCTTTATTAAATACCTAAAACACCAGATTACTCTGTTCTACTGTAAGCTCTGTGCGAGCAAAGATGACATGTCTTCCCTGGAATATAATGGGCAGTTTCACAAAATTTTGTTGAACAAATGACAGATGGAAGAGGTGACTATTCTTTAATGTCATTTCATGCTACTTAAGTTGATGACAGATATCTAGAAAAGAAAAGCTCTAACATTCTTACTGCCACTTAACAGCACTAATCTAAAATTACTATTAAGAAAATTTAATTCTGAACAGCTTTTTATACCACCTTGAGAACTTTGAGCTTTGCTGGGTTGCCAGCGAAGTCTGCCATCTGGGCAAAGATGCTAGCTACTACGGCTGAAGTTCTACAGCTGTTATCATGGTGAATTTCTCCCCTTCTCCTGAGAAATACGTGGCGGGGGTGGGGGAGTAATAACAGCTCTTAGCATCCTTGGCTAAGTGAAGCTACCCCTATGAGAACCCAGTGGCCTACAGCCTGAGGAATCAGAAGGACGGCATTGCTGCCTGGATCGGTCCATTCACTCGCTGCCTCTCCCTGTACCAAAGCTGGCCATGTGGTCCTGCTTCAATGCAGAAGGGAAAGAGTGAAGCATGGGCACGTGAGCCATGAGCAGGCTCGTGCACTACAGACTTCTTACCCAAGACATGACTCTGTCAAAATAGAGCCACCTTGGGAATTCCCCGGCAGTCCAGTGGTTAGGACTCAGCGCTTCCACTGCCAGGGCCTGGGTTCGATCCCTGGTCAGGGAATTAAGATCCCACAAGCCATGCATGGCCAAAAAAAAAAATAGAGCCACCTTTAAACAAGAAAGGGAAAGAAAAAGAAGCCTTTACCACAAGTATTGAAAAGGAGTGAGGATAGGATTAGGATGGTGGAGTAGGAGGACGTGCGCTCACTCCCTCTTGCAAGAGCACCAGAATTACAACTAACTACTGAACAATCATCGACAGAAAGACACTGGAACTCACCATAAAAGACACCCCACATCCAGAGACAAAGGAGAAGCCGCAATGAGACGGTAGGAGGGGCGCAATCGCGTTAAAATCAAATCCCATAAATGCTGGGTGGGTGACTCACAAACTGAAGAACAGTTATACTGCAGAAGTCCACCCTCTTAAGGGAGTGTCCTGAGGCCCACAACAGGCTTCCCAACCTGGGAGTCCAGCAACAGGGAGGAGGAATCCCCAGAGAATCAGACTCTGAAAGCCAGCGGGATTTGATTGCAGGACTTCCACAGGACTTGTGGAAACAGAGACTCCACTCTTCGAGGGCACACAAAAAAATGTGCTCACCAGGACCCAAGGGGAAGGAGCAGTGACCCCATAGGAGACTGAACCAGACCTACCTGCTGGTGTTGGAGGGTTGCCTGCAGAGGTGGGGGGGCAGCTGTGGCTCACCGAGGAGGCAGGGGCACTGGCAGCAGGGGTTTTGGGAAGTGCTTATTGGTGTGAGCCCTCCCAGAGTCCGCCATCAGCCCCACCAAAGAGCCTGTGGGCTCCAGCACTAGGTGGCCTCAGGCCAAACAACCAACAAGGTGTGAACACAGCCCCACCCATTAGCAGACAAGCAGATTAAAGTTTTACTGAGCCCTGCCCACCAAATCGGATCAAAGCTTTACTGAGCTCCATCCACCCAGCCCTACCCACCATCAGTCCCTTTCATCAGGAAGCACACAGGAGGCTCCTAGATAGCATCCTCCACAAGAGGGCAGACAGCAGTATCAAGCAGTATCAGCAGTATTTCATCTTGTGGAACTGAAAACCACAGCCACAGAAAGACAGAGAAAATGAAAAAGCAGAGGACTTTGTACCAGATGAAGGGACAGGATAAAGCCCCAGAAAAACAACTAAATGAAGAGGAGATAGGCACCCTTCCAGAAAAAGAATTCAAAATAATGATGGTGAAGATGATCCAGGACTTTGAAAACAGACTGGATGCAAAGATCAAAAAGTTTACCAAAGACCTAGAAGAATTAAAGAGCAAACAAACAGAGATATGCAACACAATAACGAAAATGAAAAATACACCAGAAGGAACCAATAGCAGATTAACGGAGGCCGAAGGGCGAATAAGTGACCTGGAAGACAGAATGGTGATCATCACTGATGTGGAAAAGAATAAAGAAAAAAGAATGAAAAGAACAGAAGACAGCCTAAGAGACCTCTGGGACAATGTTAAATGCACCAACATTTGCATTATAGGGGTCCCAGAAGGAGACAAGAGAGAGAAAGGACCTGAGAAAACATTGGAAGAGATTATAGTTGAAAACTTCCCTAACATGGAAAAGGAAATAGCAACCCAAGTCCAGGAAGCGCAGAGAGTCCCAGGCAGGATAAACCCAAGGAGAAACACACCAAGACATATAGTAGTCAAGCTGACAAAAATTAAAGACAGAGAAATGTTATTAAAAGCAACAAAGGAAAAACAACAAATAACATACAAGGGAACTCCCATAAGGGTAACAGCTGATTTCTCAGCAGAAACTCTGCAAGCCAGAAGGGAGTGGCATGATATATTTCAAGTGATGAAAGGGAAGAACCTTCAACCAAGAATACTCTACCCAGCAAGTATCTCATTCAGATTCGACGGAGAAATCAAAAGCTTTACAGACTAGCAACAGCTAAGAGAATTCAGCACCACCAAACCAGCCCTACAACAAATGCGAAAGGAACTTCTCTAAGTGGGAAACATAAGAGAAGAAAAGGACCTACAAAAACAACAACAAAACAATTAAGAAAATGGTAATAGGAACATACATATCGAAAATTACCTTGAATGTAAATGGACTAAATGCACCAACCAGAAGACACAGACTGGCTGAATGGATACAAAAACAAGACCCATATATATGCTGTCTCCAAGAGACCCACTTCAGACCTAGGGACACACACAGACTGAAAGTGAGGGGATGGAAAAAGATATTCTATGCAAATGAAAATCAAAAGAAATCTGGAGTAGTAATACTCATAACAGATAAAATAGACTTTAAAATAAAAAATGTTACAAGAGACAAGAAAGGACATTACATAAAGATCAAGGGATCCATCCAAGGAGAGGCGATAACAATTATAAATATATATGCACCCAATATAGGAGCACCTCAATACCTAAGGCAAATGCTAACAACTATGAAAGAGGAAATGCAAGGCAGAAATAGAGACACAGGTGTAGAGAACAAACACATGGCCACCAAGTGGGGAAAGCGGGGAGGGTTGGGGGGAATGAATTGGGAGATTGGGACACCAAATTGTACACTCTAAATATATGCTGTTTATTGTCTGTTAAAAAAAAAAAGGAGTGACCACAAAGAAGACAAAAGAAAGAGAAAAGGCTATTCTCCATATAAATGCCTTGTAGTCCTTGCCTGTCAGTGATAACCTAGTGGATTCTGGATGACAATTCATTACTCTTCCCTATGACTGCTGCAAAATGTAGAGATGCTAAACGTCTAGGATGCAACGTGAATAGGATGATCAGATTCTCTGACTTGGGTAGCCATGCAGCCTGACCTTCCCCTGCCGCCAGCCGCGGCCCGAGGGTGCCAGCCAGCACCGTGCCTGGGGAAGAAGAATGAGGCTGTTGCAGTTTCTCGGTGCCCCGTTCTGAGTTCCTCCCACAGACCCAATGATGCACTAAGTTGGCTGCAAACAGAGGGAATTTGGCCTCAGAAAAGCCTGCGGAATTTGGGAGTTTGAAGAGCTGGTCAGCAACCATGTTTTGATACATTTTCAAAAATGGTCTTGGGAATTCTAGAATGAGCAGGACCTTTCTCTGGCCCCTAAACAACATAGTGGCACACGGATGTACGAAATGCAATTGCTAGGCTTTCTGAAAAGAAATACAATTCTTAATAAACATCTTGTGTCTTTTGCCAGCCAAGCACTCTCTCTCTCTTTGTCCTCTCCAGGCAACATGATGGCAGCCGTTTCCACTCAGCAGTTATATATCACCCCATCACTTCACCATCCGCTGAGGCAGGGAAGCATCTCCAATGTAGCAGTGGGAGCAGCATTCAGGTCTTGGCTTGTAGCCACTGTGGCCTCTCATGCTCCCCCCCCCCCGCCCAATGTGGATGGATGGCTGTGAGTCAGAAGGTGGCCCTTGTCACCGCTGAGGGCTCGTCCTGACACTTATTCACCAGGCCCCCAGCGTCCTCCCATCCTGCTAAGCTTTGTAGTCATTTCTGACTAGGCAATGAGAGGCCCCTTTGCCACTCAGCCACGAGATCTTCTTCTGGTGAGCATAAAGCCTCAGGGAGGTAGAAATCTGTTTTTCTCCCAATGGCTGCTGCAACTCTGGTCCAATCACTTGTTCAAACACATGTGTAAAAATGACTGGGAACGGCAATGATGTAGGTGATAACAATACCAGTTAACATTCATTGAGTGTTCACTTTGTGGTAATGACTCACATGAAATACCTCACTGTGCTTTTGCAAAAAAAAAAAAAAAAAGACAAAAAAAAACCTTGTTCATGGAATCGCAGTCAACAGTGCAAGGGCTGTGGAGTCAGCCAGAGCTGGAGTAAGATCCCTGCTGTCTCACTGAAGAGCCAATGACCTTGAGAAAGTCCTTCAACCCCTTTGGGCTTCTGTCTCATCTGATGAATGGGGAGACTTTTGCCCACTCGGCCTTCTTCCTACAGATAGAGCAAGTTGACAGAGAAATACCAGAGATAAGGGATGCAAAAGCTCATCAGAAACTGGAACGCACTCTCCACACAGACAAGGCTGCGACAGGCTCTGGTCCAAGGTCACACAGCTGGGTCGTGGCTGGCCTGGAACTAAGGCCCAGGTGTCAGAATTCCCAGGCCAAACAGACGGAGCTGCTGTTCTGCTCAGCTCAGCGGCGCACAGAACCACCAGCAGCTGGCATGGAAGGCTGTTCCACACAGGAACTCCCCACGGCTGACTTTCGCATCTCCCGAGACCAGCTCCTCGGCCTCACGCATCACTGCCAGCACAGCTGCCTCTGTCTCTAAATGTTCAACACACTCACACACACACTCTCTCTCTCTCACTATTACACATGTGTGCATACTTTCTCTCACACGGATTATCAGAATTCACAGAACTGGTCCCGTAAGCAAGGATTTGTCAACATCCTGGGAAATTCTGGAAACCTCTGGTTATGACTACTCTTCAGGATGAAGATTTCTGGAGGTGGGTAGGAATTCAGGAAATAAAAAAGTGCCCTTGGGAAATAAAAAAGTGCCCATGTGTTTCTCTAGCAGATTTTATTTCATTTTGGTGAATATTGTAAGATCCAGTAACTCTTGACTCTTTAAAAAGTGGTTCTTCTTTTACTAGACTAGGTGGCACTGTGGTATCACCCTTCTGATGACCAAGAAAGTCTTATTTCATTTCAAATCATTTTGCTTCCAATGGGGACTGTCCAAGAGATCGAACCTTCCCCTTGAGGGGTCCTGGTTATCTTATGGAAAATTTCTGAAGGAATCTGCCAAAGGACAGTGGCCACCAAATACACAATCAAGATCACAATAATAATGTGGGTTTACAGAACCTGTCACACCCTGACCTACATGTCCAAAAGGATTTTAAAAGGCACATTTGCCCTGTAGAACTCCAGACAGGGGCCAGGAAGTCCATAGTGGCCAAGACTTCATTTTTACTCCTCTGCCACAGCCATGGCTATGGAATTCAATTTCCATACTCAAGAGCTTTTTATATCACCACCCCTCACTAAACCTACAGGCTCTATCAGCCAGAGGGATTATTTTCAATATTGCCAAATTGCTTGCGAACATATTAAACACCAGAGTCTTGTAGTGACAATGGCTTACACAATTCTCACGATGGACTGAGGCAGCAACCTTCCTAGGGTCAAGGTTCTCTTAGGATGGGGAAAAAAAAAACGGTTAGTGCTGGAAGGAAAATGAAAGTTTAACAGATTCTCCCAGAATTCCAGCATTCAAAAAGGACACTGTAAACTGAGGGAAGGGAAAGTGAGTAGGGGGTCAGGTTTCCTCTAATTCTCAATGGTGAGCAGAAAGTCAGAGGGCTCCATTCGTCTGGGGCTAGACGGAAGAAACTGCACTGACTGTTGCATTCCAAGAGACACCAATAAAAAGTGGTGGTGTCCAGGGCACAGAGTTGCCTGCACCATGAGGGGTTGGGGAGGCAGAGGAGGCAGCAGGGAGCCTGTCCACGGAGGCAGCCTCGGTAGCAGCAGCAGCCTCCAGGACCCCTGTGGTCACCTCGACAGGGAGACAGAGAGCATGGCCATGTCAACCAGACTCACCTTGTCCATTCCCCGGACTCCCTGTCGGTAGCCCACATCTGTTTTAGGGAGAGTGGAAGAATGGGAGCCCTGACTGGGGCAACTGCACCCTGAAGAGTCCTTCCTAACCTCCCCACCCCTTATGGCACTCCATGGCCTCCAACAACCAGGCATTACAGCTGGACGGAGGGAAATGCCCTAACTTCAAAAGCAACTGGCTTTTAATAAAACAGCTCTTTCCGCATCGGCCCTGGGTTCCCAGCAAGCAGACTGGCGGTGCCCTGCTCTGGAGCTCAGAGTTTGTAAATTAGGTGAGGTTTCTCAAGACTGAGCCCCACACAGGATCCAGGGCAGCGTCCCAACCCGCCCTTTGGCCGGCGGGGTGCCCCTCACACTCGCAAAGCGCTGCGGATGCCCGGCGTGCAGCCAGTAGTGAGGGGTGCAAGCTGGGTACCACGAGCTCTCTCTCTCTCTGGGTGTCCGCAAATAGCCGCAGAGGGACACTCATTCGCCCAGGGAGAGCAAAGCCAGCGGAGAGAAAGGAGGAGGGAGGTGACAAAAGTCAGGAAGGAAGAGAAAACACAGAAAGGGTTAAAGAAAGAACGAGAAGCAAAGTGAGAGAGGAAAACGGAGGCAGAAGGAAAGCGCGAGCAGCCAGGAGCTGACAAGAACCCAAGCGCGAAAAAGAGAAAAAGGCAAACAGAGGAAGCGAGGGGAAAGGCCGCGGGGGGGGGGGGGGGGGGGGGAGCGGGAAAGAAGAGAGAGCGAAAGGAGGCTTGGGAACCTGGATGCGGAGAAAAGAAGAGAGAGGCTGCAGGGGCTCAGGGACGCTACACTCAGAGCGCGGCTCCTTCGGGCGCTCCAGTGCGGAGTCTGCGTGAGGCACCCTGTCCCGGCGGCGCCGGGGAACGCTTGTCCCGGGCCTCCCGGCCGCTTCCCCCGTGCGCACTTCCAGCCGCCAAGCAGGCCAACCCGCGGGCAGAGAGAGGAGCCGGCCCGGGTCGGAACGTACAGGCTTCCTGCGGCCGCCACGGCGACGAGTGCGCCCGCCAGGGGGCCCGGCGCCAGACCAGCCGGGGCGCCACCGCAGGGGCGCCGAGGTTCTCCCTAGGTCGCCGGCAGTGCCCGGCCGCGCCTCCCGGCCCTCCGCCCGCCCCGGCCTGGGTCCGCTCCAGTGCTCCAGGGCCCCGTTCCGCCGCGGGCGCGCACTCACCTGGACGGTCTCAGTCTGGCGTCGCGCTTGCCGTCCACCACGGCGGGCACGCAGCTGGTGAGCTCGGTCCAGTCGGCGTGCAGTCCGCAGCTCCAGCCCGTGGAGAACCTGGAGAAGAGCCAGGTCTCCCGCTTACCCGGCCGGTGGCAAGTGCATTTCTTCTGACCCACGCGGCATTCGCACGGCTGCTCCAGCTGGATGTTGCGCACCAGGTGGCGGCCGAAAGTGGTGCCTCCGGTCTTTTGGATGTGCAGGAACACGATCAGGTCATCGCCCTTGATGTCGAAGTCTACCTTGCGCAGGAGGTCGCCGCGGCTGAAATTATAACGGGGCACGAACCTGGCGGAGCTCTCATCCTCCGAGCGGTACGGGTCCGGCATCGGGGAGCTGAACGCCTGCAGGCGGAGGAGCTGGCATTCTGTGCCGGGGCACACGTATTGGAGGACGATCACGGCAAATAGGAAGAGCATCACCAAAGCCAGCAGCAGCTTGTTGGATTTCTCATCCATGTTCCCGACGCTGGGGGAAACCCAAGCTCCTTACGTCAATCCCGCAGCTCAGCCCGCGCTCGCCGTGCGGCCGCACCGCCCCCTCCCCCTGGCGCCGCCGTTGCGCCCCTTTCCCCCTCCCCTCCGCACCGAGTACTCCACCGCGGCAGCGGCGGCGGCGGCGGCGCCCTTCCCCGCTTCCTTCCTTCCCGGCAGGCTCAGCGCTGTGGCTTCTGCCGCACACACACCCCCCAACCCCCGACTCCTTCCCGCTGGCCGCCTGCCCTCTCCCCGCGCCGGAGCTCTCCCGAGCCGCTTCGCGGGGTTTCGTACCCGTGGGACCCCGCCTGCTCCGGTTGCCCCACTCCCCAACTCATATCACGGGTCCGAGCCCCCGCGCGTCTCGTTCCACTCTCGGTGGCTCCGCGGCTCCCATCCCCATCCTGCTTCACCCACCGGACTCTCCCCGGCGCTTCTGCCCCCAGTCCCCTTTGCGCGCACGCCGCCGCCTCCTCGCCTGCCCGACTCCCGGGCTCCTTCCTCTTGCGCCCCGAGACCCAGCTCTTGCCCGCATCGGGTTGCCCACCTTGGGGGCCTCCTCGAGGGAGCTCGGAGACAGGCGTTCGGAGTTCCCATGGGGGAAGGGGTCCGCCGGCAGCCCCACTAGCTAGCGGAGACGCTGCGCTACGGGCGCCCGCGGAAGCGCAGGGAGGGAGCCGCAGCGCAGCCAAACGCGCGCCGCGCCCCTCCGGAGCCCCCGAGACCGGCCGCCGCGGGCCAGCCCGAACTTTGTGCCTTTCCCTTCCCTCGCGGCTGCCTTCCCTTCCCGCAGGGCTCCCGAGCGCCCTGGCCCGCGAGCGCGAGTCCCGCTTTCGCTTAAAACGTACCTGGCCAGGGGACCGAAAATCTTGGAGAAGATCGCGCCGAGCACGTGCTTCAGCGAGTGGCCCAGGGCGGCCAGGCCCCGGGTGAGCAGGGCCCGGCAGAGGGAGCCCAGGTCCCAGCGTCTCCTGAGGTCGTGCATCCGCCTGCGGCGGCCTCGGGGCAGCAGCGCGAAGAGAGGGGCGCGCGCGGCTCCCGCCAGAGAGGAAGAAGCCTTGAGGGGCTCGTCCGGGAGCGGCTGGGAGTTGAATCCGCGAGACACACCCCTAGGAGGGCCCGCGCGGACTGAGGCGGCGACTGATCCGGGCCGGCTTGCTGCCAATTCGGCCTCTACTCTGGAATGCCGGCGGGGACAGGTGGTGCGGGCGGGCGCTCCTCGCTCCGGTTGCAGCGGCGGCCCGAGCGCCCGGGCTGCACACGCAGGCAGTGCCATTCCCCCCTTCAGGCAACTCAGGGTACTAAGGATCAGGAGCGAGCTTGAATTTATGTAATAATGCTTCACGCCTAAGAGCTCGAACCACTTAACAAGCAGAGGACCTGGGTTTTTTCCTGTCTTGGGGGACGGAGGTCACTCCAGTGAGCACATCACTACACTTTGGCTCGTAATTTCAACCTCCCCTAAAATAGCAAAGGCGCAAATTGGACCTTTTCCCTCTCTCCTTGCCAATTTCCATTCTCCAACGGAAGCGGGGGCATTTTCTGAAAAGGTAAGTCAGCATGAAGGAAAAGCATGACCAAAAAACGTCTCAGAATGGGAATCTGAGCTTTTTTAGAGCAGAGACTGGCCTTTACTCCCTTCTTCTTGCTCAGTCCCCAGCATCAAGCCCCGTGCCTACAGGCAGACTTCACTCATATAAGGTTTATTCAAAAAAAGGTACATGACTAAATACCACATCAGAGGGTGGCCATCTAATCCAAGGCGATGTGACAAACGAGAAAACTGAGGCCCAGAGAGGGAAAGGGATGTGCCCAAGGTCACACACCAGAGCCTTGGGGTTTGAACCCAGGAAGCTATCCATTTCCTAACACCACCTCTTCTAATAAATAGGTGCAGACCATTCTCGAGCCAAGTGTCCAAAAGGCTCTTTTCAGATGCAGGACCAGCAATGTAAGGATTAGCAAGGAAAGAAGGAATGTCCCTTTAGGACAAGGTCCTCAGGACTCAGGACTCGGGACTCAGACTGTTCCCATCCGACTGATCAGGTGGAGCTTGCTGCATCTTGGGAACTGGTATTTTCATGAATGAGTGCACACCGCTGTCCAGTCCCACGGCTGCAGAAGGAGCACGGGGTGGCAGCAGTGCCTCAGAGCAGTGCTGCTGGGGAAGTGGGGGTCAGTGAGCTGAGTCCTGGAGTGGGGGCAAGTCCCTCCAGGGACAGGCCCTCCCACGATCTCCCTGAGAACATTTGGTCCTTCGCTGAGCTCTGCTCCATCCCTCTTCTGTTCTCTCCATGCAGTGAAGTAGCAAACACTGGTCTAGGGATTCTGAGTTTCTGTCATTTCCTTGCTGGGCAGCCCTGGGATAATGACTTGCCCTTCCTGAACCTGTTTCCTCTTCTGTAAAACAGGACTGATTCCTCCTTTCTGACCATCTGGGTCACTGTGAGGATGGCCTCTGGACAATTCCAAATTTGAAGCAGTGTTTACCTGCTGCTGTAATCTTCAACGTGCCAACTGAGTCACAGGCCAATGAAGGCAGGGGTCCTTCTCAGGCGATTTCACAGCTGTGCCCCCTGCCCTTACCTCCCCCCATACATCCCCAGTCCTGGCTGGACTTCCATGTGGTCTGGCTGCAGGTATGAGGGATTCTTGTGAATCCTGCATTTCAGGCATTTCACCTGTCCGGGTGGGGGTGGGGTGGATACTCTGACTGATGAACTTGTACTAAGGAGCCAAAAGCAGCAACTTATAAGATAGACCTCCTGGCTTCCCTGAGAGCTCCCCTGATGTCCCCAGGCTTGTGGGACATGTCTGCGAGGGCAGGTGAGGAGTGAGCCAGGGAAGCCACAAGGGTCGCTTAGGAGCTCAGCCTGCCAGCTGTCCCTACCTTCTCCCTGGCCACCCATTGAACCTCTGTTGTCTCTAGTAGGTGGCTCTCCTCATGGTGCCATATGAAGACCACCCCCCTCTCCCCATACGTTATGCCATCATAATGACACTCAGTGGCTCCCCAGGGAATGTGGGTCACACATTCATGCCCCCAGCAACTAACTCTGGAGTTTCTGCTCTGAGAGAGATCAGTGGGCCTGGAACATGGGAAAGTGCCTTGGGTGGGGGTGGGAGAGTGATAACCAGTACAGGGAACAGTCAGGACTTCCTCATTTAGTTCATGAAGAGGAGCACAGTTCGACTCTCAGAGGAAGGGGCAGTCAGGTTGGTGGTTTTGCTCTGCACAGAGAAGGAACAGGATGGGGCTATAAAGTGTGGTTTCTGAGATCAGATATGTCACTAACAATCTAGTGTGAATATATACACCAGCTCACTGGAGGATACTTGCATTTACAAGCCTTTCCTCCAGCCTCATGTTATAAGAAAAACAAAGAAATGAATATCTCATGGTGGATTTCATATATCAGGGTTCCTAAAAGTGGGAAGAAACGGTCTTTGGTGGGGAGTAGGGGAGCCCACAAGTCTCAGAGGACCCTTCCTGGGGTGCCGAAGCTCCCTACTAAGAAGAGGGAATTCTTGTGTGTGTCCCAAAGAGCCACGTTCTCCTGAGGCCAGGCCTGGGCCTTGGCAGGACGTTCCAAGACCTCACAGTGCTGGGTTGGGCCCACCTCCTAGGAACTGACTCCTCTCAGGAACTGATTAACAAAGATCCTGATATGCTAGAAATCAGTCCTATTTTAGTATCGGGGAGGGTGGCAAAAGAGGAAGCAAACTGGCTGAATTGTCAGATCTGTGGTTTTGCATCTCCTTCTTTCTTAAGGCAGCCTGAGTTGCTGTGTGTGTGTGTGTGTGTGTGTGTGTGTGTGTGTGTGTGTGTACTTGGGATTCAGGACTTGGAAGGTGAGAAGGACTCTGCAATCTGATCAAGGCTTCTGGTTGTCTCCACATTGTGCTGTGCTTTTCATTATTTTTCCAGAACCTTGTCCTTCCATGGTTTCCACAAAAGGTTGCCAATTCTGGGAGCGTAAAGGTCAGGCTGGCTTGCATACTAAGCAGTGCACTCCCAAATATACATGTGGTTGCTGGAGCCTGAGAGGAGAGCAGATGATTGAGAGAGTGCTGGTCTGGGAGTCCAGCAACTTGGGTTCTTGTCTTGCCTGCAGCAAACAAGACCCCGAGACCCCGTATGATGGTGAGGAAGCTACTTGTTCGCTCTTGGGCTCTGTTTCCCTATTTGTAAGAAGGCCAAGTTGGTGTTGTGCCTCAAAGGGCATTTTCCTGCTCTAACATGGTAAGTCACGCGCTTTTCTTGTCTTTCTCAAGGGCCAAAGTACTGCACTGCCAAACCCTCAGCGCCTCGTTGCAGGGGAGAGCCTGGTCCTTCCTGCTTTCTGTGACACTCACATGAGGGGGCCCACCAGGCCATCAGCAGCTGGACTTGTTTTAAGCCTATGTGACAGGGGTAACAGGGGGATCCCATGTTCAGATTAAAACAGAAACAGTGAAAACTCAGTGTCAAAGAAAGTGCTGCCATTCTTTATACAGAGAAAAAACACTAAAAAACAATATGCTTTTCTCCTCATCCCAAGCATTCGCCTCAATGCTGTCTTTCCAGCTGTCGCTAATTAAAAAAAAAAAACAAAAACGCTCATACTCTCAATTATAGGTGATTTTTGTCACAAAGATTGAAGGCATGCAAACTATTGAGTCACTTCGTAGCTGCTTTTATGCATTTCTCCGAACTGAATGAGCAGCAGTGCTTCATGAAAGCACTGCTCTGAAATTTGTTTTAATATTCTAAACAGGCTGGGTGTGTTATAGACAGCACTCTCAACTGTTGTCTATTTTTCCCCCACAAAGCATTGAATTTTATTTGTTTAGCTTAAAAAAAAAAAAAAAACGTGGCTGAAGGAATTAAAAGAGGATGATGCCGGGGTGATGTCTGTGCTGAATGAACGCGTGCTGCAAAGGCAAGAGAAAGAAGCCCAGGACCAGGCTTCATGGTCGACTCTGAACATGCAGACCCGTGGCCGCCCTTCTCCCGATGGGGGCTGCCCACCATTTCCCTGACTGTGACACCCCCACTTCTCACTGACAGCCAATGGAAGAGTCAGATGAGGCAGGGCCTTGAAAGCCATGGCGAGCCAAGGCCTGGCAACCACCACAGGCAGCAGGTCAGACTCAGCTCCTGTCACAGTCACGTCACTTCTTTGGGCCTCAGTCTCCACTCTTACAAAATAACCTGACGAGGTACCTTCCAAAAGCTGGCTTAGAGGTATAGTAAAGAGGAAGCCATCTCAAATGAGCGTTTTTTTTAAAAAAAAGGAGAGAGCACAGGTTTGGAGAACACACTGCCCTGGGTTTTCATCTGGGCTCTCTGAGCTCTCTCAGAGCCTCAGTTTTCTTATCCGTGAAAATGGGGCTATAACCACCTCACTGAGCTGCTATAAGAGTTAATTAAAATAATCTGTGGGGTGCACTCAGTCTAGTTCCTAAAAAGAGTAGACCTTGAGTAAATGTTCATTTCTCTTCCCTTTCGACTCTGAATATCTTTGGTTTGAGCTCGTGGTTGTATTTCCCACAACAGTAACATACATGTATTTAATGACAGGTGGCCGGCTTTGCCCGCAACCCATTTTCTCTACCTGCTGTCTTTTCTTGCCCTCCCTCCACATCTCTCCAGTGCTCTCCCGGCTGGTGTCCCCAGGAGGAGGAAAGCCTCTGACCCATTTAATCACACTGAGGAGTGGGACATGTCCACGTGGCCCCCGGCTGGAGACATCTACAAAAGAGGAGGAAGAGGGCAGTGCTTTACCCCCAATGAATGATCCCCAGCAAGAGACACCATGACACGTGTAACCGGGCAGTGGAGGAGATGCTGGGGAAGCTGAGGAAGAGTGGAGACGAGAGCTATAAGAACATGCAGAACTTACAGGGCCAGCCCCACTCTAAATTATTGACATTAATCTTCAACTCCGTTCACTTCAAAAGTTAATGGTCGATCTGGCCACAGCAGTTTCGACTTGATCAGCTGGGCCAACCACAGCGGCCAGATTGAAAAACACACAAGGTCAGTTCTGTGTTCGTCCTGTGTGAGCCAGAGCTGGGCTGGCAACGCCCATTCACCACGGCCGAGTAGAAAGAGTGCCATGCTGGAGGCCAAGAGAACAATGTTTGAGTCTCAGTTCTGCCTCCAGCTCACTGTGACCCTGGGCTAGTGTCTTGACATCGCTGGCATTTAGCTGCTGACCTTGGTAAACCAAGGGGCTGCATTAGATGACTCTGAAGGACCGTCCCAGGAGGAACGTGCTTGATCTAAGCTATACCAGCTACCAAGAAGAGCTGAGAAGGGACCCCACTCTCTCTAGCCTTTGTGTGGGCAAAAATGCACTATCGAAGATGACCCTCCAGCTACTGGCTGAGTCAGAAAAGTAAAAGCACTTAAATAAGGAGTAAACTTTCTTAGATCATGTGGGTAAGAGAGAAACTTGAAAATAAGCCTTCTGCGCTTCTACTGACTTGGAAGGTAAAGTCAAAACTGAAGGACTGGGGGAAAGTGTTGAGAACTGACCTCCATCTCACACAAAAGCCCTAGGTAGGTTTTAATAATGATAATAACAAAACCAAGAATGGCCTTGCCTGGCCCACAGCCTCCCACTCGTTTGCCTACTCTGGGATCAAGAGAGGAGCACGCCCATCACTGATCTCCTGACTGGTCTCCGTGGTAGTTCTAGTTTTGAATAATAAAATACAAAATCTGGAAATTATATCTCAGAGCAATATGAAGGATTTGGAGGAAGCTAGCCTCAAGGCCAAAGTGGCTCCCAGGAAAAGGACTTCTTTGTCACCTAAATGGGCTTGAAGGGGAATATTTTATAAGAACAACCCACGAAAAGAGAAAATGAGTTTAGAGAAATCATACATGTCATAGACTAAATGAAAATTAATTTTTAATCAGAGCGAACCAGACCAGACTTAGCTGGGCTTGAGAGAAAAACCTGGAAAAGGACTTACCTTTTTTATGTACATATTTTCAAAATCCACAATTCACCAAAAGGCATGAGAATGCAGAAAGCTACAACATTAGAGCAGCAGGGGGAAATGAACTTGGTAAAAGACATGCTGAACATTCATCTCCACTGAAGACAGCTGCCTCGGTGGGTACCATCTTGTGAAAGGTTTAGCTGAGGCAGAAGACAATATTCAAGTCCCCAGTGAGAAGAGTTGATAGGACTGAATGAAGGGTTAGAATTGTAATGGGGGGACGGTAAGTGGAGGGCAACCTCTTGTCAAGGATGCTCCAGTGCTCTGCACAGTGGCCAGGGATGGCTGGCCATGGCCATGGTGATGTCTCCTGCAGGCTGCTTAGCAAACTATGCCAGTGAGAGCTCCCGGACTCAACACCTATTATGTACCAAGCATTTGGCTAAACACTTCGTGTGCCCTCTCTCAACTAACATGCTCAGCAGCGCAATGAGGTGGTTACTTCTGTTGTACTTATTTTACAGATGAGTAAACTGGGGTTTACAGAATTACAACCACCCAGCTAGGAAGTGGTGGAGCTGGGACTTGAACCCAAATCTGTCGAACTCCACAGCAACTCCAAGGCCCCAGTGATCCTCATCCAGCTCCCAGATGTCTGGCCATGAGCTGGAGAGAGTGAGACATCCTGTCCCCAAATGGAATATCAAGAGACTTAGATAGTCCTCATCTTAGGCGGGAGAGCTGAGCAGAGAGATCGTGGGGGGGGGGGGCGTACGTGTCTGCATGTACATACTCTGAGGGCACTGAAGGAGATAAAGGGTAGGGGCCCAGAGCCTAAATTTTAGTAAAGAGGGAAGCAGAGATGGAGACACTGCAAATTGGATAACTCAATGAGCACACAGCCTTGGGACATCACCCACATTATCTGATACTGTTATTTTTTGGAAGTGTCATAAACAACTTTGTCCACTCCACTATGCAATAACCTTCTGGAAGGCTGGGACCTTGGCTTCTTCACTTTTAAAACTTCTCCATAGCACCCAATAACAATAATATTTGGTCTACAGCTTCTCGGTTTAACAAATACTTTCAAAGACACTGACTGGACCTTCGAAACAACTCAGCGAGGCAGCTGTTATTGTGCTCACTTTATCTATGAGGAAATGGTGTGCCTTAGGGCCAAAGAAACTTGGTCAAGGGTGCACAGCTGGTACAGAGTTGCCACCCCCTTAATCCACCCAAGCACACATGCCAACGTGAGGTAATGCCAAGGCACCTCATGAAGAATCTGGCACAGAGTAGGTGCCCAAAAGATGTTAGTTTTCCCCTTACTTGACAATATATGGTTTTAAAATGTTTTCTTTCCACCAACTATATTCTACCGGGTACCCCAGTATCTTCAACAGAGACTGGTCTATTTTCTCAGGGAGCTTACCATTGATGTAAGGGAATACAGCCAACATGCGTGAACCCGAAGATAGTGAGCCACTGACTAACCTGTGGCATGGGTTCTAATGCAGTGAAAGCTCCAAGGATGCTCCACAGTGGTCAGAGGTTTCCTAGCAAACATCGAGAAGGCCTGGAAAAGCCAATCAATCCACTCTCCCCTCCTTCTTGTCTACATCCCAGAAAGAGGAACTTTCGCTGATAGAAACTGTTTTGATCACCTTTCCTTGTGCCCAGTGACCCAGTCCCTTCCTTGTCAATGCAGTTTTATAAAAAGTGCCCTAGGGACTTCCCTGGTGGTGCAGTGGACAAGACTCTGTACTCCCAATGCAGAGGGCCCGGGTTTGATCCCTGGTCAGGGAACTAGATCCCACAGACATGCAACAACTAAGAGTTCGCATGCCACACTAAGGAGCTTGCATGCCACAACTAAGGAGCTGCCTGCTGCAACTAACACCCAGTGCAACCAAATAAATAAATAGTTTCTTTTAAAAAGTGTCCTAGCTCCAGAAGATGTAGTGCATATACGCAATGGAATATTACTCAGCCATAAAAAGGAATGAAATAATGTCATTTGCAGCAACATGCATAGACCTAGAGATTATCATACTAAGTGAAATGTCAGAAAGAGAAAGACTAATACAATGAGATGTCACATATCATAAGGAATCTGAAATATGACACAAATGAACTTCTTTATGAAACAGAAACAGACTCACAGACATAAAGAACAGACTTGTGGTTGCCAAGGAGAGAGGTAGGGGAGGGATGGATTGGGAGTCTGGAATTAATAAATGCAAACTATTATAGATAGATAGATATAGATAGATAACTGAATCACTTTGCTGTACACCAGAAACTAACACAACATTGTAAATCAACTATACTTCAATAAAATAATTTTTTTAAAGTGTCCTACAACTACAAATGCCACCCCCCATCTGTGGCACCAAAAGTGTGACATTGTGAGGTCTTTCGTCAAGGGAGCAGTGTGTAGCCACACAAGCACACTACAGTTTGCTTCCACATCCACAGCCCCATTAGAACAATTAGTTGATTTTTTAGACCAAGTCAATAAGCTGCTCTTTCCAGGGAGAAGAATGAGCAGGACAGACACAGTTCAAGTAAAATAAAAGACACTCTACATTTCACCCTAAATGTTGCCATAGTACCAGATCTCGCCAGCGGTTTGGTAGCCAGTCAGAGCAGAAACTGACATTTGGTGTCCCAGTCTTCTGGAAGAGAGCCAGATAATGAATTGCCAAATGAACAGTTTCTGGCTCTCTTATCAAGGACAAATCTTATTTCAGCTGAGATGCTAAGACGCTGTGGCAGGAGCAAACTAACAACAATGATAACAACAATTGGCCGAATGATGCAAGCCCAGAATGCAGGATAGGCTATTTTCTTCGTTAACTGCGTCTGGAAACAGGGCTAGATGTGATTTATCACCTGCATTAGATGCTCTACCATGACATTCTAAACAGACATTTTGTGTTGGATATCTACTGGAAAAATTTTTATTCAACACTAATTTCATCAAAACCTGGAGAGTTGATATAGCCAGATTTCATCAAATGACGGAGAATTAGTATGATATAAACTATTTACTATAAAGACATTACTTTATTCTCTAAGCCTTCTTTGAACTCTGTTATACGCTAGAGTTTGTAGCCTAATACCTAGATTAAAAACGGAGAGTAGGAGATTCATGCTGAATTGTGCCTACCCCCAAGACCCCTGAAACTGATCTGAAATAAGGCATGTCCTCTTGGGAATATTTACAGACTATTCTTCATGTAAAAGAACATAAGAGGTTTGCTGTTGAAGTTCGGTCTTGGTTGCCTTTTGCCAGCCATGGAGAGTGATTTCTATCTGCGATACTACGTGGGTCACAAGGGCAAATTTGGCCACGAATTCCTGGAGTTTGAGTTCCGACCCGATGGGAAATTGAGATATGCCAACAACAGCAATTACAAAAATGATGTCATGATCAGAAAAGAGGCTTATGTACATAAAAGTGTGATGGAGGAACTGAAGAGAATAATTGATGACAGTGAAATTACCAAAGAGGATGATGCTTTGTGGCCTCCTCCTGACCGAGTGGGCCGGCAAGAGCTTGAAATTGTCATTGGAGACGAACACATTTCCTTCACAACATCAAAAATTGGTTCCCTTATTGATGTCAATCAATCCAATTTAGGGATCCAGAAGGCTTACGAGTATTTTATTATCTTGTCCAGGACCTGAAGTGTTTGGTCTTCAGTCTTATTGGATTACACTTCAAGATTAAGCCAATCTAGATTGAATATTGGTGTGGACACAAGGGGGGTGGGAGTGCTTCTTTTAATTACCATTATCAAGACATTTTTGTGTATATCAGGGCAATATTTTTTATACACTAAAACGATGTCTTTAATAAATACATAACAAAATGCAGTTTTTATTAAAAAGAAAAAAAAAAAAAAAGAACATAAGAAGTCCCTAGAAGCCAAAGAAACAGACTGCCCTGAGCAAGTCCTTTTCCTGCCCTTCCTTCTCAAAAGTCCGCTGCAAAGGCTCTGGTCAGTGCTGCAGGCTGCTCTTTTATCTCCGTAACCTGAGTGCCTTTGCAGAGCAGGCTTCCTCTCTGGTATTCAGTGAATTCCAAGTCAAGTCCAGGCTCGAGTCAGCTGCCTCCATTGTAAGTCTTTTGCAATTCGATGGATGGCTTGGCCCTTATGCCTTGAGGATTGGAATCTCCTGGGCAGGGATAGGATTTCACTTTCCATGTCTACAGCGCTTGCACCAAGGTTATTAATATAGTCTATACAGGGGGATCATATTGACAGCAAGCTGGAATCCACATCATAAAGCCTGCGCGGCTTGAAGCTAGACTGAGCCAAGACCCCAGGGGGAGACTGAGTCACCCTGGGGAATTTTGAGAATTAAAAATCAACTCAAGTCAGTCCTGTCTAGGACACTGCATCTTTCCTTCTATATCAGCCCCTCTCTTCCGACATCCCTGCACCATCCATGCCTGGAGGTGCACTTCAACATGTAAGGGGGAAGTAACCTGGGGGACACCTCAGGTGTTACCTCCACCGAGGCATTAGGGACTCAGAGTTTAAAATGAATGAATGAATCATAATACAGTGATGTATCCCAGCCTAAGAATCAATAAGACCATTGGAAGAGCTGGCAACTATAGTGGAAAGAACACACTTTCTGGAGTCAGACCAGGATTTGGATCTCTATCTGGCTCCTTACTAGCTGCATGGCCTCAGGCAAGCAGTTAGCCTTCCAGGGCCTCAGTTTCCTCCTCTGTACAATGGGGATGATCCTAACCAGCTGTCTTATAAGAGATGCAGGAGAAATTGGAGAGATAATGTAAAGAAAGCACCTTTTACAAGACCTGGTAGAGACTAAGTACCCAACAAATGGCAGCTGCTGTTATGGAACAGGGCAGGAGAGACGGCAGGGTCTGTCTTAGTGTCCTCCAGTCCCAGCTGAATGTCTGCTTCCACTGTGGACAAGAAGTACTCTCCCCAAATAAGACACTGGATCAATACATAGGATTTACGCTTTCTTCTACCTTCATGTTTTTAATGACCCAAGTCATTCATGATGGCAAACTCTATGAAAGTTCAAATATCGTAGAAAACATGAAAATTCTCTTGACCCACATACAATCCCACTCCTTTCCCTCAGGGTAATTGCTGGTTTCAGCTGGTTTTGTAAGTTGGGGGGCTTTTTTGGTAAGCAGTGTATATAAGAATCGACATATAAAAAATACATAGCGTTGGGCTTCCCTGGTAGCACAGCAATTAAGAATCCACCGGCCACTAGAGGACACAGGGCGAGGTGGCGGTGGTGGGGAGGGGGGGGCGAAGGGGAAGCCCGGATGAAGTGAGAAGGTAGCATTGACATGTATACACTGCCAAATGTAAAACAGATAGCTAGTGGGAAGCTGCTGCATAGCACAGGGAGATCCACTCGATGTTGGGTGATGACTTAGAGGGCTGGGATGGGGAGGGTGGGAAGGAGCCGTGAGAGGGAGGGGATATGGAGATATATGTATAAATACAGCTGATTCACTTTGGTGTACAGCAAAAACTGGCACAACAGTGTAAAGCAATTATACTCCAAAAAAGAGCTTAAAAAAAAAAGAATCCACCTGCCAATGCAGGGGACACAGGTTCAATCCCTGTGCCAGGAAGATCCCACATGGTGCAGAGCAACTAAGCCCGTGCACCACAACTACTGAGCCTGTGCTCTAGAGCCCACAAGCCACAACTAATGAGCCCACGCTCTGCAACTACTGAAGCCTGCGCACCTAGAGCCCATGCTCCACAACAAGAGAAGCCACCAAAATGAGAAGCCCGCACACAGCAATGAAGCATAGCCCCCCTCTGTGCAACTATAGAACGCCCGCATTCAGCAACGAAGACCCAACGCAGCCAATAAAAATAAATAAATAAATAAATAATTAAATAAATAAACAAGTAAATTTAGAAAAAAAAGATATAGTGTTGTTTTATGTGGGTTTTTGGTAAAAAACCAAAGTATGTTTTGTATGTATGCTTCAATATTTTACTGAAGTATAACATGCATATAGAAAAGCAAACATAGGCTAAGTGTACAGCTTGAATTTTCACACTGAACACACATGTAATCGGCACTCATATCAAAAAACATTACCATCGGGAATTCCCTGGCAGTTCAGTGGTTAGGACTCCACACTTTCATTGCCCAGGGCATGGGTTCAATCCCTGGTCCAGAAACTAAGATCCCACAAGCCTCCCAGTACGACCAAAAAAAAAAAAAAATTACCATCACCCCCAAAACCTCTTTGGTGCCCCTTTCTAGTCAATAAACTCCCAACAGTGGCCACTATTGTGATTTATATCAGTGTAAATTAGTTTTGCCTGCTTTTGTACTTTATATACATTGAATCATACAGTGTATTAGTCTTATGCGGCTGTTATAACAAATTATCACAAACTCCACAGCTTAAAACAACACAAAACTATCATCTCACAGTTTCTATAGGTCAAACATCCAGGCACAGTGTGGCTGGATTCTCTGCTCAGGGCCCCCCTGGGCTGAAATCAAGGTGTCCACCAGAACTGGGTTCTCCTCTGGGGCTGGGTTCCTCTTCAGAATTCACTGGTTATTGGCAGAATTCATTTCTTTGTGGTTGTAGGACTGAGGTCCCTGTTTTCTTTTTTTCCTCTTTTTCTTTTTCCTTTTTTAATTTTTTTTTGACCACACAGCACGACATATGAGATCTTAGCTCCCCAACCAGGGATCAAACCCATGCCCCCTGCATTGGAAGCACACAGTCTTAACCACTGGACCGCCAGGGAAGTCCCCAAGGTCCCCATTTTCTTGCTGGCTGTTGACCAGGGGTCATTCTCAGCAACAAGAGGCCACTCACATTCCTTGTCACAAGGCCTCCTCCACCTTCAAGCCAGCAACAGAAACCTTCTCTCATGTCAATGCCCCCTCGTGCTTCAACTCTGACTTCCACTTCTAACAGCTGCCAAAGAACATACTTTGCTTTTAAAGAACTCATTGGAGCAGGTCAGGCCTCATATGGATAATCTCCCTATGTTAAGGGTACTACTGTGAATCTAGCAGTACCTAGGTTAGTGCCTGACTGAATCACTAGGGGTAGACATGTGTCCACTGGGCTCCAGGCACCTTGGAGTTTCATCGAAGAATTCTGCCACATGCAGTATGTCCTCTTTTATGTCCAGCTTCTTTCACTCAACATTGTGTTTGTAAGATTCATCCATATTGTGAGGATCAGGTCTTTTGGTGAATATGTGTACATATAGAAATAAACACGTTTTGTTATAAGACACTAAAGCTTCAGAGTTCTTTGTTACCACAAAATAACCCAGCCTATCCTGACTGATACAGAAATCTGGAAGTGGAATTGCTATGACCAAGGGCAACAGATGCTGCTGTGTTGCTCTCCAATAAGACAGTGCCCTAAATATTGTGCAAGAGCATCTTTCTTGCCACATCCTTACCAACACGTTATGATAGAAGCGTGTGTGTATAAATGAATTGCGGCCAATCTGAGCTTTATTTTGTATGCTTATAAAACAAGGATTTTCTCCTGTGTAAGGATTCAGGAGAACAAGCCTAACCACCCTACCCCCGCCTGCCCAAAACACTAACATCACCACCGAGGACTGTGCGTGTCCCGTACTGTGCTCTATTTTTTCATGGAATTTATTACTCCCAAATATTCCATATATTTACTAATTTAGGATGTTTATTGTTTGCTTTCTATTTCCACCCACAAGGATATGAGCTTCTGCATGGCGGGGATCTCTGTTAGGTTATTGATAGATCCCAGAGGCCTAGAATACTGCCTGACACACAGCAGGAGCTTAAAAATATTGGTTAAATGAACAAATAAATATTAACTCAAGATATGAACTTGAGGTTATTATTATCAATAATTATAATAAATTATTTTAATGGTAATAGTCATACTTTCTAAATCAAACAATTAGGTCACTGCCTAAAAAAAGTATTTTCTGAATTGAAATATGGGAAAAGATTTAATTATGCATTTGTAGCCATTGAATCTACTGTGTGTTTCTATTTCTACCTCATTTCTTAATTTACACGATGTTAGAGAATTTTATTTTATTTATTTATTTTAAAATATTTATTTATTTGGCTGTGCCAGGTCTTAATTGCGGCACACAAGATCTTTGTTGCTGAGTGCGGGATCTTTTAGTTGTGGCATGTGGGATCTTTTTTAGTTGTGGCATGCCAGATCTTTACTTGCAGCATGCAAACTCTTAGGTGCAGCACGTGGGATCTATTTCCCTGACCAGGGATCGAACCCGGGCCCCCTGCATTGGGAGCACGGAGTCTTAGTCACTGGACCACCAGGGAAGTCCCTAGAGAATTTTTTTTTAAATACCCTAAATTCTTTCTGGATATGCTTATAAAACTGAGACTACTGCAGAAAAGCAGGGATTTAGAGATGCTCTCTTCCTAGAGCATTCTACCGTGCCAAAACAATAAACATCTGTCCCTGCAAATTCTGTCCTGAAATATCTTCCCTTCTCACTGCAACTAATCAATATGCTGCTCTTCCTTCAAGATCAGTATCAGTTAGGGTCCAGAGCAGAGCTGTCAAAAAGAACCTTCTGCAACGATGGAGATACTCTTCACCTGCACACCACGAGATCATAGCCGCTAGCTACCTGTGGCTTCTGAGCAGTTGAAATGTGGCTCGTGTGACTGAGGAATTAAATTGTAATTGAACTTAATAAGTCATTTTTACTCACTTTAATTTTAAGTAAGTTAAATGACCACAAGTGGCTAGTGGCTACCATTTTGGACAGCACAGCTCTAGAGGAAAGAAATGGAAGAATGGAATCCATTTATGATCCTTTGATTATGGCAGCCAGAGGGAGCCTGAGACTCAAAGGTGACAGAAGAAGGTGCCAGGTCCCTTTGTTCATAACCCCTTCCCCTGAGTGACACAGAAGAAGGAACAGAGTGCCCTTACCTTCTCTCCTCAGAGGAGCTTGGGCCAGGGGACAGAAGGACTCATGCTCTCGTAGTCATTGGACATTGACTTGTTCCTTCATGTGGTCATTGGCTTAGGCTGTGTCTACATGGGCCCAGTGACTCAAGCTGGAACTCTGGATGTGAAATGGAATTTTGGAAACATGGATTTCACAGCTCACACACAGTTCCCCTGCTCACATTATGCTTTGTGCAGCTCACCCTGGAGGCACTTACCTGCTGGAGGATTGGATGTTTCAAAGGAGGTGGTAACCACTGAAGCAGGTAATGGATAATAAGGAAGTAAAGTCTAGGTAGGTTATCCAATAGAGAAAATAACCAGACCTGGGGTTTCAAAAGAGCAAAGAGAAAGAATATTACCTATTTTGAGTTACTTCTTGGAGCAGAGAAAATCTGGCTCTACTGCGCTGTTATGAAATTAATTTGAAGTTGAGAAACTGCAATATATTATAGCTATCAGTCTCTCTGGACGGTTTTACAATCAACATGTAAGATATGAAAAAAGAAAGATGCCAATAACATATTAATGTGGTATTCGGTGTTCAATCTTCTTTATGCAGCAGAATATTACAGCTGAGCAAAAAATGATCAAAAAGTTGGTTCTCTTTTATACAAAGAAACAGAATAAGGAAACTTGAACTTTAAATCATCCCATCTGTCACTTTCCATTGATTGAGTCTTGCTCATTAAGATAAATTCTAAGCCAAAATATCATTTTTATCTTTTGAGCTCTCCAGAAAGTATGCCTTTTAGCTACCTTGGTTTCTTTCTTTTTCTTTCCTTATTTTTTTCTTTTGCTTTTTTTCCCTATACTGGCAGCTGCCACAGAAGAATAGAACACTATCCCATTGTGTGTATCCCAGACTTGCTATTTGAGCACTTCTGGAAATCTATGTACCTGTAGCTTAACGCCTGACACCCAACTACAGATATTACCAAGCAAAGTTAGACATCCCCCTTTGTCTTTTTTGCATGCCGCGTTGGTACAAGATGGGTGAGGGGTGTGTGACTTCTCTCAGACAGAAGAGAACCCAAACTCAACTCGACCATAAATGAGCTGTGGGATCTTGGCGGAGTCGTTTACCCTGAGTCTCAGCTTCCTCATCTGTCGAAAGGGAGACACTAATGAAGAGGACAGGATGGATAAGTGAGTCTGTTTTATGTCTTCTGGCTGGTTCTAAGCACTTATTCTGACTTAATTCCCTTCTATCCCAGCATGTCATGGCTCTGCTGTGACTTATTGCAACCCTTTCCAACAACTGATGCTGATGTGATGCAGACATCCTTGCTAACTGGCAGATAGCAGGTGTCCTCTCAGCATGAGTTCATCCCTCCCTCCCCTCCATCCTCAGCAAAGCAGCTAGAGCTGCATGTTCATAGGAGGCCCCTTGTTCTTCCCCCTGCCCTTCGTTGCCAGGGATAAAGTGAAGGGACAAATCAGGAGGCACTCATGATGACAACATGCTTACGAGGATAACACAGGTCCAAATCGACCCTGTGAAAAAGTGGAACGGCAGAAGTTTCTGTTCAGTTGCCTTCCCCCCTCCTCTCCCCGCCACTCCCCATCCCTACACCCCTGGGGATCCATCTACTTCCCTCCTGCCCATACTTGTGAGCTCAGCACCCTCCTTTTCCCTTCTCTCGCCCTCCCTAAACCCATCCTCAGACCCTTCATTCACACTACAATGTGGACGAGTGAGAACCCTCCTTGTTCCACGCACACTTGCCCGCGGATCAGAATCTCCAGTTAAAATGGATTGTTCTCCGAGTATAAAATCTCAGGCATCAAGCCGTGGGAGAATATCCTTCATTTCAAAGGCCTTTTCTGGAGTTGTGGAAATAAGGCCATGCCATTACATGCCCACAGGGGTGAGCCAACACCACAATGCCTTCTTGAACCACAGGCAGGGCCAACTATTTTCCCAGTGGAGATTGCCCAAGTAATGACCCACGGAAAAAGAATCCTCCTAGGTCCCCATCAGTCTGAACAAGAGGGGGCAGCAGAGAGCAGTTGGCCGAAGCCTGAGGAGCAAAGTGTGGTTGGATAAAATACTGCAGTTTGGAGAGAGGTTTGTGAGGAGGCGGGTTGGAGATGGGAGCGAGAATGATGCCAAGAGAACAAACAGTCCGTGGGGGTCGGGGAGGGAATAGGTCTAGGCTTGAACAGACACCGTTGCAGCTGGAGGTAGGGAATGATGAAGGTATCAGAATCTCCAAATAAAGTCTCTAGGGAGTAAACAAATGATTCTTCAAGAGACTAGAACGGCCCTTCTCAACCTTTTATGGGTTCTGAAAGAACCCACGTTTGAAAATATGATGGAATCCAAAGGACTTCTCTGGAGGAAAGTCAACACATAGATTTTACAATCAAACTCAAGAAGTGTTCAGCTTGCTGCCCAAAACCATGCGTGGACTTTAGGTACAAAATTAATCTAGGTGCTTAGAGACAGTAAAAGCAAGGCCACCTGGTCACTCAGGTTTCTTGTCTTCTTCGATATGTAGACCTGGACTGCCCACTCACTCCAGAAGGGGCCCGGGCCTGTCTTCAGAGTACTTGCATTTCTATTGGTTCTAAACAATCCCAAAGCAGCCTTGGACTCTAGAGTTTAGTAAGGATTCACATGTAAGATTTGGGGGTTCCCCTGCTACTCTCTACCCCCATCTACTAGCTAATATATTGAGATATTCCTAAGTGCCAAAGACTCTGCGTTTCATACGGCCTCAAATCAAGAAACAGTTACTCTTATCATCCTCATTTTGTAAATGGCAAAACTGAGGTGAAATCACTTGCCCAGGTTCACACAGCCAGCCAGTTATAGAGCTGGGAGAGGCACACTCTGAGCCTGAAGTCTGGCAGTCAACATGACCCATGCTGATGACCAGACCCAGCTCAGGCTTCAGAGCTTTTAGAAGAACATTTAAACATTGCTCTAGGTAGGAACATTGTTCAGAAGGTCAGTTTTGAGTCTTTGCTTTTCTAGTGAATAGTGAAGATCCCAGTCGTTGGGATCCTTGCCCAATATTCGTTAAGCAGGTGAGACACCTACCTGGGGGGGAGTGCAATCTGTGATGCTCACTTTCTCTACACCCTCACTTCATGTGCTGCTTCTTTAAACACTTGACAGCCCCCCCCATAACTGCACAGGTGTGCGAAGGCAAAAACATTCCTCTCCAGAGATCCATACAGCCTGTGGAGTTTTGTAGATATGAGTTGTTTTCTTCCCTTTAATTGTTATGTTCTCTTAGCTTGTAGTTGATAAAATGTATCTGTTCAAAGAGGGAATGTGCTTTAGAAAAAAAAAGGCAGCCTCCAGTGGTGCCGGCAGCTTCCTCCCCACTTGAGGATGGAGGTTTTGCTGTCTCACATGATTATAGGAAAAGGTAGCAATGAGACATGGGTCCCATACCTGCTGTGGTAGTTGGCCTGTAAAAAAAGCATCAGTTTCCTTAATTTTTTTAAAACATCACGTTTGTTAACTTACTCTTTGAACAACTACATGGAACATAAAATAGATATGATCACAAAGAGCAGGCATTTTAGAGAATAACGAAGTCAGACACTGCATCACATAAATAACAGATTCCTGTGGGTTAATTTGACTTGTCTTTATAGCAAAAATACAGCTACCTTCCTTACCATTCGATCTGCTGTCATCATAGATGTATGGGGCTTTTCACCGGCTTTATAAATAAATTGGAATAAAGCTTCCTACAAGAAAATGAAAAATAATTAAAAATGATGTTTTTTTCAACTCCCCTGCAATGGCACGCCATTATGGCTGATATCCATGAAATATTCAACGTGCTGGGTTTTGCTCGATTTCCCATATTAAAGCACATTTGGAAAAGATTTTTTATTTACTTCTTACAGCTACCTGGATTAATGAGAGTGTCCAGCCAACCACTCTCTGATATTTTAGCTCTAAGTTATTCTTTTTCCAGGAGAAAGGAAATTTTAATTAACATGATCCCTCCACATGCTTCTGAAGGATATGGTGGTCTCACAATGACACACTCTGCTGCGGCTCACAATATGGTAAAGCACTTACCTGTGCAAGAGGGTCGCTTCCTGCAAAACGGCACAGTCCTCAAGAGGAGATGGGAGAGGAGAAATGGAAGAGAAGAAGAAACAAGAGAAGAGGGGAAGCAGAGAAGGAGAGAAGGAGGGAGGAAGAGGAGGATGAGGAGAGGTGCAGGAGACAATTCTTGAGAGTGGAGAAAAGCCCTGGTATTGAACTTTGAATGGACTGGGCTGAAATGCAAAAAGCAAATGAGTTGTTAATTACCCACAAGAGATGAAGTTTTCAACCAGAAGATACTGAGTCATCTTAAAGGGGCAAGGTTTAGTAATTTCCTCCATCAGTGGAAATGCGTGTTCACAAGCAGGTTGACATCTGTTATAGAGACATAAAGTTACCTTTCTGCCACAGATGAGTTGCATGAAATCACAAATCTGCTTGAAGTGGCCAACTCCCACAAAATTTCCAAGTGGCATCAAAATGCTTGCATGTTGTTTGGGAAGTTCCTCTTAATCTATAGCTGAACTTCAGGGAATAGTAATTTTGTTACCAAGTCCAAGTGAATCAGATGAGGTGTTGAGGCAAGCAATACGACTTTATTCTGAAAGCCGCCAGACAGGCAGCAGATGGGTTAGTATCTTCTGAAAAAAAAACAACCATCTTATCAGGGTCTGGATGCAAGTTTCTTTTATAGAATCAGAGAGGGAGAGGTGGGGAAGTAAAGTAAAAAGGGTTATCAGTCTTGCAAAACATCTCCTGGAATGACTAGCCTTGGGGAAGGGATATGTTAGTTTCACAGGTGCGTAGGGTTCCCCAAGGCAGGCCATTGTGTATGATTAAAGCAAGGAAAAGCAAAGGTTAAAGTCAAAGAAACAGATCCAACATGGAGTCCAATTTAGCTCTTCCCTGTTACAATTTCACAATACATTATCAGCTACTACATGAAAGGAAACACTCCATGGCTGAGTTAAATAAAATAAATAGGTGCTTGTAATGGCAAGTCTTCTCAGAGTGTTTAGTGCTGAGTGGCACTGTACACATCTCCCATAGAGGGATATAGCACTTTCCCAAACATGCTTGTCAGGGAGTGTGTTGTTCACAAATGCCTATTAATATCTCATTGATCTAGTATTCCCATGAGGAAGTTTGGGAACTATGGCTTAATCATTTCAGGTGCTTTCCTGGGTATCTAGGCCTAGGATACAGAAAAGAGGGGGGTCCCTAAAGGACGAGCAGAGGAACGCCAAACACAAGCTTGCCTTTCTTCTTAAATTTGTCTTGACTGGCCTTGGACTGGTCATGGTAAGAACCCATTTCTTGGTTTCTCTGAGGATAGTGGACCAAGCTCTGGGCTGGCCATAAGTAATATCTCCTCAGCTGGTCTAGCTATAAACGTGGATTATGCTGGCTCTAGTTCAATACTTCTAGAATGAATTCAGAGCGCAAACAACTGGGTCCTCCAAACCACCAGGAGACCCAGTCATTTACATGATGCCTGCAGCCTGAGTTTGTCATAGCTCCTAGGCGTTTCACCAATAATTGATGATCGGTAGGACTGGGAGAAGGGGTAAAAACAGAGCCAATGGAAACGAGAAAGAAAGGATTTGTCAATTCTGCAGTAAACGGACATGACTGTTGGTATATTTTATTTTATTTTTACCATAAGAATGATGGCCAGGTTCAAGAATTTCAGCAGAGCTCTAGATGTTGGCTGAGAGATCAAAAACAGAAGAATCCTGTCATTTCATACTTCCGTGACCTTAACTCACCCAAATATTATTTGGAAAGTGACTTTCACTCCAAAGCCCTTTTATGGTGCCTTTCCATGAATGTGGAATATCATGCTTTCCTACACCAAAAGATGGGAAGTTTGGTAATGGGAGTGTTAGGTTAGTGAAATGTAATCTTTGTGTCCTACTTCTGAAGCTCTCTGATGTTTCCCATGTTTTGACATTTAATTGAAAGCACCATGTTTTTTTACTAAGCAACTCATTTGAGCCCTTGGTGGTCACTTAAGACCTACTTCATTGCCATCTGGCACTCCTCCGAAGCCAAGATTATGTAGTAAATGCATGGTTCAACTCTGTCTGCTGCAGTCATATATTGATCTTGTGGTTCTTGGGGGAAGTGGTGTCTTATTCAGATTTTCAAGTTCTGTCTTATAACGAAGGTCCTTTGGCTTCCCATGGGTTCATAGCTGTGAAATCAATTATGACTTCAGTAGCACTGACAATGTACTATATTTGTGAAAAGAAAATTGAAAAATTATTACCTGATGGATGAGAAATGGCTTTGACATTTAAAAACAGAAAATGCTTCTCCATATCTCTTCTAAGTGATGTCTGATGTTGACATTAGCATTTATGTAATTCATCTAATTGTAGGAACCATCATGTACTAATTCTCAATAGCAGTAAAACCTACTACAATGGGGAATAATATTCCTTCAAAAGGCTTCATTCCAGCCTTCTTCTTCTAGGCCCATCATATCAAGTCCATAATAATTAACTTATTTTGCTGTAATTCTGCTTCAGCAGAGACATAATGCTGCCGAGGAAGATGTAATGAGGCACCTTGAATGAAAGCTGAAGTGGATGGGGCAACAGGCGTTAGTCCAAAGGTTTGCATTCACTCGGGAAAGACTTCATGGGCAAGATTAGAGATTGAAAGGCATAAGCTTTTTAAATTTTTTTGTAATGAGGGCCAAATTTTCTCTTAATTATCCAAAGGCGATTTTAATAAAGAGATCAACAAAATGTAGGGCTTAGGTTTGGGGTAATCTTATCAGAAAATTCTAATCTGTCTACCCGTGATGGGACCAGAGGAAAATGTCATTCTACCTCAGTTCTCCATTTCCCCACAGTGGTTGGTGTAGGAAGGCTGAAAACAAAGGGGTTCAACATTTCTATAGGTGGAGGTGAGTGGATGTGTATGGTACCGACCAGGGTTCTTAGCCTCCTTAATGAATAGAAGTTGATCAGAGGCAAGGCAAGAAATTCAGGCAAGGCTTTATTGGGGCCCCTGCTGCAGCAGTGGGGATCAAGAACAAACAACAGCTTTCCTTGCTCTCTTGCTCCCTGATGGGGTGAGGGTAGGGTGTGTCCATGGGTTGGGCCAGAGGGGTGGCTTAGGTGGTTTGCTCACCCCTTTGGTGGTGGTGTGTGTAGGAAGCATGCACAGTACCCTGCTTTTGCCCCCCCCCCCCCCCCCCCCCCCCCCCCCCCCCCCCCCCGCTTTTGCTCCTGGCTCTTCAGAAGCAGCAGGTGATCATTTTGGTCTCTTTGTATCTTGCAGCAGGTGATCATTTTGGTCTCTTTGTATCTTGTTGTCCAGAATTTGCCCCAACTACACAGGCATGCAGTTATTTTTAGTCCCTTACAGTTTATTTGTATTTTGTTGCTCTAAGAGATGTTGTCCTGGTGCAAACATTGCAGCACTGCAGCAAAAGGTCCCAGGTCCCAGCCTGTCTCATTTAGGAGCTATCTCTCCAGGGAAAAGACCTGGGCAGCAGGACTACATCCCATCAGGTCAATCAGAAGACAGAGGAGAGTGGTCCCTGCTTGTCAAGCTCCCCAGCACGTGTCCGCACCCAGGGAACACAGCGGCAACTCCAGAGACAGAGCTCTGTGGGTTGTTGTTCTCTTTTGCTCTGGGTACTAGATTGACAAGGGGCACCTGACCAAGCTGAAAACAGGGAGATAAGCATTCTAGGAGATGGGAGTAGCACATACAAAAGAAAGTCACTGTGAAAAAGCATGTTTTGGAAATACTAACAGAAGTTCAGAGAGACAAAGAGTATGGGACTAAAAGGGTCCCATAGACAGCCTGGAAACATATATTGAAGAGATTCCTATGCCACACAGAGTTTGCATGCAATTTTGGAGAAAGGTAAGCGCTAGGGGAGAGGACAGTCTATACATGGGGAAAGATTGCCAAGATGTCCTTCTTCTTCTTCTCTCCCTGGGATCCCAGTTCATCAGTACAAATTAGCTCAGACACTTCCACCACCATCACACAATCTCTGTGAGACTCCCCAACCAACTGCACCACTACACACACACACAGACACACACCCCACAGATAATACTTCCCCTCAATGCTCCCGTTTCACCTCGTAATTGCTTTTATACTGGCACCTAGCAGGATTTAGTGAATGAACTCATATACTGTGTCTGCTTTCTCAACTAGAACACACCATCTGCTCAAGAGCAGAAAATGGGAGGTTTTTTGGTTGGTTGGTTGGTTGGTTGCTTGGTTGGTTGGTTTAAGCACCATCATTCCAGAGACTGGATGGACCCACTTCTCCTTGCTTGCTGCTTCCTCAGGCTGACTTCTGTTCACGCGTTGCAGGAGAAAAACTCTCCTTCCCTGAGCCCCTGTCTCTGGTGGGGATCCCCTAAAGGACAGCCCGAGGCGAGGATCTGCTTCCTCCTGATGGACTGGGGGGTGGTGGGAGGGAGGGCAGGAAGTCACAGGAGTGGGATCTCAGGGAAGGTCCACTAAGGAGCGTGGCTCAGTTACATCCTATGGGGACTCCTGAGAGCTGGTCTTTCCCCAGGTGGGGATGGGGGTGGGGCAGGGTGATGGTGGTGGTCTGCTGAAGCTCTTTCTGCAGGTACCACAGAAAATGTGTTTTATCCATCTCTGTACACGGCCTGCTACACAGTAGGAATTCAATATATGTTTGTTGAATGGAAGAAATTGCTATTCTAGGCTCAGAGTCTGATTCAGCTCCTGTAAAGTTGTGGTGTTAAGATTTTCCTCCTTAATACTTTGGGAGGATATCAGGCATGCTGCTGCTTACAATCATTGATTTCTATTCAGTTGAGATTTGTGCAAAGCCAACTAAGGAGAAGCTATGTTTATTATTTGTTTGTAGCATGTTATAGCAAATGCTTTGGTGTTCAAAACCCACTGTACTTTTGCCTCATTTATTTCTAAAAGAGAAGTCAGGAGATATTCTTTTCCCTTTAAGTAATGGACATGGGAAGCCAAAAAATACATTTAAAAACACACGCATTCGCTTTTCATTTGTCTGAGATCAAAATTAGATGTTTCTCCTCCATTATCTCATAAAAGTGTATGATTTATGAAAGACACTGAAGCAAGTGTCATTAAAACTGATTACCCTAAGTGAATAGTGATGTACATGTGGGTATGCACCATGATTATGATGTTATCGAGAGTAATCTAATGATCAGTGGGATAATTTGATTTTGTGGTGTTGATAAAAGACTAAAAGCAGAAGCCCTTGGTGAAATCATATCTCTGATCCAAAATAAGCCCCAAATTATGACCAAGAGGACATTTGTTTTCGACTCAACCCACGGACCCAACGCCCAGGTGGACAGTGCCCTCGGGCTGCCTTGGCTGCCAAGAGTCCCGTCTACTGCAGACCTCGGTGACAGTTCTGAATCCCCCACCCCCACCGCGTCTAATGCAGAAAACAGGAGAGAGAAGAGAGCACACAGCAGGAAGGGGAAGGAAGTTTCTCGCAGGGAGGACCTCTCCACAGATGCTCCCAGTCCCACCAGGAGTCACTGCCTGCTCCTTCCTCCACACCTGGTGCCTTCCATCCCCCCGCCCCGTGTCCCCCTTGCTGTGGGTCTTGCCGCATCAGTGGTCCTCCTCCTCCTCCTTGCGTATCATCACTCTCTCACTCAACCGTAGATCCTCCACCTCTCAGCACTTTCAGCTGTGAAAATGGCACTGTCATTCCTCCCTCCCTACATCCTGCACCAAAGTGGTGGGACACGCACCCTGTCCTTACTCCCTCTCCTTTCTCGATGCCCCCTGGCTCCTAACTCCTCAGGGTCTGGATCTGATCCTCCCATTGTACTGGCCTGAATTCAAATGACACAACTTATTCAGTGTCACTGCTTCTTCATTCTCCATCACATCTGACCTCTTGGAGCATTTGATGACTTCATGAAATTCTCTCTGCACTTAGTATCCCCAATATTTTCCTCTCCTGGCCCCTGCTTACTCTCTAACAAACCCCTTCTCCACCTCCTGCCACCAACAGGTGGGCAGACTTGAAGATTCTGTCCTCGACCTTTCCTCGTCTCCCTCAGAGATGTCTTCTTTTCCCATGACTTAGATGACCACCGCTCTGTGGCTGGCTCTCTAATCTAGGACTCCAGGCAATCACACTGCTCCTGGCTCCCCATTCCCATCAGCACACAGATAAAATTCCCTCTTTGCCCTTTGCCCTCTGCCCTCTGCCCCTGTGGCACGGTTCACTGCAGTGCTAGGCATTTTACCATGATGATCCAAAGTGAGAAGAGCCAGATAAAACCAGGCTCAACATCCTGCTCTGCCGCACACTTCCTGTCTGACCTTGTTTCCTAAACAGTCTGAACCCCCATCTGCAGATTGAAAGATAATAACTCATTCTTGCCTCATATGGTTGTTGTGAAAATTAAAAGCATTCATGGAAATCGCCTGGCCCATAATAATTATTCCATATGTTTTAGCTGTTATTATTAATGTACCCAGTAAATGTTTATTGAATGAAGGAGTAAACTAGAGGGATGCTTCAGGCACTGTTGCAGGAAGGTGGGAAGAGGACAGGAGGTTTGAAGACTTTAGAGCCCTCTCACCTCCTACAACATAAAGTGCAGGCACCTCCTGGGGGGGGGGCAATGCCACCTTATGAAGATGACTAACCTTTACAAAACATTGCTTATTTTTTTATATGTGTTGCTACAGAAAGCATATAAGTAACATAGTTGTCTTTCAGCTTAAGCTGTGTATCCACTTTAGCCTACTATATATAAACCCTGTTATAAGGTTATTCCAGTTTTTGTTGATTACTTAAATGGAAAACAATTACCTCAGTGAAAATTGCACAAACAGAATGTGCTATTAAAGAAGGAAACCACCATTTGATTCTCCTGAAATTAAAGCACACTCTCCTCCCCCAACTCAGCCAGATTATCTCCTGGGAGGTAACAGGCTTTTTCTCCTAAGTAACTTTCTCACACAAATCAAGCCGGCTTCTCCCAAAAGGATTTTCCAGCAGTGTGAGAGGGAATCGGTACTCTGATTAGCAATTTGTCTTTGCTTCATTGACTGCTCTGGTTTTTTCTTACCTAAGCCTTCTTTTTAAACAAATGTTTTCTTTTGCAATAATTTCATATTTACAGAGAAGTTGCAGAGTTCCTGTACACCTGTCATCCAATTCCCCCTAATGTTAGCATCTTAGGTAACAATGGTACATTTGTCAAAGCTACGAAATTAACATTGGTAATGTTACAGACTTTATTCAAACCTCCCTAGTTTTTCCACTAATGTCTCTTTTCTATTCTAGGATCCGATTCAGGATACCATATTGCATTTAGTCATCATGTCATTTTAATAAATATTCCACTAATACTGAATAAAGCCAGATAATTACTGTCAAAAGGTTCTGTACCCCACAACAGTATTTAAAAACCTGTGAAATTCCATGTGGGGTGGGGAAAGCTGACCAAAATGGAATTTATGCCCATCATCCAAATAAGCAAAATTAGTTGGAAATTTTTTTTCAGATAGTGCCAAAGTGGAATAAACATTTGCTTTCTTCCTTCTCCTTCCAGGCCAGAACTTTCTCTAGTTTTGTCTCTCCTGGAAAGTTGAGCTCTGGTTACACCTCCACATTTCAGGTTTGACTGTTAAGCAGTTACCTGATTCTTGGCCTCCTGTTAGAGGTCACTTCCTAAGGCCCTTTTGCCTCTGAACCCAGGGAAGCATGCAGCTTGCTTAACCTAATGTGTCCCAGACCCTGCTGTGCATCCTCATCACCCGGGGTGATGGGAAGTTGGAGAGAAAGAGTTGTGTTAATCTTCACTACAAACTCAGCTGTGTGACCTTGAGCAAGTCCATTCAGCCTTTCTTGGCATCAGTCTCCCCAACTGCACAATTTGTGGTTTGTCAATGGCTGACAAGGGCTGGTCGGTTAGAATCGGCTAGAAAGCTTGTTGCAATGCTGATTTGCAGGTCCTACCTCACTTATGAATAGCTGGGCTGTTGGGCCTAAGAATGTGTATTTTCACACACACACACACACACACACACACACACACACACGCACACACACACGAGTCACCCCAGGTCATGTGGATGCACAGCAGGGTCTGGGACACATTGGGTTAAGCAAGCTGCATGCTTCCTTGGGTTCAGAGGCAAAAGGGCCTTAGGAAGTGACCTCTAACAGGGGGCCAAGAAAAAGGATCAGCCTCCTTGTGGGAGCTGGTCTGGTGCTTCCTGGGGCTCCCAACGCTATCTGGTTAAAGGACAGCTCCCCACTTCCTAAGCGTCCGTTGCACTCTACCTAGGTATTCGGTGGATGATGCATATTTAGCCAACATAGTCAAAGTTCTGGTTTTCTGTGCATTCTATTTAAGTCGATTTGGGGGAAAGTAGCTAAAGACAAGATAGAGGAAAGTTTTACAGAAACATTGGAATTTTAGTAAATGACAACTTAAGGTATATATTTGAAGTTTCTGCATTGATTACTTTTCATTCCTTACCTGGGAGTGCAGAAAAAAGAAAATGAACTGATTTTACATGATACTGTAAGTTAATCCACTTATTTTACCTGTACTCTGCCTTTTAACAAATCCTCTTAGATGTATTCTGATAGCCAGACATGATAAGGAAATATTAGTAAGTTGATTTTGCCTGTGATTGCTGCAACTTTCTCCATTTTAATTCATAGAACCTCAGAGCTGAAAAAAGCTTAGAGATCATATAACCAAAACAGATTATAGATCAAGTAATTTCATTAAATGGGGGAACTGAAAAAGAATACAAAGGGCAATGACATATTCATTTTGACTGAATTAATAATTAGCCAGTTCACATCACAAACTTTTGAACACCATTATTTCTACACTTTGCAGAGGAAGAAATTGAGGCTCCAATGTGCAAGGTCACACACAGCTAGTAGGTGAAACAGGAATTCAACCCAGGTCTGGGGCCTTCAATGTCGTACTCCAGAGATATACGTGGTAGCCTTATTTATAACAAGAATGGATCGGAAATAGTGGAGAAATGCTCACATGATCTATTGTGCATCTACTCAATGTATGTGGTAATTAAAACGGACAGACAACATTTTATCTTGCAGATGGGAGAATATATTGATACAATCATTCCTGAAAGCAATTTAGCAATATGAATAAAATGTCTTTTCGAACCTCATACTCTTTGGTCCAGCAATTCACCATCTAGGACCTTATCCTAACGTAATAATCAGAAATTTTGAAAAAGGCTATTTGAAAAAGTACTTATTGCAATAGTACTTAAAAATTTGTTTTAAACTGGAAGGAAACTAAAGGTTCAAAATTAGGTAATGAGTTCAATAAATTGACGGTTCTTTACGTGCTATACTGTCACAAGCATTTTAAATGGTGTTTTAATGACAGGAAACTTTATAATATTTTAAGTGAAAAAAGAATGATCAAAATATTGTATGTACCTTGTGATCCCATTTTTTGTTGAGAGAAAAATGTATGCATATGTTAAGGAAAAAAAACAAGATTGAAAGGAAATATATGAAAATATTTTAAAGTGTCTTAAAAACGAAAAAAAAAGCACTAAAATGGTTCTCTCTGTATGGTGAAATTAGAGTTCATTCTTTATGATCTCCTTTGTGCCTTTCTGAATTTTGAATTCTCTTTAGTAAGAAACAAACCACTTTTATAACCAGAAAGAATACATTGCTATTTCTTAAAAGAAATAAAAATTCATATTACAAACATAAATACATACCATAGAGAATGCTATGATATGTTGAGTGAAAATATAGAAAAACTGCCTGCACAGTAGAATTTGTGAAAATATATACGTAAATAATTTATCTCTGCAAAGACAGAACTAGATGAACATACAAAAAATAGTGAAAGTTTAGGGGTTTAGATGGCAAAAAAAGTGAATTTCTTCTACCCCTTTTTATTTTCTACAATCTCATTAATTAGCATGAATTTTTTAGAGAATAAGCATTCTTTTTTTAAATATTTACTTATTTTATTTATTTATTTATTCATTTATTTATTTTTTGGCTGCATTGGGTCTTCGTTGCTGCACACAGGAGCTACTCTTTGTTACAGTGCGCAGGCTTCTCATTGTGGTGGTTTCTCTTGTTGCGGAGCAAGAGCTCTAAGCACGTGGGCTTCAGTAGTTGTGGCTCGCAGGCTCTGGAGTGCAGGCTCAGTAGTTGTGGCACACAGGCTTAGTTGCTCTGAGGCATGTGGGATCTTCCCGGACCAGGGCTTGAACCCGTGTTGCCTGCATTGGCAGGTAGATTCTTAGCCACTGTGCCACCAGGGAAGCCCCATTAGCATGATTTTTAAAATAATGTTTAAAAATTCTTCCACTCCATTCCCATAAGTGCCATGACAACATGGGGTGCTATGTAGGTAAGAGCACAAAAGCTGTGTAATCAGACACACATGCACTCCAGTCTTGCACTCTGAAATTTATGAGCTGTGTGTCATTAGGCCATTAGCTTAACTTCTCTGTGAAATAACATAGCACCTAGCTCTTCAGATTACCAGGAGCGTGAAGGAAGATCATGGATGCTAACTGCTTATCATAGAGCCTATCAGAGTCACTAAAAGTGTTTTCTGGCCATTGGAGTGAGGAACGTGATGAGTTTCAGGTTTTCGTTAGTGTGTCTTCAGCGTCGTTCTTGGTCTCACTTCACCAGGCTTCAGAAAGGTGGGGGTAAAGTTGGTAGGCCTTCTGGGCCCTGTGTGTAGCATGAGGAAACTACTCAACAGTGTGGATGAGGGCAACCTGGAGGAAAATGTGTTCTTCCCAGTCCTGCTAATGATCTAACCCACACTGGATGTCTTTGTTGGTAGCTCTCCTGCCAGTGAATTCTCACTTTGGTCAGTGTGCTCAACCTCCAGTTATTAAACTTCAACTCAGAGATGTGTTTGTTTGTTTGTTTGTTTTCAATGCTTGCCCCTCTTTGTATAAACATGCCTTTAAGGAATAATGCTGGGTGCTCCAGCAGGTCATGGAGCAGCACACCACAGACAGACACACACAGGGTTGCACTCCAATATCTTCCTGCTGGCCCTCGCTGCTGCTGATGATCTAGAATTAAATTCAGTCCTTTGGATCAATTTCGTAGTCTCCTAAAATGGAGTACTTAGTCTTATACTCAATCACATGTCAATATCATTAATTTGGTAGGGACTTCCTCTAATCAAATACCTGGGAGCAAGATCTAGGGTAAAGTGAATTTTGAAGATAAAAGATAATTTTGAAATTAGCGACACTTGGTTGAGTGTAGCCTAAGTGTAGAGTCAAAGGTAGGGAGGTGAGGGACTCAAGGAGACTGCCCAGCTCATTGGTGGTGCAGAGAGGCGACCTTGGCATTCATTGCCTTCATTTCTGAAATGGCCCAGAGTTTCAGTTCTCCTCTACCTGCTGAAACCTTCATCTTATTTTTATTTAATTCATTTATTATTATTATTTTTTTTACTTTTTGGCCACGCCATGAGGCATGTGGGATCTTAGTTCCTTGACCAGGGATTGAACCCGTGCCTCCTGCGTTGGAAGTGTGGCGTCTTAGCCACTGGACCACCAGGGAAGTCCATTCATCTTATTTTTAAAAACAGCAGAAACTAGTGGTTCAGGGCCTGGGGACTGGGTCAGTCACACGTAGACTCCAAGTCGGAATCCACATCTTAGCTGTGGAACCTCAAAGAACATTACTTGAGTTGATGATATCTTCTACCAACAGAGCATGTAATGATTGAGATGCTACAAATAGTGAACAGCATAGAACCTGGCACCAGGGTAAAAAAAAAGCTCTCAGTAAATGGGAAAAATTATTACTCTACCCCTTGAGGTCATTCATATTCCTAAAGACTTCTCCAGTTTCAAAATTCCTTGCTTTCATAGAAAACAAAGACGGGGACTTCTCCCTGACCTGCGGCAGTTAACAGTGCATAGAAATACAATAGCTGCATGCTGAAGCCTTTAGAGATGAAGCATACTGATATCTGCAACTTACTGCATCAAAAATTTAAGATGGATTGATGGACTGATGAAGATATGGATAAATACACAGTTGGGTGATAAAGCACACATAATAAAATGTTCATAGTAGAATATGTATAAGTGGGTGTATGGTTATTCACTATATAATTATTTCAACTTTTCTGTATGTTTGAAATTTATCAAAATAAAATGTTCGGTGGTGAAAGAAAAAAAAAAGAAATACAATAGCAGCAATTCCTGCCTCGAGACATGCCCCAGGCTTTCTCCTGCCAGAGTTACCTTAACTCACAGAACTCTCTCATACAGAGTCAGGCCAAGGGCAGACACCATACGCTTGGCCAGCTTCTCCCACCCACTGGGGTCCATTGGAGATGGGCAGTAAAAGCTGTATCTGAACTGGGACAAAATTTATTACCAGACTCTCATTACAAGCTGGAGAGGCTGTTCTGAAATGGAGTTTGGTTAAAGCGATACCCCAAATGTCATCAGCCATCTGCTCCCCTAACCCCTCAGTCCCCTACAAAATCCCCACCACCCAGAAGAGCATTTCAGAGACTTTCTGGGGAGAGGGGCACACACTATGGGGACACTATGCTAATGGGTGACCCACTCTTTACCACAGAATGGGTAATAACAGGGAGATAAATCAAGTTCCGCTGCTCTGAAAGACCAGGGGGCGTTCTGCTTGGGGCCCTCTAGACTGAATAGCATGAATCAAGTTGCTTACACCTGCAATCCCAAATCTTCAGGAAATCCCAGGAAGTGGCCCGTGCCCGCCCACCCAGCGGGACAGACCATCACAGTCTTGTTCTCCTTTCCCGTGGGGGGAGAGTTTCCTGACCACAGTGATAAGGCTATTTGATGAATGTTTAAACCATGGCAAGCTGTACAGAGGACACGCAATTTTCGTTAACAGGAAATGTTATACAAGCAGTAGAAAGAGTATTGAATTTTTTGGAACAAACAATGCCAAAAATAAGCTTTTACTAACTTACCTCTTTGGATTCTGCCCTTACTACAACTCTATAAGACCAAGTAGTGTGGCATAACAATAAACACTTCAGACTCTAGGGACCAGCGTTCGACTGCGGGCTGGACCAGCGGTTAACTGTGAGCCCCTTGCTTCCAGTCCATGCTCTCCTGCCTTCTGGGCTGATGTTCTGCGATGCTCTGTGGGCCTGCCTTTCCTCTAGCAGGGACAGAAGATGCCCCTTCCACCCTCACAATCCCCAAATATTTATTTGTGGCCTTCATGAAGCGGCCAAAATGACCACTTCTCATAGGAAGGTATTAGATTACCTCCGTTTTTTACCTTAATAAAGGTGATAACTTCAATCCTGACCCAGAGACCCCACACCTTGCCACCAAATCTCTGTCCTCAATGCAGCAGTTTATCTAACTCGGAGTTCTGCCCTGGAACGTCGGATGGTGTACATGGCAGGCCACAAGCTTCCTTGATCACCCTTGTATTCACTGTGAATAATAAAAATCTACAAATGGGAGTTTTACAACAACAACAATAAATCACTGGAAAAACATAAGTATTTTATAAAATTTTAAAAAGGTGACAAACTCTTCACAGGCACAGAAACAAGGGTAGCTCAGGGGAACTCAACAGGAGGTCTTCTAAATAGTGCTCTCTGTAATAAAAGAGCATTAATGAGACTTAGCAGGCTATCATTCAGTCTTGTGGTCTAGTTGCAGATTCCAAAATTAGTAGGACCAATGCTGAGATTGGTTCAACTAGGGTAAGCTGACAAATAATCAAACAAGGTAGCTACAGCCAGGGATTTAGTGACACAGAAAACAAAGGTTGATGGAAGGTCTCAGAGAAAAGGTCCTGCTGCGGAGACCAATCAGCCTGAGACACTGCCTTCCACTGTGTAGGATACAAATACAGTATATACATACTTTGACAACCCCCCATTTGTAAAATTCCAAGATTGTTTGCATAAACACAAGCACACACATTATAAGCAATGAAAACAACCCCATGCCCAAACCAAGGCCAAATCCAAAGGCACAGCACCTCAAGGACTGATGTCATGGGACCTCTTTGAGTTGAAGTCTTTAGGGTGAAGTTCATGGCTTCTGCAGAACTGCTGTGATTCTTTGAGATTCAGAGATCTATGGACTTACGGTTAACCTTAAACACCACCAATGCAAAATAGGACATACAAAATGAAGAATCAAGGCTAAACAACTATATAGAAGCTATAGATGGCACTTCCCATTTCCTCTAGAAGAAACATTCTTCTCCTTGAGTTCTATAATCTAAAAAGATCTGGGGGGAACCACTCATCTGGAATCATGGGAGATTTAATTCTTACCTCTAACTCCAGATTCCCAAATCCATCTATTCTGGGTCCTAGAGGAGAAAAGCACAGGTGCCTGGTTCCTGGCTAAAACCTTATTCTACATCCCCTAGCTTAGCACCCTGACTGCACAACCTGTAGTCCCCAAGTTGTTGCTAGAATTGTCTACAATGGGCCTTTCCAGCATCCCGTAAGGCTGCTGTGTCTGGCTGATGGGAGAGATTGAGAAAATCAGTAAATCTCATGGGCATCAGGTCACTGCTATTCTTTGGTCAAGTTAATTGAAGTACTATAGGTCTTATCAACATTTCAAGTTGAATAAGAAGCAGAAAGTTGATAAGAAACTAATACAAATGTGAAGAAAGAGGCAAGAGAAGCTCAGAAATCCAACCCAAATCCAAAATATTAGGTGGTCTGCCTGATAGCAGTCAGTAATTCTTTTTTGTTTTTGTTTTTTTTTCGGCACACGGGCTTAGTTGTTCCATGGCATGTGGGATCTTCCTGGAGCAGGGATTGAACCTGTGTCCCCTGCATTGGCAGGCAGATTCTTAACCACTGCACCACCTAGGAAGCCCAGCAGTCAGTAATTCTTATACTGTGATATTGGAGTCAGCACAATGGGCTTAGAGGGCAAACCCAAACCCAGAGGCATCAAAGGAGATCATTCAAATTGCCATTATAGGTCACATACATATGTATAGGTAGCGTACATGTGTATAGGTCACATACAAGGAAAGCAATTAAATTACCCCCATGTCAATCATCCTACAGTCCATTAAGGGCTTCAGTGATGCTTGAATTAGTTCATAAGCCAATAAAATGCACAAATGCAACAAATCCTGTCCAGTAGTCACTCATGAGATTACCCCAAAGTCATTTCATCAGCCAAGTGAGGGCTCAAGGTAAAATTGAAGTAGTTCATGAGTAGATAAGAGTTAATGGAAAAAACAAATTACATATCAAAATCATGGGGGATCTCACTTAAAATTCTTTCTTTTTAACTATGGACACGAGCACCCTGAATTGGCTTAGAAATGTAGAGATATCCAGATGCCCCCCACTGGCAGCCCAACTGCACCGGTGATCCGACAAAGAAAAAAATTACCTCCTCCAAGGAGGAACACCCAAGTAAAGAGAGAACCAATACACAACATCATAAGAGTAACACTACCCACTTTAGATGCAGGACCTGTGCTTGCATTTAAGTGACAAAGAGAGCTCCCATGGCTTCTACTTGACCCCCTTACTGCGGTGATGTTTGTTCATGGGTCAGAAAGCCAGGGTGAATTTTAATGCTTAATTTGCAGTCACTTGTTTGTTTCTATTATGCTTTAGACTATATCAATGAAGGATAGATTAGAACAAATATGAAAAATATTTGGAGGAATCTGTATATATTGTATAAAACTCCCGAATAAGAGCCCAAGATCTAGAGATTTCTATATCCCTCAATACCGTAAATTCCATGAACTATATGTAATATCCTCTTCCTTGGAAAAAAAGAAAAAAGAAAAGAAAGAAAGAAAGAAGAAAACAAAAAATGAGTGACAAATTTTTAACCTCCTTCAATAAACTTCATTGAAGGTTGTATGCATAATGTCCAAATTCTTTGCATGGATTAAATACTGTATGCCAACTTCCCAAAGTTTACATTCCATGCTGCTGCAAACTCTCACCACACAGAAGATGAAAAACTTCCTAGTTGCTGATACAAAATAAAACCCTCAGTTTAAATCAAAGTGACCAATATAAATCTCCACATATAAATTGAGATCATCAAAGACATACAGTCACAACTTAAGAAATCGAACAATTTATATTTTGTGTTTCATATTCCCTCACACCAAATGATTCTTTACTTAGACTAGATCATAAAAACTTCAGTTGATGAGTTCAAAAGAAAGATATAAGAACATGAACTCTTTTATAGTTCGTCTTCAATCTTTAAATGTTTTTTACAGTTTGAAGTTTTTCAATACTTTTAAATATTAAGGATCTTCAATATAGCCAAATTGATTTCCAAATGTACTAATACGATTTCACAATGGTTAATAAAATCACGTTATCTCAAAATTAACAAAGTCAAAAATAAAAGTCTCCCAGAAATGACTACTGTTATTACATTGCTGTATTCTTTCCAGACTATTTTCTACACATTTACTAGCTTTTTATTAAAATGGAATCAGGCTCTACTAGCTGTTCTACAACTTCCTGTCTTCATTTGATATTCCTTAAACATTTTTCGGGAACTTTAGATGTAGATTTGCCTCAATCTTAACTGCAAAGTACTTTTCCATTTTCTGACTGTACTGAAATTTATTTAAGCGTACCTATTAAAGGGTGGCTGAAAGCAGCTAGGGGCCAGAAGTGCCAGTGTCTGCTCTTTATAAACCAACAAGTTTGTTATTTTAGAAGCTAAGTCATTTCTGATGTTAAAGGCAATCAAAGCATTTTACCAGTCTTTGAAAATACGTTCAACCTTTCCCCAGTCCCTGGCCATCACCTTCTCTTTCCTGCCTATCAGATATTTTTGAAACCTAAATTATGATGTTCCTATCATCTGCTCCTCCATTCCCCTTTTCCCATAAACCTCAATTATTCTCTTACTCTGAAGTGCTTTACTGTACATGCCAAACACTCTGAATTGAAAGAGATGTGGCCAATTTATTTTAAAGACACATCAGAATTTTTTTTTCTTTCCTCTCCTTCTCCACATTTAGGAGGGAGGATGTTTTTTCCGAACCCTAGTGCTTCTATATGCTTCACCCTAGTCCCTCCCATCTCTCCATGAAGAGAGATTGGAAAGCACTTAACAAATGTACTGATGGTTGCAAAAATGCCACCAAATGCACACTTTTAACACAACCAGATGTAGTACTCCATTTGCTCCATTTATTTATTCAAAGCAATTTGACTTTTTTTTTTTTTTTGGCTGCACAGCATATAGGATCTTAGTTCTTAGACCAGGGATTGAACCCTCACCCCCTGCATTGGAAGCTCAGAGTCTTAAGCACCGGACCGCCAGCAGAGTCCTGACAAATATTTTATAATAGATGCCTGAGCCAGCCAGGTGCCTATAAAACACGCCACCTCACCCACAGATCAAATTGATTCCTGTTGCACTGATCTGGCTATCAATCCCAGATTTTAATTATCTGAATTCTGTACTTTGGACAGTTCCCTTCATAGTTCTACCATGGATGCAACGTCTATCTGCCTAGCTTCAGATTTGGGTTTGTGGCCAAGACAGTGCCAATAGACTTATTCTCATCTCTATACGTAGAATAAATGGGCCTCAGTGGCTCATCTCAGGTACAAACACCAAGCCCCCAAACCCCAACCTAGAGCAGCCTGCACCTGGAGGACTGGCTTTCTTTCAAGAGCATCTAGGATGCCATTCACTACGCACAAAACCTGTTTCAGTCCCATCTGATAATCCATTCAGTCTCTGCTTTGAAGAGTCCACAATTGAATGAAAGCACACTATAATGTGTGTTACAGCTCTAATCATAATACAGATAAGAATGTATGTAGTATTTTCTCTATTGTCTTAGATATGTCTACACAATCCTCATCTCAGTCATTAATAATGGTCAAAAGACACTATTAAGTTCCTTTTTTTGAATGGACTTTTCTAGTTTTATCAATTATCTTTGGGAAAGGTAGTTACTATGTTTCATGTTGCTAGAGAAGAAGCATCACATAAGTTCTTACTAAGAAGATCCACAGGTGGTTTCGCTTTCAGCAAACACACATCCTTTTCCTTTCTTCACTTGATTCAGTAAAGTGGTGCTGCCACTGAAACAGCATTTGTGAACAGGCTGCAAAGCCATGATCAGCCAGCTCCTGGTAACCCAGGCGGCAACCTAATCAGCTTTCAAGTGGAAAGTTGGAGTAAGACTTTCAAGTGGACCTGGGCAAGAGCTCCAGTAGCTGGGTTATTAGACGGGAAATAGGGAAGAGATGCAAAACACAGAAAATAAACCTCAATACAACTTTGTTAAGGCGCTTGGATCTAAGATTGACGTGTACATGTCTTGAGCAAAAATCGGGTACACAAATGGGAATGAGTTGCTGGGAGAGAAAGGGAAAAATAAAAGGAGGAGACAGGTTCCAGTACCGTCCTCTGAGATAAGATCCTCTGCCTACTTTTTGGCAATAAACCATTATATGTCGCTTGCTGGCCTGTTAACATCTATTTCCTTTTGGAATAGAGCAGAAACATTGCAAAGAAACAGCAGCATAAATCTAGCTCAATACCCTCACTTGACGCATGAAAAAACCGGTCCTGAGGGGTCGGGTGGCTTGGCAATGTATCCACTCGCAGGCTAGTCAATATCAGAACTAGATCTAAGTGCAGTTCAATCTCCTGACATCTAATCCAGTGTACTTTCTCTTAAAATTCACCTCTCAAAAAAAAAATCATATGGCTCCTGTAATCTATAGCATCATTAGAAAGAAATATCAATTCAAAGATTTTTTTGCTTTATAGATCTGACTCTGCTAGCAGCAAATCTTTTACCTTTTGAAACTAACTAGCACTAACTTACGTTTAACTGAGACCGAGTCACCAGATAATTCATATTTGCATATGCATATTATATACACAATGTAAATAGATTTCTGTCTTCTTGTCCTCGTTCTAGTTTAATGTTTCAGTTTGGCTGTACTTATCTACAAGCACCAGCTAGCAGGAAACGCTGGACTGATGGCAAACGCCCCACACTACAAGCAGTATGGAGCCATGGCAACCTGAGTCTGTGGAGATGGCACCTAACGGTACCCAGCACAAAGAGGCTCTAAGTGAAATTCTGTTTCCCATTCATGATGACCTTGGCAGCCACAGCAGACAGAAGCCTTCCTCTCTTACTTAGGTCACCAAATCACCTAAAGACTGTTCTGTTCTAGAAACTTCTCTGGAGGAGAATGTGATCAAGTATCAGCATAAGTAGCTTGGGACAAAGAAAAAGGGAGTTACTCCAAAACATAACCATCACAAGCATGTATGTTGCAAAAGTGCCAAATGTCCTTCCCTCACGTGGGCAGTTTCTATGGGTAAATAAATTCAGGGTTCATTTAATAATCCAAATCACAGAAGCCATGATAGGCCCTAACTGAAGTGTGAGCAAAACGGCATCATGTGAACCTATCTGAGCGCAGAAGCCCCAGGTAAACAATGTGCTTGTGGAAATAGAAATTCTCTGTTGAGCAGCAGTAAGAGTATAATCACGCGCCCTCACTGCCCTCATTCATAACTCCTATACCTGCAGTCCCAGGGACCTCTGTACACACAGGAAAATGGAATTATTTCCCACTCTCTGGGGGAGCTGCATCTCCCATTCCTAAGGGCAGGGTAGGCTGGCCATCTTGAATGCTGGGTGTTTGTATGTCGGCAAGTACCTATATTCATTTCAGCTTCCTGAAGCATTTATGAACATAGGTTAGTCATATTTCAGCCACAATATGGGAGATGAGACAGCCAGGAGATCTCATAGGTAGGTGGTGAGGAATAAATAATGAAAAAGCACTTTGCAAAATATGAAGTATGATCCTAACGCTCAATAGCATAAGATACTTTCCTTGACCATTAGCCTACTTTATCACCAGCTGCCTGGAGGGAAGGCGAAGGCTAGGCGTCCTCAGCACACCCTCCAATTATGGATTGGGTCATAGAGAGTAACTTAGATGGGAGCTGTTTCATCTCAAATGAAGCCAGGTCATTAAATTTTTCCAGAAGACACCCAGTTCTTGAGATCTTATGACCCCCATTTACCGTTCAAAAAGAAACTTTGTAATAAGGTAGAAGCTGATTTAATCCATTCATTTCATCTGGAAAAACACCACTAACAATGTATTGATTTTTTTTTCTTCGTAAAGAAGGCAGCTTATTACCGATACTCAAGTCTTGGATGGTCTAATAAAGAGGCAGAACACCGAGGTAGAATTGTAAATAAGGGCCCTCTACCTGCGATTCATTTTCCAATACTGAAGCCCAGGAACTAACACCATTTTGAAACACTGATGTATAACAAATAACTGAGACTAAACTATGTATATGAGGCTGACACCATGGAATAACAGAATAAACAAAAAATGGCACGGGCCTGGAGTTTCTGAAGAACAACCAAGCCTCGCAAAGCTGACAATGTAACGTGAATAAGATAAGCACTCTCTCTCCCTAGCTAATTTATAGTCAAGATGAGATGACAAATATGTATGATATAAAGAAAGGACAAAGCCTTCTATAACATATTATAAGAAGGACCTGTCACCATTCTTCTTCCTGTACCTCCACGCACACCACCCCTACAAAGAAGGAAAACATCTCTGCCTTAGGCAGCTACTCACAGTAAATTGCATATTCAATGGAAGTCATTCATAAAGGTTTCTGTTCCTTCTTTTAAAAAGCAAGCTCCTGTACATATTCACACATGTTCAAGTAAATGTTATGATGTCTGGAATTTTCTTCAAAATAATCCCAAGGTGGTAGGAAGGGAAAAGGGGCAGAGATCAGCCCTGATTGACCATGGGTTGATACCTATGGGTTGATGCTGGGAACACGAAATTTCTTTGCAGTACTTTTCAGCTTCCAAGAGTTTGAACATTTCCATGATAAGTTTGTAAATTGCCATCTGCCTTGGAGAGCAACCTCAAACACTGGTCATCATGAACAATAAGTGTTTTCTCATAATCACTTTTCTCTGGAGAGCAGGAAATCAAGTCAACCCTGCATTGGAAGTGGACTCAGAGAGTAGGGGTCAGAGGCTCTGGAGATGTGGCTCACCAGACTCATTAGTATCTGGCCAGGACTGCAGGTGCCAGCATCTGAGGACATTTGATTCCTGACAGGAGACTTCAGATCAAGGATGCTACAAAGGATTATAAAAGCATCAGAATATGAGTAATAAGCAGCTATAGTGGCTCTGTGATGACCTCCACAAAGACTCACATCCCCAGTCACAAATGTGAAACAAAGTCATCACGTGTAAGTAACACCACAGGACGGAGGATGGTATTACAGGAAATAAAGGTATGTTCCATGGAATCAATTTGAGACTACAGCTGTTTCTAGAAGAAACAAAGTAAAAGCATCTGCCCACTTCATGCTATAACTCATTCTTTGTACTGACTCTAAATCTTGTTAATGTCAGGGGACCAATAACCATGAACGGATTCGGGGCTGATTCCCACCCTCAAATCCAATCCCATCCATCTTTTCCTTTGCCTGTCTCTACTGCTAAACACACACACTTGCCCAGACATCTTGAAATTACTGGTACCTTTTGCAAAATGTATTGTTGGGGGCTGCAATAGCTGGAGGGAAAGAAGGAACCACGAGGCCAACATGTTGAGGAAAGCAAAGCCAAGCAACCCTCAACCTTACCTGCTAGGACACAAATATGTTTACGCTATTGTTCAATTGGGGTTTTGGTTACACGCAGCCAAATATACTCTTAACTGCTTCAAGAAAAGAATCAATGTCTCTCTAAGCAAATGAGAACCCAAAAGGCATTTGTGTGCTGGTAAGTGGTTAACAACCAGCTTTCTGAAAGGCAAAAAGCACACCACAGGCTAGGTCCTGTCTAGAATTCCCAGGAAGACAGACTCAAGCAAATTGCTTAGAAACTGCTTCTAACTCCATGGAGAAATAGTATTGAGGTGCCAGGGATGGTACAGGGAAGAGGGATGGAAAGGAGGAGGAAAATGGGAAGAGCGTGGATTTTTTTTAGAATTGGTAATTATTGGGTTGGCCCACCCAATACTTACCAAGCTGGCAAACATTACTTTTAACTCCTAGATTTCCTTGGGAGGCAAGAGCTTTAGAATTCTGAGATACCAACAACTGGGGAATGAAATGTTTTGTGCTATTTGATTATTCCACCTGACTCTTAAATTTGGTTTCATAACCATCATGTAACCCTAAAGTGCAAGTGCCTCCATGTTTACTATTCATTTAACCCTTAAGCCTATACATGGTATTTTCACACAAGTGATTTCTTTTAATCCCCACAATCATCCAAACATAAAGGAATTATTTTTGTCCACTTTACAGATTAGAAAACTGAGGCACAGTCATTAAATAGCTTGTTTAGAGTAAGGCAGCTTCAGAGTTCACCCCTTAGGGAAGTAAAAATCTGTGATGACACTTCTCACAACCCCAGTCAGTCTGGGGCAAAGTTGCAGACATGGGGAAGGCTTCTCTTAGTAACTATTGGGCCCCAACTTATGAAAAGAACGCTTAGTATGGTGGTTTATAATTAATACAAACACAGTAGCTTGTTTTCCTTCTTTACAGAAATTGTGCCTCTAACACAAAGAACAAAACCCACAGAGACATCGTATGAAAGGTATTATCAATTTTCACATTTATTCTCAGACAACGTAGTTTTCAATTTTAATAACAGCTCAGATCCCTGGCACTTCAGTTGCACTTATAGATAATTGCTTGTAAAATGAAAAGGGCAAAGAGAAAATTAGAAGCTTCTAGAAGAGGAAACTGAAATCCTATAAAGAAGATAATAATTTTCAATAATGGTCATAATTATTGCTAAAGGATAGTTTCTGCTCAGCAAACGTTTCATTTCCTACTTGTACTTCTCTCTGCTGAACTCCAATTTCTCCAACAGAATTGTGAATGTGATCCCAGATGGAAAAAATACAGCCATCAGAGCAAAAATCCAAGTGGCCAATATGACTAAATGAAATATGCCTTATACCTACCAGACTCAGGAGTGGTTTCAGAATCCAATTCCCATCTCTTTACCACAAGACCCCACACGCCACCAGTGAGGGGGAGTACAGCTTCAGTAAATAAGGATTCATCTTGACATTGCAATTACCATCAAGTGTTGGGGGGACCAGCATACTGAGGAAAGAAAGTTTTCATGGGCTAAAAGGGAAGGTTGTGATTGGGGAGAGAGAAGCACCGGAGAATAAGACGCTATTAGAATGTGGTGCTATGGGGAAAGGCAGTCTTGGGGGTAATACTGAATGCTAATAAATACAGGGTCTTTGGTGACTGAATGATGTCAGTGTCAACATAGAGGTGGGGCTATGAAAGATGGGAGGAATTAATCCAAAGCAAAAGTGATCTAATGTAATGGTACCCGTGAACGAGGCTGCTGCATACAGAGGGGCTGAGCAGAGTGGAAAACTGTCTCTCTCAAAAGCACATAGAAGCTCGTGGGAATTGGGGACAATCCTATGTACATTTTGTTGCCACCCTAAGCCCTCTGGATAGACCCTGATAAAAGGATACCCATCATACACAACAATACTCATGATGTACTGGAGGACCTACTGATAGCCTGAGCCATCTCAGAAGCTGCTGGCTCCCACGATGCCCAAGGCCTTGTAGCAGCAGTGAATTCTAAGGTATAGGGAATTCCCTGGCTGTCCAGTGGTTAGGACTCCAAGTTTTCACTGCTGAGGGCTCGAGTTCAATCCCTAGTTGGGGAACTACAATCCCACAAGCTGTGCAGCATGGCCAAGGAAAAAAAATAAGATATAGAAAGTAATTGTTGCATCAGGCCAGCTGCTGGGACTTTCATTACCACCAACTAGTCTTTCCTAATGCAAATCAGTCAACCTTCTCTGCACCAAAAAGGCTGGAATCAAAGTGGAGTGGTGTGTTAGTATAAAAACCCCCAATGTCTTCCTTTCTTCAGTAGAACCTTAAAGCCATAGGTTTCCAGATGTGTTATTCCAATTGCTTTCTGGGGTATCCAGGACTGTGGAATGAATGTATAACTAGTTTTAATTTTTTTTTTTAAGGTGCACGGGCTTAGTTGCTCCATGGCATGTGGAATCTTCCCAGGGCAGGGCTCGAACCCGTATCCCTTGCATTGGCAGGCAGATTCTTTACCACTGCGCCACCTAGGAAGTCCTAGTTTTAATTTTTTTAAGTGAAGCAAGTGTTCTGTGGGGTAGAAAAAGGGAGGATCAAAGATTTTAGGCAAGATTCTTAAAGGGACATATTTACTTTCAAGTATTTGGGAAGTATGTTGCTGAAAACATACGAGTATTAAGCCCTTAACATTAAGCTATATTCTAAGGGTCAGAAAACTGAGTTTCAGAAATTTACTAGTTCAGTAGTCACGCAGGATTCTAACCCAAATAAAGCTGAGGTCTGATGATACTGAAGTGAGGAGTCTGTGCCAGCTGTCAATGTATTGTCTCAGCTCCAAATTCACACGTCCATAGACAGAATTCACTCAAACACCCCTCCTTTATAGTGAGCACGATGCTGGGCTTTGCCAGTAGAGGGCGATGGAGAGACGTTGCGGGAGGAAAGGGGTTCTCTGCTGCTTCTAGCCGCTGTACAGTGGGTCAGCAGTGTGGATGTGAGGAAGTCTGGGGAAGAGGCATGCTGATCGGTGACTCCAAATGGGCACAGAATGTGAAGATAGCAGGTGGACAGAATGATGCAGTCTGTGAATATCAATCAGCCTCTTTCTCCAGCCACTTGACTTCTTTCTCGATGAGCTTATGAATAAAGCGGCCGTGCTGACAGGGATGGAGGCTGTGCATGGGCAAGACAACACAGACTTGCCCTCAGGAAGGCTGACCGGGCTACGCTACTGCTGAGTGTGTAACCTCCTGATGGCAGAGATCAGCACTGAGCCCCAGATATGACACCATTCCTCGGCAGGACCAGCCAGCTACCTGTGGACATGTTGATTACCCTGGACCTCTTCTCCCATAGAGGGGGTAGATATTTGTCCCCACTGAAATAGATGTATATTCTGGATATGGGTTTGTCATCCCTACCGGTAATGCTTCTGCCAGCACCACCGTCCCTGGACTCACAGAGTGCCTTGTCTGGCATATGGCAATGCACACAGCCTTGCATCTCATCAGGGAGCTCGTCTCCCAGCAAGGAAGTGCAGTATGGCCTTGTACCCATGGAAATAACTGGTCTTATGGCATCCTCCATTACCCACAAGCAGCTGGCCTAAATGAGAGGTGGAATGGCTTACTGAAGACTCACTTACAGTGCTAAGTGGAAGAAAACACTTTGCGAGGATGGGATTCAGCCTCCCAGGATGCAGTTTGTGTTTGAAATCGCAGATCATCTTGTGTCCAGGAGTTAAGGGGTGGAAGTGGGCGTGGGAATGGTTGCTGTCACTATTACACTCAATAACACACTTGCCACATTTTTGCTTTCCATTCAAGGAATTTTGAGCTCTACTGGCTTGGAGATATTAGTTCCCAAGGGAAGGATGCTTCCTCCTGGGGTCACACAAATGCCTCCAGGGAACTGGAGGTGGGGAGTGCCACCTAGACATTTTGATCTCCTTGTGTCACTGAACAAACTGGTATAAAGAGGGATTCGTCTATTAACTGGAGTGGTTGATCCCGATCACTAAGGAGGAACTAGTTTACTGCTACACCATGGAGGAAAGGAAGACTTTACGTCAATTAAAAAAAACCCTGACCTAGGTAAGGAGAGACCTAGGTAAGCAGTAGGAGGAGGGGGGCTGTTGCCATAGGGAGAAACCTTCTGACCATCAGATGTGCAAGTGTCTCAAAGGTCAGAGGGAAAGCGTTTTTCTTCTCTAGGAAGGAGGAACTCAGACTAGAAAGAACCAAATGTGGCGGAGTGGGATGAGCCTGTGGCCTAATCGGGCAGTTAACCAAGGAATATCCTTCTTGGTGGTCAGCCGATTTTCAGGAGGGGTTGTTAAGGAGGGGCCGTTCCACATTCTGAGGCCGAGAGCGAGTCAAAGTTCAGGGATCTGTGGGGAGGGGAGAAGTTGGACTAAAGCTTGGTCAAGTCAAACTAGCCAGTATTATGTTCAGATTGGTTAATGGAAACAACCGGCTCAGTTCAATTGATGAGACAGAGAATGGGAATTTGGGGGGTCTGTGTCTGGCCTTGTCATAGGTAAACCAGGGGGTCAGCTCAAGTCTCACCTACGTCCTATGGGGAAGAGAGATTCTTTATAATAAACCATTTCCTGGAACACAAAAGGGTGGGGGGATTTCTTTCTCTTTTTTCCGGCTTTATTGAAATATAATTGTCATAACATTGTGTAAGTTTCAAGTGTACAACGTGTTGATTTGATACACATATATAATGCAAAATGATGACCGCCACAGCTTTAGCCAACACCTCTATCCTGTCACATAATTACCATTTCTTTTTTGTGGTGAGAACATTTAAGATAGCCTCTCTTAGCACCTTTCAAGTCTATACAGTATTATGTTATTACTATGCTAACACAATTTTATTGGCATCATTAGCTATAATCACCATGCTGTACATGAGATCCCTGGAACTCCTTATTCTTAAAACTGGAAGTACATACTTTGTGAGACCATTATATGATGTGTACAGGTCCTTGGGCATGTTATAAGGAATGTGCTAATACATGAAGAGACAATTCCCTGTGGGGAAAGAGTTATCAGTGGTCATTTCCTACCTGCCATGAAGATGACTATGCTGGGGGCGGGGGTAGGTGATGAAGTGTGTCATATCTAGGTAGGCAAGTGCAGAGTTATATGTCTATTCAATAGTGGCTTTCTAGATTGAATTAGTTTCATTAAAAAAATATTTATTTTCTTTATTTTTTTTTTTGGCTGTGTTGGGTCTTACTTGTGGCACTCGGGGTCTTTGTTGAGGCATGCGGCTTCTCTCTAGTTGTGGCATGTGGGTTTTTTCCTTCTCTAGTTGTGGCTCGGGCTCCAGGGCACTCAGGCTCTCTAGTTGCCCGCAAGCTCAGTAGTTGTGGTGCGCGAGCTTAGTTGCCTCGTGGTGTGTGGGATCTTAGTTCCCCGTCCAGGGATCAAACCTGTGTCCCCTGCATTGGCAGGCGGGTTCTTTACCACTGGACCACCAGGGAAGTCCCTAGATTGAATTCGTTTCTAAAAGATACAGCAAAGGAGAGATTTTCCAAGACTTAGCTTGTATATTTGTTGTGAAGAGTATTTCATGATTTGTGGTAGGTAAGTTGGTATAGATTTGGTAAACACAGCAGAAACAAATAACATTGTTTCTTAAGAATTTAGCAAAGGTATCACTGGACTGTAAAATCTCTTGATGTGGTGTCAATACGGACATGGATGTCATCTTCATTTCTTTATGTTGGATTTGTTTCAATTGGGTGCCATTTCTCAGGGTGTGTGTACGGGGTGTCACTTACCCCCTCCCCCCCAATGATTATGTTATCTTTAGCATAAGTGATAGTTTCTGTAGATAGAAGAGATCATTAATCAGCTTATCCTCTCATGTTAATTAAATGTAAGTGAGCAATGTAGAGATGCTTAGCCAGCTGTTTAGTGATCACATAGCTTCAGTAAGGGTTTGGTCACTGTTTATTTTTTGTTTAATATTTATTTATTTATTTATTTGGCTGTGCTGGGTCTTAGTTGCAGCATGTGGCATCTAGTTCCCTGATCAGGGATCGAACCCTGGCCCCCTGCATTGAGAGCATGGATTCTTAGCCACTGGGCCACCAGGGAAGTCCCTGGTCACTGTTCTTGATGATCCACCTCATCTTTAGGGCACAGAGTTCTAGATTCTTCTTTAGGGCCACTGTGGATTGGGGTATGAGGATGAGACATTCCATATGTTATGCCATTGCTAGGACCATCTCTTCAGTTGAGAGGCCCCCTTTCCACATGTTGGAATTCTGTGCAACTTTCAAGGCTCAGCTCAGCTGCCATGTCTGTCTTTAAACTTTCTCTAATTAGCCCTGACAACAACAATCTGCCTTCTCTGAAATTCTTTCCCTCTCAAAGTCTAGTTGTTCTCTTTGGCACTGTGGGTCTTATCAGTACATTTTCATATATATGAGGGTGAGTCAAAAATTATCTGCAATCCGGTTATATTAAAACTTCTATAAATTCTACAGCCATAGTGCGGATAATTTTTGACTCACCCTCATGCATCATAGACTCAAAGGCTTATGAGTTGAATGAGTTGGTTGATTAGTCTGGTCTAGGCTGGTAGCACTGGGGATGAATGAAAAGGAAGAGGCAGATGATTGATTGGATATATGGTGGTTGAGGGAGAGGGTGGAGTTAGAGTTGATGCTATTATTTCAAGGTTGGTAGCCTCACTGACAGAAATAGATCAAGTTCTCTTTTCTCAGCCAGATTATCCACCTTTTTTGTTGACTAGTATAAATGAAGTACTCAATTAATCCTTGTTGAGGTTAACTGAATTCACTTCAGCTGGAAATTTTTCTCTATCTTTTTGGTATTTGTTTAAAGTCTCAGTGTAGTGCTCTCCATGCCATTCTTCTATGTTTGGGCTTGTCCTTGACAGATGCTGCAAGGAATGGGGTACATACAAGTCTGCCATCCTGTGCTCCCTATTATCTGTGTGCATCCTCGGTGGGTAAATTGTGTTCACATCCACACCCTCCTTCACTCATACACTCTGCCCTGCAGCACCTCTCCATACCCCAGCTTCCTCTCTCCCGCCTCCTATCCCCGTGTTCGTTTCTGCCCTAGGTTAAAATTTGGGAGAGAAAAGCATCTGACCCTGTGAACACTGGAACAGTGTATCTATCCAGGGCTCATTCCAATAGCAATAAGAACATCCCCAAGTGATGTCTTCCTGATGGGGAAGTTCAAGCACTATCAGAGTGGTAGCCTAAAGAAGGGCAATTTTTTTTCTTTAAAGGGCAAGGTAGTAAATATTTTAGGCTTTCCAGGCCTTTTCACAACCACTAGGCCGGGCTGCTGTAGTTAGATAATATGTAAATGAATCGGCAGGGTTGTGTTCCAATAATGTTTTATTTACAAAAATAGATAGCAGGCCATATTTAGCCCACAGACTATAGTTTGCTGAACTCTGGTCTACAGTCTTACTATATGGCATTCCACTGTTTCTGAAATCATAACACAAAAGCAGTGGCCTTTTCCTTTCATCTATCTATCATCTATTTATCTATCTATCTATCTATCTATCTATCTATCTATCTATCTATCTATCATCTATCATCTATCTATCTATCTATCATCTATCTATCATCTATCATCTATCTACTCATCTACTTATCTATCTATCCATTTATCTATCTATCATCTTGCACTTCTGTGACAGGAAATTTTGTGATGGGCAGAAAAGGCAAGGAAGTATGCATTTCCACTGAGAAACTTGGTTGTGAATGTTATAGGTGCTACCATTGCAGAGGTGCTTAGAGGCATCAGGGATTGGTGACTTATAGACATAGAATTAGAGAAGGGAAATAGGAGTGTCTGTCAGATTCCATTCTTGAAAACCTGCTAATTTTATGCAGTAAGTTTTATGCTGCCAAAGAAGTTTAACAAACTTATTGTTATCAAAAGGGAACTGTGGAGGGAGGGATAAATCAGGAGCTTGGGATGAACATATGCACGCTACTATAGATAAGATAGATAACCGTCAAGGACCTACTACATACCACAGGGAAATCTACTCAATATTCTGTAATAACCTAAATGGGAAAAGGATCTGAAAAAGAATGACTATATATATAACTGAATCACTTTGCTGTACACCTGAAACTAATACCACATTGTAGATCAACTATACTCCAATAAAATTAAAATTTAAAAAAAATCTTGGAAGAAAATTTTTTAAAGCAGTTAAAAGCAATGCTAGTTCTTGCAATAATGAAACTGAATAGATAGCTGTTTGAGAGTTTTATTAAGTAGCCTAAGGAACAATTTCCTTAGGAAGTGGGGTTTTGTATTTTTTGTCCTTAATAGTGTCCAATTGAAATTTTATTCCTAAGAACCCTTTGCTTAACTTGTAATGCTTTAGGATTATAACACAAAATATAGTGTGCTTTAATAAAACTGACTTTTTTTCTCATGCTTTCCTTTTCTAAGAAAATTTATTTATTTATTCATTTATTTATTGGCTGCGTTGGGTCTTCATTGCTGTGCGCAGGCTTTCTCTAATTGCGGCGAGTGGAGGCTATTCTTCATTTAGGTGCACGGGCTTCTTAGTGCCAAGGCTTCTCTTGTTGTAGAGCATGGGCTCTAGGCACGTGGACTTCAGTAGTTGTGGCACGTGGGCTCGATAGTTGTGGCTCATGGGCTCTAGAGCACAGGCTCAGGAGTTACGGTGCATGGGCTTAGTTGTTCCTCAGCATGTGGGGTCTTCTCAGACCAGGGCTCGAACCCATGTCCCCTGCATTGGCAGGCGGATTCTTAACTACTGTGCCACCAGAAAAGTCCTCTAATGCTTTTCTTAAGGCAAACTGAGTTTATGGACTTATATAACATGTGATGTTTAGTTTTATGTATCAACTTGGGTGGGCTAAAGTCCCAGTTATTTAATCAAACAGTAATCTAGGTGTTGCTGTGAAGGTATTTTGTAGACATGGTTCGCATCAACAGTCAGTAAAGGAGATTACCCTGGATAGTGTGGGTGGGCCTCATCCAATCAGTTGAGGGCCTCAAGAGCAAATCTGAGGTTTTCCAAAGAAATTCTGCCTCGAGATCACAGCAGTTTCCAGCCTTCCAGTTTGCCCTTTGCATTTCAGACTCAAGACTGCAACATTCACTCCTGCTTGTTTCCAGTTGGCCGGCCTGCTATATAGAATTCAGACATGCCCAGCCCCACCTTGCATTAACCAATTCCTTTAAAAAGATCTCTGTGTACATAAATAAATATATGTATACACATAATATGTATATATATATATATATATATATATATATATATGTACATGCACACACACAGACATAACACGTTACATTTGAAAGAGTAGCCCAGCTAGTGGTAATCTCAGATATGAAACTTTCAGATTTTTTTTTTTTTGAGTAAAGTATCTGATCAGTTTCTGATGTATATGAGTTTCAGGACAGTGGCAGAAGCTGGGATGAGGGGCTGGCTGTTGGGGGCGGGGCTAGAACTCCACCTTGCAGGCAGGGAAGACCTTGCCCTGCATGGACACAGTGCTGTCACTCCCCAGCTTGTGATGCCCAGCTCCTGGTGCCGGGTGTGAGCCTTCTTGTATCACTCATGCATCGCCACCAAAATGAAGAGGTGATCAGGGTCACCTGGAAGTCACGATTCTCCTGCTGCTTGCTACCAATGAAATTTTCAGTGGGGGAAATAATCCTCTCTTGGTTACAGAAACATACTTTGCTAAGACTTCTATTTTGAAATATTTTTACTGGGTGGGGTCAGCATAGGGAGCAGAAGTATAACAGGTGGACTAGAGAGTGCTGTTCATTCTGGACCAAGGTCCCTGTCACTAACATGCATGAACCTGTCTGAACTGCAATCACCCCATAAAACCATCTGGTGGTCCTTATTGTTGTCTACTTAGCAGATGAGGCATGAAAATAAGAAGGGAAGGAATGGGAGTTTGGGATTAGCAGAGGCAAACTGTTATATATAGGATAGATAGATAACAAGGTCCTATTGTATAGCACAGGAAACTATATTCAATATTCTATGACAAACCATAATGGAAAAGAATATGAAAAAGTATATATATATATATAACCATAACTGAGTCACTTTGCTGTACAGAAGAAATTAACACAACTGTACTTCAATAAAATTTGAAAATAAAAGTACAAACAAAAAACAAAACAAAAACAAACAAAAGGAGTGGAGGTCGCACCAGCAACTGGAAATATTATGGTTCACCAGTCAGTATTCTTTGTACTACTTTACACCCAAGAAGCAACACTGAATAAAATTAAAACAAAGGATATCACATTACAACTTTTGGGTTTAATTGGAATATTAGAGCTAGAACATCTCACATGCTCAACCTCTGTTATCAGTCTGTGTCCAATCAGGAAATAGAAACTACAGTTATTCAATATAAATGATTATTAACCTATGATAAGAGTAACTATAGAATATAAGAAAAATCTATATTATATCCTAGGGTTGAGGGAGAGTATCCCAGAACAGACAAATTTGAAAAGGGGCCCCAGTCTCCAGGGCTGGGGTTCGGAGCTTGTTGAAGATGTACCTACAGCCTACTGGATGGCAGAGAAGTTTGCTGGTTGGCCTGAGTCACCATGGTCTGCAGTAACTGCACAAGCAGGAAGCAAGCATCCAGAGTGCAGGTGGAGTGCAGTCAGGATGCAGAAAAGCCTCAGCCAGGGCACGGATGCACGGGAATACAGAGGGAGGGGGGCCTCCACTGCTAACCCTCCAAGACGCAAGGAGGGCTCTAGCCAATGGCCAGGAACGCGGTCATGCAGAAGGACTGAGGATGTTGATGTGGCAGGAAGCCTGCAGTGTGTGAACTTCTGTCAGGGGAGCTGGGCATTAGAAGGGCTTCCCTGGTGGCGCAGTGGTTAAGAATCCTCCTGCCAATGCAGGGAACACGGGTTCAAGCCCTGCACCAGGAAGATCCCACATGCCCCGGAGCAACCAAGCCCATGAGCCATAACTACTGAGCCTGTGCTCTAGAACCCTCGAGCCACAACTACTGAGCCCAAATGCCGCAACTATGGAAGCCCGCACGCCTAGAGCCCATGCTCCACAACCAGAGAAGCCACCGCAACGAGAAGCCCACGCACCGCAACAAAGAGGAGCCCCCACTCGTCACAACTAGAGAAAGCCTGCGCACAGCAACGAAGACCCAACGCATTCAAAAATAAATAAATTAATTAATTAATTAATTTATGGAAGGGCTGTGGAATCTAAATCTGGAGAAAGCACATGATCAAAGGGAGTCAGGGCACATCGGGTCCAGGTGGAGGAGGCAGCAGGAAAGTCACCTCCAGGCCAGGCCAGGCCAGAACTGTGAAGTCTCAGGAATCACACATTTTGGTTCCATGGCTGGCTTACGGCACCACCAGATTTTCTCACCATCACAGCTCACACTGCTAACCCACCTCAAGAACTGGAAATGACAAGATAACCCTTTCCAATTGCAACGTACCTTTCCCACCCTCTACTGAGAAAGCTGAACTTGTGCTCAGTGTAAAGAAGAAATGCCTAAAGGAATTCTGTCTACTGTCGCAGAGCATGTACTAAAGGGTAAATTTGGAGCTGAGAGGCAGTACATTGATAACTGGCACAGCGCATCTCTTTGGTTACCCAGCTTCCCTATGTATCCCTATATACATGTGAACTCTCTTACAGCAGCAAAACAATTCCGTATTTCTATCTAATAGATATACCATTCTTTTTATGTTTTCACTGTTCCCCCAAGTTAGATGACTCAGTCCCAAGTCATTGCATCCATTGTGGGATCTATTAATTATTCCTCAGTTTCTGTCAGGCAGTCATTGAATATTCTGTTGTTACCTTTAAAGACTAAGTTGTAATTGGGAGATTGGGATTGCCATATATACATTAATATGTATAAAAAAGATGACTGATAAGAAAAACATCAAATTTGACACGTTAAATATATGCAGTTTATTGTATGTCAATTATATCTCAAACTCTTTTTAAAAGGAAAAAAATAAAGACTAAGTTGTAAAGTTAACTTCCAATAACTTGTATATAAAATTAAAAATAGAAAGCAGGATAGAGAAAAAGAGAACAGTGAGTATATATAAATAGACAGGTATATAACAAACATAGAGAAAATAATGCAAAACCACTATAGTTCTTGTTTCTGTCATCAGTCTCAAGGTTCTGTAACAGTGGCCTCCCCAGATGGGACCTACCCTGAAGCGTGGTGGGCCCTTCCCTCCTCCCTCCCTCTTTCACCAGCCCACGCCCGGCTGCAGCACGGACCACTCGGCCACCCCTCTCCTCCGCGGGCTGGGCCTAGCTCACCAGACTGGCCCCCGCTCTCGCCTCTCACTCACTGCACAAGTGGGCCGGTGGGGAGCTCCCTCCCCTCTGGGGATACCAGCTCCCCAGGCCACCTCGCCTCGTGGGTCAGGAGCTGACGGTGAAGCCAGCAGCGGGCTAAGCCCACCGCACCTTCCACCTTGGATAGCGATCTCAGTGGTGAGCGGGTTAACTGCCTCCACGTGGACACTGCAGTCTGCATGGCTTGCGTGTCTAGCTTTGCCCAGAGCTGGAGGACAGTGTTGCTGGAGCGGCCCCATAGTTCTTTCTGGTGTCACACCTTCCTGCTCAGGGTGTGGTGGCGGCAAGGCAGGCTGCAGCAATAGCAGCTATGCCCAGCCATTTGTCAGTGCCCCAGCGGGCCCCTCCCCCAAGCAAGTGACCGTTAGTGAGCAACTGTCAACCAGCGACCATTAGTGGTCCAGCTCAGCCATTGCTCAGTGCCCCAGTGGGCCCCTCCCCCTTCCCCTCTTATGTATAAAAGGAGCCCGAATTTGGACTGAGGGAAGCTGGTTTTTTGAGATGCTAGTCTGCCACCTTCTGCGTCTGCTGGCTTTCCGAATAGAGTCGTATTCCTTTCCTCAACACCTTGTCTCCGATTCATTGGCCTGTCTGGCAGCAAGCAGGACGAGCTTGGGCTCGGTAAGTTTTAGTTCTTCAATTACCAGTTACAGTTTTCCTTCATCCTTGGTTAAAACCTCAGATGCTTTGGGTTCTTTACCTGGTGGGGTGACTAAAACTATGCCCCAAAGGTCTGAGGTCCTGAATCATTCTGCTCTGTGTGGTTGTGACTGTTTTCTATTCCCTTCTACTATTGCGTGGCAGCAAGAGGAAGGGCCCCACAAAGACGCCCACATCCCTAACGCTTGGAACCTGTGAGTATATTGTTAGGAGACAAATGGGAATTAAGGTTTCTAATCAGCTGACTTTAAAATCTTGGCCCCCTCTCACCATGGTTCTTAAAACTGGAAGAGAAATGCACAAAGAGAACCAGAGATGGCAGTGTGAGGACTCAGCCCACCACTGCTGGCTTTGAAGGTTGAGGAATGAAGCCATGAGGCGAGGAATGAAGCCATGAGCCAAGGAATGTGGGCAGCGTCTAGAAGCTGGGGAAGGCAAGAAGACAGACTGTCCCCTTGGAGCATCTGGAAGGATTGTATCCCTGCCAACATCTTGATTTTAGCCCAGTGATGCCCATCTTGGACTCCTGACTGCCAGAATTCTAAGACAATAGAACTGTTTTAAAAGCCATTAACTTTGTGGTATTTTTTTTACAGAAGCAATAGAAAGCTAATACATTGATTGTCAAAGAAAGATTTTATATCCATAGATTACCCAGAAATCTGATCTATAGAGAACCAGTTAAAATCCATGATAAAAGCCACTGAGTCACTTAAGAACTTTTAATTTTTTATTTGAAATAACAACATAACGGGTAGATAGTATACAGCCACTCACTGTGCACTAAGAATTCTTCTCACAAGGCAGTGATTGATTCCATCCAAGCTATCTGTCCCAGAGGACAGAGCCTCCCTGTCATAGATACCCCAGCCACCATCTTCACCTTTCAATTTGCCTTGTGTTTGGAAGTGCAATATGCTGAAGAGCAGCACGTGCAGGATGTATAATACTCTATACTTCACACCCAAAATTTTTCATCTCTTAAAACTATTGGCATCTTCATTCTCCTTTCAAAATAAAATAACTTCTCCCTCACTCTTACCAAAACTCTTGCTTTGATGCCTTTGTAACTGGGTTCAAATTTAACTGTTCTATTAGAAGTCAAATATCTGAAATTGGGAAACCAGTGTCACTCTCCTCCTCTAAATCTAACTCCAGCCTTATCCTTCAACTGCTCCAGCTGCTGAAGTGCTACGCAAGTTGAACAAATCTCTCATTATCGTGTCTGCCTGCGACACCTTCTTCCATGAGAGTGATTAACTCAATCTAGGAAACATCCCCCTCCTCTACCTCAGCCATCTTCAGCTCCCATTCAGACCTCCTTGTAGATACACTGTGCTCTGAACGAACTTTGTTTCCCCAGATTGTGGAATCTGGTTTTCCCCTTACAGGGCATTTTAAAACTTTCCCACACCACTGAATTCCCATTCACCTCTTGAAGGGTACCCAGGATTAAAAGCATCAACAAGCTCCTGGATTAATACAGCTGTACTAAAACCATACCCCATACACAAGGGGACATGCCCATGTTGGTAAAGGTGGGACTGAAAGTTCAATCTTTTTATACCATGTGAGAAAGCCTCTTAGCACAACTCATTTGTTAACAACAAAGGTACAAGGTGTTACAGATTCACTGCCTCAAAGACAGCAAAAGGCTAAGTTACAGAGATGGTACGAGCTTAATATCAGAATTACTAACTCCCTGAACTGCATGAATTACAGAATATGACCACCTCAGGATCCATTAGGCTTTTACCCAGAAGCAGATCATATCCAGGCACAAGTTTCTGGACATTGTATCAAATCAGTAACAAGACGTTCAAATCCTACAAGTGCACTTTAAAGCATGTATTGTTTACTCATTCAAAAAATAAGGCCGCCATACTATAAGGTACAGGTAGCGAAAAGAAATCTGGAATTAGTCTTACAACGTTGCGTGAAGATTTTTCAAGGCTTCAGATAAAGTTCTGGTAATCAATGTTCCTTTTATGCAATACAAGTGCCCCTCTGAAAAGATCAAAATCGCAGGATGGGCTTAGATCAACACGATCAGTTTGCTAGCAGACAAACAGGAAAAGGTGTTCAATTTCTTGAGGACAAATCAATTTCTCCATCCTCAAGGTTTAAGCTTGATGGTATATAGCCCCTTTGGCACTGAGGAAAAGGAGGAGTTAAGCAAACAATTTAGAGACTTGATATGGTGTTCAGTCTCATCTATGTATGCCCAAGAAGATTCATAAACTATAAGCTTCATTTAGTATTCACTGCCAGGACCCCAGCAACTACTGTTTTATTGCCAGGACCTCAGCAGCTGGTTTTTTCACTTGTTTTGCCAGGACTTCAGAAACTATGTTTTCCCATCAAATTGCTGAGTATGATCACCAGAAGAATAATCTTGTGTGTTCTGATCTTAAGTTTACAGAGGAAAGGCATACATTAATATAAGAAACAAAAAATGCAATCACACCACTTTACAAAATATAAACAATTCAAATTTAAAACAACAAAATACACCAAGATACTCAACATACTACAGAAGTGGCTCTCCAACTTTCCCAAGCATCAGAATCTCCATGAAACTGCTGCGTTCCTCCCCAGAATTTATGAATCAGTGGGTCCATGGTGGAATCAAAAAATTGCATTTCTCACGAGTCCTTCCATGTTCTTTATGGTACTGGCTTGAGGACCACACTTAAAATCCACTGCATTAGAATACGGAAAGCACAGTTCTGATCTAGTAGGAGATGAATGTTTATCAGCCAGAACTATGGGGCTGAGGTGTTTGTATCAGGGTTAGAACAGAGATTTATTTCCAAGTAAGTGTTGCTGCTTGAACTTTGGTCCTGGATGCTAACTGCCTCTTCGTGTTTGGCTAGAGTTCAAAGTTTTTCTTCCATAGCTAAAGTGAAAGCCAAAGAGGCAGTCAAGCAGATCTCTGCAACCAGGAGTCTGTTTCTTTTACTACTCCTGAGGAGTCTCCCCTGCCTCTGTGCTATGAGGCTGGGAGTTCTTTTCCCTTCCCAACAGCTCTTCAAAGGTCTCATTGTGCATGTAAAAGAAGATGTACCCAGTGCAAAGCCTAGCCTTCTGCATTGTGGCCTCCTGGATACTTGATACCTGTAGATCATTGTACGTGAACCACACTTGCCTCTCAAAGTCGTAGGCATCAGTGATATAATGGCCTGAATCTGGGGTTTTTCCAAGATGGCTGATAACACCAATGAGCCGATAGGCATGACGATCTCCCACCTTGGCTTCTCTTTTTGATTTCCTGGCTGCAGCTTCTGTCTTCTCCATATTTAAAACATCTTTGTTTCCTAGGGAATTCACCTTGGCTCCCTGGCAACTTAATTTCGTAGTTCTTCTGCGTTTCTTTGTGTATGACTGGGCATCTGGCTTTGAAGAAAGGCTTCGAAGCAGCTCCAGCCAAAGGGCTTGTTCATACACTGAAATCTTTTCACACTGCTGGATGTCTTCAGGCACTTGGCACAATTTTAAAATTCTGCTTGTTTTAGCTTTACAAAATTTTTCGGTGGTCTCAGCCATCCTCTTAAGATCTACAAATATACTGGCTCTCTCGTATTTCTTTAGTTTTGGATTTTCAGGCACTTCTTGATATGTATCTGGGCTGCTGGTAGGTATATCTTTCAGAGAAAAGGAGCTCTTTTCCAGATTCATCATTAAGCCCACTGCTAACAGCTCTTTTGCAATGATTGCTGCATGTGCTGGGTTTACCAATGTGGACTCTATTTTATTTCGTTTAGAATGTTCTCCCAGGTCTTTTTGCTGTCTTCTTCTCAAACCTTTATAAAGAGTGTTGCATTTTTGTGGTTCAGACCCTTTGTCTGATCTAATGTGTGAAGCCAAAAAATCCTTGGATTGCGAGGTCAGCTTTGTTAAAGGTAGCAATGAATGGATGAGTTCAGAATTTATCTTCTGAAAGGCTTTTAAGAGTTTGCAATTCCTAAGACGTGCATCCTCGCCTATGGGAAGCGGTGGTTTGGTAGTTTCATTGCAATGGGAAGATAGCTTTAAATATTTGGAAATAATGACTTCTTGGCCATCCTTCTTTAAGGACCAAGAATCATTAAAGTCATAGCGTTTCAGATGAACAATAAGGACCCTGGGTAGCCTACTGAATTTATGAGCTGCAAGAGAATGCCTGTGCGAACACTCCTCACATTTATACTCAACATTTTCTGCTTCAAAGAAATGATCAAAACTAGACTGAATAGATAAGGGACGTGCATTCGCTCCTTGGGGAAGGTTGATGGAGAGATAATTATTCATTTCTGTCTTAAGAACAACATGCCCACAGGCTTTACAAACAATAGAGAACAGCAACTCAAATTCAAAATTAGTGATGACAGGACAAATGAACATTTCGGTGGCACCACTGCCAGCAAAAAGCTGTTGAGGTGAATTTCCTTGCTCAGATTCAATTTCAGTCTTCGAAACTGTCTTTAATTTTCTCATGTTTTCTTTCAGCTGATCTAAACAATGACCTAAAAACTCATGGGCATCATTCTGTATGTCGTCAGAGAATCTCTCTGCAGTTGATGAAATGGCGTTTTTAATATTCACAAGTAACGCCTCCTTGATTTTCATGTTATAAATATCTCTCAAGACAAGCTGCTGTGCCAAGCACATGCTAAATGCATCAAGGGGAATTTTACCCCATGGGAAACCCTGACTGAGTAAATCATCAGCAAATGATGGAATCGAGAATAAGGACTGTAAAACTGCATTCATATAACAGGTGTTTCCCAAATTGGGGAGGCCTTGCCATAGCTTCTCCGGGTAAGAGTCAAACGTATTCTCGAGCTTGTTCCACTCTGGGTCATCCTGCCTATACTTTGGTTTTGGCAGAAGCATCAAATATACTTTCCCAGACAGTGTTTGAAGAATATCAATGACATCTAGGTAAAGGTCTCTAGTAGAACTGATCTTGAATGAAGGTGCACATTTCAATTTATTATTCTGTCTTAATCCCTTTAACCTTAATTCTTTCTTATTGTGGTTTACCCATCTCAAGGGGTTTATCTTGGACTTCTTTCTCACAGAGATATTCCCTTTCAGGAAGTTCTTATTCGTCTCTGAGCCAGATGGTAGCATCTTTTTCCTCTTCCCATATCTATTTCCTAATGACTCTTTGCAGGTAGATGTTGATGATTTTGATTCAAATGAAGACATCTTATGATCAGGTATTTCATTTCTTTCTCCTTTCTCAACAGATTGACTACTTGACTTCTCATCCATTTTGTGAGAGGAAGTTTTGTTGTTTGCCTTTTGTACTGTTGTACTGGCAAAGATACTCCCATCCTTATCAGGTTTCATGGGTGACTGAAGATCATTTTGATGGACTCTATCCAGGAACGTCTTCAAATTTTCAGCATCTGTGGATGATAATCCTTCAGCAAATAGGAAATCATTATTTTGGAAAGTTAAATGCAGGTGATTTTCGTTTTCTCCGTGGGATCTAAAGACCACGTTTTTGATATTATTACTCAGCTGAAAAGTGTGTTCTGCAGTACCGAAATAAACCACCAATTTAACTTTCTTCTTTCCTTCCACTGTTTCAATGAATGCTTCTCTCGATTTAGACATTCCAGTCTTCCTGTTCCATATTTGGACAAAACTATGTACCATCAGAGCAGCCATGCTTTCTTTACAAATAAAATACACCTATCCTGAACCAACAACAATCTTAAAGTTTCAATTTGTTGGCAAGTTCACCTCTGGAGACAACACCAAAGAAATAGTTCTTTAGTTCTCTATGTAGAATGATCCTGTTTCAAGTGTTAGTTTTATCCTAGAGCCTCTTCAGCCTCTGGATATCCAGCTCTTTAGTGATAAAACCAATATGCTTCAAGAACTGCCCACGGTTGTATGGGGGCAGTCTTGATCCGGAAGGCAGGCTGCTACTGTAAAAAAAAAAAAAAAATCAAGAAAAATTATTTAAGCTATCAGAGAAATGCTTGGATAGAACTCAAACTCTACTCCCATACACTAAATCTCCTTTCCACTTCAATACTAGATTCCACTGATTAATTTCCACACTTCAACTGAAATCATTAAACACTTGGAAGACCTTCAGTACATAGCTGAAGAGCATAATGAACAGTGTCTCAAGTGTATGCATATAATATGCTAATCTTCCTGTCACAGAATGACCCCACAGGGCAACCACAATAAGTGAATAAGAAAGTGAGAGGTCCTATGCAGCCCTTAACCCAATAACAGATGGATAGTTCAACCTACCTCCTTTCAAATCCTGTTCTGTTCCTTTCTTTCATGTGGCACCAGGCTAAGTCCATACATTCTACCCCATGTTGGGTGGGGGCCTAACTACCACTGCTTAAAGGAGGTATCAAAGAATTGGCTAACTCCAGCTCTGGCCACAGGGTCCACATAACCTGAGCCAAGTCCCTGTTGGTTTGAGTGTTTCCAGTCGGAGAATGTGGGAAAATATCAATCCACGGCCATTTTCTGGAGCTTGACACATACCCAGGGTGGGAGCAGTGTTTTGTAAAAGATACGATCTCCTAGACTGAAGTTTCTCAAGCCCTATCCACAACTCTGCAAAACGGCCATGGATTGATATTTTCCTCATCAAAATGGCCTCATCATTTTGCAAAGCAAATAAGAAATTGGCCCTTGGGAAGAATGCCTGCAAACTTGAGAACCCAGAATCCCAGGTTATTAATTCTATAGTAAGATAATTTAATGAAGACTTGTGAGGCTTTTGGAGTATTTACCCTCTGTATCCTGTATTCCCACCATTCATGCTATCATTATTTCAAGAATTAGAAAAACCTGAAAACCAATGAGAATACACCTTTCAAATTTGAATATGCATTTCTCATTCCCAAAGCATTCATTACAAAAGGAGAAAATCTGGAGGTGGTTACAGCCTGGAAGCAGGTGAATAAACCCAGAGGGCCCTTTAGGCTCAATGACTATGAGAAAGTAACATCTCTAATTCAGATCTCTTCCACTGACATCTTTTTACAACTGTGATTACCTATATAAACTCAAGTATGTCTTTACTGCACTGAATAAATAGGTGGGGGTCAAGGTATAGAAGGTGGTTTGGTACAAGTCATGAGCTTTAATTATCATTTTATTTTATAGCTTAAGTTTGAAAACATTAAGTGAGAAAACAAAGACAAACCTAGCATATGATGAGAAACCCTGCTCAGTTATTCAAGCAAGCCTCACTGGACAGAAATGATGAAGGACCCATGAGGTGGTATGCTAGCCGCTGTATGCACTAAGTAGAAGAGACGGAGCCAAATAATTACCATAGAGGTTTCCAATAATTTCTGGATATCTCCACAAAGCCCAAGCAAGAGCTCTGAAAAACCCAACAACTTCAGCTCACACTATTTTAAAATAACCATAGTTAAGTGACCTTGGATAAGCCAAGTACGCTAGTGGGACCATTAAACTAACTGAAAAACGATCATTTAAGCTTCCTTTGAGGACTCCATGCTATGAGACTACTGAACTTCCCAAGACAGTGCAAAATAAAAGGTATTTTCCCCACCAATTACATAACATGTATTGAATCTGGGCTTGGAAACTATGGCTACCATACAAAAAATATTGTTACAAATATGTTGTTTTTGGCAAATGGGAAGAGGGATTCTCAAAACCCAACAAGCATTCACTATCCATTCATTCTTGAAACAAATTTGTATGGCATATTAGCAAGCATTGTATTAAGTGCTAGCTATACAAGAATGAAAAGAATTTAAAAAAAAACATGCTTTCATAAAACTTTCATTCTGGCAGAGGGATAATAATATACAAACGTAAGATATATAGAATACCAGATGGTGGTAACTGCCAAAGAACATGTAAAGTTAAGGGAACAAGGTGTGCCGGTGCTGACGGGGATATGCTTGCTGCCTTATACAGAGTGGCCTGGGAAGGCCTAGACTGATAAGGATGTCTTGAAGGAAATTAGCACACAAACACTTAGATGCAGGGTGCTCCAGGCAGGAGGAAGAATAAATAACAAGGCCCTTAGGTGGGAGTGTGCTTGACATGTTAGAGACAGAAAGCAGACCAGCTAGGCTGGAAAACAGTGAAGACGGTTCAAGAGAAAGAAGGTGCGAACGTTTTGTAAAGAAGCAAACAAACCAGGTGAATGGACTAGTAACCTTGCTGAGCAGCACTTAAGGCTAGAGGCCATGAATTTACAGCGAAACCAATTAGCACGCTTGTGTTTTTCTCCAGCTACACTTAGCTGCCCAGCTGCCGTGGTGCAGATGTATAATAGGCAGAGCCTTGAATTTAACTTTGCTCAAGATTTTGTCATTCATAAATAACCAAGTAAGTGGGAAAAGGGAGGTGAAGGTGTCAGAAGGGAGTGATTATAAATATGGACCAGAAAGCGTGAAACGGGAATGGAGAACAGAAACACAGAAAGGCCTAAATCTCAGGAAATACTGGGAGTGGGGGTGGGGTAGAAGCATCAGAGGACCAGGAGTGCAGTTCTCATTTCTATAGCTGTACTTCTGCCCCCTGCTTCTAAGCAGCTGTCAACTGTTTGTAGACTTCCTTCTCCTATTCTCCTCCCACCTTCCTTTCGGTTCTTCTATTCATTCTCCCGCGGCCCCAAAGCTGGAAGTAACTAATGGGAATGGGGGTGGAGAGATGAATGTTCAGAGTATGTGGACAGGGTTAGAGGCAGGCATGATCAGATGGGGGAGGGGAAGGGGGAAGGGAGAACCATCCTCTCTCTTTTTCAGCCTCCCAAGTCTGGGTTAAAGGTCAACACATCAAGAGGCGCACTGCCTCTAGGGCATTAGCAATTAAATCCTGTCATTATGTTTGGCCCCAGCTTCAGTGCGCATGGCTTTTCAAAATGATTGGATCAGGGCAGACTCTGCTTCTTTTTCTGGTTTAAAGGTGCATTTCTGCACTCAGCAAATGTCCGAGTCATTGTATAGCAGAGAAATGCCATCATTTTGCCTCTTGACATACACTGCACATAAATCTCTCCATAGGAGGCCTGGACCAAACTGGGAAGAAATCTCTGGACTAGCAAATTGTTCCCATGAACTATTCAAGCTTTGAACCTTTTCTCAGAGACAGATTTGGCAGAGCTTTTTTGTTGTTGTTTTTCATTCTTTTAAAATGATTATGTGAGTGCTATTAATAAGACATAGTTGATTAGGAAAACAGAATGCAGATTATTTTCCAGAAGTTGAATATGATTTCATTAAGAGTGCTCTTTCATGAGAAAGTGCATAGTTGTTACATTGAAATTGAGATAAACGAGGCTTTCTGGAAATTAATTCCTTTTCTCCTATTGCAACTGTCCTAGTATTTTGTAGCCCTTTCTGCTAAGTATCACATTCATTTGCTTATTTACTTATTAACCAAAATATCTGTTGATACCTAGTCAACTATGGACATCAAATATGGACAAGATCTAAAGATGACGCGATAAAGTACTCCTGACCTCAGATAGGTGGTAACACAAATATACCGAAAAATGGCAGTACAAGGAAAGCATATTAAGTAAAATTCAGTTGGTGTTATATGAGTCCATGTGTTTTTTGCCATCTCAGCTTCTTACAGCATTTCTTCTTTGCCTGAAGTTCCCAAATAATCTCCCTATTTTTATCTTAGTTCTACTCTTCCTTTTGAGACCTAGTCCCAGTCTCATTTGATTCAGAATGACTGCCAGGCCTGATTTTTCCTGCCTCAGAATCCACAAAGCATTGACTTTTTTCAGACTGTCACTTAGCTTGTGCTACCTTTGCGCTGCTGCGATGTATGAACCGACCACAAAGTGAAGAGATGCTGGAGAACAATGGGTTTGTTTTCAGTCAGTGTGGAGTGAAACTTTCTTTCCTCAGGGAAATCATGAAGTTGGACAAGTAGGAGTCCTTTAAGGGTTGGGATCAAAGAATTCTAACTTTCCTTAAGAAAACAGTGTCCAAAGTTTTTAAATGAGGGCTGGCAGGGCAGGAAAGGATAAAATTAAATGGGCTGGAACTGTTACTGGAACATCAAGCTGACTATGACACGAAGAGACCAGGTTAAATGAGACAGGAGACTGGACAGGTGAACACTACCATCTACCAAATTTCAAATGCACACACACTTCAATGAAGCAATTCTATTATGGTTTTGTCCTATAGATATAATTGCAAAACTGTGTAAAATCTTTTAAACAATCAGTATATTTAGCTTATATAATTTTAAAAGTGACCTATAAAATGAGACTTTCCCTCTTGCGATACTGGCAAAGGTGCAAAATCAGTAAAAAGAACCACATTATATAAGAATTGCAACAACTGTGAAGAATATCGATGGTTATCAAATGTTATTTCAAGTAAGGAAAGTTACTAATAGGGAGCACTGTGGCATTTCCCCTACTCCCACAAGGAAGTGAAGTGTGGGACAGGGACTACGATTGTGAAATTGTCTCCAAAAGAGATGTGTGACTGTGTCTTACACCCTGGCTGCATACTTATTAGGTAGCCAAAATGTTTATGTCCAAACTCATATGCTAGAGTGTGAGAGATATGGGAAAACTTGACATGTTTACTCCGGAGGTGGACTAGCAAAGAAATCAGTGCCTGACTCAAGCTGAGAAGTCAGGATACAGAATGCAGTGGCCCCTATGACAGGGCAAGAGGAGGCCACAGTGAAAGCAAGTTCCACTTGCTCTATGTGGACAAGAAACTGTACAAAATTCAATGTACTAAGTGGCAGATAACCAGACTACAATCTCATGAGGAAAATCATCCCAAACTGTTTGCCAGAAAAAGGTGACCCTCCAGGAAAGAGGCTCTTGGATACAATCCAGGAAAGTAGGAAATGAGGGGAGAAATCACAAAAGATTAGCTGGGTTCCCTGGTTCTTTCCTGTACAGTAAATAGCAAAGTCCCCTCCCCAAAAAGCTTTGAGGAAATATTTTCAGGATACTTAGAGGAGTAGATTCCGCTGATGTGGATCAAACAGGATGTTGCTGGCCTCACATGACACAAGGGGGAGCTATAGCATTTTCTTTTCCAAGGTAAGGAGGGCAGCAATTCAACACATCTTCAGCTTGCTTAAGAATACATGGGACACAGGCAGGCCTAGAAAGAGCTATGAGGGAACTTTATGAAGCCACTTTTGGGGAAAACGAACTAAAAAATGCATTAAATGCCACAAGTGCTGAAATTAAAATCCCTCATAATACCTTCAAAACACCAATCTGTCTCATCTGAAGGATCAGTTCGCTGAACAGGAGAAATGCAAAGGTGCCTTAACTTGTTCACTGTTTTATTTTAACTTGTCTGGAAATATCCTTAGGAATGGATTCCCAAAACCTAAATCATACCGCTAACCCCTAAAAAAGTGATGCTCATTCATCTCCCTACTTAAGCAGTCCCTCATTCTGCATACCAGCATTTTTTTCCTCTTTGCTGCCATTAACAAAAGTGTGTGCTTGTGTGTGTGTGTGTGTGTGTGTGTGTGTGTGTGTGTGTGTGTATGAGAGAGAGAGAGACCTCTTCAAAAAAAATCAAAATCAGTGCTCCCACTTCCAGGGTCTCTAACCCATTATCTGAAAAAACAGAGCTCTGCTCTCAGCTCAGTCATCTTGGAAGGAAAAGGAACCCATAAAGCTCAAATGAGAAAATGAGCAGCTGCTCTGGACTTGCATCCTTGAACAGCATCCTTAGAGTCCAACAAACCACCTCATTCCTTCCTTCCCTACTGATACTTTAGTGATGTTTATGTGTTGCTAATGGAGGCCCATCTTCAAAGTAAAGAAGGCAGCGCTAAGAAGCTCTGCCCCAAATTATGAGCTCATTTATTTAAAAAAAGCACAGACAAGAAAACATGCCACCTTGCTTCAGAGGGCCTAGAAACCTTCAAAATGTATAACTGAATCACTATGCTATACACCTGAAACTAACACAACAATGTAAATCAACTACACGCCAATTAAAAAGCAGGGGGTGGGGGGGTGGGCGCTGAACCTCACCCAGTGACTCTGCTTTCATTTTCCATCCACAGGACTATGGCAAAATGGGTAAGTCTTTACTTGCCCCGAATGAACCCTTAAAGAAGAAAGGAAGGCATGACTAGCCAAGTAGTAATAGCCTTCAGCATGAAACACTAGGTTACCACACAAATGTTCTAAACTTATAACCAACAATCAAGGCATACATAGCTCAAACGTTACCTCCTTAGTGAATCTGTGCATCATTTCTCCCAACCTAGTGCTATTCCTCTTCCCTCAACTCTTGCTTCTTATCTCTGTGAACTTTAAAACAGCACAAGCACCTGATGGGAGGCAGGGCACATGTACTTCCCCAGTACATATGTGCTGAGAACCAAAATCATATACCCCGTATAGCGTACTGTCTACATTAGCATGAGTTGACTATTACATTATTTTCATCAATATGACCTTACTATTCACAAAGACTTTGCCCAGGAAGACACAAGTTGCAAATAGCTTTACTGTTCATTCCAGCAACTCTTCAATAGAAAACACTGACTGACAGTTTACACCCTAAGACTTTTTGAACCTCTTGTCTCCAAATCGCTGTTGTGCCATGCCCACCTATTCTAAACCATTTTATCATGATCTTTACCCAATCATAATCAAGTTCCCCCACCCCCAATTAGGACAGACTTCAACGTCTCAATACCCCAGCCTTTCCTTTCCTAACCTAAAACACTATTAGATTCTGTCAATATGGATTTCTCCCTTACAGTGGTAAGCAACAAACTCAGCTAGCTTTTTCTTGGGAACAGATTGTTTCAGTGGTATTTTGGGGAGCCAGTATTCAACATGCCCAGTTGATAAATGTTGAATCAAGTAATTAATTCACAGGGTGAAATGATGGGTTGGTTTGGATTTGGCAGGCATAGGGTAATTGTACTGCAAAAAAGTTCTTACTTTGGGGGTGACTTTGAAGCTACTGAAAGGGATTTGGATTTGATTGTGTTTATATCCCTATTTTCATAATTACACTTTTATAGGTTTTACTTTTCCATGCCTTTTACTGGACACGTGAGAGCACATATGATAGAGCCCACATACTCTAGAGCAACACTACAGTGACAAGCTGCTTTCTTTTCTTTATGGCCTACTTGCTTCTGCTTGATAAGCAGAACACCTTTGGAATTTGGGGACACACCTCTGCTAACTTCTCGGAGGAGCTGCTGGATAACTGCATAGGCCTCTGCTGGATGTGTCACTCACTACATAGGTATGGAGACTCAGGGAAGGAAAGAAAAATAGATTTATGACAACATGTTGATCAATAACACATTGATTTTCTCGGTGCCTCCTGACGAAGGTCAGAATTCATGAGAATTCCCTTGGGAACTTGCAGTTCTCATGGAAAGAGACCTGAGTTGTACCGGGCATTTTCTACTGCAGTTGTTTTCAGCAATTTCCAGTGCATTTTTTTCATTTGTGCTGAGGAGGTGACATATTTAATGATTTCCAGACACTGAGGGGCAGGGATATTTCCCATACAGTATCATAACATTTGTACCACAAAAACTTTTCCAAGCTCCCCATTTCCAGATGAGGAAAATAAGCCTATGGATAAATGACTTGCTCAAGAGCACAAATTCCATTATATTCTTTAAATATCAGTGTACATGCTGTCAAAGCACACATCCTCATAGCTAAGACCTGAACTCAGATTCTCTGCAGATTACCTGTGTGGCATTTTCCTAAGACACAGTAAGGATTTCCATTTACACATTCTGGATATGTGAAAACAAAGAAAGCACATATCTAGAAGGACTCAATATCTCCCCAACCTATAGGTACTTATGCTGGTTACTTACTTCCCTACTGAGGGCTTGAAAAACATGCGCTGAGACCGAATGAACCAGGGGAGTGAGTTATGTGAAAAGCTGGATTTCTTTGGTATGAAAAACACAAGGCTGATGCTCAAGAATACTTGACATGTCCTAACTAATGTGCTAGAGTGGGCCACTGCCAAGTATTTGATTTTCAGTGTTATGGTTTTTTCATTATAAAAAGGGGGTTAGAAATGGCAGCTTGCTACCAGAGGGGGATGTTCACTCTTCCTGAGATGCTAAGTTCCACCTCTGGCTATAGCTGCAAGGTGATTAATGATGGCTAATTGAGGCAGCACAGGAAAACCAACTTAATTTATATTAAGAAATCAAGAATGACAGCAATAAGCCACATAATGTGCTCGTATACTTTTAGATAAATAACAAAACACTCAGTTTAATATTTTCCATTTACTATTTGTGGAATAGCCCAGTTAAATAAATAATGACCCAAAAAAATTCAAATACATGGCCACACTTATTTCTTAATTACTTCTAATAGTCCCTATTTTTCTAACTAATGCCTTTTCTTATGTTACCCTCTATCACCCAAGGCTATTTACACACGCTTTAAACCAGATGTTTCCATTTATATCTAGTTACTACATAGAATCTAGGTGATAACAGCCTACCTTCTCTATTACTCTTACAACATCTTAGCTTCTGCACTTTTCCATGCTAGCCCTTTTCTAGGCTGAGAATCTAAAAAGCTTTTTAAAGGGTATGCCTCTAGCTATTCCTTGTTCATTTATTTAAGTCTCAGAAGCATGTGATTTTATCATCTGGTTTCTTAAAGGGGCAATGCCTTTTAGCCATCACAGAAATTTAAAACAGAATTGAAGCTAAAACAGATTTCTTCAAAGTCACCACAATTCTCACCTAATCTCAACTGAGTTCTTTACGGTCATTTAGGCCCTTGCTATACTGAAATGTTAAGTGGCTCCATGCATGATGAGTGAAAACATGGCCAAAGTCAGCATTTTCAACCACTTATATACACTAGAGCACAGAAGAATGACAAAATATAGGTATAATTTCTTGAAAATGAGAAGCACTATTAAGCAGAGTGACAGAAATGTACAGAAAGCCATGCTGTCTACTTAAAAGAATACTGATCTGAGCATGAGGAGACCAGGTGTCTGGTCTCTGCTTCACTACTAGCCAACTCTGAGAACTGGGAACTAACCATCCCTTCACTGACCCTATTGCAACTAGTACAGCACTGGGCAACAGAACTTTCTGCAGAGGTAGAGATGTACTTTATCTGTGCTATCTAGTATGGCAGCCACCAGCCACATGAGGCTATTGAACATTTAAATGTGGCTAATGAGACTAAGGTCCTGAAATTTTAATTGTACTTAATTTGAAATAGCCACCGGCGGCCTATCAGCTCCCATACTGGACAGCACAGATAAGGTGACGGTGGTTATAGCTTAATACCTTGCCAGTTCTGGAAATTCTATCGTGATATTTACTTCCATGTGGCTTTCTAATCCCCTTTTCAGACTGTTGAGGACATCTGACACAGTTGTCAATAGACAGTAGCATGAGTCTGCTGAGTTTGTATACCTGATAAAAAAGAGAGATGCCTGGAAAGACACATTTTGCCATTCAACATTCACACTTTTCCTTTTTTACCAAATTACAAATTTGACAGCTAGAATAAGAAAGCCTTCCTATCTCATGAAACAACAGTATGAAGATGAACACTGCAACAAAGAAGCCTTATTATAAGTTCCAGGCGACAACGAATATGAAGATGAAATACAACCAGAATTGAAAAGTCAAAAGATTTCTTAAGAACATGGTTCCTTGAAGATACCATTGAACCACTCGATAAACATCATATTTATTGAAGCTACTGTAGTTCTGTTCCATTACTTGCAGTTAAAAGGCCAGGATCACTGGACATGGAATACCATGAGGTTTAAGTCCAAAGGCTGGGAAAGGAAAAGTCATGTTAGATTAATTGATTTGGAAAGCTAACAAGTTCAGGATGGCAGAGTAATATGAAAGATTGTAAGGGTATCACTCCTTAATGATCTGAAGCTATTACATAAGGAGTGAATTTACTACCAACACACTTTCTGTGATATGACCCTGTAGTTGGGATTACATGCAGTAAAATGTTTTGTTACATGCAGTCAAACATGCCTACATGATACTTAGTTTTAATCATTAATTCCATATTCATGTTGAAAAGAGGCCTTAAATAGAAAATTTGACGACCCAAGATATAGCTGTTATGTGAAAAATAATTAAACTCCTACTTATTTAAGCCAGTAGAATTACATCTAGTGAACAGTTTCCTGATATTCTCCTTAAGTCTCTACTTCACATTCATGTTCACTTTTAGTATGAAATAGATGGGATTTTGGCAGTCAGTAACGGAGTGGTAAAATATAGAGGTGAAACTGTAGAAATGAGTGCTCCACAGCAACTGAGCATAAGGCAGTGGTAAAACATGAAGCAAGAGCAGTAAATAGCCACTCTGGATGGAGTGTTTGGTGCTAAGAGTCACTAGGATGTGAAATTTAGGGACTCCAAAGTGTGGTCCCAAAGACAGAGATGAAAAAATGATTTATGACAGTGGGGTCTGAGTTCAAGAGAGACTGAAGTGGACAACTGGTTATCCATTTAAGGAGCTAAGACAGCACACCTGGGTGGGAATGAAGATGATATTCAGATTGCAAATGGCATCTGATGCCATATCTGTGACCAACTGAACAAAGTGGGTCCAAATGTTGACAAGACTTCAGAATTACTTGACTTTTAAATGCAGAAAAGGGAGTGAATGTGTCTGTGACTACCAAAAGGGTGGGGAAAATGTAAAATTCGATTTTTATTCCTGTTAAAGACTTCACAAAATGAATTTCGCAATTGCAGAAAGAAGCCCCTCTACAGATATCCCTGGAAACATCAGCTTGATTGTCTCTTGGTTATTTTCAGTTGGAAAGAGGGTGAGTGTGTTTGTGATTCCAGCCAGGAGGTTGTCTGTGCAAAGATTACCAAGAAAAGGAGGAAGATGGTTGTATACATTTCAGTGAGGGTGTGTGAGTGCTGAGCATACTAGGAATAGAAAGTCGTGCACGGCTTTCATTTTGTCAGTAAGCAGGCAATCAGAACACTGCCTGCCCTCACGGTGACCCATGACCCTGTCCACCAAGATTGCTGCAGGTGATGTACATGAGCCATGTGGGGACAATCAGATCCCACAGAGTGTAAATATCTCTTCTTACAGTGTAGACACTGGTAGTTGTCTCCTCTTAACACATGGATAGGGCCTCTTTGTGTCAGGTAAAAGCTAAGACTTAGAGGACAAGAGAAAGCAGCCCTGAGAAATAGAATGAAAGCGAATACTATATGTCAAACTAAGTGCCACCATAGGATTTCTCAGTAACATGCAATTCCTTTCTTGTTTAAAAGCTACTTTGAATTGCTTTTCTTTCTGACACCTTCATTGAAAGTGACTCCACTAATATACTATGTGTACATTACTTGGTTCAGGATATACGGTCACTATAAGAAGCCCATGACATGGATACATTAAGAAAAGAGGATATTAACCATGAATATAGTATGAGCTCATGTCTTTACAAAAAAAAAATGTAGAGCGCTAATATTTTCTACTACTGATAGAAAACAGACTCATACTTGAGACAAGCAGAGTAGGTAGGATTAATCTTTTAATGTGAAAATTCAGGAGCCAGGTCAATGGTCTTTTCTAGATGTAAGTAAATCCCACATCCCTCTACATGCCAATGGGTCACAGAGCAGAAATATCTCTGAGGTTGGTCAATGCCCAGACTTAAGAACCCTTGGTGCTGATGAGATATAAAAGATCCGTACCCTCACAGGCCAAGTTTGTCAGATAAGGACATTCTGGTCAGAGAGGTTTTAAATGTCTGAGCCAAGACTAGAACCCAAAGTTCCTACCTAAGTATTAACCTAAGGGCAGAGTCTCCTTACCTACAGAGCCTCTTTCCTTCCAGTCTATTCATCATGTGAAAGGAAGGGGGACACATTCTGGGGATGAGGAGCAATACAAAGATTGGAGGAGAGAGTCGGGATAATGAGGATATTCATTATTTCAGTCACAAAACTCTCCTGGATAAACTCCAAGAACTTCTGCCTTATCCTGATTTTTATTTTCTAGTGCACAGAGTTAAGAGTCCGTTCCAGGGGCTAAGCTTCTGATATGTGGGCAAGAGGTTAACAGCCTTCGAGAGATTTGAAAGAAGTGACTGAGTCCTCCGGACAGCATTTACTTCTTTAACCTTAGATGTGGCTGACCGGGTGGGAGTATTATTGGTCTCACAGCTCCAATTAATTTTTTCCACCCTCCTCTTCTCCAGTCACTTTACATTTTCCCTCCTGAGTTTTAATGATACAAACAGCACCGAGGCACCATGATCTTCCATACCTAAACTGAAAATGGATTCACGTAATAGTTTTACAGCACTGACCATTCAAGTCACAACTACTGTCTGGTTTGCCTTGCTCTGTCTTAATGGCCAATGGAAAATACTCTCAGAGACCTTTATAGGAAAGCAGAGAACTTCTTAACATAATAATAGCATCTTAACAATTCACTAGAATGTATTATGGGCTTAGCTGGTTTTAAGATTCTGTTCTTTTCCAAGCTTCTGATGCACTTTTTTCTTCTCACTGCTGATAATGAACCTCATTCTCTTAATTTATCAGTCACTCAAAATCTGAGTGACTTGAAAAGTGAGGACCATCCACTTGGATAAATTATTTGGTATAATGCCTAATGATACAACCTAAATAATCATATCAAATCTTACCCTTGAAATCCTAGTCCCACATTCTATTACCCCATTCAACCTAGCCCACAGAATAACTGGTGCTTAGGTACTATCACTGAACTGCAATGTTGACAATAAAATTACAGGTGTTATTTAACAGCTAAAGCATCTGTTACGGTCCTAGAAGACAATCACAGAGATGGCTGCTGCTTACATACAGATGGCTGAAACTCCAGTTTCAAAGATCTTCCTGAAATATAGTAGCTAGTTAAGGAGCTCAGGTACTAATGACATCCTTAAAAGAATGCATTTGAAATTTGCAACAGAGACATGCTCATGAATATTTGAAATGAGAAAAAAAAAAACAACCTGAAGTTTCAGTGATTGATTGCACAACCATGTCTGCATTTACTGAAAAGATGTGTGTGTGCGGGGGGTGTTACGGGAAAAATATTGCTTTGACTGAGTTTTTTAAAAAAAGTCATGTGTAGCAGTTGGTGGGGTTGGGGGGAAAGGATGTAATTACTTACACCCAGCACTAGTTTCTTGATTGAATGGAGGGTACCCCAGCTCTCAGACTGTTGCCAGTGACAGACTGGAGCTGCACAGATGCAGCAATGGCCCTTGCAGTGGGAGTCATTACATTAAGTGTCAGGCGATGTAAATCACAAGCAAAGAATGCAACCCCCCACTCACAGACCTAAATTAGAGTGAGCCACAGAGCTGAATTATTATCTGAAATGTCTTTCTGCTATTAAAACACAAAGAGACAAGCCAAATTGCCCTTTAAACAACTGTAAACGCCAAACTTCCACACAGGGAATTTCTTTATCTGTGTTTTATATGTAGGCAATACTTTGGCTATTGTTCCCACTGATCCTCCGTGGCTAAAGGAGGAAGAATGTAGGATGTCTTAGTCAGCTTAGGCTGCCATAACAAATACCACAGACTGGTGGCTTAAAAAATCAAAATCTATTTTATCATAGTTTTAGAAGCAGGGCTTGGCTTCTGGTGAGATCTCTCTTCATGGCTTGCAGATGGCCACCTTCTCACTGTGGTCTCACACAGCCTTTCCTCAGTGTCTGCGCATGCAGAGGGAGAGATCTCTCTCTTTCTCTTCTTATACGGCCATCAATCCTATTTGATGAGAATCCCACCCTTACGACTTTAATTAAACTTAATGACCTCCTAAAAGCCTTATTTCCAAATACAGTCACATTAGAGGTTAGGGCTTCAACATGTGAATTTTCGGAAGACACAATTCAGTCTATAGCAGAGGTGATGCTCTTTGGGGCTGAGAGCATGATTAGTTTGTACCAATGAGACCTGTTCTCTCATCATGGGACTAAGCCGCAGAATCTAACAAGCAAAACAGAGTGTAATCAGGGTCCTGAAGCTGTCTATTAAGGACACTGTCCATGCAGAACAGAAATGAATGAGTAATCAGGAAGCAATTTTTAAAGATTATGACTTTTTCTGACTTACTTCACTTAGTATGATAATCTCTAGTTGCATCCATGTTGCTGCAAATGGCATTATTCCGTTCTTTTTTATGTCTGAGTAGTATTCCATTGAGTATATGGACCATCTCTTCTTTATCAATACATCTGTCAATGCACATTTAGTTTGTTTCCATGTTTTGGCTATTGTAAATGGTGCTGCTATGAACACTGGGGTGCGTGTATCTTTTTGGATTATAGTTTTGTCCAGGTATATGACCACAAGTAGGATTGCTGGATCATACGGTAGTTCTATTTTCAGTTATTTGAGCAACCTCCATTCTGATTTCCATAGCGGCTGTACCAACTCACATTTCTACCAACAGTGAAGTAAGTTAGAAGGAGAAAGACAAATACCATATGATATCACTTATATGCGGAATCTAAAATATGGCACAAATGAACCTATCTACAAAACAGAAACAGACTCATACACATAGAGAACAGATTTGTGCCAAGGAGGAGAGGTGGTGGGGGAGGGAGAGGGATGGACTGGGAGTCTGAGGCTGGCAGATGCAAACTATTACATTTAGAATGGATAAACAACAAGATCCTACTATATAGCACAGGGAACTATATCCAATCTCCTGGGATAAACTATAATGGAAAAGAACATAAAAAAAGCATGTATATATGTGTATAACTGAGTCACTTTGCTGTACAGCAGAGATTGGCACAACATTGTAAATCAACTAAACATCAATTTAAAAAAAAGATTATGACTTGAATGAATAGTAGAGTTCAGGTGCCATCAAACTGTGGACACTTGGGCTATTCTTCCCAAATAGCTAAGCACTCCCATTCTCTACCTCTTCCCTCCCATAATCCCTTGCTACCAATAGGGAAGATGTGGCGGAAATTTCGCTGGGCCCTTTTTTCCTCCTGCCTGAAACTCGACATTCCTCACCCTCACTCCTTTCTGACCCATATGAATTTATTTTCTGAAAACAGAGAGCTAGAGATTCCCAGGAACAGCCAGTTAAGTGATTTCTCCTTGTCAGGAGATACACTAACAGCTCAGTGACTCAGAGACAGAGATTTGGGACACATCTGAAATTGCATATAATCATATCCAAGAAAACAAAACACCAGTTCAAAAAGATACATGCACCCCAATGTTCATGACAGCATTATTTACAATAGCCAAGATACGGAACCAACCTAAGTGTCTATCAATAGATGAATGAATAAAGAAGATGTGGTCTATACACAATGGACACTGCTCAGTCATTTAAGAAAATAAAATTTTGCCATTTGCAATAACATGGATGGACTTGCAGGGTATTATGCTTAGTGAAATTAGTCAGACAAAGACAAATACTGTATGATGTCATATATGTGGAATCTAAAAAAGAAAAAAAATTAGTGACTATAACAAAAAAAGAAACAGACTCAGAGAACATACTAATGGTTACAAGTGGGGAGAAGGAAGGTGGAGGGGCAAGACAGGGGTAGGGGATTAAGAGATGCAAACTACTATGTATAAAATAAATAAGCTACAAGGCTATACTGTAAAGCACAGGGAATATAGGCAATATTTTATAATAAGTATAAATGGAGTATAGCCTTTAAAATTTGTGAATCACTATGTTGTACATCTGAAACATATAATATTGTGCATCAACTATACCTCAGTTTTAAAAAAGAAATAGCGTATAATCCTAAAGTTGGTATCAGGTGAATCACTCTTAATGCAAATTTAAAAGCCATTCAAAAGTGATTTTCTTCTTTGCACTTGGGATGTGCTGACAGGACCCTGGCTTAAGGCAGTTAAAAAAACGATAGATATGCACCGCTATTATTAGCTGCTATATTATATTCAAATCAATCATTTTTTATTTTTTTGGCCATGCCGTGTGGCATGCTAGATCTTAGTTCTCCAACCAGGTATCGAATCCGTGCCCCCTGCCTTGGGAGCACGGAGTCTTAACCACTGGACCACCAGGGAACTCCTCATTATATTCAATCTTTGTCTTTTACTGACCACCAAGGCCCATTTCCCTTAAGGGAAAATAAAAGGCAAGTCAGTCTCTACCTTGAGAAATTTTGCCTCCATTTTTGTGAACATCCAAATTAATTCAACAGTGTTCCCAAGATTAGTTAGCAACAATTAAATATGGCCCCTAAATACATTCACAGCCCTGCTTAAACCACTCGCTCTAGCAACTTTGTTCAACTATCCATCGCAGCCATAGCCTATTGGAGACCGATTCCTAAACTGAACAAGACCTTTTGTAAGCTCAGCATTTGCATGCACTCTATAATCTGCAAAGCCCATACCCTTCAGTAAATATCTAATCACTATTCATTTTTTAAAATCTTATTTTAAAAAGATTTTGTTACTTTAGAAAGTTTTACATTTAATGCCCATCATTATCAGTAGTGATACTCCTCTTGCATCTCTGATATGAGTAATTTGTGTCTACACTTTAATCTTCATTTCCCTGGCTAAAGGTTTATCAATTTTATTCCTCTTTCCAAAGAATGAGATTTCAATTTCCTTGATTTTTTTTCTATTATTTTCCTGTTTTTAATTTCACTGATTTTTCCTTTAATTTTTATTGACTCTTTCTTTTCTTATATTTGCTTTAGGCTCCGACTGCTCTTCTTTCTTCAGTTTCCTAAGGTCCAAGCTTAGATTAATTGATTTTAAATCCTTCTTCCTTCCTAAACTTACCGCTATAAACTTTCCTTCAAGCACTGCTTTTGCTGCATCCTTACAAATTTTGATAAGGTGTATTTCTCTTTTTTTAGTTCAAAATATTTTAAAATTTATCTTGGGACTTCTTCTTTGATCCATGTGTTATTTAGAAATGTGTTGATTAATCTCCAAATATTTGGAGATTGCTGATTTTTAATTTAATCTTATTGTGGTCCAAGTGCATACTTTACATGACTTCTATTCTTTTAAATTTGTTTAGGTGTTTTTCATGGCCCAGAATGTAATCTATGTTGGTGAATGTTCTATGTGAGTTTGAGAATATGTATTCTGCTGTTGTTGCATGAAGTAATCTCTAAGTGTCAATTAGATCAAACTGACTAATGGTGTTTTTCAGGTCAACTATATCATTTCTGATTTTCTGCCTGACTCATCTATCAATTAATGAAAGAAGGGCACTGAAACCACCAACTGTAATTGTGAATTTGTCTATTTCTCCTTGAAGTTCTATTTGCTTTGCTTCACATATTTTGACAAACTGTTGTTATGTTTTCTTGGAGAGTTATCTCCATTTTTCTCAATATGTAATAATGCTCCCTCTTATCCCTGATAATTTCCCTTGTTTTGAAATCTATTTTGTCTGAAAATAATACAGCTACTCCAGCTTTCTTTTGTTTAGTGACAGCATCTGCCTCCACTCCTTTATTTGTGAACTACCCAAATATTTATATCTAAAATGGGTCTCTCATAGACAACATACAGTTTCATCCACTCTGAAGATCTGTTAATTGACACATTTAGACCATTTGCCTTTAAAGTGATTATTGATATAGATGGGTTAATATCTATTCACTACAGTAGTAACCATTTTAATTCCCTGCTCTTATTTTTTTCCCCTCTATTTCACCTTCTCTGGTTTTAATCGAGCGTTTTATATGAGTCCATTTTCTCTCTTCTCTTAGCATATCAACAATAGTTTAAAAGAAAATTTGCCTTTCTAATAACACCACACTGCTTCACAAGTAGTGCTTGTATCTTATGAGGACTACTCCCAATTCCAAACTCCTATCCTTTACAACATTGCCGTCAACAGCCTCACTTCTCCAGATACTGTAATAAACCGAATATTCTCTTACTATTATTTAAAGTTACCTAATCAAATAAATAATGATTAAAAGATTTTATCTTCATTTATCCCTTCTCTAACACTCTTTTTCTTCTAATGTAGATCTGATTTTCTACTTAAATCATTTTCACTCTCCCTGAAGAATTTCTTTTAATATTCCTTGCAGGGCAGGTCAGCTATCAATATAAGACTAAAAAATTCAGAAACTCCTCAGCCTTATAAAAGTTGAGTCTCTCAAGCATTGCACTGTGGCAGGAGACCTAGCTGTTAAGAGCATCTTCTTGAAAGTCCAATTGCCTGGGTTTGAATCCAAGCTCCAATGCACGAGAAAGAACTGAACTGCTTTAAGGTTCAGTATCCTTATCTCACGTTTATACAGTTAGAATTAGTGCTCACCTCACCAGGTAGCTATCAGAATTTAATGCTATTCACACTTTGGCTGGCACATACTAAGCACTCAACAATACTAATTATTACTGTTTTGGGTGCCACTATTCACAGAACCAAAATCCAGGGACAAAGCTGACAATAGGAAAAAAATAATAGTATGAGCATCGTAGATTTGGTGGCTCCCTGTGATCACCAGGAAAGTTGCAATAGAAAAACACTCCACTAATTTAGTTCCTTTAACTTCTCTCCTCCTAAAGCAAAGCTCTGGGACTGCACTCTTTTGAGTGTCTGCCATCAAGCCACAAAAGCCAAGACTGCTCTACAAACAGGTCCAGGATCTAGCTAAGGACTTCTCTCAATAAAGCATATGGTATACATCTACTTGCTTGACTTCCACTCCTCCTCTTCCTTAAAAGCACTGATAATAATCTCCAAGAGATGGTTGAAAAGCAAAGAATGATCCAATATATTAGATACAAGAAAGAGGCCTTTGGAAGTGCAGACGTCCTGATAATTCTTAGTGCTCTATCGTTCTGCTCTGTTGAAATGCATCCTATTCAGCAGGTTAGTGTAAAAGCACAAAAGAATGACAACAGGCCATCGCCAATTCCTTCTCTGTGACCCAGCATTTCCCAGGTCCAAGATATTGAATGCTGAATGGCAGAAAGGGGCATTAATCAAATTGGAATTCAATATTGCAGTGAAATTGAGATTTAGTGTATGAGAGGTTTGGGGTTTTATATAATCATTTCTCTAAGAGGCTGAAGCACTCTTCTGCTGTGGCAAGAGACAATGTGACATACAGAAGTCCTAATAATTCCTAATACTATCATTCTACTCTGCTGAAATGCATTCTGTTCAGCAGATTGGTAGAAGAGCACAGAAATCTGACAATATTCCAGGTATTGGTCTTGCCTTGAAATCAGACAATTTTTTTTAAAAACACTTCTTACCACAATATGAACATTTTAAATGTTTTTTCTGGATACTAATGACCTACTAGAAATTTACTGTTTTCTTCCTGGATTATAAAAATCTTTCTCACAGTTGCTTTGAGGCCTTAAAAACACTATATAGATTACCACACTGCACTTATGATTAGAGTAAAAATTAATGATGTTTTTAAAGTTGCATCAATTCATGTAAAGGATTCACTAATAAATGTACTGGGGTAATCTGAAAGGCAAACCATGTCCAAACCCTATATAAGCTAAGTTTATCTTAACATCACTAGGATGGTTTAATATTCAGCTTCATTCAGAATACAGTAAAAATAGATAATTATGGTGGTTTTTCCAAATATTAAGCCCAAACAAAAGTTTGCTCTCTTAAAAACCTTGACACATGTTAAAAGGAGACTATAGAAGCAATTAATAAATTGGTTGAAGTTGATGGTTTCTCAAGTGCTAAGATACTGTCCTCTGGAATGCCCTCTCTGCTTCTTAAACCCAGATATAGAGAGGCACATTCTTTGAGAGCCTTTAATGAATGCTCCAATGAGGTAGAATAAACAGCAGTGCATGCTGAAGGTCTTATTTTCCTCAGTCACTTTTAAGTATGAAAGCCTTGCCTCCCACCTGTCACTTCCAAAATTACAATCCGTGTATGCTTTCACAGGTTGTGAAGTGAGGAATGGCATATGAAACTTTTGCCCTAATAAGAAACAAGTGAACAATGAATGGGAAAGAAGATACAGGAAACAGTTCTTCAAAGAAACAGCCTTCTAGCTCCAAATTCTAAGATCAAGCTCTAAGAGCAGAAGCCTCACTTTTACTTCACAGTCTTGCTTTGGGCACCTTGAGATAGTTTAAATATTGGGGGGAAAACCTATTTCATTTCCCACTGACAATATGGACTCTCTGTTCCAAATGAAGAATTTGGTTGATTACTAGGCAGGAGAAACTGGTAGGGCTAAGTGTGCCAGGAATCTTACAGCGAGTGGGAGGCCGGATGAGCCCATCATCTGGAAAGTTTCCATTTAACACAAAGTATAACATTGCAGGAAATGTCTCAAGAATTTCTGTGACAGAAGGGATGCTATATATTTCAAGGAGTAAAGTGCAGTGTAGAGCTTAAATTAAGTGACTTGTTGATATATATTAAAGCAAAACTATTTGGATTATCAAGGCGGTATTTTGGAGGCGCTCTGCCAATTAAGAATGAGCTAATTAGCAGCTCAAAGCAATAGAGTGCTTACTGTAGATTTTTTAATTTATAATTATCTGGATAGGGAGACTCCTACACAAGTAACCTCCCCCCATTATCCCATTTGTTACTTGAGATGTTTTGAAATGGCTCATTTAATGCATGACCTTGTACTATTTTTATTTACCCAGATTCAAGGACAGGGTATAGAAATCAGCTATGGAACAAGTTCACAAAATAAATTCTACTCAAAGCCCAGGCATGGCATTGTGAAAGGCAACCTTCATGATGTTTTGGCAAATAGAGAAGTCTATAGTTGATGCTTACATTGTATAATGACATTTCAAGGGAAGGATAAGGTATATTTTCATGAGAAATTAAGGGGAAGACAGGGAGGGAAGGAGGTTTATATTTTACTTCTTAGAGAACATAACTGAAGATTAGAAATAATGACATTTGTGTCTACTATCACCATAGCTGGAGTCACAATTACGAGTAAGAAGCTTAAGAGAGCCTATCAAGAATGGGTCCCAGGAAAGACCCAGGTAATAGGGAGTGGGGAGTCCACTGCGGCCTAGAAAAGGGTATCTGATGAATCACAAGTTTCTCAAGATTGAGAACGTATTCCCAGAATATAGAGCAAAAGTACAAGACCTAGGTAAGGAGAAATACAGATGTTACAGATGACTGGTCCAGGAGATTCTACATGTATCTAATAAAAGATCCAAAAAGAAGAAAAAAAATTTTTAAAGAAAACTCTGGGCCCATGGTTTTGAATCTAGAATGCTATACCAAGTATCAATCAAGTGTGAGCTCCAAATAAAATACTTTCAAATAATTAACAGTTCAGAATCTCTGTCTTACACATACGTTTCTTAGGAATTTACTTAATGATTTACCGCACAAAATAAGGTGATTATAAAAAATAAAGTGTTTTTAACAACCTTGACAATGTAGAAGCAAAGGTATGTTTGACAGAATGTAAAAGGGAAAGAAATGAAGGGAAGGACAAAAGGGCAAAATAAATGTCCTTGTCAAGCATGGACTCGATGCAGCAAGAGATGAATGTTAAAGTATAGTGGCTAAAGTTGCAGAGGTAACTAGTAGAGAAATAGTGATGTAAATTTGGGGGAAGGAGACTCAAGATGGGAGGGAGTGGGGTAAATGAGTCATTAGAGCAGAATACAATACGCAATCTCCCAAGATAAAATTTTAAACAATGGGTATTAAGATATATATGTAGACAGGGAAACAGCCGAAAATAAAAACAGATATTAGGAAGAGGGTAGAGAAACGCGAGAGAAGCCTCTTGATCCTCATCATAAAGGTATCCATGTTTAAAAGCATTTTTATTTTTTACTTCAAAATGTTTTAAACTTAAATAAGAGAGAGTAAGGTCAACCTTTACTGTAACTCTCCTCTTCTCCAGTGTGCTGGCATATTCTAGGCCTAGCCAGCCACTTGTTATGAATCTAATTACCTTGGTCTCTCCCTCTTTACTCCTAAGGACTCCAGGGAACCTGTTCCTTCGTCAGACCCTCTAGCCTAGTGTGTCTTCACTTTCTCACAGCTCTTTCAGGTATGATCTTGCCAGCATGAGTGTCTTTGTTGCTCTTCTAATAAAATCCTTTCCCCTATAACATTTAATTACTCTAATTTTCCAGTTGATCTGATGTGTTTAATGTGAGTTATATAAATTTCTCATATGAATGATAAAACACTGACAGTCTGATTTATCTTCCAGACATATTAAAACCAGCTAATTTTCTCTTCTCAGAAAATTGTGAGTGTTTGGGTGGCATCTGATTACTATTGGCTGACATATTTAAGCTCCAGGGTGAGTATAAAGATATTTTCAATTTAACAGGTTTAATATGTCATTATTTGATGTTGATGAATTTCTACTTGATAGGAGAAAATCTCCCAGAATTAATAAACGTATCTGGATATCCTGATACAAGCTTGAAGTCTCAGTTATACAGCCCCTAGTATAAAAGTAAATCATACTGGATAAAAAATAAAATAAACACATGGCCGACATGAACAAATGAATATTTGAAAGCTGAACAAATATAGACACAAGTAGCCTAGGGACAAGTTTACCAGAAGCTTTAGAAATGCCTTCAGGAGATCCTATAATAACATAAACATTTTAAATATAATTTACTTGGCAAGGTTTGTGCGAAACTCCACGCTTCCTCACATAGGGTACTAGCTCCCTGATCTCCTGCAGTCCAGTAACAGTAACTCGACCCTAAGTACTTGGTTGAAAAGGATTCAATTTTTAAAAAGTTTAAAACCAGCCTATCAATAAAATAAAACCACCATGCAATAGCCCACAGGGATTAATGACATGACTGTCCATTATTATATAGAGGCCACATATAGAGGCGGACTCAGTGCTGCAGTTCCCTCACACCAGTGAGACACAGTTTCTTTGCCTATGTGTCTGGGTTTCAAATGACCTAACAGGAGCTCTGTTCCCTTTGTTTCTTGCTTTTGCCTGGTTCTGGTCATTTTTGGCCTGCCTTATTGGATGCTTGGACTGTGCATTCTTATCTCTACCTGGAATAAGGCTAAATAAATAAAACACTATAAAGGACTTTAGGGATCATCCCATTAAAACACTAATCTTTTATGATACAGGAAACTTAGAGTTGGGGAGGTAAAAGAATGGCCCCAAGGTCATGTGGCTGTTTAGTAGGCAATCAAATGTCTTATGACCAAATAAAGAAAGAATTGCTTAAATAACATTAAGAGGAATTCTTAGCCTGGGTAATACATTGGACTCCTTTAGTCCTTGAACTCTTAAAAAACTGGAAAAATCTGTGGATGTGTGCAAAAGCCCTTTTTTCCAAAGGAGATGGTCTACGATGTCAACAGGTTATCAAATTGATCTGTGACCTGCCCCCCCCCCCCAAAAAAGTTAAGAACCAATAAAACACATCTTTACAAATAGAACACTGGCCTTACAGATGGTATAGGCTGCCATACGGTCACCCTGCTGTGTGTGTGCATGTGTGTGGCACATGCACTGGATGGGAAGGAGCGTTCCCCACAAACAGGCACACTCTCACTGCTCCTTTAGCTCTCCATGCAGCCACTCCAAATACATACGTTAGCGTATGGAGGACCTCTATGAAGTTCTTGTCGACTTTTGTCCTTCAATAAAACAAGGGTTTGGTATGACAGAGCATTCTGTAACTGCACGTGAAGAAAAATTTATTACAACTTAAAGTGATAGCATCGTGAAGTTGAACATAATACTCTATTAATTCAAATCGCGTGACAAATGAAAAACGGCTACCATAAACAGGAAGGTAAACTGTGCTCTTTGGCAAGAAGAATTTTGGTCCTTATCAGCTCTAAGGAAAAAAATAATTCAAAACCCTTTAAATGCCATTTGCAGATGGTTTCTATCTGATCTACTACCAATTTAGCCTGTCACCGAATCACATACACATGAGCTGGAAGAGACCTTATAGGTCATCTGGGCTAACCTCCCACCCTCCTCAGGAAACCCTTTCATAGTATTCTTGGCAGCCTGTGAACACAGACTGACCTGAATTAGAAAATCAGTCCGAACAACAGACAGCCAAATTGGTCATATGACTGTTTTCACACCACCTTATAAAATGATTTGGAATATAGTTTTCTGGAAAAAGTACTACAAGCATTTATTACATTGTTGATTTGCATAGAGTTTTTTCAAAACTAGGATGAATAATTCAAATGGAAAGACTGTGAAAGAAACTGCAGTTAAGGGAGGGCGATATTTTACTGCAAGCAGTATGGTAATCAGTGTACAACAACATTCAAACTAATTGTAGGTTTTAGTGGGAAGGCTGAGATTGGAAACTATTTCTAAATAGCAAACTGGTAGTCCATCCACAGAGTTAACACTGGCTTTGTACTTCACTCTCATTGCTCATTTGAAAATATAAGCTAAACAGTGAGTTATTAAATGCCCCCAATCTATTCTATTAATAAAATAGAAGTCAATACTTGTTTGCTGAGTTAATGAAGTAAGGAATGATGGTTGTCTAAACCTGCTTCATGGGATCTAAAGAAATAATAACATACTTTTCTCCAAGGGTATCTAATGGTTCTATTCATTTCCTGTCTTGCCCAATGATTTCCCCAACTTCACAGAAAACATGTGCTTAAGAAAGACACTCCCTTTTGTCTATGCCTTACAGTAACTCTTCTGAGTGCTGATTTAAAGTATTAGATCTAGATGATTGAACTTGGTGTACCCTCAAAAAAATAATAATAAAAAGAACAAAAAACTTAATAAAAAAAAGTATTAGATCTATATCCAGACCTCAATCATATCACTTACTACTTTCTAACTTCTAATTACATGCTTATAAAGGAATTAGAAATGTGCAATTATAAAGAAGGCATGCTAAGGAGCTTCTGGAAGGCTAAACTCTTGGGTGATTCAACTGCGTACACTACATCACCACCCTCTTTCCACCCCTAGTACTTCAACCCTAACCCTAATCTAACTCTGGATACAAACTTATAAGAAAGCAATTTACAACTCTGGATTCTAGAAGGATGGCAAAGATTTTTTCTTTTCTTTTTTTTTTTTTTTTGGCCACACCAAGCGGCATGTGGGATATCTTAGTTACCCAACCAGGGATCAAACCTGTGCCCCCTGCAGTGGAAGCACAGAGTCTTAACCACTGGACTGCCAGGGAAGTCCTGTAAAGACTTTCAAATGTCAGTCTGTATCAGTTGGTCTAAGTAATGAAAAATTAACCACCTAACTACATGACATTTCTTCCTAAATATTGGTGCAGTTATCAAACAAGAGTGTGGCCAGAGCATAGTGACACAGGTCCTTAACCAAGGCTTCTTTCTGGCCTTGTGACTATGGATAAATCATATAAGGTCACTGCGGTTCCATTCTTCGATCTGAAAAAGGGGTTAATTTACTGCCTTTAACTGTCAACTTCCTGGAAATGTGAGTTTTGAGTTCTCCAAAGAAAGGTGCACAATGGAATGAAAATAACAATACAAAGCAGGAGACAAGATTGCAGTGTCAGCTTAATCACGGTCTATGTGGTCATTATCTCACTACATCGACATTTCTTCACTTACACAGTGGACAGTGATCTCCAAGGGCCCACCTGTCTATGATGGTTTGAGACTGTGAACAAAATATTAGGGAAGAATATTGAGAATGTGGCCTAACTGATCTTATCAGGAATTCAATGTGAATAAGAACATAAATGGTCCTGTGTGTTAACTTCCCAGTATTAAAACACACACACACACACACATCTCCAAGAAAACCTTCTCTGAGAAGCTTGGATGAAGTAGCTGGTTTTATTTCTATACTCAAGAAAGCAACTAGTATGTGGCATTAAACAGCTGTTCCTTTTCTGATCTTGCAAAATAATCAGGATTACAACTGTGTGTGCATATCTGTGCAAGTATCCATTTGATAGCCTTGAACAACATTAAAATGCTCTGACCATATATTTTTCTCACCAGTTCCTCTGGGGAGGAGTGCAACACAATGTAAAATTCAGCCTAAAGTGTTAACACAAAATGTGTCTAAACAACTCTGGAGACTTATAGCCTGAATGTAGAATTATTCCCTGTTCTTTTACTTCTCATCCAAATAAAAAGAAATTAATTTTCTGGTCATAATTTCAGTACTTCTGGGACATTATCGGGACTGAAGTAAAAATAGGACATCATTATATTGTCAGGTCCTATGGCCAAGTGTGACTAATAGCCCACAGTGTCACGGACGTAATAATCCAATAAAACCTCTGTGTACTCAGGGCCAAGTTGCATCAGCGCTGGGAAAGATGTAAATCTGATGGCAGCAGCAGGTTTCAATCAGCAATTCAGCTTTAAAGATCACAGGTCTATCTGTGCCCTCCCACTTTTGTCCCCTTACCTCCCACCTTTCTCTTGAGTACTCTCCCTCTGCCCTCTGTGAATTCTCATTTTTGCTCTATTCTTGGAAAGCCAAAGCAAGAAGCACCCCACCACTGACATTTTCTAAGACTTCTCTATCAAAATTACGTTTCCTTCCTCTCAACTCGTTATACAGATTAAGTGAATTTAAGTTAGTTTTGCCTCTCTAACTAGACTGTAAGATCCTCGAGAAAAGGATCATTTCTTGTCGTTTTTTCATTTGTTCTTCGATGTCTGGCTTTGTTGTGTTTATTTCAAATATGTCATGCACTCTGAATCCTGAGCAAATCTATTTTCTTCACTGTTTTTACCTTCCAAATGAGATAGGAAAATTACTAGTGTATGTAGCCTTTGAGGACTCTTTCAGTTCTCCTATTTCATGATGGTCCACATTTGTACTCCGATGGTCAAATACCTCAGTGCTCTTTCCTCTGTGTCCACTTATTTTCTATGATAATGTCAGATCCATTAAGAGGAATTCACACCTGACTATCAAATTAAAAGAGAACTAATCAATAACGCTGATTTGATGTTTTTGTTGCCTAAAGATAATGGACTCTGCAATAACTATCTCGGGAGAACTAAATTTTAACAGTTACTCCAATGTTAAATATAACCTTCCTATGATATTTCACCCACATTAGTCTCTGGGTTAAACAACCTATTCTCCAGTTTACGGCCAATGAGTTTTTAAAAATAGTCTATATACCATGTAGCTGGAGTTAACTAGTGAGCCAGCATTTAAGGCCAAATGGAAGCTAAAAAGAACCACCACCATTTCATTTTCAGATAAGGCAGACAGAAGGCTGCCTCTTGACTGACCAGGTGCAGAGTTTTTATCTTATTCTGAAGGATTAGCCTGAATTAAAATCCCCTGAATTTGCCCTTCATTATCTTTCATGATTAGTCCCTTTTTAAAAGGGTTGAAGAAAATTGTGTAGTGGTTACACATTTGACTTTTTCAAGCTAGGTTGCGCTCAGGCATCAAAGAGAGCTAAATGACATTTCAGCAGTTTAGTCATTTTGAATAAAGATTCCCCTTCCTACTGAGTTTAAGCAGGAAAATGGTGCATTTAGGTAAAAAGGCATAAGAATCAAAAACAAGAGAAACACTTGTCTTATGAATACCACCACCATTTATATAGTACTTATTTACAAAGTGCTTTTGTATACTAAGAACTAAAAGCTTCAACCCCCTCACAGCTCACTGCTTACATTAACGTGATTTTACTCTTCAGCTGTCTCATCAAACATAATTTTACTATTCTACTGTGTTCATCAACATGACTTTACAGGCAACTCTCGCTCATGAAGAGAAACATTGCAAATAATTCTGTTGCGCATTCCAGAAACTTCCAGAAAAAATATTCAAATGAACCACAAACAGACTTTCAGCAGATAGGATTGAAATCAATACCTTGTCTCAAAACCCTCCCCTTGTTGTGTCCACCAATCCTAAAGTATTATATCATGATCCTTACCTAATCCTAATCAATCTCCCATACTCCAACAGCCACCTTTAATCAGATTCCCAAACCTCATAATTATCCCCATTAGGCTTTAAAATTAGTACTCTTCCTCACCACAGTAAGGATAAACTCAACTTGGCCTTACCAACACCAGAACACCAGCGTTCAACAATGCTTTTAACTTCTGCCCTGATAACAGCCCCTTTAAGAAGCTGGGGCAGATCTCATCATCTCCATTTCATACTTAGAGAAATTAAAGTTCAGAGAAGTTAAGTAATCAGCCAAATCAAAGAACATCAGAAGACTGAAAACAGATTAGCTTCAGAGTAAGAGTTCTTAATAGTAAGTATGAGATCTTAGAAGTCAGCCGGAGCAAATAGGGAAATAAGAGATCTTTAAGACAAGAAGGGACAAATAAAAATATGAAAAGGAAATACACCTGGGTCTACAGTCTCTTCAAGAGTGTATTACATAAAGAAGGATGTTTAAGTTGTTAAAGGTCATAAAGGGTGACCAGGATCGTGGAGAACCTAAGAAATGATGAGATACAAGAACTCAATAATCAGAGGGGGATGACTTCACTCCCACTCACTGAAGGAGCCATCAGCAGGAAATGATAAAGAAGCAAAAAGTTGTATGGAAATAGCAAGTAGGAAAATACCTCTTGAAGATTAAGACAAAAAAATCTAGACAGATGAGAAGAAAAGTCCAAGAGTATCAACATAAAATAGTAACAGACTAACTGGATGACTTTCTAGTGACAGCTACTGTAGGTGGGTTGGCATATAGGAATTGCATGTTTCCTAAGGGCACAGGACAGAGAAATATATGGAATTAGGAAAGATGTATCAAAGATGAAACATGATAATGTTTAACCAAGCAGGGGAGGGACGGAGAAAACCAAAGCTTAGAGCAGATTTCTGATGGCCTGCTGGTAGTCATAGAAAAGAGACAGAATTTAGTTGAATAGATGTTTTCTGACAGACACAAACCATATCAGCTTCAGAAGTGTCATTGCAGTGAAACCCCACAAACAATATACTAAGAAAAAAGGTCTGGGCCAGAAAACAGGAAAGCAGAGGAAAAAAAGACATTGAAACTCAGCACACAGAAAGAAAAAGAAACTGATCAATGTATGGAATTAAAACATAGAAATTTAGCTGAGCCCTCTTGAAAAAAAATCAATGAGGGATCACAAAAGGGAAATGAAATATTACAGGCAGCAACCATGAGTTCAGATTAAAGTACAGCAGAAAGATATGGAATATGGAAAAACTGAAAGAAAACAGTGTCTTGAGGAATATATCGGAAAAATCTCACCCTCTAAATAGCAGCTTGTGTGCAAAAGTGTGTCCCAGAATCAACCCTCTAAACAAATGAGAAGTTGAGAGGCCACCTATCCTAAGAGTCATTTTTCAAAGGCCCAATAAAAATTCACAAGAGGCAGGGGCAGCAAAGCCTACACCAACTCAGAAATACAGAATTCAGAGAAAATGGTAAATAAAGAGCCGTCTCTATCACCAGTTTCTCAACCTTGCCAAAAGGGCAGTTCTCTCTCCTATACTCAAAATGGGCACTAGTATCTTCTTCTTCCTTATACATATCTGGAGCATTGTATCAGGGACTCTTAAAACTCTACAATTCTTAAGTGCTCTTCCCATGTTACTGCAGGTTTGAATAGACAAACCAATCCAACTCCAAACTCCTCATTTTCCACTGGGCTCAAGGTGCTTTGGAAAGAAATGAATCAAGTATATAAACTAATTCTGAGAACTGAAAGGATCTTAGATGATGGTCTCCTTACAAATGGTCTGACTGTGAATTGCCTATTGAGTACTTCCCAGTTCACACACTTTCCCTTCACTTGTTTCCATACTGCCTAAGTTGCCCTGTCTCCTTCTGTGCACTCATGATGTTTGTTTATATGCCTAAGACTCTGAGCTATCATTTTTCCAGGTTGAGAAACTACCACTAAGAAATTCGCATCTAAAACACCTACAGTGGAGTCCAAATATCCTTCTGCGTTGTGATGAGTACAATAACTTTTCAGGGCTAAAAGGAACCATTCTCAGGCTCTAGATGATAAAAAGATGATGATCGATGCTACTATCCTTTCCTCATGTATCAAGAGCAATTAGTCTTTCTGTCACTTTAAGAACAGACCAAGAAAGATGACAGTGTTAAAAGCATGGAGCTACCAGTTCTTTACCCAAGTGTTTAAAAAAAAAACCATAGATGGCCTACGTATCTAAATGAAGCACTTAAAGCAATTAATGCATCTCAAACTGAGATTGCCTTCAAGGATACTAAACTTTAAAGCCTCATCTACACTGATATCTTTTCCCACTAAAAATCATCTTTAGATAGTACTTTGATTAGTTGAATCAAACCACAAGGCAGAAGGTGGGAAGACACATGAAAGTTTAAAAAATCAAGTGACAACAACGCCAGACACTTCTTTTGAACGCCTATATTCTGAAGCTAAAACGTGTAGGGAAAAGTGGTATTTGCAGTAAGTTACGGTTTTGCCTCCTGATATATACATCTCCTTCCATATTTGCTGGCTACATCTCAGACTATAGTAATAAAACTCCTGGATCTGTGATATCCCTTAGGTCCAGTTGGGGAGATGCTGAAGCAGAGGGAAGAGTGGGAAGGGGGCAGGGGGCAGGAGATACCCCTGGAACACACAATGCCCATGACACCTTTCATACCAAAAGCCCTTGTCCTTCTGTCTGCTTTATCCTCATCCTCAGGAGCAGCTCTACACAGCACTGCTGTTCCGAGCCCTCTCCCCACCTCTGGGCTGGGCTGTAGGCCCCTGAAGGTAAAAGACCATTTCCTATTTGTCATTCCCCCCTCTCCTGATTCCCTTTCTGAGGATTTATCCTCTGTAATTCTTCTCCCCTTAGAAAGACAGACAAAAAATGTCCAAAGAACCCCATCTTAAATCCTTTTAGTGCTCTCATGATTTTCTGAGCAGTTTTCAGCACCAGTTATTTCTACAATTGCAAAATCACGTGTCATTTCTGGATAAACATGGTGAGTAGGAAATGGGGGAATGGTAGGTTGGGAGAAGTACTATTCTGATGAGTAAACCTCATGGAATTATTTTATTCTTTAAATGTCATACTTGTATAAGTTTGATACTAATTTTTAAAAAACACAAACTTCTATTTCCTGACTGGTTTGTGTACCTAGTTGGTGCACTGACAGATTGCAAGAAATGCATGTCAGCCCCACAGCTGGACAGTCAGTGACCAAGGGACAGTCTTTTCTGGATCACTTTTCACTCATTAGAACACGATGAAAAATATGAATTCCCACAACTGCCTACATATAATGAGTAGAGTTTATCATGAAATGAGATAGTAGGGTTATTGTACTGTTAAAAGAACTTTTCATTTTAATAAAATTACATTATATCTCTTGATTCTGCTGAGAAATTACAAAACAAAATAACAGAAAGGGAGGGAAAAAAGCTTTCAGGATAAGGGTAGTATTTATGTCATTAAGATGCACGAAGTTACCTTCCATTCTGGGTATGATTCCAGCCAAACCACTGACAAGCAACATTTGGAAATTAGACAAAATTGATTCCTAGATGCAAGCGAAAGTTCAAGGTGAGGGGGAGGGGGCGAGGAGCAGACTCAGATGGAAAAGAAGTCATTACCAGCTAGCTCCTCTAGAATACCAATAAACCTCAGTTTTGTGAAAGCATATTTTTATGGAATTTCATAAACATCCCCTTGTGGTCCCTTGACATTTCCAACCTAACTACATGCACAAATGGAGAAAACGGGTTTATAGAATAGCCAAAAATGAGAGATGCTGAAATAGATAGCTGGAAAGTGTTTTTTGCTTAAATGAGGAATCAAAATTCCCACTGGGTTGAAGTACCCAAATGGTCTACACTTATACTAACCACGTGTGTGGGTGTGACTGTTTTGGTCAAAAGTCCAGTGGGACAGATGGGCTTGGGGGTTTCCTGTTGGCTGGGTGCCAGCCATGGCTTTAACTGATAGGGAACATTTCTTTGCAAAGATATTTAAATGAAATAAGTGCCTCTCACAACCAAGGCTTCTAACTGTTTCTAATTAACACTCATGCAAGCTGTGCAAGTCTTTACCTGCAGCCATTTTGCTTATTTTGTGAATCAAAATGATATACTATTAAAAATGCTTCTCTTCTGTGACTCTCATATGTCCTTACCTCCACAAGGATCCTGAGAGAGGCAGGCGCTTATCAGCTCAGGTGGAAAGAGTGAAACTGGATCTGTTGAGAAGAGCGCAAATATAGAGGTTACTCCCTGACCAGCAAGCCACATATTTACCTTTGTGTACCATGAACAATCATTCTTCTCTCTTTACTCTCTTCTCAGCACGCTTGTAGCTGGCATCGCTTGCCCTGCCTCCTCTAGGGAAATCTTTCCCTAGACATTAAGCGCTGGCTGCATCATCAGCTAGAGAAAGACCCAAGCAAGGAGAGCAGAATCTCCACTCTTGACTCTGCAAGAAGAACTCTAGCAGAAGCTCACAGGTCTGCTCTTTGGGCATCTAGCAGTTACAAGGCTCTGCTGAGGCACCTGCGGCTATCCAGAGTCCCAATGCAGTATTCTAGAGTTACCTGCAGATTCTGCCTGATCCAGCCAATGTGGCAACCTCATCAGCTCCTTCTAGACTCTGGACAGAACTTCTGAAAGTGTATGTCTACACACAGACAGAGAGCAATGTCTCCTGTCCCTTTAGATATCTCACCTAGACCTGAGGTCCTTCACTAGGAGGCAGTTTATTCCTAGAATCAATTCCAGACACTTGTAATGCAAGCAAATATGAACAGGACAAAGAAAGCCTCTCTCTCACTTGTGTTTTTATTCCCAAGGGCCAGACCTATATAATTAGTCTGCATTGAGATATACAAATGACCTGCAACTCTTCCTATAAGGATCATGATCTTCTCACCATTCCTACGAATGTTTTTTTCTTTTAAATATTTTATTTATTTATTTATTTGGTTGCACCAGGTCTTAGTTGCGGCAGGCGGGCTCCTCAGTTGCACCTCACTGGCTCTTTACTTGTGGCATGCGAACAGTTAGCTGCGGCATGCATGTGGGATCTAGTTCTCTGACCAGGGATTGAACCCTGGCCCCCTGCATTGGGAGCGTGGAGTCTTAACCACTGTGCCACCAGGGAAGTCCCCCTACAAATGGTACTATTGAAGTCAGGCAATGAATCTGCATCAACCATGCAACTTTTTAAATGCCACACTGTATGATGCTTTTTCAGAATGTTAGGTTTAACAAACATTAGAATATTTAAAATATTTCACTGAATCATTATGCCCTTCCTAAGTGTGTACATAAGATTTGAGTTTGGAAACAAAACGGAGTCAAATATCTGAATGAGAAAGCATAGTGTTACTTACTAAAAACCAAAAGCAAGACTCTTCATCAGAACCTATATGGATATTTTCATCGAAGGACTAGTTGGAAAAACACCAAAATGTTGGCAGTGGTCATAATTCTATGTAATTGGATTGTCAGTGATTTTAAAATTCATTCAATGCCCTGTAAGAGCCGGCTCGTATGAGCCGATAGCGCACTTCTCTTCCTAAACCCACATTCAGTGATGTTACACTTGTGGCTTAAAACTGGCCATGGTGGGAGTATATTTTCACCTCAGAAATTGTCAAATGATGTGTGTGAGGGTGTTTTCCCTTCTTTTTAGAGAGCTGGTTGTTAAACATTCACTAGCATACCACTTTTTGTAGTCTCTAGACCTTTGTGAGTACACATAATTATAATTTGAAGTTAGTTTTAAAGAAAATTTGAATTTGAGCATATTAACCTTTGTGTACATGGTGCTTTTTCATCAGGTACTATGAAAACTTATTTCTCCTACCTAAAAGATCCATAATCCATATAAGCTTGCTCTTAAGTTTCCATTATAATCCAATCTCTACCCAGTATTCATATAAATAAGAAGTATGAAAACACATCTAATCCAAATATGAGTTTGAGATAGAAAAATCAAACTGAGAATTTATAGCCCATTAAAATTTCAAATAATTAGTAACCATTCAGAGTAGACCCCAGATGAGTAGAATGGCAAAGGTACTCTTTAGGATTCAAGAAGCCAGCCTCTACCTTAAGTTTTGAATAGGATCACTTTCACTTTTCCTAGGTTTCTGAATTCTGAGGATATCCATCTAACTAGATATTAACTTTTTGGGATTCCTCTGCCCTGTGACCACTTTTAAAATGCCAATACTCAATGAAAGTACCCACTAAACCATCCATTTAGGCCTTCCCCATACCTCCCCCAATGAAGAGACCCAAGATGACCACAATGGGCAGTGGGTACAAGTGTGTGTGGAAGGGGGAGGAGGTGGCAGAGTTATAGTTAAGTTTAACACCTGTTTTGAACTAGCAAATAAGTTAAGGTCACCACCGTGTTACTTAGTGAAGGAAGTTGGCTGGCATAGCACTACTATGTGGTTTTGGGCAAAGCTTTTTCTAAATACTTCTAGCCTCAGTTTTTCACTTCATGGGAAATAACAATGGCCCCTGCCATCCAGGGTCTTAAAGCAATTTAACCAATTACGGGGGAAAATCAAAGGGCTTTGAAATGTCCGTGTGCTATGTAACAGCTAGACACCTTAGATTCTAATCAAAAAGAAACGTGGATTTTTTGGACCTTGGGTGGGTACACTTTAGAAGTTCTTTTCAGACTAAATGTTAAAAGTCTCCTTGAGAACATCTTAGGATAGTGCATACTTACATTTAGCATTTTCCCCCATTTTTCACATCGTCAATGTTTTTAACCTAATCTTAAATGAACTAATCATAGCTCAGAAGTGACTTGTTATAGGCAAGGAAAGGGAGGACAATTTTCCAGGACTGCCAGTTAACAGGCACTCTCCAGCCAGCATAGCTTGACAAATCCTAGAATGTCCACTGGGTGCTGAGCCATGTCAGCCTCAGCATGAGGTGTCCAAGTTAGCCGAGACAGAACCCGGGCTCAGAACAAGGGAAATTCTGATTCCCTGGGCCACCTCTTGCTGCATAGCAAAATCACAGAGGTGTGTTTTCCAAAGAGAAGCCAGTGTAACCTATGAGGAATCTGCTGTACCTGAGAAAGGAAAGAAAATAATTGGAGGAAGGGGGCAGGGAGAGTGCTAAACCAAGCAATACAAGCATTCAGGAAATGGGGGGGGGTAATTCCTTAAGTATTTCCTGTGTCCTGATGCGTTACAAAGATTATAACCTTTAATTCTCACGACATTCCTGATAGCAAAGTATGATTCCTGTTTTGCAGATAAGGAAACTGAGACTCAAAAAGTTAGTTAGGAATTAAGGATAGACAGTTACTAGTGGAATCAGGTTGGAACTGTGATCTGACTGACTCCAAAGCAACCCACGTGGCAAGTTATAAAGCACCATGTGGGTGCTTATAGAGCTACATAATGCAGGCATTTACTCTACAGATGATTATAGTAAGGGCAACTCATAAGACTTACTGTTACACAGCTGCAGGGGAAGACCACATTTCAAAATGTATGCCAGAGTGAGCAACAACTCCAAACGCATAAACTGTGCTTGGAAGATGCCTCACGCTGAGATCTGATATTCCCATATTCTGAAAGCTTCCATCCCAAATTCATATGAAATCTCATCACTCATCAGAAAGGAATCCTGACCCAGTTACTATATACCTTGTCAGAAAATTGACAGTTAGCAAAGGTGAAATGAAGTTCACACACAGGACCTCTACATGTTTTAAAGAAATATATCAGATCGCAATCTGGGGAAAACAGCACCAAATATGGGGAATTCTTACCAATCAGGCCTTGTGGTTTGGCTGCTGTACTGACAGACTACGACCTGGATAGGGACAAGAGAGACCATTTATTATACAGGTGCATTATATGTAACCCAATTGACATTAGCACTTTTTGTCATGATCGCCTCACCCAAACCCATTCATACCATTGTGTAGTGGAACAGGAAATGCAGGGGTCAGGGAGCCTTAAACACGCAAATCTTAAACCTTGCCCCCAGTTCCAATACCTGAATTCTTTGAAAATTTTTAACAGCGCACAAAGTGTAAAATAATGTTAGAAGGCAGCTGAGTTACCAGACTTGCCTTAGAGTGAAAATGAGCTGAGTGTCTCTCAGACTCAAAGACTGGAGGCTTATTGTGGATTAAATATAGTATGTGGTCCTAGCAATGTGTGCAGAGCAAAAAAACGGCCAACAGTGTATGGAAGGGTAAAGATTTGGAAGAGTATGACCTACATATTACTTTAATTGCTGGCCTATGCCTTCAGGACCCCTACCAAATAAATCCCACAGGGAGGGTAGGTAGGCTGGCAGACTACCATTCCCTGCTTCCCACTCGGTCCATGAATCTCATCTCTCCCTCTGTTCCACAGATAGAGCTAGGCTCTAAAATTACATTCAGATCCACATTCTCGGACCTGCTGAAACAAAGGAATCTAAGTAGCGCCCCCAACTCCTTTGACTCTCGAAGTTTGCTTTCTACAATCTAGTCCATACCATCCTTCAGCTGTCTGCTACTGGTGTTCCAAAAAGAATAAAAAGAAAGATCAAAATTTTGGTGTTAAAAAGGCAAAGTGTCAGTGGGAAGTTGTTGTATAACAAAGGGAGTCCAACTCGAGGATGGAAGATGCCTTAGAGGACTGGGGTGGGGAGGGTGGAGGGGACTCGAGGGGGGGGGAGTCAAGGAAGGGAGGGAATATGGGGATATGTGTATAAAAACAGATGATTGAACTTGGTGCACCCCCAAAAAAATTTAAAAAAAAATAAAAAAAAATAAAAATAAAAATAAAAAAAAAAAGCAAAGTGTGGTTTCTTTGCAATCAGTACAGTCTGATTATGCCAATGCCTCTGTAACAGGAGCACCACGGTGTACAGAGGAATACAGTAAGTATGGGGGAAAAGATGCTCCTGCTTAATTAAAGGAACTGGTTGTAGAAACTGGGTCTCCACCAAAGAGCTAGTCAACAGTGCCCAGGAGTGACCCTGCCACTGCTGGTAGTTCCTGTCTCTAGAGACCCAGGGAAGGGGTTCAACACCGTGTTTAATGAAACGGGAGACAGCAAAGTTGCCCTCTGCCCAACACCCCTCACCTCACACTACACAGAGATGCACTTATTCATCTGGCTGGTTCTGACTACTGGTTCCGGTAACTTTTTCTCCATGTTACAAGCCCACAGACTGAGCATTACTGGACTTTTCCACTGCAGGTCCTGAAAAAAGGTGGTGACTGAACAAATCTGCAAGGAGATTTGCTGAGGGTGGACACCTTAGCACCACAGTGGGAAAGTTACTTAACTTGGAAACTTATTTAGGTGAGTGGCTGGGATAAACATCCTCTTTTTTCCCCCTTTATCCAGAGGAACTTTTGGAAATAGTTGGTAGGGCCAGGGTACCCAATTGTGCAGCGTGAAAGATAATGTAAGACAGGGACTGCACTCATCTTGTGGCTACAAGATCATATGAGACTGCTGCTTCAGAGGTTTGACTGCCCCTTCAAAATGAACCATAGTTCATCCTGCTTCAATCAAACATCACAGGGAAAGTATGAAATACTAGGCTAAAAGGCAATATCCCTTAACTTCTATGAGAGGGAGTCTCAAACAAATCTGTTTATTCTATTCAATACCACAGCTAAAGACTCAGGCAAGATTATGGGTAATAAACCTTTGAAACGGGAGGCTGAGCTGTTCATCAGATTCCACAACAACATTTCATGGGGTATTGGTGTAAGTAATCAATAACACAGTAAGTTAGAAAATCCCGGACATCAAAAAGCACCTAGTATCATTTAGGGTACTTTTATGAATAATCCCAACCATTAAATAATATTGCTACTGTCTGAAACTGAGCATAGATCCTTCAAGGCAGTAACAATAAAAGAAATTTGACAGTTGCTAATATTGGCTTTTGTGGATGTGGTCTTTTTGGAAAATATTCCCTTTAGCAATCCTATGAGCAAAGTGGATACAATGGAGATGCCTTCAAGCCTGACCCCTGGACCTAAAACCCACAGTTAAAAATTGTTCAAGGTTTAGGGCTTGAAACGGTAGTATTTGTGGGGCTAGTTAATGTCCCTATGCCTAAAACCTTTGTACCTCATAGTAACAAAGGCAGAGGCAGCTTTCAATCCTACCAACAATCCATCTTTCTGATTTCTAAACATAATCCGGGAAGAAAATATTTGGAGATCACTAGTGTTCCACCAATAAAGGTGTCAATATACATAATTCAAGTAGAAATCAAGAAAAAACTAGAGAAATTCAACACCAGCACCATTTTACCTCAAAGCGAGAATCGGGTTCCTCTCAGTGAGTTCGGTCCTCAGGCTTTTGAGGCAGACCAAGGTTTTCCCTTCACTTAATTCTCCCCTTTAATACAAGTTAGAAGTCTCGAAATGGAGGCACTAACGTAGATACACGATCGCTACCGATTTCGGAAGCCTGCGCTCGCGCGATGCGTAACCACACAAACCTCTGCAGCGCGCGCGGCCAAAGCGGCAGGACCAGCAGCGCGGCGGGGGGTGGGGGGCAGGAGCCTGGAATTCCCGCTGTTTTCTGTCCTGACTAACCTGGTACCCAACCCTGTAGTCCTTCTTGCTTATAAATAGAAACTGTACAAATCATTTTTCCCTCTGTGGAATAACACCTGGGAAAGAGGACCTAGACTATTGCGTTAAATGCACAACGAGCCTGTAAAATAAAATTCAGAACTACGCAACAGAACTTCGCTGCTGGGAAACACAAAGCCCAAAATCTCCCCGCTATTTTCCTCATTTATACCTTGAAATGCCTCACTTTTCAAAGGAAATATATGCCAAAGGCTAGGGACTGAATTTTACTGAATAACCTCATATACAACATGCGATTTTTACAGGAGATGAAATCCCAAACGCCGCTCAGCCGTGGCCAGTGCTGGCCACTTTTGAGCATCCATTATCCTAAAACAAGCTCGTGGCCACTCAGATTGTCCAGGTGTGTATTTTTACACTGAAAATACCACAAATCTATCGATTAGAAAACTCGTTTCCTTATTTGTGAATTTAAGATAACACGCGGCTTTCTTTTTACACAAAGTTTGTGAAAAGGACCAGGATCTACATTTAATGTATTCAAATGATAACAAACACACAATTCCTCTGTAAAATCGAGTGCCGAACCGCGTTACAAGGCAGCCTATGACAGACACTTGAGTGCATTCACTACCGTAAAACATTAATGATTCCCCCCATGATTAAATTCTGCATTTGTAAATCCTGAGTACCCCGAAACGTTTATTTTTAAGGAAATTTATTAAATGGGAACAAGAGCACAATTTAGACAAATAAAGCTATACCAAATACACAATTGCCAAATAAAAGGTACGCAATCTGACTTAATTTTCTCCCCTGTAAATCGAAATTTCCACAAAACCTTTCATAAGAAACCTATGAGATCCCCAACACCGAAACTTAACTGAACGCAAAGAGTATGAACAAACAATTGTTTTGTAAAATTAAATGCCAATTTGCGACCAATATTGGCTGAAGCGAGGCTTTGGGGCAATCCACAGTGTTTGTAACACATCAGCTGCAAATAAGACCAGGCTTTTAAAGGAAAATAAGTGAAAAGCCTCAGGACCACGTTTGGTCAAATATTATATTAAATACACAAGCATATTGTACAAAACCGCAAAACGGCGCCAATGGTGACTGAAGACTAAAGTCATCAGCGAACAAGTCCTGTGCCAATCAGATCGCCGATTTCCTCATTTTCAAATTGAAAATGTCAGGAAAAAAATTTTTTTCTTTTTCAATTACGTCAGTGTCTGAGAGGATTGATTCCCAAATTTAACCATACAAATGAGAAAAACACACACGCGCGTGCACACACACACAAAATCACACTCAAAAGCAGCCGGCAGCCACTAACTCTCCTAATCCCGTGCACAATCCCGTGCACAATCCCTCAGCTTGTCAAATTTCTCCTTTTGGGCTTGAAAATAACAGAAACCGCGGGGCCAACCAAGAATTAAATACACGGTTGCAATAATCGTGCAAAGATTTAAAATAAAAAGCCAAAATTAGCTCCGTGGAAGCCACAATGCTCTCCCGTACCCGCTCAGCCAACAGCACCTTAACACCATATATAAAAGGGGACTGAGACCAAAATTTAAACAAATAAAATATTAAAGAGTCATCACGTTGTAACATAAAGCACAACACTGTGCCGAAGTTCGGCTACGGGACCCATACTGTAAAAAATTCAAAGCCCTCCAAACTATTAAAGTATATCATTAATTACAATATTATTAAAGTATATTCTTACATGCCATGTACTCCTCTCTAAAAAGCATGCTGTAACTAGCCAACTATCAGTAACAAGAACTAAATCAACCTTACGCCACTTGGGAGCAGCGCCGTGTTGCCTCACCGCAGACACCTCTTCACCACTCGCTCACCCACGAGGAGATGGGCGCAATCGGCCACGTTCCTTTTATACCCAGTTGATGGCTCTGCCCATAAAGATCCTGATTGGTTCACTCAGGAATGATTGACAGGGAAAGTAACCACTTGCTCTTTCTCTATAAGTGGAACACCCGCCTGTATCCCAAGCGTTGCTCTTATTGGTTGCAAGGATTCCCGCTTGGAGTGTTCCCACTTAGAGTGTTCCCGCTTAGAGTGTTCCCGCTTGGAGTTTTCGCGCTTGAATTGGGGGTTGCAGGAATTATGGGAAGCACAGGATTAACCAAAGATGAAGTAACTCGAGCCAGACTCTGTGATTGGTCCAAGCATTGAATTCAAACAGTACTTCAGCTGTCCTCTTCAGCTTTGCATTGCATTGCCTCCTTCTAAAAAGTTCTTTCCCGCCATTTCTGCTTTGGGGGTTAAACTAAGGCCAGATACCGAATTTATTGCATCAGGGAATTCAATTCCCCACAGCAACTATATTTGGGAGTGCTTGCCTACAAAGTAAATATACTAAAATTGGGAAAGAGGAATGGAGGTGATACTGGGCCCATCTGAAGGGGAAAGTGAGCCTAAATAGCTGCCCGCCTGACAATTGCACGTATGTGCACTAGAGGCATGAAGTGGGGGAGGGGTCCAGCCATTGAAGACCAGGTACACAGCGTGGAAACTACCTAACTGAGCATGCGCAGTTAAGAGAGTGTTCCCGCCACAGGGGGGATGGGGGTGGGGTGTGAGAGGACTGAGGGAGGAGATCATGAGGAGAACTAGGAAATGGATGGAATAGTTTGAAGCGCTGGCCCTCTAGCACCAGTGTTCATGCTTTACTGATTCCCAGAGTCCTCATGCCTTTTGTGGGGTTGCCTCTCGCTGGAATGTCCCTTCCGTCCACTTTCCCTCCAATGCCCCTCCCCCCAAGGCGCAGCTCAAATGCAGCTGCCTGCACCAGGCCCTCCCGATTCTCCTTCCGCACTCCACCAGGCAATGGGCTCTCTCCTGGGGCCGTGGGGTGGGGAATAGGAGAAAACATCAGAGCTGGGGTGCAGGGGAGTGTTGGGGGCTCTGGGATCAGTTAACACTGGGCTGGACTTGGTGGGAAGGCTCCAAGGCTTGTATTTGGAGGTTTTTCATTTGTGTGGAGGTTGCAGACATTTTAGAAAGTTCAGGGTAAACCACGAAGTTACCCATACCTGCCTTCTGATTGGTCAGAGCAATTTAAATTGAAACAGCAAGTTGAAAGCAAACTTGGTAACCACAGTAACACACAACAGTCAACCAGATTGGTCAGAGTCAGGAGCCTACTGTGGTAACCCTGTTCCAGAACGGGCAGGAAGATACCATCATGAAACTGGAGGGGTGGAGGGAGTTAGCTAAATGGACTGAACCAGACAAGTGCACTTGCGCGATTTGGGGGTATGATGGGGATGGTATAGTCCACTACTTTAATTCTTTCTGCTTGACTCTCCAGAGGCTTTCAAGTGGAGAGAACACAGAAGAATTCAAGTCCTCATCCCTTGGAGGCCCAAATTATGTGATTAAGATTGGTTGACCACCTCATTACATATAGCTCCATCTCATCCCTTTTTATAGCTGAGTAATATTCCATTGTATATATATGCCACATCTTCTGTATCCATTCATTTGTTGATGGGCATTTAGGTTGCTTCCATGTCCTGGCTATTGTAAATAGTGCTGCAATAAACAAAGGGAGTCCAACTCGAGGATGGAAGATGCCTTAGAGGACTGGGGCAGGGAGGGTGGGGGGGACTCGAGGGGGGGAGTCAAGGAAGGGAGGGAATACGGGGATATGTGTATAAAAACAGATGATTGAACCTGGTGTACCCCCAAAAAAATTAAAAAAAAAAAGAAAAAAAAAAAGGATGGAAGATGCCTTAGAGGACTGGGGCGGGGAGGGTGGGGGGGACTCGAGGTGGGGGGAGTCAAGGAAGGGAGGGAATACGGGGATATGTGTATAAAAACAGATGATTGAACTTGGTGTACCCCCCAAAAAATAATAAATAAATAAATAAAATTAAAAAAAAAAAAAAAAAGATTGGTTGACCAAAGTGTGGTTCCCAAATCCCCTGCATCCATTATCAGTTAGGGAGCTGCTTTCTTTGTTGTTGTTGTTATTGAGGTGAGATTCCCATAACATAAAATTAACATTTGAAAGTGAATAATTTAGTGACATTTAGCACATTTACAGTGTTGTGCAACCACCACTTCTATGTAATTCCAGAATATTTTCATCACCCCCAAAGGAAATCCAGAACCTGTTAAGCAGTTGATTCTCATTCCCCCTTCCCTCAGCCCCTGGCAACCATCAGTCTGCTTTCTGTCTGTATGGATTTACCTATTCTAGACATTTCATATAAATGGAATCATGCAGTATGTGATCTTTGTGCCTGACATCTTTCATACAGCTTACTGATTTTGAGGTTCATCCAACACATATTTGTAATTACTTGCTTACACAGATATCTTCTAAATCAGATAGGATTAAAATAGTTAAAACAAAAAAGTACCTTTATACTTTCTTTAACATCTATTTATTTAGTTACCTTTATCAATACTTTTACTTTTTCATGTGGATTCAAGTTACTGTTGATTATCTTTTAATTTTAGCATGAAGAATTGCCAATAGTATTTCCTGTAAGGGCAGCTTTGCTAGCAACAAATTATTTGTGTTTATCTGGGAATGTCTTAATTTATCCTCCTTTTTTCTTCTTTTTATTTGTTGTAGTAAAATAAACATAACATACATTTACCACTTTAGCCATTTAAAAGTTTACAATTCACTGGCATTAAGTACATTCGGAATGTTGTGCAACCATCTCCACTATTGAGATCCAAACTTTAAAAAAAAAAAATCATCCCTAAAAGACACCCCGTACCTATTAAACAGTCACTCCCCATCGTATGTATTGAAATTTAGTTGGTATTAATCAGAACTATATTGTTATAAGTTAAGAGGTTAATTATAATCTCCAGGGAAACCACTAAGAAAATAACTAAAAAATAGGTAGCAAAAGAAATTAAAGGGACCTAAATGATATACCAGAAAACATCTACTTAAAACAAAAGGTGGGGGGGTGCAGTGGTTAAGAATCCGCCTGCCAATGCAGGGGAAACGGGTTCGATCCCTGTTCCAGGAAGATCCCACATGCCGTGGAGCAACTAAGCCCATGCGCCACAACTATTGAACCTGCGCTTTAGAGTCTGTGAGCCACAACTACTGCGCCCATGTGCTGCAACTACTGAAGCCCACACACCTAGAGCCCGTGCTCCACAACAAGAGAAGCCATGGCAATGAGGAGCCCGCACACCACAACGAAGAGTAGCCCCCACTCACCACAACTAAAGAAAGCCCGCGCACAGCAAAAAAGACCCAACACAGCCAATAAAATAAATAAATAAATAAATTTATTTAAAAAAAAAAGGTGGCAGTGATGGAGAAATAGAAGAACAAAAAGTCTGTAAGACATAGAAACTTCTCTGGAGTTCCGTTTCCTCAGCTATTGAAAATGGATAACAATACCTACCTTGTGTATCTTTTTGGGATTATAAATTAAATGTTATACACAATACTAGATTAGATAGTATATATAAGGAAACATTATATACTATATATTATAAATACATACATATATATTTATTTATACTTCAGCAACTAGCTGTTCCCTTTTAGGGCTTCTCGTTGGTACTCTTTCTCACTTCTAAACAACGGAGTGCCCAAGGGTCAGGCCTTGAGACTCTTCTCTATCTACACTTATCCATGTGTTGATTTCAGAGCTTAAATACTACATAAAAATATATTTCTATATATGTGTATATGTATATGAGTATAAACATTTAGCAGCCTAGCATAATATCTAAGACATAGTAACTAACTGAAAGTGGTATTTATTTTTACCTAAATGGTAGTTATTATTAGATAAAAGTATTTGGCTCAAAATAGGTGCCAGAAAATCCCTTCCCTCCTTTGCTGGTCTTAGCTTGGCTCCCATGCGCTTATAGTTTCCTTCCCTGCTTGTGTTTCTGAATTACCCTCATTTCTCTCTGGTACAGCCTCCACTCCCTCCCACTCTCATCTCATCCTTGCAGCCTCGGCTCTCCTAACAAAGACATGGCATCAGGCATGCACCTCTTTTCACCTGCCTTCTGGACTAATTATTTGACACTGGACATGAATCCTGCTGCATGATCAGCCCTTTGCTGCCCTCACCTGGCCTACTGCAGTGTTTGTGACAGTTGACTAGATGACCACTGGCCAGCAGAGGCTCAGACCAACCTAGTTCTGACAAGGAGTTCAAGGAAATAATTCCCTGGGGAATTCAGACTAATGTGTCCCTGTCTCTGGGAGATAGGAATGAAGAGGCAATGGCCAGCTCAATCTGATACCACCAAAAGGGAAAATTCAGTGCCTTCACAACAGCCTGTTTCAGAATTGGTCAGGATTACTCATGGCTATGTCAGCATTATATGGGGAGAAGGAAAAATCATATGGGAACCCCAGGCTTCATATGATTGCCTTTCTGAGCTCAGCTCAGCTCTGAACTTCTCAATGCTGGGACCTACCTAAACCATAACTCTATTTCTAAACATCAATGCTCTCTTCCTAGTCTAGCATCATGTGCCACTCTAAGGAGGAGATGGGGAGTGAGAGCACCATCCCCTTTACCATGTCTTACATAGCTTAGATTTGCCAAGGGAAATTCATTTTCTTGAAGGCAGATAGCCTGAACCAGCTCCCACAACAACTGTCAAAAGAACAAGCACAAATTGAGGTGTGGGTGGGAGAAAATGAGTAAAGGGGGTCAAAAGGTAAAAAGAAAAAAACCCAAAAAGGAACACCAACTTTTAATACCATAAGACTCTCAGCAACCTGGTCCACAGTTTCCCAAGTGGGCAAACATAAGCCTTTTTCCTATTCATATGTTCATTAAACAAATACTTTATAGTGTGAGAAAAAATGAAAGGTGGTTGTTTTGGGGGAAAAAATAGACCATCCATTACCTATCTACTTTTAAAAGGTGTTTGTGTGTTTGTGTGTGTTGAGTGGGGGAGAGGTTAATGGAAAAAGACAATACTGATACCAAAACCAGAAAATTCAGACAAAATAGAAAAATGCAGATATAGCCCATCTCTGAATAGATATAAAACCCCTAAATATTAGCAAATAGAATCCATCTTCACATGAATGAATACAGTAACACATATAACAGTGAAATTTTTTCCCTACAAAGGAAAGAACTAGTCAAGGTCAAATTAATATTATTAAAAGTCTTAATAGAAAGGAAAAAAGATTTGGCATGTGGTTATCTCAATAAATATCAAAACAGATAAATGATAAAATATTTCTCTACCTGATTTATTGATGCTTAATAAAATATGAAATAAATGGATATCCTCCTTAACCCTGTGTCTGTCAAACAAAAGGTTGTTAATTTCAAAACAACAGAAGCATTTTCATCAAAATCAAACAAGGCAAGGAAAATACTGTGTTGACTGTTATTTAACATTGTTCTGGAAGTATTAGCCATTGCACTTAGAGAGAGAAAAAATAAGATACGTAAAAAAGGAAAGATGGAAAATTATTATCAGCATATGTCATTAAAAACCCACAGGAATGATAAATTACTAGAAGTAAGATAATTTATAATGTAATTGATTAGAATTGTTAAGAATTCAGTAACATTTATAATTATATTAATATAAACTTAATGTATAAACACATCTCATTTATAAAAGTAATAGTAAGGATTAATTTCCTTGACACAAACTTAAGATATGTACAAGGCCTATATAAAAAACAAAATTGTAAAACTCTGCTGATAACCAGAAAAGACTTCGGTAAATGAAAAAGACATATATATTCTTGTATAAGAAGGTGTAAATACTTTAAACAAAGTCAATTATATTAATCTAAATATTCCATGTAATCCCAAAAAATACACTAATATAATATTTCGCTTTGAAACTTGAATATATAACTTCAAAATTCATCTAGGATTCATCTAGAAAATAATCATGAGGAAATTGACAAAACCATTTTGAACAAGAAGAGAAATGAGAGGTGACCAACACCACCAGATATTAAAATGCATTACATGGACATGGTAATAAAAAAACTAGGTGTTACTATAGTAACAATAGACTAACAAATTAATGGGATATGATAAAAATCCTAAAAATAAACCCAAATGTACTTTGAACAAATGGATTATTATAGGGTTTCAAATGTGAGGGAGAAAGGTGATTTATTGACTAGATTTCCTTCGACCACAGGCTAGCCATTTGGCGTGACCAGAGGACTGAAAGTTAATGTCTATCTTACTTTACACACACACACACACACACACACACACACACACACACACACACACACACACGCAGAAGGGTAAATTGACTGTGTCATTCACTGATGGGTGATTTCTTAGCATACAATGGCATCTAATCTGGTGACCTAGAAAACACTTAACATCATAAGATCTCGATGAATAAGTGATTATGAAGTTTCTGAGGGGAATAGTAGCTCACTATAACATTGCAACTCAGCCTGTGACCTTTCTAACAACTAAGCCTGTCTTTACATAGAAGTATGTGATATCCAGAGAGGACAACATATGTCTTTTAAATTAACTGACTAGAAACAGATTTATCAAAAAGAAACGGGAAACACCAACTGGTAATATTCTTCTCAAATATCATAATAATTCTTTTATTTACCTCAACTCTTGACACTGAGAGGAAATCTTGATTCGTTGCCTCTCAAAGTTGCATCTATAGGAATATCCTCATCTCTGGTGCCCTAAGGGAACTAGCTATGCACTGAAGAGCATGTGTCAGGAAGCCAAGCGACTTCAGTTTGAATTCTGGTTGGGCATCTAACAGCCCTTTGACCTCGACCTCAGTTTCCACGTGTACACATTGAAAGAATTGAACTAGATGATCTCTAAGGTCTCTGAGTTCAAACAATCTATAATTCTAGTGTTTTAAATATGAAGAATTATTTCACTTCTTTTCTTTCATTTCCCTTCCATTAGAGGGTCTTTGTAGGAGCATCAGTTAGATTTACCAAGATTCTAGACATAAATGCTTTTGTCCATTGGTAGGTGGAAACCTTCAAACAGCTGCAACTAGCTGCACTAACCCCTTGCTGGTTCCTGATTCTCCCTTATTTGGAATGCACAGGGCTCAGGCCCTGCGTCTCTTTTCTATCCACCTTGACGTCTGTAGTGATCTCATTTGCTTTCATGGCTTAAATGCCATCTTCAGTGATGACTCCATAATAATCTCCCCAGGCCAGACCTCTCCCCTATACTCCAGTCATATATACCCAATTGCCTACTAGACATTTCTTCTTGAGAGTCTAGTAGGTGCCTTTGTTATGATGTGATTTATGTTATAATTCCTAGTCATCTGTGAAATTTATAGGATTTAAGTGACCTTAAGTAGTTCAAATGGTTAGAGTGGCCAATGTGAACTTCCATAGTAGTTTTGAAACATCCACTGTAGGACTGTGAATGTCTTAAAGTGATAAACAAGGAATATTACTTTAGATAAGAAGTTTATTGGGCAATGTACATAACTGGAACAGAAGGAACAACAGATAAGAGTCAAGACTCCCTCCCTTGGGAAATATTTGCAAACACTGCGACTGACAAAGGGTTAATTTCCAAAATACACAAAAGCTCATACAACTTAATATCAAAAAAGCAAACAACCCAATCAAAAAATGGGCAGACTTAAACAGACATTTCTCCAAAAGAAGACCCACAGATGGCCAACGGGCACATGAAAAGATACTCAGCATCGCTAATTATTAGAGAAATGCAAATGAGGTATCACCTCACTCCAGTCAGAATGGCCATCACCAAAAAGTCTACAAACAATAAATGCTGGAGAGGGTGTGGAGAAAAGGGAACCCTCCTACACCGTTGGCGGGAATGTAAGTTGGTGCAGCCACTATGGAGAACAGTATGGAGGTTCCTTAAAAAAACTAAAAATAGTTACCATATGATCCAGCAATCTTACTCCTGGACATATATCCAGAGAAAACCATAATTCAAACAGATAGATGCACCCTAGTGTTCATTGCAGCGCTATCTGCAATAGCCAACACATGGAAGCAACCTAAATATCCACTGACAGATGAATGGATAAAGAAGATGTGGTATGTATACACAATGCAGTACTACTCAGCCATAAAAAAAGAGGAAATTCTAACATTTGCAACAACATAGATACACTTGGAGGGTATTATGCTTAGTGAAATAAGTCAGACAAAGACAAATACTGTATAGTAGCACATAAGTGGAATCTAAAAAAGAAAACAAACTAGTGAGTATAACAAAACAGACAGAGACATATAGAGGACAAGTTTATAGTTACAGAACGACAAAGGGAGGGGAGGGATAAATTAGGAGTATGGGATTAAGAGCTACAAACTACTATATATAAAATAGATAAGCAACAAGGACCTACTGTATAACACAGGGAACTATATTCAGTATCTTGTAATAACCTATAAGGGAAAAGAATCTGAAAAAATAATATATATATAACTGAATCACTTTGCTGTACACCTGAAACGGACACAATATTGTAAATCAACTATACTCCAATTTTAAAAACGACGAAAAAAATAAAAATAAAAAAAATGAAAAAGAAAGACCTCCCGCCTTCCCCCGCCAGTAACTCTCACCCTTAAAAAGGCACCACAGTGCCTAGCGACTTGAAGGCTCCTCACTGGAGGACCCGGCTCCGTGCCTCTGGGAGCTGTTCCGAGGGTGACTGCTGGAGGCCCTGTAGTGCTTGCCGTGAGACTCAAGACCGCTGCTCCTGCGGAGCCACCTCCTCCCAGGACTTCTCCTTGGAGGAGTTCCTTACCCCCTCCCCCTTTGTATTTTCCCTACTCTGACTAACCTCTGTTGTGTGCTAATTAGTTGCAATTAACTGAGAGATTCCTGAACTGAATATTGGCTACATTTAGTAAATCTCCAATCCTGTGGTCCTCACCTGGCCTCACTGCTGGGCCTTGAAACAACCTCACACTTAACAGGTCCAAAAAGAACTTCCTTATTTTTCTAACAAAACTAACTCCTCCATTAGTCTTCCTGTCTTCGTAACCTAATACTTAACAATGGCTCAGGCTAAAATCTTGGAGTCATCCTTGATTTCTCTTTCTCTCAGGCCCTTCATCCAATCTGTTAGCAAATCCCGCAGTTCCTACCTACAGAATATATAAAGAATGTCTTCACTTCTTACTGATACCCATTGGTACCACCTTGATCCAAGCCACCATCATATCTCGCCGAGATTACTGCAGTAGCTTCCTAATTCCTCTTCCTGATTTTACTGCTCCATAGTCAATTCTCAAGACAGCAAACAGTGATTCTGTTAAAATGTAAGACTGTAATCAGCTGTAGGATTTATTCTTCTAGTGGCTCCCCTCACTCATCTAAAGGACAAATCCCTCATAGTAGCCTGTAAGAACCTGATGAATACCCTTCTCCATTACCTTACCTTCTACACTTCTTCCTCTCTTTGACTCCGTTCCACACAAAGGACTTCTTTATTGTTCCTCAAACACATTTAAGCTTATTCCTGCCTCAGGGCCTTTGCATTTGTTATTCTCTCTGCCTGGAAAGCTCTTTGCCAAATATCCATATACTTTATTGCCTCCCTCACGTTCTTCTGGTCTTTGTTCAAACCATTTTTATCAACAGGCATTCCTCAATAATCCTATTTAAAATCACACACATCTCCTGCCAAACACTCTTTCCCCTCTTTCTCTATTTATCTTTTCTATAGCACCTTTTAACCCTTCTACACACCATGCATTTTACTTCTTTATTAACTGCCTCTCTCTCCTCTCTAGCATGTAAGTTCCAAAAGGATAAGGATTCTTGTTGTTCCAGTGCCTAGCACATAGTAGGTACTCAATAAATATTTGTCAAATAAATGTACAGTCCACATTGACCGGATACTTTAGAGATTCGCCTCCTTGTTAGAGAATGATAAAATGGCTTTATAGAGTGAATTAGACTGAACAATAAGTGTAAAATACTGTGTAGATGCACAAATGATTATTTTATTATCTGGCCAAGGTACAAGGGACACATACAAATTGTTCTAATCACAGAGTGATGAAAGAATAATGAACAATGAGTTCTTGAATAAGTGTAGGAAAAAATAATAAATTATAGTTTAAATGAAATTGGGATGCAACAGCCTGCATCACAGGCTCGCTTTATCTATTCTTTGAATGCTCTCATTTGGGGAAAATGTCCTTTAGACAAAAAGAAGTAGGTCAGAGGGGCCAAGTGAAGAAATAGTTGGGCCCAGGGCTTGTATTGAGCAGGGTCAATTTTTAAATGCCTTTTCACTGAGGATCCTTTACTTTCCAGTACAATTTTCTAATTATTTATTTGCAACAATGAATCAACTGAACATTTGCTCCTTTGCCTTGAAAACAAATTTACTCTTATTCTGAATTTGTTAACAGCAATTGAAGATTCAAGCTACCTCTGATCTGATACGTTCCCCATCCAAATACAATGAACTGAACAATAATTGGTGATTAAGATTGTCTTCCAAGAGAAGGTTGTCATTTAGGGTCAGTCTACAAAATACCGTTTCTATTTGCCTTCATGCATCTTAGTTGCTGGATGCAGAATGAGAGCTTAAGGCAGGTAAATGCTGTTGCTAAGGAGAAGGCCTCTCATCTAGGTCGTCACAGGGTTCAATGCCAAATGATGATTTCTAGTTGAGCATATTGTGGAAGGCCTTACAATTGTGCAAGATGCTGGATTATATTTGCACAATCATAGATTCAAAGCAATGAAACCATGGGCTGAGGCCTCCCATAATGGTGAGGCAAGAAAGAAATATCTAGTCTTACTACAGTATATTAAAGCTTTGGAGTTTTCATGCCAAAAAAATCACTTGAGCTCTGAGAGAGGGAGAAGAACCCGTTTGGCACATGAAAGCAGTGCCTAACACCAGTTAGAGGCAATGACTTTTGAATGAATAAATGAAGAATTACACTTCACACATGCCATTTATGCTAGGATTCTTGTAAGTATGTTTTTTTGATAAACCTCATTTTCCTGTCCATACCCAAAACAGAGCAGGAAATAACCTTTTGATCCAAAGATAAGGAAAATCAATTATAACATCCCAAGTCATGGCACAAAAAGACATACAATGTTGTCCAGGAGGTCTCTGTCCCTCTATACTAATGTCACACAGGGAACTCAATGATTCCCACCTCTATTAGCAGCAGCTCTTTTTGTCAACGATAAACAATCCAAAACACAATTAGGAACTAGATGTATGTTCTTCACACTGACCACTATGCATACCTGCTTAAAACATTAAAATAATGTAGTAAAAAAGGTCACTTCCATAGATATGAAGGGTAAATTTATGTACTACTAATACAGAAGTGCCATTAATTTTTCTAAGAGGATATCCTCTCAAATCTGTTGCAAGGTAATATGATGTGTTTCCTTCTCCCTGTGTTTTTATTACTGAAAGATGCTTTCAGATAAAACAGGGTACATGGACACAACATAATTACTAAATATCTCAGTGTCAGTTGCTTTATTGCTATATAATAAGCAACTCTAAAACTTCAGGGCTTAAAACAATATCAATTTGTTGTTTCTTATGCAGATTGATTGGATGGTTCGTCTACTTGATGTGGTGTTGGCCAGGTCTTGGGGATGGCTGGAAGGTCCAAAATGACCTTTTTTGCAAGGCTAGAAAGTGGTGCTAGCTCCTGGCTGGGAGCTCAGGTGAGGTTGTTGGTTGAGGACCTTGGTTTTCCTTCATGTCAGCCTCTCTATGAGCCTTCTAGGGCCTTCTCACAGTATGATGGCTGGGTTCCAAGAAGTGTTCCATACAGGAAGGCAGAAACTGAAGATCACTCAAGGTTCAACCATCACGTCCGCCATATTCTGTTAGTCAAGACAGGTCACAGGGCCAGTCCAAATTCACCTGTCAATGAGAGAAAGGGAAAGACCATATGACCATGTTACAAGAGGGTGCATGGGATGGGAGATAATGTTGCAGCAAGTTTTGGAAACATCTACCACAGTCAAGAAAATGTGTTTTTTACTTTACCCTTTGCTGTTTTCCTTCTCATTTTCTCCATATATTGGATTTTGAATCAGATCACACAGATGTACCAGATTAGAAAATGTTAAGTGCACAAGATGTTCTGATCCTAATTTACAAACTATACCAATGTAGCTTAATCAAAGGGAATGAGACCAGGCAATATCCATCCAAGTATTTTAAGGAACTCCAGGAAGAAATTGCGGTGATGTTTGTTAAAATGTGTAGTCTGTGATTTTAGAAAATTACTATGCAAAAGGGAGCTCGAGTTTCCTGAAGTGTCTAGGTGCCAGGTACCATTCTGAATATTTTACATTCATCATCTCATTTAATTTTCACAACACTTTGAGGTCTGTTTTATTGTCTCCATTCTCTAGGTGAGGAAACCGAGGTCCAGAAAGATTAGGTGAACTTGCCAAACTATCTACAGCTATTAAAGAAGTGGACTTGATCTTAAAAGTCAGGTATGTCTGACTCCAAAATCCCTGCTATGTTCACTGTACTTGTGCTACTCAGAGTGGCCCCACTGGCAGTCCAGTGGTTAGGACTCCCCGCTTTTGCTGCTGAGGGCCCAGGTTTGATCCCATAAGCTGAGTGGCTTGGCCAGAGGGAAAAAGAAGAGTGGCTGCACAGAATCCTCATCCTATTAGGAGAAGTGGAGGCCCCCAAAGGGTTCTCTAAAAGGCAGGGCCCAGTGTAGAGGTTCCAATTGATGATGTCTAAGGGAAGTAAGGATTCATAGGTCTACAGTGATAGTTGGGAGTGAGGGGCAGCAGCTAAGATACAAGCTGTCTAGCGAAATTTGTAAAGTCTACGATGAGCCTGTAATTGAATGTAATCTGCTTGAGGAAGACAATATGGTTTCTCTGGAGAAGAAATCAGACCAGACTCAACTATCCAAGTTATTGTATAAGATAAGCTAGGATATGGTCAATTCATTTATGTGTGCCGACTACGGGAACTTATAGCTTTTCAGAAGCATATTCCTAAAATAAGAAGGGACAAAACCAGAGACTACGTATATTGAACTATGCGGCAGCTGGAGGCCCCTGCAGCTACTGTTGCAGGGGAAATGGAAAGGCTGGTATTGAGAGATGTTTGTTCAAGGTCCACATCCCCCAAGGAAGTGGGAAGCAAAATCCCATGGAGCTACAAATGGAATGCTATCGGGGTGTGATGGAAGGGGTCTTCACCTTTGAATGAGGCATATTTGATTTTGAATCTTGGTCTGAAACATACAACTTGTGTGTGTAACCTATCTGAGGCTCAATTTCCATATCAATAAATGGGAAATAACACCTACATTTCAGTGTAGTTGTGTGCGACAAAAAAGAAATCTACATCATAAGACCTAGCAGTAAGCAAGTGACTAAATATTAGTTTACTCATTTTTAAATTAATTAAAATTAATTAATTAATTAATTGGTGTGCCACTGGGTCTTAGTTGCGGCTTGCAGGCTAGGCATGTGTGCGATGCCACTGGGCATCTTTAGTTGCGGCATGCTCGATCTTTTTTAGTTGTGGCATGTGGGCTTCTTAGTTGCGGCACGTAAACTGTCAGTTGCAGCATGCGTGCGGGATCTAGTTCCCTGACCAGGGGTCAAACCCAGGCCCCCTGCATTGGGAGTTCAGAGTCTTACCCACTGGATCACCAGGGAAGTCTCTACTCAATTTATACTTACATAATCCTCACTATCTGCCAGACGCTATTCTAAACACTACAAATTTTGACTCACTTAATCCTTATAACAACTCTATCAGTATAGGTACTATTATTATCTTCATAGTACAGATGAGGAACAGAGAGGTTGAGCGACTTGTCCACAGCTGCACAGCTAGCAAATGAGCGCATCCAGACTTGAACCCAGACAGTCTAGCTTGAGAGTCCACATTCCTAACTATTATGTTACTTAACTATTAAGCTAGGTTGGACTCTCTGAATTCTCTATCATTAAAACCTTGTAATGACTCAACCCAACAGGAGGACTTACCATTATATTTTACTTTCCCCCATTAAGTTTAAACCTATGCAAGCTATTTTGATGTGAGAAGAAAAAGCAGGCAGCATGGTCGGAAGCACTGCAGTAAGTTACCTTGCTTCCCAGGGATAATTCGCCCAGACATGATTGCTAACTCGATGGAGGTGGGGCCCCAGAGTCCCAGAGCCCACCTCTTACCCAGAGGGTCGTGTGAAGGCACCTTCCGCAGGTGCATCCCCTTTTGTGACTGCAGGCTGGGTCAAGGAGGTTGACAGAGTTTTCATTCTCTCCAAGGTGATCATTAAGGACATAAATTTTTATTTCTCTCCATTAAATTGTTGATTCTATTCCATAAAAGCTAAAATGTAGTCTCCAAGAGTAGAACAAAGTAGGCAGCTTGCCATGCTTCTGACTTTCCATTTAATTTAGATAGAAAGGGGTTGAGAGATCAGGATGCATGATTTAGCCCTAGATCTTCCCAGGCACCAGAAACCACCACTTCACAGGAAAGTAATAAAAAGTCAGAATACCCCTTGCTCTTTGATATAGGATTATACCTGGTAGAGAAATGAAAGAATGACTTATAGAGCGAAGTGTCAGGACTAAGCCAGTCCAGTTCAGGCCTAATAAGGATTTACTTCGATTTAGTCTGTTCTGTCAGGGAGTTGATAATTGAATGAATAAGAAGCTGTCACTCTTGGGTATGTTCTGCTTCACTGCCTTTCTTACCCAGTTCCCTCCCACCATCCACACCAGCCTGACCCCTACCTACTTGTCTTTCTACTTGGAAATTCCAAACATGGATGGTGCATTGTCCAGCCAAGGCAGATAAAGAATGGCCATAGGGAGCCAGTGCCCGCCAGTCACTGCCTGGGGCAGAAGACGGGGGAGGGATTCCGCACTGAGTTTTCTAATTCCCTGTTGGAGCTTTTCAGTCTTCTCCCTCCCACTGCTCCCGGCTCGCTGAGCTGAGCTTTGGTTCTACCAATATGCCTTTCATGCTCTGGTGAGATGCCAGGTTTAAGAAAGAGCTGCCACAATTGTCTAGTCTTCCTTTCCCTAGACTCGTGGCGCTTAAACCTCAAATTTGAACACTGAAAGGAAAGGAAATCCTAAATATAAGCAGCCAAGCCTTGAAAATTAGTTTACCTTTACTCCCTCTTCTGTCTCTCTCCTTTAGGAAGATGGTACCACATAGGGATCACTGCATACACTCCAGGGCCAGATTGATGTTACTTAACTCTCTGAATCTCAGCTACCTCATCCATATAATGGGGAAAATAAAAGGACCTACCCTAAAGTGGTGTTGTGAGAGTCTGGAACACAGAAATCATTTAGAACAATATCTGGCACAAGTCAATGCTATTATTATGTGATGAAGAAGTTAGGGATGGATAAAGAGAGAAAAAAACAGATGTTCTAGATTTTCAGAATTTTAAAGATGAAAAGGACTTCAGAGACCAACTGGTTTATGCCACCCATTTTACAGATAAGGAAACCGAGACCCAGACTGATGAAACTCTGGATTCCCATATTAATTCTTTCTATAATGCTACATACAATGAATTTTGTTCCAAATTGGTCTAACTCTGGTTCATTTGTGTTTTCAGGCAGCAAATATTTACTGAGCACTTAGTAAAGGATTGTCTTAATGCACAACTCCAGGAAGTTGTGTGACATGGCAGCTCAAAGTCTTGATGGTGAGATACTATGGCCCCCACGATGCCCACCTCCTGGTATTCACACCATTGTGTGATCCCCTCCCCTGGAGTGTTGGCTGCTTCTAGCTAATTGAATACAGTGAAGGTGGCAGAACATGTGTGATTATGGATGCATGACTACTGATTACGTTATATGAGATCCTAATGCCTGCCTTGCTAAGAGATGCTCTCTCTTGCTGACTCTGAAGAAGAAAGCTGCCATGTTGTGAGCTGCCTTACGCTGAAGTAGCTGAGGATAATCTCCCAGCTGACAATCAACAAAAAAATGAGGATATTTTTATACGAAAAGAGAAGCTACCACCCCAAGGAGCTGCAATAGGAGAGCTCAGGAGTATATGTCATTAAATGTTCTACTCCCATTTACAGAGCCCTTATGATGTTTGAGCTGGTTGTTTAAGTCACAGACCCGGCCAGCACTGTGCTGAGCCACACGGGAGCCTGAAGCAAAAGGACAAATCTGTGTTATGTACTGTATATAACTATATATAACTATACCCATGGTTTTGTGTAGTTTTAAAACTGGCTAATGGCTATAAGGAAAGTATTATCAATGAGTTTGCTTCCATTCAATCCAGGAAAGTAGAATGATAAATTCTGTTTTGAGTACAAAGAAAATATTTAAACTTAAAATAGTGTGAGTTTTAATAAGTCTACCTTTCAATTTTTTAATATTTCTTAAGTACTTTAATGTTCTGGAAAAAATCATGTGTGTAGAAGGTATTATTACATAGCCCTGATTGTAATTAAACAGTAAGACATAAAAACATGTATATCGGGGGGCACATTTTCCCTTTTGCCTTAGCACTCTCAGCTCTTGTTTTTATTTAAACCTTTGTTGTATTTTACACCATGAATTTTTTGGCATTAATTGAGATTCTTTACAATAGTCACATTAAAATATTGTTGATCTTGGAAATAGAACAAAACAAAACCAAAACCCAATAAACTGAGGCACTTAGTCTGGCAGCATACAAAGGTCTGAATTCTCTCAACCCCATATGAGCTTGGAAGCAAATCCTTTCCCAGTCACACCTCAGGTAAAACAGAAATCCCAGCTGACACCTTGATTGCAGTCCTGTGAGACCTTAAGCAGAGGACCCAGCTAAGCTGTGCCCAGACTTCTGGTCCACGGAAACTGTGCGATAATACTTATGTGTTCCTTTAAGCTGTGATGTTTGTGGTAAGGCCATTATGTGGCAATAGATAACTAATATAGATTTAAAGGTGCATGACATGATTTCTGACTGAAATAATTTCACAGTCAAGTGGGAAGACAAAAACTACTTATGCGACAGTGTGAGCAGACACATAAGGCATAGGGTATAAGAAAAAACAAGGCAGCTTGGTGTTGTTAGAAAGTGAAGTGGGGAAAGAGATGGCAGGAAGTGAAGCTGAAGAGACAGGAAATATAGATGTGTGGGTTGTGGCTACGAGCTTTGGCATCAGGGAGATCTGGGTTCAAATCCCAACTCTACCAATTTCTGATCTTGTGACATTGGACAAAGAAGTTACGGAGCCTATGGCTCAGTTTCCCCATCTGTAAAATAGCAGTATAATCATACTTCTTAGGGCTTAAAATTGAAGCCCTTAAATGAAGCCTAAAATTAAATGATGCTTGTAAAGCATTTAGTATGTTACTAGCATATAGCATGTGCTCAATAAAAATGTGAGCCATTGGGAGGGGCCAAAACATGGCAATCCTGGTAAGATATGTCAAGGAACTTCATCATATAGACAATTGAAATTTAAGGATGGGAGTGATGTTGGCAAGTCTGTGGTATAGAAACATTTATCTGGGGCAGTTGGGAGGAAAGATTCAAAGGTGATGAGACTGATGGCAGGAAGGTCAATTAGGAGACTGCTGTAGTGGTCCCGGAGAAGGCTGAAAAATAGCTGGAGCTGGTAGGATGCACATCATAAATGGTTAAGTGGGTATATACATTCTTCTTGATTGGCACAACAACAACTATAAACCATGACATAAACATATCCTTTCTGCTCCCTGTATATACCCTTATCTATAGATAGTAAGGCCACTTGATCACTTGGTATCAAAATTCATGCTGGTCTCCCAGGCCTTTCTGTAATCTAGTGAGAAACCTACCACCTTAGCTATTTTCTTTCTGGTGTGCAATTTCAAGGAAGTATTCCAAGGGACTTCCCTGGTGGTCCAGTGGTTAAGACTCCATGCTCCCAATGCAGGGGGCACGGGTTCAATACCTGGTGGGGGAACTAAGATCCTGCATGCTGCACCGTGCAGCCTAAAAAAAGAAAAAAAAAGTATTTCTTACTTTTTTAATCAATTAATTAGTTTTTGGCTGCACTGGGTCTTTGTTGTGGCACGTGGGCTCTCAAGTTGCAGTGCACGTGCTTAGTTGCGGTATATGGGATCTTAGTTCCCTGACCAGGGATCAAACCCATGCCTACTGCATTGAGAGCATGGAGTCTTAACCACTGGACCACCAGGGAAGTCCCCAAAAGAAAGTATTTCAAGATACTCACTTGTCCACAATAATGCTCAGACTTGCTTTCTTCAGAGTTTTACAATAATTATTAATTTATGAAAATGAAAAAAGAAATGCAACCCCAGGTAAATTACTGGTCATGATGGCACTGGAATCGGGGACAACTTACTGTACTTACAACTCACTCAGATCTTCAGGCCAAGAATCCTAGTAGGGAAGGTATGAGTCCCCTTGTACCAGATTGTTTGGTAAACAAAGCTTCATCTCCCACAGGGCCCCTGACAGGGCTGCAGATTGGTGTTTCTTCACCCATCAAGGCTGGAGCCTTGTAACGGCCTAGCTCGTTAGCACACAGCTGCAGATGGAGTCTAACACTGCAACAGGACAAAAAATTGCCAAGTTTGTAAAGTTTTTCTTCTGTAGACTTTCTGTCCACCATCCTCTCCATTGCCTTATCTTTCTTTTTTATTTTTAGTATTTATTTATTTGGCTGCACTGGGTCTTAGTTGCAGCGTGCAGGATCCAGTTCCCTGACCAGGGATGGAACCTGGGCCCCCGGCATTGGGAGCATGGAGTCTTACCCACTGGACCACCAGAGAAGTCCTGCCTCCTCTTTCTTCATCCTCATCCCTGCTCTGAGTATCCCTTCCATCACTCTTCAATTCAATGTTCTCATGCTATTCTGAATCCTGGTACTAGGGAGAGAGATGCTATAATTAAATTAACTCATATTAAGCTAAGACTTTGTGTTTTGCTTCTTCCAAGGTGGAAAGCAGCTAAATATCAGGCCCAAGACTTAATTATAAGAGCAGCCGATTTCCAAAGAAGGTTGAATCCTCATTGCCAGCAGGTTTGGGGTGCTGAGGTTGGGGCTGTAATTAAGAAGGAGTGGGACCCTAAGACTTGGACTGGCGAATCTAGGGTTAGCACGCAAAAATCTTGGCTCCTCGGATTCCTCTCCAGGCCTGCTAAAGCAGCCAGCTCCTCCTTGTGAAAAGCTAATGCTGCCTCTTGCTTGCAGACAATGAAGAGGCTTCTGTCTTATAAGACTGCATGCATTACTGAAACTGCCTTCTAATCCCCAGAAGTAGGGTAAATTAAAATTTTCTGGATGAATGGCAGAGATCAGTGCCACCCTTGGACACCTAAATGATGTAGAGGCGGTTGTTCCCATCAAATCTCTATTTAATTGACCACACTGGACACGACAAAAACCAGACAGGTCCTGAAGAATGACAGTAGACTCCTGCGCACCCAATCAAGTAGGACTTGTAGCTGCCGTGCCACATATAGTATCTTTTCTAGAGTAACTTAACACAGCCTCAGGTTCATGGTGTGTGGTCACTGAAATCTGGAAAATAAGGGGTTTTTTTGCCATCTGATCAGGAAAGCTTACCAGAGACAGATCATAGTTACATGAAACTGACAAGACAATAGAACACATTTATGATTTTGCCCCAAAGCTGTATTAACTTTCCAGTCCAAAGGGATGTGGACATCTCTCAGAACGTCATGTTGGTCTGCTATAGTGATGACATCATATTAATTGAACCAGATGAGCAAGAAGTAGCAAGTGTGTTGGAAGCCTTGGTGCGACACCTGTGTATACAGAGGGTAAGAGAAAAACACAATGAAGACTCAGAAAACATGCCACTTCAGTGAAATTTTTAGATGTCCAGTGGTTTGTGGCATGCCAGGGTAGCCCCTCAAAAGTAAAGGAGAAATTATTCCTGCCTCTAAGAAGGAAGCACCACACCTGAGCAGCCCCTCTGCCTCCAGTGGATACAATGTTGCTAGTTCAGTCCTCATTTCCCTCCTTTGGGAGATTCCTTTAAGCTTCCTAAGTTTAAGGGAGAGAAGAGGAGAGAGTATAAGACAGGGAAAGCGAAAGTGGGAAAGAGAATGGGAAGGGGAGAGGATGAAAGGGCAATGGAGATGATAGAGGAAGAGAGAGAAGAGAGAAAAGCAGAGATGAGAGGAAAAAAGAAAGAGAAAGAATGAAAGGAGATAAACCAAAAGAAACAAGAAAAATAGAGGAAGAAAAATTACATAGGGAGAGAAAAAGAAAAGAGAAAAATAAATTTAAAAAGGAGAAGTGGGGATATTGAAGAAAAGGAGAGGGAGTAGGAGAGAGAGAAGAAATCTGGTGTCCTAAATTGAGGTGGAAGGTGCATTAGAGTAAAGGAGTAAAATTATTTTGAATCATGTTAAGGAACTAATATCATGGTGAGAAAAAACACAAAGACGTTACCTACATTTAACACTTTTGTAACCACCTACTCCCTGAGATGTGGACCCAGGCTTCTTTCAGGAAAATAATTGAAATGCAGTAAACTTGATAAACTACCCCATCCTCCTCTAGAACAAAACACAGAGCCAAAAGGCGAGGAGAGTGGTGTGCAGAGCTGCTTCAGTGCACACTAGCAGAGAAGAGGAAAACGGAGCCCCAATTTTGTTTTTTTGTTTTGTTTTGTTTTTGATTTATTTATTTATTGTCTGTTTTGGGTCGTCGTTGCTTTTTCTAGTTGCGGAGAGCGAGGGCTGCTCTTTGTTGTGGTGTGCGGGCTTCTCATTGAAGTGGCTTCTCTTGTTGCAGAGCATGGGCTCTAGGCACGTGGGCTTCAGTAGTTGTGGCACATGGGCTTAGTTGCTCCGCGGCATGTGGGATCTTCCCGGATCAGGGATTGAACCCATGTCCCCTGCATTGGCAGGTGGATTCTTAACCATTGCACCACCGGGGAAGCCCGGAACCCCAATTTTGTAATCCCTGATGCTGTTCATGGTATCATGTGCCACTGCTGGAAATCAGAATAGTTTGGCCAGATTTGGGGGGATTTCTATGCACACCTTTTGCCTGAATTTTCTGAAAGCCAGGTCTTCAGAAGGTACATGGAGGAGCTGTCTGTCCAGCCACACCTGACCTAGGGACAGAGTGCAAATGCCTTAAGGGGCTACCCCCAACCTCCACACGATCAGCATATTGGGAAGAGTCCATCTTCTGCTGTTCCTGCTAACACACTATGGGAGCTTTTCAAACAAAACAGATGCTAAGACCCACACAAAAACAAACTTCATAATGCAGCTCTATTTTTATTTTTAATAGTTTTAAAAATTGTAATTCTGGTAAAAATCCTGTAACGGAAAATTTACCATCTTAACCACTTGAAGTGTACAGTTGTGTAGTGTTAAATACATTCACAATATTGTGCAACAGATCTCTAGAATTTTTCATCTGGTAAAACTGAAAATCAATACCCATTATACAACTCCCCAATTCCCCCTCCCTCCAACCCCTGGAAACCACCATTCTGCATTCTATCTCTATGAGTCTGACTACATTATATACCTCACACAAGTGGAATTTTACAGTATTTGTCTTTTATATATATTTATTTATTTATTTACTTGTTTATTTATTGGCTGTGTTGGGTCTTCGTTGCTACACATGGGCTTTCTCTAGTTGCGGCGAGTGGGGGCTACTCTTCGTTGTGATGTGTGGGCTCCTCATTGCCGTGGCTTCCCTTGTTGTGGAGCACAGGCTGTAGGCACATGGGCTTCAGTAGTTGTGGCACACGGGCTCAAAAGTTGTGGCTCACAGGCTCTAGAGCACAGGCTCAATAGTTGTGGTGCATGGGCTTAGTTGCTCCGCAGCATGTGGGATCTTCCTGGACCAGGGGTCGAACCCATGTGCCCTGCATTGGCAGGCAGATTCTTAACCACTGCGCCACCTAGGAAGTCCCAGTATTTGTCTTTTTTTGTGACTGGCTTATTTCACTTAGCACACTGTCTTCAAGTTTCGTCTATATTGTAGTATGTAGCAGGATTTCCTTCTTTTTTAAGGGTAATATTCCATTTTATGCAATTAGCACATTTTGTTTATCCATTCATCCATTGATGGACATTTGAATTGCTTCACCTCCTCGCTATCGTGAATAATTGCTGCAGTGAACATGGGTGTGCAAGTATCTCTTTGAGATCCCACTTTTTGGGGGATATATACCCAGAAGTGGCATGGCTGGATCATATGGGAATTCTAATTTTAATTTTTTGAAGAACCTTCCTACTGTTTTCCATAGCGGCTGCACCATTTTACATTCCCACCAACAATCACAGTGCAGGTCTACTAAACAACCACTGGGGAAAGCTGCAGAGATAGCCAGAGATAATTATAGCCACAATAACAATCACTAGCAGGGAAACATTCACTGATCAAATCAACAACATACAGAATACCAACGAGGAGGTCACCTGGCAGTTATACAACCATTAGTGCTTTTGATCGATCCTGTTTCCATGGGCACAGACACTGGGAACTGAAGGAACCGCATAAAACAAGACATTTTAATAGAAGTCCCATTATAGGGGGCTTCTGCTGAATGGAAATTCTCATTTGGCCTTGTTCTGTATGCTTTGGAGAACAAGCAGAGATCCAAAACTGCTTTAAAAACCATTGGCATAGTCTTATATGCATTTCTAGACTCCTTGCCAGCCGGAAAAGTCGTTTACAGTATTTCTCTCCTGTTGCTGTCAGAGACAAATTCCAGACAGAACTGGTGCTCCAGCTATGTCGCTGCTGCTGCTGCTTCAGACTCCTTTAATATTTCTAGTCATGGATTTGGCCTTGCATCTTGGTATTTTCTCTGCATGCTTCCAAAACGCACAGAGAATAGCAAATGACTCTCTGAAGCCAGCCCTCTGCTGCTTTGCCGGGTGTCACACACTGAAGACTCATCGTTTCCAGCAGTCCGCTGAAGCCACGCGGATAGCTGTGTTAAACTACAAATAAAATCTCTCTGAGCATGCTCCCTGCCCCAAGTCACTCCCCTCTCCCAAAGGGAGGAAGGATAAGTAACCTCAGATAACATCGCATGGCTGCCTACAAGTTAAGGACACACTGGAAATCCAGGCACAGGCAGCAATGTAGGCCTGCGGATAGAGAGGGAAGGAAAAAAAGGAAAGAGGGAGATAAAGGCAGAGACAGACAGACAGAGGCAGAGACAGACAGACAGTCAGGAGCAGAGAGAAAGAGAACAGCCTCCGATTTGGAGAGTTTTTGAAAAGAGCATCCGATCCTTCAAAGACTCTTGGAAGTCAGGTAAGTGGGTGCTGGTCCTGCCTGGGGACCAATGTGCAATGCCTCATTGTCCCTCTTTTCTTTGACATTTGTCGTTATTGTGACTCTTTTACCTGGTTTCTATGAATAAATTACTGGAGTAATTTGTATCAAGAACATACAAAATACCAAGGAGGAGGTCACCTGATATTAGCATTTTGCTTCCATTCCATTTCTTTCTATTCCTTCCCCAGCACAGGTATTGCCTGAATACAATGAATCTCATTAAGGCCTGCTGGGGACCAAGTGACACCATGGTCTGCTGATCCCGCACTGTCACATCACTGTATCCTAAAATGAAATAGTGAGTGCCATGACAAATTTGAAGGGCAGGCATGCTGGATATTACCCATTTATTTGTTCTGTGCCTATAGATGTCACTAATTATTTCCACCAGCTTTGCTGGATTCCAATAATCCCAGAAAGCAGTGCCAAAAGCCACTTTGGCTTCCCTTCCTTTTCCAACTGGTAATTCTCTACTATGGCTGCAGTGTTTTGCTGTCAAGAAATCTTGTTTTGGGAATCCCCACCCAGGAAATCTTAAAAGTCCTTTAAGAAGGTGTTTTCCCATATAATATTTTTTGTTATTTTAAGAATATTTCGAAGGGACAGATATTTATCATTCAAATACTTGGCTTGTACTTTAATGAGTGAATATCAGACAAAGACACAGACACAGACACACACACAGACACACACACACACACTTGTAACTTGTTTGCCTCAGAGAGGCAGAGGTCTTCCTAGAGATTGTCTCCAGCCCCTCATTTTACAGACAAGGCAACCAGAGCCCAAAGGGGAGTGGGCACTTATTTCCTTACACTACGCTGGGACAGCAACCCAGGGCTTCTCATTTCCAGGTTAGCATCTATAACCTGGAAGAAAGAGAGAGAGAGAGAGAGAGAGGTGGGGGTGGAGGGACTGACTGTCAATGTCTCAAGCCTTACTATTGGAGGTAAAGGGAGAAGGGTGAAATGTCAAGTTCAAGAGTGAAAATCACTTCTCTAAATCTTTTCACAGGGAAAAGCCTGAGGCTTTGGCAGCCCGGTCCCCTTGTGCTGGAGTGTCTAGGACACAGAGGAGTGTACATTGGTGGGGGAAGAGGGGTGGGTAAGGACACGAGGAAAGGGAAGGTGAGAGAGAGAAATTTGGAAGAGAAATGTTTTGGTTCTTTTTATTAAAATTGGCTGTGTAGGAGTTGAAAATGGTTGTGCCAGCTAGTGAATAAGATGTGGGAGCTTGGAAGCAGAAGGGCCGGGGAGCGGCAATTTCAATGTGCCAGGGAGCTTCGAGGGGGGTTGAAAAGTTGCTTTTGTAGACCACTGAGTGCCATCCCAGCATCCAGGTCTTCCGAATAGCCCCCTGGCTGCCAAAGACACGTAGCCTGGCTCCAAACAGCCACACGATCGTGATCCTCACGGCTCTGTTTTACTGCGCCAGTGTTATATTTGTGGCACTGCACGTGCACTAACTCACGTTATCCTCACAACCACCCCATTAAGTAAGTTATATTATTACCCCATTAAAAATGCAGAAACAGAAGCTCAGAGACTTGAAGAAAGCTTTCTGAGGGCACACAGCTAGTCATGGCCAGAGCCAGGAGAGAACCCAGGTCTGTTTCATTAGGAGGCCAGTGGATCTTGACCTCCTCACTGTACTGCTTCTCAAACATTAAAATGTAACTTTAGTGATTGTTTCTCAAGCTTGCTTGCTCATTTTTTTTTTTTGCCATGTCGTGCAGCATGTGGGATAGTAGTTCCCTGACCAGGGATCAAACCCATACCCCCTACAGTGGAAGCCTGGAGTCTTAACCACTCGACTGCCAGGGAAGTCCTCTCAAGGTTTTTTTTTTAATTAAAAAGTGTATAAATAGGTTTTAAAAGATGTTCAACAAAACAGAGGAGGTCAGTACAAAGGCTGACCTGGAAATGAGAAGACCTGAGTTGTTATACCAGCTTCATGTATGGAAATAAGTGCCCTTGGGTTTCCTTGCCTGTAAAATCAGAGGCTGGAGATCATCTCTAGGAAGCCCTCTGGCTCTGAGGCAAACAAGTTACAATTATTTTAATGGTGGGAGAGCAGAAACAACTAAAAAGAAAAAAACCAAGCACCCAGTATTAATATTAGTCGAGTGTGAATGCTAGTCTTAACGCATTGACAAGGTTCATTATGGCATGTGACGTCTTTCGCCATCTTTCAAGTCATCACACATTGTAATTTTCCTGTCTCCAATTGTCTTCTTGCACTGCTGACAGTGGAGTTTTTGTTCCCAGCTATACATAAACATTTTTCTGACTCTGAGGGAAATCTGCCCACTTTTGTTTTTTCCGTTCCACAATCTGTGTTAGAATTTGGATCCAAACTATCAATGGCTAATTTTCTGCAATAATGTAGTAGTCTATATTAAATGTCTTCCAACAGAAAGTGGGAATGCAACAATATCAACTCTGAATTCTGAATTGTACTGTTTTCTTTCTTTTTTTTGAAATTTAAGTAATTTATTTTTGGCTGCTTTGGGTCTTTGTTGCTGCACACGGGCTTTCTCTAGTTGTGGCGAGCAGGAGCTACTCTTTGTTGTGGTGCGCAGGCTTCTCAGTGTGGTGGCTTCTCTTGTTGCAGAGCACAGGCTCTAAGTGCATGGGCTTCAGTAGTTGTGGCATGCAGGCTCAGTAGTTGTGGCACACAGGCTCAGTTGCTCTGCAGCATGTGGGATCTTCCTGGACCAGGGATCGAACCTGTGTTCCCTGCATTGGCAGGCGGATTCTTAACCACTGCGCCACCAGGGAAGTCCCTGTACTTTTTTTCTAGTTTTGTTTTTAAACAATATTGTCTATCACAGCTTTATAATAGCTTTATTGAGATCTAGTTCACAAAATTCACCCACTGAAGTGTACATTTCAGTGTTTTTTTTTTTTTTTTTTTAGCATATGACCAAATTGTGAAACAATCATCATTAATTTTAGGACATTTCTATCACCCCCAAAACAAACCCTTTACCTATTAGCAGTCACTTCTCATTTCCCTCTCCACCCAGGCCCTGGCAACCACTCGTCTGCTTTTGTGATTCTAATATTTTTCTATACTGGAAATTTCATATAATGGAACCATGCAAAACATGGTCTTTCCTGACCAGCTTCTTTCACTTAGCATAACATTTTCAATATTCATCCATATTGTAGCATATATCAGTATTTCATTCCTTTTTATAGCCAAATAATAATCCACTGTGGCATATACCACATCTTGATTATCCATCCATCAGTGTTGATGGGCATTTAAGTTGCTTCCAGTTTTCTGGCTATTAGGAATAATGCCGTTATAAAAGCTTTGTATACAAGTCGTGTGGTTATATATTTTCAGATCTCTTGTGTATATACCGAGGAATGGAGCAGATAGGTCACGTGGTAGCTATACGTTTAATTTTGTGAGGAACTGTCAGACTATTTTCTAAAGCAGCTGCACAATTTTACAATTCCAGCAGCAAGGTGTGCTTCTGACTCCTCTCAGTTTCTGTCATTTGACTGGGAAATGTCTGTGGGATATCTGAGAGGAGATAGCCCATGGAGTCTGGGGATTTAGAATGGACGTATAGCCTGCAGAGCTGAATTTGGGGCCTATAGCAGGCTCTTCGATACCCTGAGTGGCTTGTCCTTGACCTTTTTGATTTTAGCTTGGCTGTGGTGACGAGTTCCGTGTGCACTGCTAGCATCCCACGTCAAGCCTGTGTCCCAGCACACCCTGAGATGTTTCTCTACTTTTCTGCCTCAGGGTTTTCTCCAATGCCAGGGAACACAGCTCAGGTAGAGTTGAGAAGTGTGGGCAAGGTAATGCCCATAGGGCCACCTCCAGACTAAGGGAGATAGTAGTCAATGGATAAAGCCTCAGCCTCTGTCCTTAAGGTGGATAATTTGGGGTCCAGTGTATACAGTCCTTTGTGGATCCCCAGTGGGAATGAGGCCCATTTGCCACAGTGGTAAACAGCTTAATAGCTGTTTTCAAAAGCATGTATCTCCATGATACTGAGAGAGGAACCCCATGTTTAATATGTAAAGGGTGGAGATACACTAAATATATAATTAGTTATGAAGAGGCACTTACAAAATGAGGTCTCCCAATTACATGATGAAGGAACAACTCCAGACAAAACTGATCCAGGTGATAAATGCATGTGAGATAAGTAGATTTAGTGTGAAAGATGTATAATTTGGACTTCTACTAAAGTACATCAGTGTCCAAGGCAAAGAAGTACCTAGGTTCACTAGTATAAGAATGTCCACAGCAGCTTAATTCCGATTCATAAGCTTTATTCATAAGACCTGGAAATATCCTAAATGTCCATCGACAGGAGAATGAATAGATTTGGAATATTCCCACAATGGAATTACTACTCAAAATAAAGAGAACAGATTACTGATATATACAACAGGGATAGATCTCATGAACATGCCAAACTAAAGGAGCCAGTCAGAAAAGAGTACTTGCTATATGATTCCATTTATATGAAGCCCAAGAATAGGTAAAATCAAACTATTTTGTTTTATTTCTCCACATCCTTGCCATCATTTGTTTTTGTCTGTTGCTTTTTTTTCCTTCCAGTTTTATTGAGATATAATTGACATATAGCACTGTATACATTTAAGGTGTACAGCATAATGATTTGACTTACATACATCATGAAATAATTACCACAGAAAGTTTAGTGAGCATCCACCATCTTATACAGACACAAAATTAAAGAAATAGAAAAAATATATTTTTCCTTGTAGTGAGACCTCAGCATTTACTCTCGTAACAACTTTCATAAGTAACTTACAGCAGTGTTAATTACATTAACTGTGTTGTTCATTACATCCCTAGTACTTATTTATCTTATAACTGGGAGTTTGTGTTTTTGTCTGTTTCTGATTTTAGCTAATCTGCTGGGTGTGAAGTGGTATCTCATTGTGGCTTTGATTTGTATTTCCATAATGACTAATCACATTGAGTGTCTTTTCATGTGTTTGTTGGTCATATGTATATCTTCCTTGGATAAATATCTATTCAGATATTTTGCTTATTAAGAAAAAAAGGGTTTTAGGGACTTCCCTGGTGGTCCAATGGGTAAGACTCCAAGCTCCCAATGCAGGGGGCCCGGGTTCGATCCCTGGTCAGGGAACTAGATCCCTCATACATACTGCAACTAAGAAGCCTGAATGCTGCAACTAAGAGTCTGCATGCCACAACTAAAGATCTTGTGTGCCACAACTAAGACCCGACACAGCCTAAATAAGTAAATTAATTAGTTTTTAAAAAACAAAAACAAAAAACTTTTTTACCTGTACAATTCAGTGGCATTAAGTATATTCACATTGCTGTGCAGTTATCACCACCACCCATCTCCAGAACTTTCTATTTATCTTCTAAAACTGAAACTCTGCACCCAGTAAATAATTCCCCAGTCTCTCCTCCCCCCGCCTTTGGCAGCTATAATTCTACTTTCTGTCTCTATAAATGTGACTACTCTAGGTACCTCATATAAGTAGAATCATACAGTATGTGACATTGTGTAACTGGCTTATTTCATCTGGCATAATGTCTTTAAGGTTCATCCATATGGTAGTTTATGTCAGAATTCCTTCTTCACACCCACTGGTGTGCTTCATTCCAGGTCTTTTCCTTGACACTAGGGTTTCTCAGGTTTGGCCCCATTGACATTTGGGGCTAGCTAACTCTTTTGTTGTTGTTGTTTTGTTATCCAGTTTTATTAAGATATAATTGAGATATAACATTGTATTTGCTTATGGTATACAACATAATAACTTGATATACATACATATATTGTGAAATAATCACCACAAGAAGTTTAGTTAAAATCCATCACCTTACATAGTTCCAAAAATCTTTTTCTCTTAGCAACTTTCAAATAGACAATACGGTACAGTTAACCACAGTCACCATGCTGTCCATTACATCCCCTGGAAATTATTAATCTTATAACTAGAAGTTTGTACCTTCTGACCACCTATGCCCAATTTCCCCACTTCCCACTCCTAACCCCATCCCACTTCTGGCAACCACAAATCTGATCTCTGTTTCTATGAGTTTGGTTTTCTTAGATTCCACATATAAATGAGATCGTACAGTATTTGTCCTTCTGTGTTTGACTTATTTCACTTAGTATAACGCCCTTAAGGTCCATCCATGTTGCTTCAATTGGCAGTATTTTCTTCTTTTTATGACTGAATTATGTGTGTGTATATATATATATACATATATATAACTCACATTTTTCACATTTTGTGTGTGTATATATATATATATATATATAAAAAACTCACATTTTCTTTATCTATTGATGGACACCTAGGTTGTTTCCATGGCTTAGCTATTTGTTTTTATTTTTTAATATTTATTTATTTATTTGGCTGCACCAGGTCTTAGTTGCGGCACTCAGGATCTTTAGTTGTGGCATGCAGGATCTAGTTCCCTGATCAGGGATCGAACCTGGGCCCCCTGCATTGGGAGCGCGGAGTCTTAACCACCAGACCACCAGGGAAGTTCCTTGGCTATTTGTAAATAATGCTGCAATGGAGGGGCTGGCATTTCTTGTTGTAGGTGGTGTACTGTGCATTGTAAGATGTCTAGCTGTACCTCTGGCCTCGATCTTGCTATATACTAATAGCATTTCCCCAACTGTAACAACCAAAAATGTGTGTAGATATTGTCAAAATCCTTGGGGAGCAAAATCAGCCTAGGTAAGAACCATTCTCCTAGACTCCAGCAAGGTAGGGCTGAGAACAGGACTGGTCCTCAGGAAAATTAGAGATTTGCAGTGACTTTAATGCCAAAAGCCTCAAGACTTAAAGGATTGATACTCTGATGCTGAAATTCCAGGCTGCAGGTGGCTTTGAAGCATGGCAAACATACATGCCCCTTTTCCAAAAAAAAGTCCTCATTTCTTATCATTTTATTCCTTTGGTGATAGTGATTTGTTAAACAAATAAAATTTTTCTATTTCCATTATATGTCTAGTGTTCTTATTTTAACACAATCGTGAATCAGAAAAATGATCTTTTGGCAAACCACATGTTCTGATTCTTGGTTGGAAATAAGTCATCTTAGGTTTCAAGGTCCTTTCAAGCCCCCAGATGCTTTAACCTCAGGTATGAAAGACCATCTTGGGGAGAGAGTACTTTATCGGGATCCCTTTAAAGACATCATGCAGGTTGTCAGAGCTCAGCGGGCCTTTTTATCGCTCTCCTTTTATCCTTTTCTATGTTCTGCTTATCACAATGGCCAGGCCAACCCTTCTACCCTCTTCTGAAATGTTCAATCTTTTCCTGAACTAGATAAATTATATCTTCCTCTTTTATTCAGTTTATTCATTAGACATGTATTTATTGAGGGCCTACTATGTGCCAGGCCCTAGGCTAAGTACTATTGATACAGTGGTAAAAAAGACAAACATTCCCTGACTTTATGGAATTCTTATTCTATGGTGTAAACGACAGAAATCAATAAACACGTAAATCATACTATTACAAAGTGAGGTAAGTATGTGAAAGAAAAAAACCCAGAGATTTTTTGACAGAGGCTGATAGGAGGACAACTCAAAAAAAGTGATAATTAATCTGTGATCTGAAAGATGAGAAAGACCAGCCATGGATAGAGTGAAGAAAGGAGAGTTTCAGGAAAAGAGACTGGCATGTTCTAAGGCCCTGAGGTGGCTCTTTTGTAGTCAGCTACAAAAATGGCCACAACCCATTCTTCCCTCCATCCAGGCCTTTTGCAGTGTGACTTTAGCGCCTCCCACCAAGAGGTGGAGTCTATTTTTACACCCCTTGAATCTGGGCTGGGCTTGTGCCTTGCTTTGATCCATACAATATGGCAGGAGGGAGAGTGCATCAGTTCAGAGCCTAGGCCTTAAGAGATCCTGAACACTTCTCTTGGAGCCTGCCCAGTTGCCATGTGACCAAGCCCTGGTTAGTTTATTGGAGGATGAGAGACCACAAAACAGAGACATGCCATTCCAGCTGAGGCAAGTTATCTTAGACCAGCCAGCCTGCAGCCCACCCAGCAACTGCCCACGATTCTAAGAGAAAACCCAGCCAAGACCAGGTGAACCACTAGCTGAGCTCTGCTCAAATTGCCAACCCAGGGAATTTTGAGATCTTTTTTCTTCCTCCTCCTCCAACTTAATAATTTCAAGTTGCAAGTTGGAGAACTAGAAAAGCCAGTGGTGTAATTCAGCCTGAGTCTGAAGAGCTGAGAATTAGGGAGCCAGTGGTCTAAGTCCCAGCCTGAGTCTGAAAGCCCAAGAACCAGGAGTACCAATGTCTGAAGGCAAGAGAAGATGGATGCCTCAGCTCAAGTAGAGGGTGAATGTACCCTTTCTTAGCCTTTTTGTTCTATTCAGGCCCTCAATGAATTGGGTAATGCCCATCCACACTGGTGATTGGTGAGGGTTATCTTTTCTTCACACAGTGTACTGATTCAAGTACTAATCTCTTCCAGAAACACCAACATAGACACATCCAGAAATAATATTTTACCACCTACTTGGGTGTCTCTTAGCCCAGTCAAGTTGACACATAAAATTAACTATCACACTATCTGTCAGGCATTGGACTAAGTACTGGCAATATAGTAGAGATCTAATAGGCAATATCCCTATCCTCACAGAACTCAGTCCTTTTCCTGTCAATTTCCATTTACTATATGTGCAACGAAGACTTCACTCTTCCTTTAATTTCAGTAACTACAAACTTCAGAATAAAGAACAGTAAACCCATTCATATTGCTTCCTGACACCATCTGTCAGTACTGGATGTGGATTTCACATGGTTTGGAAAGGTCACTAAAAGTCTGAATTCCAGGCCAAATATTCCACGGAATGTAGATTTACTCTTCCTCTCTGTCCAATGAAATAAAGATAGAGGTGAATGGAAATAGTTCCGATACAGTTGTGATGATAAAATGGTCACAGATATAGGACCTCATTAGGACCAAAGTATCTATGACATAACCCAGGAAAATCCATGAATCAAAGGAGAGTTAAGGACCCTCCTTTACTGTGTACCCTTGGCCAAGGCCTTTTCCTCTTTAGCCTTCGTTGCCCCATCTCTGGAGTGAGGGGGTTGGACTAGATCAGTATTTTTAAAAATTGTGGTCTGCAGAGGTCTAGGTCTCCAGGATCCCCATCCCCCCGCAAACTAATATATTCTATTTGAAGAAAAGTTTTCATGGCTTTAAAAATTGAAGACATGAATAACATGATCCCAATGGTCTCATTAAGCTCTGAAGGTCTATGAGCCTATAGTTCTTCATTATGACCTTTCACAAAAAATAATGCAATGCCCTCCCCAATTTCATTATTCTTATGTAGTCTGTCAACAAGAGGATTTCTTGGATAAAATTCTATAGGTCTAAGTTTCTGTTAGACCCTGTGATGGATACCAAAACAGTTCAAAATGTGGTCTTATACTTCTTACAATGCACATCAATTGATCATTAAAAATTCCCCCAGGGTAGTTCATTTGTAGTTATTCCTTCAGGGAGTCCTTTAAAATAGTTTCACCAGACCTAGAATCACAGAATCTTGGGGCTGGAAGGGACCTTAGGGACTTCCACAGAGATGTCATTAAAATAAAGCTAAGGATCTATTATTTGCCCTCTTTTTTAAAATGTTGTCTCAAGAGGACCCTGAATATTCAACTTACTCTGAAGCACGTTTCCTCATTTGAGGGTTTGAAAAATATTCTAAATATCTGGGGTTCTTGGCTTTGTGCCCAGGATCTTGTCTTTTGGGATAGAAGTTTAGGGTAAATGGCACTTTCAATTATAATTTCTCCCTGAAGAGGTCCTCTCCCACTCACTTCAATAATAAAGTAGTTACCTGGGGCAGGCAGCCTGGGGTTTCACAAAAGGCTTTCAGATCTGAAAACGTGCACAGCTGATAATTAAAGTGCTTGTCCATCTGACCTAAATCTTTCTTTGGCCCTTGTGCAATTTGCCTGTACAGGTAGAATCCTATTTGAACAAGTTTGACGAGACACCAAAATTGCTAGTTTTAGCCTAATCTCCATGAAAGAGAAACCTACTGTTATAAGGTGTAGGGAAGAGCCAACTCTTTGTGGTTTTAATTTTTCTCACATGAAGCGAATGTTTGTTATTGTACTTTATTTACAAAGAGTACAAGTTGGGGGTGATGGGAGGGTATGGATGTGAGAACATGTTTTGCCTATTCCAGGGCAGAAGTGTTTGAGAAAGGATATGCAGACTGCCTTTCTTCTACACATCTGTACAGGAGGTCCTTGAAATACCCAAATATCATGTAGTATGTGATTTCCCTCATGAAGCCTCTATGTTCTGCAAAAGAAGCATCGCCTTCTTATAGTCCCTTCACTTCTGCTCACTTTCATTGCCAGCACTAGAGGCTGGCTTTCTTTTCAGGGCCTTTTTCACACAGGAGGTGGGAGAAGCAAAATTGTTTGGACATCATAGGAATTCCTGTTCCCAGCTATGGAAGCTGAATGATTATCCAGGTTCAACAAGGGTTGGTCAACCATTGTTTCACTTTGCACATTCTCTGGGTTGAGAATGAAGTTCAAGTTTGTGCCTCAGCAAAATTGCAAACCACGATGTGGCATGGACATCCTGAATTTCTGCTAAAGGAAGAGATCTCAAAGCGAAGTCTGTGAATGCCAAGGGCACGCTGTATTTGAAAATATGTGAATGTTTTCAGAAAGCTGGATTGATGCCTTGGGAAATTTTAGAAGACAAAAACCTGTTCTAGTGAAGGTACTTGCTTTGGCAGTTACAGACATGTTAGCAAAGGCCATGTGTATCGGAGCAGTAAAGCAAATAGGCCTTGGCTTTAGTCAGGAGGTGGTGAGGATGGGGAATGTGACAGACATTGAAAGCGACACTATCAGAAACTGTAGATGGCTTTGCTTGGTGTTGGTTGAGTCCTGTCTTTTCCATAGGGCCCAAATTACATATTTCTGCTTTCCATTTTAGCTCTAGGATCACAGTCTCTCTAAAACTCTATACCTGTCATCATTCTTAGTGGTTTTCATATACTATGGCCTCTCCATTCCTTGAACTCCTTTCCAGCAATGATCTTGTCCTCCATGCTGCCTCAGCCTCTCATCTCAGAATCTCATTCAAGCCTCCCGCTCTGGGCACCAGCTCCTAACTCTCCAGCTCACCTGCCTTAGAACCATAACCCAACAATCCCTCAACCTCACAGGGCCCTAAAGTCTACTGATCTTACCACCTTTTCACTGCTCATCAGCCCCTCAAATCTTCACTTCCCTCCTGGCATTCAATTCTGTGGCCCATCATTCTGGTCATTCTCTTGTACACACCCTCAGTTCCCTTGTCTCCATCTTCCTCTGTTATTCTCACCTGGCAAACCACCCATCTGATTAAATCACCTCTCCACCAGCACTGGACCTGCATCTGCGCCGCCCGTTAGAGCTGGAGGAAACATCAAGCTGTGCCGACTGCTGGCACTTTACCTCCAAGACCACAAACCTCCAGGGGCTCTGAGTGCAGCTCGGAATCATGCTGTGTCTCCCCAGGCCATTCTCCCACAGGCCTGGATGATGATTTCATACCTTCTCTGTACTTCTCAACCCTGATACTCATCCTTACTATTCTCACTCTTGGGTGATTGACTGATGACCTTGCTTCCCCTGCCACTGAGAAAATAACAGTGGTCAGAAGAGAATTTCTGCACTACCACCACCAAATCTAGAAACTATTTACACCTGAACCGTATTCTCCACCTTCTTTCCTGTTACCGTAGATGAGCTTTCTGGGCTCCTATCTAAGCCTACTCCTGTGTGCTGGCACACTTGTGTACTAGATTCCCGCCCATCTCACCTACGCCAGGTTATAACACCAGAGATCCTACCACCTCTCTCCCGCCTCAGTCTTTCCCTCTCCACTGCATTATCCCCATCAGTACACAATCATTCTAATATTCCCCCCCTAAAGTGCCAACTGCTGGCAAAGCGAAGGATGAGTGGAGGAAGGGAGAGATGAGAGGCCAAAATATACTCTAAGAGGGTGTTGCCCAGTTCAAATGCGAGATGATGTGGGTTGAATGAAGACAATGGAAGTGAGGACTGAATAGAGAAGGTGGATTCAGGAGACATTTCAGTGACAGAAGAGATAGAGCTTGGGATTCCGCTACATGAGGATAGCAAAGGAGTCAGAAGAAGAGAAAAAGAGAGAGGGCACTGAGATGGTTCTGCCTGGGTGAAGTGCAAATAGCAATGTCATCAACTAAGAAACAGGGAAATTGAGTTGCATTTGGGGTTTGTATTCATTTTCTAGGGCTGCCAAAACGTACTACCACAGACTAGGTGGCTTAAACAATGAAAATTTATTTTTTCACAATTCTGGAAGTTGGAAGTCTGAGATCAAGGTGTGACCAGGGTGTTTCCTTCTCAGGCCTCCTGTTTTGGCTTATGGATGGCCATGTTCTTCCCTCTCTCTTCACATGGTCTTCCCTGTGTGCATGTCTGTGTCCTAATCTTTTTTGGTGACACCAGACACATTGGATTAGGGCTCACCATAATGACCTCATGTTAACTTAATTACCTCTGTAAAGACCCTCTGTAGTTCCTTAAAAAACTAAGAGCAGAGTTGCCATATGATCCAGCAATCTCACTCCTAGGCATATATCCAGAGAAAACCATAGTTTAAAGAGATACACGCACCCCTATGTTCACTGCAGCACTATTTACAATAGCCAGGACATGGAAGCAACCTAATCTAAATGTCCATCGACAGATGAATGGATAAAGAAGATGTGATTAACTAAGATATATCATGGAATATTACTCAGCCATAAAAAGGAATGAAATAATGCCATTTGCAGCAACATGGATGGACCTAGAAGATTATCATATTAAGTGAAGTCAGACAGAGAAAAACAAATAGATATCACTTATATGCAGAATCTAAAAAATGGTACAAATGAACTTATTTGCAAAACAGAAATAGACTCACAGACATAGAAAGCAAACTTATGGTTACCAAAAAGGAAAGGAGAGGGAAGGGATAAATTAGGAGCTTGGGACTAACATATACACACTACTATATATAAAACAGATAAACAAGGACCTACTATATAGCACAGGGAACTATATTCAATATCATGGAATAACCTATAATGCAAAAGAATCTTAAATATATATATATATCATATATATATATATGTATGTATAAACTGAATCACTTTGTTGTACACCTGAAACTGACACAACATTGTAAATCAACTATACTTCAATAAAAATCAAACAAGCAAGCAAACAAAAAACAAGACCCTCTGTAAATACAGTCATATTCTGAGGTACTAGGGGTTGGGACTTCAAAGGAAATAATTCATCTCAGCTTTGGGGGACAGAAATGAGCCATAAAATGACTCTATTGGTTGAGGTGTTTGTGAGACATCAGTTGAGATATCTTCTGGTGGTGGTCCAGGGCGGGAGATGGGAGTGCTCTTTGTAATAGTGAACAATAGTTCCCAGGGGAAGACTGTAGAAGAAGAGAAAAGGGGCAAAGATGGAGCTTCTCGGAAGGCTTGCATTTGAGTGGCATTCAGAGATAAGGCACTAGGACATAGCAATTTTTGTAGGATAGCAGGGGCCAGCTAATGGAACAAGGAATAGCTTTGACTTCTAGAAGTAGCAGTACATTTCAGTAGCTTGCATTTCAGCCCCCTCCCTGCCATCTCCCAGCCCCTGCTATTTCCGCCTTAACTATTCCACATCGGCAACAGTTTCTTCCCCCACTCTCTAACAGCCCACCAAATTGCCAAATAGGGCTACATTTGCAAATTGGTTTAGTTCTATTTAAAGAGCACATTTTGCAGCTAAATGAGAAACTCTCTAGGTGCCATTTGAACAGCACTGGCATACAAATGTTCATGACCTGCACATATATACATAAACCCATACCTGCTCACAATACCCACGCACACTCCCCCAGAGGGGCCATGAGAGATGTGTGGCCTTCAATAATGGCGGGCCAGTGACAAATGATCCTGCCTTTGTCGGCAGTGGGTCCATGGCAGGACTCAGAGAGCTGCCGAGTCCAGGGGCAGAAAATGTTTTCACCCTCAGCATTATGTTAGTTTCACTTAATGACGGTGGAGTCAGCAAGGTTGTGCTTTGTAATAATTTTACCAGGACTGCCACTCAGTGGCCACTTGGAGAAATACCCAAAAGAGACCTGCCAGTTCTGTAAACTCTCTAGCGTTTTTAGGGAGCGTTAAATACGAAGGCTTGAGCTATATTTTATTTTCTTAAATTTGTTTCTCAAAAAAAAGCATGCTGAAATCCTGGTTAATTCGTGTTCTTAAATTTTAAGCCGTAATAGTCTTCAAGGATAGGATCTTGTGATTGTCCAATTTATTGACCGATTTATTTAAAAGACTCATCAGAAGTATTTTCCAGAGATTCAGAAGGCGCTTCAAGGATTCTTCTGCAAGTGTTCTCTCTTAAGGATTTCCCAAACGCCCACTCCCTCTGAAGTCATTCCACATCTGCTCTCCTTCCCGCCCCTTTCCTTGGGAACTATGTTTCTGGGTTACCTTCACACTCTTATCAGTCCATCTGCAATCTCACACACAGCAGTTTTCTAAATTTGGGGTGAAAGGGGAGTATAAAGAGTGTTAGAATCAGGAGCAAGGCATAATAAGGGGAAACACTGACTTATGGAACAAAATATTCTAAAATAATGATTTTCATGAAAACCTTTTAATTTTTCAACTTCATGAAAGGTTTTTTAAAGCTTTAAAGTCACTTATTGCACACACACAAAAAAGCTTTTAAAAATCATTTTATTGTTTACATTGGAAAATATGAATGCTTGTCTCAGTGCAGGAGTTTCCTGAAAGTCTGAGAGTCAAATTTACAACCAGCATCTATGATTTTATTGCTTTCAGTGGCTTCTTGTCTCAGTGTAAAAGCCAGGTACCTTACTAGATTTTACAAGCTTTTCACAATCTGACCTCCTGTTACCTCTCTGATCTCATTTCCTGCTACCATCCCTCCCAGTCTGCTCTAGCCACACTGACTGGCCTACCTGGAACACTCTCCTCCACCGCCCCAACCCCCCCCCCCCCCCCCGTAGCCTTATGACTTGTCCCTGTCCTCAAATGTTACCTTGTTCCCAAGGCCTTTACCTACTACCTGAAGTGTGAGCACCCCCACCCCCTATATCCCTTTCCTACTTTATCTCCAAAGAACTTATTACCCTCTACTATATCATATATAGCTCATTTCTTTATTATATATCTCCTTAGCTATTAAAAGATAAGCCCTAGGAGGGCAGGAATTTTTGTCTGTTATTTTAGAGCTGTATCCTCAATGTGTAGAATAGTGCAAAGCACATAGTACATTCTCAGTAAATATTGAATGAATGCCCCATGTTCATTGTAGCACTGTGTCCAATAGCCAAGACATAGAAACAACCTAAGTGTTCATCAACAGATGAGTGGATAGAGAAAAAAAATATGGTGCGTGCATGTGTGTGCACGTGTGCGTGCACACACACACACAGAGGTACTATTCAGCCATTAAAAAGGAAATCCTGCCAGTTGCAAAAGCATGGATGGACCTTAAGGACATTATGCTAAGTGACATAAGTCAGAGAGAGAAAGACAAATACTGTTTGATCTCACTTATATGTGGAATCTTAAAAAAAAAAAAAAAACTCACAGAAACAGAGATCAGATTGGTGGTTGCCAGAGGCATGGGGTGGGGGAATTGATTGAAAGTGGTCAAAAGATACAAACTTCCAGTTATAAGTTCTGGAAATGAAATGTACAGGATGATGACTGTAGCTAACAATAATGTATTGTGTATTTGAATGTTGCTAAGAGAGTAGATCTTAAAAATTCTAGGGAATTCCCTGGTGGTCCAGTGGTTAAGACTCCACATTCACTGCCGAGGGCGTGAGTTCAATCCCTGGTCAGGGAACTAAGAACCCGCAAGTGGTGTGGTGTGGCCAAAAAAAAATTCTTATCACACGGAAAAAAATCTGTAAGTATGTGAGGTGATGGATGTTAACATATTGTGGCAATCCTTTTGCTACATATACACATATCAATCAAATCATTATGTTGTACACCTTAAACTAATACAATATTACAGTCAATTATATCTCAATAAAACTGGAAAAAATTAAATACGTCGAATGAATGAATGAGGAAATTAATATAGGTTCAAATGAAATTAGAATATGAACCTTTTTTTTGTATAAGGGAAATTTTCTTCTTTTCTTGCTTTAAAATGAAACAGTGTCTGATCTTAATGACCAGATAAATCCTTGCCATTCTTTGTTTAGTGAACTCCTGTACAACTTTCAACACCAAATCTGTGACCTTCTCCCTAACCACCTTCTGCCCCAAGATTGAAGTAATTACTTCAACTGTGATCCTGAAGTACTTGTATATGCCTTGGTTTTAGCATCTATCACTCTGTAATCTAGTAATAATAAAAAAAATTGTATTGTAATTATTAGTAATGGTAGTATTAATTTATATGTGAGGCCTATAACAATAGAAACTGCCTTATTTATCTCTGTAGCCTCTAAGCCTAGTGCGATGCCTGGCATACATAAGGTGCTTGATAAATATTTGGTAAATTAATGAATATATGAATCATTGAATAAATGAATTTATGAATCAATAAGCAAACAAAAGATGAAAGCTTGTTGGTGCAAGGTTCCTATGCACCCTAAACAGAGCTTCCTAAATATCCAAAGGACTACCATGCTAGTTACTGCCCCTTCAGACTTGAAAAGACCAATTTCCTGGACCACCCACTGTATTGGTTTATTACATCCTGTTATCAGTAGGAAGCGTGCATGAATTGTTTTTCCAGTAGCAGAGATGGCTTGTAAGCAGCAACTGGTAAGTTCAACTGCTTAGATTATAGTTTAAAAGGAGGCCAAGTTCCTGGCTTGGTTTTCATGTAGGCTAGTTCACTTAATTCTGTAGTCTGACCATAGAATGCATGCCTAACTCTAAGCAGATAACTTGTAAGTGTGAGCCAGTTTTTCTTTTTTATTGGAGTATAGTTGCTTTACAATGTTGTGTTAGTTCTACTGTACAGCAAAGTGAATCAGCTATACGTATACATATATCCCTTCAATGTGAGCCAGATTTTATGAGAGCCCATCATGTATGAGCCTGGAGAACTTGGTGAAGCCTGCAGGTAAAATTGTCTGTCGTGCTAACAGTCTGTCAGGAGTTTTCATCTTGGGACAGGACACCAGGTCCTCCTCATTAGGTCTCTTGGCTCCCTGAGGATACCAAGTACAAAGAAAGCTGCTCGGAATGACTGTGGGTGAGCGTCCTTTGGGACCACTCTCAGCACAGATGAGTGCTGTGCTCTACTGTTTGCACCAATCTGAAATGAAGCGCTCAGCCGCCCTGGACTCGGTGTAGCTCCTGGCCACTGAGCAGTTTCTTTTGAACAAACCCTCAGCGTCTTCTCTCATCCAGCTGACCTGCCTTGCAAATGATAAAGTTTTTCCTCTGGCTATTTCAAGATGGTAGAGCTGTTAGTGCCGTGCTAGAATCTGTCACAGATATGAAGTGTAATATCCCAAGGTTGAATTTGGCTGAAACAGGTAGATGTCAAAAGGCTTTGTACTCTTAAAGGATCACATCCAGGGGACTAGTCTATCCTCAGCGGGAGACTATATACTTACCCCTCACTGGGAGGAAAACGAACCAAGTTACCAACTCCAACTTACAAGGGATACAAAACAAATAGATCCCGAAAATGAAAATCTCTCCTTTAAAGCAAAAAGTACTATGATGCCAATAGCAGAATATTTCTGACAATCCTCAGACTAACCAGCGGCAACATGAATAAATAAAACGCTGTGGTATCTTGGCAGCGTGTAACAGGGCCGTCTCCCAGATCTTAAGGTCGGCGCTTCAGCTTTGTCAGACCACAACAGCTAGGAAATTAGAAAGACATGAACGCTTGGAGGAAAACAACGTAGATCCAGTTCCTGTGGGACAAACGTAAAGGTTCCAAGCAGAGGAACCCAGGCGAATGTGGGCGTCTCAAAGATGAAAGTCAAGCTCACTTAGAATGGCAGTCCCAAATGGCTCAGGTTTATTTCAAATTATGTCTTCTATACCAAGCTGAGTGGATAATAGCTGGAACCTGAAACATTGGTGGCCTAAGCCAAGAGAGAATAGACTCCCCTGAAACAATATATACTGATTAAATTAAACTTGGTGAGGTTTCATTCCAATGTGACTTAATTCATATTGTGTCTGGTTATTGATTTGTGGCCAGAGTGTAGCAGGGCTCTCTTTACAGCTAGTACATTTCAAAGTGCTGCCCACGAATAGGAAAACTTGCAAATTCATTGTCTTCTAAAGTGCTGCATTTCCATGGTGAAATTCTCTATGGCCATTAACGATGACAAGGATGCAAACTTTGTTGAGCTATGGAAATGTGTATATACAGTAATGTTAAGTGAAACAGTGTGCATGCATTGATTACAGCCCTGCAGGAACCCGGTCTGTACATCAGCCAAGATCATAGCTAACTTGGAGTGACACAAATAGAATTAAATGTGCATGAGATTCTGAGTCTTTTTTTTTTCCCAGTAGAGTTGTGTAAGCTCACAATAAAAATAAATGAAAGGGGTAAAAAAAAAATACCACTGTGGTCCCAAACCTGTGTAGTCGTGAAGCTCATATTGAAATCCAAATCCATCAACTCCAGAAAGGGAGCAAACAGTAGAAGGATGACATGGTGACACAGCAAACAAAGGGACTTGCCTAGAAACACAACACTGAGACAGTGATGGGCTCAAGTGGAATTTTAACGATACCGTACATGAGCTGGACAGGCAGCATGCATTCTGTTTGAACAGGATTCCCTTCCCCAGAATTAAGGGGGGTTATTTACTTTTCGTATGCATTCATTTCACACATCTTCACGTGTGTAGATGTGTGTGTTTTCAAATGAACCTAAGGAGGAATTGTGATTGTTAGAGAAATGTCAGTCCAAAAGCCCAGGGCTTGGGCTTTATCTCTGGAGATGGGAATGGAGGCCCTGTTGGAGGGCTAGGACACCGGAGTGACCTGGAGCCACTACGCAAACACCGCTTACCTAGGCTCCGTCACAGACAGGCAGGGGCGATGACAACGAAGCCATGGTTTCACTATCCACACTGTTGGGACACGTCTGTCCTCTCTCCAAATAACCTGGCGAGACACACGGCTGCGCCTGGGCAGAAGCCGAGCAGCACTGGCTTATCCATTTTGTCATTGCTTTTCCCACCTTTGGGTCTTTGTCCTCTTCTTCACCTTTATCAGCAGAGAAGGGGAAGGGGAGGCTGTGCGGTTCCCAAGGCCTGGACTGCAGCCGACCCTCCCCCAGTTTTACGTCAGAGGCAGCACCACGCAGACCTCTGGACTGTTTGGGTAAGTGGATACAGCAATAAGTAAGGTTTGCGTGGCTTCCCCAGGGCAGGGTTTGCCAGATTTTCTATGCATTTTTTATGGCTTTATTAAGCATACTGTTTTCCTGATTTCATTAGCTGAAAATTGGTGGTAATTACATACAAATAAGTCATGTGATTAAAAATTACAAAGAGTGACACTTCTGCAAAATTGTGCTTATAAATTTCACTGCTGTATTTACATTTGTTAAGAGACAGATTACTATTAGAAGGTTGCTACCCATAATGCCAGTGATTACTGATATTATCGCACCATTTTCTTCAACTGTAAAATAAGGAGATTGGTGCTAAATGATCTGTAAAGATTTATTGGAGTTTGCTAAATAGAGAGTTTAGTGTGATGTGGGTGAGTTCATGCCAAATTCACGTCCCCTTTCACTTGTTTGTGGTTTAGATCACCTGCACCCTTGTTTATTTCCTGCTTTTCTAGCACTCCAAGGTTGCTCTGCCCTGCTTTAATGAGAAGCGACTAAAACACGATAATAAAGGAGTAATAAAGGATAATAAAGGAATCTCTCAGAATCGACGTGCAGCAGGTAAGTCCACACCTCACAGGTAACTGTAAAATCACCCAGAAGAATGGATGTGTGTCGTCTCAGAACAGTGTTGGTAGCTTTTGTAAACTTTGTAAACAGGATAAATCAGAGGCACTGTTGTTGGAATGGCATCTTCAGCAATGACACCAACAGTGAACTGAGAGGGGACAGAATTGGGATTTCTGGCAGCTTTACGGAGAATAAGGAAGCCAATGTAATATCTCTGCCAAGGCCATGAATTATAGCTTTATGCAACACTGTCCTCAGATATACTACTCCACTCCATTGACTGATCAACACAACATAAACATCCATCTGTGGAGGTCCCTGATAAAATGCTCAGTGGTACTGCTGTGGAGACCCTGACAGTGCTACACTCCCACATCCAGCCTCCTATATGTGAATGTGAGGGGGCAAGGTAGAGTCTCAGCCAAGGTCTTTCTTTTACAAATTGTGAGTTCAGTGAGGGGTTGCTCTGCACTAATCCAAAGATAGAAACAAAAACCAAAACGGAAACACAGCTGCTTGTAATGAATGTTGATACACTGCTCATTGGAGCCTCTGAACCAGGTGACAATGTGATGGACACGGTCCAAGGGGACAATGGTAGGAGAAATTGCCTGGAATAATTATCTGGCTGGCATCACAGAGCCAGCCTGTTGGGGAAGCCAGTCCTGGCATTTACCCTGGCACAGCTGCTAACTTCAAATTGAGAATCCTTTGTTGTATTTTGCTGACAAGTAGGCTAACACAGGGCCCCAGGCAGATCTCTGCAAAGGATGGAGATTTCCAGCAGGAGACATCACCATCGAAGAGTTCATCTAGGCATACGTATGGTATAAGGGTGAATGTTTACTGAGCATTTACTATGTGCCAATAACTAGCAGAAAACAGAGGGCACATTTAAAACAGGTAAATGAGAATTTAATGAAGAGATGGTTTGCAAAAGTATGGGGAGCATTAGAGTATCAACAAAGGATGCCGAAGCACCCGGATCTTGCATCAGCTGGGGACACTTAACATGCCTAGGCTGGGGGCAGGGGAGCAAAAGGTCATCTGTGCCTAAAAGAAGTTGTGGGTGGCTATGAGGAGAGGCATGCAGCCAACCTGCAGCATTGAAGCAAGGAGGAAGCCCGGTGAATAAATATACAGCCCTCACTCTCCTCTTGATCTCTGGTCTCCTGTTACTGCCTCCCCCTGGCGCATAGAGAAGCCAGAGGGGATGGGAGCCCATTGATGCCATCCATTAAGACCTTTCTCCGGGGTAATTCCCTAGTGGTCCAGTGGTCAAGACTCAGCACTTTCACTGCCCAGGTTCCATCCCTGGTCAAGGAACTAAGATCCCACAAGGCAGCAGAGAGGAGAGGAAGACAGTCAGGGAGCTGCAGGACCTGGCAGGTGCTGGGTGTGCAACTTACCATTGCGTGCTGTTCTCCTGAACTCTGGCCTTCAGAGGAAGTTGTCACCACCCTTTGAAATATGTTGCTTTCTTGGCTCTTGGAAGCAGTTTTTCTGCCTTTCTTTCCCCTAAACCTCAAAGTTTATTTCTAAAATTAAATTCAATTTTTTCATGAAAGGATGAGGGTTTTATACCTGCACATAGATGAAGGGATGATTTGGGGTTTAGACATGTGCTTTGGAAGGTGAAAAATTAGTCAGCAAATTGAAAGTCCTTTGGCCATTGGGAAGCTGGAAGTCCTTTGGCCACTGGGAAGCTGTCAGAATGACTCAGATGTGTTCTTTGAGGCTGCCTCATACTAATGACTTCAGAAAGTTACTCTTAGAACAACATGGCCCCTTGGTTCCTCTGTCCCTGGGAACAGAGGCAGAGGGGGACTCTACAGGTCAAGGTTCCTCCCCTCTGCCTGTGAGCCTCAAGCCAGAACATTTCAAAACAAGTGGCCACACGGGGATGCTGAAGGAGTTAGACATTTAGTGTTTTCTGCCTTCTACATGTATACTGTGGTGGAGCAGAGTGGGGTTGGATGGCAGGAGGTGAAGCCCCTCTCGGCTTGTTTTGCTAGTCTAGAAGTAGCCAGGACTTTGTGTCTTCTTGAATCTCTTCCCAAGTCTGTGGCACCAGAGCTGATGATCTAGCTCAGGGGTTGACAAACTGTTTATGTAAAGGGCCAGCTACTAGGTTTGTGGGCCATACAGACTGTTTCACAATAAAGCAACTCCACTGTTGGAGTGCAAAAGTAGCTGTAGACAATATGTAAATGAATGAGCATGGCTGTGTTCCAATAAAACTTTATTTGTGGACACTGAAATTTCAATTTTACATAATTATCATGTGTCACAAAATAGTCTTCTTTTGATTTTTTTTGACCATTTAGAAATGTACAAACCATTCTTAGCTTGCAAAACAGGTATATAAACACAGGTGGTGGGTCAGATTTGACCCACAGGCTATAGTTTGCTGACTCCTGGTTGACCTACAGGCTTAGAAAGAAGCTGAGGAACAGTGAAGAGTGATATTTCTGAGATCCCACACCCTACTTCTGTGTGAGGAAATTTTCCCCCAGAGCAATTTCATTATATAAAGAGGAATTCTCAACCCCTCATCAGAACCTGATTTCTCATTGCCTAACCACCTCAGATAATTGAAGGGATAACAAATTTGTATAAAAGAAATATCACCCTTGCCTTCTAATTCCAATTCCTGACTCAATTTTTGGAGGTTAATGAATTTGGAGAATGAATGAGGTAAGTTCCATCATCAGATAAATTAGGGACTCTTACACTAAGAAACAACTCACTGAACAGAACTGATGAAATTTGAACCAATTTAAAGAACCAACCAATGGGAAAATTCCCAGAAGCTGAGCCACTACCATGTTTAAAGATGCGCATAACTTTAGACATACACACTGTCTCAGCACAGATATCAGATATTTGAGTAATCCTTTGCCTGTAAATGTGTGCAGAGCTCCCCACAATCTCCGGGGTCCCCAGGTTATGAACCATGAACTAGTATAGGGGGAACTAAAGTCCATTAAAGGGAAATGACTTGTATAACGTCACACACTTTGCCATGTGGGGGGTGGGGGGACACTTGGATTAAGCTCCCAAACAAATAAAAAAAAGAGAAAAGGTACAATTCTTAGCTTCACCAGGGGCTGATGAAGGTGGAGAAAAGGATGCCCCAGATGGGCAAGGGATTCTCCCCAGGGACCAGAATTTTCACAAGGGATTGGGAGTAGGGGTGGTGTCAGGTAGAGGATAGAGTGGGCAAGCAAAAACAAAAAACAAAAAAACAAAGGTAAAGGTCATCCTTTTGGAAGCCTATTAAGAGCTTCCACTCTGAGCCATGAATAGTATTAAGGGTGCTTTATACACCCTGTCTTCTTTAAGTCCACAAAGTTACTCTACCCTACGATTCCCATTTTACAGATGAGGAAACTGAGTAGTGCAGGAGACCTCCTAAAATAGCTGTTAACCCTGGTGGGAAGAGAACCCCTAGCTACCTTAGCAAGACCTGCCTCAGCAGCAATAGGAAGGGCAAAGTCAATTCAAGGCGGGACAGCAAAGGTGACCCACTCCAGTAGTGGAAGCCTTAGCTTCCTGGTGCTTGTGAGTGAGCTCCCAAGGCCTGCTCTGGGATGCAACTTGGGGAAGGTTTGGACTGAAGGGCTATTTTCATTATCATTGGGACCATTACTGACACCCTGCTGTTACTGACACTCCACCCACCTTGCCCCCTGCTCCCTTCCTGCTCTCATGACCTAGAGAAGCAAAGGTTCAACGCATAGCGTATGACAACCTCAGAAAGGACAGGCACTCAAAGTCTATTCAATCATCAATAAGTGCATTGTTCACTGTTTGGATTCTCTGTGGAGACACTAGTGTCTCCCATCTCTTTGCTTCATGGAGGCAGTATCCTGTACTGCCTAAGAACACAGATCCTGGAACCCAGATCCCAGAGCCAAACCCTCTGGGCTTGAATCCCATTTCCACCCCTCATTGGTCCTGTGACCTTGAACAGCTCACGTAATCTCTCTGTATTTCATGCTTTCATCTTTAAAACAGGGATGCTAATAGTAGCTACCTCTCGGGATTGTGAGGATGAATTGAGTTGTTATGGGTAAAGCACATGGTGTGGGCTGTATGAGGGAACTGCTATTGTTCCGAACATTAAGGTCACATCCTGAGTTAGACTGAACTAGGAAAGCAGCCAAGACAGGTACAAAGGATGGTTGTCTGAGAGTGGGTGTATGAGGAGTAGGGAGGTGAAGGAGAGAACGGGAAAGAAGAGGGGAACACATAAAGGTCAGGGAGGCAGAAGGAAGAGGGAGATAAGGTGGGAGAGGAATGGACAGGGCTGGGGTAGGGGCAGGAGAGGGGCAGAGAATCCAGCAGCAAACACTCACCAGTGTGAAAGTAGGTGCTTCTAACCACATACCACTGCAAACATTGAAGCGGTAGTTTGGTATTAGCCAGGCAAAGTAACAAGAACAACAATGGCTACATTGCTTGAACATTATGTCCCAGGCACTGTACAGGTGTTTTATCTGTGTCAACTTGTTTAATTCTCACCATAACCCTTTTTCTAATTCAGGAAGGTTATGCTTAAGGAGATCAGGTAACATGTAACATGTCTTAACCATCTAGTAAGAGGTACAGAGAACCCTGGATTCAACCTTGGCTCTGCCCAACTCCAAACACACTTGTACAGGCTTCCTAATCAGGTGTTTGGTGTGATTGAAATCGGTTAGCAGCAGATTACTCCAGAGATGCACTTATAATTCATGTAGAATAGCAGTCTAATAAAAATTGTAAATGTTCATAAAATGCCTAAGTATACGTGTACCTTTGAGGGGGTTCCTTGATAAGACAATAATGCTAGACTAATCCAAAATGCAAGCTGGTCTAGAATATAAATAGGTTCAAATTCTTGTGTCTTCCACAAAGGAACCTATCTATGAAACAGAAATAGAATCAGGGACATAGAGAATAGACTGGGGGGTGCCAAGGGGGAGGGTGGTGGGAGAGCGTTGGATTGGGAGTTTGGGATTAGCAGATGCAAACTGGTATATATAGAATGGATAAACAAGGTCCTACTGTATAGCACAGGGAACTATATTTAATATCCTGTGATAAACCATAATGGAAAATAATATGAAAAAGAACATGTACACATGTATAACTGAGTCACAGCGGTAAGTAACACAACATTGTAATTCAATTATACTTTAATAAAAAACAATTCTTGGTATCTTTATGAAAAGCTCACTGCCAAGGAGAATCTACCGGCTGATGGGAATAAATGAGAGACCAGGGTATATGTCCTAAACCGCTGGGATCATGACCTTTGAAAAGGGGGAAATGAACTTGAGTAGAACACATAGAGCCTGAGATGACAGCTTTTATCCTCAGAACTGACAGATTCCTAGAAGGAGAAGACAGTTTGAAAGATGATTAATCTCATCATTTTTTAAATTATTTTAAAAATTTTGTTGAAGTATAGTTGATTTACAGTATACTAATTTCTGCTGTACAGCAAAATGATTAACACATATGTATATATTCTTTTTCCTATTCTTTTCCATTATGGTTTGTCACAGGATATTGAATATAGTTCCCTGTGCTCTACAGTAGGACCTTGTTGTTCATCCATTCTATATATGTAATAGTTTGCATTTGCCAATCCCAAACTCCAAATACTTTCCTTTCCCACCCACCCCCCCTTGGCAGCCACAAGAATATCCTCTATACCTGTGAATCTCTTCATTTTAAAGATGAGAAAACTAAGGCCCCAAGAAGGGAAGTGGTTGACTCAAGGTCATAAACCCAAAGAAGAGAGACGGCTGGGAGTAGATGCAAAGTTTTCTTTTTTCTTTTTTTCCTAAATATTTATTTATTTATTTAATTTATTTATTTATTATTTTTGGCTGGGTTGGGTCTTGGTTGCAGTGCAAGGGCTTTCTCTAGTTGTGGAGACCGGGGGCTACTCTTCGTTGTGGTGCAGTGGCTTCTCTTGTTGGGGAGCATGGGCTCTAGGCACGCGAACTTCAGTAGTTGCAGCACACGGGCTCAGTAGTTGTGGCTCGCAGGCTCAGTTGCTCTGCAGCATGTGGGATCTTCCTGGACCAGGGATCGAACCCATGTCCCTTGCATTGGCAGGCGGATTCTTAACCACTGCACCACCAGGAAAGTCCCTAGAAGCAAGTTTTCTGATGGCCAGACAAGTGCTCTTTCTTTTTCTGCCCCAGTGATCTCCTTTCCTCCACAAAGTCAGTTGAGTTGAGAGGAATTCCTTTCCTGATTTGCCCAAACAAAAGACAAATCTTAAGATGGAAGGCAAAGTGCTCTCCCCATCCTGACTCAGGTGTGCTTTCTGACTGATGAGCCTGAGCTCTCAGTCCACAGCAAGGGGATTTGCCTTGAGTTTTCAATTTAGAAATTATGGAAGGAAAAAAAAATGCCCATACACTTAAATTTCAAGTAGGGAAATTTCACATAGGGGAAAGCAGGAATTCTCTGGAATCTTCCCTCATGCCTTTTGGAATGTTTATTCTCTTGTTTTTCCCATGCCCTCTTCCCTCTCCCCACTTCCCTCTCATGAGGGGTCCCCAGGTTTTTTCTTAGCTGCCAAGGCCTGGGCAGCAACTCCATTCCTGGAGGTTCTGTTTGGAGTCCAGAAGAGCCCGCTCTGAAACTAGGCTCCTCCCAGGCACATATCTGGCCAGTAATTCACAGGGCCTGGGGCTGCCCCTCACTCCAGCCAGCTCTGGGGACACCAACCTGAAGCCCCAACAAACTTTCACCATGTATCTCAAAGACGTCCTTCAAGGTTCATCCTTTGTTTGACTAGAAAGTCCTGGGTGAGCTTTTCCAACTTAAACACCCATTGGAACGAAGTACTTCCTCACTTTTCTGCTCAGCCCTAGCTGCAGGGCAACTCTTGCACACAGTTTAATCACATTGCTGGGAACTACAATTATTTTGCATCTCCCAGAGGCTCGTGAGAGACAAGTGTAAATAATGGCTTACTCTCTTCACCAAACAAGAAGGCAACTGATTCACACAATTGCCTGAAGACTGGGCCTGGGAACTCCTGTTTGGTTCCACAGGGATGCACTTAAGGGCTTGGCATAGAGAATGGAAAACTCCCCGACAGAGGTTGGAATGGTCATTTTCAAGCCATATGTTTCTTCAGGCTAACTCTGAATTTTAATTTGTCTTTGAATACATTCAGCTCTTGCTCTAAACTTCTCTTCTCACGATTCCTCTTTTTTTCTTATCAGTAGGAGGATGGTTCTGGCTGCCTGGGATCTCGGAGGGACAGTATTCATCTACAAGACCCAACAAATTCAAAATGATCCTGGGAGGCCTGCTAGCTGGCAGTTTACACAATAGATTTCAAAAGAATGATCTTGGGTGACTTTTCTAAACACATTAATGTTAAACCTGACATTTGTTTAGGAGTCTCCCGGACTCCATTAAAAGCTGTCTTCTCTGTTTGGCTTTCTTTGGTTCTGGACTGGGAAAGGGGGATTAGGAGAGTCTCCCCTCCATTTTGGAGACTCTAATTCTCCGTCACTGCATTTAGAGTGTAGGGCTCTGATTGGTGGAGATTAACCACAAACAGGTGAGGCTTTGAGAGTTTTCCTGCTTGTCTGAATTCTGATCTAAGGCAGGGCAGACTGTTTGGATTTCATTCAAACCCAGCCTCGGCCTAAAGTATCACTGTGTACACCGACGGGAATCAACAGAAAGTAAGGGTGGCTGCTGTTGCTAAAATGCTAGCGAGATGCGTGCTTGGGGCCGGGCCAGAGCCAGGACACACAGTCATGAGCCGGAAAATGGCTCAGAATTCCCTCTGCTGGGGATGGCAATTCTTGGGTTGCTCTTCACATCTCCCAGTGCCAGGCTCCACCCTTCCGGGGACACTGAGATTCATACCCCCCCCCCCCCCGGCACTGTCCTGGAATTCCTCCACTAAAGATTCAGGCCTGGTGGGGAGCCTGTCTCCCCTGCCTCCATCATCCCCTTAAAAAAGGCAATTCCTCTGGGTAGGATGCCACTTGAAAACATCACCCCCTAAATTCTGAATGAAGCCTTAGATTCCTTCTTGTAAGGCACTAGAGAGAACTCGGAAGTACTGGACTCAGAAGAGGAGAAGGGCCGGGAGAGGGGTGAAGGAGTCTGGGATGGGACCTGAAGACCGAGGTGGGGAGGAGGACAGCAAACTGCAACTCTGCCTGCTTCAGGATTTGGCCAGGCCCGCCCTGGCAGTCTAAAGGCCCAAGAAGGCCCCGGCTTTGAGGACCAGGAGGGAAGGCACAGAGGCCAGTTCCTCAGGAGCTGGGACAGATAAGTGTCCCTCCCCGCCAGCACTATCGCCACTTCCTCTCTCCCTCCGCCAGCTGTGAGTCAGGTAACATTTTTTTCTTACACACACCTGAGATCATATCCATAAATCAGTGATTTCCTTCTGGACTCCACCCTTCCTCTTGGAAATCTGAACACCTGTCTTTCACTTCCTAGCCTGTTCCCCTCCTTGGCAGCCAGCTCCTTCAAGGAAGCCCGGAAGAGCCTCTTCTTCCCGAGAGCAAGGAGCATCCTCTGGGGCTGAGCAGCAGAGGCACAGGAGAGGCGGTCCTGGCCTGGGGAGGAGCAGCTCCAGCTCCGAGTCCCCAGCCAGAAGGCCACCTCTCTCCCGCCTCCACCAGGATCGTGGCCATCATTCCTAGACACAGGGCCCACTAAGGGTCTTGCCCCAACCCTGCCACAAGGAACGACCCCTGCAAAAGCCTCCAGGGCTCTTGCTGAGGATCTTGAAGCCTTTGTGGAACAGAGGACGCGCAGAGGAGCGTTCCAATAAAGCCAAGGGAACCGGGTCCATGGTGGCTGGGGCAAATGTGAATTGGGCAGGTAACAGCCCTCTCCCAACTCACCCTTCCTCCCAAAGCAACCCAAGCCTTGCTTCTGTGGTCAGAAAGGAAAGGAAAGGAGCTAAGATATTCATTCAGATAGAGGAGCTAGCAGCTGGATGGGTACTGGTACCAGGGCAACTTGTGTTTCTTTAAGATGGCAATGCTTAACCTGAGTATGCTCAGGTGAAGTTGCTGACATCGGGGGGCGGTGGGGGGTGGACAGCGGGTACTGAGAGGGAGGCTTTTCTGATGCCCCTCAAAGTATATCATGCAAGTGATTGTCTTCCTGGAAGCCCAGGCCTCACTCTACCCTTTCTATAGATCTACTTTTCAGCTCCTGTGGTCATAGTTGAGCCACAGAGGAGGACTGAAATTTCCCTCTGAGACGCCCTTCTTGGACCTCTTCCCTTGGGAACACACAATTACGGATCTCACTGCAAAACCACAGCACTGGATACTCATTCTCTGTCCCCAGGAAACGTTCTCCCTAACCCACAATTGGATTGCTCATGGAAAGCTGTATTTTCTCTGGGAAGTGAAAAATGTTATCCGAGAGCTGCTCTCGCAAAATTTCTGAGAACAACAAAGCATTGTTTGGCACCACCAGCATTCAGGCTCGGGACAATTATATAACAAGTCAGCAGCATTGCAAGGTTGTCTCTCATATGACTTATCCTGCATCATTGTTTCCAAATCTCTTAATCATCCAGAGAGCTATTATATCTAGGGATTACCAAGTTAATTGAAGGGGGGGAAAATCCCGGAATTCAATAAAACCTCAATGGCCCTAAACCACCTACTACACCTTTCATGATTTTTTGAATTATGTAAAGGGTCATTGATTTTGTGGCTTTGTTATTTATTTATTTATTTATTTATTGGCTGCATTGGGTCTTCATTGCTGCACACAGGCTTTCTCTAGTTGCGGCAAGCAGGGGCTACTCTTCATTGTGGTGCACGGGCTTCTCATTGCGGTGGCTTCTCTTTTTGCAGAGCATGGGCTGTAGGTGCGTGGGCTTCAGTAGTTGCAGCACATGGGCTCGATAGTTGTGGCTCATGGGCTCTAGAGCGCAGGCTCAACAGTTGTGGCACACGGGCTTAGTTGCTCCGCGGCATGTGGGATCTTCCCGGAGCAGGGATCAAACCCGTGTCCCCTGCATTGGCAGGCGGATTCTTAACCACTGCACCATCTAGGAAGTCTCTGTGCCTTTGTTTTAATGGTGGTTGTAGTGAGAAATGAGGAGGGGAGTTATTGCCTCATCTTCTACTAGCAATCCTCTAGATCTAAGAGTCAGAAAATCTGGGTTCAAATCCTGCTACCTACATATCAAATATTTCCACTTTAAGATGAAGGACATTGTTGACCTGCCCAAGGAAAATAAAATATTTAAAGCATGCCTCCAAATCTTGCCTGTCATGCTCTGGAGAATAAAAAAAAATCCTGAGGGAAAATCTACACAAAACTAAGTGAATTGGAGCTATTATCACAAGGATCCAACCAAACTGAAGTTTCTTTTGGAAAGCAATATATTTTAGGTTCTAGAAAACACTGAAGCAAATTGTCGACAGAGTCCAACAGGGACATTTCACGCTTTTATTTCATTGAATGCTCACAGCAATCCTGTAATATTTGGTTCATATTTAATAGATAAGAAAATTAAGTTTCAGAGGGAGTAGAGGACTTGGCCAAGGTCACACATCTTGAGAATGTAGGAACTAGGACTTGGATGGATCTGTACTCGAAATGCAGTGTTCCTCTCACTGAATCACACTGGCAGGGTATCCATTATAGGAGCAATATGTGCAGGTTGAATTCTCTCTTAAAAAGAAGAGTGATAGAATGACTTTTTAAAAATACATCTTATGGCCCACAAGAAACTTAAGTAAAAAGACATAAATTGATTCAAAGTTAAGAGCTAGTTTAAGATCTATTGATATTAAGATGTAATGCCAGTGAAATGTTGCCACTTGCAGCAACATGGATGGACTTAGAAGGCATTATGCTAAGTGAAATAAGTCAGACAGAGAAAGACAAATACTGTATGTTATCACTTATATGTGGAATCTAGAAAATACAACGAACTAGTGACTGTAATAAAAAAAGAAGCAAGGTGTACCTGGGCAGGAATCTCCCCCTCTAGGAATGGAACTTTGACCTGGCCAGAGATAAAACTCAGAACTGGACAGCCAAAGGAATTGAGCAGAGGCATTTCTTGTACATGAATTTATCAGGCAAAGAGAAAGATCTGGCTGTGGACCCAGTCCGAACATTCCAAATAAGCACTGGTCTTCATCAAATTGAGCAGTTGTTCTTGGACTCTCTTTGCTTGTCTGGTACAGCTGACACAACCCTTTCATTGTGGGGTTTCCCTTGGTTACCTGAGGGACAGTCACACGTTAGGTGTTCAGTATTAATTAATTATATTCCAACCTGTGCTTCAGGAGCTCTGTCTCCTCCAGATCCACCAAATTTCCTATTTGGAACTTCTTTTCATGGGTTCTTAAATTCCCCATGACAACTTTCAGCACTCTTAACTCGGTGCTGCCAGCAGACAATTGCTGTTAGAATTACCTGGGAGTGCTTGGTAAAATTAAGATTCTTGGGATCTATCTACCCTATATCTCTTTAGTAAAGGATCACTGCAAGAGGGGTTCTAGAATCTGCCTTTGTAATAAGTCTCCCGAGGAATATTTTGGCCACAAAGATTGGAATAATTGCTGGATTTTCTGAAAGAGCTTTGAGTTCTGGTGCTGTGTCTTCCTGTCTGTAGCCCATACCTAACTCAGCGTGTTTCTTTTGTGGACATATTGGGCTGTCAGTTAAAGCATTTTGTCATTAAAATCAAAGTCACGAAGAAGAAAAAAAAAGAAGCAGCAGACTCCCAGACATAGAGAACAAGCTAGCGGTTACTAGTCAGGAGAGGGAAGGGGGAGGGGCAAGATAGGGATAGAGGATTAAGATGTACAAATTATTAGGCATAAAATAAGCTACAATGATATATCGTACAACACGGGGAATAGAGCCAATATTCTATAATAATTTTAAATGGTGTATAACATTTAAAAATTGTGAATCACTATATTGTACACGTGTAACATATAATACTGTACGGCAACTATACTTCAATAAAAAAAAGATGTAAATGTCAGTAAAACAGTGATTCTTCATCATATAAGACAAAAAAAAAATCACAGCCAAAGAATAAGAGGTTAAACAAGGAAACGATGATAAAAAGTTAACAAAACCTAATATCATGAATTTTTATGTCCCAAACTACAATACAACAACTTAGATTTGAAAATAAAACTGACAAGCTTTCCCCTGTGACCTCTTGCCACTTGTGGAGGGTCCCTGCCGAGTTCAATGAGGGTTCAGTGAGGGTCCGAGTAAGAATTTCAAGACATTTAAAGATTCCTCAGGATTTACTTTTTTAGTGGACGAGAATGAAGTTGGGTTCCCTTTTTAGTTCTGCACATAAAACAGTATATACCTGCTAAATTAGAGACATAAAGACTTCAGTAGATATACAATATAAACAAACCATTATATAATAATACAACACGGAAATGTCATTCTCAGATTATTTTAAGAATGCATCAAGACACATACAGGGGACTTCCCTGGTGGTGCAGTGGTTAAGAATCTGCCTGTCAATGCAGGGGACACAGGTTCAAGCACTGGTCCGTAAGGATCCCACATGCCTCAGAACAGCTATGTCTGGCACAGCAAGTACTGAGCCTGTGCTCTAGAGCCCTCAAGCCACAACTACTGAAGCCCGTGTGTTCTAGGGCTTGTGTGCCACAACTACTGAGCCCGCATGCTGCAACTACTTAAGCCTGCATGCCTAGAGCCTGTGTTCCATAACAAGAGAAGCCACTGCACTGAGAAGCCCGCACACCGTAAGGAAGAGTAGCCCCCAGTTGCCTCAACTAGAGAAAGCCCGCGCTCAGCAATGAAGACCCAATGCAGGAAAAAAAAAAAAAAAGACACATACAGAGCTGTGGACTTTGGGCAGATGCAGCCCCTTGAAAGTAGAGCATCCTGGGCTCTTCTGAAAAGAGGGAATTAGTGGTAGGTGGACAGTCTGTGTCTGGAATTTTCAGATGCTTGCACCTAAGTGAGAAGCCTGCCTCCGTCAGAACCTCAGATGTCTGTCAGCCCCATGTGACACCAAGATAAATAACGGTTGAATGAAACTACTGTCAATGAACATTTTTAAAAATTTTTATTGGAGTATGGTTGCTTTAGATGTCAATGGACTTTTGCATTGAAATTTTGGATCACATCTCAGATTTTGGTTAGGAAAACAAAACCCCAGAGGGATAAATTCTGCGGCCCCAAAAAGGACACAAAAAGGTAGCTCAGTGCCTAGGAATTCACACAAAGTAAAACAACCTGGATATTCATGTAAATATGCTATAGGCATGTGGCACTGGGGAATATTGCCAACATGTCCACCATGTTCCGGAACTGCTAAATCCATTCTACACAGCTCTAATCCTCCCAACAGCCCAGCAAAGGACATGCTGTTCTCTGCCCAAAATCACACAGCCAGTAGGTCCAGAAACTACAGTGGCGGTCAATGAATTTGGCTCCAAAGCTAGTGACTTGTTTGGGGCTTTCATGTATAGTGTCCCTAAGTCTTTCCAACTAATTCTCAGAAATATTTACTTGTCTTGGTCAATCATCAACATCATCTACACTAACATCTTCAGGGAATGCTAAAATTCCTGTCTTCTTACTTCTAGTCTCTTACTCCTATTACAAATGCCAGATACCTTGTTTTAGGGCATTGGCATCTTGGCCACTCCTGCTGTAGCCTGAGGAGGCTTCCTTTCACTCTTAACATATACAGAACATGTACAGACATACCCATTAGCTTTGCTTTAAAAGGAATCCCCATCTACTTCATTCGGCCTCTCATATCACCCACCAGCCCCACACCCGTGAGTCTCCTAGGTTTTTAAAAATGTCCCTCTGAAAGGCCTTAGTGGGTCACATACATCCCTACCACTGGTCTTACACTATGATAGGGTTTATCACATTTTATTAAAATTCTTCAACGCTTGCCCTACAGCTGTGGGTTCAGCAAGGGTCCAAATAAGAATTTCAAGATATTTAAAAATTCCTCAAGGATTTATTTTTTTAGTGGACGGAAATGAAGTTGGGCTGCCTTTTTAGTTTTGCATATAAAGAGGTATATACCTGCTAAATTAGGGACATAAAGACTTTAGTAGATACACAACATAAACAAACCATTATATAATAATACAACACGAAAAAGTCATCCCTAAATTATTTTAAGAATACATCAACAGTGTAAAGCAATTATATTCCAATAAAGAGTTTAAAAAATAAAAAATAAAAAAACATAACCCCCCAAAATACATCAAGAATATTTGCAATTAATTGATCTCAATAAAAGTTACATAACCTCCCTACACAAAAAATAAAAAATAAAACTGACAGAAATGTCAGAAGAAAGAACCACATTAAATTTAATTAGAGATCTTAATATCTGAAATAAGACAGTTCAAAGAGTACATTAATTAGGGAGATGCTAGCTTCTATAAGCCAAATAAATCCCAACACTTCAATGGCTTAACACATTAGAAGTTTCTCACTGACTGAATAGTAGACTGTGGATGTTCCTGGTTGATGGGAAGCTTTCTTTCCTGTAATAATGAAGAGGCCAAGTTGCTTCCATTCTGTGTTGATTTACGATGCAAGAGGGAGCAGGGTTATTTTTGGTGGACCAGCTAGCCACCTTCGCGACAGAGAGGCAAAGACAAGCAATGAAACGAAGTCAAGCATAGAAAATAAGGTAGCATTTGTCCATGAGTTCATTGCAAGGCTGAAGGGCAGATGCAACCAAGAGATGCATTACCTGAAGTAGCCTAAAGTGAAAGTAGAGTCACTGTAAATGCCTGTATTAATAAGTAAGAAAGAGCAAGAGAAACATAATGAACTGAATCTCTAAATCCCTTTAAAAAAGAATAAAGTAACCTCCCCAAATATAAAAACCAGCAAAATGGAAAAGACAAAGAGAACCATTTGGTACACAAACCAATCACTGCTTCTTTGCAAATTTAGCAAATTTGGGGGCAAATTATTTATAAAAAAGAAAAATAACAGAACATAATCAGAGATGAAAAATGAGATTTAGCAAAAAATAGAAGAGAAATTCAAAACATCGTTATGTGCCCCTCTTCTTGGTTTCTATAGCGCCCTGCGTATTAATCTATTAAAACATTTATTGTGTGATACTTTAATTATATATTTATTTGTCCGTCTCCTTGTATTAGCCAGGCTCCTGGCAGGAAACAGATGGCACACTCTAAAAGGCTTTACTGAAGAGACTAATAAGGGGACTATTTGCAGTAATAGGCTCCGGGTTAGGCGAATCAGTAAGGGATGCTGCAGCACCCTGGGGCTACCAACAGCAACAGGTTAATATCACCCCACCCCTAGGGGACGAAGAGCAGGAAGGGTGTTGGGGAACATGGCAAGAACTGGAACTGGGACAGAGGGGGCCGCCCAGCAGGGGCTGTGACAATAGGTAGAAGGACGAAGCCACCACCAAAACAGCCTGGAAGCCAGAAGCCAGGGGAAGAAATACACCAACCTCTCCAACCGTGTGACCTCTTACTTCCTGCCATCCCTTCCAAAGATGAACTCCTACTTTAAGCCAGAAGGCCGGAGAGCATTGGTGATGACTGCTTCCGTAGAGGTCAGCCTCCCAGGGCACAGAGCAAGGCAGAAAAGGGCAGAGGATGGATTTGGGTGGGGACAGGGGAGCCACAAAGAGAAACTAACCAACACATTCCACAGTCGGACCATGGAGTCCATGAGAACAGAGACTGTCTTATTCACTTTTGTGTCACCAGCACCTAGGGGCAATGATTCAAAAAGTGTTTGTTGAATGAGTGAATAATTGGATTGAATGAGTTATCATTCTCAGCTACATGCTGTTGAAAGTGATAACTGAGTAGCTATGAATGAGTACCTCCGTAAACACATGCGATACCAACATTGACACAGAGAATCAGCATGAGTGGACTATTCATGGACCAAACAATAGAGAAGAAAATATTAAGAAAATATTGGCAATTATACCTCAGTAAACCTGAAATTAAAATAAGTAAAAATAAAATAATATAGAATCAGTCACCTGGCACTGATTGATTCACTGGAGAATTTTTCCAAGAAAGGATCCTTCTATTAAACAATCTGTCCAAAAATACAGAAAAGGGTGTACTAGCAAACTTGTTTTATGAAGCAAATATGGTTTTTATTTATTTTTAATTAAGGTGACATTGAGCTGTGACATTATATAAGTTTCATGTGCACAACAATATACTTTGACTTCTGTGTACCCTACAATGTACTCACCACCAAAAGTTCAGTTTCCATCTGTCTCCATGCTGTTGAACCCCTTGACACATTTCACCCTCCCCCTACACCCTTTCCCTTCTGGTAACTGCTCCTCTATTCTCTGTATCTATGTGTTTGGTTTTTTTTTTTTTTTTAGTTTGTTGATTTGTTTTGTTTATTTTGCTTTTTTACATTCCTTATAGGAGTGAAATTACACAGTATTTATCTTTTTCTTTCTGACTTATTTCACTGAGTATAATACTGTCAAGGTCCATCCATTTTTTCACAAATGGCAAAATTTCATTCTTTTTTATGGCTGAGTAGTATTCCATTGTATACATACCACATCTTTTTCATTCATCTATTGATGGGCACTGAGGTTGTTTCCATATCTTAAGTATTGTAAATAATGCTGCAATGAACATAGCGGTGCATATATCTTTTCTAATTAGTGTTTTTGTTTTCTTCGAATAAATACCCAGAAGTGGAATAGCTGGATCATATGGTAGTTCTATTCTTTTTTTTTCCCCTATGATAGTACTTATATAATCTAAGATGCCATCAGTTCTCAGATACTTCTATTCTTATTTTTTTGAGAAACTTCCATGCTGTTTTCCACAGTGGCTGCACCAATTTATATTCTCCATATGGTTTTTATTTAAATGCTCAAAAACAACAATATCAAGAAAGAAAATGATAGGTTGGTTTTATGACTATAGATGCAAACATTGTAAGCAACATCATCACAAAAAGAATACAAGACACAAAACTGCTGTGAGCTAGGTACAAAAGTGTTATAAACTTAGAAACACTTTAATATATCACATTAATGGATAAAGTCCAGGGAATTCCCTGATGGCCCAGTGGTTAGGACTCTGAGCTTTCACTGCCAAGGGCCTAGTTCAATCCCTGGTCTGGGAACTAAGATCCTGCAAGTCATGTGCAGTAGCCAAAAAAAAAAATAGATTAAGTCTAAAAATTATATTTGTGCCTTCAAAAATATGTATTGAGTGTCTAGTATGTATCAGGCACTGTACTAGGCACTGGAGATGCAGCATTGAACAGACAGTCAAAAAGCTCTGTGCTCTTGGAGTGTCCATTCTTATAGGGGTGAGAGACAAGTAAGGCAATAACGAACTAGAACAGTGTCACATGGTGACAAATGTTCTGTCAAAAAAGAGAGAGAGTGAGTGATCACAATTTATTAAGTTATCAAGGAAGGCCTCTCCAGGGCTGTTTGAACCGAGGCCTGATATTTCAAAAAATGGTGAGAAGACATTTCTTAAAATTCATAACTTCCATTTGCTAAAAAAAAAAAAAAAGGTGTGGAAGATTTTCTCTCTTAACAGGATCATTATATACACATCTAAAATCAAGAGCCTGAGACTTCCTAGGTGGCACAGTGGGTAGAAATCTGTCTGCCAATGCAGGAGACATGGGTTCAATCCCTGCCCCAGGAAGATACCACATGCCACGAAGCAACTAAGCCTGTGCACCACAACTATTGAGCCTGTGCTCTAGAGCCCATGAGCCACAACTATTGAGCCCATGTGCCGCAACTACCGAAGCCTACGCGCCTAGAGCCCATGCTCTACAACAAGAGAGGCCACTGCAATGAGAAGCCTGCGCACCACAATGGAGAGCAGCCCCCGCTGGCCACAACTAGAGAAAGCCCGTGTACAGCAACAAAGACCCAACACAGCCAATAAAATAAATAAATCAATAAATTAAAAAAAATTTAAAAATTAAAAATAAAATAAAATAAAGAGCCTAAGACATTTCTAAGTCCATAAAATAGTTGACCGTGAATTCTTACCGTCTATATGCAGACGACTAGAAAGTTCTGTATGCAGACGACTAGAAATGTTTGTCAATGTATTGATATTACAACAATATGAAAACGATTTGTTCAGTAAATAATACTAATAATAAAATCAAGAGCCAGAGACACTCCATAAAAACATGAATATGACAAGGATGTATTTCTCATCAGTCTTAATTAACTTTGTAATAAAATGTGATTAAAGAAGTAAAAGAAATGAGTTATAAATATGTGGAAGGAAGAAATAAAAATATCACTCCTCTCAAATGACAGGATTATTAAAGAAGTCCAAGGCATCAACATAAAATTCATTAAAAATAGTAAATATGTTCAGCAATGTATATAACTGACAAAAGTCAGTTGCATTCCTAGAAAGAGTGACATAAGATAGACAGTATAATGAAAAAGGAGATTCACAGTAATGACAAAAGATTAAATACTGGGTTATTCACTTAATTTGAGAGAATAAAGATATATTGAAAGAAAATTATAAAATACCAATGGGAGAAATAAATGAAGACATGAATTATGATGCTATTTACCAGGAAGAAGTAATACTTGAGAGACCAAATATCATAAAGATAGCTAGTCCACATATAAATTTAATGCAGTACAAATGAAAGCCACTGAGAGGTTTTAGACTTTGACAAAGGTGTTATAAAAATTGGTCTGAAGAATACAATTATTGTAGACTCGTTCTTTAAGATTTTTAATCAAATTATCAAAACTATATGATGTATGATTTTTAAATGCTGAAGGAAATATTAATATTCCAGAATAGAACTGATTAATAACTCAACATACAACAAGCCAGAAACAACAGAGTAGTAGAAAAAGAAATCACTACTTAATTAATGGATGTCAATATGGGGAAAGGCAACTTAGATCCATAGCTTAAATCATAGAATAAAATAAATTCTGGATGATTAAAAGACAAATAAAATTAAACCTCAAGAAGAAAATGCACTAACATTTTTACCGCAGCTGCAGAAGAGGGGAATCACTCTGTTATCAAATAAATGGAGGCTATCAGTTATCACATTTCAGTAGATATTTTTGCAATGACATAAAATCAAACAAATATTTTTAAAACTGCAAGATGTAAACACAAAGGTGGAAACATAATTGGTGAGATTGTACTATTGAAATGTATTTAGAATTGAAAAAAAGATATGAAATCAACATTCAGATACCACTAGAAAAGTGACCAAAGGAGCTAGGAAGCTTATAGGTGAGGACTACAGACAATAAACTATCCTATAGAAAAATGAACCATCACCTTAGCCATGACAGAAGAGAAATTAAAACTGATGTAGAGTGTTATTATACACCTTATAAACTAGGGGAGTAAAGGTTAAAATGATAAAACCTAAAGCTTGGGAAGCTCTGGTGAATTAGGTACAGTTACACATTGCTGATAGAACTAGAAATTAATTTGTGTTTTCAGAAAAAGCAGTCTACTGGTATTTGACATAAATTTTGATCCATTAATCTTGCTTTGGAAAATATACCCCATAGAAATAATATGGCACAGTAGAAATATATACAAAGATGATTATAGCATTGCTGTTTACAATTTTTAAAAATCAAAAGCTACTCAAAAGCTCCCCCATCCCAAATAGGGAAACAATCAAGCAAACTATGGTATGGCACAAGATGCACTTTATTTTTGCTATGCAACATTACAAACAGCTCAGTGTACTCACTGTGGGAAAATTCACCAAGCTGTACTCATATAATTTGTGCACTTTTCTATATATTATATATGCTGCACTTTGATAAGATTTTATTTTAAAAATTACGAACACATAAACTAGGTTAATAGAACACACTGAAATGTATGTGAAATGATGTTATAGTAGTCCCTCTTTATCCTCGGTTGTGCTTTCTGAGGTTACCACAGTCAACAGTGGTCAGAAAGTATTAAATGGAAAAATCCAGAAATCAACAATTTATAAGTTTTAAATTGCAGCTGGTCTGAGTAGAGTGATGAAATCTTGTGTCATTCTGCTTCATGCCGCCCGGGATCCCCAGCCATCACATCATCTGCTCCTGACATCCAACCATCAACATAGCCATGGCTCAATGATCCAAGACCACTGGAAGCAAATGATCCTCCTTCTGAGGTATTGCCAGAAGGTCAATAGTAGCCTAAGGCTACATCACAATGCCTCCATCATCCACCTCACTTCCTCTCATTATGTAGGCATCTTATCACGTCACATCAGCACAAGAAGAAGGGTGAGTACAGTACGATAAGATATTTTGAGAGAGAGAGAGAGAAAGAGAAAGAGAGACCATAGTAACATAACTTTTAGTACAGTATATTGTTATAATTGTATTTTATTATTACTGTTGTTAATCTGTTATTGTGCCTAGTTTATAAATTAAACTTTATCATAGGTATGTATGTATAGGAAAAAACAGTACATGTAGGGTTTGGTTTCAGGTATCCACTGGGGGTCTTGGAACATATCCCCTGCAGATAAGAGTGGACTACTGTAAATGAAAAAGTATCACACAAAATATTGGACACTCACTGATTACAAATATAAAAATGAATATATATGGAAGCACTGACAGATACTGGAAGTGAATTGCAGTGATGAGACATTTAGGTTCATTTCTTTTTTTAAATAACAGCTTGAGATACAATTCATACATCATAAAGTTCATCCTTCTAACGTATACAATTCAGTGGCTTTCAGTCCATTCACAGGGTAGACAACCACTGTCACCATTTCATTTAATTAAATTAATTAATTTATTGGCTGCACCACGCAGCTTTGGGATCTTAGTTCCCAGACCAGGGATCGAATCAGGGGCCCCGGCAGTGAAAGTGATGAGTCCTAACCACTGGACAGCCAGGGAATTCCCATCACCATCTCATTTTAGAGGAGTTTCATCACTCCAGAAAGAAAACTCATTAAACACTCACTCCTGATTCCTGTCTCCACCCAGACCCTGACAACTACGAATCTACTTTCTGCATCTGTCGATATGCCTGTTCTGGACATTTTGTATAAATGGAATAATACATTACATGGTCTTTTTTAACAGCCTTCTTTCACTTCATATGTTTTCAAGTTTCATCCATGTTGTTAACATGTATAAGTACTTCATTTTTATGGCTGAATAATATTCCATTGTGAAGATATACCACATTTTGCTTTTTTTTTTATATCATAGAAACTTTAATCCAATATATTAAACAACTTAGATGAATAGAAAGATTTCTTGACAGACACAATCAAACCTTACTAAAGAAGTAATTAACTTCAATAGCCCTATATCTAAAAAAGAAATTGAATCTGTAATTAAAAACCTCCCTAGAAAAAAACCGCCAAGCCCAGATAGCGTCACTGGTAAATTGTATTAAACATTTCTATTTAATTTTAATTCCTATTAAACATTTAAAATTGTCTTAAGCATTTAAGGAAGGAATGACATCTTGTTTATTGATTCACCAGTTGATGAACATTTGGATTGCTTCCATTATTTTTTTTCAATGAATTTATGAAATCTTGTTCAATCTCACTAAGGTCCAAATACAATTCTATTCATTCCAAGATATTCTAGCTTCCAATATGTTAAGCAGGCAGTTTCCTCTAACTCTGTGCTATCATTCTCTACCGCTGGGTGTGAACTTTCCTACATAGCATCATGGCCGTGTGTTAACAATTGTCTAAACACACTTATAACCTTGTCACTAATAATTCCACTTCTACAAACTTTATCTAAGGAAATCATTAGAAATGTGTACAAACATATTTTCCCATTTCTATTCCTTACGGCTTTTATTTTATTTTATTTTTTTTTATTATTTTATTTTATTTTTTTGGGGGTACACCAGGTTCAATCAACTGTTTTTATACACATATCCCCATATTCCCTCCCTTCCTTGACGCCCCCCCCCTCGAGTCCCCCGCACCCTCCCTGCCCCAGTCCTCTAAGGCATCTTCCATCCTCGAGTTGGACTCCCTTTGTTATACAACAACTTCCCACTGACTATTTTACAGTTGGTAGTATATATATGTCTGTGCTACTCTCTCGCTTCTTCTCAGTTTCCCCTTCACCCCCCGCCCCCTCCCATACCTCGAGTTCTCCAGTCCATTCTCTGTATCTGCTTCCTTGTTCTTGTCACTGAGTTCATCAGTACCATTTTTAGATTCCGTATATGTGAGTTAGCATACAATATTTGTCCTTCTCTTTCTGACTTACTTCACTCTGTATGACAGATTGTAGTTCTATCCACCTCATTACATATAGCTCCATCTCATCCCTTTTTAGAGCTGAGTAATATTCCATTGTATATATATGCCACATCTTCTGTATCCATTCATTTGTTGATGGGCATTTAGTTATTAAAAAATAACTTCAAACTGGAAATATCCAAATTATCAAATATTCAGATTGGTTAAATAAACAAATATATCCATATAATGGAATACCCTGTAGACATTTAAAATGCTGTTGTAGAAATGCCAATATGCTAACAATACATTGTTTGGGGGAAGAAAATAGGTTATAAAAAAGATATAATATATTTGAAGTATATGGGTGTGGGGGGTGTGTGTGTGTGTGTGTGTGCGCACGTTTATCATCTAGGATATGCTGTATCCTAGATGATAAAATGGCATCCCGTTACTTCTCTCCTGGCTTGTGTTCCAAGGCTGGCTACTCCTGTGAGTACACTGAAAGTCACATGTGAGCATGGTCACGTCAGTCTTTTTTACTTGGTTTCACTAGCATTTTCCTGGACTGGAACTTGAAGTTGCCTCTACCGCTACTTCTGGCCACTTCATTGGCCCCAACTTGTAGCTCAACTCACAGCTCTGCCCACAGTGAAGCCTGTAGGAGCAGCTTATGTGAAGCTGGTGGCCAGGGCTTTGCTTGGGTCCCTCCACATCTGACTAAAGATATATATATATCTTAAAATTTTTTCCAACTTTATTGTGATAGTTGACAATTAAAATTATATGAATTTAACATGTACAACATGATTTGATATAGTACAAATTGTTAAATGTTCATCATAATCAAGCTAAGTAACATATTCATCACTTCTATTGGTTATCATTTTTTTGAGTGGTGAGAACACGTCAGATCTACCTTCTTAACAAAGTCCAAATATACAATACAATATTGTTAACTATAGTCACGTGGCTGTAAATTATCTCCAGAACTTATTCATCTTGCATAACTGAAACTTTGCACCCTTGACCAACATCTCCCAGTGTCCCTTTTCCCCCATCCCCTGATAACCCTCCATTCTACTCTGTTTCTATGAACGTGACATTTTAGATTTAGACATTATCCAGTATCTGTCTTTCAGCATCTGGCTTTTTTCATGTAACATAATGTGCCCCAGGTTCATCCTATTGTCCCAAATGGCAGGAAATCCTTCTAAGACCGAATAATGCTGTAATGAAAGTGAGAGTGCAGACATCTCGTCGAGATCCTGATTTCATTTCCTTTGGCTATATACCCAGAAGTAGAATTGCTGGATCATAAGGTGGAGCTATTTAAAAAAAAATTTTTTTTTGGTCATGTCTCACGGCTTGTGGGATCTTAGTTCCCCAACCAGGGATCGAACCTGGGCCACGGCAATGAAAGCGCTGAGTCCTAACCACTGGACCACCAGGGAATTCCCTATTTTCAAATTTTTGAGGAACCTCCATACTGTTTTCCACAGTGGCTGCATCAATTTACATTCCCACCATCAATTCACAAAGGTTCCTTTTTTTTCTGATAATAGCAACTCTAACAGGTGTGAGATGAAATCTCATTGTGGTTTTGATTTGCATTTCCCTGATGATTAGCAAAGTTCAACATCTTTTCATGTGCCTGTTAGTTATTTGTATATCTTCTGAGAAATGTCTATTCAGGTCCTTGCCCATTTTTTATATGAGGTTTTTTCGTTGTTGTTGTTGTAAATAATGTTTCTATGAACATTCACATATGAGTTTTTGTGTTGAATATTTGTTTTCATTCCTTTTAGGTACATATCCAGGAATGGAATTGCTGGATCATATGATAACTCTATGTTCAATTGTTTGAGCAACTGCCACACTATTTTCCAAAATGGCTGCATTTAACATTCTCACCAGCAAAGCAGGAGGCTTCCAATTTCTCCACATCCTCACCAAATTTTATTATCTGCATTGTTATTATTATTACTATTATTATTATTACTATTTTTATTATTATAGTCATCCTAGTAGGTGTGAAGTGGTATCTCACTGTGGTTTTGACTTGCATTTCCCTAATGGCTAATGACGTTGAGCATCTTTCCAGGTGCCTGTTGGCCATATGTATATCTTCTTTGGGGAAATGTCTATTCAGAGCCTTTGCTCATGTATTCATTGGGTGGGTTGTCTTTTTATGGTTGCATTGTAAGAGTTCTTTATATACTCTGGATGTTCAAGCCTTATCAGATAAGTGACTTACAAATATTTTCTCTCATCCTGTGGGTTGCCATCTCCTTTTCTTGATTATATACTTTGCAGCACCCAAGTTCTTAATTGTAATGAAGTCCAGTTTATCTACATTCATTTCTTTTAGTGCAGTTAAGTTCCAATTAAATAAATATGGGCTATGTAGACCATTTAGAAAGGAATGATGACTGGTGGACCAGAGAACAGCAAACTAGAGACTGCATTCTGTATACTGCATTAGAGGATGTTTACTCCTGGCTTATGCCTTAGCCACAAATAAGACTTTTTGCTCTCAAGATGGATCCTTTAGTGCATCCATTCATTCAACAACTATGCCTTAGATACCACTACATGTTAAGCATTTTGCTGGGAACTTGGGTTACAAAAATGATAGAAGATAGTCCTTGCCCTCAAGGAGCTGACAAAGTAGGATGGGTGGTAAGATGTGTAACCTCATAATTGCAACACTAGGTATCATGAGAGAACCATGTAAGCTTCTTATGGAAGAGTTCAGATTATGGAGAGGACACATCTGGTTGGGGGATTTGATAAATTCTCCTTTGGGCTGAAGACATTTTAAACCATGGGGTGGAGGGGGTGGGGAAACGCACCACTAAATCATGAAGAAATCCATAGCCACTGAGTAAACGACAGTTAAAGGAATGGGGGCAGGGGCGCTTTTCCTAGATGCTCTGTCTACATTCAAACAAAACAGGATTTTTTCCCCTGAAATATACACTTTTCATTCTGACCTGATATTTGAATTGGTATAGCTAGATAGATTATCATTATACTCACTGCTGGTGAAAGATAGCCAATTCTTTCTAAAAACATCTTCCTTATTATAAAGTTAAATTTACCATTGGCACCATCTGGATTGGTGTGTAAAATCTATCCTTGAATGAGAGCTGATGAACCTCTGAAGTTCAAATATTCACTCAACAAACAACTACCGGGCTTCTATTGTGTATCAGTGGAAAGAGATGGGAGAGGGAAACAACCGTGAAAAAGACAGGCATGCTACATTCCCTTCGCGAGCTCACAGTCTGATGGCAGAGACAGAAACATCAATGGGCAATTGCAATACGGTGTAGCAGGGAAAGGACAGGTGTGTGTGTGTGAGCATCTAGGTGAAGTGCCTAGCCTGAACTTGGGGTTGATTTAGGATACTGAAGAATGTGACATCCAAACTAGGACCTGAAAAATGAATAAAGAGTTATCCTGTTAAAGGCATGAGCTGGCAGGAAGAAAATCTAGGCAGAAAGAAAAGGATGGACAAAAGAGAGAATATAAGGTCTTTGAAGAATGGTAAAATTAGGCAACCCAGGCTAGGGAAGGGGTGGTTAACAGGGATGGAGAGAGAAAAGCTGGAGCAGACAGAGATTATGAAGGCACGCCAATGGGGCATGACATGGTCAATTTTCTCTTTTAGATGACCTGGCAGCTGTGAGGAGAAGATGTGGGAAGGGAGCAAGACAGGCTGAGAAACTTTTTCTATTGGATTTCTATTGAATTCTAAGCAAGGTGACAATACCTTGGGGTGGGGCAGCAAGGGAAACACAGAGAAATGAGTAGTAGATTAGAGAGGTTATTTAAGAGGTAGAATCAACAAGACGTGGTGATTAATTGGATATGGTGGGTGAGAAAGTGTATTAGCCTTCTCCAAAGAAACAGAACCAACAGGATACCTAGAGATATATGAGGGGATTTATTATAAGACTTGGCTCAATTCTTATTTACTATAAGACTTGGTGATTATGGAGGCCGAGATATGCCACAATATGCTGTCATCTGCAAGCTGCAGAACCAAGGAAACAGGTGGTATAATTTAGTCTGAGATTGCCAGCCCGAAAACCAAGAGCTCCAATGTCTGTGGACAGGAGAAGATGGCAACCCCAGCTCAAGAAGACAGAGAATTTGCCCTTCATTTGCCTTTTTATTCTATTGGGGCTCTCAGTGGATTGGGTGATGCCTATCCACACTGATGAAGGCAGTTATTCTTCATTCTTCTACTGATTCAAATGCTAATCTCTTCTGGAAACACTCTCACAGAGACACCCATAAATAAGGTTTTACCAGCTATCTGGGCATCCCTTAACACAGTCAAGTTGACACAAAAAATTAACCATCAGAGGGAGAGAGACGGGATTCGTGGTGTTTGATGCTTACAAGGAGGCCTCTAGCAAGCCCTGGTCAAAGTGCTGGGGGAGGCACAAAGATGCTCATGATCTAGTCTCTTCCTCAAGTAGCTGTCAGTCTAACAGCTGATAGCACACACTGTGCATCTGGGTAAATGAGAAAAAGTGCTCCTACCAAGTACTCCCAATCTGGCTTGGCAGGTGGATTTCAGTCCCTATTTGCCCCCCTCTGCCAGGCACCTTTATTCAGGGCACAACCCGAACAACTGTGCTTGGCAGCCCTACTATCAGGGAAGAAACACGAAACACTCAAATAGAAGATTAGAAGAGATTGACACTGCATGTGCAGTACATAAACAACTCAGAAGAGAGGGAAGGAACATGAAGTGGAAGTGGAAATTAAACCTGACCTCAATGGCAGGGTAGGATTTTCATAGGTGGAGGTGGAAATGGGTTCGGGGAGAAAGTGGAACAGCCTAGACAGAGCAGATAATGTGAGCCAAACAGTGGAGGCAAGACAAATTGAAGCAAGTTGAAAGAATAATGGTAGTTCCGTTAGCGGTGGCATAGACTACAGAAGTGGCTCTTTCCACCTGTCTTTTCACAGGAGAAGAAGTCCTCTTAGAGCATGAGAAAAGGTGGCTGGCTTATACACATACACACACAAGCACATGCACGCACAAGTGTGTGTACGTGTACATACCCACATGCACACGTGTTGAAATCCCCATAGTAATTCTCCACTTTTTCTTTCCTATCTTCTCTCCTTCTCTTCCAAAGCACTTTCCAAGAAAGCACATGTTGTATACAGGAAATATTAAAAATTAATAAACAGAAACCTCAATTAAAGAGTTCAGAGACCAGAAGGGGGAGCTCTCACACGCTCTGATGGTATAAAAGCCCAACAGGAAGAAGAAAGTATCCTCTTCTTTCCAGGCAAGGATTCAGCCAATGAAAAGCCATAGCCTCTTTGTTTACTCTAGCCCTCCCAACTCCCCTTTCCCCTCTACAAAAGCAGTCTCCTTCCCTTGGACTTGGACATGACTCACTGTGGTTGCAGACCCCAAATTGCAACTCTCTGCTGATCCTGAATAAAACCATCTTTGTTGGAGAAATACCTGGCAATCTAGTTGTTTCAGGTCAACAGAAATTGACTGTTAGCCATTTACTGATCCCTTAGTTTAGAGCAACACAGAACAAAACTATGAAAGTCTCAAATGTGGCCTTGACTGACAGGCTGGGAAGTTCTGAATTTGGTAGGCAGTGTGTGTGTGTGTGTGTGTGTGTGTGTGTGTGTGTGTGTGTAGGGGTGGGGGGAGGGGCACTGGACTCTATTGAGTGGGGAAATGCTACTCTCAACTTGGTGTTTCAGGACAGTTAATCTGCTGGTGTTGTTTAGAATGGGTCGAAAAATCAACCTGGGCGGAAGAGAGAACAAAAATTTTTATTAAGTTATATAAAAACTTCATTATATTATCCAGACCAAACTATAATTCAAAAAGATTCATGGACCCTTATGTTCATAGCAGCACTATTCACAATAGCCAAGACACAGAAACAACCTAAATGTCCATCAACAGATGAATGGATAAAGAAGATGTGGTACATATATACAGTGGAATATTACTCAGCCATAAAAAAAAGAACAAAATAATGCCATTTGTAGTAACATGGATAGACCCAGCGATTATCATACTAAGTGAAGTAAGTCAAAAAGAGAAAGACAAATGCCATATGATAGCACTCATATGTGGAATCTAAAAATGACACAAATGAAGTTATCTATGAAACAGAAACAGACTCACAGACATAGAGAAGAGTCTTGTGGTTGCCAAGGGGGAGAGGGGGATTGGGGAGGGATAGATTGGGAGTTTGGGGTTAGTAGATGCAAACTATTATATAAAGGATAGATAAACAGCAAGGTCCTACTGTAGAGCACAGGGAACTATATTCAATATCCTTTGATAAACCATAATGGGAAAGAATATAAAAAAGAATGTAATATATATATATGTATAACTGAGTTACTTTGCTGTACAGCAGTAATTAACACAACACTGTAATTCAACTATACTTCAATAAAAAATAAATTTTAAAAACTTAACTATTTCTACAAAAAGTCTGAGTTAGCTTATAATGTGGAGGAAAACAACTCTCCCCAAACAGACCAGTGGAGTTACTTGTACCCTCTTCATAGTGGAAATGTGTTTGTTGATTAACATATATGAAAAATGTTGCCATCAAAGATTTAATAAAGGCCCCATGAGTCAATGCTATAGGAGCCAGAGAGACTACCTCTCTTTACTGTGATTTTTCCTTTTTCTTTTGAAGAGACAACAAAAACATACTTTTTCTCTCCTCGCCTACTATTTTTGGAACATTTGTTAGGTGTCAGCTGCTTTATATACAGTATCACATTAAATCCTCACAAAAACTTTTCTTATTTCTCAGAGGGAAACTAGGGCTCTGAGAACAGCAAGGACCTTCCCCAGCATTACCCAGCTAATAAGGGGCAGAGCTGAGATTTAAACCCCAAACTGTCTGACCCCAAAGTCTGTGTTTGTCTTACAACACAATAGTCTCGCAGCCCAATTCATCAAAGGAAAAAGGAAAATTAAAAGTAACTAAATTGAAAGCGAGCATAGTTTGACACCCTAAAATATGTCTCTGGCATAAGGATTATTTTGAACTGATTATTTTGAAGAAACAGCAGACACAGGAAAAGCTCTGAAACCAAGTAGAAGTTAACCTTTTATAAGACACATTTCTGTTTATGAGAGAACTCTCCATTTGTAAGGGTGTTTCCCTCTCTGTGCCAGGAAGACAAAAATGACTCTAAACCTCTAGAAATTCTCATCAATGGAGAAAGCAAGGGCTTAAATCTGCAGAATAATCTTACCCAGTTTACTGTGCTTTTCCTGGTCACCTCTCATAACTGGCCTCGCCCACCTCCAAATCTTCTTTTGTCTTTAGCTGTAAACGATTTTTAGTGTGGTAGCTGGGGTCTTTTCGGGGAGTTATTCAGATTTCCTGGCTCTCTCCCCCACAGACAAAGGGTATAGATGTTATTAAACTTCTGTTTTTCTCCTGTTAATCCATCTTTTATTACGGGGTCCCAGATAAGAACCTAGAAGGGTAAGGGGAAATTATTTTTCCTCCCCCACAGAATCAAGCATTTTATATTGTTATGCTCCAAGCAGAGACTGATCTGCACATTGTAATTATATTTTGTTCTTTTCTGAACGTATCAGAAAAATGGCTTCTGCTACTGCTTAGAATCCTAAGATGCCAAACCCAAGGTGCCAACCTAGTGATTCCAACAGCAATGGCAGATCACTAAGTAGGTTCAAATATCCCAAGTTTCTACTTAAGGAAGAATCATACACACACAGACACACAGACACACACACACACACGCACACACGCATACACACATATACTTTGTGCTTTTCCTTTGCTCATTAATCAATATTAGAACTAACCCTTCTGTGCCTACCCCTCTCATTCTCTAGGTAAATCAGATCAGTTTGGTATCCAGCACAGCTCAGGGGCTAAAACAACTTGAAAAGTCATTTGGGAAGGTGAGGACAGAGGGAGGGGCTTGAAAGTGGAGATAATAAGAAACTCCAAACTTTAATTTCACTACCGCACTTCCAAATTGGTTTTGATATCATCCATTATTGCAGCAGAAGGAAAATTTGGCCATCTCAAGAGTTTCCAATCAATTGCCTCTATCTTAGAAACAATTTAAGCAAAGATTAGACATGATGAAATACAGATCATTTCTTAGGCCTTATCCTCTATCTCTAAAGGGTGAAGAATAATGGATATAATTTTTTAACCAACAAGCCAGTATAATAATAGTAATTGAAGGGGAGCAAAATATGTTGCCTTGAAATATGCCACTTTGGCATATTGATTATTTTGAATTAAAGTTGCTTGAGAAACAGACAGTGCAAGAAGTATACTCTGGCCCTCCTTTGTCTCCCTGAAAGCAAGAAATAAATCTCCCAGGTAAAAGGTACCCTCTCTGTGCCAGGAGGTAGAGAAACATCCTTATCACTTGGGATAGGGAATTCAGGGCCAAGAAAGTTATATAAACAAACTTTGAAACTTCTTCACTGATTAGCTTCCCCATGTCCAAACCCCTTTGTTTTGTCAATTCTTCAAAAATTCATTGTTTCTTTGTCTAAAAGGTATAAACCTGCCTGCTTTATGTCTTTGGTGCTCTTATACATACCACATTAAATCTGTTTTTCTCCTGTTAATCTATCTTATGTCAATTTAATTATTAGACCAGCCAAAGGACCTAGAAGGGAAGAAGGGAAAAGGTTTCCTCCCCTACATCATCTAATTAACACTTATTCTGGAGTCTTTCTCCTTTTGGAGCTTTCATAAGTCTTATAGAGAATAAGCCCCACGCATCTGAAACTTACCATTCCCAGCATAGCATATACTTAGAATGATAACACCTCTTTAGTTCTATACACTGTTTTTTAGTTCACAAAGCACAGTCATATTCATTATCATAAATATATTTGTCCTATACATTCATATCACATACATTCACTTTGAGGGGTTTATTATTGTTATTATTATTATTCCGATTTTAAGGTTGAGGAAACTGAGGCTCAGAAAGGTTAACTGACATTCCGAAGGCCACATAGCTAGTAAGCAGAACTAGTATTCACAACCTGTTTTTCTGGTTTTAAGATGAGTATCTGTTCCCTCAGATCCCCAGCTGCCTGTTTGCATCTCCCTGCACCCTCTGCCCCATCCACAATCTGCAAACTCCTGAAGAGTGCGGGCTGCATCTCATGCTTCTTGGTATTTCCAAAAATCACTAGGCAGTCATTCAGTTAATTCCACTGTACTGTAAATATTTTATGTTTTTTGTATACTACGATGTTTTGACATCTTACAAAACCTTTCTGGCTGGGGAGAAACTGCCCGTCCTGAGGCTGGCCAGTTCTTAGAGAGAGAAAAAACCTAGCTGGGAGCGTGCCTTTGATCTGTACACTAACCAATCCAAAGCGATATCTCTGTCTGGCCCTCACACCCTAGGAGACAATATTCCTCTGCCTTAATCACCCCAAGGCCAGATGCCGGACAGGTAAGGACCACCCCTATAGCCCAAAGCTCACAGAAGTTAGTCAAACTAGCCCATGTGAAAGTCTTCGACCCTGCCTTGCCTTTCCAGTGGAAACCCCAATAAAGGCCAAGGCCGCAACCTTCCCCTCCCTCCTATCTTCTGCCTCCTGACCACCCTGGTGTCTTTCCCAGGCGCCCTATGGGGTGAGCCCGTCCTCCTATCTCTAGCACCTGTGAGTATAATAAACTTTGTTTCCAAGTCTCTTTGGCCGCAACTGACTAACCATCTCATTAAAGAATATGAAACATTCACAAATATTTCTTGAGTAACTCCGGTATCCCAAAACCATGTGCGAGGGACTGGGGCTGTGATGGTGAACAAGTCACACATAGCCCCTGCCCTTAAGTAATTTATAATGTAATAAAGGGTAAAGACAAGTAAACAACTGATTACTTAGCATGGTATCATATACATGCTAATAATAGCAGTTACCATTTATTAAGCCATTAGTGTGTGTCAGATTCTAGGCTAAGCACTAGGTATTGTCTCAGATAATACCCAAAACAACCCGATGAGGTAGGCTCTATTACTGTTCTCTGTTTACAGATGAGAAGCTGTCATACAGCTAACAAATGGGGGTGCCAAGATTTGAGTCTTGGTATGTGAAACCCTTAGCCACTATGTCATGCTGGGTCTAATAGTCGACCTTATTTGTTGGATCAGAAATAAACCGTGAACAAAAATAGTACTTCTTTATTGCTTATCTCGGACTTGAGAAAGTCCCACTAGTAAATGGGGATTGTGCCTCAAGGGCTTACCCTGCATCACACCAAGGTGACAGCATTCTTGAGGTTATATTTGTACAGTTATCTCATCTCGACAACTTAAGAACAACGAAGACCTCCTCTCTTCTAATTTGTCTATCAGCAGCAGCCCATTACCAAATCAAGACTTGGATTTATATTAATGTCATCACATAAAATAAAAAGAAATACACTTAGAATCCAACTTTAGTCCCAGGAGAGAGGCATTTTAAAAATGGAATGACTGTCGATCATTAGTTCTCTTATTCCAAATTCATGGCCTCATAAACATCAGCAAATATTTGACAGCAATGTGATTTCTGTTGTGCATCACGATGAAATCAAGACCACTAAAACATATGCAAAGAAAACAATTCTCAACTTACTTTCATTGCCCGGAGACTGAGTCTGAGTTGGCTAAGACAGAATGGACTACACAATATTTTCCATATTCAATCTATTTTAAAGGGAATCTCGAATTTTCCAGTGAAAATGACTATTTGGAACAAGTAAAAGTCACATTAAAACCAGGCTTGATGTCTCTTTTAAAATGTCCCCTTATTTTATAGTAAAAGATAACATTAAATAACATTTTGAGAAAAAGAGAAATAATTCTTACCCCTGATCCCACAGCCTGATAGCAACTCTGTGTGTGTGTGTATGTGTGTGTGTGTGTGTGTGTGTGTGTGTGTCCCTTGTAGCCCTGTCCATATGAAATCATGGTCTCCATAATTGCATTCATAGTGAGTATACAATGTGGTTTCTTATTTTTTTCTTTTTGGCCATGCCATGCGGCATGCAGGATCTTAGTTCCCAGACCAGGGATCAAACCCATGCCCCTGCATTGGGAGTGCAGAATCTTAACCACTGGACTGCCAGGGAAGTCCCTTGCTTTTATCTTTTGACATCATACCATAGTGTTTTTGACGTTGCTACATAGTTTTCTTAATTATTATTTAAATTTTTTCATTGGTGGCATCACTATTACATAGAGTAGAGAGACCATAATTTATTTAACCATCTCCCATCGTTAAACACATGAGTGGATTCCAATTGTTCACTATTACAAATAATAGAGACATGAACACCCGATTTCATGTAGGGTTTTTTCCCCCTTACTTTTGGATATTTCCTTGAGATGAATTCCGTTAAATGGAGTTACTGGGTCAAATTATGTGAAAAAAACTTAAAGCTATAGAACCAAATGGATTGTTGTATAACATACCCCTTGTTCACCCTTCAAAATTCAGCTCAAAGTTTCCCTCCTTCCACTCCTCCCTGCACTCCAAGCATAGGGAATTACTCCCTTATTTGTACAAGTACTGTACCTAGTACACACCTCAATTACAGCATTCATGGTGCAACATTTGTCAATTTATTTAACTCCTCGAAGCCATAGCTTCCTTGTCCCCACAATGGGGATAATCATACCCAACTCACTATGAGGGCTATGGCAAGGATTAAGTGAAATTATGTATATAAAGTTCTTCATCACATGATGTTGCAATTTTGTGCAAACCTGGCTACTTGACTGTGAGCTTTTGGAGGGAGGGATCATGTCTTGGTCATCTCTGTGTCCCCAGCACATTGCACAGTGCCTGGCACATAAAAGCATTCAGCCAAAACATTTATTGAATAATGTGGATAAATGAATGAATGTATGAATGAATGAATTTTAGTTGAAAGAAATTTACACTGCCACCAGCACTGTTTGAAAATACCATTTTTGTACTAACCTTACCAGCAGTGAGTCCTTATGCTTGATATCTACAAAGAAAAGTAAATTTACTTTTCAGCATATCCAAGGCTATCTCCCTTCAATAACGTGAAAAATAAATACTACTTGGGTAGCCAAGCAACCTAGATGTCCATCAACAAGGAATGGATAAAGAAGATGTGGTACATATATACAATGAAATAGTACTCAGCTATTAAAAAGAATAAAATAATGCCATTTGCAGCAACGTGGGTGGACCTAGAGATGATCATATTAAGTGAAGTAAGTCAGACAGAGAAAGACAAATATCATATGATAGCACTTACATGTGGAACCTAAAAAAAATGAATCAGATGAACTTATTTACAAAATAGAAACAGACTCACAGACTTCGAAAACAAACTAATGGTTACCAAAGGGGAAACTTGGCAGGGAGGGACGTATTAAGAGTTTGGGATTAACAAATGCACACTACTATATATAAAATAATCAATAAGGACCTACTGTATAGCACAGGGAACTCTACTCAGTATTCTGTAATAACCTATATCGTAAAAGAATCTAGAAAAGAATGGATGTACGTATATGTATAACTGAATCACTTTGCTGTACACCTGAAACTAACACAACATTGTAAATTGACTATACTCTAATGTAGAATAAAATAAAAAAAAATACTACTTGGGGTTAAGTTTCAGTTTTTGCTCTGTTGGAAAAGATTGGGAATGCAGCTTATAACTGTGGTAGCCACTAGGCACATGTGGCTATTTACATTTAAAATTTTTAAATTTAAAATTTTAATTAAAAAATAAATTAAATTTAAAATTCATTTCCTCAGGCTCACTAGTTGTATGTCAAGTGCTCAACAGTCACATGTGCCTAATGGCTACCATCCTGGACAATGAGAAAATTCTAGTAGGTAATGCTGGTCTATAATCCAAAAATCATTTCCTGTTTGATTTTGAAGGCATTTCATTATGAATTTGCAGTAAAACTTACTTGAAAAGTTACATTTGGCTAATTTTTTACTAAATAGATTAAGTTTAAAACCAATTAATATGGGACTTCCCCGGTGGTCCAGTGGGTAAGACTCTGCATACCAGTGCAGGGGGCCTGGGTTCGCTCCCTGGTTGGGGAACTAGATCCCGTACGCATCCCACAACTAAGTTTGCATGCCACAACTAAGACTCAGGCAGCCTAAATAAATAAATAAATATTAAAAAATTAATATCCCCTGGCATCTTCCAGCTGTGGGGTGAGAGAATATGGCCATGGAGCCCAGGAAGTGGTCAGGAGAAGCCAGAATGCTATTAAAAATTTGCCACACAGTACCTCAAAAGGTTAAACATAGAATTACCATATGACCAAGCAAGTCCACTCTTAGATGTATACCCCCCAAAATTGAAAACAGCTACCTAAATAAATGTATGTACACACATATCTTCATAAATAGCACTATTTACAATAACCAAAAGGTGGAAATAGCCCAAAGGCCCATCAGTGGGTTACTGGGTAAACAAATTGTGCTATACCCAGACAATGAAATATTATTCAGCCATAAAAAGGAATGAAGTATTGATACATGCTACAACTTTGATGAACCATGAAGACATTAAGCTACTTGAAAGAAACGAGACACCAAAGGTCCCATATTGTATGATTCCATTCATATGAAATCTCCAGAATGGGTAAATCAATAGAGAAAGAATTAAAGATTGGTGTTTTACAGGGGCTGAGGGAAGAGGGGAATGAGGAATTACTGCTTAATGGGTATGGGATTTTCTTTTGGGGTGATGAAAATGTTTTGTAACTAGACAGAGGTAGTGGTTACACAAGGTCATGAACATACTAATTGCCACTGAATTGTCCACTTTAAAATGGTTAATTTTATGTTATGTGAATTTCACCGCAGTAAAAATAATTGCCACAGATGTTCCACAAAGCGAATCCCTGGCACATAGATAAACTGTATAAAATGGGCAGTTGTTTCTTCAGCTGGGTTTTTGCAGAGTAAGAAAGTTGCAGACTAGGGGAGGTGGTCATTGGAGGGTATCTGGTCAACAACAAACCTCTCTGGATAATCTGGTGAAGATGGACAGTCCCCAGGACATGTAACCTAAGGCATTGCATATGTTTGAGCTGTGCTTGGCCCATGAATTCAAGGAAGTCCATCTTCTCCCTCTTCCCCTCTCCTTTTCTTCCGCCACCTAATTCACTCCAGACATACCTTCTGTGACTTTTATGGAACAAACACAGTGTCTGGTATAAGTTTAGCAGAGTGGAAGCAGTAATTGGGAGAGTAAGTAACAGGAATTTTCCACCACGGATTAGCTTTTAGTTACAAACAGGGAGACCAGGTGATGGGACTGAACCTGGTGGGAATGATGGGATCTTTCCTTGCTTGGGGCTTCTGTACCAGTTGGGTCCCTTTAAAACCTTGGATTAGAAGGCACTATTGAGATGTCCTTGGCCCTGGTTTGGATCTCTGTGTGAGCCAGTTAGCTTAATTCTACTGCCTTAATTTGGTCCCCCAAAGTTCTTTTCCTGGCAGTGCACTGCCCTGGCACTCAGGCTAGTCCTGGCTCTGTTAGTGATTTACAGAGTGACTTTGACAAGTTCTTTCTTCTATATTGCCTCAGTTTCCTCATCTGCAAGAATGTTGGTCTAAAACACCTCGTTTTCACGATAAGCTGAAAGTGCACCATATTCTTCATGAATTTGCAGAAGCTAAAGCATTTAATATTTTGCTCCAAGCAATCAACTCAACAAATTTGAAAGGCTGAACGGCACATATGGCCATCCAATACTCCTTCACAGAAGAAAGCTTTTTTTCTTCTTCACATCTTTATTGGAATATAATTGCTTTACAGTGTTGTGTTAGTTTCTGTATACAACAAAGTGAATCAGCTAAATGTATATATATATATCCCCATATCCCCTCCCTCTTGAGCCTCCCTCCCACCCTCCCTAACCCACCCCTCTAGGTCGTCACAAAGCATTGAGTTGATCTCTCTGTGCTGTGAAAGCTTTTTATATGATAGAGATAATTCCTTGATGCTCCTAGAGTGTCCTCACTAAAGGACATGAATAAAGTCCTGCAAAGTCATTTTGTCTGTCCCTTGAAACCTAAATATGTTACTTCATCACTACGTGTGGAGCTTCATTGTTCAATTTGCATCGAGCAGTCCAGACTTTCCTGCCAGCCTCCCCTGTGACCAACATTGCACTCATAGGTAGAAGGCACACCTCATCCTGCCGATTGATGGTAAACAAGGTGCATCCTTCATCTTGCCACCAGAACCAGCAACTTCAGGGAGAGAAGAAAAAAAGGATTGTGAAAACGAATGTTTCCACTTTTTGACTAGAACAGAAAAGATGACTGGGTGCCCACACTTTCCAGGTGGATATAAGATGGCGACCGCCACCGTGTGGAGACTAACAGGGAGCTGATAGGGCCCCAAAGCAGCCAAGATCTGAAAAAACTAGACCCGTTATATGGGACTACGAGTAAATGATGGCAGCCTCAGAAAAATATCTATTCAGGAAGGCTGTTTTGAGTGCTGGCTTGTATTCTCTGTAAAGTGTTTCCTTTTGGTTCTCTCCCTCCCGTAGAGAAAAATAATTCTCAAAAGTATCTGCTTGATTCAACTCTAGAGGAATTCCCCTGAAGAAGCCTTCTGTCCACACAAGGGCCAAACCATTAAAGGAGGAACAGATTGGGATCGTGATGCTCACAGCAGTAACAACTGAAGAGAGAAGACCTCAAGGGAAGGACCCCGAGGGGACTGAGTCGCCCCACTGGGGCAGTCCTCCTTTCCTTCCCAGCAGATCTGCCTACAGCTTGTTCTGCTCGCCTGCAACCCAGGAGGGGCCTGCACTTTATTTTAAGAAAAGCTCCCCATTCCCTTCCAGTGCTTTCCTCCCTCCTCTAACTACAAAGTCCTTTTTGAAGCCAAGGGAGGCATTACCTTCCTGGATGGAGTCAGGCTTCTGTAAGTAAGTTCCGAAAGAAACATCTCTCTCTTTCTCTGGGTGCAACCTCCATTTCATTTCTGAACATGGCTCTGGTTCTTTTAAAGACATATCATTCTTTAGATGTGGCATATATACAATGGAATATTACTCAGCTATAAAAAGGGATGAGATGGAGCTATATGTCATGAGGTGGATAGACCCACAATCTGTCATACAGAGTGAAGTAAGTCAGAAAGAGAAAGACAAATATTGTATGCTAACTCACATATACGGAATCTAAAAATGGTGCTGATGAACTCAGTGGCAAGAACAAGGATGCAGATACAGAGAATGGACTGGAGAACTCGAGGTTTGGGAGGGGGCGGGGGGTGAAGGGGAAGCTGAGACGAAGCGAGAGAGTAGCACAGACATATATATACTACCAACTGTAAAATAGTCAGTGGGAAGTTGTTTTATAACAAAGGGAGTCCAACTCGAGGATGGAAGATGCCTTAGAGGACTGGGGCGGGGAGGGTGGGGGGGACTCGAGGGGGGGGAGTTAAGGAAGGGAGGGAATACGGGGATATGTGTATAAAAACAGATGATTGAACTTGGTGTACCCCCAAAAAAATAATAAATAAAAAAATAAAACATTCTTGCCTATTAAAAAAAAAAAGACATATTCTTTGCCTTCAAATAATTCTGCCCTACTAACTCAAGCATTTCAGCCTTGTCCCCAACTGAAGTTCTCTCTCCCTGCCCACCCCCCCACCCCCGAACATATTCCCAGGCCTCGCCACCATGTAAACCTGTAATCTTTTTATGCCACTATCCATATTGGTTTATAAAACAGAGGTATGCAACACATTGGAAAGAAAAATGGCACCTGTCAAATACCAAAGCCTATGAAATGCCTGTGCAATTTCACTTTTCACCTAGTAAATATCCAATTATTTTCCAGAATAGCTCTTTCCAGAATTCAAATCTGTTTCCATTAATATTAAAAGTTTAGAGGTCTGGGCGAACAGGAAGGGGCTGATTAAAAGCAGACGGGATTCATTATCTGGTTAATCACAATCCAGCATGTCCCACCCCCGTTTCCCACTCTCTGCCCGCCCCCACCAACCCCAACACAATGTTCTCTTGCAGAAAAAGTCACACGAAGATTCTGCAAAGAAAATCTTGTTCTACAACATATCTAAGGGTGTACCTCTGTTTTGGAGGGGCTGAGATTGGTATCATTATGAAAGAAATTTATTTCATACCTTTTCCCCTGGGAAAGAAAATATCTTCCAAAGTATTGCCTACCATTCTATTGCACCAAGAGGATGGCCAGTGTGTTCGTTAGAGCCAGGCTCTGTCTGAACATGAATCACCGAATGCTTAAGAGTTGGAAGTGTTCCTTGGAGATCGCCCCCTCGTCTAGTAGACAGGGAAACTGAGACCCAGAGCAGGGAAGGCATTCACTGACATCACACCTCCAGTTAGTTGCAAAACTGGAACCAGGACGCACATCACTGCAGGCAACGCTGGTGTGTGGGAAAAATGCCGAAAGGGCTTGAACTGAGTGAATTGTAGTCATTTCTCAATCCACTACGTCTCCATGGGCCACATGTTAATGGCTCATCTTTTATTGCTCCCCTGAGAACTAACTCAAAGGCAAAGCCAAAATGGGTATTTTAATGCAAAGCATATTAGGAGGCCAGAAGGCTGGCGGAGGTGTTGTCTCAGGCTGCATGGCTACACTTGGCTGGGGAGGCTTTGCTCCAGGCCCTGGGAGACACTCATTCAGATGCTGATGGTGCCAGTGCCAAAGGGGAGCCAGGCAAAAGGCTGAGCGCAGTGCCAGGGGCTGCCCTTTCCTGGAATCCAAGTCTAACAAGCAGGGCAAGTGGAGTTAGGTGACGTGGCCCCGGGAGGCAAGGAGCCCCTTTCTCAGTGCCATGCGATTGCCCACAAGTCTTTTAGGGATTGCAAGACTTCTAAGGTGGGGCTGCCATGCTAAGACTTGCTTTAAAAAAAATGGGGATGGGGGCATTTCATTTTTAGCAAGATTCAAAAAGAACATAAAGACAGGACGCAAGGAGAATTGACTCAAAAACCAGTACCAGCCAGTATCTTTTCTATGCAAAGGTGACTTGGTAGTGTCGCCTCTCCTTCCAGGACTAGTCAAAGCCAGCCCGTCGACCCCTGGCAAGAATGTAAAATGGTGCAACCTCTGTGGGAAACAGCATGGTGGTTTTTCAAAAGTTTAACATGGTGCTACTATGTGAGCCAGGAATTCCACTCTGAGATATACACCCAAGAGAACGGGAAGCAGAGCCTTGACCAGACATTTGTACCCCCATGTTCATCTCAGCATTATTCACAGTAGGCAAAGTGTGGAAGCAACTCATGCCCATCAACAAATGAATGGATCAACAAAATGTGGTCTATCCATACAATGGAATATTACTCTGCCATGAAAAGGAATGAAGTACTGATATATGCTACAGTGCGGATGAATGTAGAACATTATGGTCTACTGGGTCCTCTCTCAGTGCCCTGTGGTGGGGGCAGACAGGTGGGCTTGGCTGTACTCATTAGGCATGGAGGGACCCTCTCAGAGACTTTGCTCAGAATACAAGGCCCCAGTAGACTACAAAATGGCTCCTGACACCTAATCGTTTTTTTTGTTTTTTAATTGGGCTATAGTTGTTTTACAATGTTGTGTTAGTTTCTACTGTATAGCAAAGTGGAGTTCCCCATGCTATGCAGCAGGTTCTCATTAGTTATCTATTTTATATATATTAGTGTATATATGTCAATCTCAGTCTCCCAATTCATCTCCCCCCCCCCCTTTCCCTCCTTGGTGTCCATACATTTGTTCTCTACATCATGACACCTAAATGTTGACATACATACCAACCCTCCATGCTCCTCTTATATTTGAGGGGCCAAGAGCAAGAATATAAACAGAGGCCTACATATCATAGGTCTAAAAATTTAACATTATAAGTCAAAGCACAAACTATTAAAATATGTTCTCTTACTTTGACAACTATAATCTATAATAGCAAAAGCAAAGAAAGTATGTCAAGATGGTTTTTATACTTTTGAAAGTCAGCACAATATCCAAGAGGACTGAAGTTAATTATGATTTTGCACATCTGGATGTTCTTTTGATGGGTAAACAACATTTGGATGAGTGATAACTTAAGGACATACATAATTGGGGAATTAACTTGTATTTATTCCATAAAATCTATTTTTCTTGTGTTAATTTCTGCAAAATCACTCTTTGTATTATACATTGGTATGAAAAAAATTTTTAACTTGTGGAATTGTCAGTTATGATCTAAAGCAAAGGTCAGCAAAGTTTTTCTCTTAAGGGCCAGATAGTAAAAATTCAAGGCTTTTCAGACCATCAGGTCTCTGTCTTAACTACTCAACTTCCACTGTAGCCCTAAGCGCTGATAGACAATATGTTAAAAAAAACAATGGGTGTGACTGTGTTCCAATAATACTTTATTTACAAAAACAGGCAGCTCACATATGGGGCATAGTTTGCCTACATTGACAAATGATTAAAAAATAAAACATAATTGTATTAAACGTATAAAATTTGAACATATTTTCATCAAAAAACCATAAAGTTGGTGTAAAAATTCTTTAATTAAAATATTTTCAATGTTTTCCAAAAGTTATTTTTTCTTAAACATGCAAAATAAAAACTGAAAAAGCAAATAGAAATGATAAATATACTTACCAAATTTTTAAATTAAAATTATTTTCCTAGAGCTGAGCTGTCATTTGATTCAATCTTATTACATATGTTTATAAAAGGAAAACTACTTGCAATTCTAGCAATCAATGTCCACTGGAGTCATGCTACACATATTGCACCTAGACCTACATAGTCATAAATTTAAGAGTTATATGAATTATTTAATATTGCAAAGTGTTCCTCAGCTGCCAACACGACTGTTGTGAATTTTAATGTTAATTTGCAAAGACCTTCAGAACCATAATTTGAAAGGCAGGAAATAGACTACTGGGAAACAATTTGGTAAGCAAGAATCTATTACCTTTATGTTATCTGAAAATAAGACAGGACTTCCTTTGTGGCACAGTGGTTAAGAATCTGCCTGCCAATGCAGGGGATACGGGTTCGATCCCTGGTCCTGGAAGATCCCACCTGCCATGGAGCAAATAAGCCTGTGCACCACAACTACTGAGCCTGCACTCTAGAGCCCATGGGCCACGACTACTGAACCCGCATGCTTCAACTACTGAAGTCCGCGTGCCTAGAGCCTGTGTTCTGCAAAAAGAGAAGCCAGCACATTGAGAAGCCCATGCTCCACAACGAAGAGCAGCCCCCGCTCACTGCAACTAGAGAAAAGCCCGCACACAGCAACGAAGACCCAAATGCAGCCAAAAATAATAATATAAATTATCTTTTTTTAAAAAAGAAAAGGATTTGTAAATAAAATTTTTTACAAAAATTTATTTTATTATTTCTTTATTATTTTTTTTTAAACCTTAGCACTCAGATCCTTTCTAGACTCCAAAGTAGTTTCCATCTTTGTCATCAGCAACACAAAACAGAAAACTTCACAGTATTAAGACATATTTTGCTCTTGTTGTTGGAGCAGGAAATAGGCCAGGAGCTATGAAGGAGCATTGCCCTGGAATATGACTAGAGTTATTCACATGAACAGATGTTTAGAATAAAGGGTCCCAAATTACAGAGGCATCCATGTGTTCTTGTGTTTGATCATTCATTCATTCACTTATTCATTTGGCATTTGAGCAATGTCACCACGGTGTAATAGGACTGGCTCATATAGGCTTGTGAGAACCAATTGGGGATCTCTCTTCCCACCTGTGGGTTTGGTGACATCACATGGGTAGTTTGAAATCAGCAGTGGAGGGACTCCTTACACCATGGAAATAAACATATGCTACAAACCAAGGCTCTCCATTACCCACTCCCCACCATACCCCAGACAGCCATTTGTTAAACATTCACCTGTTTACCATTGGCTAGGTGGGGCGTTTTACACTAGAAGACTCAGGGCAGAGATCCTTCATGCCCAGATGTAAGTGTAGTACTGGCCTTATCAGAACTGGCTGCATAACTTGTGGGGCTTATGTAAAATAAAAATGTGGAGTCCCTTATACAAAAAATTTTAAAGAATTTTAAAAAGTGAGAGTGGAGCATTAAAACTAGTGCTGGGCCCTTCCGAGCCCGGGACCTTCTGAAATTTTGATTGATACCATGCCCTCCCAGGAGTTTGCTTTGGTCAGGATGTAAGGGAAGCTTTCCAGTCCTTGCTGACATCTTAGGTCTCAGCAGAACCATTGTGGTGGTGGTGGAGGGGAAGGCAGGTGCAGGTTGCTGGGGATCCAGGAGTCTGCCCCAGGGCTCAGGAAAGGGATGGTGAATCCAATGCTTCTACAGAGGAAAGCAACCTCAGATCACTGAGACGGAGGAGGAGGACAGAGTTAGGAAGAAACTTCCTGACTTCTCACAGAAGAGGAGTCACACACATTTTAGCCACATAAAAGGGGAGGCAGCTTGGCCTAGCAGAAGTGATGGGGGCCTAGCAAGAAGACAGATTCTAAGTTCTTGCTGTGTGACTCGGGGAAAGTCACTTAACCTCTCTGTGCCTTGGTGTCTTCATTTATGAAATGTTGAGCCTTGCAGGTGCTCAATAAATACCTACCCCTTCATTTGCGTAAAAGAGATTGGCCATCAACTGGTTATCAATTTAGCTTTGGTTTTGTTTAATATCAGCCATGATCAATTTCCCCTCAGAAGAATTTCAAGACCTCCCAAGAATCCACAGGGTTCAAACAGAATGCAAGCTGTCAAAACAAAATCCCGCTGGCCCTTCAGGGTACTTGAGGGAGAGCGGAAGGAGGGTCTGTTGGGTGTCTCACCTTCTGGTCCCCTGAGCTCAGGACTGCATACGTGGGTTTGTTTGAATGAGATTCCAGAGCTCCTCCGGAGGAGATCAGAGAGCATGATCAAGGTCCCTGGAGTCTTACCGTTATCATCCCAGCAAAAGCTTCTGGGATGGAGGTAGAATTTGATGCTCAGGAAAATAACTTTTCTCTGGCGCAGGGGAGACATGGTGAAAGCTGTCTTCAGTATCAGAAGAGCCATCTGATATTGAAAGCAAAGACTTGACCTTTGTGTCTCCAGGGGAAACAATGAGGAGCAACAGGCAGAAGTTGCACACACAAGGATTCCAGCTTAATTTAAGAAAGACATTGCTAATGGCCAAAGTGGTTCAACAAAGGAAACGGCCAGTCAGACAGTAGGAACCCCCCTGGGCAGAGAGTGTTCAAGCCCAGGCATTGTGTCAATCTGTTAGGATGCTACTACAAAGTTTATTGGCCACGTGAGCAGTTGAGATAGATGGTGTCTCTAAAGAGTCTTCTAATAATACCGTAGGAGTCCATATGAACACATGGGACACAATCAAATTTAAGGCTCAATCTCACAGGGCCTAGCTCACTTTATGGAACTGAAAAATCTAATTACTATGATTGCAGGCCACTTTGGGAGTATGTGATTATCTTTCCCTCAGCCAGCTCAGAACATTCTGCACATCTCTTTTCTATCATCTGATGTTGCAGTCAAGGCCTGATTCTCTACCGATGGTGAAACAAAGGCCCCCAAACGGTGTGACTTCCCAGAGGTCATCCTGAATATGCAGTGGAATTTGAAGCAGAGCACGATTTCCTGACTCACAGCCCAACTCCACTGACAGCCCACACAATGCAAACCATGCTCCACTGCTCTGGGATAGAAGGGGCTCACTTGACCAATTTGAAAATCCTCTCACTGTGTGGAGACGAGTCGAAAACAGAATGTGAACTTTCCAAGTTCAAAGTCTATTTCCTACCGGGGGAAAATGAGACATCTGGTTCATAGTTAAATAAGATGGATCCTGAGGGATCTTTGAAAATGAGTTGCTTTTCTAAATCTGCCTTTTAGTAATTTAAACATACATGCATCAGAAACATATGGATTAAATGTACAGAAAGCTGGGGATGCTATTAGATTGGCAAACAATGAGAGAATCTTAGAATGATGGGGTAGAAGGGATTTCCAAAGGACTGACAGTCTAGTTTGTCTAGATACCTTGCCTTCCTGAAGCAAGAAGTGTGTAGTGAGGGCCAGTTGCGTTTTCAGCACCTGTTGTGGTGGATGCCAGTTAAGGAAAAACAGATTTTCAGCGAGATAGTCATGTGATCCCGAAGAAGAAAGTATCCTATGCGTTGACCCTGTCCTGGTGACATGCAACTGTGAGGAGCATCAGTGCACTCGAGTGTTAACTGTGAGCCCCATTGTCTTCTAGGAAATGGAGCAAACTTCCATGGTGCACACTGAGTATTACAATATAGGTTGAGATGGGAAGGGTGAGTATGGGAGCTACCTGAAACATATAGATGGAAACCCCTCAGTTAAATGGCTTGCCATTCATTGAATTTTCTGATTAAGCTTCTGTGGGTCATCCGTTTTTGCATTAAAGCTACCTGAAGCAAAGATGTGCCCTAGAGGCCTCGTAAGCTCAGGTTCTGTTTCCCTGAGTGTGTGTACCTACGCATGCGCGCACACAAGCGCACGTGTGTATGTGTGTGTTGGTGAATCACTCATCAACGGATGTTTATAAGCACAGCCCTTTACCACCCACAAGCTGCAGGTCTTGTAGCCAGGCTGTCAGTCCTGCTGTCAGCTCACTTGGACAGAAACTTGTGAAGCCCTAAATCCAGACTGCCTCTGAGAGCCCCAGCCAAGCAGAAGTAGGCTTGGGAGAAATCAGATATTTTCTCTTACATAGAAAAGGGGCAGAAAGCAGACTGGCTTCAGGAATCTGGGAGGAATGCGAGCAATTTCAATAAGAAAATTTGATTATAAATGTAAGGAGTTATAGCTGTTTCTGAAAAACAAGCAACTGGAAATTATGGACCATGGATTGAAAAAGGCACTGATAAAATGTAAATCTGAAGTATGACTGTATCTTTTAATTCAAAGAATAAATATAGGTCACAAAGTATATATTTTGCTCAAATTTCTATAACAGAAAACAGAAAAGAAATGAAAAATCTTTAAGTGTTTTGGGGAAATTAGAGATAAAAGTTTTTTAAAGTATTTATAATGGAATATTGTATAGCTATTTTTAAAAAGAATGAAGCCTGAGTGAAGAATATACAGGCATTCTTTGAAAGATTTTTGCATTTAAGTCTGAACGTATTTCAAAATTAAAAACATTTTTAAAGAATTATATAAATGGGGACTTCCCTGGTGGCACAGTGGTTAAGAATCTGCCTGCCAACGCAGAAACATGGGTTCAAGCCCTGGTCCAGGAAGATCCCATATGCCACGGAGCAACTAAGCCCGTGCACCACAACTACTAAGCCTGCGCTCTAGAGCCCACGAGCCCCAACTATTGAGCCCGTGTGCTGCAACTACTGAAGCCTGTGCTCCGCAATAAGAGAAGCCACTGCAATGAGAAGCCCGCGCACCACAACAAAGAGTAGTCCCCACTCACCACAACTAGAGAAAGCCCACACGCAGCAGTGAAGACCCAACACAGCAAATAAGTAAATAAATAGATAAGTTTATTTATTTTTTATTTTTTTATTTTTTTATTTTTTTGGGGGTACACCAGGTTCAATCATCTGTTTTTATATACATATCCCCGTATTCCCTCCCTTCCTTGACGCCCCCACCTCGAGTCCCCCCCACCCTCCCTGCCCCAGTCCTCTAAGGCATCTTCCATCCTCGAGTTGGACTCCTTTTGTTATACAACAACTTCTCACTGACTATTTTACAGTTAGTAGTATATATATGTCTGTGCTACTCTCTCGCTTCTTCTCAGTTTCCCCTTCACCCCCCGCCCCCTCCCAAACCTCGAGTTCTCCAGTCCATTCTCTGTATCTGCTTCCTTGTTCTTGTCACTGAGTTCATCAGTACCATTTTTAGATTCCGTATATATGAGTTAGCATACAATATTTGTCCTTCTCTTTCTGACTTACTTCACTCTGTATGACAGATTGTGGGTCTATCCACCTCATTACATATAGCTCCATCTCATCCCTTCTTATAGCTGAGTAATATTCCATTGTATATATATGCCACATCTTCTGTATCCATTCATTTGTTGATGGGCATTTAGGTTGCTTCCATGTCCTGGCTATTGTAAATAGCGCTGCAATAAAAATTATGGTACAAGTTTCTTTTGGGATTATGGTTTTCTTTGGGTATATGCCCAGGAGTGGGATTACTGGATCATATGGTAGTTCTATTTGTAGTTTTTTAAGGAACCTCCAAATTGTTTTCCATAGTGGCTGTACCAACGTACAGTCCCACCAACAGTGCAGGAGAGTTCCCTTTTCTCCACACCCTCTCCAACATTTGTGGTTTCCAGACTTTGTGATGATGGCCATTCTGATTGGTGTGAGGTGATACCTCATTGTGGCTTTGACTTGCATTTCTCTGATGATTAGTGATGTTGAGCATCTTTTCATGTGTTTGTTGGCCATCTGTATGTCTTCTTTGGAGAAATGTCTTTTTAGGTCTTCTGCCCATTTGTGGATTGGGTTATTTGCTTTTTTGGTATGAAGCTGCATGAGCTGCTTGTATATTTTGGAGGTTAATCCTTTGTCCGTTGTTTCATAGGCAATTATTTTTTCCCATTCTGAGGGTTGCCTTTTAGTCTTGTTTATGGTTTCTTTCGCTGTGCAAAAGCTTTTAAGTTTCATGAGGTCCCATTCGTTTATTCTTGATTTTATTTCCATGATTCTAGGAGGTGGGTCAAAAAGGATGTTGCTTTGATGGATGTCAAAGAGTGTTCTGCCTATGTTTTCCTCTAGGAGTTTGATAGTGTCTGGCCTTACATGGAGGTCTTTAATCCATTTGGAGTTTATTTTTGTGTATGGTGTTAGGAATTGTTCTAATTTCATTCTTTTACATGTTGCTGTCCAATTTTCCCAGCACCACTTATTGAAGAGGCTGTCTTTTTTCCATTGTATACTCGTGCCTCCTTTGTCAAAGATAAGGTGCCCATATGTGTTTGGGCTTACTTGTGAGTTCTCTATTCTATTCCATTGATCATCCTTTCTATTTTTGTGCCAGTACCATACTGTCTTGATCACTATGGCCTTGTAGTATAGTTTGAAGTCAGGAAGCCTGATTCCACCAACTCCATTTTTCCTTCTCAAGATTGCTTTGGCTATTCGGGGTCTTTTGCGGTTCCATACAAATCGTAAGATTTCTTGCTCTAGTTCTGTGAAAAATGCCATTGGTAATTTGATCGGGATTGCATTGAATCTGTAAATTGCTTTGGGTAGTACAGTCATTTTCACGATGTTGATTCTTCCAATCCAGGAACATGGTATGTCCCTCCATCTGTTTGTGTCGTCTTTGATTTCTTTCATCAATGTCTTAAAGTTTTCTGCATACAGATCTTTTGCCTCCTTAGGCAGGTTTATTCCTAGGTATTTTATTCTTTTGGTTGCAATGGTGAATGGGAGAGTTTCCTTAATTTCTCTTTCTGCTCTTCCGTTGTTAGTGTATAGGAATGCAAGAGATTTCTGTGCATTCATTTTGTATCCTGCTACTTTACTAAACTCATCAATGAGTGCTAGCAGTTTTCTGGTAGAGTCTTTAGGGTTTTCTATATATAGTATCATGTCATCTGCAAAGAGTGACAATTTGACTTCTTCTTTTCCAATTTGGATTCCTTTGATTTCTTTTTCTTCTCTGATTGCTGTGGCTAACACTTCCAAAACTATGTTGAATAACAGTGGTGAGAGTGGACACCCTTGTCTTGTTCCTGTTCTTAGAGGGAATTCTTCCAGTTTTTCTCCATTGAGAACAATGTTGGCTTTTGGTTTGTCATATATGGCTTTTATTATGTTGAGGTAATTTCCTTCTATGCCCATTTCCTGGAGAGCTTTTATCATAAATGAATGTTGAACTTTGTCAAAAGCTTTTTCTGCATCTATTGAAATGATCATATGGTTTTTATCCTTCAATTTGTTGATATGATGTATCACGTTGATTGATTTGCGTATATTGAAGCATCCTTGCATCCCAGGGATAAACCGCACTTGATCATGGTGGATGATTTTTTTAATGTGCTGTTGCAGTCTGTTAGCTAGTATTTTGTTGAGGATTTTTGCATCTATATTCATCAGTGATATTGGTCTGTAGTTTTCTTTTTTTGTGACATCTTTGCCTGGTTTTGGTATCAGGGTGATGGTAGCCTCGTAGAATGAGTTTGGGAGTGCTCCGCCTTCTGCAATATTTTGGAAGAGTTTGAGAAGGATAGGTGTTAACTCTTCTTGAAATGTTTGATAGAATTCGCCTGTGAACCCATCTGGTCCTGGGCTTTTGTGTGTTGGGAGATTTTTAATCACTGCCTCAATTTCTGTACTTGTGATTGGTCTGTTCATGGTTTCTATTTCTTCCTGGTTCAGTCTTGGAAGATTGTATTTTTCTAAGAATGTATCCATTTCTTCCAGGTTATCCAATTGATTGGCATATAGTTGCTTGTAGTAGTCTCTCATGATCTTTTGTGTTTCTGAGGTGTCCGTTGTGACTTCTCCTTTTTCATTTCTAATTCTGTTGATTTGCATCTTCTCCCTTTTTTTCTTGATGAGTCTGGCTAATGGTTTATCAATTTTGTTAATCTTCTCAAAGAACCAGCTTTTAGTTTTATTTATTTTTCTTATGGTTTCTTTCCTTTCTTTTTCATTTATTTCTGCTCTGATCTTTATGATTTCTTTCCTTCTGCTCACTTTGGGGTTTCTTTGTTCTTCTTTCTCTAGTTGTTTTAGGTGTAAGGTTAGGTTGTTTATTCGATCATTTTCTTGTTTCTTAAGGTAGGACTGTATCGCTATAAACTTCCCTCTTAGAACTGCTTTTGCTGCGTCCCATAGGTTTTGGGTTGTTGTGTTTTCGTTGTCATTTGTTTCTAGATATTTTTTGATTTCCTCTTTGATTTCTGTAGTGATTCCTTGGTTGTTTAAGAGTGAATTGTTTAGCCTCCATGTGTTTGTATTTTTTGCAGTTTTTCTCCTGTAATTGATATCTAGTCTCATGGCGTTGTGGTCTGAGAAGATGCTTGATATGATTTCAATTTTCTTGAATTTGCTGAGGTTTGATTTGTGACCCAAGATGTGATCTATCCTGGAAAATGTTCCGTGTGCACTTGAGAAGAAAGTGTATTCTGTCGTTTTTGGATGGAATGTCCTATAAATATCAATTCAGTCGAGATGGTCTAATGTGTCATTTAAAGCTTGTGTGTCTTTATTTATTTTCTGTTTGGATGATCTGTCCATTGATGTAAGTGGGGTGTTCAAGTCTCCCACTATAATTGTGTTATTGTCGATGTCCCCTTTTATAGCTGTTAGCATTTGCCTTATGTATTGAGGTGCTCCTATATTGGGGGCATAGATATTTACCATTGTGATATGTTCTTCTTGGATGGATCCCTTGATCATTATGTAGTGCCCTTCCTTGTCTCTTTTAATAGTCTTTACTTTCAAGTCTAATTTGTCTGATATGAGTATTGCTACTCCAGCTTTCTTTTGCCTTCCATTTGCATGGAATATCTTTTTCCATCCCTTCACTTTCAGTCTCTATGTATCCCTTGGTCTGAAGTGGGTTTCTTGTAGGCAGCATATAGAAGGGTCTTGTGTTTGTATCCATTCAGCCAGTCTGTGTCTTTTGGTTGGAGCATTTAATCCATTTACATTTAAAGTGATTATTGACATGTGTGTTCCAATTACCATTTTCTTAATTGTTTTGGGTTTGTATTTGTAGGTGTTTTCCTTTTCTTGTGTTTCCTACTTAGAGAAGTTCCTTTAGCACTTGTTGTAAGGCTGGTTTGGTGGTGCTGAATTCTCTTAACTTTTGCTTGTCTGGAAAGCTTTTGATTTCTCCCTCAAATCTGAATGAGATTCTTGCTGGGTAGAGTATTCTTGGCTGTAGGTTTCTCTCTTTCAGGACTTTCAGTATATCCTGCCATTCCCTTCTGGCTTGCAGAGTTTCTGTAGAAAGGTCAGCTGTTATCCTTATGGGTTTTCCCTTATATGTTGTTTGTTGCTTTTCTCTTGCTGCTTTTAATATTTTTTCTTTGTGTTGAATTGTCGTTAGTTTGATTAATATGTGTCTTGGTGTATTTCTCCTTGGGTTTATTCTGTATGGGACTCTCTGTGCTTCTTGGACTTGGTGAATTATTTCCTTTCCCATGTTGGGGAAGTTTTCCACTAGAACCTCTTCAAATATTTTCTCAGACCCTTTCTTGTTTTCTTCTTCTTCTGGGATGCCTATAATTCGAATGTTGGTACGTTTAAGGTTATCACTGAGGTCTCTGAGGCTGTCTTCTAGTCTTTTTATTTTTTTTTCTTTTTCCTGCTCTGTGGCATTTATTTCCCCCATTCTATCTTCCAACTCACTTATTCGTTCTTCTGCCTCAGTCATTCTGCTGGTTATAGCATCTAGAGTATTTTTAATTTCAGTTATTTTGTTATCCATTGCTGTTTGTTTTTCTGAGTTCTTATGAACTGTTTCTTGTACTTTCTCTATTTTGTTATCGAGATTTTGTATCATTTTTACTATCATTACTCTGAATTCTTTTTCAGGCATTTTTCCTATTTCCTCCTCATTTATTTGGTCTTGTGGGTTTTTTTCCTGCCCCTTTGCCTGCATGGGGTTTCTTTGTTTCCTCATGGTTGTCCAAGCTTTTGGGGTTGCTTGTCCTGGTGATAGAGGTGTTTATAGAAGACTGTCCAAGCCTCAGACTAATGTCCAAGTATTGGATTAAACGAATATTCAGTCTTGGGTTTTTTTTGCGTTATTCTGTGACCAGCAGAGGTTCCTTTATTGTTCGTCTGTAAGCCTCGGTGTGTGGGGAGGGAGAGGGTACAATAGTGGCTCCTTCTCCTGGGAGTGAGTGAGCAGTGGCGCACTGTTGTTTCAGTCAGGCTTGGAGATGCCTGTTGCAGAGGGCGCTGGTGGCTCAGGCGTACACAGAAAGTCTTAGAGTTGGGCCTCTCTCGGGGTTTTTTCTTTTTGATGCTGGTTTTTTTTTTTTCTCTCGGCAGCCTCCCTGCTGCTGGCGTTGCAAGGAGTTTTAATCTAGCCCTGCCCAAGTGCCTGAGGGTGCTTGTTATCCCTGAGCGCCTTAGGTGGCCCGCAGGGCATCTCTCCACTGCCTGTTGCAGAGGCACCGAAAGAGAGGGAGAGGCTATGCGCGCGGCTCCTCCCCCTGCCCGGGAGCCTGCAGCCTCCAGCCGCCATCATGGCCAGGCAGCTCTCAGGGACGGGCACTCCTCTCTGCGGACCTCCTCCCTCCTGTCCTCTCGGTCCGTCACCCTACCGGCAACAATGTTTCTCACCCTGAACCAGCTCTTCGGTTCCCACGCTCCCGCTCCTGGACCCTCCGTTCAGCCGCAGATCGATGTCTCGGTCCGGGAACGCTGAGCTGCGCTGCGGACCCTCCGTATGTTTCTCACTCCCTCCCGTCTGCCACAGCTCCGCCACTTCACCCTCTTTGAGCCCTCGTAGATGCCTCCCTACCGGCTATGTTGGGCTCCCTGCAGTCCTTTCTGGTGTCCGAGGCCGTCTGCTGGTGTTCAGCTGGTTCTCTGTGGGAATTACTGCGTCCTTCCGTGCATTCCCAATGCATCTGTGGAGAGGGATGCACTCCACGTCTCTCTACTTCGCCGCCATCTTTTCTCTCTCCTGGATAAGTTTATTTTTTAAAAAAAGAATTATATCAATTATCACTAAAAAAACACAAACAAGAAAATTCATAACAGCACTAATCCATAATAGCCTCAAACTGAAAACAACCCAAATTTCCATCAATGGTAAAATGGATAAACTGTCATATTATAATAACATGAAATGCTACACAGCAGTGAAAAAGAACAAACTACAGCTGTACAGCACAACATGGATGGATTTCACAGACATACTGCAAATAAAAGAAAGCAAAGATACATATTGTATGATTGCATTTATATGTTTCAAAATGAGGCCAATGTAATTTACGGCAATGGAAGGCAGAAGGGTGGTTACCTTTGGGCAGGGGATGTTGACCAGCAAAGGATGGGGCAGGAGAGGGCCTGTGATTTGCTGGAATTGTTACAATTCATGGGGCTGTAAGGTAGTATTTGAGCACTTGCCTGAATGTTAATTACGCATCAATAAACAAAAAGTTACACATCAAAAAAATAAAAGGAACAAAAGGCATGGCATTTGGTCTCTCCCTCTCTGGCTCTTCTTTTTGTCATTCTTCAGATCCATCATCTCCTACTGTATCCTTTTCTGTGTTCTGGATTTCAGCAAAGAGAGCATTTATTTATCCCACTACATTAGAATGGACTATGTACCTGTATGTCTGTTTCACCAGGTTATAAGTTCCTGGAGGAGAGGGAGCATATTTTAATCATCTTATCCCCAGTACATGGCAAATACCTGGAGCCCCATGCTTTAGAAACCTCCGTCTGGCCCTCCTCTGGCTGTTCTCTCAGGAACCAGAATCCACTGGACCAAAGGAATGTGCCCAAATAGAGTGCGTGCCCTTCCCTTCTAGTCCATATTGTAGATACCCAGGCCCCAGGAATTTCCTACCTAAACGGCCTCTTGCCTGCTTCCAAGGTCTGTGCAGGCCTCTTTTCCCAGCCCATCCTCCTAGGAGTAGAATACTCCACCAGTGTGCAACACCCCTGGACAGGGGGCTAGGGCATCCACCCACATGTGTGAGGCTCCTCATGGTACAGGAAAGAGATGCGGTGGAAGAAAGGGGATCAGAAGGTCAGGCTGGGGACTGGGGACCTGCAACTGACCTATCTGTGCCGTCATGTTTGGCATGAAGCGCTGAAGAAGCCAAGAATTTTAAACTTGAACCGGAGCTTCCCAGATCATTATGAACATTTGCTTTATTTGTCAAGATAAGAGGATGGAACACATTTTATGAAACAGTGTTAGCTTAATTTATAACTTGGAAATCTTTAGCCATATGGTATGTGGGACTCCCTTTGTACATTTGCCCTGGGCCCCGCATATGCTAGGGATAGGCTTGGCTGACATACAGTAGCTACCCAATACATAATTAGCTGAATGGATATCATGGGCTGTTTTTTTCATTTCAGATTTACATTTCTATTACTGAGTCTAAATGTGGTTATATTAATAGGTCCAACCCATTTATTCCAAAGCAATTCATGTCATTAATAGGGCATATCAAAGATGGCTAAAATTTTGATTCATCAGTGTAACTTGAATATCCCTACTCTACCCACCCCCCGCTCCGAGACACAAAAGTTTTGCTGTATTTTCTATCACCTTCAGGGATTGTTCTAGCCTGCAACTGGGTTTCTTATCCCTACTGTATGACCCTTTACGAAATCAATCAGCACATGTGAAGTCTTTGGAAGTCTTCTCTTTTGCTTGCATACAAAGACTCTAGACAGACGGTGTCTGACTACAGATCTTCCAGCCTTCTGTGCAAGGTGGACCCTCCTGGGCTCCTGCTTGCTTCTTCTACGTGTGGGGCACGTGTGGGAAGTTTGCATTTTAGTAGAGGTTTTAGAGGTGGTGAGAAGTGTACATTGGCAGAGAAGAGAGGAGAAGACGCTTCTGTAGAGGAGCAAGAGTGTGGGGAGGCAGCGGCAGAATGAGTGAAGGGCAGAAAGCAGAAGAGCTTGATTAAAACAGCGGGTCTGGGGACTTTCCTGGTGGTGCAGTGGTTAAGACTCCGTGCTCCCAATTCAGGGAGCCCAGGTTCAATCCCTGGTCAGGGAACTAGATCCCACATGCATGCTGCACCTGAGAGTTCACGTGGCACAACTAAGGAGCCTGTGTGCTACAACTAAGACCCAGTGCAACCAAATAAAAATAAATTTTAAACAAAAAGCAGCAGGGCTGGGAGGGCACCTGACTGCTTCACAGGCCTGTCCTCAGCACCTCGCCCAGTGCTTGACACACAGGAGTAAGTGTCCAATAAAGATGTACGGGATGAAAAAATTAATGAATTGCGGTTCGTTGGTGAGGTGGGAAGTGCAATTGTGAAAAGGAGAGGGGCTGAAGTGTTTGGACTTGGCACTAGAGGCCACAGGGAGCCACTGAAAGTTCTTGAACAAAAGAGTGATTTGGTAAATGAAGTGTTCTAGGAAGATGTATCTGACTCGTCGAGAAGAGAAAGCAAGAAGGAAGGGGAGGTCAGTAATAGAAGGTTTTAATGATTCAGTCTGCTTGGCCCAGTGTCATGCATTATTCCCATGCTTTTTTGTCAAGTGAATCTCAATGCTGCAGGAAAAAATATGATTGCAAGACTTCATTCACTTTTCCCGGTACTAGACTTTGGGTTACTCTCCATTGTAGTGCAAGGATCTGGAGACAAGTGTCATCTAATTAGCCCCAAAGGCTCCACCTCCAAATTCCAATAGGAATATTCCACCGGGGGTGACAGCTTCAGCATATGAATTTTGAGAGGACACGGACATTCAGTCCATAAAACCCTTAAGAGTTTACCTGCTGTTAGATAACAGACGAGAACAGCCTTTGCTTCTCTCCCGCCCCCCCCCCCGCCCTAATCAAAGTCATTCTCTGGATACTTCACATATCACCCTCGTAATAGACCAAGGAGGAACTTCATCCTCAAGCTGTAGCCCAGGCCTCCTCCTCCAGCCTTGGGGCCGCCCACTGCCTGCTGGGTTCCACACCCTGTTCTTCACACACGAGGCACACACTCCCCCTTCCCACCAGGCAAAAGTGCCACAGAACGCATTTTTCCTGATGGAGTGAGACAGAGGCCTTAATAATCTGGGGGCCAAGAGCTACCCATCAAAGTAACCAAAGTCATTATATGGAAAGGCGTTTATGTCTCATTGCAGGGGACATTTTCTCACCTGCAATCTGAATCACCGAATGCACTACTGAGCCCAGTGTCTTTTGCATTAACCACTAGATTTGTGAAAAAATGATGTTCCCGTAGGACCAATTTGCAAACACACAACAAATTCCAATAGGAATATTACATGAATGCCCTAAATTGTCCAGAGCTCCCCACCCAATTTACCCAAGCTAATAGAATTGGCACACATTCCAGCATTAGTGCTGGAGCGTGCACCGTGCTCCATCAGATGAAGGAGATGTAAACAGATGTGCATCCTGGCAGCACAGTGGAACCTGCACAGGATTCAGCACCATTGAGACGACTGCAGAGCTCAGTCTCCACACCTGGGGATCAGGTTCCTCATCAGAGCAGCTACCATTAACTAAGCACTTACTATCTGCCAGGCCCCATGAGACATTGTGTGGATGGTCTCTAATTCCATCCTCACAGCCACTTTGTGAAGTCGGGGCTTTATCATATGATTTTGCAGAAAAGGGGATGAAGCTGTTATGTAAATTAGAAAGACCAAGCTAGGACTCAGACCCCAAACCTGACCAACCTCCAGAAGCACTGTGGCTCACTAGCTATATGAACTTGGGCAAGTCACCTAGCCTCCCTGACCTTCAGTTTCCCCGTCTATAAAAAGGGGATAATAATGGTACCTACCTCACAGAGTTGTTGGAAAAATCAGATTAGCAGATGGCCTGGAGACATGTAAGGAATCAGTAAATGGTAGCTATCATTAGTGCTATTAACATGACCAAACTCTCCACCACTGGGCCTATGACTTCCACCTTTGGGAATCATCAATAGATCCTGGCTTCCTCGCCCAGATTGGGTTGTTCAAAACCAAAGGCCCACATACACACTACTATATATAAAATAGGTAACCAACAAGGACCTACTGTATAGCACAGGGAACTAACTATACTCAATATTCTGTAATAACCTATAAGGGAAAAGAATCTGAAAACAATAGATATATATGTATACATAACTGAATCACTTTGCTGTACATCTGAAAGTAACACAACACTGTAAATCAACTATACTTCAATTAAAAAAAAACCAAAGGACACAAACAGTAACAGAACTAATAGAGAGGAGCCATCGCTAGTCTCTGGACTTCATTATTCTACGTACCATCCTGAGAGCTTGGATTTCTAAAAGTACAAGGGTGAGTCAAAAATTATCTGCACTCAGGTTATATTAAAACTTCTGTTGCCCTCACTGTCTCAGTGCTTTCCGTTCAAGGCTACTGTCTCCCCAGTCACTGCTGTGCAGGTGTGAACATGTCACATCAGTTCATTTGTAACTGCAGTGCGAGCAAAAATGGATGCCCCACTTGTGATTTGCACAAAAGAAGAGCAGCATGCAGTGATTCATTTTTTGTGGTCTGAGGGTGTACCTGGTGCCGTTGTTCATTGAAGACTGTGCGCAGTGTGGAGAAAGTGTTTTGTCAGGAAGAAGTAAGTATGAATGGATAGAGAAGTTCAAGGAAGGTCACACAAGTGTTAGCCATCAAGAAGAAGCCGGACGCCCGTCCACATCCATGACTGATGACAACACTGCGTGTACACGTGAAATGATTCTGTTGAATAGACGAGTGACATGAATTATGTGGCAAATCATTTGCAAATCAGCCATGACTCTGCCTATGAAATAATTCATGACAGACTTAGGTTTCGAAAAGTTTGTGCGAGATGGGTACCGAAACAACTCAGGGAAGAGCATAAACAGAAGTGAAGACAGCAGTGCATCCGTGGCTTGCAGCTCAGCCTAAGATATTTTTTAATGAGGGAATACGAAAGCTGTTGACAGATGGACAAAGTGTACTGAAAAGCAAGGAGATTATGTCGAAAAATGATGTATTTGTCTTTTCTAAAAGTTAATTAAAATAAATTCTACAGCCAGAGTGCAGATAATTTTTGACTCACCCTTGTATCTTCTAGGGAAAAGAACTAGGAAGGGAACAAAAGGAATGAGATGGGTTAACATAAGAACAAACGTAAGAATCCTGTCCATTCTCAGTATGTTGTTGTAATTAAAAGCAAAGATCCAGCCTAGTCCAAGAGACTGGATTGCAGTGTTCCTTGTAGCAAAGCAGCCAGAGTTGAGCTCACCAGATACATCCACCACACCCACTCAGCTTGGAAGCCCACAAGAGAAACAACTTCATCAAGCCAACCAAAGCCATTTGGCCTAGGTACCTGGGCCTTTGTAGATACGTTTCTGCTTAACTTGAAAAAGATGCCCTAGTCACCTCCACCTTCAAAGCCAATTTGGAAAAGGCCATCCATCTTCCTATGGCAAGCTGGAATCCTTTGCATAAACTAGAAGCAAATTAGGACTGAGACGAATTGTTACCTTAGGCCCAGCTTCTCGGGAAACTGCAAATACTATTATTTTGAGGATTAGAGTTCACTTATTACATAGAATACAAAAGCACTGAAGATTTTAGGGTGGAAGTATTACAAAAGTTATAATAGCTCTAGACCATGGATCATAGTGGCAGAAAGGGTGGCCTGGCTAGCATGACTGACTTAGCCTACAGTTTTTCAGGAGTGATCATTTCCAAAGGGTTGACGTGTTGCTCCCTTGTCCCGTCCTTCTGCCCTGGCATGTTATTTCAAGGCTCAGCCTGAGCCTCTCTACTTCCAGGAAATTACCCCTGAGCAAGTGCTATAGTGTTCATCAGCTGGACAACGTATCTAGCACATTGTCATGCTCTGCCTTGCCCGGTTTCTACTGCAATTGTCTAGGGCTGATATGAACACTAATCACTATCTCATTAGCTGTTCATATATGTATGTATGTCTTCTCACGCCATTTAGTCCTTAAAGACTGGGATTGCAGAGGTCTAAAAAATTATGATTTATCCCAAGTGTTCCCCAAAAGGCTTCAAGATGGCTGGGCCTATTGTCTTAGAATTATTTATATCTTTCCCAGGCTTTAGTACAGTTATACCTAAAGAAAGTCAGTCATAAATGCTTATTGAGTTGGCGGGATAAATAAGAGAATGCCATTGATCCATGAAAAATCCAGTACATTCATTTGGGTCCTTGGCCTTATAGTGAGAGCTGACAGAAGGCTCCCCCTGACCCCCTGCCCTGCCACCTTCCCTCAGTACTCCAGAATAAATGCGTACAGCAAAGGCAGGCATGACCTAAAGGTCCAAGGCACAAGAAAGGAACAGCATGACAGGGATTGGAGAATCCACAAAGAATCATCAGACTCCAAGGTCCTACTGTATAGTACAGGGAACTATATTCAATATCCTGTGATAATGGAGAAGAATATAAAGAGAATGTATATATATGTATAACTGAGTCACTTCGCTGTACAGCAGAAATTAACAAAACAGTGTACATCAACTATACGTGAATAAAATAAATTTAAAAAAAAGAATCATCAGACTTCAGAATTAGCTTTCTTCTCCATGACCTTCAGTCTTCAGGACTTTCAAATAAACCTACAGATATTGACAGCCATGTGTCCTGTTAAGCAAACACCTGAATTCACAAAACTAGTAAGGCTTCCTTGCCGTTCCTCACACACATTAGGTACTCTACAGCCTCAGGGTCTTTGCACTTGCCCTTGTCTCTGCCTGCAAAGCTCAAATATCCCCATCACTCATTTTCATTCTCTCGAGCTTTCAGGTCTCTGCTCAGATGACACTTCCTATGTCAGGCTTTCCCTGACCACTCAATGCCCCAGCCCCCCCATTCCCCATCCACCCACTCTGCTTAAGTTTTTCCTTAGAACTTGCTCCACTTGACTTAATGTACATTTATTCTCTTAAAAAGAATGTAAGCTCCATGTGGGTGGATGGTTACCTTGCCTTGTTCCCCATGTTCCCAGCAGTTAGCATGCTTCCTGGCATGTTATAGGGGCTCAATAAATATTTGTAGAATGAATGGATGAAGTGAGAACTTAGTTATAAAAAGGGTTGACCCTTGGAGTCCACAAAACTGCTCCCTAACTGCATTTATAGGGTTTGAAATTCTTTTTCTAATGCTTTTTCACAGAGTAATGTTAATTTTCATTCATGCACTCATCTCGTAGTATAAAAGTTTAATAGCCAAAGTCATAATATAGTGAGATAATATGTTTACTATATTCTAGGAATGATGCTAAGAATTTTATACATTTTATTTTATCCCTACAACAACCCTTTATAAGGGAATAGTTTCAATAGTCCCATCTTACAAATAAGGAAACTAAGGCTCATAGAGGTTAAGCAACTCACCCGACACCTCACAGCCAGTAAGTCAGTCTGTTTTCACCATGTGCCGTAAATGGGATGCATGAAGCGGGTTATGCGGCTACTGAAGACCAGGTACAGAGTGGAAACTACCTAACTGAGCATGCGCAGTTAAGAGAGTGTTCCCGCCACAGGGGGGATGGTGGTGGGGTGTGAGAGGACTGAGGGAGGAGATCATGAGGAGAACTAGGAAATGGATGGAACAGTTTGAAGCGCTGGCCCTCTAGCACCAGTGTTCATGCTTTACTGATTCCCAGAGTCCTCATGCCTTTTGTGGGGTTGCCTCTCGCTGGAATGTCCCCTCCGTCCACTTTCCCTCCAATGCCCCTCCCCCCAGGGCGCAGCTCAAATGCAGCTGCCTGCACGAGACCCTCCCGATTCTCCTTCCGCACTCCACCAGGCAATGGGCTCTCTCCTGGGGCCGTGGGGTGGGGAATAGGAGAAAACATCAGAGCTGGGGTGCAGGGGAGTGTTGGGGGCTCTGGGATCAGTTAACACTGGGCTGGACTTGGTGGGAAGGCTCCAAGGCTTGTATTTGGAGGTTTTTCATTTGTGTAGAGGTTGCAGACATTCTGGAAAGTCCAGGGTAAAGAAACAACAAAGTAACCCAGAGCTGTCTCCTGATTGGTCAGAGGAGGCTCAATGCCAACTACGATTTAAAAAACGAACTTGGTAAAAACAACAAAGTAACTCACGGCAGCCACCAGGATTGGTTCCAGCAGCAAATTCAAACAATCCAGCAATCACCTTTGCCAGCATTTTGCACATTATTGCCTCCTTCTAGAAAGTTATTTCCTTCCATCTCTGCCTGTGGAAATCTTCCCCCATCCTATGGCCCAGGTATAGGCAACCTCCTCTCTGAAGCCTTCCCTAATTTCATGCTCCCCCACCCCCAACAGGTGACCAGCAGGGGGTGTTGCTATAGGATGGGGGATAAGGGGCAGCTACAAGGTTCTTAAGTGGCAGATATGGGATTGGAGCCCTAGGCTAACTGCAAAATCCATGCTCTTTCCCATGTAACAATTTGCTTCATACCTGACATCAAAGGCTGTCAGTAAAGTACACAGAACAGACAACTATCTAACAGAGCACAGGCAACTAGGAGATTCACTTGGGATCTCTTTCTTGTGGCTATGCTTCCGCCCACCCCATCCCTTTCCCCTTATCTTACAGAAATTCCGCAGCAGCCATACTCAGACTTTTCTCCTGGAGGTCACCAAAACATTGGCTGGGCAAGGAAGCAGTGCTGCACTGGTAGGTCTGCAGGGAGGAGATGCTTGGGGCAGAGCCAGATGCAGCTTGGACCAACTCAGGAGGCACACCCAGGACCCCTCGATTGGGATGACTTTGCATATAGGCCCAGGTTGAGTAGATCTTACTTTTTTTTTTCTGGCAGTGGTGGTGGGGGGTGCTGCAAGGCTGATCTTTCCAGCTGTGACTGCCTAAGAGACCGACTTCTCAACTCCAAATCTGGATTCCCTCCCCAGCACCTACTAAACTAAAGCCAGCTTTTTCCCTCTCTTCCTGCTCTGCCCACCTCCACCCTCCACTGTATGCTTCAAGCACCCCTTTGATCTATTGACTTGGTACTTCTGAAAGGGACAAGGTGAAGTGTCTAAATTTATCAGCCTGATTACCCTCAAGGACCATAACCTCCCATATAAGCACTGGCCAAGGGCGATCTGTATGAGGGGAGGAGACCAATATGAAATTAAACGGTACAAGAGGCATGGGAAACATGCAGGCTCCAGGGTAGAACTCTCTAGCTAGGGCTCTCAACGTGTGGTCCCTGGACCTCCAGTCTCATAATCACCTAGGGAGCTTTTATTTTATTTTATTTTTATTTTAAACCACATTTTTTTTGGCCACGCTGCATGGCATCTGGGAATCTTAGTTCCCAGACCAGGGGTTGAACTTGCACTGTCTGCAGTGGAAGCATGGAGTCTTAACCACTGGACCACCAGGAAAGTCCCCAAGAACTTTTAAAAAATACAGAATCTCAGGCCCCAAACCCAAACTCATGAATCAGCAGTTTAACAAGCTCCCCAGGTGATTCCAATACGCACTCAAGTTAGTGATCCATCACCTTGATCAGACCTACTTCTTCAAGCATCGGCTCTCAACTTTGGCTGCACATCTGGGGATCTCAGAAGAATACTGGCTCCTGGGTCCCACTCCTAGCATTTGTGAGCCAATTGGTTTGGGGTGGCCTGGACACTTGGGAATTTTAAAAGCTTATCAGAGGATGCTAATGGGCAGCTGTCGTTGTAAATCAATGGCTTAGAACAAACCCATCTAGAAAAGAGCTCATTCTCCACTCAAGGGTGTGTGTATGTACATATAAATATGTGTGTGTGTGTGTGTGTGTGTGTGTGTGTGTGTGTATGTATATTTTTAAATTCTCCTCTGAGCTGGAAGTCTAAACTAACATTTTCTGAGCAGATTTGGGATTCTGTTGGGGGTGACCACAGGCTCCGTCAGTAGAGATAAGGGGTGGGCTGACTGGTCCACTGGGGAAAATAATCATGTCTCATCACTCAGTTGCTTAATTACCCTCCAAGATCAGGACCACAGCTACATCCCTGGCACAGATGAGCTGGTAGCGCCCACCTTCAGCACTGTAGCATTTGACATTTGTACTATTCAAGCTTTACCCTCTCTGTTGGGCTCCTTTAAGGCTCTCTTAAGATATGGTGATCAGTGTAAAGGTGAAGATCCAAAGAGCTGACTTTTGTTTTTCTATTTCCTGCCCCGCCAAAGAAACAAGATTTGCCTGGAGTAGCCCCCAAGTTCACTGCTTCAAGCCTCATAAAAGGCGCCAGGTCTGTTTTCGTGTCTCAGCTGTGACTGATGAATAGCCATCCATCGTCCTGTGACTGGAGTTGCTGCCTGTTGTCATAGCAGGCAAGCAATTGTATAAATTACTTCTCATCCAAGTCAAAAAATATGTTTGCCAAAATGATTTCTTCTAGAATTGTGGAAGTGGAAATAGTGTGCACAGACAGAAATTGAGTTTGCTCCAAGGGGCTATGAAAATACCATTAAGGAAGCCTCGAAAAGAGATTAGCAATCCATCTGGCGTGTTTGCACATCACTTAGTGCCATTTTGGGGCATTTCTGAAGCAATGACAGTCATGGTGGGAAGGAAGAGGAGGAGGCTCCCCTGGCCATTAAGACCATATACGGACTCAGAGGCTGTGGTTATTAGGGCGCACAGCCTGGCTGTGCTGCCCAGCTTTGACCTCAGCTCGGTGAGAACTGCAAAAGCTCCAAAGTTTAATGAAAATCAATGCTTGGATTCCAGAGCTAGGAGATTTGTTAAGGCATTGTTATAAGCTTCAGGCCACATTCTCTAAACAAAATGACTCTCCATATTCTTAGATATATCTCCTCTCTCTCTCTCTCTCTCTCGCTCGCTCTCTCAGACACACACACACACACACACACACACACACACACACACACACAACCTTACCAAAGGAAACTGATCTGTGGCTGGACCTGTCCCCTTTGATCCACCATTTTCCAAGCCACACTGTGAAAGATCTTGGTTCAATATAGGACACCTTAAATTTTCACTGAAAACTCCCATACTCTTTGGCAGTCTGCAAATCAAGATAGAAATATAATCAGAACATTGTGTAAGAATCACATTGTAACATAGTCACTTACATTTTATATCACGTAATTCTTCTTTAGTGGGTAGTGTCTCTTCTATGACATTCTCTTTTACCGTTATTAGAAAATTGTGCTTCCTGCAGTACATACTATACATAGTAAGACAGACCGCACTTCCATGTACCTCCTCAGGAAAGTTGGGAAGTCCGTCCACCCCCAATGCTCACTCTTGTCCTAGAAGCTGAAATCTTGGTCTCTGGAGTTATTTTCTGAAATGATCATATAGAGTAGGTTAAAGCAAGTGTTCATGATAAACATGAAGATTTCCTGGCAGAAACACAACGTAATGAAACAAGGAGATAAGGTTCCAGAGATCTGCCTCTCCACTGAGAAATGTGGAATGTCGTCAGTCGGTTCTTACCCCAGAGTTCATCTGTATTAATTGTGTTATTTTCTTTTTTCATTGGAGTTGGAAAGGCAACATCAGGTTGGAGAGAGTCTCCACAATGAGTACGTAAAGTACATGAGGGAAGGAGGTTTTGTCTGTTTTTCTCACTGGTTAGCTCCACTGCATGGATGAGTGTATGACACATAGTAGGTGCTCAGTAAATACCTCCTGTTCTTATTGTTAACTGGAAAGTGATATGACTTTAAAATCCAGGTGATGGTTGTAAGTATATGGCTCAGATCTTCCTAAAGCCAACAGGGAAAGGAACGAGACCCCTCCAACACTACCCTGTGTCTCCTGGTCTCGGCCCCACTTACTTCTGTACCTCTGCTACAAATCCAGGTTGTGTGACCATATGGGATGAGGGGCAGAGCCCATATCCCAGTCCTGAGCTGGCTACCATGACAAGATGGCGTGGAGAGGGATGCATTGTTTAGGACTGGAGATCAGATGATGGAGAAAGAGGACAGTCTGCATGCCAGGGGTACTCACTGGTAGGCACTGTGTCTCTAGCCTCACAGAAAGGCAACCTAGATGGGCTGATGCACACAGCAGAGGCTTATCCCCCACCCTGGCCACCAGGACAAGAGCTTTTTCATTCCCAGAGCCACAGAACAACTTGTAAAGTCTTGGCAGGATCTACATGACAGAGCACCAGAGCCAAAATCACCAGAAAGAAACTAGTTAACAGATGGGTCAAGACACAGGTTGCCTCTTTTATAGATATAAATTCTTAGGAGCCAAAGAAGACCCTGGTCTCAGAAAACTGCCCCGTGAGACCAGCCAATTATTTATTGACTAGAAATGAATTTGACCAGCATAAGAGTATAGGAATGATTTAGAAAGTGATTTCTATACACTAAACACTTTACTGTAAAGATGGTGAAACAATAACAATAAGAAATAACAGGGACTTCCCTGGTGGCACAGTGGTTAAGACTCTGTGCTCCCAGTGCAGGGAGCCTGGGTTTGATCCCTGGTCAGGGAACTAGATCCCACATGCATGCTGCAACTAAGAGTTCACATGCCACAACTAAGGAGCCTGTGTGCCGCAACAAATGAGCCATGAACCACAACTAAGTAGCCCTCGAGCCACAACTAAGACCCAGCACAACCAAATAAATAAATAAATATTAAAAAAAAAGAAATATCAGATTTGGGGGAGAGAAAGCACCCATATCCCACGACCCCCATTTTTTTTCAATTTTTGCATTTTCCGTATCTCCCAGACCCGATCTGTATTCATACTTTAATTACATACACATATGATATTTTCAAAATCACTTATTATGTCTTATTTATACAAGTAGTATATATTCATAATGCAAAAATTGATAGGCAAAAAGACGATTCAGACTATCTATAATCCTACCAATCAGAGATAACCACTGTTAGTATTTTGGTGCGTATATTCCAATTTAAAAACTACACACACACACACACACACACACACATATGTATGTGCATATACATACACACACACACACACAAATGCATACAGACCTCAAACATCCTATTTAAGAAACTGCCTTTTGGGCTTAATAATAGATAGTGAACATATTTCCATATCAATACATACATCATAGTAAGATGACTTCTTATGACCTTTCCCAGCCTCATAACTCTAGAATTATTATTATTTTATCATCTAATTCTCATGGATACTGCATTAAAAATGTATGAAGTCATCAAATCATGATCCATCACCCATTGTGTGCCCTGTGTGAGATAGATTTTATGAAATATATACATATCTATCCTTTATCACCCGCTTATTATGTGCCAAGCATTGTGCTATCGGCACATTGCAAATGTTCTCTCCCAACCCTTTAAAACAGATACCGTGGTTCCTGTTAGAGGAAGAAACTGACAGAGCCTGGCAGAGGTAGTTAAACTGTTCTTGCAGCTAGAAAGTGGAGGGGCCCCAAGTGGGAAATACACATCCATCTGACTTTCAAGCCTGCTCTTGTCCTCTGAGAGACTCGTTTGGGAGTTGAGCTGCGGCAGTATGTTATGATTGGAAAATGGACACATGCGTCTCAACATGTGTGATGTAGATAATAAATCCCACGAGCTGGGGGAAATTGGAGAGATCCCTCTTGGCTGGAGTAATCGAAGAAAGCTTCATGGGAAGGTGGAATCAGAGATGGGTCTGGAAAGATAAGCAAGGAAGGCATTCTTTCTGGGGTGGGAGGGGTGGGAGGAATGTCAAGGGCAAAGTCTTGGTGGGAGAAACTGAACATCCAATGGGCTTGGTGCAGTAAGGACACTAGTCTCACGAGAGGAAAGGGCTTGCCCTGGCAAAGAGTGCAGCTGAAGAGGGATGGCTGCACATATGGTCCTGCCCAGTGTCAACGAGAGTCACTTATGCTCTGACAATATTTGGGAAGCCAAGATATGTAGAACATTCTTTTTCCATATGGTTAGTTATGAATTCCAGAACTTGGAAATCTTGCAGCCTTTGGAAAGAACCAGACTACACATTAAGGGATTAAAGTTTGAAATGTCATTTTCCATTTCTGTCCAAATGAAGTTGAGATATTTTTTGATGAAAAAAAAAAAATGAAGCTTTCCATGACTGGTTTCTTGCACGGTATCCGAATGATTCGGATCACAGGTTGACTCGATGGTGTTCACTAAATGCTGAGACACAGATCAAATCTGATCCCACAGATTTTCAGCATCAAAGACACATCCTGATGCTGAGTGGCAGGAGTTGGTTTTCAGGGTTGATCAGGATGCTTAACTCTCTTCTTTCACTTAGCTTTGAAAACTCCATCTCTTTAAAAACAAGTCTTCCTCTCTGGTGTGATCTATCATTTGCCTGACCAACCCTTAAAGAAGTTACTTTCTTTTAAACACCCTGTTTGATGCACTATACACATTCTAAAATTAGACTGCATCTTTGGATACAAACTAGTTTCCCGATTCTGTGTGAAGGTACTGACTGCTTCAGTGAATTCTTGGCTAGATGACACCAAAAAAACAAAAACAAAAATGCTTTAGCTGTATTTGTTATTTTCAACCAATTATTTTAATGACAAGTAGATCCAGCGTGAAGATAAGCAATAATTCCTGTATTCGTTTCACCTCAAAGACCCAACAAGAGAATGGTTCAGAGGTCCTCTCTAAGAGATTGGGTTTGGCTTTAAAGTTCTCTTTGAAACCACAGCAAAGGCAGTGTTGCTCTAGACTCCGTCTGAAATGTTTGGCTTGGATGCAGGTGAGAGGCTCTTGGGAAGGCAGGGTGCAACAGAGTCTTCAGGGAAGACTCTGGAAATTGGCACTTTCCCAGGTTGCTCTCAGCATCCAACTTTTATCACTGATCAGAGCTGGCACTTATTCGTAGAGAAGGTAGAAGGAATGTGAACCCTCGGGCCTGCTAAGAAGGGTGGACAGACTGGTCTGAGATGCACAAGGGGACCCAAGTTGAGGATTACTTTGGCCAAGTGGCTTGGATTGCTATTAATCCTTGCTGTCTTCAGATGTGTGGTAGTGAGTCATCCACTGGAATATGATTAATCCTGTTTTGTAGGAGTGGACAGCACAGAGATTCCACCCAGATCTCATATAATGTGCTGGCCCTGGAGGTCAACATGCTGTCTTTCTGTGATAATTCTCAGTCACGGAGCATCTTAACTGAGTTTGGAAATTATTAAGCTCAGTTCTTGAGGAAGAATGGAAACGCCACCTTCCAAAGCTCAATCATAGAGACCATACACCAATAGCCCCCAACCGAAATCTTTCCATGTCACACAAACAATACTCTCAAAAGTTGGCTTTCCCTGTCAATCCAATCAGTGTGGTCCTATAATCTACTAGGAATTAGAAGATCTGAAATCAAGTTCTGACCCTCATTATGTGTGTGACTCTGAGCAAGTCATTTCAAGCCTCTGGGCCTCCAGTTTCTCATCTACAAAGTGAACATCTGTATATCTGCCCTGCCTATCCATAGGTGCTGCTGTATCAAATAAAGTCATATACATAAAAGGACTTCCAAAACCACATATCATAAGTACAAGAACTTATTATAATTACTCTGGTTTTGTAGGATATGTTATAGTTCTGCTGTCAGTGAAACCTGAATAAAAATTTCTAATACAGAAATAATATGTTTTTAAAAACACAAGCATTTGGTGCACGGTGAAGATCTGGAAATTTGGGGAGAAACTTTCAACACTATATGCGGATCTATGTTCCCAAGAGTTCATTTGAGATAAGCCAATAAAAAAGAGACTTTCTTACTTTAGGAGCTTCCAAATGCCCACCCCGGCAGATGGGCCCCAGCTGTCAGTGACAACAGCACCCTTGAAGCATTGCCAGGAGCCTACCACCCAGATGTCCTGTGCATCTGTTCCACGTTTAGAAAATTCCTAAACTTTCCAGAAACTATCTAAGATACTTTAAGATGTTATTTACTCAAGGCAATGGCACAGGAAAACAAGCTCATCTCAAAGGGAAAAGTATGCCTTTTGAGCTGAAGGTCTAGAGCAAGGGTTGGCAACTTCTCTGAAAAGAGTCAGACATAACAAATTCTTGTTCTGTGTACATAGGGGTGAAGGGAACCAGGGGAGCACAGGTCTAGAAGCAGACAAAGGTCACTTTGACGGGCCTCATGATGATTTCCCACACACACTACCATTCCAAGATCCATTTGAGCTAGAAAGTACCTCTTTCTTTTAAAATGCAGTTAATCTCTGGGAGGATGAGTCTATCAGCCACTCACACCTTAGTATAAATGTCTTAAGTTGATACTCGGTACTACTCTCTTATCTGAGATCTGTTACAATGTGATGATGAAAAATTTTATTGAGAGATACTTTTAGAGCTTTGAGTATATGGGGGAAGTATGGCTCTGAGTAGATCATCAGAGGGGGCATCACACGTTTTCTGTGGGTAAGATAAAGCAGGGCCACCAGGAAGCAAGATCAAGGTATAAAAATGGACGATGGAGGGAACTCAGAGACCCAGGAGAGGTTGTCAGCTATCTTTACAGGCTGGTGAAAAGGATAAAAGCCTGACACTTTTGGTGTGCAAGCTGTGGGTTGCCCATGCCTAACCTAGAGAAATGATGGTGGGAGTGAAAGCTGACTTCAAGGAGGATGGAGTGGAAGCAGAGGAAGTATGCGCATATTGGTACCCAGGCACTCATGGTAATCCAAGCCACTAGGGCCCCAGAAAACCCTTCACTTAGTCTAAGCCACAGGCAAAGCACAGAATGGGGGCAGTTTGACCTTGAGCTTGGTGAGCCACGGCTCAGTCCATCAGCAGAGCCGTGCTGCATCATTTGACTGAGGCAGCACAAGGGCACTGTGTATCTATGCAGAGTAGCTCACCAGGGAAAGTGAAGTCTTCAGGTGAACATCCATGTTTCTTTTTATTTTTTATTTATTTTTTTAATAAATGTATTATGTATGTATGTATTGGGTGTGTGGGGTCTTCGTTGCTGCACACAGGCTTTCTCTAGTTGTGGTGAGCAGGGACTACTCTTCATTGCGGTGTGCAGGCTTCTCAGTGCAGTGGCTTCTCTTGTTGTGGAGCACGGGCTCCAGGCATGCAGGTTTCAGTAGCTGTGGCACGTGGGCTCAATAGTTGTGGCTCAAGGGCTCTGGAGCACAGGCTCAGTAGTTGTGGCGCACGGTCTCAATTGCTCCGCGGCATGTGGGATCTTCCTGGACCAGGGATCAAACCTGTGTCCCCTGCATTGGCAGGCGGATTCTTAACCACTGCGCAACCTGGGAAGTCCCTGATGTTTCTTTTTAAGTGGGAAAAGAGTGCAAGATTTCAAGAGTCCCAACAGATGGATAGCACTTTGAGCAAATTCAAATTTTGGATTAGGCCAAAATCCACATTTGTGCATCAAGAAAATAAGATGGATGAGTGGATGGTAGAGGGATGGATGGGTCCGTATTTGGTGATAAAACAAATAGAGTCAAACATTGGTGGTAAAATCTAGGCAATAGGGATATGGATGTTCCTATGCAACTGACAAAGGATTAATCTCCAAAATATACAAGCAGCTCATGCAGCTCAATATCAAAAAAACAAACAACCCAATCCAAAAATGGGCAGAAGACCTAAATAGACATTTCTCCAAAGAAGACATGCAGATGGCTAACAAGCATATGAAAAAATGCTCAGCATCATTAATCATTAGAGAAATGCAAGTCAAAGCCACAATGAGGTATCACCTCACAGTGGTCAGAATGGCCATCATCAAAAAATCTAAAAACAATAAATGCTGGAGAGGGTGTGGAGAAAAAGGAACCCTCCTGCACTGTTGGTGGGAATGTAAAGTGGCACAGCCACTATGGAGAACAGTATGGAGGTTCCTTAAAAAACTAAAAATAGAACTACCATATGACCCAGCAATCCCACTACTGGGCATATACCCTGAGAAAACCATAATCCAAAAATATACATGTACTACAATGTTCATTGCAGCATTATTTACAATAGTCAGGACATGGAAACAAGCTAAATGCCCATCAACAGATGAACGGATAAAGAAGATGTGGTACATATATACAATGGAATAATATTCAGCCATAAAAGGGAATGAAATTGAGTTATTTGTAGTGAGGCGGGTGGACCTAGAGTCTGTCTTACAGAGCGAAGTAAGCCAGAAAGAGAAAAACAAATACCGTATGCTAACTCATATATATGGAATCTAAAAAATGGTACTGATGAACTCAGTGACAGGGCAAGAATAAAGATGCAGATGTAGAGAACGGACTTGACACGGGGTGGCAGGCAAAGGGGAAGCTGGGACAAAGTGAGAGAGTAGCATTGACATATATACACTACCAAATGTAAAATAGATAGCTCGTGGGAAGATGCTGCATAACACAAGGAGATCAACTCGATGATGGGTGATGACTTAGAGGGGTGGGATAGGGAGGGTGGGAAGGAGCCATGGGAGTGAGGGAGGGGATATGGGGATATATGTATAAATACAGCTGAGTCACTTTGTTGTACAGCAGAAACTGGCACAACAGTGTAAAGTAAGTACACTCCAATAAAGAGCTTAAAATAAACAGTATGGCATTAGGAAAAGGATAGACAAAAAAGATAAAACAGAAACGGAAATATTTATGAACGAAATGATATGATATCTGGAATTTGCTTCAAACTAATAAGGAGGTAGGTATAGACAAAATAAGATTTGTCGAATTTCGGTAATTGTTAAAGCTTGGTGTTATGAGGGTTTATAGTACTGTATTTTCTCTATTTTGTATATATTTGATACTTTCCATAATAAGCTTTTTAAAAAAGGAAAAAAAAAAAGAGTTCAAGTTTGCCGTATGTTTCGAAATTTTCCTAATAGACTGTTGGGTGGGGGCGATAATCTTCCTCAGGAAAAAAAAATCCACATTTGCAAAACTGATCATTTAGGCCATGGTCATTTTTAAGGAAAAGGATTTACCCGATTCATTTTTAAACAAGTCCATCCCTTCTGAGGAGTGCTGTACAACAATGAAGTGACTGTAATCCTTGGTGAAATTGTATTAGCAGACTGTTCATTCCCAGGGAAAGAGGGAACGTGAAATAGACATGTCCAAAATTTTGGAGAAAATGCAACCAGGTTATAATAGTTTTGAATACAATGTCCCCAAAACCCTCAACAAAGAAAATATTCCTTCTGCTTTCTCTTCTTTTCCTTTTTTTTTTTTTTTTTGGCCATGCCATGTGGCATGTGGGATCTTAGTTCCCTGACCAGGGATTGAACCCGCGCCCCCTGTAATGGAAGCGTGGAGTCTTAACCACTTGACCACCAGGAAATCCCCCCTTCGGCTTTAAATGCCTGTTAAATTCTGTGTGTGTGTGTGTGTGTGTGTGTGTGTGTGTGTGTGTGTGTGTGTGTTTACATGCCCTTCTGTGGAAAAAAGCATGATTTACTTAACAAAAAGTGGACTAATACAAATCTGCACATTAAAGTGGGTTGAAAAGAGATCTTGTGAGCAGAATTTCCTTTCTGCAGGAATAAGAGTGAGAGACTTAAAAATGCAAAAAATTTGGTGAGGAGACACCTTCTGAATGTAGCTTCACTCCGCTGGGATCCATCTGCGTAAGTGGACTGTCTTATTCTTGCTGCTTCTGCTCGAAGTCAGAAGACAAGAGCAGTGCCACCTGGGTTCTCCCACTGCTGCTTGGAATAATGACACGGTGGTATGACCCAGCCCCCATGGGCTTTCGCATTTGATTTGCTCCTCCATACAACGCTGTCATAAAGCCCATTTCACAAATGAGGACGCAGAGGCTCAGAGTCGGAGAGGTCACACAGCCAGTCCAGGGGAGAGCAGGGCCACAAACTCGCATCACCTGGCACCTGACCGCTGTCTCTGGAGCCTGGACTGAGGTGTCTTGATTACTTTCTGCGGATCCCCTGACTAAGCATGAGATGTCCAGCTATTCCAGCATTGGTGTCGGCTATGACAAGACAGCTCTCCTTCACAGACCTGAAGCCTTCCTTTGGGGGTATTCACTTTTCTGCCTGATTCTTTTCTTGGACTAAATTAACCCTGGAAAGTGCCGCTGTCCATTGTTCTAAGTAGCAAGAACCTTGACCTCTGCCTTTACTAGCCTGTTGCCTGTCTGGCAGGAGCAAGACCATGGTATTGCTAAATGGCTGGAAACTGTGTGTGTTTTAGGACTTTCAACTACTAGAAGGCCAGAAGAGGCCCTTTTTGAAGAGGCCCTTTTTAAAAAGGCCAGGCTCTGATAAGCAGTACCCGGTGCGCTGAGAATGTCTTCGTGTGATGGAGCTTTGCTTTCCCTTATAGGATTTGCTAAGCAAAGGAAAGGATGTGGTATGGTCAGACGTGATCTAGTTATTGAACGAGGACACCTGTTCCCTATGATTTTATACTTGGCATCATGGGAAAGATACTCCTCTTTCTAGCCTTGAATACAGGGAAACAAATATACTATGAATGTCCAAATGGCAGGGAAAATCCTGCCTTTTTATCCAAAGCGATGTTTGGAGAAGAGTGATGAGAGTCGGCTTTGTTTCCCCCACTGCCTCCACCCCCCAACCCCCTTGGCTGATTTCATAAAAGAAAAGAGAAAGCAGAAAATCTGTCAGGATTTCTCAAATGAAAAACACGTCCACACTGATAGGAACAGACTGTTTTCTATTAAGAAATCTGGTCATGGTAACACTTATATTTTTGAATTTATCATCATATGTATAAAATGATACTCAAGAAAAGATTATAAGACGAGATTCGGGGAAGGAATTCCCTCAGCCCAGTTCTCTTTGGGAATGCCTCAATAAGCAACATTATTCATAGTACTGATGTTTTTCTGTTGAACTTTTATTATTGATTGATTGATTGATTGATTGATTGGCTGTGTTGGGTCTTTGTTGCTGCACATGGGCTTTCTCTAGTTGCGGGGAGCGGCGGCTACTCTTTGTTGTGGTGCACAGGCTTCTCATTGCAGTGGCCTCTCTTGTTTCGGAGCACGGGCTCTAGGCGCATGGGCTTCAGTAGTTGCAGCACATAGGCTCAATAGTTGTGGCTCACGGGCTCTAAAGCACAGGCTCAATATTTGTGGCACAGGGCATAGTTGCTCTGCGGCATGTGGGATCTTCCTGGGGCAGGGCTCGAACCGGTGTCCCCTGCATTGGCAGGCGGATTCCTAACCACTGCACCACCTAGGAAGCCCCTTCTGTTGAACTTTGACAGGAAGATTTTATAATTGCTGCAAATTGAAGGAGAAGGTCATCTTCTATTTTCCAATTTGTGATATTAGTGTTTTCTATTTATTAAGTTCTCCATGCCACCTAGTGTTTCTCTGAAGAAATACCAGATGCTTAGGAAATACCCCCAGTCCTGTGCAGGACTTCAGGTTCAGGTTGTCCCTCGGTTAAACCTGTATACATAGACATGCTCTGTGTAACATCCCAACTAGACGAAAAGTTGGCAGTAACCATCATTTCACAATTAAAAACCAATACAAGTGACTAAATTCTTCTTCCTGCAGAAAGCATCAGCTTTTTGCTTCTGTAGGGTACACTGACGTCAAAGGATCCTAGAATGGTCATCGTGGAAGACTTTCTGGAATTTTCGTCTACACCTGACCCACTGCTGTACCAGGAAATCCTTGTCTATGATGCAGTGTTTCACAGGAACTTGTCTGGGACTTCAACTTTGCTCTTTATTTTTTTTTTCTTTTAAAGTATCTAAACTACATGGCAAGAAAGCCATGAGGGGACTGAAAACCAACCTGAAGGCCTGTGTTTGCCTGTGTGTGGCGGCAGCGTGCTCCAGGCACAGCTGGGCAGGGAGAACCCAAGAAGGGACCCGCTCTAGCTCTGGCAGCTGCCGGCCCAGTGGCAGGATGCAGGTCTCGTGGCTCACAGAGTTCTAGCTGGAAGGGCTCGATTGAGTTCCTCCTCCTCCTTCCTGTCCCTGTCCAAAACCAACAAACTCTAACAAGCAATGCCCATGCTGCTGGCAATGACAAAGTTGTCCATTTCGAAAATCTGTGTCCTATCATATGCCTTCAGTGATTACCAAGGCCTGCAAAATGCTACTAAGAGCTGAGTGAGGGCAGGAGGGGGTGGGGGGGGGGGAAGAGAGCCAGAGGAACTCAGACCAGGTTTCCGAAGGGACCCAAGCAACCCTGTGGAGGCCCTGCTTTGGGCTTAAGGAAAGTAGTGGTTGTCATAATTCTAGCAATCACACGTCCTATATTTTATACAACAGTCCCAAGTTGAAATATTCCGCCTGGTCGTTGATGTAAGCACACTTGGCCTTGGTCACAGTGTGGGTCCTAATTTTTTTATTTTTTATTTTTTGAGAAGAGTGCTTGGAAATATGCTCAGCCTCTCTTTAGGGCTGAGGTCTCATAAATGGTTCTGTCTCTGCCAGGCTTTGGCAAATTTCCTCACAGTTGTCACTTCCCGCGGGGGCCTGAAGGGCCACAGGTTGCTGAGAGGGTCCGGGCCTGGGAAGTCAGCTGGAGGCACAAAGGTTTGGCAACCTTGAGCTACACATTTGGAGTCTATACAGCACATTCGCTTTGGGCTAGTAAACATGAAGTGGATGGTAATTTGTTTGGGGCCGGGGGGGGGGGTTCCCCCTTCATTTGCCCATCCAGGCAGTCTACAAATCTTATGGCAGCAGACAAAATACCATTACCGTGACCTTATTCAAAGCCATCTGCGGGGAGCCAGGGGGTCAACAGTCAGAAACGTCTCCCGGCGAGGCCCAGAGGATCTCACCGGGGGTGAGAGCTCCATTTGACAGACTCCACAGGCACTAGAGGTTCTGTCAGCTCTGCAGAGAAACGCCAACATTCCTGCTGACCACGCAACATAGGCCATGTCCTTAACTGGAAATCTGTCACCTAGCTTGGAGCCCTCAGGTCCTGCCTCCTCCTCAGTTTGGTTTGAGGCCCTGCAGATCAGGGACTGAAGGCCAGCTCGAGGGGAGGTGGTGCTGGTAAAGCGGGGAGAAAGCCAAAGAAACAGAAAGGAGAAGAGGAAGGGCAGATGGAGCCAGAAGTGGAAGGGGTCAGAGGAGGGGACACACAGAAGAAGAGATCAGAACTGAGAGAACCTTCCAACCAAAGCCTCAGGGTCAGGGCGGGCGCAGGCAAGGTGGGGCAGGAGGCCAGTGTCAGCCAGGCCTCCCAGGCCTTGAAGCCACACCCGCCAAGTCTCTCTAGCCCAATCGAAGGAAAAAGATAAATGAGTCGGTTTTAGCACAGGAAACGCTGCTCAATATTCTGTAATAACCTAAATGGGAACAGAATTTGAAAAAGAATAGATACATGTATTGGGCTGGCCAAAAAGTTTGTTCAGGTTTCCTGTAAGATGTTACAGAAAACCCGAATGCACTTTTTGGCCAGCCAAATATATGTATAACCGAATTGCTTTGCTCTACAGCTGAAACTAACACAACATTGTTAATCAACTATGCTCCAATATAAAATAAAAATTAAAAAAAAGATAAATGAGTCTGCTCCTACTTTAGTGTGATTTCTTTGAGTGCCATCATCACTACTTGCTGTCTCACTCTCTCCCTCTTTCTCTCCTTAGGAAACTCTTTCCTGCCCTTCTTCCTGTGCTCTCATCTCATCATCATTCTCCCCTGCATGCCATCCATCTCTTCCTTTCTTTCTTCTTTCCCCATCCGGCAGTTCCCCCATTAATTTCTGATCCAGAGAGTTTCCAGTCGCCACTTCCTTATTGCCCCAGGATCACGTTTGCCAGGGCCCCTGACCCTCACAGCTGCTCCTGGAGACAGGACCACTTCCTTCCCTTGGCCTCACGTGTCCTTTGGCTGCTATGCCCTGGGCAGCAGGGCCTCCTCTGAAGAGAGCTTGATCTGCTGCGTACAGGTGGTTCTGGCAGGACTCAGTCTTCTGAGTCTCACTGTCGTCTGCGAGGTTCGGGCCTCCCACTTGGGTAGGGCCAAGGTTTGCAGCTCCACAACCCAGGGCTTTTGCCCCACCCCCACCCCCCCCCCATCAATTTCACAGTGTAGACGCTGTGGCCTATGTGGAATACAGGTCCTGCTGAGGAACCCCAGCGCTGGCTGCCTACTCTAGCCTAAGTGACATCAACATAACAAGCAGAACTTTCCCAACGGTTATTCTTTTTTAAAAAGATATATTGCAAAGATGAAAAACCTCTGAAAAACTATTTCTGAAACTTCTATTCACTGCACTTCACTTATGTGGCAGGGGTGGGGACCTTCTAGTTCTTCTGCTCCATTATGTTAACGAAATAGTTTCATTAACTGTTACCATAGATGCATCTGGAGTGAAGAGAACCAGATCTAACTCTGTAGCCATCTCTTATTACTACAGAACCTTCAAGGGAAAGATTCACTGCGAGTAGATTTTCACACCATCAGGATCACACGAGTCCAAAATGGAAAACCTCAAAATATTGCAAACTTTGACCACCAGAGTCACTGACCTATTCTGTGGGAATCTGGAGTGAAGCCTGGTCCTCCAGAATCAAGACTGGGCCAATTAGATGAGAGGCTTGTTTGGGTACAAGGATCCAGATGGCTGTGCTTGCACAGTCTGTAAAGGGTAGGGAAGTGACACTGCATAGGGCCCAGGTTTAGGGCCCTTATTCAGCAGCCCCATTCAGGACAGTCTCTAGCTAGCGAGGTGGGGGGGAATTGAGGGGGTGAAGAGAGTAGGAGGGTACAGGGGAGCGGGGGTTGGGGACACAAAGAGGAGGGGAAGGAGGAGGGAAGTCCCCGACAGCTGCACTTTGCAACTGGGGAATAAAACTCCAAGGCTTTGATCTTTCCTTCTCGTCCCTTCACGTTTAATCCTGTGTTTCTAATTTCCTTCTTCATTGCATATTTGACAAACCCAACTACTTCAGAATCAAGGGAATCTTGTAAATAATGTACTATATTTCCTTCTCCAAACCCAAGAGGCTTGGGCCCATTTGACCTCTGTGGTTTGCAGAAAATCACCATGGGTCCCAGAGGACTATCTACAATTGCAAGAGTTATATCATTATTAAATTTCACGCTGAAAGGAGCAGCTGAAATCGTCTAGTCCTGCCTCATCGTTTTTCTAAGATGAGGCAACTGCTGTCCAGGGAGGTTGGGAGGCATGTGAAATGTCACAGGCTGAAACCCAGGGCTCGTAATTCCCAATCCTGGTTTTTTAATGGCATCATCCTTCAAGTGGTTTGGATCCATGCCTGATCATTGGGAAGTACATGTAAAGGGCCATTCTCGAGCAATGAACTTTCAGAGAATATATATGTCTATCTCCATGGACATGGAACTTCCATTTAGGATCCAAAGAGAAATATAGGAATTCCCTGTCAGGTTAGTGATTCATGTAAACCCAGCCAAATCCCCATGGGTGCTGTTACACAAAATCTTAACAAGTGAGAAGTCTCATCTCTGGCCAAAAGTTCCTACTGGCACCCTTCTAGGGGTAAACCCACAGGATATTCTCTGGCCTGGCCACCCAAAGTCCATAGTCACTCCTAACAGCACAGCACCAAAGGCAACAGTGCCACTGAGGACAGTGTCTCTGGTTCTGACATCATCTCTGCCTCCACTAGCTCCCCCAGCTCCCCTACCTTCTCGACTGAGCTGTTCCTATCTGTCTCCCTCCCAGTGAGGGAGGAAATTGAGGCTTACTGGGGTCCTTCTCACGCTTTGTGAGCCTTAAAGAGGGAGCTGAGACCATGATCTCCAGTGGTGGCCCAGTTCTGAGAAGGTCTGATGCCATCCTAGCTTCTCTTCACTTCTTCCTGTACCCTTCAACTCACCTCTCTTTCCCAGTTCAACCTTCTCTGCAGGTACACATCCTGTAACTGCCTGTGCCAGGTGGTGGTGGGCAGGTGACTTTATCCATACTAAGTTTGTGGTCCTTCATCTCTCAAACCCTCTCCTAAGGAAAAGGGCATCAGCCTATGAGCTTCAAAGCCTCAAGTCACCCAAGAGCAAAAATCCTGATCTTCATAATTGACTCCCCCAGGCCCCTTCTTACTATAGAGCAGCATCTAACCTGGTGACTTCTATTATTACCCACCCTATGATCTATTCTTAGGAGACAAGTCTCTACAGACAGCTATAGCTATACAGAGTTACATACACTATGGAGTGATAAACATATATTCATACCAGAAACCAACTTAATTCTATTCATTCATCTGTCAATATTTCATTTACTTATTCATTCATTCAGTCATTCAACAAACAGTTACACACCACATGAATGGCTCCTTGAAGCCTTCCATGACCAATTCAAGAACCCTCCAACCTCTAGGCCATGTCATCACATGATCCTTTTATTTCTTTCATAGCATTTACCATAATCAGAAATTATCTTACAGTTTGGGTTACTATCTCCCTCTTCCAACTAGAATGTAAACTCCCTGAGGGCAGAGGTCCTGCCTGTCTTGTTCACAGCTGTATCCTAGTACCTATGTTTTCCCCCTGACACCTAGAGGTTAGCACAGTGCCCGAGATATAGGAGACAATTAAATATCACTTGAAGACTGCCCAGCAGCTTAAAAAAATGGAGAGGGCTCAACATGTACCACCATGAAACTCTCCAAGTCAGGCTGATGCATGACAAAAGCAGAGAAATCTGCCTGGCCTGATTTCATTTGTTTTAAGAAAACATTCTAAACAAAACTACAGATTTTTGTACATACACACACTTGTGTAAGTGCATGAACAGGACCTGGATAAAGAGGAGGGAACACTTGTAAACTCATTCTATGAGGTCAGCATTACCCTTGTACCAAAGCCAGACAAAGACACTATAAAAAACTACAGACCAATATCCCTGATGAATTTTGATGCAAAAATCCTCAACAAAATACTAGCAAACCAAATTCAACAGTACATTAAAAGGATTACATGCTATGATCAAGTTGGATTGATACCTGGAATGCAAGGATAGTTCAACATATGAAAAATTAATCAATATATAATATACTACATTAACAGAATGAAGGACAAAAACCAGATGATCATCTTGATACAGGAAAAGCATTTGACAAAATTCAACACCCTTTCATGGCAAAAACAATCAACAATTTAGGAACAGAAGGAAACTACCCCAATATAATAAAGGCTATATCTAACATCATACTCAACAGTAAAAGACTGAATGCTTTTTCTCTAAGATCAGCTAAAAGGCAAGAATGCCCACTCTCACCACTTCTATTTAACATAGTACTGGAAGTCCTACCATAGCAACTGGGCAAGAAACAGAAATAAAAGGCATCTGAATTGGAAAGGAAGAAGTAAAAATATCTCTATTCACACATGACATGATCTTATGTGTAGAAAATCCTTAAAGATTCCACTTAAAAAACTGTTAAAACTAATAATTTCAGCAAAGTTGCAGGATACAGAATCAACACATAAAAGTCAATTGCATTTCTATACACTAAAAATTACCCACCTGAAAAGGAAATTTAAAAAACAATCCCATTTACACTAGCATCAAAAGGAATAAAATACTTAGGAATAAACTTAACCAGGGAGGCAAAAGACTTGTACATTCAAAACCTGAAAACATTGTTAAAGAAGACCTAACAAGCCAATAAATAAATAAATAAATATTTAAAAAAGGATCTCAAAGAGATTTGCACACCCATGTCCACTGCTTTATTATTCTTAATAGCCAGGAAACAGAAGCTACCCGAATGTCCATTGATGAATGAACAAATAAACAAAATATACAGCCATATAATGGAATATTATCCAGCCTTAAAAAGGAACGAAATTCTGACACATGCTATACCATGGATGAAACTTGAAATCATTATCTTAAGTGAAATAAGCCAGTCACGAATGGACAAATATTGTATGATTCTATTTATATGAGGTACCTAGAGTAATGAAATTCAGGGAGATAGAAAGTAGAAAGGTGGTTGCCCAGGGCTGGAGGAGGTGGGGGGGAATAGTGTTTAATGGGCATTTGCAAGAATTTTTCAGCTTTGCAAGAATAAAACGTTCTAGAGCTCTGTTGTAAAATGTGAATATACTTAACACTACTGAACTATATACTTAAAAATGATTACGATGGTAAATTTAATGTCAGGTGCTTGTAAGCACAATTAACGATAAAATGAAAATTAAAAACAAAACAGAAGGATTCAGATAGCTGTGAAAGGAATGGGAATAGGGGAGTGAAGAGCAATGTTGTTTTATCTCTATTTTTTTTTTTACAATGAAACCATTTCGAGGTATTACTTACGTGATTGAAATAGTTGTTAAAAGCTTCAGAAAAAAATTAGAGAAGGCCCCTGCCCTGGAGGCATTAAGAGTCTCTGAAGGAGACAGACAGGTACACAAAGCATGTGCTGGGCGGTGTGGTGGGGGCCATGGGAGAAGTCCCACGGGAGGGGCAGAGGGGCGGCCCATTCCTCCTGGGCAATCAGAGGAGGAGTGGCCATTGGGGGGCTGACTCCAAAGACCAATAGGTATTTGTCCGGGGAAACGCGAGTCTGGGCCCCAGAGACCACATTGTTCAACACCTTCCACTTTATTTCCAGAGGCTCGGCTGCAATATATTCAAAACATACTTAGCTCAAATAATGCCATGAAATGGCCAGGGGCTGGGGTGGAGTAGGGGAAGAAGTCTTTTAAAGGTCCCTTTGAAAACAGTTGATAAAATAACTAAACTAAATGTCAAGGAATGCTAAAGCCCTAAAGCGTATTCTATGCACACACAAAGTGATCTAAAGCGGAGGTGGGATGTGCTGGCCCCCACAAGCTGGTTCCAAGATTATTTTCATACAGTCATTAGGTTCAGCCTAACAAAATGGTTATGTGGAAACCTTTGGAGGATCCACTGAGTTAGTAAGAATGATTTTTAATCAGCGTATTATTTTTTGTCAGTGTACATGTCATGTCTGTGGTGCCTGAGAGGGGTTGAGACATTCGAGCTTACACCATGCTCAGCAAACCATTTACTCATAGCCAGGGCAATAGAAGCTTTAACTCAATTCTTGTCTGAAATTCAAATGGATCGAGTTTCAATTAGAGTGGCCAGCATACAGTCAAGATATGTATCTAGTCAACTGGTAATTAACCCCCCTAACAAGAAGGGAAGTGTTTACACAGAGTGCGAAAAGCAGAGATACAGTGAATTTTTCTTTTCACGATCTCATTTACCTTTTCTATTTGGTCTCCTTTAGATGAAACAAGAAAACAGGTTTGCAGTCCCAGAGTTCCCAAGGGGCTAGATAACAGAGGCACGCCGCGTTCCAAGACCTAACATTCTCAATGGGCTACAATGCAGCTGAATTGCTCGCAGGAACCCTGAAAACTCCTTGCTGCCTCTGACACCTCCAGGGCTGGTGGGGAAATGCCATTTTCCAGGCTACTATGCAAGGTGGTTTTCAAGAACAGAATTTCCAGGGACTCTGAGATCAGGGGCAGCTCTGCTTTGGCCTGGAGATTTACCTCAGTAATCCCAGCCCTCTAAGAACCAATCCAAGCATAGCATCTTCAAGTAGGAAGCATTATAACATTGTGGTTAAAAACATGTTCTTTGAAGCCAGTCTGCCTGGATTCCAGCTCTGCCAGTTGCCAGTTCTGGAACCTTAGATGAGTCACTTAACTTCTCTGTGCCTCAGTTTTCTCATCTGTAGTATGGGTATAATGATACTGATGAGGATAAGTTCACACATGTAAAGTGCTTAGATGAATTTTAAAAGTCTCAATGTATGTTAGCTCTTCATTTGTTCCTCCTTTTATTGGGTCAGCTTAGCACCTCCAGGCCTCCCCAAGGTTTTCATGGAGGCTTCAGCCTTCTGGAGGCTACGAAGCCCTGGGGACACTTGTCACATGATATTGCATTGTTAATCTGTCTGCCTTCCCCACTAGAATGTGAGCATCTGGAGGGCAGAGCCAAGTCTTATTCATGGTTACATCCTTAGCAGCTAGCATAGTCCCCGGCCAAAAAAAAAAAAAAAAAAAAGCAGCTCAGGGAAAGTCTTTGAATTAAGCTCCTTTGAGCTTCCCTTAATTCTTTTTTTTTTTTTCAAAGTGATTTCACTCTTGTTTTTTTTTTTTTGTCACCTCGTGCAGTATGTGAGATCTTAGTTCAGGGACTGAACCCCTGCTCCCTGCATTGGGAGTGTGGAGTCTTCACCACTGGACTGCCAGGGATGTCCCCACCCTTAATTCTTACATTCCTAATTCTGAGCTCACAGGCCCCAAGTGGCTCATTTCTGATGTCAGTGACCATGTCTTGTTGTCAGGGTCTTCTGTGAGTAGTAGGGGACAACCATGGAGGGTACCACTATTGGCCCATATGGTGTCTCCACCAGAGTTTCCTCAAGTACCAGGAGGAAAGCCTAAATAGTTACAGTTGATAGACATCCATTTTTCTCTAAGGTGCTTAAGAAATAGATGATTTAAAGGAGTCTAGGCATGGCAGGCTACATCATGCCCACTCCAAAGATGCCCACAGCCTAATCCCCAGAGCCTATCTTACATGGCAAAAGGGACTTTGCAGATGTGATGAAGTTAAGGATCTTGACTGAGTTGGAGAGATGATCCCAGATTATCCAGTTGGACCCACTGTCATTACAAAGACCTTACAAGAGAGAGGCAGGAGGCTCAGAGTCAGAGAAGGAGATATGACACTGGAAGCAGAGGTCAGAGAGAGATTTGAAAATGCTGGGTTTTTGGCTTTGAAGGTGGAGGAAGGCGTCATCCACCTAGACATGCAGGCAGCCTCTAGAAGCTGGAAAAGGGAAGGAAACCGATTTTCTGCTAAAGCCTCGCAAAGGAGCATGGCCTTGCCGATGCTTTGATTTTAGGAATTCTGTCCTCCAGAACTTTAGGATCATAAGTTTGTGTTGTTTCAAGCCACTACCTTTGTAGTTATTTGTTAACAGTAACATTAGGAAACTAACAAAGTAGGCATTTCTCATGAGTGGGCTGGAATGTCCTCCAACAGGTCCTGTTCATTTCTTTCTTCCTTCCTTCCTTCCTAAATATTATTTATTTATTTATTTATTTATTTAGGCTGCATTGGGTCTTAGCTGTGGCATGCAGGATCTTTCTTGCATCTTGCAGGATCTTTTGTTGTGGCACGAGGGCTTCTCTCTAGTTGTAGTGCGTGGGCTCTAGAGCGCTCCAGCTTAGTAGTTGCGGCACACGGGCTCTCCAGTTGCACCATGCGGGCTTAGTTGTCCCTCAGCATGTGGGATCTTAGTTCCCTGGCCAGGGATCAAACCTGCATCCCCTGCATTGGAAGGCAGATTCTTAACCACTGGACCACCAGGGTAGTCCCTCACTTCTTTCTAAGAAATAAGTTAATAGATCATTGCCATGATTTTACTCCTCTAAATGGGAGTCTCAGAGGTGGTGGACAGAGGTGCATGCTGTAGTTGATAGGAAGTATCATCTGATGTCTCTCATTTCACTTGGAATTCAGGATCTTCTTTCAGCATTCCCAGTGAAGGTGCTTTTCCCCAGCCTCTCCTGTACTCTTCCTCAAAAAGCATAGCAAGTCAGGGACTTCCCTGGCTGTCCAGCGGTTAAGACTACGTGCTTCCACTGCAGGGGGGCGAGGGTTCGATCCCTGATGGGGGAACTAAGATCCCACATGCCACGAAAACAAAAACAAACAAACAAAAAACATCGCAAGTCACATCCTTCTCTCATTCTCCTCCTCAAAATCATTCAATGGTTCCCCATCACCCAAGGGATAAAAGTTCAACCCGCCATAATTCCATTCAAGCATCTGGTCCCAAGTTGCCCTTCTGGACTCAGCTTTCACTGTTTCAAGCCTCCCCACACCCTAGGTTCCGATCACATGGAGCTTCCTGCTCCCCCCTGGCCTTGCTCTGGTCACATTGTCCCGTGTCCCTGCCTTGTTGCTTAGGCTGTTTTCAGGGGAAGGCTTATTCCTTCCTCCCTTTCTCGCATTAAGCTGAGGCACTGGGTCCCCCCGCCCCCACCCCCCGTAGATTACCAGTACCTCCCTTGAACCTCACTAGATGTTTACACATTTGTCTGCTCCCCTGGAGCAGAAACACGATGAGGACAGGAACAACGAATAAATAAATTTATAATAAGTAAATAAGTAAATTTCTTGAAGATCTCTTCTCTCTTACCTCTCCCCCCGCCCCACCATGTCCCCTACACACACACACACACACACACACACACACACACAGCCATACATATCGTAGTCACTCAATAACTGCTGAAAGAAGGAGTTTGTATTGGGGTCAAACATGACAGAGCTGCAATGGACCAATATCCATATTTCTCAAATGCTCTTTCCACTCTGCCAAGGAGAAAAGGTGATAGGAGCCAGGATTAGGGGTTGGAGAGATCTGGGTTCAAACACAGGCTCTGACACACACTGGCTGTGTGACTCTAGGCAAGGCACTGAATATCCCTGTGCTGCAGTTTCCTCATTTCTAAACTGGGAAGAATAACAATGATATGTACCTTCTTCCATAGGACTATGGTTAGTGTAATGAGGAAACATGTTCAAAGTCCTTATAACAGTAACTGGCGTGAAGGAAGCAGTATACACGTCAGATGTTACTGGGAGGAGGAGGAGGAGGAGGATTGTATTATTTTTTTAAATTTTTTATTGGAGTAGAGTTGACTTACAATGCTGTGTTAGTTTCAGGTGCACAGCAAAGTAAATCAGTTATATATATACATTTATCCACTTTTTTTTTAAGATCCTTTTCCCATATAGGCCTTTACAGAGTATTGAGTAGAGTTCCCAGTGCTATACAGTAGGTTCTTTCTAGTTATCTATTTGATATATAGTAGTGTGTATATGTCAATCCCAAGCTCCCAATTTATCCCTCCCCTCCCTTATCCCCTGGTAACCATAAGTTTGTTTTATACCTCTGTGACTCTACTTCTGTTTTGTAAATAAGTTCATTTGTACACTTTTTTTTAGACTTCACATATAAGTGACAGCACATGATATTTTATGATTGTATTATTAATGTTATTTTTACTGGATAAGCCTTTTCAGCATGGGCTAGTCCCTTCACCTCCTTGTGGCCTGCCTCAGTTTCCTCATCTCACCATAATAACAGCCCATACCTGTTTAGTTATATTGAAGGTCACACTGTATTTAATTATGTGGAAAAATGACTTTTTAAAAAAAGGTGTGTCAGGGGACTTCCCTGGTGGCACAGTGGTTAAGAATCCACCTGCCAAAGCAGGGGACATGGGTTTGAGCCTGGTCTGGGAAGATCCCACATGCTGTGCAGCAACTAAACCCATGCGCCGCAACTACTGAGCCCACGTGCCACAATTACTGAAGTCGGTGCGCCTAGAGCCCATGCTCGGCAACAAGAGAAGCCACTGCAATGAGAAGCCCGTGCACCGCAATGAAGAGTAGCCCCGCTCGCTGCACCTAGAGAAAGCCCGAGCGCAGCAATGAAGACCCAACGCAGCCATAAATAAATAAATAAATAAATAAATAAATAAATAAATAAATACTTTTTTTAAAAGTGACAAAGACCTAAAAAAAAAATCCCTGGTCAGGGAACTAGATCCCGCATGTGTGCCACAACTAAGAGTTCACATGCCACAACTAATGAGCCCTGGAACCACAACTAAGGAGGCCGCCTGCTGCAACTAAGATCCAGCACAACTAAATAACTAAATAATAAAAAGTTGTGTCAGCTGGAAAGTATTAGGCAATTATTAGGCAGCCCCCATATAGTTCTGATGTTACTTTACCACATGCCTCTCAGCAGCACACACCCACCCCGCCACCAAAATGGAATCCCCTCAAGTTAATGAGAATTAATCCTAATGATAATTTTTATATTAAGAACAGTTTTTTCTAAATAATAGTAATTTCTAAATCTTTTCCTTACACTATAGATCACAGTGGAATTATCCTTATAAGGATACCCATTTTGTGAACAGCCCAAGGGCTTTTTTTCTTCTTTTTGGTTTTTCTTTTTAACATGAGATCTGACATCAGTCTCAAAATTGAGACAGGGTGGGAACTTTGTCAAGTTCAAGTCATCTTTGCAGCACCGCGGCTTTGCTCTGTTTTTAATGAGCTGGCGTCCTCCTTTTGAGACCGACTGAAGTGAACTTGGATCAGACCCTTAGTCTTGAAACAATGTGTCCTACCTTTGTTGAAGCCCAAAGAGCTTTTCTGTGCAAAGGCCAGTGTGTCTGAACAAATGGCATTCCGCGCATTTTCGCGGGCCACGGCTCCAGCCTCAGCGGGATTCCACTGCATTCTTGGCAGTCGGGCTCCTCTGCTCTGGCAGGGGGTCAGCCCAGGGCCAGTGGGGTCAAGGAAGCTCCACAGGCTGCTTGGGCTCCTGTGTGCACGACTGACAGCTTCAGGCTGCGCTGGGGACGGAGTGGGCCAGTCTCATTGCTAGTTCATGTCTGTAAGGAGGGGATGCCTGTGGGAAGGGGCTGGGAGGGCTCCCTTCCTTAGGAAGCCCTTGCAAGCGGCCCGAGCTGTGGGAAACTCACCGAGAGAAGGTTATGGCCACGGTGGTCCCAGTCCCAGCTGGCCCTCCTTATAAGCGTCTCAGGCCCATCAAAAGGCCCCATGCAGGAAGGAAATACTATGAGCAGTGCTTATATTTGGGGAGAGGAATTGTGGGCGAGTTTCCTTCTGTTCTTTATAGTCACTGGATTTTTTCATTTATTCTAACAATGACTATGCAGGCTCCTGGAATAGCATTGAACCACCCCACTCCAAAAGGCCGAAGCCCTAGTGTGTAAACTTTCCCACAGTCAAAGTGAGGATAGGGCGCCGATTTCCAGAAGGCATCTTTGGAAATGCAGGAGTGTGTGTGGAGTGAGTTGGGGTGGGAATGGAGGTGGTTTCACACGTGAACCCATTAGCACCCATGAATTTCTGACCTGGGGTTGGAGTGTCTCCTTTGTCAGTTTGGAAGGCTGGACCCAGGGGCAACAGGCCACAGGAGAGAGCATTTTGGTTTGTGTGGGACTAAGAAGTGAATGTGGAAAGCAAAAGGCAAAGCGTGTGTGTGTGTGTGTCTGTGTGTCTGTGTGTCTGTGTGTTTGCCTGCCTCTCCAAGTAAGAGAACAGTCACATCATAAAGGAAGAGAAGAGTAAAGATCTGGAATAAGAACACAAAGTTTTGTGGGAAAGTTTCGGAAGACAGACTCGAAACTGAAACTTGCAGTCCTGGCCCCATTTCCTCATTTGTAAAATGAGCAGGTGAGGTCCACACAGTCCAGTAAAGTTGCCAACGGTGACGTGTGGCTATTGAACACTGGGAAGGTGGCTGGTCTGGACTGAGATGTGGGTAAGTGGAAAATACACACCAGATTTCAGAGACTTAGTATCAACCAAAAGAATGTAAACTATCTCATTACTAATTTTTAAAATACTAATTACAGGTTGAGATGATAATATTTGGGGTATATCAGGTTAAAGCAAATCTATTACCTGAATCAAGTTCACCTGTTCATTGTTTCTTTTGAATGTGGCTACTAGAAATTTGAAAATACCCATGTGGTGCATATTATATTTCTCTTAGGCAGCACCAGGTTGCACAGTTATAAGTCTTAGTTAGAGCCCCTTAAAATTTCCCACAGAAATATCACTCAATTCAAGTCCCACTGAAGGGAGGAGGTGTAGGGGGAAGGCGGGTTCAGAGCATAATCTGAAGTAGTCTGCCATAAGCAAGGGGTTTCTTTGAAATCTCATATTTTCAGTTTTTAAATGCCTATGTGCTTGTTTTAATATCAAAATAAAAGGTCTAAGAAAAAATAAAGTTCTCTCTCTGCCTCCACTTTCTAATCAATATCTTTAAGGAAGAAGACATCCATTTTCTCCGGTGGTTTCAAGTCCCACCCCATCACCAACACACTGTCCTGGAGCCCTAGGGGTCTGCGGACCTCAGTTTGGGAAGCACGGGTGGTGATGTCTAAAAGGGCCCGGGCATCTTTCAGTTTCTATAGGAGGCTCCTGAGTTCCTAATTGCCACATGTCCCCTTTTGTTCTGAGGTTCTCACCTTTGCTCCCCACCCCTTAAAGTTCCTGAGGCCCTGGGAGTGGATTGGGTCAAGTAGAAAGGACAGAAATAGCCTTTCTTTCTCTTTTGTAGTCCCAGAGAACTATGCACACAGGTGCCCCATAAACACTTGGCATATTGAATAGTTCAGTAACCGGAATTGGAGGCCTGGCCCGCCTCCCGCAGCCTGGCAGGCTCCCGCTGCTGTCACCACTAGCAGTGCAAAAAGGTCTTTCAAAATGGTCCTGCTTTGAAAATTCACTAGGGAAGAAAGCCGCCTCCACTCCTTCAGGGGAAGCGGGTGGGGGCAGAAACCAAATGATAAATAAGCAAGTGAGGTAAGAAATCAATTTGGAACCAGCACAATTCAGAAATTCACGGGATGCTTCGTCACCAAACTAGACGGTAACCCTTATCAAAGTTACACCTCCATCAGTGGAGGAAGTGGAGATGGATCGCTTACGGGCAAATTTCACATCTTCTCTCTCCTCACCCTGGATGAGGTCTTCAGTGAACTTGGCCGCCTCTTGTTGACACCTTTTTCCACTTTAATATTCCCGTTTAGACTAACAATTCTAACTGCCAACAGTGTCCGGCTCTGAGCCACTCACCGGGCTGCAGCCTCCTCAAGCCTCAGTGCAGAGGGATCCCACAACACAACACATCCTGGAACAGAACCCTTGGAAGTTACAAACATTTTTATCTGGCTGATTTGATAACTGGCCTTGGATAAGCCTCTGTGTGGGTTGCAGTTAAATGACCATCACTAAAGGGTGTCTTTATTGCCTGGAGGAGATGGCTCAGATCACTGGCCCTCCCCCCAGCTCTCAGGCCATGAATAAATAGTGGGTGGGAGCTGGGGCCTGGCTGGGGGTGTGAGGCAGAGGCTGGGGGGACTTGAAGTTGTTTCCAGGTCTCCATTCAGGTCTCTGTGGTCCTCATTCTTCCTTGGGACTTCCTTGGTTGGAGACCCAGGGAGCTGTTTCTGAGTACGGAGCTGGACTTACCTTAAGGCTCAGATAAGGAAACCCCTAGAGCATGCCACCTCTGTCAGAAAGAACCCGCTCAGCTGTTCAGCAGTTCTGTAAGCTCTGAAGGGCTGACCTTTGGTTTAATGAGCTCCAGCCAGCTTACATCTCCCGGGCACGCGGGCCTTCAACATTCACTCAGCTGGCTCTCTGGGGCTAAACAAGCTAAAATGCTTCTGGGTCAATGTAGCCCCTTTCCTGTGAACATAAAGCAAACTGAAACTGACAAGAAAACCCAAGTCCCATGAGTGTACAACCATTGGACAAAGGCAGTGGTCTCTCTCCTGTGGTCCAGGAGGATGTTTGCTGGTGTAACGCAGGAAGTGTCATGGTGTTCATGGCACTGAAATAATTGCCACGGATTGATCCAGGGTTAAGCTTGGTCGCATTTCTGGGAAATGAAGTGCTTCTTCTCTAATCACAGAATATGTGAAGTGGAAGGGCTTTTCTCCAGCAATAAGCCCAGTTCCTTCTTTGTATGTGTGAAGAAACAGAAGCCCAGAGAAGGAGGAATAATTTGCCTATCTCACAGCAAGTTAGTGGCACAGGCAGGATGTGAATCCAGCTGTCCCAGCTCAGCAAACATCTCAGAACACTTGCTGTGTGCCTCACATGGTTCCTAGGCACTTAGGAGACAGCGAATAAGGTAGACGTGGTAGATGTGGTCTCTGCTCGCTCGAAGCTTCCCATCTATCTTTTACAGCTTTGAAATGAAGCATAATTCCCATCAAGCCTGGCAGAATCTTCGGAGCCCTGTTTCCAGCAGCAGGTGAGAACTAAAATTAGTCCCACTGCCCTGTGGCTTGGGCTAGTCCCTAGCACAGGCGAGCTTGTCAAGCTGCAGACTTCTCCTTCAACTTGCCACTGTTCCTCCATCAATGAATATTTTTCTCTTTTTATTTAATTTAATTAATTAATTAATTTATTTGTTGGCTGTGTTGGGTCTTCGTTGCTGCACGCGGCCTTTCTCTAGTTGTGGCGGGTGGGGGCGACTCTTTGTTGCAGTGCGTGGGCTTCTCTTGTTGTGGAGCATGGACTCTAGGCGTGTAAGTTTCAGTAGTTGCAATGTGTGGGCTCAGTAGCTGTGGTGCATGGGCTTAGTTGCTCCGCAGCATGTGGGATCTTCCCGGACCAGGGCTCGAACCCGTGTCCCCTGCATAGGCAGGCGGATTCTTAACCACTGTGCCACCGGGGAAGTCCCTTCTCTCTTTTTAAAAACGTTTGATTTTTTTTTCTTTTATTTATATATTTTTGGACATGCTACACAGCTTGCAGGATCTTAGTTCCTTGACCAGGGATTGAACCCGCACCCTCAACAGTGAACGTACCAAGTCCTAACCACTGGACCGCCAGGGAATTCCCTTAAAAACATTTTAAAACAATTTATTTGCTTAAATCAGGATCAACCTCTAATTCATTCATTGCAATTAATAAATAAATTCCTTTAAAAGCTCTCAGGTCCCCGTTTCCTCTCTTTCTCTCCTTTTTCCCTTTTGCGTTTGTCTTGTCCAGTTTCCCACAGTCTGGATTTTACTCATGGCAACGTACTGCTTTGTTCCCTAGGTTTTCTTGTCAATTGGAAGTTAGAAGCTTGATCAGATTCAAGTTCAATTCTCTTGGCCTATTCCTTCAGAAGTGGTGGCGAGTAGGTCATCAGGAAGCCTGCATTGTCTGGTTGTCACTCTTCTTATGATGCTAATGCGACCGGTGATCAAGGCCTGGACTCATTGGTTTTTTTAGTGGATGCAAAATTTCGACTCCCTAATTCTGTCAGTCTCTCTTCATTTATTAGCTGGAATGCTTTCAGTAAAATGAATCTTCGCCTCATGGTATATTTGGTTCCCCTGGGGTATGGTTTATGTAGGAAAGGAAGTAAATGCTTGATTCGTTCTATTAACCACTTTTCAGATGATTTATTTACCTAACATCTTCAAAGGGGACCAATGAGTTTATTAACTTTTTGTTCTTATTTTGTATTTTAATTACATTATGATACTATGTATTGTCATGGATTTAAAGAAATCTTGGATTTAAAGGAATTCTTGATCTCCTACTCCAAGTCAGGCATTGCTGTAGGCGTTGTTATGGAACAAATGTCTGAACAAGACAGACCTGGGCCCCTTGCTCGTGGAGTTGACCATCCAGGGCTTGCTCTACGACCCGCTTTCCCACTCTGCTGCTTCCACAGGGGATACTGCACCAGATGCTAACGTATGACCATCCATTTGCAGAGCAAGGGAAATGAGCTGAGAATTGCAATGTCTTGGGGGTTTCCTCAGTCCCTTCTCAGCACAATCCCCTGCCCTCAAAGGCTCAACTTTTGTCACATCCCCTCTCCTTGCTAATTTGTCCTGGCTGTTCAGGTGAAGCAGGTTTTATGGAGGAAATTATTAAACAAAAACAATCTATGCCGTGTGATTTATTTTCCCTTCTGGATCTCCCAGAAATAGCCTCCGTCGCCGATCTCTGTCCCACTCAAGCAGGAAGAGGGTTGGGCTTTTTCTAGAATGCTGTGGTCCAGGCATCTGTGACCAGTCCCCATCATGTTGCCTGCACCCCTCCCAGAGTGGATGGGGCCCTGCTGTGCATCCGTGAGGGAGCATTTCTGCTGAGGGGCAAAAACCCAAGTTGTAGGTACAAGACCCTCAGCCACCCAAAGCCATTGAGAGGAGCTATTTGTCTCTCAAGTATGCCTGGCTCGGGTCCCAGCCATAGCTGAAATGAAATAGATTGAGGAGGTTGCTGACTGTGATGAACAGATGATCTTTTAATTATTTATTTTGGTCCCATACACGCTTAGAACTTCACTGCAAGGTCAAAGCAACAGCCCACACAAAAGTTGGCTACACATGTAAGAGATGGAAAATGTTGATGGTGGTAACTAAATATAGACACACATATGGGTGGATTCCGGAAACTGCAAAGCAGTGAACCTGACACTGAGCCCCAACAATATTCTGGACCACATTCTCAAACAGGTGGCTTTTGCATGTTTAGGAAAGAATGTGGAGCCCACCCACTATTGGGCTTGAAAAGGTTAAAGAGGAAACCTCTGAGCAGCTCCAGTCAAAGAGCGATGTTTGATGGTTTGATGACTGGAAGCAGGAAGGGCCATAGTGTTCTTGTTTCTATAACAACACCTGGAGGTGTTAAATACAGGACATCACGAAGATCATGGAAAGTACTGAGAATGACTGAACCTACCTCATGGATTATATTTTGCAACAGTGTTCTTAAAAATAAAACCAACAACCTAGAATAGCTTAGAGTGGGTTTCTGATGCTGACTTTTAATTGCTTCCTCACAAAACAGTGAAGCCAGATTTTCTGGTCCAGAAAATTCTCTTCTTTACCTGCATGTTCTAAGTTCTGCTGATCTTCTGTGTATTCTCAACTGTATTGTTTTCCATGATAGTCTCATCAATAAAATGGTGAAATGCGGGCTGGACAATAACATTTAAGGAGGTTTGCACCTGGTAGATTACCTCTACCCAGGGAATCGATTGATGGCAGCATCGGGCTGCAGGGAAGAGTGGGACCCTCCAGGCCTTTGCAGACAAATATTCTTTGTCAAGGAAAGATCAAGTAAAGAGACTCCTTGATCAAATTTGTTTATGAGCCCAAGCTGAGAGGGCTGGCTTGTCCAATTCTATACACATAAATACACACAAACTCCTAACCCAAACCCATCGAGACCTGGAAGAATTGACCTGTGCACATTCCTACTTTGAAGGGGAGTCCCTGCTGGTTGAAGATCTCTCTCTCTCTTATCTGCTTGATCTCTCCCCCAAAGAAAGAAAAAAAGCACACACTTCTATAGCCCCTCTGTTCTCCCTCCAGGTAAGCCCTGGGAGAAAACAATAGCAGATCAGTATCCATTTCATTCAAAGATCCTGGGAAAATGAAATTCTTCATAGAGATCATTTCATGTTAAAGCTCTCCATACTGTACTCACTTGAGGTCTGAAGGAAGTTGGTGTAACAAAATACAATTTGAGCACAAATCTCAACATTCTTATTTTAATTGTTTGCTTGATAACAAGGCGTTGCTGTCAGGAAATTCTTTAGCTCAATCCTGTCGTTGACAAATCCATTACTGAGAAGGTAGGCCAAGGAGGACAAAGGAACTGTGAGTGTGAAATGCTGGCCCCTCTAAAACAGCCTCACCTTTGGCTGCCTCTCAGCCCAAATGGCCTGTTTACACAATTTAGATATTACATCCCTCCTTTATTGTAGAAGCTACTTCAATGACTTTGATAAATCTCCTCGAAGCTTTGGCCCACACGGCACTTTTCACAGAAGATTCAAACAATTCTTTCACTTGGCTTTCGCAAACTAGCCCATGATCAATGCCCAAGGAGCATTGCCTGATGCTTGGTTGCAACTTCTTTCTAAGACAGCAGCAAATTTTATGAATATATTGGTTGGGACTTACCCAGTTTTCTTTTAATAACTTAGGTCATTTGGACTAGGAAAATCCTTGGGTTGAGAACACAGGAACACACACATTCTCCTCCCCTCTCTCTCCCCAGTGGAACTCCTATTCTTTTTCTTTTTTTTTCCGTCCTACCCAGCTATGCCGGGATCTTTGTAGTCTTTTCCGGTGTCCAAGGTCTTCTGCTAGTGTTCAGCCGGTTTTCTGTGGCAATTGTTGCATCTATTGATGTATTCCTGATGAATCTGTGGTGAGAGATGCACTCCACGTCCTTCTACTTTGCCGCCATCTTGGTACCCCCTCCCAGTGGAACTCCTTATTGAACAGGTTGTTATATTTTTATTACTGTATCTTATCAGTACCTTACTTGCCATGAAATGAAGAAGGCATTGGTTCAAACATTTTTGTATATACTGATCAGTTATGAGAAAAGTTGTGCCTTAAAATACTCTGCCTGGAAAATACTTTCTAAGTCCAAGAAGACGAAGTTGGCCTCAATTTCAACTCCAGCTTACAACTGGGAAGGAAAAACCCAGTTTATCCTGTTCTGAAATCAGAAAACCTAATAAACTTGGTAAATACAAACCTTCATTTCTCTTTTCACAGTCTCAGGGGAAAAAAATTTGAAACACATGTACTGTGCCTGTACCTGATCTTTTCTACCCTCTCCCTTTCCTCTTTATTTCTCAACGTTTTCACCTACAAATATGACTAATTTCTCCTGGATTTAAAAATGAATAGCTAATTATATGGGGATTTCATGATAGCATAAAGAAACCAGAACAGTTTTCGAATGGTCTCTAAGTTCATTACTTAGATTAACTTTGGTGAGTTCATGCTAGAGAAAGCAAATTCACAATTTATATTTTTACACACACATTTATATGCAAATAGAAATCTCCCTAAAAGTTATATGAAGCACCTCCCATCCCATTTTTCCTCCTTCTTGTCACATCCAGTGCGGACTACCTTCAGATCTGTGCTCCTCCCTTAACAATGAGGTATCCTCCAGGAACCAGTTTGGGTGGGCTTCACAGGAGAGTCCATTGAAAGATTCATGACCAGGGTTAAAATTTCCCACTCCTGCTCCATCTAGTCACTGATGAGGAGCAGGACTTTTTAGTCATTTACCACATATCAGAGAACATGGCCAAAGAATGGGTCCTCTAGGGGCACTGTGGAGAGAACCTTTACAGGATTCAAGTGAGAAAATCAAGTACAGTCCTCAAGAAACAAAAACAAGAGCAAGGCCCCAGCCAGAACAAAATGGAATTTGAAGCAATTACCCCACTAACTCAGCAACAAAATTAAAAAGACCCATTCAGTTTCATGAGGGTTTAAGACCCCCAAATGGTCATAAACTAAATGCCCTCCAATCTCAGATCCCCTTTGGCTACACAGCCATGCTCTCCAACTTGAGGCTCAGACCTACAGACTGCAGAGATGAGGAAAGACTCCAGTGCATTTCGATGGGAACCAGAAAGCCACACCAAGTTTGCCCGTATTTTCACATGAAACAAAGTGCTAAGGTTGGACTTCCAAGTTTGGGAACTGAATTCAGAGACTCGCCTAGTTCGTTGCTTGAAAACCCAGATACCCTCCTGCAAATTTGTCAGGATTTGCATATGTTGATGATTCTGTATTCGTTGCATTCCAGTAAGTATTTGAGACCAATAACTATGTAAAATCTTGCGGGTAAGTTTCCCAGTAATTCCACAGATGGGCAAATGAGGCCCAACATATTGGAAAATCTCATAGTAAATTTATTTTCTTCATTGTATTTGTAATCCTTTTCTTTTTTGGGAGGGGTGGGGTATTCGTAGTCTTTTAATATAAACTACAATCAAAAGTGATGCTAACAGTAAGGGCCACGCTCAAGCCCCTGGCTACCCTCCCCCAACCGAGTAGAACTAATGTAATCCACTGAGTTGTCTGCAAAACACTGACACATAGAGCAGGTTGAAACTTTAGAAATCACAAACACCCAAGCATTAACTACACATAATGGTCCTTTTGATCCAAAAAAAAGCTTCCAGAGTGGGTTGGTGGTGGTGGTGGGAGTCCCACCACGCCCTCCTTTCAACCTGTCTGAGCTCTACCTCCACATCCATGGAAGCAGCACATCAACTGCACCAACCCACGAAACCCAAATGAAGCCCCACATCGACCAGTTGTAACCCATATACAACCCATTGAGTGTTGTTTCTCTTTAAAAAATGATAAAATATCAAAAATGAGATGACTTTTGCCGCAGGGGGTATTATGTGTCCTTAATCCTATAGTACCAAACTCATTGCCTTGCATTTTACATACATGGAATAAACTTTCTGTTTCTAGGGAGCAACACTTGGACAGATCACTTTCTGACTTATTCCTGACTGCACTTGAAAATACACACACTACAAGGTGAAGATGAGAGTATGGTTTACAGAGAGCAAAGAAAGGAGATGCTTTATTTATTTATTTATTTACTTATTTATTTTAATTTATTTATTTATTGGCTGTGTCGGGTCTTTGTTCCTGCGCAAGGGCTTTCTCTAGTTGCAGCGAGTGGGAGCTACTCTTTGTTGCAGTGTGCAGGCTTCTCATTGCGGTGGCTTCTCTTGCTGTGGAGCACAGGCTCTAGGCATGTAGGCTTCCGTAGTTGTGGCACACGGGCTCAGTGGCTCCGCGGCATGTGGGATCTTCCTGGACCAGGGCTCAAAGCCATGTCCCCTGCATTGGCAGGCAGGTTCTTAACCATTGCACCAGGGAAGTCCCTTTCTGACTTATTCCTGACTGCACTTGAAAATACACACACTACAGGGTGAAGATGAGAGTACGGTTTGCAGAGAGCAAAGAAAGGAAATGCATTATTTAAATAATAACCAGGAGCCCTCACTTAAAACACACACACACACACACCCATGTTTACGTGACTGACCTCTCTCTCCATGGAAGAAGAGTTTTATGGGATGAATAAACAAATGCATCAAGGAATGTACCAATGAATCAATCCTACTTACAAAACACCCCCAGTGCACTATAGTAAACTTTGAGAGAACAGTCTGGAAAACCCTTGTCTGTACTACTTGGTTGGCAGTTGTGTTAGCTTCTACTGTTACCATTTTTTGTACATGTTATGCCTTGTGTTAGCATGTAAGCCCCAGCTTTCCCTCTCCCACATGCTTACACAGCGCCTGGCATATAGTAGGGGCTCCAAGTAAGTATTTTTTGTTTCTGTTTCTAATTTATTTTATTTTTTATTTATTGGCTGCATTGGTTCTTCGTTGCTGCGTGTGGGCTTTCTCTAGGTGTGGTGAGCGGGGGCGACTCTTTGTTGCGGTGCCCGAGCTTCTCATTGCGGTGGCTTCTCTTGTTGCAGAGCACGGGCTCTAGGTGCGCGGGCTTCAGTAGCTATAGTGCATGGGCTCAGTAGTTGTGGCTCACAAGCTCTAGAGCGCAGGCTCAGTAATTGTGGCGCACAGGCATAGTAGCTCCGCGGCATGTGGGCTCTTCCCGGACCAGGGCTTGAACCCGTGTCCCCTGCATTGGCAGGCGGATTCTTAACCACTGCACCACCAGGAAAGCTCTCCAAGTAAGTTTTGTAGCTGCTTATTCACTTGCCCCTGGGAAGCACGGGCACACACGTCGACCAGCAGGACAGAAGTTGGGCTTCCTGCTGCTTGTACTGGCAGCTCCCATTTTTTTCCCCTGCTCTTCACCGTGAGGCAAGGTCTGCAACTCGACGACAACCCCATATCGTTGGTGACCTTCAAGGAGACTCTTCAGAACAGAGGCTCAAGCAGGCCTCATCCTTAGTGGAGCTTCCAACCCACAACAGGATGAGACTTTGGAGCCAGAAAAGCACTGTGGGCCTCAGACAGTCCATTTTCGAGAGTAGGCAAAAGCCCAAACACCACCTGTTTTCAATATGAGTGTCTCCATTACCAAACACACATTTTTACTTAGGCCTCAAATTAGGTCGACTGCTGAACCAGCCTCCAATTCCCCACCAGCCCAGCCCTCTGCAGAGCAGGGATCCGCCTGTATAATCAGCTTGCCTGGCTCATGGTGGTCTGGCTGGCATCCACTCATGGTACCCTCCACCCTGAGCCCTCCTCACTCAGCTTCTCTGCAATCCACGTAGCCACCCGGCAAGTCTGGCTGTGTCACCAGGCAGGCTCCTGCCTGTTAGAAAAACGGTGAATGGGATGGGCCAGTCCTTCCCTTGGGGGAGCAGCCCAAAGTATAGACTAAATGGAAACCATCTTCCTCTTGGTCAGTCACGACAAGGTTCTGGAGACCATCTAGGTGGTACATTCTCTTGAGGATGTGAAACAGTCCAGTGGCTGGTGTTTTTCAGAGCTAATGACTGATTTGGGAAACTTGGAAGCAGCCTCCCGCGCCCTGCGCTTCCTCGCTGCCGTCGCCTCAGATTCCGCAATGATAATGTCACTGCTTCGGCTGAAGACTTTGCTCCTTGTCAAAATGCAGATGGTCCAGGAGAAAAAGCAGAACATCAGAGCCTCTAGGGTAGAAAGAGATTGATACCTGGCAGGCTGAGGGGGCCTGGGCCAAACCTGGCTTTCCTCACATTTTTTCCAGTTTCAGAATTTGTCTGTGAGAGATCACACAGAATGAGGCTCTGATAGGTCTGAGCACAGATCACGCCAGTGGTGACTGCCAGAGAAACAGGTCATGGATGACAAAGGCCAACCTTGAAGGAAGCTGGATAAGACCACCAAGCTGATAGGACCTCTTGATGTAGCCTCACACCAACCACCACGTGTCCATGCAGTCATGAAATCGCTGACTTCTAACAAAAGAGCAGGACTTTCACTTCCATACATACTGGCTCCTCCCAAGTACAGACTTGAAGCACTGTTCACGTGACCTGCCTTTGGAACCCATTTCTGAGAAAATCTCTCTCCTTCTTTCATAATCACATCTCGTTTTTGGACAAAATTATTTACCTTGAGACTGAGGGCACCCCACAAGAACTTGGCTTCCTTGGCATCTATATAACATGCAGGAAGATCTGGTTGGTGACAGAACCCTTTGGCCAGTGCATCAGACTTGGCCTTTACTAAACCCCTAGCTATTAAAAAAATTATATCCATCATCAGAGTTAGGAGATGTGCCCCAAAGTGGGAGTGACTCCAAGCGTGCCACAGGCTGGGAAAACACTCCCCACTGAGTCACAGGAGCAGTGAGTGGCTAACCTCTTGAGGGAACAGCCTAAACAGACACCACTGGAAAAATGCGGGCACGTCTGTTAAAGGAGAAGTACGGCCAAGTGTGACTATCAGGGACTGGGAACAATTTTCTGAAGGTTGGTTCCACAGGCTATGTCAAGTTCTCGGCCACTGTTAGAGAAGAATGAATCTGCCTTAACCGTATTTCCACAAAGCCAAAACCAAATCCCAAGCCCATATCTGAACATGGGATGGCCAGACCCAAAAAAGGGAGGTGGAAGGGAGGAGTAGGGCTGCTGCAAGGATAGTGGCTTCAGAGTTAGTGGTGGAGGAAAGGAACACGAATCAGGAGGGTGGTGAAAAGACGGGATAACAGTATAGATGGAATTAACCTTGAAATATTACTTTTTATTTCATAACAACAACTCTAATTTGAAAAGATACATGTATCCCAATGTTCATAGCAGCATTATTTACAATAGACAAGACATGGAAACAACTTAAATGTTCATCGACAGATGACTGGATAAAGATGTGATGTGTGTGTATATATATATATAATGGAATATATAATGGAATACTACTCAGCCATGAAAAAGAATGAAATTTTGCCATTTGCAACAACATGGATGGACTGGGAGGGCATTATGCTAAGTGAAATAAGTCGGACAGAGAAAGACAAATACTATATGACATCACTTACATGTGAGATCTGAAAAATACAACAAACTTGTGAATATCATAGAAAAGAAGCAGACTCACAAATATAGCGAGCAAACCAGTGGTGACCGGTGGGACGAGGGAAGACAGAAGGGGCAATAAAGGGGCAGGGGTAGGGAATTAAGAGGGACAAACTATTAGGTATAAAATAAGCTACAAGGATATATTGTGCAACATGGGGAATAGAGCCAATATTTTATAATAACCATAAATGGAGTATAACCTTTAAAAAATTGTAAACTACTATAGTGTACTCCTGTAACATATAGTATTGTAGTATGTCAAATATACTTCATTTCAAAAAAGAACGAATATCGTGTCTCTGACAATGCAGGCATACTTATGGGCAGTCTTCCCAGCTGGACATAGAGAAAATCCTGCCATAGCATCATACTGAGATTTGAAAACAATTGACTAGAATCCATGACTCTCGTGAGCCTGGACTACTCCCTTTGATCTGGTCAGGCAGCAGGGAACCATGTAGTCAGAGAAGAACAGTCACGGGGGGACAAAAGGTCCCTTAATCTCTACCCTAGACCCTCCCTGAAACATTGTCCCCAACCCCCACCCACTGCAGCACAGCAGTCAATGCTCCCAAGCTCTTGAACAGTCGTGGCCAAGGCGGGAGCCATTGTTATTCCCCATTCATCTGGATTCATGTGAACACAGCAAATACACCATCCTACTCTCACCACGTGAAGGTGGCACCAAGGGAAATGATCTCCTCTTCCCACGGGGACAACCAGGAGTTCAGCTAGGCTTCTCCAGTCTAATCGAGGAAGGAGCAATATGGGACTCACATACAATGACTACTTTCAAAGCTAATACCACAAGGCATTTCCTTAAAACATTTTCCCCCAAAATGTTAGTTATTAGATTATGCTATGGTCTAATCTCTTGTTAAAATTTAAACCAGTCAAACCAAAAATGGGTTTGAATTATGAAAAATATTTACAGATCTTAATGCAGACAAGCCATAATTTTCCCAGAGTTATTCGGTTGTTTATTTTTTTAAGTATCTCTTGGCAACACATATGAAGCTGCAAGGAAATTTTAGTTAGAAACATCTGAAAACTTCCATTTCCAGTAAACACTGACAGCAACTTCAAAGGCTCTGCCACCTAATCACTTAGCAAACTGTACATGTGCAGACACTTTGGAGTCAGCAGAAAACCCTTTCTACTATTTAGAGCTGCCTAGAGATAGTTTGTTAGGTGGTGAGACCCCTGTCACTGGAGATGTTCAAGCATTGGTTGGGCAACCATGTGGCAGGACTATTGTAGAGAACAACCAAATCACTAAAGATTCAAGATTGACCTGGATGTCCTTGAAGAGACCGTGGGAATTGAGTTGAGCTGGTATATCTGGAAGGTGATGAAGTTATTTTCGTGTAGCTCTACATTCTGGAATCCCTGAAGCTCAATGAAGTTTTCTATCTCTGCCAAAGTTGCTGATGCCTAATGCACTTCCCCACCCCAGATGCAGCAAGAGTGCCCTATATGCCGACTGGTGTTGCCCTCTGGTAGTGCACAGGCATAGCCAACCCAGTGTTCGCCTACCTCATAACCATTCCTCCCTTCTTCCTCGCTGATCATCCCCTAATTTGTTCAAGGTAGTGTTCATCCTCCTCCCTGTAGCTACATCTTTCAGATAAGATTGGCCTCCGTCCAGGGCATGAATCCTAGTTAGCCTTCATAATACTGAACGGCTCAGGGCATGTGAGCTGATTCTAGGCAATGAGAGGTGAGGGGATGTCTGTTGGATGAGGGTATTAGCTCTTCAAAAGAGACTTGAGGAAAAACAAAAGGGGGTCTCATTGCTACCAGCCAGAAGTTGCATGTGAGGATGTATTATTACTACAACTGTGACAGCCATCTTTTTTTTTCAGCTTTATTGAAGTTTTACAACCATCTTTTAACCATGAGAAAAGCTATCCAACATGCTGAAGTTGGCAAAGTTGAAAGATGGAAAAGGTCTGGATCCTTGATAATAACACTGAGAAATAACCATCCCTGGAGCTTCCCTACATCGTGTCTTCTTGTTATATGAGATGATAAATCCCTTGTTGTTTAAATCATTTTGAGTTGGATTTATCCTCACTTGTAGCCACGAGCGTCTTATCTAATACCACAGTCTTTGATGGGATCTTGTGCTCTCAATATCTTATAGAGATGTGGCGAAACCACTCTTTTAATCCATGTGGTCTGGGCCAGACGATTACAGGAAAGACAAACAAGGGGATTACTCAGAACCACCCGTTCCCTCCAATACTGGTGTTCCAAGACCACTTTGGATTCTTCGGGGAGATACCGATGGGAATTTGATCCTGGGAAACACTTCTGCAGAGCTTACTCCTTTCTCCCTGTCAATTCTGGAATCAGAGGAGCTGGTACAGCTTCATTATGTGACCAGGAGAGAAAAGCTTTTCTTTACAAAGGAAATGGCAACTCCCTAGGAACTCAGAGTCTGGCGGGAAACTGGGGAGAAAGGTGAGAATGTACTCAGAGGTGGGCTGGGGATGGGTAATCAAGAGGCTGGAGAGGTGCTCGCCTGAGTGTCCTGCTTGCCTGCCTCCTGGGTAAAAGGCTTCGTGTGTGGAATTCTCCTCTAGGGCCCCTGGTAGAGAAGAGTAGAAAGAGGCGTGTTTTAGGGATGGAGAACAGTGAAAGGTTGGGGTTAGGGGGTAAAGGGACCCTTTGGAGCTTCTCCTGTTTTGGACCCTCAAATCAGAATATGTCATTATTAGAGAGTTAGAATCTTTTCTTGCCAGCAAGAACCAGGCTTCACACTCCCATCTGCTCATTTTCAAGAAAACCTTAGCTGAAGGCTTTGATCTAAATGCAGCTTTCCTGCTATCACTCGGCAATGGTCAGTGTCCAGGCCAGCGCCATTCTAAATGTCGACAGTGTGCAGCCCATAGAGACGGCGCCAAGAGGGCAGATGGGGCCAAGATCTCAGAGTCCCTGCAGCTGGAGCTCCTTCCTGTCCAGGCCCCAACCTGGGCCCCCTGCCGGAGGTGGGGTCTGAGACCAGGCCTTGGGAAGGCAGTCATCCCGCCTGCAGGGGCCTTTGTGGCCATGGAGCCTGGTGAGCAAGGCTTTGTGAAATAGTCAGCCACTGATCTGGGCAAAGGCCTGTGATGAACGAAGCAGCTTCTGAGCCCTCATCCCCTAGAAGGGCACTCCTTACCTTGGAACACCACCGTGTTTCCTGGCTCCTGAAGTCTAAAAGAGAAAAGCCCAGAAAGAAGTCAAGCAGCAGCTTTGTAGTTTTCAAACTGTGATCGCCAAAGGGGTCAAATGACACAAGGCACTGGGGACAGCAGGAGGCAAGCCGGCAGGGCTCTTCCTTAACCTGATGGATATTTGATCCATTTAGCCCCCTAGCTGGCTGTCCAGTGCTTGGAGAGGTCTCCCCACTCCCTTGCAATCCCAGCTCCCCGCAGGATAATGTCTGGGGAACCAGACTCTGGGGATCTTTCTCTGCGTTTCTCTCCACAGCCAGGAGGTCAGAGCAGAAGGGTGTGGCCTAAGACGCCTGGGAGCTCCTGAGGGCCTTTGGGGGCAGGGCCATGCAGGTGAACTGAGAAGATCTGTGCAGGTGGCTGGCTGGACTGCAAGGGTGTGATGGGCAAGAAGGCTGGGAGGAGTACTTTTAATGCGTCTGACTGCATTCTGAGCCTGGACGTCCAAATAGTACCCCTTGGGTGGAAGTGGGTCGTCTTCACCAATAATTTCCAAATCAAGATCATCTGGAGGCTAGAGTGGATGGGGTATAAAGGGAGCTGAGCGCTTTCAGGCTGTAGAGTACAGTGCTGTACACCTTGTCAAGCCCAAGGACGACCCCATACTTATTTCGTCTTCTTTATATACCCTGAGCATCGGGTCAAGTCCTATTCAATAATTTGCATTAGATTGGTCCCCCCTTGAATTTTCTTTCTTTTTTTTTTAATTTATTTAATTTATTTTATTTTTGGCTGTATTGGGTCTTGGTTGCTGCAAGTGGGCTTTCTCTAGGTATGGTGAGCAGGGGCCACTCTTCATTGTGGTGCGCAGGCTTCTCAATGCAGTAGCTTCTCTCATTGTGGAGCACGGGCTCTAGGTGTGTGGGCTTCAGAAGTTGCGGCTCGTGGGCTCAATAGCTGTGGCTCGAGGTCTTTAGAGCGCAGGCTCAGTAGTTGTGGCGCATGGGCTTAGTTGCTCCGCGGCATGTGGGATCTTCCCGGACTAGTGCTCAAACCCATGTCCCCTGCATTGGCAGGCGGATTCTTAACCACTGCACCACCAGGGAGCCCCAGCTTGGATTTTCAATTGCCTTGCCTGGCTTTTGAGAGCTTCATACTGACCCCACCCTTCCTTAGTCCTATACTACCAAACTGATCGCCTTGCATTTTACATACATTTTCTTTCTGCCCCCTCACCACGCAAACCTATCACACTACCATCCCCAGACCAGTTAGTCCCACATCCCCGTGTCTCCCCAATGGCTTCCTGATGATGCGGACCCCATCTTACCTGCATCCTCCCTCTTGCTCTCCCATGCAGAAACCAACACCAGACATGTCATCGATCAGATTGCTGCCTCAAATTCCATGTGATTTTGGAGGTCCACATATCCAGAGCCATTAGAGACCTCTGCTCACCAGTGGCTGGCCTCTCTAGGTATTTCATCTTTGGAGTCTGTTTCAACATAAGGACTTTCAAATTCTTTGCTTGAATATAAATTACGGTTCTCCAAAAGGGAACTTAGCAGACAGATTACACAATGTGGGGCACGTAAAGATCCAGCCAGCCCTGACTTGTGTGGGGGCCAATGGCCCAAGGGGCAAGTCATAGAACATCAATCTCTAATAGCCACCCAGATGCTGCCTCCCTCCCCCATACCACTCTGATCCACCTCTTGAATCCAGGGATTTTGTTCACCATCAGCCTAGAGCATCTTTGGTTTAACCAATAACGTCACTACTCACTGAGTAGGGAAGAAGCCCTCCTTGTTCAAAATGGACCATTTACACATCCTAAGAAAGCAGTCTGCCTTTAGTTCTAGGAATTCACCCTTCCCACAACCCCTGATTCTAGAGGTGTGAGTCACATTGCCTCTCAGTGCCTCTCTCTGCAGACTAGCGAGGCCATTGCTTGCCTTTCACTTGGAGGCGGAGCCCTTGGTCCCTGCTGGTCTTAAATTACATCTCTCTGGACCTTGTATCAAGGTCTGAATACCTCTAGATGAGGACCTTTCCAAATTTTTCTAGCACATACTGCCTGATGGGCATGCTAGGACACGTGTTCAGGAAACAACCAACAAGAGCTCCCAGGTTCTCACCTCTGTCCCCTTGCCCGAGGTAGGAAATGGCAAGTCAAAATCTCTTGACCCCAAAGCACAGGTTTTGTCTTCAGATGTTGTCCTTTCTAAGATGCACTAAGACCAGTCCAGCAGGCGGAACCTATTGTTATACTCCCCAGGCTAGAGCAGCACCTGTTATCTCGGTCCTTTGTGTCCAATCTCTGATGCAGGAGTAACTTTGAGGGTGGAATCTTGTCAAGGGCTCTTTAAGAAGCCCAGATAATATTCACTGGGTCCCATTTATCCCATCTCTCCTCACAAAGCTCTGGGTGATTAAGCAGGTGAGAATTTTCCCAACATAAACCATGGTATTCTTCTCAGCAGATCAAGGCAGCTGTCCAGGCACCCCCAGAGCCCATTCACACAGGGTCACGTGAGGCTGTCTTGCAGAGGACCGACAGGATCACCTGACACTGCCAGTTCTTCAAGAACCAGCAAGTAGAGACCACATGGTCTTGCACTATCATCTGAGCTCTTTCTGCTTTGCAGTCGGCTGAGCAAGGAGCCACTGCGTGCAGTTAGAAAACCTTGGCACCACCAAGATTTGTCTCCAGGTGGTCCTCGCCCCCTCGCCCCCTCCAACCAGTGTCTGCCGTGACCCTTACCCTGGCCCTTCCGCAGGACCAGGACAGCTCCACATGCAGCAAGCCTGAGAAGCCCCATCGCTGCCTGATGATTCAGACAACGTGGAATAAGGGAAAAGAGTAACCAAAGGAAAAACAGCACTTGAGATAAATAGGCTTTTGTGGCAGACCAACCTCGGTCCCAGATCTGGTTCTTGCATTTCGTACCTATCACCCCTTGGACAAGCTGCCCAACTGCTTTCCAGTCGTTTGACACACCTGCTAAAGGGAAGGATTTCTGTCTACTCCGCCAGATCCTGAGATCATTGCCCCGTGGCCCAGCTTTAGTGCCAGGCACACAGGTTCACCCCACCTTGCTGCTCAGTCGAGAGATTACAGGTGAAGTAACAGCAAGGAACTACTTTCCCTTTTACAGTCAATATGCCCAAATAATTGTTCATTGCTGCTGCCAGAGCTCGTTGCAAAGTATTCAGAACTCCAACAATAGAGTAACAACAAATTTTCCTTACACTTAAAAGAGATGTGAGAGCAGGGGCACTAACATTAAAGGCAAATGTAGTGAAAGAGGGTTGAGATCCTAGTGCATGTTCAGAAAAATCACCTGCTGACCATGATTATTTTTTTCTGGCCAATCTGGCACCAACTGCCCCTTGTGGCGAATCACCAGGAACAGGGGGTTATAGGCAGCTTGAAGTTGTCAATGGTGATGCAAAAAAGCAAATCCCAGGCAGTGGTAAATCTAAGAAATTCTATCTGGAATGCATTTTATATGTGCGTGTGTATTTTTTTTTCTTGGCAGGAGACTTACCTTCCTAATTATGTTTCCCTTAGGCTATTATTAAAATTAGTCTGCATTCCCCAAGCACACACCACTGCCAGCAGTGAGAAGGCAGGCCATAAGTGACAGGGTAAACTCTAACTGGGATTAAGTGTTTGAAAATATACAAACATACCTCTGTGCGTAGATATGATTGTGTGTATACACACACAAACACACAAGACTTCCAACTGTCCGGTAAGAAACACAATGACAATATAGTGGGGCAAGGAAGTTGTTGCGAAACTTTACCCTAAAGTGCAGAGAACTTTCATCAAAGTCCATAAGACCATGAACCCTTTAGAAAAGCATCTTGGGTCATCACAATTCTTTAACCACCCCTGTCAACTTTCATCAGCTTTAACCTGGCAGGATTGATGCATGAAAACCTTTTTCTTTCCAATGATCCTGTACTTCTTTTCCCCAGAATTCCTAATATTTAAGAAGTGTCAAAAGTACAGTAAAATGGGCGTTTAATTCCACACATGGACACTCATGCTGAGAAATGGATTTCTGTAGTTTTTAACGGATTAGTTCTGAATTTAGAAGTCACTTCATACTTGATGAGTAAAAATGTAATCTTACATAAAAACTGAACTTGGATATTTGCATATCCTAATGATTCCTCGACCACTGGACGGATATTTCACGAGGTAACCCAAACGGTCTAGTTACACATTTTCCTAACACTCTTATCTCCATCCTGTGTGGCAGTTGATGGTGCTTCAAAGCATTTGGGCTTGAGGAAACATTAAGGGTAACTTTAATAGAATGAGTTGATTCCAGGGCACAACATTGCCTTTTTGAACCATTTCCAAGGATTAAGAGTGGTATTAATGTGCTGTGTTCTAAGACGATCTTCCCAATCACTTTGGCCAATGTCTTCTTCACTGGTGATGATATGAAAACAAAGTGCCCAAAATGAACTTTAATGAACCACAGAGAGCATTCTAATTGTGCACTCCGGTATTACAGCACTACACTGCCAAACTGGTCCTCGTCAATTTCATGTTTTTTTCTTGAAAAATTACCTAGATTAATCTCAGCCAAAATGCAGTAAACATCAAAATTGTGGTAGCATGGAGAAGCCATGCCTTTAGAACAGAAATCCATTATCTTTAGGGACTCCTCCTCTCAATAAAAGTTAACCTAAAAAATATGAGATGATTGGTATAATATACTACCTTTCATGTAAAGAGGCAGAAAAGAAAAATCTATTCATATGTGCTTATATATGTATAAAGGAACTTTGAAAGAAGATATATTAAACTAATAAGTTGATCTAATAAGGTGTGGGAGTAACAGGGCAAATGGATGCAGGAATAGGACAGAAACATTCACTCAGTACCTTTACAGTAGTTGTTTTGGTTTTTAAACCCTGTCTCTATATTACCTACTTAAAAACTAAATTAGACAAGCAAATATACAGCATTTGCCTTACTGATGGACTCGAATTCCTATATTACCATGTCATCTTTCAGGTATTTTTCACATATATAAAAAGGATTTTTAGAAGAAAATAATTAGTAGCTTAAAGGTAGAAACTGAATTTTTAAGTATATCATGGAATGCCAAATTATATTTTTCCCACAAAGTTCTAAGTTGGAAGAAACTTCCCAGTACTTTTTTTATTTCAAAAAAGAAAGCTATATTTGGTAGTCTGGTATTTGCTTGAGTGAGTGCGCACACACATATACACACACACAGTTATTAACATACTACCTTTTACTTTGCAAATAGACATATTCTGCTGACACAAAAGGGGAAGTAGGGCTTTGTGTAGCACCATCTATACCTATCTTTATTGTGGTCCTGTAATCACATATGACAAATTTTACTTTAAAAATTTAACTGCTAATTTTCATATAAAATTACCCGCAAACTGTTACGTTTTTAACACTCAGGAACTAAAGTTCAAAAATGTAAGTCAATTGCTTGTATAGTTTTATCAAAATAATAGGTGCTAACTACTGACTATTTTTGAAATACAATACAAATCTGAGTCGTATAAATGTTGTTTCTTAAGGTACAGAGTGAGTGAAGGCGTTTGAAAGAAAAATAACTGATAAATGACTTTGTAAAGCACAAACCCTTCACATGCTATTAACTGAGGCTTTGGAAAAGTAAGGTCTCCTCGCAAAGCTTTTCTTCTACCTCATATTCTGAACTCTTAAGGTTTTCAAATATTCAACTTGCCTTTATTCCTGTTCTGGGGAGGGTGGCAGGTGTGAGCCTGCCAGCTGGTTAGAAGCCAAGAGTTATCCAGTCAGACCTGAATGGAAAAATCTATGATTTGTTTATTTCATAGTTTGAGTTCAAGAGCAAGAGACAATTTCAATAATAAAGGAGTAACAGGGAAAAAAATGCAAAGAAAGAAAACAAATCAGTTGGACTCCAGAAGAACCTTCAAGAATATTTAATTCGGAAAATGTTATTGGTTTCGAGAACTTGACTGAAAGAAAACAGCTGGGCAAAGTTCAGGGTTTTGAATTAAAAACAATCTAACAAGGTCTATGGGGATAACTCTTTGAGCCACATTTTGGAGACCAGATTCATTTCTACCAAGTAAAAGTAATAGCAGTCTAAGCTAAAAAGGAAATTCCTCACAACTGAGGTAGTTACTAAGTATCAGCACATTTTCCAAGTTCTCACAAGGCAGCTTAGCTATTTACAATCAATTTTTCCTCATACATAAATGGAGCGCCTTTTCAATTTTATGTCTTCTGTGATTTGTTTAAAAAAACAAAACAAAACACTTATACACACCAGCCAGAATATGCCTATTTTATTAACATCATGCTTTAATAAATAACTGGCTACTTCTAATAAAATTAAGCCTCTGTTTACAACAGCCCCCAATATTTCATTTTGTCCATTCTGCAGAATTTGGTGTAAAAAGTTGAATGAAATGTAGACCCTGAGGTATCAAGTAATTATGTTTCAATATAAAAATAGAGAATTATTCTTACAACTGAAGTTTGAACAATAACACAAACAACCTCTCTGTGGGTTTCAGCTTCTGTGGAATTGGTTGGGATCTTAATGGCTGTCTAAAGCAGGAAGAGACTTGCAGAGTGTGATTCTTTCTGAAGGCTTCTGGGAACTCCTTTTAGTGATTTGTTACATTCTCATAGTTTTATGAGCTGTCATTTGGTTAAGGACACAAGGAAAGGGCTCCAAAGGGGCCAAGGCAGTGTTTACTCTTTGGCCTGGGACAAGAGATAATGGCCTTTGCCAGTTCACCTGCGTGGCTAAAGGTCACCACGAGGATGTGGTCTTCTCAGCTCTACCTACTCCCACTCCTCCCCCCCGCCCCCCACCCAAACCCCCCACAACACATGAAAAAAAATCTAGACACTCACATCTCCCCAAGAGCGCTACTTGGCTGATAGGGTAGCACACAGCTGTGAACCATGGCAAGACCTTTGCTTTCTGATCAGATGGGGGGGCTTGGCAAGAAAAAGACACAAATAAGACACCTTAGAATCTCTTTTGTTAAAAAACAAAACAAAACAAAACCCTGGGGTTGAAAAACAGATGCAAATGCATGGACAAAAACTGGATAAAAACTTTGCTTGAATGTTGATAGTTTCTCCCTGAGCCCACGCTGTACCCCAGTTCTGGCTAGCCCCCAGACAGCTCCCTCTATATGACCGGGGTTGAAATCTGGAACAAGGGGGACCAAATGAGATTGTTGGTCACTTACTTCTGCCGTTGGGGTATCAATTCAAGGAGGGTCAAGTGTGGACACAAAGACCAGCACACAGTGGCTTGCTAACTTGCCTGGATAAAAAAACCAAACCAAACCAAACCCACCCCCAAACTAAGTGTGAACATGTGATAACCGGCATATCCTGAATGCCTTGTAACTTTTGAGGGAGAATGCGTCAGGAATCTTCAAGAAATGGACCTAACTGTGATCTTAGTTTATACAACCCAACTCAACCAAAATGCGTAGTCTGCAGTCTCTTCCAGTCAGCAGCTATAAATGAAGTATAACCTTCTTCTTGTATTGATGCTTGAATACAACCTGACAAGTGGCTCAGAAGCCCCCTTGAGGCCTCACATTCTGTCCTACCTTAATAAAAATAATTAAAAAAAATTCACCTCTTCCTCTCTCCAGATAAGGCAACTAAAACAACAGTGATGAATGGCATTTTTACTGCTTGTTGGGCTTTTTCTTTTAATAAGATAACGTGATAAATAAAACCTGCTTCTGTACAGCTATTTAATATTTCAGAAATACGTACATGTTACATGCCAAGAAAGGACCCTGGTTTTCTTGTAAGAAACAAGGTGAGATCATATTGAAGGAAAAAAAAAAAACCCCACAAACAAAAAGAAAACAAATAAACAGAGTGATAAAAATCACAAATGCACAACTAACTACAGTTCTGTACCTACACTGTTAGCCACGTTTAACATGATTCTGAGGGAGCAGGACTGACTTTACGTACAAATCCCCTTTTCCCGCAAAACTGAATGAAAAAAACAAAGTCAGCATCTTCTAAACCAGTGGCCACATAGTAAAAACTGTACATCGTTGTCCATTCATTTAAAAAGCAAAGTCACTAGGATGGTATAAAAGTGATAACCGGTGCCTTTTTTAATTTTCTGATGATGAGCACTTTCTCTCTAAGGTTGAGAATTATCTCCATTCTCTCTGCATAACCAGGGACAAAATGCAGAAGACAGTGAGGAGGTAGGGCCAGGCCCCAGCGGGGGCCCCAGCACTGCTGGCTTTATCGTTGGCACTCTTTCCAGAGTGGTCAGTTGCATTATACTCAAACTCCGAAGGGCACTGCTGATACTCACATCCACTTCCACTTCCTTCTCCACTGCTCTCATCACCTATTTAAAAAAAAAATGGAATAGAGATTTCATTCTGCTCGTCCTCATCACAAGGTGTACAAGAATTTGTCCTTTAGAAGCACAAATGCTTACTGATATCAAAGAAGTCCACATCATTCCCATTATAAGCATTCTTCATTTTACTGGTCATAACTCGAAGAGCCATGATTTGACGAAGGATCAATATATCCGGTTTGCTGGTGTCAACCTGGACCTCTGGATTATTGCCCTGGTTGGCTAACCCGTTTCCTGTCACTGCAAACAGGTACCTGCAATGAGGAATGACCCCATTCAGATGATCAGTAAGACAGAAAGTTACAGAAGATAGTCAAAGATTCCTGCCTAGCTTTTAGTTTTTTCCACTGAGAGCAATGAACTGCAAGTGAATCTCTCCTTTTCCTGGGTATACATCATGTTTCTCCAATCTGACTGTGACCTTTTTGAAAACTACCCATTTTGCGGAGGTTGGTAGGTCAGAATAAAGCGGGTACTTGTCTAAGTTACTGAGTATGCAGGGGAGGGACACAGAACATCATTAAGCAAGAGAATGAGACCTTTTGAAAACTGGTACTTTATGAGGCCAGGCCATCCATCACAAAACTACAGGTATTGAACATTAAAAATAATGACACTATTAGAACAGCTCATTCCCTGGTTGCAGCAGAAATGCCAGCGTATAGCCACTGTCACAAACCTTTGCCCCAGGACTCTGCAAGTAGCTGGGGGCCTTCCTGACACTACTACAGCAGAGGCAATTCCTAAGAATGTCTCGAAGCCTTCCGCATTGTTGCCACCTACTTGTGAAATGCTTCATGATGCCTCGACTAAACAACTGAGCAAACTTTCTCTGAAAGGTCTCCGGGCATCTAGGAAGGGAGGGAGTGCACACCCGTTCAATGGAGGCTCACCTGCTTTTGCCTTTTCCATTCCAGCAGTCATCCTCATTGCCGTTTCCTGCAGCCATCCTCTCATCATTGCAGACGTTACTAGGAAGAGAGGACCAGAACTTCTTGGCCTGTTTCAGTTTCTCCTTGACATCAGTAACCTCATTGAGAGAGAGAGAGAGAGAGACCTCTGTAAACACCCAAAACTACCTACAGATGTGCCTTTTCACCACATCTAAAATATCTCCAGAGTCTCTCTGTAGTCAGAAGAGAAAAATGCAGATCACACTTACAGGGAAAATGTGTAAAATCACCCAAAGAATTAACAGGTGAAATGAAAGTTCTGAAGATGTTGCCTTAAAAAGAAAGAGAGAAAGAAAGGAAGGAAGAAAGAAAGAAAAGAAAAAAGAAAAAAAAATTGCCTAGATCCACTGTCCATTCTCGCTCCTCATTAGAACTGCCATCTGAGGCCCACGTCCCAGAGATACACTAATAAGACATAGTCTCTTCTCGCAGGGCTTTTAGAACTCAGGATCCAGCCTATGTTTTACCCATGCTGTGAAACAAAAGGCAGGTGTTCAAATAAGCCTCAGCACACCCCATTTCCCAGCCTAGGGAAATCAGAGAGCTAGGGAATCAAAGAGGCAGATTCACCAACATCCCTGTGCAATCTGCTGGAAAACTTTCACCTGAAGAGACCCCACACACCTGGAAGCCTCCCAAATAAAAACGCATTTTGAGCAAACGGTTTTCAATTCTTTGTCATTAAACATGGCCATTCCTGCCAAAATGCTCACCAGTCGGTCCAAACTAGTGCCAGCTGCTGTGGTTGGGCGCTCCTCAGGGTGAAAGGGTCTGAAGCGGGCACTGAAGGCACTTTCGGAGATGGAACGGGAAATCCGACCAGCTGGGAGGGGCTTGGGGGGTCCACATCCCTGGAAAACCTGCATTGGCATAAGCATGGTCACCTGATGGAACTGACATCACAGGCTGGAACAGGCCCCTGCCTCTCCTTTCCAGGACCCGGACTTCCTTACCTTCTGAGACACCTGCACGCTGTTCTCCTGCATGTTCATAATAGCATCTGAAATCTTCACATCGATGGGATCCATGACCGACTCAATGTTGAAAGGGCCCTCTAACCTCTCAGCCACCATCAGCATAGCATCTAACATGAGGTTTGGGGCAGAACAATATAGCAAAGAAAGTAAAGCATTAGCTTGGCTTTGGGTAATCGGTTTGATTATTTTAATGTTTTTGTTTCCCTTGGTGGGGGGAGGCGGGCATGATCATTAATTCATGCTTTTATATCTATTTCTATGACACGAAACTGGATTCAGTCACTATGTACCGCTAGCTCTCTAGAGTGTGAAGTGACCAAACGAAGGCTTTATTCCACAGCAAGGAAACCCAATCGGGAACCTTACACCCCTTATTCATTCCTCTATGTGTCAGTGGCTGTCGCTGTTCGGCTCCGAGTTAGCTCCCAGCTGATGAACCTAAGGCTGGAAGCAGAATAACAGGCCAGTTCTCCCAGAGACCTCCACGCATCTTCTCATTTCATGTTCCATTTACGAGAGTCAAAAACATAAATCAGTTCAAATCCTGGCATACCAATTCTTTTCTTTCATTTTTTAAATGAAACCCTTTCAGCTCCTTGAGTGCGCAGTTAGAAAATACAAATGAAAGTGTTCCTAGGAATTCTAATGACTTTTCAAATAATGACATTTTGAGAAATGCAATTTTTATATTAAGATAAACTTCCCATTTCAAATACCAGGGCCTTGAGTTATTTTAAAGCAAAACATGTACCTCTTTTTATTCAAATAAAAAGACAACCCAAGACAGGACACAAAATCCATGTGTTCACAATGTGTGTCTTCACTAATTACTCTAGAAATCACATTTTGCAGAAGTCTGGAATTTTTTAGGACACAATGAATCTCAAACAAAAAGTACTGTACTGGTTTTCTTGTCATCCATGGTTCTTGGGATTATGAGATTTTCTATTTTTCCCTCACACTTATTGTGTAAAATTAGAAGAAACTGGAAAGGTAATCTCCAAATGAGAAAAAGGATGCCCCACTCATGACAAGCAGGGAACTTTTCAACTTGCTCTTTCCCCTTAAAGGAGAGTTAGGCCCACATTTGCCACAGCCTTCATGTAGTCCAAGGACGGCTGTCAGAAAGAAGGGTGAGTTTCTAGAAGATGCTGTGTCCCTCTCAAAGCACAGGCCACGGTGGAACTTCTACCTAAGCTCACTAGTGGAAAGTTGTTCTGACATCAGCATATCAATGAACCCAAATCGGGTCAGCAACCTTTCACCTTCCCCTGGGAACAAATGCAACCCAACATTTTAAAGCATGGGCTCATTTCTCTCAAGTACAATTCCAATGTCACAAACTGCAAATAGGTTTCCGTGCAATGCAATTTTTTTGAAACTCATAACAAATGAAGTTTCAGGTTGCATTGTGGTAAGCGCCAATAAACTGATGCTTCCAACCTCGAAGGAAAGGCTGCCAGCATGAATATACCATTGTGCTCAAGGAGAGGAAAAATGCGTTTGATGTGCTAGCGAAAGGGGACTTTTGTAAACAAGTGGAGCACAACCTAAACGTGTTCATCACTGTCAAAGCATCAGGGCCACCACGTCCAGAGAGCACATGCCTTGGGAGCCGAGAAGTCACTGGCTCCAGAGAAAAATATTATGAAGGGACAGATCCTAAACATCCCAAATGCAGAGCTTTCAACAGGAAGGAAACAGGACATCTCGTCACTACTTATTCCCCTAGTGGCGAGGAAAGGCCAGATCATGAACGTGTTTGTGAAAAGGGAATATAAACCTTTTTTCTGGCTGTTTGGTGTCTTTGTAAACTCCCGGCCAGCCGGCTGTGCACAAGGGCCTGGGAAGGAAGTGGGGCTGGGCCTTTGTTGTGCCGGTACCATGGCGTTGCGTGTCCCATGGCTGAAGAATGCGAGGGAGGCTGTGCTCTGCCCGGAGCCTGCAGCCCGGGAGCCAAAGCCACCGCTCAGCCCTGGGACAAGTCCTGCCTGGCTATCCACCGGGCGCCTCCATAGAAGCGGCCAGCCCTGATGAGAAGCCTCAAGAGAAAACCCACAATGGCTGGTCCAGTGTTGTTGCTTCTGATGGATCTAGGCTGCAGGTCTCCCTTTGTGGGATACCTGACCAGCTCCTGCCTCCTGCCAGGAACTGGCTGACGTCCCAGCCAGCATCCTGACCCCCTCCATACTCAAGTCCCAGTGGCAGCGACAGGTGATGGTAATAAGGTTGGCTAGGAGTCAACTGAATGTTAATGGCAATTTGCGATGGAGAGCAAGTTGCACCTAAGCATAATCGATGATTCTCCAGAAACTGACTTTTGTGGTGGTGGTGGTGGTGGGAGGGAGTATTTTTCAAAAAGGTTTCCTACAACCAACCTCTTACAAAACCAAGTCCGAGGTGTTTTGACTATTTGGATCCACCTTGATAAAGGTGGACGACAGTTCAATAGGCGCAGTTCAAGAGAGGGACAGGAGGGCATGGCAGCAAGAAGGGAGAGTTGGAAAACTCATCTTTAGTCCCTTTGAAAAGTCTAGTCTGACTGTAGGATTTCAGTGCTCAGGACACTCCGCTCCCCCCCCCCAAAAAAAAACCCAAAGCAGCCCCTTCTCACTAGGGAAAGTGATTCCTTATGCCCTGTGCTGCCGATAATCAGACACCCACATCTTCAGCCTCACAACCGGACTAGATGAACAAAAGGCAGTTTCCTGACTTAACCCCAAGATCTGATTTAAAGAAGTGGGGGAGAAAAAAAGCTCCTGACCATTCATTAACTGCAGTCATTTAAAGAGGGGAAAAAATTCCTTGCAAAGGGGGGGAAAAAAAAGAACTTATGGCAGAGGCACGTAAATTGGGACTGAATTCTACTACGACAGAGTAAATTAATTAAACCCTTGTGGAAATCCATGAAAAAGCACTGGAGATTAACAATGTCTATTACTCCTGGCCTTTTGTATCAGCTTATTCCAAATAAAGAATAAAATACCCATTAAAAATGAAGTTTAGATGTAATTATATTCTTCCTCCCTCCAAAAAGTATCATTTAAAATAACTGAAGAAAATTGATTCTGAAATCCTACCAATTTCCACTCGGGTTTAATTTTGTTTCATCAAAGATAACAAATGTAATTTGCAAAACACATAGCAAGAACAGTGGCAGCAAGAAAGTCCTCCTTGATTTAGACGTTAATTAAGCAAGCCACTGTATGGTTGTGATATGGACCTGCAAACTCTTGGAAAAAATATGGAGAAGAATTTGTATTTTAACACAAGTTTATGAGTTGTAGTTTCTGCCAGACACGTTAGAAGAACAGAATAGTGTACTTTATTCCTGATGCGCCTGTAGAAAAGTTAGCAAACCTAGATCACTGTCAGCAGACACTTCTGCTACTGTATGGCAAATGCTACTGCTCTGCCCAGAGAACGAGTGCATTAGATATTACAGGGGAAAGTGAAAACGCAAACTGTCTTGCTTTTTAAAAATGAATTTAGCAAAAGTGAATTGCAAGCATGACATTTGGGTGTGGGGGTGAGAGTGGGATTTAAAAAGAGAGAAAGAAAGAAATTTCAACTTCAGAACTAGAAATGCCACGGGCTTTTCTATTTCCCTGGGAAATATTTTCCAGCAGCAATTTCTCCCAAAGCTTCTTTCTGGGCATGACGTGCCATTTGTGTGTGCATGTCTTCGCTGGTCTTATGCCTTCCCTTTCATGGGATTCTGCTTTTCTGTGTGTGGAAGATTTTTTCAGGTCTTCTAGCTTTGAGCTATTTAGGCTACAATTGTGCTGAAGTGTTTAATATTCACATCTTTTTTTTTCCTTGTGTCAGTGTTCTCAAGAATCTGTTGGAGCCAATTTATTGATGCACTTTCAGAGTTAATATGGTAATTAGCTCTCATGCAGACCAAAAAGCATTCCCCAGCTCCAATCCCCCATTCCCCTCCCCCTCAAAAAACCCTCAGCAAATTGCATACATGTTCCCATGATGTGGACAAATAAATGAAAAATCGATGCTTACAAAGACGCTCAAATTCTGCCATTATGCAAATGTGACTGGGGGATGGGAGAAAAACCTGAGTTTGTTTTGGGGCACTGACAGTATGTGTGTGCAGAGCCACCACTAGCAGCTTCACCACCAGCCACTAGCATTCTGGGATTCCATATGCATTCAGCAGGCACCGAGGGAATCGATGACTGGATATTAAAATCATCCACAATCTGTCCTTTCCCACAAATCATACGTAACCCTCTCAGAAACTTTCATTGCTGTCTGGGTTCCAGTAATGGTTTTCTAGGTTTTAGGTGTAGGTGAGAACACTGACCTCTAAAATTATCAGGACAAGAGTCCTTCCATTCTCACCACAGGAGTCTATGACTGTTAAATCCTGTATAGAAACAAAACCCCTACATTTCCACAATCAGATTGCACCTGATCCAAATATCCAAGGGGTATCTGGCCAGTTTGCAGAAGATCTGGTTGCAGTGTAACAGATAGAATATTTGAAAAGCCGCTTTCACAGCTCTGTGGTAGCTGTACTCCAGCATTTACATGGGTACCAGCCTATGATGTGGAACTAAAACTGACCTTTAGGGGGAAAATATGAAAAAGTCACTTTCTCGCTATGAAAACTTGGTATTTGCTGTGTCTAATGTCTTTAGAAATGCCACCTTTAGTTCAAGGGAACATTTACTTGTAGAGTGGTATGAACTTTGAGTACAGTTAGAACTCTGGCAAACACTATATAAGGAACAGAAATTTCATCGCTGACAATTAAAACATTCCTTGGGGAATTCCCTGGCAGTCTGGTGGTTAGGGCTCGGCACTTTCATTGCTGGGGCCTGCGTTTGATCCCTGGTTGGGGAACTAAGATCCCATAAGCTGCATGGCACAGCCAAACAAACAAACAAACAAACAAACAAAGTCCTTGTGGCTGGAAGCTGAGCTATCTTTAGTAACACAAATACATTAACTGCCTGCTCACCTATGAAATTGTTCCACTCGAAATCAAGATCCCCTTGGTTGGCCAAACAGCCTCTCATGATGTTGGAGCAGTAGTTATAACAGGGTTTCACAGTCACCAGACCTTGGCAGTGGGAGCAGTAGATCATCTTCAACAGGGCATGGGTACACTGGGCTGTGGGATTTACCTAATTGGGTGAAGAAAAAGACAATGGTGAGTGGGGCAAAGATAGACACAGCAATTGCAAGTCTATCGAGTTGACTTTGAAGGCTTGGCCATGAACTTCCCTTAAGGATGAGTCGTGCTGGGGCTTCCTAGGTGGCGCAGTGGTTGAGAATCCGCCTGCCAATGCAGGGAACACAGGTTCAATCCCTGCTCCAGGAAGATCCCACATGCCGCAGAGCAACTAAGCCCTGCACCACAACTACTGAGCCTGTGCTCTAGAGCCGGTGAGCCACAACTATTGCGCCCATGTGCTGCAACTCCTGAAGCCACATGCCTAGAGCCCATGCTCCGCAACAAGAGAAGCCATGGCAATGAGGAGCCTGCGTACAGCAATGAAGAGTAGCCCCCACTCACCGCAACTAAAAACAAAGCCTGCACACAGCAAAAAAGACCCAACACAGCCAATAAAGTAAATAAATAAATAAAAATTAAATGTTGCTATAAAAGAAAATAAAAAAAGAATGAGTCGTGCTGTGTCACATTTAGCAGGCCTGGCTTGCTTCCTGAAGAGGTGAACTAGAGCAAAATTAGATAAAGAAAAGGGGTACGCTGGGAAGAATGGGGGGCGGGGTGGGGGGAGGGTAGAGATGAACATTGAATTACCTTAAACAACCAAGTTGCATAGCACACACACTCCATTACACGTACTAATTTTAAACAGCTCAATGATATCAAAGTCCTTTTACAAATAAATTTCCAGGATTGCCACAAGTACTAGAGGTGACCTTTACCTGCCTGCCATCCAAGGCCAGCTGTGGCCTCTCCCATCACTGTGTTTGCCTTGCCAGACTGGAACCTGAGCACATCTTCTTTTCAAACACATTGACTGCCCTTTCAAACATAAGCCCCAAGTAAAGGTTTAGAAGGGTACCTTGTGTGCACTTCTGTGCCCATAGCTGCACAGAAGGCAAATTTATGTATCCTACAGGGAAGAAGGTGAATAAATTTGAACTTGGGATTATGTAAAAGCCATCCAAAGCTTGGGAGCAGTAAAGCACAGAGTGCTCAGGGAACACTTAACGGAAGAGGTAGGACTTCAGTTAAATTCTGAAGGGTTGGATCTATTTATTTATTTTTAAAATTTTTATTTAAGTATATACTTGACTTCTGCTGTACAGCAAAGTAATTCAGTTATACACACATACATACATATATTCTTTTTCATATTCTTTTACATTCTGGTTTGTCACAGGATATTGAATATAGTTCCATGTACTATACAGTAGGACCTTGTTTATCCATCCTATATATAATAGTTTGCATCTGCTAATCAGAAGGGGCTGGATTTAAATGATCTAATGAAGGAAGAGCATCACAGTTAGGGACAATGAAATGAACAAAAGCATACATGGTACTGAGCAGACCATGGCATCTTAGAATGGGGTTGAAGAATTAGCGGAAATAAGGTTGGCTGTACATAGGAAGGACTGTGTACGTGGTCCAACTGTAAAGGGGCTTGAATGCCAGGCAGAAACCAGTACACCATATGGCAAGACACAGGGGGCTACTAAAAGTTCATGAGCAAGGGAAGATGCAAGGATGAAGGCAGCACCGAAGTCGGAGTGGACTGGGCGTCTTCCGTAGAGAAGTGAGACTTACTTAGTTTTATCTTTCTACTTCTATAGGGTGCAATTGCCTTGGGCAGAGAAGAGCTGATCCCATCCTGTCACTCATTTCCATCAATGCTTAGAAAGGATCATGTCCAGGATCACAAGCTGGCAGCTCCCCAAGAGTTCCTGTCTTCTCATTCTTTCTGTCCCACCCTCCCCTTTTGGAGTCAATATCAGAGGATTAGTGCATTCCTCTCTATCGGTATCAACCAGTTCTGCAAACAGAGACTTCTGAAAGCAGATACCATGCAGGAAACAGATGCTGGGATGCAGGGCAGTCCAGCAGTGCACTTCACCTGCTCTGGAGTGTAACTTTGGATACCACTTATCAACAGTAGCCTTAGGAACAGGAATGGAGGATTAGCACTGTCAGGAGAAAAACTTCACACTGTTAGTCTCCGATCTGATACACACACACACACACACCCACCCTCTTATCTCAAACTGAACTCGAGCTTAAAAGGGGGAGGAACGTCCAACAGGATGGTAACTGTATACACCAAACTCAAGGTTCCCTACGAACAATTAGGACTTCTCCACAGTTTTAACCAGTGCCAAATGTTTTCCTAGGCACTACTAAATTAGGCCTTTGAACTATGTATTAATGTACAGTAAATTCTTGGCTAACCAATACCTGGAAGAATAGCCATTCTGGATAGCTAGGTTTTCGGGACAGCTACAAGAGCATGCCTTTAAAGTCACAGAGAGTTAGGACGTTGATGTTTTCCCATCCCCTTCATTTGACAGAAGAACAAAAAGGACTGGAGAGAGGAGGTGGCTAGAGAATCATAGAAGTTGGAAGGGGCCCTAGAGATCACTGAGTACAGCTCTCACATTTAAGACACGAGAAAACCAAAGCCAAAGAGAATAATCGACTGGTGGACAGCCACCTGGCTGCATCTGATTCTAGCACTGCATCTTAGCAAACACTGAAACGATTTCCCATGTATATCATGTGTCCCTGCCCCTTTAAACAGAATACATGAAACTCGAATCTTTCAAGCACTGGTTGTTTTCTTCTTTATCTTTAATTACGTTCCACATTGGTGGGAATGCTAAAATGGCTGGATTTGGAGAGGTAAACAGTTATGAAAATGCCTGTGAAAACCAGGCTAGTGCATGGCATTTTTTTTCATCATGATGCTTATTAGGAGACAACAGACTTGTATAAGAAAACAATGAAAAAAGTTGAAATGTCAACAAGTAGTTACTGAGCACCTACTCTGAGCCAGGGATTATTCTGGAATGCATTTGTGATTAGGTAGAGCAAGGTAAGTAGGAATTTCTAGACTATGAGACCTGTTCTAGAAAACACAAAGAAATTTCAAAATGGTATACAGATATTTTGGAAATAAGCAAAACCTTTAAACTCCATAATTGTGCTTGAGAAACACTTATAGCCAAAGAAGTCCTTTTCCCTCCTATCTCTTTTTTAATGCTAGGATGGAGTTCACTGTTTTCCTTGGTTCAATTCTAAGTCAAATTATTTATGCAGTAGGCCTTATAGTGGTATCCTTTCCTAAAATAGGTTGATGGAGGCTCAAGTTTTAAAAAGAGAGACCAAACCGAATGACACAGTAGAGTTTTATTAAAGGAAGATTATGAAGCCGGCTTCAGTGGATCTTTTCCATTTCATTCTTTGGCTAAGTACTGGCTCATGTTCTGCACATGATTTGTTGTGTGACTACTAAAAATGATCACAAGGAGCTCAGCTATAACATGCTATGGAAACACTAAATAATACCACAACTGAGATGGGGAACTTAGAAGAAAACTGGGACGAGAAAGGACATATGAAATACCAAAGTTAGAGAAAATCTGTCTTTCGTCTCACAGCCACTAATCAGCATGCAGTTTTTACATGAAGGGAATTCAGAACCTGGGAAATAAACCCCTTGTGTTGATGAGGCCCCAGTAGGAAGACAAAGGTTTTTAAAAGTCATGAGAACTAAAGAAATAGGGGTCCCCTGCAATGCTCATTCTCCCAGGAAAAGTGCCCCCCCAGAAGGAGGGATTGAGAATATCCCCCAGGTCTTGGGTCCCCACTCTCACTGACCTGACCAAGCTCAGGATGGTGAACCCAGAGTGCCAAGGACCATCTCTACTTTCTGACTGTGGGCTACTCCAGTGGACAAACAACACAGCTGCTTCACTTTTGGAATCATCTAGGGCTTCTCGGTAAAGAGCAACGTAGGTTGGTCAACAAGCCAAAGGAATACTACTGCCACAGGGAAGAAAAAGCCAAATAGTACACAATACTTCAATTTCAATTCTCTTCTGGCGTTTCTGGTAAAATGGAACAACTCCTTGATCCGGTGGAGGCTCTCACCTCCATGTCATGATATGCCAGGCCCTCATGGGTGCTCCCTTACAAGCTCGCAATGCTCTCTCCACTATACCGGGGAAAACTTTTCACTCATAAGCAGATATAATAGTGGACTAAGTCATACTTTGTCCTGGGGATTTATTAATTTTGAACATGATTTCAACTTCATTCACATTCTACTCTCTTGTAACACTCAAAATCAATTACTTCTCTCAAGTCCTCAAATAACTTACTTACTGAAGTAATTTACTCCAGAAGACCCAAGACTGAGTGGTAGATCATGCCACACCGGGATTAACAAAAGGGGTAACCATACTCTAAGATCTTCCTTTCATCCTTACTTATGTACAGATTCTCCATGGCATGGCATACAGCTTAAAATGATCAATCTGATTATTCCTTTGGGTCACAGCTCTTGACTAATGTTTGATTTGTTTTCCTTTTATTAAGAAGGGTCTGCGGAGCCCAGATGTGACTTCCAGAATCCTTGGGGCTGGAGTAGGAGTCGGGTGGGGGTTAGGTATGGTTGCCTTTATAAAAGTCAGATTTTTCAGACCTCTCTTAGCAATTAGTTATTTCTCAAAATCATATTTAGAAAGAAAAGGAAAAGGAAAACTGTCCACTCCTCCCTTCCCGCTCTGAACCACTGACATAAAGAATGGGTTAATGGTCTCAAGAGAGAAAATGCTTCTGTTTCTATGGTTTCATGATCATGAAGGTCGGGATGTATATATTCAAGAGAGAAATACTGTTTGCTGTCAGAATTAATTTTCTACTGATATAGCTTTCATTGGATTTTATTGCTTTATATGATAGAGAGTACTTACTAGGTGCCAGGCTCCATTCTAAGTACTTTATATGTATTAACTCATTTAAGCTTCAAAATAATCATAGGAGATGAGTATTATTATTTAGTTTCACAGATGAGGAAGCAGAGGCCCAAAGAGATTAAGGGACAAGCACAAGATCTTCCAGTAAATAGCCAAGATTTGAACTCGGGCAGTTTTGTCCTAGAGCAAATACATTCAATTTCCTTGATGTACACCTTTTGAGTACCAGACTATTAGAACCTTGAGGGCAGCACACGGGGCTGGTTCTTCTGCATAGCTCCCAGAGCTAGCATAGCATGTCTTACACACACAGTGAATACCTCAGCTCTGGGGCTGGATATCTTCTAGTGAGAATTTGCAGTGTTCAAATTTATTGACCAAATGAATCAGTTTTTATGTTGGAGGGCAAGTTAAGATGCAACTGTTCTACATGGAACAATATCTGACTGGACAACTATAGATGAGATGATGTATTTTTTAATAATGACTTATGTACTCAATGTTATATGTGTAGAATGGTTCAAGATGCTACAGGGGTGAGAGAAAAAATATTCACCAGCACTAGACACAAAGAACTCAAAACCTCAAGTAAGCACTGCTGGACATGAAGAGAAAAGTGGTTACTGGAAAAAAACAGGAAAAAATATATGTATTTTGCCAAAGTTTTAACAGTCTGAAAAACTTGCAGCTAAATGTAGCAGAGATGATTAATTTCTACTAGAACGTGGCATATTATTTATGTAAGAAAAAGTTTTTGACACTATTTATAGGAAAATGAGATGGCTTGATTTGTTTACTTTGGGGGACCAGTATAATAGAAAGGGAACATTGTCTGGACTCAATATTTCTTTATTAACACTAATCAAAATCAATCTGAGTTACTGAGCATACTGGCAATACATTAATAGCCAACTTCCAAGCCTTATGAAATCCTTCAATACTGACTAAGGTGTTTAGGAGCTAGTCTATGTTTCATGGTAAAAGCCAGTTGGGGGGGGGGGGGAGGGTTGGAATCTTCATTTCCTTTTTAACTTATTAAGACTCTTTTTAAAATACTCATTCCTGCCTTCCTCAGGATATACATTTAACATGACATCTGCACACCATTTCTGCTATAAAAAGCCTTTGCAGAACAGTCCTTTTTTCTGCAAAGACTCTCTTAATATAGATTGGGACTTTCTACCAAATAACCTGCATTTTCCAAACACCACATTGAAAACTATTGCAAGCTGCCTGAAAAAAAAAGAAAGAAAGAAAGAAAAAAGAAAGAAATGCTGGAGCAGAACTCTTCACACAGCCTGGATTTCATTTCAGTAATTCAGAATGAGCCTTCATCTACATTACACAGTGATGGCAGTCAACATGCGGCACTGAAGTTAAAAACATATTTCCTTCTAGTTTCTTCCACTTTCTAACATACATTCACTACAACATTTTTTCCCTGCACTGCCAATAGTACCAAACAAACAGGAAGGGCCTAGATTTTTATCTGTTGCTTGGTAACATAAGCACCCAATAAAAATAACAGGAAATCATTCCCCAAATTATGGTCAAAGAAAGAGATAGAAAGAGATTCCCCAAACACGCTGTGAGATGTGAAGGGTTTATTCAACAACTTTCCAACTAGTTTTGGATTCGATACACACAGGCGCAAAGAAAGAAGGTGGAGATTCTCCTATTTCCCTGATAATAGAATTTTAAAGACATAAAAGATATAAAATAAGCTAGGATTCATTCAGGAATATTTTAAGCCACATAGGTAAAACTGAAACTGCATAAATGCTTGAAAGTAAGTCTTGTTGTGTTTTAGACTCAGTTATAAGTCAAAGCATCATTGTATTCGCCCCCTTGTAGAGAGCTCTATTACTGTTTTGAGCGTATTCAGTCCTTGACACTCCCCACACCTCTACCTTCCCATGTCCACCCCTGTATACATTATAGTGTATAGTATATATACACCCCACCTTCCTCTTTGCGATTTTAGTCTTCAAGGTTGTGCGTGGAAAGGAATATTAAAGGTTGAATATATACATATATATATATTCACACACACACACACTTAAAAGCTTTTTGTGTCACTCATGTTTTTAAATAGACATTTATAATGATTTGGGGAAATGGCAAAATAATTTGTGTAGTACTCTTGTAAGTGTTGTGGCATTGTGAATAGACGAAAATGAAGGGGGATCAATGGAAATCGTTTTCAAGGCAGGACAGTCATTTAGACATCACAATGCTAAGGCACCGATTTCTAATTATAGACTCTGGAGTTTGGGGTGGGGGTGTAGACACAGCCCCATTATGTCAGTGTTAATTGAAACCATGAGAATGCAACTCTCTTTGGCATAGGAGCTATTAATTTTCATGGTGCATGTAACCACTTGCGCATTTTTGAAAGACCACAACAGACTTCACCCTTCCAGGCAAAACTGCTGCTGCAAGCAGGTAAATAAGAAATGTATCATGAACCATGACATGTAAAGATGGAATAAGTAATACAGAGATGTGCAGCACCAGGGTATTCTTGAACCATCTGTTCCTAATTAAAGGGACTTTTCTGAAGTTTGAATTGCAAAGCTCAATGGAGCAAGCTGAAATCTCTGGATGTCTGGGCCCAGAAAAACTGAAGCAAGGCAAGTATACTTCAAGTAGGAAGTGCCTTTCTCTTGAAGTCAGTTAAGCTTGCTGGTGCTAATGGCCTTTAAAAGGCTTAGTGATAATCAAATCATTGCTCAACATATAACCGCAACCCTTTTGTTGCAAAAGTAAACTGGAGAAGCAGGGCATCTGCTCAGGAAGAAACAGTGGGAACACCTTTGAGTTAAGTATGCAATAACTAGCCCCAAGGCCACAATGGTTTTCATATTTGACTTTAAAGACTTCTTTGTAGATGAAGTGGGTGAGGTGAGTGTGTTTAATTAGGAAATTAGGGTCTTTTTCAGGCCCAAGGTAATTAATTCTACTGAACACCGGAAAGAAGGAATGTTTATTTCTTAGGTCGCTCTAGTTCCACCTGTAAACTATACTTGGACAACAGTTGGTGGGGGTGGGAATCTATATGAAAAAACATTGTTAGGGTCACCAAAGTGTTAGAGCTTACTAATTTTATTAATCAAATGTAGGTGATTTTCAACATGTTTAATTTGAAATATGTCTTTCATAGCCAAATCATTTACTATCTTTCCCATACCACTACATCTTAAATTAAAATCTCTGGGGACTTCCCCGGTGGTGCACTGGTTAATAATCTGCCTGCCAATGCAGGAGACATGGGTTTGAGCGCTGGACGGGGAAGATCCCACATGCTGCAGAGCAACTAAGCCCATGCGCCGTAACTACTGAGCCTGCACTCTAGACCTCGTGTGCCACAGCTACTGAGCCCAAGGGCTCCAGGACCCATGTGCTGCAACTACTGAAGCCCACATACCCCAAGGAGAGGCCACTGCACTGAGAAGCCTGCACACTGCAACAAAGAGTAGCCCCCCGCTCTCCACAACCAGAGAAAGACTGCATGCAGCAATGGAGACCCAACACAGCTTCCCCCCGCAAAAAAAAAATCTGTTGAACTGGTAGTCATACTTGAAAAAAACAAATGTAATGAATATTTTTTTCAAATGTGCAAGTGTTGCTTTACAGCCTTCTAAAAAGAAACATTACATAGAAGATAGATTTTTACATAATTTGTGTTTTGGCATCTTTAGAAACTGACTTGATGCTTGAATGTCTTATTATTATGTAATTTAGATATAACTCAACCTAGTTGGTTGAAGGGTTTGATTTCAAGTCAGTCCTTGAGTTGAGAACATGCTCAGCAGTGAAGCAGAACCTTATTTTTTAAAGTTTCCAATTACAAACACAACATTTTAAATAGTCATATTTCTCTAAGGAAGACATACACAGATGGCCAATAGGCACGTGCAAAGATGATCACCTTCACTAATTTTTAGAGAAATGCAAATAAAAACTACAATGAGACACCACCTCATACCAGTCAGAATGGCCATCATTACAAAGTCTACAAATAATAAATGCTGGAGAGGGTGTGGAGAAAAGGGAACCCTCCCCTACACTATTGGAAGGGGTGTAAATTGGTGCAGATACTATGGAAAACAGCAATGGAGGTTTCTCAAAAAAAGAAACTAAAAATAGAATTACCATGTGATCCAGCAATCCCACTCCTGGGCATATATCCAGAGAAAACTCTAATTCAAAAAGATATAGGTACCTCGATGTTCATAGCAGCACTATTTACAATAGCCAGGACATGGAAGCAACCTAATTGTCCATCGGCAGACAAATGGATAAAGAACATTTGGAATGTAGATACAATGGAATACTACTCAGCCATAAAAAAGAATGAAATAATGATGTTTACAGCAACATGGATGGACCTAGAGATTATCATATTAAGTGAAGTATGTCAGACAGAGAGAGACAAATACCATATGATAGCACTTATAGACATAATCTAAAAGATTATACAAATGAACTTATTTACAAAACAGAAGCAGACTCACAGATGTAGAAGGGATAAATTAAGAGTTTGAGATTAACAGATATACACTGCTGTATATAATATAGATAAATAACAAGGACCTGCTGTATAGCACAGGGCACTATATTCGAATCCTATGATAAACCATAATGGAAAAGAATATGAAAAAGTGTGTGTGTGTGTGTACATATAACTGAATCATTTTGCTGTACATGAGAAACTAACACAACATTGTAAATCGACTATACTTTAACAAAAAAATGTTTAAAGTCATAACAGTATTTTCCACTAAACAATTGAAAAGTAATGTTTTACTCAAATTGAGCCCTATAGCTTGTATTCACTGTATTCTCATATAACAATGCAAACACCTCTTAGGCAGATATGAGGATACAAAGATAGGGATAGGGATCAATCCTCAGAAAATTTAGGGTCATATTTAGAAAGTAACTGTCTCAAACAACTTGACAAAACTAAGGTACACAGAAATTTCTTTCTTGCTTTAGAAAAATTTATACCAAAAGCAACATTGGAAATTGTGATTATTTCCTTTTGGGCCACATACTCTTTACTGCATAGGTAAATAAGGTTGAATGGTCGATCTTATTGATTTCCCACAGTTAGTTCTGAGAACCATGTCAAGAAGTATGCAATGCAGGGAAGCCTCAAGTGTTTATTTACCCTGGGAGGTAGCGGGACATGGACAAGCCTTCTAGCCCTCAATCTTTCTTTTTTTTTTAAAATTAATTAATTAATTAATTATTTTTTGGCTGTGTTGGGTCTTTGTTGCTATTCGCAGGCTTTCTCCAGTTGCAGAGAGCAGGGAACTACGCTTCGTTGTGGTGCACGGGCTTCTCACTGTCGTGACTTCTCTTGTTGCAGAGCATGGGCTCTAGGTGCACGGGCTTCAGTAGTTGTGGCTCTTGGGCTCTAAAGCAAAGGCTCAGTAGTTGTGGTGCACAGGCTTATTTGCTCCATGGCATGAACCCGTGTTCCCTGCATTGGCAGGCGGATTCTTAACCTCTACGCCACCAGGTAAGTCCCTAGCCCTCAATCTTTTAACCTGCTTCCTGTTTCGACTACCACCTTCCCCCTCAACTTAGGGGTTCTGGAATCTCAGTTCTCTAAAGGGGCCCAAACATTGCTGAGTGAGGCTAACACTACAACAGGCTTGCGTCAGCCTGGTCCTTCTTCCAATGAATCAACTCAAAGGAGGGGTGGGATGGTTAATGTAAAGAAACCACTTTCAAACACTTGCAAAGGGTTTTCTAGTCCTTGTTTTTCTCTTTGGCACACGCACACAGATGATCAAAACCACACAGGAGCGCCTTTCTGTCTATTCAGCTTAGGATAAATGAGAGGAATTGCTGAAGGAGGGCAGATGTGTTAGGGGAACTACGATGTAATTAACTGTGATCTGGATTAACTGTGCATTGTTTAGGGACTCTCACACGAACATCTCCAAGATGAATAATGGTTGCTGAGGTGGGCAGAAATTCAGGATTCAGACTATTCCTTTAATTATAACCATTGTCTTCCTATTTGCTCCCACCCACCCCTCATATGCCCCAACAATTTTTTGCGTGTGTGCAATTTACGATGAAAATACCAGGAGAAAAAGGAGTGAACATGCTATAAAGAAGTTTCCTTGGACTTCCCTGGTGGCACAGTGGGTAAGACCCTGAGCTCCCAATGCAGGGGGCCCGGGTTCAATCCCTGGTCAGGGAACTAGATCCCACATGCATGCCACAACTAAGGAGCTGGCAAGCCACAACTAAGAAGCCTGAGAGTCACAACTAAGGAGCCCATCTGCTGCAACTAAGCTCATGTGGTGCAACTAAGGAGCCCACCTGCTGCAACTAAAACCCAGTGCAACCAAATAAATAAATACCAAAAAGAAGAAGAAGGAGAAAAATAAATAAAAGAATTGTTTCCTGATGGCTTATGGCCGGGAAATGAGAACACATGCAACTGTAATAATGAATGCAACCAACCAACTGATACTAACATCCCCAATGCTAACATGAAACCTCCAAAAAGCACCGCATTTTCATAATACACAGTTCTTTACCTTCACTTTAGTAAATGTAACGTTTCTCTCTAATTAGGGGGACCATGAATCCTGGTTTGCCCATGTTGTCTGGGTATGGTTGTTTTTAAGCACCTCCTGGTTTGTACGATAAATTATATGGCTACCCTAACTCTGAATGAACTCTCTTATGAGGCCATCAGATTTATATTTTGGTGTTCATATTGCTGTCCAGTTTGTATTTTGACCACTACTCCAGTCCTCAAAACAATCAAATGGACTAAAATTTGGCTTTTCCTTTGAGGGCCTAATGGTAATGGCACTAAGATCAGTCCGAAAAGATAACTTTGATCCAGAACATTCTATTTCTTCACTGGCATTCAGTCACAGAAGGGTAGAGGTGGAAAGGCCTTCAAAAAGTTTTCAAATTTCATCTTTCGGGGTGGGAGGCAGTAGTGAAGGAGCCACAGAATCTTTTCCCCCTTGAAATCTTGCTCAAAACCCTACTACGTACAACTGAGGAAAGCAAAGCTTCCCTGATGCAGCCAGGAGGTAAAGGCACAGATGCAGAGTCTCACCTACTAGAAGAACCCTGTGTCTCCCTTGCCTCTCTCTCCTCAAGGAGGCCCCTGAGGTACCTCCTTAGCTGGCTCCAAAGAACAGTCTGAAAAATACTGGTCTAGTCCAATGCCTCTAATATACAAATGAGGAAAATGGCTCATTTCATCTGCTCTTATAATTTCATTCTCTTTCCCGATAATTCTATAAACAAAGCCATTAAGTCAAGAGTAGGTAGTCTACATTAATTATCATAGAAAAGTCTGTCTTCTAAAGGGCTCTGAGTAACCTTTCATAACAAGGAAACATATAGTAATGAATGTGAAATTCTTTTCTAGACTGTAACTAGCAGGCTCAAACAAAGTCACTCCAAACAACCAAATGTGGAATCTATCTGTATGTTTCTTTCTCTGAAGGACAAGTAGAATTAGAGCTGAAAAGAACACGGAGGTATTAAATCCATTTTTTGAAAGTTTTTTGTTGTTGTTTTTGTTGTTGTTGTAGTTTGCCTACAAGGCATGCAGGATCTTAGCTCCCTGACCAGGGAATCAATCCCACACCCCCTGCAGTGCAAGTGAGGAGTCTTAACCACTGGACTGCCAGGGAAGTTCCTAAATTCATTTTTAAAAATAAAGTTCCAAAGTGAACGTGTATCCTGCTTTTTAGAATAGCTACCAAGGAAACCACAGAAAAGAATGATGATGATACATGAAGATGTTCATCATTGTATTGTTTATAGCAATATGATGCACATGTAGCAGGAAAAAGTGTAGGAGAGAAGAGGGGAGAAAAAGAAAAGAACAGAAGAAAAAGGTGATTGTTATTGAGATGAAGGAATTCTAGTGACATTTTTCCACATCTCCCAAACTTTCTTTTAACACGAAACAAAACAAAACAATAACACAGAATGCAAACAGCACTTACCACTGAGACTTTGCTCACTACATCTCTTGCAACTGCTAAGCCCTGAGCAAAAGTGCGGGCTGCTACAAATGCTCGAGTGACCTGGAGCTTCAGTTTCCGAGGGACATCTCCAAAGGGCTTCAGCTGTTCCGTGTACTTGCTCACGCACTCCAGATAGTCATCTGTAAAGTGGTACTGGGCGTTCACTAGGCGGAACATCCGCTCCAGGAGGCGGGCCCAGAAGTCATTCAGCATTTCTTCCAGGTTCACATTTCCCGCCACATAGTAGCGCTTCAACTCTTCGAAGAGATCTTTGAATAGCTCAGAATTTTGCATGTACAAGTGGCCATATGTCTTCACAAACATGTCATTCAGGGATTTCTCTGCATTTTCAAGTAGTTCTTTGAAGAATTCTAAAAACAAAACCAAAAAAAGAAAGGGTTCTCAGTAATTAAATAACGGAGTGCTTTTCAGGTAAATCTGAAAACAGGAAGAAAATAAAATCCTGAAATTAAATTGGAAAACACACTTGTATATAGGGTGAATTTCTTTGGGGAAACTGGCATCTCTGATCGATTGTCAATGAAAGGAAACATTTCACAAAGTCACTTACATAAGTCTACGTCTAAGAGGGGGGGGAAATGAAACTTTAAACTGACAACTTTTCAGGACTCCCTCCCTCCTTTTCTCATTCCATCACAAGGTAAATAAAGAACTGGATAAAAATGGATGCATAAAGTCTAAAACATCAAGTTTCCCAGAACCCTTTACTGTAAGAATCTAAACCTCCTCATTGTAACCTGACACCAGGACAGGTGTTTTCAAGCCATGCTATTTACTTAGACATTTTTTTTTTCCTTTTCTCCTCCTGATATCTACATGACATATAGGAAAACTGTTTGGGAAATGCTTGAGGCCAAGAAACATAATGAAACATCCCACATAAGCAAGAAAAGAAGTTCTCAGGTGTTCTCTGTGACAGTAGTATAAACTGGGATATCCAAGGTGACCTCGGGTTCCTAAAGGATTCATACAGTAAAACCATAAGATTCTTTCCAGTCGAGAGAGAGAGGAATGAAATGTGTAACAGATTCAACCACAGATTTGGTTTATTTATAATATAAAATAACTGGGAAAAAAAGAATATCTGTTTTTTTCCAGATTTACTTTTTGGCCACCATATACCCACACAGTCTAAATGTTAAAGACTTTAATCTCTTAAATACAAATGGTAAATTAGTTTCTCCTGAAGCTTTTCTCAGGAAGTTCACTGAAGAGAGGAGCTAACAGTCTGTAACATTAATCATTCTTAAAGAGTCTATGTCTGGCATAAAAATAAACACCTCATGGTATCAAGTTTATAGGCAGGAAATGTAATAAATACCAAAGCAGAATATAAGGAGGACACCAAGAAAGAAGCTGCCTCCAAGTGAACATGGAACAAAAGGAAAGTAAGACAACTCCTTCAAAGCCCAAAGAACATTAGTGAGCTTCTCAAAATGCAATAGCGCTACAAAACCATTCTCTGCCGTTTGCCTTTTATTTCTTGGGTTTTCGTCAGCGAGAGAAAGGGAAATCCCCATTACAACTGCACAGCCTGGCATTTTTACCAAAGTTCTCTTCCTGGAAGAAGGCCAGAAAGCACATAAGGAGCTAGCGGAACCATACGGAAAGAGTTACTCGAGTGGTTCTCAAGTGTGGTGCCATGGGATGGGCACACATCAACGTCGCCAGGACACAAGTTCCTGGACCCCACCCTAAACCTACTGGATCAGAAACTCGGGGGGTGGGGCCCAGCCATCTGGCACTCTGCTATACCCCAAAGTTTGAGAACCAAGACTCTAGCCAAACTTCTCCCACTTTGTCTCTTACTCGCAATCAGCACCAGCTCGGAAACTGTGCTGCATGTGAAACATTCAGGGTAAGCGTTAATGTTTTAATCAGAGGAAAATATATTTCCAATAAATTGGGTTTAAAATTTTTTTTTGTTGTATTCTTGGGTGTCATTTCTTGAAGATGTTCTGGGATGAATTTTCTTGCGTGGAAGTCTCTCTCAAGAGTCAAGATGCAGGCAGCACGTTTCTAGACTTCAAAGTTGGTGAGAAAATGCCTTAAATGTCATCTGGTCCACTTTCCATACTGTCCTTGAAACACCAGCATCCTTGCCAAGTGGTGCTGGCTCTCACATACTGGAAATATAAAGCCTGGCCATTGAAATCAATATGGAAGCTTTGTGTCAATCCAGTGCTACTAATATTTCACCATCCAAAACAGCGGATTCCAAAGGCAACCACAGGTCCTTCCCTATACTGGATTTTTATTATATTGCTCATAAAATTCGCACACATCATTTAGCGTAGAAACAGGATGTTGAGAATTATTTGACTTATGCTTTCATGACTCACTTATGCTTTCATAATTCTGAATACTCACTTGCATTCCTAATGAATGCTGTTTTTAAGGGTGGGGGCAGAGTGGCATGTCAAGCTCAGTTTTAACTGGAAAAGACTATGAAATGTATTTTTTTAGCCTTAAAAGTGTTTCAAGTCAAAGAAATGCTAAGACACTGAACATTTTATGGAAAAAATAAAACATTCTTAGAGTTCCACATTCAGGTCAACAGCCTATGGGTTGGTGTAGCTATATATAATACAGCTACTTCGAAGTACAAGAGCAATGATCCAATGAAGAACAGGACTGATTTTAACCCAGCATACCCTCTGCCCAATACCACAATGGACCTTACTTTACTTCCCAGGACTCAAATTCTGTCTAGGAAGGCTGTGTGTGTGTGTGTGTGTGTGTGTGTGTGTGCGTGTGAGAGAGAGTGAGAGAGAGAGAAAGAGAGAGAGAGAGAGAGAGAGAGTGATGTATTGATTTCCTTTCCCTCACATTTGAAAAGATTCTTTAGTGTGGCCATAAGTCACAAATACAAAGTGTAAGTGGATTATATATAGAAATTCTAGAAAACTGATATAAGAAGTTAAAATCTGATAATCTGATCTCTCCAAATAGCTATGCAGTTTGACAAGTATGTGCCAGGTGGTTGTTATGGGCTCAAATTAAAGCACACAGTTTTGCCATGTATCTTAATCTTCCTGCCCAATCAGACTGTGATGAAAATTTCTAGGAAGATGAATTTGCTCCATCCAATTCACCTTTACTTTACCTCCACTTTCCACACATGGTTTTATGGAGGCACTAGAGATTTTTAGACCATCTATAAAACCTTTAATCTTTCATTTCATATAGCAAGTTTGTTTTTAATATTCATCTATTTCACTATAAAGTCAACAGAACAAAAGTCAAGTGATCCAAAGGACCCAAAATCATTTCTCCTTAGACGTGTCCTTACTGGCCCTGGTAAAGGGGGACTATTCTACCTATGCTTTTTGTCTCAAAGAGACCTTTTATGGATGGCAGACATAATTTAAATTCTAAAATCCATACCAATTAGGTACAATATCAATCAAAGCATAATAATTTGCTGTAAGGAAAAAAGAGCGGAAAAAACTTTTGCATCTGTTCCTTCTACCAAACTAGCAGCTCTCATATTTTCTTGTAAATTCCTTCACATCCCTACTCCCACCTTTCTCACCACAACGGGGGATGGAACACAAATTAGATATTCAGGACCTGGTCCCCCAACCATCAATAGCAACTTCATTTATCGCTGCAAAGCTCATCTCCAATTTTTTTCCCATTATTCAGAAATCAGAATCAGATTTTAACTGCTGCAGAAAAACTGTGCGGGTCTGAGACACCTAGCAATCAATCCATCGTAAACATTCTGCCGGAAGCCAGTTATAAGACACTTGGTGGCTAAGGGAGAACGAGCCAGGTGCAGTGTAAACCAGAGGTCCACCACGATCAGAAGCTGAGTTAATTGGAATTCAGATCTCCCTTGCAGCAACTGCTTATATTCATGAAAAATGCTCCTCAGGGAGTCAGTTTTAAGTGATGCTATTGGTATCTGAAAGAAGAGTGAGAGAGGAGGAGGCAGTTTATAAGCATCTAAAATCTGTAATCAGGGTTTATTTCTCCTTCAATTTTCAGTTTGGGGGCTTAAGAATTGAATCAATTGCTACGCCTAGGGCTCATGAATGACCACTTAACATAGGAATGGAAATAAACACTTTAACATGCTAGGATCTTAACCAGGATGACACAGTGGGAAAAGCATGGGCCCTCTCATTTATGAGTGTGTGACTTTGATGGGACAGAAGATCTAAACTCTCTGAGCCTCTGTTGCTTCTTCCTCCAATAAATGGGGCTATTACTGCTCACCTCACGTGGATAATGCCTGGCACACAACAGCTGCTCAATAAATGGACACTATTCATAATACATGAAATGATGTTACTGTCACCTTCAGAGTTTCTTTATATCTACAATCAAAAAAAAAAAAAACTTTTCCAGGCTAGTTTTTATCTTTCTTGGCAGAGTCAAATACTATCCATCTGGGGGGGAACATACATTGAGCCAAAGCTGCTGGAGAATGGTTAAGAAGACCCAATGCCTTATAAAACTGGGAACAATTTATCCAAAGGAAATGCTTAATGGCTCAAGCTTCCAATGCTGTGAAATGTCCCAGACATCTACAAGGGTGGAGCAACTCCCGAGTGAAAAACACGGAATGAAGAAATCCAGGGAAGAAATTGTACGTGATATTACATCATACACAGCACGCATATATACAAAAAGACTGAGGCGAAGAATTACAAAAAGAATTAAGCAGCAGGTCAATGCCCCACCCTCCCCATGTATTTCATCTGCATCCTTCCTTCTTTGCCAGAAGCAGCTCAATGCAAGGGCTGAGCTAGGAGACTGGGAATGTTTTCCGGCTCTAATATGTGATTATTCTTAATGTCGGTGGTAGCAATTTAACATGGGCAAAACTACTAGAGTGAAAAGGCAAAACTTTTCCATATAAAAGTTTTCTATGTAAATATCCTGTCTTTTACAAAAAGAAGAACATCATGTACATCTGGAACTTCTATCCCCCGCCACTTGTCTTGCATCAAATAAACATTCGAAATTCTTGAAATAGGTCAAAAGGCCCTCAGTTCTGCTATTAAATGCCATTAGTTACTACTTTATAAACTATCGACTGGCTATTGATTAATGAGCTAGAGTGCATTCTAGAATTAACCCGTGACCTGAAGAGACTGGAAGCCCTTTCTATTCAATCCATTTGCTTGGTGCTATAAATTACCCCCCTTGTATTTATATTATTAGGAAGCTGCCTTTTACATATAAGGATTAATTTCCTCTTTACTGTAAAGGCTCTGTTTCACAGCCCCGATGTGGCGTGAACAGTAAGTTACCACATCCACAAAATTCCTGAGAAAGCCGCCTCCTGGTAAATGCTACAAACCATACTTTTCACACTGTTAAGAAAACTCAGTGTTATAGCCATCCATCCTTTCACCCAAGATCAAGTATTTGATGAAGAATAGCTAACATCAGCATCTACGAATGGAAGAGGGGGAGAAAAAAGGAAATTAAGCAAGCATTTTACTGACCATCTCCTCCTCTGTCTTGCTTTTTTGGTCAAGTCTGTGTTAAGTTTTTAACAGGCACTTTCCTCTAGCTTGGCATAATCTCCCTCCTTGACAGCCCCTGTTACGGAGGGCACAATGTACTAAAAGGACATGTACTTGACTAATGTTCATTGGCTGTAGCCCAACAATGGTCCTCTCCTAGGGTGACAAGGCCACTGCCAGCTGCGGCCCTTATTAGGGGCTGTTAACATATGAAAGGGGGCTGGGGGATCCTGCCACAGTAGGGGCAGCCCTTTCTTCCCAAGGTTACTTTTAGTAGTTAATGCATTTTGAATGCTAAAGCTCCTTTTGTTTCTCTCTCCAGGCTAACTCGGCCAGGGACACAGGCTCAGTACTTTAAGGTCCCTTCCCCTGGACCTCGTTCTATTTCTAGTAATGGTAGTCTCAGCACCAGCTAGCTATGTCTCTTTAGCAGAGCTGTATTCCTTCTCACTGAGAAGGGCCCATGGGGGCATGTTTAAGAAAGCTCTGAGGGGACTTCCCTGGCGGTCCAGTGGTTAAGACTATGCGCTTCCACTGCAGGGGACACAGGTTTGATCTCAGATCCCGCATACCAAGTGGAGGAAGGAAGGAAGGAAGAAAAAAAATAAGAGGAATTGCCACCCGTAGGACTTCATTAAAGGAAATTCTAAAGGTAGAATAAAAGTTATTGCAAGAGTAGCACAGACATATATATACTACCAACTGTAAAATAGATAGTCAGTGGGAAGTTGTTGTATAACAAAGGGAGTCCAACTCGAGGATGGAAGATGCCTTAGAGGACTGGGGTGGGGAGGGTGGGGGGACTCGACGTGGGGGGAGTCAAGGAAGGGAGGGAATACGGGGATATGTGTATAAAAACAGTTGATTGAACTTGGTGTACCCCCCCCCCCAAAAAAAAAGTTATTGCAGATGCCAGAGATACAGAAAGAACAGAGCAAAGGAAAAAAAAAGGGGGGGGGGGGGGAGAGAAGAAAAGAAATCTTCAAGGCTGGAGCAGTGTTCCAAGTGCTTCACATACTAACCTTCACATGGAGGTCTTATATGACCTTATACACAAACCTCATAATACCGTCTATCTGCTCATGATGTAATACCAAGAGAAAAATCAGGACGCAAAATAGCATAATCAGTTATGATTCCAATTTGCATGTACATATATGCATTGTCTACCTGACAAAAAAAAGATGAGGTACAGAAAATAGTGGTGGATGGGTGTTAGGGAATCAGCATGATTTTTTTCAATGTTTCTCAATTTTGTTCACCCTGATTTTCCAGTGACATAATCAGAAAAGTAATGTATCTCATGTTTTCAAGTGACTTATTTCCCTTTATTCTATTCATCCGACTTAAATGCTGGAGACTTTGATGCATTTTTTTCTACTTTTACCAAATTGTCTACAGTGAGCACTGTGATAGTGAAAAAACCCCCAAACATGGCAAAACACTTACCAAAGCAGTTCTTACATTCTTCGTTTAAAAATAGTTTTTCTCCTATAAAATATTCCTTCCCAATTGTAGCAATTTGAAAAATATGGCAAGATATAAAGAAAGTATAAATCACCCATAATCCCAGCATTAATAGAGAACAACAATGGTTTATTCAATTTCTTTCCTGTGTTTTTCTATGAAGGTATGTATTGTCACATGGTTGACGTCATACTGTATTCATACCCTTGTTCTCATGTAACACTGTATGGTTAGCAGTTCCGATGTGATTAAAAGCCTTCAGAAATATCATTTTCAACAACTGCATACTATGACACCATATAGACAGATAATAATATAATCATTATGGGACATTTAGGCTGACTTCCTGTTTTTCGTGAATAAAAATAATGCTGTGATGAACATTCTTGTACATAAATTTCTATGCAGATCTTTCTTTCCTTGAGATCAACACCTAGAAGTAGAATTACTGAATCAAAGGGTAGGAACCTATTTGAAACTTCTGATACGCTGCCAAAGTGACCTGCAGAAAAAAAGGTGTGCCCATGGAGCACTCCCTGCTCGAGTCCTCTTTATTACAAGACCTTCAATTAGCTTTGAGAGAGGAAGAGGGAGAGGGAGCGCACGCATGCTCACGATGGACATGGGCCAGGACAATGAACAAGAAAGGCCTGACTGGCTTGGGAATTCTCTCAGTCAATCAGAGTCACTGCTAGATCAAATAAGCCCTTTTCTGTGCTGGGACAGACTGACGCATGGAAAAAGGGTGAGCAGAGATGATCAACAAAGGCTCTCAACTCCCAGGCTCAAAGCACAGCAAACCAACAAAGCTAGATAAAAGCAGTTCGGCTGAAGCTCTTCTGTGTATTTACTCGCCTCCAAACAGAGCGGCTGCTTCTTGCTGATGCCACGCCTTCTTAAGAAGCCACAGCTAATAGCAGAGGCCCCAAAGAGAGAGTGCTCCGGGCTCCCTGGAAGCTGCACAAGCATTTTCAATGAGATGGCCAATGCTACGGCCATAACTGGTCACACCTGAGATAACGCAGCAGGCAGAAAGAAAACCTGTGTCAATACAGAAAAGTGCGTGCTTTATCTGAGCTCTTGACTTGATTACAGTTAAGGTAGCAATGGCTCATTCTCACCACACTTCACAGAGAGATTATCAAAGAATTAGCCACAATATCCAGCATTTTAGTCTCTTTTGCATGGAGGGGGGAAAAGAAAGAAAGAAAATAGAATTGTAAAGCACAGAGTAGCAGTGCTTTCCAACCAAATCAAAGACCCATAGTATGATCTGGAAGGCACACTGCATTTGCAGAAGGCCAGAGGCCTCGTGTCTTTTTCTGTACTTTCGTGGCTACTCATCCTGCCTGCTGCGCTGTAGCAGGGGTTCAAAAACGCAACGAATTTTAAAAAGACATCATAATGAATGAAATCTGGAGTAAGGATTAAAAGACAACCTTATGTTGTATATGTGTCACACATTTCTATGACACATTTGTCTTAAGGATGTTGAAGACTTAAAGACCCGGGAGGTCTTTACTAAGTCAGTATGGCCGAGCAAAGGACAATAAGAAAACCATGCAGTTGAAAAATCCTTAAGGTCAGGGGTCAGGAAAACTCCAGAAAGTTCAGCTTCGCTAACGGCCATGAAGCTTAGTTGGCTCTATTTGTCTTTCATGGGTATGTGAATTCGAACGCCTTCAACTTGCCGAGTCTCCAAAATGCTGTGCCTACTGGCCTAGTGAAGTAATGGCCAGGAAGAACCATGGAAAACTTTTTGTCACCGATTTAAAACACAAACTTGGCTCAACCTGAAGAGTGGCCACCCTTTCCTTAAGCTCTCCAGCCCCCTTGTTTTCTATCATTTCACAAAGGCAGGACATGAAGCACTCTTCAGATAGATGGGATAGACAATTATTTCTTTTATGTGCGTTTTAAGCTAATTCAGAACATTTCTACTATTATTCGAGTTAACAAGCTTCAGGCTCACGGGAGAGTTTTCAAAGACCTGGTGAAAGTAGCGGAGGGTTAAGAAATGATAGGAGGAAAATAGAGGGGACCATGCAGACGCCTAATTAACATCTTGTAAGACCTTTCACTGAAGCAGCTGGTCTGGTCACATGTTTAGAAGATGCACAGAATTTGCAGAATTGAAAGGGTCTTTAGAGAGCATCCAGCTCAACCCCTTCATTTTATGGATGGGAAAACTGAGACCAGTTAATTGCCCCGGGTCACAGTGGGTTCAGAGCAGAACCAGTCTGACAACTCCGTGGGCTCTGCTTCCTGCGCAAAGTTGCTACATTTGCTCCTACAATGGCAAATGAAAGGAGTTTTCCCAATGGACTAGCATCGGACAGCTTTGCTGCTGTTTCCTTAAAATTTCTTTTATGACATGCAAAACATCTAGCAAATAATTGGATTGGGGGAGTTTGTAAGCAATAATCTATCTCTGTAGTTGTACATCATTTTTACTATGTAATTCAGAAATATATTTAACATGGCAGCTCTAATCTTCTTAATCTATTTGGGTTGTTTGATTTCGCTCTGATTCTTTTAAAAACAACTAGTCTCTCACAAAATGTGACATTTGGGGGCGGGTCTTTATGTTGTGGTCCCCAAACACGGATTATGTCCTGTTTCTATTATTTCTATTCCTTTTGCCAAGCAATTCTTTCAAAGCCCCCTGAACTATCTGATTAGCATATTCATGAGACAACTGATTCAGCTATGTTAATTAGTAGTTCTACTTCAAAAAATAAGAAAGAAAGAAAGAAAGAAAGAAAGAAAGAAAGAAAAGAAAAGAAAAGAAAAGAAAAGAAAAGAAAAATTCCCAGAACTGGCCAAGAGGGGGAGCAGCTAGCTCTGTCACTCCGTTTTCAGGCTCTATGTCTCTAGCCCGGGATAGTAGATTTTTGGTCAAAGAGTAGATTAAGAAGATCAAAGTGTAGGAAAATGAGTCCTTAAACTCAGAGGTGCAGGTTTAAAATATGGGAAATCTAAGAATTGGGGGAATGGGGTGGGGCTGGGGGGCACTCCTAAGAAAGTTCTTCTGTACTTCAGCCAAGTCCGAAAACACATATAAGTACACAGAGTTTACAACTTAAAAACTGGTTTATACACTGTATAGTCTCTTTATAATAGAAAATTAAACGTGTACAACAAAAAAGGACATTAGAGATAAGGGGGCTGACTCCAAAATGCCAGAGCCTGCACTCAGACTCTGACTGGAGTTCATTGAGACTGTAGTGTAATGGGATGCTTTGTGGTTAAAGAAGGTGAATCCCCTAAAAGCCTCGAAACCTTATTTTTATTTGAAAGTTTATTAAAAAATACTTGTTCCTGCTTTAGAAAGAAGTGGTATCTCATAAGAATGACTGAAGTTTTGATGACAGAGGAAGTTGCCTCTGCTCAGGATCACTGCTTCGAATTTCTACTGTAAGCTTGGAGATGGCAAAAGATACTCCTTTGAAGTACTCTGACCTCCTATGTTTCCATGTGTCCTTTGCTGCCCCATTTTGGTTCTCCAGTTGCCATCTTGTTACGCTGCCCAACATCCTCTCTTCCATTCACATCAATAACCCAGGGTTTGGCTTTTATAAAGGCTTAGAAAGTTCTTTGACCAAAGCACCCCATCCTTGAATTTCTGAGAGTCACAACAGCCCCTATACAATTTCACTCAACATCGTCTTTAGGCCGTGTGGAGTATTGGCAGGTCATAATTGCCAACCTTAAAAAACCAATCAATAAATGCAGCGCCCACTTGAGGATTATGGTTTGCTGGATACCAATTAACTGAGATTTTACCATATAGAAGCGGTTAATTGTCTCAGAAAGCCTAACTTGGAGGAAATATGCAAAGTACCCCAGCTCTGTTCTGATCTCCAGGCCAAACACATTTCACCTACTACTCCTTCAAAACAATTTAAATCTATGTGCCTTACCTTCATTGTCTGTGCCATAGTCTAATTTAAAGTCAGAAGAAACAAGCTGGAATTTCATAATCATTTTTCATGGGCAGTTTTGAAACTGATAAAGAAAGCGTTAAACCCATTTATTGAAGGTGAAGCGTGGTAGGGAAGGCCAAGAGAAACTTTTTCTGTCCTTTTTAAAAAAAAAGCATATGTTAACACTTACTGATAAAGTTTCTCTGTGTGGCTTTTTTAAAACTACACCCTGGATTCATACAAATAATGCTATATAAAACCACGGGGAGTGAGAAGGGGAAAGAATAGCGAAACCAGCAGGCCCACAGGCAAGAGAAATACTACATGTCTGTGCATTCCACACCCAGAGGAGCCATGTCTAACAAGAAACGGGGTGAGTTGGAGGTGGTGACCTTGGAAGTTGGAAACTGCCTCCTCTTCACTCTATCATGCTACCAACAGGCTAGCCATTTCTAAAGAGCAGGAATTTTCCCAAGTCCCATTATTAAACCCCCAAGTGGTAATTTTTAAATACCAGCATCTCAGGTTTTCAAACATGACTGTCTGATTCTCTAAGTAATTCTCTGATTCTCCACAAAGTAAAAGAAATTGCTTCAGTTATTGTCTGGAATGAGAAACGCCATAGTTAAGAGTATACCATTCTTTTCAATGAGCATTCAGTGACCAAGAGACAGAGGTGGTCTAATGATGTCTTTTGCCAATAACACTCATCTTCACGTGGTGTTATAACAGCCTGCGCATTGGGGGGTATGGAATAATAAACAGGATATACAGATATACAAATTATTTCCACCCATCCAGGGAAAGGAGATAAAGACGAAACATAATTCCACATACAAAGCACTGGGGGAAATGGGTATAATAAATGGTACACTATGTGGAAAAATTTAGTTTCACTACACTACTACAAATTAAATATGCTTTTGTTGTCTAGCCTGCGAACCTACTAACACTTATTAAATCAGTTATCAGTTTCAAATAACGAATCTCAAAGCCAGCATTTGAAATACAATCTGTTCTTTAGCTGGGGACTGCCTTATCAGCTAGATTAAATCTAATTTAGTCCCACTTCTCACCATGGTAATGAGCCCTTTGCAGAAATGCTCAAAGACATTTCACATCTCGAAAATTTGCCTTGTACTTCTTCACCACGCAGAATGTCAGGAAAAGCATGCTTCAAAGGTACTATGTAATTAGAATGGCCTTTACAACAGGCACAAAGGAAATCGTTCCTATTAAAATTAAATCTACTTCATCACACCTTCAAACTGAGTGAACAGCACCAGAGAAAGCAATCCTGAGGTGTTTTGGATCCCATACTCTAGTTTTTAAAGTCAGTTGTCTATTACATTGCTTCAGATATGATTGAAGTGCCTCTCATCTGGCTCAGATTAGCTATTTCTTCCCTCTGAAAAGAAAGTGTGCATGTGAGAATTCGTGTTTGGCACGGGGGACTGAAATGGGTTTGCTGGTGGCTTTAAGGTGGATAGACCACAGCTCCAGCTAAAACAAGGCCAGGGATGGAGCCGAGCTTAATGAAGACTGGAGCCGAGGAGCTATCTCTGGGTCACTGCTGCATGAGCTTTAAGCCTGTGTTCTATGGGCCTTCTAGGAATTCTAGATGGCTTTGGGGGATCCATTCTGAAATTTAATTTGAAGTCCAGCATCTGCAGAATCTCTATGGTTATTTCAACTAAGTTTTCAGATGCCTGCTTTTTATTAGGAAGATTTTTTTTCTTTTAGTGACTTGCATCAACAACACTATTGCGTGTTCACCCAAGAAAATAAATGAAAGTATTTAAATCAAACTACTTTAATCTCTTGTTTGGCTCCTTGAGACCATATTTCCATAATGGCTACCATACCGTACAGATTCTAGTGTATCTGGAAGGATTGTAGCAATAAAGCTATAAGACTAACTTGCCCCTGGGGTCGAGCAAGGAGAGCACCTTGGGAGAAAGCGTGAGCACTGAGAGAAGAAAGGAGCTTGGGAAAAGCAATCATACAAACTTCACCGGCAGCTCTTAGATGCGACTTGACTAATAGCTCGTAGATGCGACTAATGAATTCAAGGGAGTACCCTGGCGGTCCAGTGGTTAGGACTTGGCACTTTCACTGCTGTGCGCCATGTTCAGTCCCTGGTCAGGGAACTAAGATCCTACAAACCATGCAGCCGCCCCTCCCCCCCCCCCAAAAAATCCAAGAACAAAGCATATATCTACACTTACTTAGACCAAAGTTCCAATACATACCATCAAACTTCTTGTAACGGGATGCAAAGATGGCTTGCAAATGATTGCACTGTTCACTGACCACACTTTTGAAATCATCCTTACTTTGCAGGCTGTATTTCTCCTCCATCTCTTGGGAGCAGCAGGTATAACCCTGGGGACAGATCTTCAAATGATCACCTGGAAGATAAAATGTAGGACAATCAATCTCCATCACCATTCATCAAGTCCAAGAGGGACGAGTTTGATTTAGGTGTGCGTGCTCGGCTTCATTTCTATCCATGCTGTTCCTACAAAGACCCAGGCGTCATATGTATCTAAAAAGTTTCATTAAACTGAAAATATTGATTTCCTTCTTGGAGAAATAAGATAATGAAGCCACCTCCAAAAGACAAAACAACTTTCCAATCAGGAAGACTGTTATAGTACAGGAAAATCAGCGTGGCCAGGAAAGAATCATTCAGCATCAATGGAAGTCTCACATAAATTCTTCAAGATTTGATGCTAATACTGTGCGAGTCACGCAAATGAGACAGTTTTTCTAGCGTTAGGAGTTTATACTCCAAGAGAGGGTACCGTCAATGAAGAATGATTGGTAAAAATAAGTGACAACAACCAAAAAACAGAGCAAATATATGAGCAATTGATGTGGCAAAGCAAAGGGATAAGTGCATTTCAAGGGGCTGTCAGCCCACAGGAAAGAATGGAGTCCGTGCTGGGATCTGAGTCTATGGTTAAGTCACAAAGAGGGATGTTAAATGATCCTCAGTTATAAGATTTTCTTGTCTAGCGTCTTCTGTACAGATGTTAGACACTATAATATTGACCTTAATGATTGTGTGCGGTGTAGCCACTCGTCCAAATACAGACTAATGGTTTCCAATAAATGTAATCTTTAGGTAGCCCTAAGGGTCAAGGAAAATGTCAAAGACACATACACCCCACAACAGGTCAATGCTCAAATCATCTGCCTCCCCTACACCAACTGCATTCTGTTTGTGGTTAGGACCTGAGGGTTTTGAGAGGTTCTTTTTATAAATCCCAAACTTCACCCCTGCCTTATTCCTCCTGTCACAGACCAAAACTTGTGGTTTGATCAGACCACACCTCTCCCTCATAATGATCAAGAGATATGGTGCCACTCAAAAAAACCCACCAGGCACTATCGCGATAGTCACATCAATATGAATTAGTGTGGTGTAATTTTCTACAGATGTTTACAAGGATTCACCTTCACTGTTCCTTCTGCTACTATAGTTTGTGTTCCATGACAAACAAAAGGCGTCTGAAAAGACCTAAGGTTCCAGGAACTCAGGAAGGCATACCCTGAGAACATATAAACCTATCAATGGTAAGTGTGTATAATAAATCTAGGGATGAGAAATGAAAAGCAAAATCTTTTTAACAACACTAATCGTGGACAAGAACTGGGCCAGGAGCCGGCCACTGCTGCTTCTTGGCTGTGGGTGCTTAGAGGAAATAAGTCTTCACCTCGGACAGATACCAAAGCGGCTTTGTGGAGGGGGAGGATTTCATACAACATAGTGTTGGCAATTTATTTGACGAACACTAGGACTGTCAACGGCACAGATGCAAATAATTACATAATCAGATATATTCCTAATCATTCTTCCTTCCTGGCAATTAAAAAGTAGGGCAAAAATGGTTATGCAGCATTAAAGGACTATTTAAAGAAGAGGAGAAGGGAAACAATCTTCAAATAACTTCCTCATCCAGAAACTGCTAAAAGCTTCTTTTGGCACGTTTGAAACCCTTGGTCAACCGATAATTCTAACTAAGATGGGGATGGGGGGGATGCGGCGGCAGGGAAGGACGTGCGGGAGTTTAGAGCTGGGAGGTACAGTACTTGCTGTAGCCGTATTAAAGAATCCATATCACACTCACACCCCACAAAGAAAATTAACTGAAATGCTCACAATCAGAACTCAGGACGTACAGAACTAGGTAAATGAATTCTAATAAGAAAACAGCTACCTTTTAAGATTTTCACAGGCTAAAAATTCATCACAGGCTGGTTTTCAAGCCCCTGAAAAAGTTCCATTGTAATGATGCACTGAATTTCTAAGTCAAAAATGTTCAGAGTCTGGAAGAGAATCTATGTTCACCTCATCTTAACAAGGGTTCACACATACATTAAACGAAAGGGTCATTCATTGGATCTATGACATAGATAGGCTTCTATGACAAAGAAAAGGCACCCCCCCCCCTTTTTGCACCTTCAGTGCACATATGCAAAGACACACAGAGAACCTTAAGACAGAAAATTCAGAGTGAGCAGAAAATTTTCTACATGTAAGAAGGTGCTAGATGTTGAGAGGTTTAAACTTTTTGCACTGAACAGACACCCTTCAAAAATGGGTCAGAGGGATCATACTTTTACGGGTAACCCGCTGAATTAGTCAGTGGCTATACAAAAGGTCCAGCAAGGCCCGAGCACTGTACCCATCATCTACCCAAGAGGAGACCTTCCGGAGACCTGCTTATATCTGCACACTGGAGCACATCTTTGTTTTGGCAAAAACTAAGAAAAAAGAGTCCACTTCCATGTTAGAGAGAAGATCTTTCCAGGAAGACTTTAATGATAAAGCCTTGCCTTAAATAAAGGGTGACAACAGGGTAGATACTTGGCTAATGTTTCTGCTGGCAAAGTCGTCTTCCCCTCAGTGCAAACAAGCCCACTCCAACGGGCCACTTTACCCATTTGAGCCTTGCATACACCACGTATTCTGCCTGCGTTTCTAAAAGCCGTTACTTAAAAATGTAATCTGATATACTTGCCAAAAGCCCTGTCCAAGACATACTTGTGAATTAAACCCCAAGCCACACAGGGGCTACTGGGGATTCAGTGCCATAACCAGTTTCCGCTGATGAGAAGTTACTGGAAGGAAAAGGGGACAAGTCTTGGTGCATCTTACCAGCTCTGCGCTCTGGTAAGAACTCGAGCAACTCATTTGATTTTTAAAACTCGAACATTTCTACTTTAACACCAAAAATGGTTTCTATGATTAAAAGCCAGGGTATACGTATCAATGGAAAGACATTCTGTTTTGTCTGTTGGAGACTGCTTCTAAAATGCTCTGAATGAGAAATGCTTTTTGTTCCTGGAGATCTCCTCTAAATCCGGTGATCCTATATACTTCTCATTTAAGAAAGATGTCACAATTTGTTCTTTAGGCTGAAACGGTTGAGCACAGGGACGACAGGATCCAATGTGGGACAGGTAGATGACAGCCACTGCAGGCGCAGCAGTGAGCTCATGCTTTTTTTTTTTTTGGGGGGGGGGGGTGCTAGGTGATTCTGATATATACCCTTCCTGAAGAATTCTAGCTTGAAAGGCGGAAGCATCACAGCCACAGAAGAACAGGAATCATAGTTCATCCAATAGTAAAGTAAACTGGGTTATGATCTACAGCCATCATTTGCCTCCTCTATTTCCCTAACTCAACCTCCTGCTTCTGGGACCCTGGGCTGTGTTCTTCTCCAAGGCCCTCTTCTGGTCCCTTACCTTTGTCTGCTTTGCACTCTCTTTTCACTCTACTCATCCAGTTCTCTCTTACCCCACGCCACCTCTTTTAACTGCACATAATGTGAAACCGAAGGACTTTTTTATTTGTTATACTTGTTGAGAGTTCCCTGTTCTTAATATTAAAAGCAGGTGAATTGAAGGCTTTATGGATTTGTAAGGAAGCACCTAAATTAAGTTGCTTTGCGTACATGGCCCTTGATTAGGTTTTTTCTTTGTGGGTCAGTGGCCCTCAAAAGAAAAAAGGTCCCCTCGCCTTGTCCTCGGAGGCTTGGATGGGAGTCAATGAAGCGTGTTTCTAAAGCTTAACTCTGTGGCATTAAAAACAAACAAACAAAAAATCGCTCGAAAGAGCCAAACTTTTTTCAATCACACCAGCTCTATGTAATTTCCCTGCAGTCTTAATATCAAGGCCTTTGTTTTTCAAAGCTGAACAAAGACAATCACAATAAATTACTACTCAATCCTGCCGAGTGTGGACTGTGGATTTTTTTTGAAGCACTTCAAATCAATAATTAAAGAAGCAGGCATTGAATATGAGGAATCTCAGTCCACCCTTTAACAGGGCTCTGCGGCGGGCAATCTGTAGAACTGTATTTCTCATTTTATTTAATTTATTTCTCCCACCAAAGGCTGGCTCTGATGGGGAACAGATAATGTCCACTTATTTCCAGTTACCCATAGCCCACCTGCTCATAGAAAATGTTATAAAAGGTAGTTAGGTTCGCAGGCTAGCTTACAGACTATTTCCTATCAACTTAACTACTTCTAACTGTAACTTTGTTTTTAAGTCCAACTAGAATCCAAGAAAACGTCACTCATATTCTCACCCATTTTGGGAGAGATGATGATAGAGGAATACCTGTAGTTACCACTAGGGTGTCCGCTTTCTATACCTGTAGGAGATAAAGTAAATCTCTTCAGGATCACTCCACCAGAGTTCTAAATGGAGGAAACAGTAGTCTGAAACCTTTATGGGACACAATGCAAAAAAGCCAAGCTTGCCTGCACCGGCACGATTTGGAAGGCAGACATTCTCTGTAGCCCAATTGATTTTACCAAAACAGCAAGCAAATGCCTTTGGTAAGTAAGAGACACACAATCTGCACCCTAAGGGTGGGGGCTGCAGTGAGGGACATTTGAGAAGAACAGACTGGCAATCACTTAGAAAAACTGCCAACGTAAGAGATTATGGTTTTGCAATGGCCTTTCATGCAGAAATGGATTTGGAGAAAACTTAGCTCTTTTTGTGTGTGTGTGGTTTTTCTGTTTAATGTTTTAATTTGTATTGAAATATGGTTGATTTATAATGTTGTGTTTAATTTCTGCTGTACAGCAAAGTGACTCAGTTATACATATATATATTCTTTTCCATATAATTTTCCATTATGGTTCCATTCCATCAGAGAATACTGAAATACAGTTTGCTATGCTATACAATAGGACCTTGTTGTTTATCCATCTTATATACAATAGCTTGCATCTCCTAATCCCGAACTCCCAATCCTTCCCTCCCCCTTGGCAACCACAAGTTTGTTCTCCATATCTTTGAGTCTGTTTTTTTTTTCTCGTAGATATGTTCATTTGTGTCATATTTTAGATGCCACATATAAGTGATATCATATGGCATGTCTTTCTCTTTCTGACCCACTTTGCTTAGTATGATAATCTCTAGGTCCATCCATGAAACTGCAAATGGCATTATTTTGTTCTTTTTAATGGCTGAATAATAGTCCATTATATATATATATGTATATATAATACACCACATCTTCTTAAGCCAATCGTCTGTTGATGGACATTTAGGTTACTTCCATATCTTGGCTATTGTAAGTAGTGCTGCAATGAACATTGGGGTGCATGTATCTTTTTGAATTAGAGTATTTTGTCTTTTCTGGATATATGCCTAGGGCTGGGATTGCTGGATCACATGCAACTCTATTTTTAGTATTTCATACTGTTTGCCATAGTGGCTACATCAATATATATTCCCACCAACAGTGAAGGATAGTTTCCTCTTCTCCACACCCTCTCCAGCATTTATTATTTGTAGAATTTTTAATGATGGCCATTCTGACTGGTGTGAGGTAGTACCTCGTTGTAGTTTTGATTTGCATTTCTCTAGTAACTGGAGATGATGAACATCTTTTTCTGTGCCTACTGGCAATCTGTATGTCTTCCTTGGCGAAATGTCTGTTTAGGTCTTCTGTCCATTTTTTGATTGAGTTGTTTGCTTTCCTGTTATTGAATTGTAGCACTTGTTTGCATATTTTGGAAATTAAGCCCTTGTAGGTTGCATCATTTGCAACCATTATCTCCCAGTTTGTAGGTTGTCTTTTTGTTTTGTTTACGGTTTCCTTTGCTGTGCAAAACTTATAAATTTGATTAGGTTCCATTTGTTTATTTTTACTTTTACTTCTGTTACCTTCGGAGACTGACCTAAGAAAACATTGGTACAGTTTATGTCAGACAAGGTTTTGCCTATGTTCTCTTCTAGGAGTTTTATGATGTTTCATCATTTTGAGTTATTTTTATGTGTGGTGTAAGGATGTGTTCTAATTTCACTGATTTACATGAGCTGTCAAACTTTCCCAACACCTCTTGCTGAAGAGAATGTCTTTTCCCCATTGGATATTCTTGCCTCCTTGGTCAAAGATTAATTGACCGTAGGTGTGTGGGTTTATTTTTGGACTCTCTATTCTGTTCCATTGATCTATATGTCTGTTTTTGTGCCAATAGCATGCTGTTTTGATTACTGTATCTTTGTAGTATTGTCTGAAGTCTGGGAGGGTTATGCCTCCAGCTTTGTTCTTCTTCCTCAGGATTGCTTTGGCAATTCTGAGTCTTTTATGGTTCCATGTAAATTTTAGGATTATTTGTTTTAGTTCTGTGGAAAATGTCATGGGTAATTTGATAGGGATCGCATTAAATCTGTAGATTGCTTTGGGTAGTATGGCCATTTTAACAATATTAATTCTTCCAAGAGTATGGGATGTCTTTCCATTTCTTTGAATCATATTCAATGTCCTTTATTAATGTTTTGTAGTTCTCAGTATATAATTCTCTCACCTCCTTGGTGAGGTTTAGGTTTATGGAAACTTAGCTCTTGACAAGGGGTTTTAAAGAAGTGAATTTTAAAAGCTTCCAAATACTTGGTACTATCTAGGTCTTTCATTCTGCAGGCCTAATGGTAGTCGGGGTATAAGAAGACTGATCTGAGGAGTAAGGAATGTGGTTTGAGTCCGAGCTCTACATGATTCACTGTAGGCTCTAGGGAAAGTCACTTACCCCATGGAGGTTAAAGAAGCCCTTTGTAAAAAAGGAAGCATTATAAATATACTGCAATCACAAAAACAAGACAGAAATGAAGAACATCTATTATACTCATAAGCTATGGAAGTTCTCTAGGAAGAGACTTTTCTGATGACTTGTACTAGGTGAGGGAGAGGGGCCAAGAGAGCAGCACCTTTTCCCTTCTGGCTACTTCAGGGAAATTTCTTATTGGAGGCAGAATTTAGGGGAATAAAGATAGCCGGAAAAGAGAGCATCATCAATTAGGAGTTGAGTAGCATGAATAAGCGACGCAGAACTGATGACAAGTAAGTACAGATATTTACTTAAACGGCCTTCAAAAGAAAAGCCTTGGGAGCCTAAGGAAACATGATGACGAGATATAACGTGGTACCCTGGCTGGGATCCTGGAACAGAAAAAGACATTAGGGGAAAACTAAGGAAATCACACAAAAACTTACAAGCAGGGACTTCCCTGGTGGCATAGTGGTTAACAATTCACCTGCCAATGCAGGGGATACGGGTTCAATCCCTGCCCCGGGAAGATCCCATATGCCACAGAGCAACTAAGCCCGTGTGCCATAACTACTGAGCCTGCGCTCTAGAGCCCGCAAGCCACAACTTCTGAGCCCACGTGCCACAACTACTGAAGCCCGCAAGCCTAGAGCCTGTGCTCCACAATGAGAGAAGCCACCACAGTGAGAAGCCTGCGCACCACAACGAAGAGCAGTCCCCACTCACCACAACTAGAGAAAGCCCGTGCACAGCAATGAAGACCCAACACAGCCAAAAAAATAAAAATAAAAAAATAAATCTTAAAAAAAAACCTTACGTGCAAATGTTCATAGCAGCATTATTCATAACAGCTAAATGTCCAACAATGGATGGATAAACAAAATGCGGTGTAACAATGAAATATCACTCAGCCATAAGAAGGAATGAACTTCTGAAACAAGTTCCAACATGGTGAAATCTTGAAAATACTATGTTAAGTAAGGAGCCAGTCACAAAAGTCCACGTCATATGATGCCATTTACATGAAATGTCCAGCCTAGGTCAATCTATAGAGACAGAAAATGAATTAGTGGTTGCCTGGGGCTGAAAGGGAAGGGTGGCAATCAGGGGGATGGGAAGTAAGGGAGGGGTTACGGCTAAAAGGTTATGAGATTTCTTCCTGGGATAACGAAAATGTTCTAAAATTGATTTTGGTGATAAATGCACAATTCTGTGGGTATATTAAAAGCCACTGTATACTTTAAAATGGAAGACTTCTTTGGGATACGAATCATATTTCAATGAAACTGTTAGTTAGAAAAAAAACTAAGAAAATTGGAGTAAGATGTGGACTTTAGTTAATAATAATGCATCGATATTGGTTTGTCAGTTGTGACAATGTACCACAGAAACATAAGATGTTAGTAATGGGGGAAACTGGGTGTGGGGTATATGGAAGCCCTGGGCTATCCTCCCAAGTTCTGTAAAATCTAACGCTTCTAGGATAAAATTTCTTTTTTCTTTTTTTTAAGAAAAGCAAGCTGCAGTTTTCAAAGGGAAAAGGATAAATACATGGTGGCGACGGGGATGACTTTCATCAGTATTACATCAAACACTTGATGTGATTCTAATATTGGGGAGCAACATCAAGCTATTATTTGCTGGGGTAATTTTCCTAATCCCTCAATTGCTACTTTACCCTTTCCCTAATTTTTATTTGTTCTGAAAGTAAAACAATTCCTTGCTGTTGGTCTGAAGAGTTACCAAAATAGTTTCTGTTCACTTTCTAGATCTAAATTCATGTAGCCACAAAGTGAGCTGAAATGCAAGTTGCTGTATAATTCCAGCCCCTCCAAGCTACCTAAGAACCCCAGGAGGAATATACAATGCTCTGCTTCACAGGAACAAAGAAAGAAAATCTCTGAAGGTTTTTAATAATCCCAGGGGGATGGAGGAATGTATACATTAATCCATCCTTCCTCCCTTGCAAAACAGCAGTGAAACGACTGCATGTAATGTGCTATGCACATCCAAAGCCTGAAGTCATTTGACCTAAACCTTAATAATAAAGCACATAAATTACAGTCATCATGGAGATGTATGATTTGAGATCACCTACCAATCAGTAGGAGAAATGCAGCTAGTGAGCATTTTGCAAAACCTTGCCAAAATATAGCCCTGGAGGGCTTAGCTGCCAATTATTTTTAGGTCCACTAATCCTGTAAGGTAGGCTAGAAGGCCAATCAGAAATACATACATTTTGAAAATCAGTTTTATTATATTTTTCTGAGAACACTTCGTTTAAGTGTAGTTGTAAGAGTTAGGGTTGCTACTTTCAAACGCCACGCTTCCTTTCAGGGAGCATGCAACAGCTTTAAAATCCACTCCAGATCGAAATGAAGCAGAGCTCTTTATTGCTCTATACTGATAAGCAAATTATGAAGCAAAGTTTTTATCTAACAATCTTAAAATCCCACTCTAACTGTACCAAAGGTTTGCCAAAGAAAGGCACATCAACCAAACTGAGTGAATCACCTGAAATGCATATGTTGACCTTATGTTACCATCACTTTAGAGCACCTAGAGCAACTGCATCTATTTTGTACATTTCCAACCACTTCATCAAGGGCCAGGACTCAACAGGAATAATAATACTGGCAATTAACCCAAATCTCTTCAACAATTCTGAGGATCCAGTAAATACTACCTAAGCAGTGGGTGCTAATAAGAGGCTCATGGAAATGTGCTGGGGACTTGGAGGGGGCAGGCATAGGAGCGAGCAGGAAAATAAGGCGCTTTCCTTTCACAACTAACAAAAGACAATCTTTCCTGTCAATGATTCAGGTGCACATACCTGAAGTAGCATCATTTGAGAGTTTCTCTCAAATACTAACTTACGATTTCCATTGGGCTCATCATTTAACAGAATGCCTGAGTCCAAATATGCCTGTTTCATACTCAGTTACAAATAAAAAGTAGCCTAGAGAAGAAACACCACTGGTTAGAACATTTTTTTCTTTGGTGCCCAATAGTACTTCTTTCCGGAACCTCTGTACCCAAGCCACGTGTCCTAATTCCTGGTAGACAGAGGCCTTGGGAGGGCCATCTCTAAGACAGTGAAGGGACCAGGGTCACAGAGATTCCCGGGATGGGGGGAATGCTGGCCACCAGCATCTCGTCCTTTCTCTGCACCCCTAGTGTACAGTCTTACGGTGGGCCCTGTGAGCAGTCTCCTGTGGGCAATCACATCAGACCTCAGAGAAAGATACTCCTTTCCTCCTCCTCCTCCCTGGGAGCTAACTGAATACCAGACTTCCAACAGGGAGCGATTTTCCTTATCATTTCCTAATCATCTCTAAAGAAATCCCCCAGGAGCCCCGTTCTAAGACAACCTGCCACAGCCACTTAGGTTTCACAGTAAGATCGGAAAGGGTCGACAGCTGGGCACCAAGTTTACTCCAAGTGTAGGAGACGATGCAGTCGGTGGGTGGGGAGGCTCACCAATATCAGACACTTGCTCTAATACAAATGTTAATAATGCCTTTTTAATACACATGTCGCATGTCATGTGGGTCATGAACATTTTTAACATTAGTTTCCTTTTTTTCATGCTTCTTTTCAGCTTGGGTAACTAGAAAAAACAAAAACCCTCCTTAACTTCTTTTTACTCCCCCTTTCATGACATACCTAAAATTCCTCCCTCCAGGATACAGTGTGAGAATAGGTTTTCAGTAAATCTACTTCCTAGGAAAAATATACCTAAAGAACAACAGGGTCATTCAGTAGGAATTCTCCCAAAGATATTTCTCCAAATGGCTACTTAGAATGCTTTTACCCTAGGTGATAACAAAGTTCACTGCCTCACATAAAGAAAAATGATTCTCTAACAACAGACTTCAAGCCACATGAACCATTCTTTAAAATTCTACAAAGGTATCAATGAAATGACGAAAGGGAAGAAACACATTTTCAAAGTTTGTACTTAATTACAACCCTTAAAATCCACTTCCACAAAATTCTTGTTAAAGGTCACAGTTAAGTTACAGGTTACTCTAACACATCTGCATTTAAGGACTCTTAATTAGCCTCCGTTCCCATGGACATGAGCATGGGCCACCGTTGAACAGGGTTTAATTTTTATAACATGAGAGAAAAATGTTTCTCAGCTTTAGCACAGGCAGGTGGGGGAAAGGCAGAGCCCTCATTTTGCAAGGCTCAGTTTCCCAACCCTCAAAAAAGCTCCTCTTCACCATTATCTAGTCTCCTAACACCTGGGCCTGCCACCCTTGGGGCAGACACCCTAGGATTCATTCCCATTTTTGTGCCAAAAGTAAAGTTTTCAAGGTACATTTCCTCTTCTAGGCCATGTGCTAGAGTTTTAAGCAAAATCTGTCTCCATCCTAATTTTGGAGAGAATGCCACTGTTTATGTGGCTATACAGAGACTTATTTATCCCTAATCCTTTGCTTCCTGCCTCAAAGCCAATGGTAGGATTTGATGGAATAGTCCCACAAATCTGTGGTGATGCCAGTTATTTTAAGTTTACTTGGCTTGCTGGGCAATTCCATGAAGAGCTTTTTGACAGCCTAGAGAGATCACAGTCACTAGCTTCCCTTGTCCACATATGCTTTAGTCCCTTGAAAAAGACAAGGGGGACTTCCTAGGTGGCACAGTAGTAAAGAATCCGCCTGCCAATGCAGGGGACACAGGTTCGAGCCCTGCTCTGGGAAGATTCCACATGCCATGGAGCAACTAAGCCCGTGCGCCACAACTATTGAGCCCATGTGCCACAACTACTGAAGCCCACGCGCCTAGGGCCCGTGCTCCACAACAAGAGAAGCCACGACAATGAGCCTGTGCACCACAACGAAGAGTAGCCCCCGCTCGCAGCAACTAGAGAAAGCCCGTGTGCAGCAACGAAGACCCAATACAGCCAACAAATAAAATAAATTAAAACAAACAAACAAACAAAAAAAACACAAGGTCATTAGTCAAGCAGAGATTCCACTTATAGAAATAATGTTGCCCTTCCTAGAAGATTAAGTTTGCTTAACTTTCCAGTGTTCCCATTCTTTGTTATACATTCTACTTGCTTGCCTTTATAAGTTAGGCATCCTGGGTCTGATTGGCATTTATTGTAATGGCCATCTCCCCATTTATTCTAATGACCATCTTCTTGGCACCATTCAATTCCCCAATCTCACCTTTCAGAATCTCTCCTTTAGGATCAGACCTGTTGATTAATTCATTTGATTTATTCATTAGGATTAGAAAACTCCATATATTTACTACTTCAATCAGTCCATCTCAAGAGATTATCTGGAAATGGAATCCTCTCCTAAAATTTCCCCAGGTCTATGTCAAAGTATTGATTGACTTCTCCCAAACTAACATTTGGCCCAATTTGGCAACACAAAAAATTGTTGGTGCCTCATGCAGTATTTACCCAGTGCCTACGTGCTAGACGCCATTCCTCAGTGCAGAAAAGACAAAAGGCTTGATCTCCACCCTCTTGAAAATTACAAGATGAACAGACATGGATTTTATTGTGGCTCTATCGGCTTTTTCTCTCTCGCTCTTACTATATATTCTGAATCACTCCACTTCTCCACCCCTCCACCCCCAAATCTCTGAGGTCCTCTGATCTTATCTAGAAACAACTGAAGTTCAAAAGACAGGATGAGAGGTGGTACTATCCCAGGCAAATCCACCCATCCCATGCTTCTTACACTGGGGCTTCAACAGATGTGCCTTAGGAGGTGCCTTTGGACAAACTGGGAGAGATTCAAATACTCAAATATAATCTGTACACTGCCGTGACCATTTTTTTGAGTCATCCAAAACTGACAGAAGATATTAGCTTGGACTCAAGGCAGAATCTTGCAATGATTCCTTGGGGATCTAATTCTGCTGGCTTTCTTGGTCAATAAAGCAAAATCCACACAGGAAAAAGTTCACACAGATGCTTCACTTACTTGGCTTGACAAATCAGGTCACTAAACACTCTAATTAAAAAACTCCATCTCTCAGAGAATGTTCATGCTTTTTTTGTTTTGTTTTTTTTATGCTTTGATTTTTGAAAAGTCTCTAAATCTAAATCCAGTCCCTTGATGATGAGCTTCTCTAACTTTATATTCCAATAGTCAATAAATTACTGGTGTGACACCCCATTCCATTTTTGCAGCTGAGGTCTCAGGAGAGGAGTTTCTATGCCCTCAAGTGACTGACAAACCAAACAGCAAAGCTATTGAGATACTACATAATTCCTCTCTACCATGCTAGGAATAATTTCTGTTTGTTCTGGGATCTGGAACTCTGACAAAAAGGTAAATGTAAAGTATCAACTAGGAAATTCTTCAGCTGGGCTGTCATGCCAGCCACCTACCATTTTCCTCTGGTTTAATTATCACGGAGAAGGGAAAAATAAGGGCAGACCTTGGGCACTAAATTAACAGATTAATGAGATTACTTATAATTATGGCACACACACAAAAATTTACTTCCTTACAGAAGAAGATGTTAGAATGATTGCCCTTGTCAGCAAGTGAGAAGGAAAAGAGAGAAACCAGTCATTCGCTCTGCATTCAAGTCCTCAGAGCCCTATTCAATTCCTGACCATCCTCAGATATAGGCCTGCCAGATCAGAGTCCTCTTAGTCACCCCAGAGCCACAGAGATAGATATGAATGTTCCAGAAAGCAACTAGTGCATCTGAGGTAGCCTGGCCCTGTTTCCTGCAGAACTGTCAGAAAACTAATAATAAAGGGCTTGCCTGTTCCCATTTTTTGCTTTGGGTGGGGATGAAAGGAGAGGGGACATTCTGATTTGAGCCTCAAAGAAGAGAGGAACGTTGTTTCCATAGGGCTGACACTGGAGTCACTATATAATAGTGTATGTCACAGGACCTCAGAGAGGCACCAGAGCATCAGAATCTGGCAAGGAGATAGTCTGGAGGCCTGATGTTCACAAATTCAAAGCATCAGACAGCTTTCCCTGGCCTGGAGCAATGGGAGAGTATGTATCTGTTTCGTTATTTCAATATCCAACTTGCTTTCCATAAATCTTTTGGGTCATGGGCCAACTACTCATAAAGCTACTGATTTGGTCAACTATCTGATCCCAAAGAAGTTCCAATTACTCCTCCAGTCTAAGACTGTGACTCTTCATCAAGACCCATCAGATAATTTAGGATGAGCAACAACCATGGGGGATGGGGGGGGTGGGGTGTTTCCAAGCTGCAGGGGTAGGAGAGAGACAGCACAACACCTGAAGAGAAATGGGCCCAGGGAAAGAGAAAGAACAAGAAGCTGGTATATGACCCAGGGCTGAGTAGTGCGAGGGCCACCTAAAGCTGATGCTAGTGGCAATCTGGCACCAGGGCCTCAAGTTCACACTAACTCCCATCACGCAGAGGGACATGTTTTTCTCTCCAGTTTCCATTACACAGAGCCTGCAGGTGGCACACAGCATTACTACTGCAATTATTGACTATAATTATTGTGAAGAGTCTTTGATGTGATAGCAAAAATTATTAAAATGGCCCATCTTAGAAAATAAAGGCAATAAATATAGCCTCCTTTGGAAAATTCAAGGACCCAATTTCATACCAGGACTTTCTGCCAGAAAAGACAAAGTCACTTTAATATACTTGTTTTCGGCTGCACTCCTTGAAGATGTTTTATCCTATGTGAAAAACGAATAATGGTATGTGGTTCAGGATATATTTTAAGAATATACTTAAAGGTACTTCAAAGAAAAATAGAAACTAAAGTAACTTTCTCCTTGCAGACACACCTAAATTTGCACAAGCTCCTGGTTTTTCTAGATCCCACAGTAATCCATGAGAGGCAATTTTTTTTTAAAGCTCTTTATTGTAATATAATTGGTGCTGAATTCTCTTAACTTTTGCTTGTCTGGAAAGCTTTTGATTTCTCCATTGAATCTGAATGAGATTCCTGCTGGGTAAAGTATTCTCTCTTGGCTGTAGGTTTTTCTCTTTCAGGACTTTCAGTATATCCTGCCACTTCCTTCTGGCCTGCAGAGTTTCTGCAGAAAGATCAGCTGTAATCCTTATGGGTTTTCCCTTATATGTTATTTGTTGCTTTCCTCTTGCTGCTTTTACTATTTTTTCTTTGTGTTTAATTTTTGTTCGTTTGATTAATATGTGCCTTGGTGTATTTCTCCTTGGGTTTATTCTGTATGGGACTCTCTGCGCTTCTTAGACTTGATTATTTCCTTTCCCATGTTGGGGAAGTTTTCCACTATAACCTCTTCAAATATTTCCTCAGACCCTTTCTTTTTCTCTTCTTCTTCTGGGATGCCTATGATTCGAATGTTGGTGTGCTTAATGTTGTCACCAAGGTCTCTGAGACTGTCTTCCATTCTTTTTATTCTTCTTTCTTTTTCCTGCTCTGTGGCAGTAATTTCCTCCATTCTATCTTCCAACTCACTTACTTATTCTTCTGCCTCCGTTATTCTGCTGTTTATACCATCTAGAGTATTTTTAATTTCGGTTATTTTGTTGTCCATTACTGTTTGTTTGCTCTTTAGTTCTTCTGAGTCCTTATTAACTGTTTCTTCTATTTTCTCTATTTTGTTGTCGAGATTTTGGATCATCTTTACTATCATTACTCTGAATTCTTTTTCAGGCAATTTTCCTATTTCCTCTTCATTTATTTGGTCTTGCTTATTTTTACCTTGTTTCTTCATCTGTGGCATATTTTTTTGTTGTCTGATTTTCTCCCCACTTTGGATGGGCGGGATTGTGTTCCTGTCCCACTGGGTGTTTGGCCTGAGGTTTCAAGCACTGGAGTTTGTAGGCTGTTGAGTACAGCTGGGTCTTGGTGTTGAGGTGAGGACTTCTGGGAGACCTCAGTCTGAGGAACATTCCCTGGGAACTGGGTTTCCCTGTTAGTCCAATGTTTTGGACTCAGAGCTCCCACCTCAGGAGCTCAGGCCTGACCCTGGGCTTGTGAATCAAGATCCCACAAGCCAGTTGCTCCGGGGTTCCTGTGCTCTGCTCGGGCCTCAGGTCCCCTGCCGGCCTCCGGCAACCTATCTATTTGTTGTGAGATGCATCTCTGCATCTTCCCACGCCACCATCTTGACTCCGCCCACTCTGCACCACGACCTTCACCTCACACTCACCGTTTCTACTTCTGCAGGAAGTTGCATGGACTCTCAAAGCTGTGGTTACTTGTCAGCTCTTGAAGGTTGCTTTGATTGGGCTGAATGTTTCAGATGTGATTCAAGTGGTTTCTTCCTCTAATTCTCACTGACGGAGCAGTTTCTTGGCTTCAGAACTCTCTTTGAATGACCACAGATGATGCAGGAAGTAGAGAGCAGAATATTCAGTTGTGAAGTAGAGAGCAGAATATTCAGTTGTGCAGTAGCAGTTGTTCAGCATAGTTGTATCACTGACCTGGGTCCTGCTGTCAAAGGGACTGAAGGAGTTCCAGAGCTCAGCACGTGTACTTCACCGTCCTCAAGCTGCACACAAATCCGAGGCAATTTTTTAAACTGACTTCGAGGATGAGAACAAATGACAAGTGACATTAAATGTCTGTCTTGTTTTAAAGATATCATGGGTGGTGCTGTGCTTATCTGTTTGAATTAGTAGACATTTTTGTGTACTTAAATGAGTATTGGTAACGAAAAATATGAAATATCAGAGAATAGCTTACTTTGCCCCTTTGCCTTTCACAGGATCAAAAACCGTGCAAGGTCACATTTTTGAAAAGGGTCTACCTAATCTTAAGTTTTAACTCTGAGTCAAGGTGACATGATCCCAAATTATAGCCAATGTTACAGGAACATATGGCATGACCCCTGTGCAAGATTTTCAATCATATTCTGGAATCAGTTTCAACATAGTGGGGAAAGGACGTTTCAAAAGCTGAAGCAAAACCCAATGCCCAGCACTGTAAGCCCTGGTTTTTGCAAGTGAACTGCTTAAGCTAGAATGCGTTCAACCAGGGAATCGGGGGGGAAATTACTTACGTTTTTGCCCATGGGCATTTCTATGTTTAATATATTACAATGGATACAGCCCAATACAAAAAGACCAACTAATTGTATCCAAGTTTAACTCTACTATGATAAGTTCAATCACATATAGAATGATGATACCATAATTAAGTAAGCTTGGAAAAGAACCACAGCTCAATCTCAAGTTTCATAAGCATACACTCCAAGAGGTGCTCAGTGCCAGAAGTCTGAGTGGGTATGGGTAAATAGGGGGTATACTCTTATAAAAAGGCATTGTTCCATTATTGTGAGATGAACCTCGTGCTACCATGATTTGTGGCCACAAACGTAAACAGAAATTATCTTAGAGATTATTATTACCAAATGAGCTTATGTTAAAAAACAAAATCATGATGTAAACTCTTATGAGGGTGAGTCAAAATTTATCTGCACTCTGGCTGTAGAATTTATCTTAACAAACTTCCAGAAAAGACTAAATACATCATTTTTGAACATAATCTCCTTGCTTTTCAATACACTTTGTCCATCTGTTAACAAGCTTTTGTATTCCCTCATTACAAAATGTTTTAGGCTGAGCTGTGAGCCATGAATGCATTGCTGTCTTCACTTCTTCAGAAGTGAATCTTCGTCCTTGTAAGGCTGCTTTCAGGGGAGCAAACAGGTGAAACGTCCAATGCACAAGATCAGGACTATAGGGAGGATGCTTTAACACCTTATTATAACAAGCACTGTTGATTGTTGAACCTTTTTCCTGATAATGTTCCAATACTGGCCCTTGAGAATCCCAGAAAACTGTAAGCATCAATTTTCCAGCTGATGGCTGACTTTTGAGCTTTATCTTGGTCGGCGATTGACGATGTTTCCATTCCACTCTCTGCCATTTACTCTCAGGCTCATAGTGATGAATCCATGTCTCGTCACCAGTAATGATTCTCTTTAAGAAATTTTCACCTTCCTTAGAGTGTTGGTCCAAATTTTGTTTGCAGATATCCAAACGCTTCTGTTTATGCTCTTCCGTGAGTTGTTTTGGGACCCATCTCGCACAGACTGTTTGAAACCTAAGTCTGTTGTGGATTACTTTGTTTTGAGGTGTTAAAGCATCCTCCCTATAGTCCTGATCTTGCTCCATCGGACTTTCACCTGCTTGGTCCCCTGAAGGCAGCCCTAGACAACTGTGCATTTGTGGCTCGCAGCTCAGCCTAAAACATTTTTTAATGAGGGAATGTGAAAGCTTGTTGACAGACAGACAAAGTGTTATCGAAAAGCAAGGAGGTTATGTTGAAAAATGATATATTTGTCTTTTCTAAAAGTTAATTTCTAAAAATTCTACAGCCAGAGTGTGGATAATTTTTGCCTCAGCTTCATATAATCGTGTTGACAAATGCGGTAGCCCAGGAATAGCATGTAGAACTCAAGCTTCTTTTCATCTCACCAGTGAACAGCAACTTAGAACAAGGATCAGGCTCTTGAAGAACCAAGGGCTTCAACTTATTCAGCATCGCCAAGGTTCCTCAGTCAGACCAGTTCAGTACAAAAGAAATGAATAAAGTCACAAGCAGGAAACTCAAAGAAAACTGAAAAGCTTCCTACACATAGTACCTGTCCTGAGTCTTTGAGGCAGGAGGCACCATGTTATATGGAAAGAATCTAGGCTTTGGAGTTAAATAGACCTGAGTTTGAACTGAGTCCTATTGCTTACTAATTGTGCAACTTTGGGTTGATCTTTTACATCTAGACTACTACTTCTTTTGTAAAATAAGGACAAAAACACAACCTGCTTTACAGATTCATTAAAAGCACTAAACTAAGCGTCAAACTATATACAATACATATATAATATAAGCATTAAACCATATAGTGCCTCATTCAATAGTAGCTATGATTATAAATACTGACATCAATAGATGCTACACAGCTGGCTCTCTGTATCCACAGGTTCCATATCTGTGGATTAGACCAATCATGAATAGAAAATATGTATTTTTTTAAACTCTAGGGACTTCCCTAGTGGTCCAGCGGTTAAGACTCTGCTCTCCCAATACAGGGGCCCCGGGTTTGATCCCTGGTCATGGAACGAGATCCCATATGCCACAACTAAAGGTCCCGAACGAAGATTCCACGTGCTGCAACTAGGACCTGGCGCAGCTAAATAATAAATAAATATCTTAAAAAATAAAATTCCAGAAAAGTCCCAAAAAGCAAAACTTGAATTTGTTGCATACTGGCAACGATTTACATAACATTTACATTGTATTAGGTATTATAAGTAACCTAGAGATGATTTAAAGTATATGGAACGATGTTCTAGCTTACGTAATGGTCTTAAGCATCTATGGATTCTGATATTGGGGGAGGGTCCCCAGAACAAAACCCCCACCATTCCGAGGAATGGCTGTATATTCCTCAGAACAGGGGGTCCTTTCTACGCGTCAGGGTTCAGCTGTATTTAATCAAGGGAAGAGTGTTGTTTTCCTGTTGTGATTATTACTATTATTCTTAGTCTCAGGGAGCATTACTTCTAAAAATGACAGAAATAACTAGCAATTTAGCTTTATTTAGCGCAAACTGTCCCTTGGTAAAAATTCAGGCTATAGCAATATCACTTGGGGATTACAAGTGATAATATTTAGTGTTTCTTTAGTTTTGAAATGGCTGTTATACGGTTGGAGATTAAATTTAAAAAAACAAAATAATAAAGGTTGATTCATATGAAGTCGCCATTATTTCAGGTCAAAAGGGTGAAATATCAGCTCAATATTTTGAGGAATCAACTTTGTATCAACATCCAAGTATTTCTACATATAAACTATAAAGCACTTGCATTCTAGAACTCCTGCACTGGTGAATACAATTCAAAAGATTGAAATAAGACACTCCTATTTACTTACTTAAATATGCATCTTACTTTTTAAAAAATACATGTGCCTGGAGTACATACGATGTTAACTGCACTACCCTGACAAATGACCAGTTCTTTCTTAATAGCCAATCATTTTGTTGAAAGAACATTCTGTTCTATAAAATAAAGGTGGGTGATTCAGAAATTTAGAATATCTAAGGATACATGTGTGTCAAATAAAAACCAAAAAAAAAAGAAAGAAAGAAAGAAAAAAAAAAAAAAAACCACTCACCCTGAGATGAAGGGAGTTTGTTCCCTATCACATCAAAGGAAGGGAGAACAAAGACGGAAATGACAGCTCCCTGCACAATTGTGATGCATTTAAGTGCTGATTTTTTGATGTTGCTGATGAGAGTATATCGACCTCAGAGCGTCTGTCAGTTTATCACCTGATCATCTCCTTCTACTCTGTTTATTTCTTTAATATTTCTGTCAAATAGGTCTTCCTCTACTAGGTTTTAGACTGGGGCCATAGATTTCCCTCCATTACCCCCTTACAACTGTGCATATGATTTACGGACGTGAGTGAGAAAAGGAAAACTCATCAACCTAATACTCACCTGCCAGGATGTGTAGGCAAGGTTTGGAGAGATGAAAAATGCTTCCTGAACAAATGTTTCTATGGGGTGGGGGGTATGCAGGGAAGGAGGGGAGAACGGGCACCTGAGATACCCTGGCCTCGGTCCTAAGTAGTATGTAATGGGGATCAGGGCACTATGCAATTCAACAATGCGATGGGAGAGGAAAAGAAATGTTCAAAATGCATTACATGCATTTTTCCCATTTTAGAGTAAGAAGCTATGATAAAACCAGGCATTACTGAAGGAGAAAAAAAAGGTTCAAAAGGTAAATAACAAGCAAGATGCCTGGAGACTGGTTTAAAAATAGGGGGGTGGGGGGGGAAACTTTACCTATTGTAATCTCAGAGTAAGTCCTCCCAAGCACTTAGATTTTGAGGAGAGGGCTGGAGAGAGAGAAGAGAACCTTCAGCATGGCTAAAAGGCCAGAGTAAAAAGAAGTGAAAGAATCTTTGATGAAATAAAAAGCTAGTCCCAGACTGGGTATACAGAAAAGCCCCAAAGGCATAGTAGGTTAGACACAAAATAAAAATTCAGCAGGAGCAATTTGCAAGAGATTGCAAAGCCCATAGAGTAAGAGGCTCTTTCTCTCTATCAAGAGAGGAAGCCATTTAGAGCATCCGAGGACCCACTTAATCACAGTCATAGCGCTAAAAAGGAGATGGTGGAGAGACTGAATGAATTCTTTGTCTTGGAAGGAGATTCGCATTCCCAAACCAGAACGCTGAACTCGGCAGGTCAGAGGTACTAGATCAAATAGTGGTAAACACGACGCTCTGCATCTAATCACAAACCAGGAGTAGATAAATCACTGGGACCAGATGGTATCCACCAGCCAGTTTTGAAGTAACTCAAGGGTGAAACTGTTTTGGCCAACATGTGTAGGCCGTCTTTACAAACAGCCACTGTGCCCAGAGAGACTGGTGCTTGTCAATGCGATTTCTACTCATAAGAAGGGTTCCAGAAGGGACCCTGCAAAGTAGAAACCAGTAAGACTCATTTCCACATCAAGAAGGCCGGCCAACTTTTCAATAAAGGTGAAATCACCACCTATTTACAAAAATAAAGCCTAGGAGGAGAGAGAACACCAAATATTTTGGCAAAAGAGAAAAATCTTGTTCCTCTAATAAACCAGAGCTTGCGGGGTTGGGGAGGCAAAGAGAATATGCATTTGAATGAAGGGGACCGTGAAGATACAGAAAGCATTACCATGTACCTGTGCTCCTGTGTACTGGCATTGAACCTTACAGATACAAAGGAGATAAGCAAGATTCTGAAGTTAGATAAAAAGAAGTTAAGGGAAGTGGAGGAGACAAAGGAAAATAAATCGAGGTTTGGTGTGGAAAAGATGGGAATATTTCTTTTAATCACACGTATGGCGAGGCTTTGAAAGTATTTTTTATGGACTCCTGATATATTAAACTCATTCAATAAACAACCCTAGGAACATAGCAATCCTTCACACATTGCTTCAACCTTTGAGACAGCCCAATGAGCAAGGGAAGCCCTGGTTTAACAACAACAACAACAACAAAAGGAGGAAAAAAGAAACATTCAAGAGTCTGTGAGATTTACTGTCGAATACTGGAGCCACTCTCTGGGACATAGCTTTATTTTGCACACAAATATTCCAGTTGCATATTTAGCCAACTCTGCTGTCTGATTTCTAGACATTCAGTTCTGCCCTGGGTGAAAAAGGCAAAGAGTGAAACCAAATCAATGACAGCTCAAGTGACAGCTGAAAAGGGAGGCAGAAGCAACACAGGCAGAACAGTCTAGGGCCATTTAGCTTAGGGGCAAATAGCTCCTGTACTTTAAAAAGCCCCTAAGGACGTTACTGCATCAGAGTATCATTTATTAAATGATTTTCAGGATGACCCTCAGTCTTCTTTAATTATGATTTTTAACATTCTGTTTAATTAGGCAGGAGAATAAATATTTCAGAAATATTTTCACTAAGATGTTTAGAACATTTTTAAAAGTGTGATGTGTAAAAGAGCAATTGTCTAGAAAAATCTGTTACTCCACATATTTCCTTTTCAGATGAAGCAAGACAACTGACACATACTATTTGAATGCCACAAGTGTAAGGTCAACAGTTGTCCGAGGTTACAACTCAAGAGTTTCACAAAACATCTACACGTATTCAGAGAGAGAGAGATCAATGGAGTGATTCATGAATGAAAACTGGCTTATTTTGTGTACATTTAGATCCTTAGATTTTATGTGCCAAAAAAGAACATTCCTTGTCCTTCCACCTGAGTGTGGTGTCCTTGCCAGAGACACAACTGACCAGAGAGCTGACCCAGGCTGTAATGCTGTTTTTCTTTCAAAGAACATCAAACAGCTGATTCTTATTACCAAAAACATTAATCCCAGGAGATTTAAAAGAAACCGGTTACGTAAACATGAAGATAAGGTTTATTTCTCAGAATGGGCTTGTTTATTTCTTCAAACACATATTTTCCCATTTGGGAAGAGAGACTCTGCTATCTGCACTTTACACCATTCTTTACTTCTCTTAAGACAACTTGGTCTTAGTGAAGGAAACAGATCTGAAACATCCAAGAAGAAAGCAAAAATAAGATGCTTAAGTAGAGCCATCTCTTAAACCACATGCCTTAGAATAAGCCACTGCACACACCAGAAAAACACCATAGCTGTCTGAAGTGCCCCAGGGAAATGAAATGGAAGAAAACCTAGGAAAAAGCAAAGACCAAAATCACCACGGTTTCTGGAAAACCAAATTGCAGAAATTCTATCATTCATTCATTTTAGAGTACCCCAGTGCAAAAGTTGCTCATCTCTCACAAAAAAGAACAAGTAACAAGGCAGGACTCTCAGTAAGGACAAGACCCCCAAACAAATTAAATATGATAACGGAAACAAAAACTCTGAAGAAAAAGGACAGAGCAGGGAAGAAGCAGGAGAAAACAGTAGCTCACTATTTCTCATTCTAAAAGTGCCAGTGTATCAAAAGTCACCTGCCATATCTGTACCCCACATGTAACACAAACACAATACACGTGTTCTACGTTTGTAAGAACAAGTTCAGAACGGTTTTACAATTTTAAATGGTCCTGATTTGGAGACTGAACTTTGATATAAAACCATCACGGCTCCCAGTTTTGTAGGGCATTTTATAAACGGATACGTGTGTGGTCACAGACAGTGCTTAGCACTGATATTCGGAGATCATTTCTTTAGAACAAGGCCCTCTTAACATTTCCTACTTCTTTGGCAGGATCACACACTGAAAGCGCCAGAGTAATGCCTTGCTAAGGAAGGGATGAAAAGCTTACACCCTGCCAGCATTTCTGAGGGGAACAAACATCCTCTGTGAGGGATGTCCTGAAAACAGCCCTCTGTGATGGTTCACACAAGCTTTATTTCCTGAAAACCTACACAATGATGACTTTTCAGTGAAAGCTTGTAAACTCCTTGTTTCCTCTCAGAGCGATGAATGGGTGCTGCTTTGAATATGAACTCCCTCAAGCTCCCATCCGTTGCATAGCTGTCTCCCACTACAAAGAACAGGTAAGTCAAGTCAGGCGAACCAGGGTAAGGGCAGAACAGGAGGCAGGCAGAGATGATGTTCCTTTTGGTAAAACAAATGTCGGTGACGGACTGCTGTTCTGACAGAAAGCTGAGGCATGACCGAGAGCTGGGAATGCCATGGCAGAGAGGCCAATGGGTACCTGGATAAATCACTGTCAATGCCTGGCCTAGATAAGTAGTAGGAATTAACGTCACATGAATTTCCTAGCCCAATGATCTGAGAAGTCAGATTTGTTTTTTAAACATATAGCTCTGCTATAAGCTAAATGTTTGTGTACCTCTATCCCCCAAACTCATATGTTGAAACCTAATCATCAATCTGACAGTATTGGGAGGTGGGGCCTTTGGCAAGTGATTAGGTCATGAAGGTGGAGCCCTCGTGAATGGGATTGGGGACCTTAAAAGAGAGATCCCAGTGGCTCGCACTAGACACTGACTCTGCTGGCACCTTGATCTTGGACTTCACAGTCTCAAGAACTGTGAGAAATAAATTTCTGTTAAGTCACCCAATCTATGGTGTTTTTGTTATAGCAGCCCAAAGTGACTAGGCCAAGCTCCTTTTCTTCCCCCTTTTCCCAGATAACTTTTTATTATGCTATTTTTTTTCCCCACTGCTCACCTCCCAACATCAGCCTTCAGTCTCTGGAGATGGAAAACAGTAAAATAAGGTTGCATGTAAGTAAACGCCATCAGTTTCCAACTACTAAGAACTGGAAGTGACTTATGATTTTGAGATCACATTTCCTCAGTCTATAGAAGGGGAAATGAAGTTCCCTGCAAATGTGGATGAACTTGTCCAAAGTGGCACAGTATTAACTTATTTGATTAGGGCTAGAACCCTGGTCTCCTGCGCTCCAGCTTGTAATTCTTACATCCCATCAGTCAGGTGAACCCCGACATTAGTCATTTGAGAACTGGACATCGGAAATAACATGCTGCTTTCCACTCCCACCCCCCCAACTTCTAAAAACCTGAATATAATTCACATACCATACACTTTGCCCACTTATTATTTATTTTGGCTGCGCCAGATCTTAGCTGCGGCACGTGGGATTTTTGTTGCGGCATGCAGGATCTTTAATTGCGGCATGCGGACTTCTCAGTGGCAGCATGCACGTGGGATCTAGTTCCCCAAGCAGGCATTGAACCCGGGCCCCCTGCATTGGGAGGGCAGAGTATTGCCCACTGGACCACCAGGGAAGTCCCACACTTTGCCCACTTAAAGTGTACAATTCACTGGGTTTTTGTATGTTCACAGAGTTTTGCAACCATACCACTATCTAATTCCAAAACATTTCCGTCACCCCAAAAAGAAACTTCACACCTATTAGTAGTCGCCATCACTCTCTCCCCTCCAACTGCCCACACACATCAGCTCTAGACAACCAGTAACCTACTGTCTGGCTCTATGGGTTTGCCTATTCTGGGCATTTCACACAAAAGGAATCATACAATACATAGTCTTTCTGTACTGGCTTTTCTCACAAAGCATAAAGTTTTCACTGTTCATTTGTGTTGTAGCATGTATCAGTGCTGCATTCTTCTTTGTGGCTGTATAATATTTCATTGTATGGATTTACCAGAGGCGTACCTCAGAGATGTTGCAGCTTTGGTTCCAGACTACCACAATGAAGTGAATATCACAACAAAGCAAGTCACGTGAGTTTCTTGGTTTCCTGATGCATACAGGTGTTAGGTTTACACTACACTATGCCTTAATTTTACATGCCTTCTTTTAAAGTACTTTATTATTAAAAATGCCAAAAACAATTACAATAGTGATACCAAAGAAACACTGATCACAGATCACCATAACAAATACAATGGAAGACTGAAATATTGTGAGAATTACCAAAATGTGGCAGAGACATGAAGTAAGCAACTGCTGTTGGGAGATGGTGCTGACAGATTTAGTCAACGTGCAGGGTTGCCACAAACCTTGTTTGTTTAAAAAAAAAAAACAAAACAGAAACAAAACCACGCAATATCTGTGCAATAAAGTGAAGCACGATCAAACGAAGTAGGCCTCTATTTCGTTTATCCATTCATCAGCTGATGGACATTTAGGTTGTTTCCACCTTGTGACAACTGTGGATAATGTTGTCACAAACATATTTATTATATTATCAGTTTTATTTTGATACTGGATACAAACAGTAATAGGAAACCATATTTACAATACTAAAATCTCAGGAATCTCCAAATTTACAGTTTTGTTTTCCTTTTCTCTGCCCAAAGGATTTCAATTCTCTTAGGTATGTACCTAGGAGTGAAATTACTGAGTCAGGCCAAAAAGTATGTTGAATGCCACCCACAGACATTTTAGAGTTAAGAATCCCATCTGAAATGGCCTCGCATACAAGCGCAACACAAGTTATTGGTCTCCACAAGCTGCTCTGGCCACCAGAGAACAACAATGCCATTTAATTTGGGAGTGATGACCAAAACAAAACAAACTCCAAAACATGGGTTTTAATCCCTCAAATAAGAAAACACTTAAATAGTCACTACTTCCTGTTTTCATCCTAAAATTTAGCCAGGGCATTCTGAACGTCAATATACACACACACACACAGTTGTAAAACTGGAATGAAATAGTAAATAAGAATCACATAACACCCCCCTCCCACATTTCTTTAATAACTCTCATGTGAATTACATCTTTCAGAAATGGTAAAAGGAATGCATAATCAACTTTCTGGATCAGAACACTACAAATTATCCCAAAGATATCCATGAATGCTGTTGAAAATCTAAGAATAGCCACTGTTTCTAACACAGCTAAACACCGAGTAAAAAATTTAAGACAGTCTCATTCTCTAACAAGAGATCCTACTAATGCAAACATTATCAATTCATTTTAGGAGAATAGCTGCGTGGGTAAAATGTCATTCTTGTCAAAGATGGTGGTGGGAGGCAGCAACTGGCCTTTCATTGGAGAGTCGCAGAGCTTGTTGATTTATTTTCATTCTGAAAATTCTTTTTATTCATTACTCAGGCTGCTGGGCAGAACATTTTCCCTGATCACAGCTGCAGAATTTTACCCCAAAGCCAAATAAGTCATTTTTTAACAACCTCCCCCAATTTGTTTTTTCTTAATGTTTCATTCTATTTCAGCTGTAGTTTTGGTGGCTGCCCCCTGTGGGCACACCCCCTGTGGGCACACCCCCTGTGGTTTCCACCTAATTTTTATTTATTTATTTTTATTTTATTTTCTATTTTTAAGAACTTTTATTGAGATATAATTGACATACAATAAACTGCATATATTTCACGTGTACAATTTGATTTGTTTTCTTATTAGTAATGTATTCATGGCAATCCCAATCTCCCAATTCACTCTCCCCCCTCCCCCGCTTCCCCCCTTGGTGCCTATATGTTTGTTCTCTATATCTGTGTCTGTTTCCACCTTGCAAACCGGTTGATCAGTATCATTTTTCTAGATTCAGCATATATGTGTTAATATACGATATTTGTTTTTCTCTTTCTGACTTACTTCACTTCGTATGACAGTCTGTAGGTCCATCCATGTCTCTACAAATGTCCCAATTTCGCTCCTTTTTATTGCTGAGTAATAGTCCATTGTGTATATGTACCACATCTTCTGTATCCATCCATCTGTTGATGGACATTTAGGTTGCTTCCATCACCTGGCTACTGTAAATAGTGCTGCAATGAACACCGGGGTGCATGTGTCTTTTTTCCACATAATTTTTAAAACTCCCCCTTTTTTATCCCAATTTCATTAAACTTTCACCACTACCTATATCGCCACCAGTTTTCTTTCTCTAGTCACTCAATGAACATTTATTGGGTATCTAGTGTATGTCAGCACGGTGCCAGATGGTGAGGATAAAAAATGAGCACACTCTCTGCCCTAAAGTAGCTCGAAGTCTAGTATGTATTATTCCACCAACCCACCCCTAGCCATTTGCATTTCCATCCCAGCTACCCAATATGCTACCCAAGCTTCCATGTCAAACTATCTGAGAGCCTGTTGAATCTGAGATCTGTTCCCAGAAGACCCTCTGAATTACAGCTCTATCATATTCAAATTATTCGATTTTTACTCTGGTGCTGAATACAAACATTGATAGGGAAATCTCTTTAGAACATGAAAGTCTTAAGAATTTCCATCCTCATGTAATAAACCAAAGTTAGAATGACTTTATTTTCAAAGGTCTTCCAAACCTACAGACTGTGATTTTTTTTCTTTATTTTTTCTTAGAAAAGGAAACAAGCCTGTTAAAACCTGCAAATATGCACTATTTTCTGCATTACTCATCTTTCCTAAATAGTTGCAGCTGTTTCACATGCTTTTCTCTGCAAAAAGATGGAGCAACATCCTATACTGGATGTTAGGTTAGAGGGCACACTTTTTAGACAGTAAGATCAGAAACGGCAAATGACTGGCTGATGACATGTTAAGAAGCAATCCCTCAAGAGCTGGACAGCAAGGATATAATACTACATAGCAGGACATTCATCAGTCCTCCAAGTGTTTACATGCTATCAGAGCGGCCTTTTCAAGTCCTTATCAGCTTCATGCATTTCAGGGCAAAAGTATGTAATGAAGGCACGGATCAGGTATGCACTGAGATGACTCAAGTTGAAAAGCATTTCAGATCATAACATCAAGTTCCAGGAACAAAGCTCCCAATGTTATCATTACATTAAAGCACACACACGTGTTTTCAATGGTTCCATTCAGTGGGTCCCAACCTGTGGGCCTTAGAGATATTTCCAGACATCTATGGATTTATACGTCTGCCAAGTACTTTCTGCACACTGAATACTGCCCCACTTATATAGAACACACTGCTGTTTTCCCAGACTACGAAGGGTTGGGATCCACTGCAGCCTACCCTGAGCACTACTGCACATGCCTCATAGAACACAGCAGCGAGCTGGTATACTAGAGACAAATGATCAAAATGATTTAGGAAAGGATGGTCAACCATTCTCACTCTGTACTCAGCAAAAAATGGTCACCATGGATGATACCAAACCAATATTCTGGTGAGGCCAAAAAGAGAGGGTACCACAGTATCATTTAAAGAGTAAGGATGAAGAAGATGAGAAGCTCCGGTCTTCAAACTGACTGCCACAAGGCAGCTGAGTGATGCAGGGCAAGTATCCCCCTGTCTGGGTCTCAGTGACCTCACCTGTTAAATGACTTCTGACCTCCCCTCTGGCTCCAACATTCATAGGAGCTCTAAGATCTTGTTGTGTTTCCATGATAATCTTATTATGTCCCCACCCAGGGACCTCCTGTGGAGGGCAGAGCTGAGGAGCACTGGCCCCCAAAAGAGCTCCTAGACTGCGTGCTCCTCTAGCAGCCAACGGTTTCTCTTATTCACCTGAGCATCCTCAGAGCTGCAGTACCTGGTTGAGTTGTTCTCAATAAAAACTTGGATGAATAGGAGGGCTGGAAAGGGCCTTCAGACCAAACCTCTCGTTTCTTAGTCAACGGAGGGCCTTAGAGGTTCTCAGGAAGATCTCCTGATCATTTGGGATTCCTTCTGCAGTGGACTTTCTCTTCCCCAACCCTGCCTCTTTGAGTTCAATGGCAACTTCTACATTCTGCATTTAGTAGCAGGCCAAAGAGAGCAGCTGTATTTTTATAAACTCTGAGACTACAGAAATGTCTACCTCTGTGGGGTGGTTCAGTTTGCACATTCCAAGGTATGAATGCCAAAAGCTGGGACCAGCAGAGTTTTCGGTCCATTACCTCTGCAAGGCTGGAGGCCTGCCAAGGCTAATGGGGGGACATTTCTAGAAAAACAAACGGGGTCCCTTTGCAGACTTGTGCTTTGCAAACCAATTTTAAACTTCTGCCACCGACAAACAGAATATGATTCCCATTCTCTCAAAGGGTAGAGGGCTGAAAACCAGTAATGAACTAAATGGTAATAAACTGTAGCAAAACATTCTTCCCTTGGCCACTGCCAGATTAACCTACTCCCAGTGCCAGTGCCAGCCTAGGAGGACAGAGGTAAGTCCCGAGGTAAGTATCCAAGGAAAGTACCTAACCTTTGGGGGTCTCAGTTTCTCCTGTAGGCTAGCTCCAGCTCTAATGTGCTATGGTCTTTCTCTGTTTAATTTTTCATTTAAAAGAATCTGGGGCAGGACTTCCCCAGTGGCGCAGTGGTTAAGAATCCACCTGCCAACGCAGGGGACATGGGTTCAAGCCCTGGTCCGGGAAGATCCCCACATGCCATGGAGCAACTAAGCCCGTGCACCACAACTACTGAGCCTGCGCTCCAGAGCCCACGAGCCACAACTACTGAACCCACGTGCCACAACTACTGAAACCCGTGTGCCTAGAGCCTGTGCTCTGCAATAAGACATCACCTCACTGAGCAGCCCAAGCACTGCAACAAAGAGTAGCCCCTGCTCGCCGCAACTAGAGAAAGCCCGTGCCCAGCAACGAAGATCCAACACCGCCAAAAATAAAAAATGCATTATTATTTTTTTTAAATCTTCCACTTTAAAAAATAGATAAGTAAATAAATAAATACATAATAAAAGAATCAAGGGAAAATCATGTGCAACTGATTAAGGTAAGAAAATCCTAAGAAATAAATGTTCTCATCCCCATTGAAACTGAAAGTCAGCAAGATTAACATAACCTGTTCCCATGACCATAAAGGTCCACAGGGGACGCTCTCTGACAATGAACTCCAAGGGCACAGGGTGCCACAGGAAGCAGGCTGAGATGGCCCCAATCTGGACTTGATGATCTAAGGTACCTTCAAAACACAGGGATCGTGGTTCTCTCCTTGCTCCTTGCCCTATTCTGTCATGGTCTCTCTGAATCAGATTGCTTAAGAAGCACTTCCCAGATGCTCCAAGGTAATTCCGTTTTCTCAGCTGAGATATTCTGTTGGTAAGTAACTTTTAACTGACCTAAGCACTGCTGCCCAAGAACTAAGTTTTCCTACCATCAGCCAGGGATGGACTGGGACCCCATTCTGGCCCAATACAAAACTTCCCCAGAGGGCCCTGCCACTCAAGGGTCCAGTTTAAAACACCACCCTGGAAAAGGAGCTGACCCACCCTAGTGCCCCAGAACTAAAAATAGCCCTGCAGGCCTGTGGGCGGGCCAGTTGCAGGCCTTCTTACTCCCACACTACACTTCACATTCCTGTCCAGGAACTCTCCGCATTCTGAATCTCATTCTGGTCGGGGCAAGGGTTAGAGCTGAAGGCACTTATAAAGCCCTCCGTGACCTCGCCTCTTTTAGCAAGTGAGACACAAGGCTGAGAGAGTGAATGCGTCTCGCACGTCACTCCTCTAACCCCAGAAGAGGATTTCCGTAGCTTTGTTAAGCCTCGAAAAGTAGAAAAGGGACCTAAAGCACAGAGGGATTAAGTGACTTATCCAAGGTCGTCCCACAGAGCCCAGGAATCAGTCTCCCTGCTCCAAGTCCACTAAACCACATGTCATAATAATAAACACATAAATCTGATTCAAAAACACCTCTTCCGCACTATTTGGACATTTCTGTACAACTTGGGTATTATGGTGCTCCCTAGGCTGAGGAGATTTGATCACTAGGCACAAAACCATAATTCACAGTTTCGCCCTGTAGCACTGTAGCCTTTTTTTTTTTTAATGCACAAATAAAAAAGAAAAGAGTGCTTCTTTGCTGCTCTTTGTTTTTCCCTGGAAAGAGGTTCACAAAGAAGAAAAAAGATTCTCTTTATCGGTCATTTCAAAAACAAAAACACTGGCAGGCCCTGGAGGAAGGCAGTTGCGTTTTCTGCATCCAGCTCTCAGGCAGAAGCTATGTGGAGGGAGGCAGATACTTGAGAGCCCACAAAACTCCTCCCAGGGCATGAGTCGTGACCCCTGACTCTTACTGCGCCTGTGTGCGCAGCCAGGGCCCAGAGATGCGCCATCCGAATCAGCCTTAATTCTAGTCTAAGTGATTCTTGCTAGACATCGTCTAGATGGCTTTCTTGCCTCTTTGAAAAGTGGCTCTTCCAATGTACACAGAACCTGCTTCTCCAGGACATCAACCTGCTGCTACCTCATCCCTCAACCTCAGGCGAAGTCACATCTAGCAAAGATTTGCGAGTTTACTTACCCATTTTTTTTGGAGCAAGAATCTTTTAAATCATTTTTAATTATCAAGTTCTTTTTGTAAATATACCGTTTCCTGTCCTTAGTTAGGGTGACCGTAAATTACAGTCCACACCAGGACATGTCTGAGAGTGAAAGGAGGTGCTATTGACAATGATGCTGGGACAACAGGTGTGAACCTGAACTGTGCTGGTCAAACTGGAACAATGAGCCCCTCCCTCACCTATAATATTTCAAGTAACGTATAAGGGTAAAAAAATGCACAGCGGTTCAACTCCATGCCATCTATCTTCCAACTGTGAATCATCCTAAAACGGTACTGGAGATGAAATGGATGTGCTATTATTTTTCCTGGCAGCATATGAAGTCTTAATTTAATCTCAATTATCTGGATGGCCAATCTAGGCCCTTCGATAAGGATGCAGGCCTCCCTGAACAAGACACCCCGGGGCCGGCGATGCAGCATATTTTACAGAACTCCCAACATCCAAGCTGAATACACCGTATTCTTTCCACCCTCCACACCAAGGTCTATGGGGATGTTTTCATTTCACAAAAGCACTGTTAATAAAATGACTCTCCTTTCAACGTCTTTTGTACTCTCATGACTTATCTAAAAGATTTTGTTGATTCACTTAGAGCTTCGCTCTCAAGATTTTTAAGAGCATGGTGATTTTATCAGCTAAGAAAATACAACATTACTTCACTATAAAGGGATACAATATTGGATGACACATCCTTAGACTTTGACCTGGCTTCTTGATTTTGTTCATATATCCAAGTGTAAATCCTACTTATACATAGATGTATACATGCAAAATGTCATAAAATACAGTACAGACGGTCCCCCTTTAGGAAGGCGTGAAAATGATTCACAATCTATAGACACCGCACTTCGAATTTTGAATGCTGCTATTTTCCTGGGCTGGGGATATGGGGTAGGAGACTGGTGATGCTGGGGCAGCGGCGGCCATGCGTCCACGAGGGAAAACCAGCAATAAACTCACAACCATTCTGTACACAGACAACCATTCTGTCTTCCACCTTCGGGACAGTATTCAATAAATGACATGAGATTTTCAACACTTTATCATAAAACAGGCTTTGTGTTAGATGACTTTGCCCAGCTGTAGGCTAATGTAAGCGTTCTGAGCATGTTTAAGGTAGGCTAGGCTAAGCTACGGTGTGCGGTAGGTTAGGTGCATTGAGTGCATTTGACTTATTATGAGTTGAGGAAGATCTGTACCTTTTTGATATGCAAAGTCAGGACATTTTTATCCTACTTATAATAAATAATTTTATATAAAACCACATCCTTTAATCTCCCCCAAAGGCAGGACATACAATTGATTTAATCTTTATTACTGCTATGTTTGCTTTCAGTGCTGTTACTACATCCCTTCATGTAACAAAGTACTGTTTAAAAACTAGTATCAGTTCAGTTTGCCTCCTCTGAGAAAGGTTATGACCTTCTTATACCCTGTGGGGCCTCTGACCCTACTTCCTGTTTTTCTTATATTTCTGTGAAGTTATAGTTTTCACTGAACCATTGTTACCTACACGAGATACCACGGTCTGTCTTAAAGGATATTAAACTTGTACACACTAGGCAGTCTGAGCTGAGCAAAAAAACCTAATACACTATTATGATGCACTTGATAAAGAATGATATGAAACCTAGTCAAGAATGTTAAAATGTTTTTCAAATGCTTCGCTTGCACAGTGAATTATAACACAGTCACTCAATCCATGGTACTAGTCTCTTCAAAATGAATTTAAATTGAATTAAACACCCCAGTATTTACAGAGCTTTCCTTCCAGGATACATAATTCTTTCTGCATATGACATAAACATTGAAATCTTCAATAGCGAGTAACTAGTTAGAGGTACAGTATTGAGCATGTAATTATCCTGAGGTGCTGGGGGAAGACAGAGGTCATGAATTAGGCTTTAAAGAAATCAATTTCATCAGAAAACTGTTTGGTGACCTATGAAACAATCAACGAAGGAATCTGGAGTCGAGCACTCATAGCCCAGCTGTGACTAATATTACTATTAACAACCCACCATTCAAGAGGCAGATCAAAATAATTAACACTCCACGTGATAAAAAAAAAGGCCAAATTACTCCCATATGATTGCTTTTAAAATAAGCAAGTTATGTCAACTAGTTGATTACTTAGTTAAAAATGAAAGCTGACAAGGTGGATGGAGCGGAGGTGGGAGGTCAGGGCTCTCGAGCCAGTACACATGAAAATAAAATTTCAGAGTCAAGTGTCTTCTTACCAAATGCTTTAAAACAAAAACAGAAGAGGGCCTCAAAACCCACCCACATCGCTCCCAAAATAAGTGTTTTTGCCTTGAGAATACGGGACATGCAATCTGAGGTTTCTGTTCACCTCAGCGGCCACAGCAGCAAAATCTGCCCCCCAAATTTTCTGGTAAAGTCAACAATCTGTTTTGTCTTTTATTGTCAACCCCAAACCAACCATGGGTGGAAAGGAGGGAGGGAGAAGCTATTTTGCAAGAGTTGGTTAAGCGTTCCGGGTTGGTTTATCTGATGGAGAAAAGCAATTTTCTAGAGAACCACTTGAAATAAAGAAGCAAACAAGCAGATGTGGAACACTGAGAAAGCTCATCATTTAGACTCATCTGCATCAGTCCACAGTTGCTATACCTAAGTTCTTCAGGTTTTTTGGAGACTGGAGATTCCTTTTTTCACACCTTCATTGTTCCAGGGGGACAGTTCCATCACCTCTACTTTTCTATCTGGATCTCATTTCCAGTCTTACCCAAGAGATGCTTTAAATGCTCCAGTTGTTAATAAGCCATTTTTTTCCTCCTTGGATGTTCTTCAGTCTCCAGAAGCCACTTACAGATTTAACTAATTTCCCTTCCAAGAACTGAATGACAACTAGCTCAATAACTATTTAAGACCTAGTCCTACATTCAGAAAAATTACATACAAATGCTAACCAAAAGAGATGTTCATTTCAGACTGTAGCTGGGGGGTGGGGGTGGGGGGGGCTCAAAGTAAAAAGGAAGTTTCAATTACCTTGTGAAGTGAAGCAGAAAAATTAAGTGAGATCTAAGCAAACTTTATTAGCTATGACAGGCAACCCTTAATGCTTTTGTTTCATGAGTCCTCTGAAACCTTTGCTAAAATATTTGAAAAATTCATCAAGCTGTGACATCTCAATTTAACTGCTGTGTGTCTCTCTCTCTGTGTGTGTGTACACATATAAGAAATTAGTCTTTACTTTAAGCAAGTTCCCCTTCAGTGTGTTTTGTGAGCATCGTTTTTCTTAAAGTCCTAAGCCTTCTTCCTGTCCAAATATAAATGTAACTGGAACTATGGCAAATGTTAAAACTGTTAATTAAAAGTCTACTTTATTCTTGACTTCTAGGCCTAAACTAGCCTCTATATCTCTTCTCTCAGAGTCTGTCATGACCCCCAGAACAAACAAGACAGGGCAGAACTACAAATTGCTAAGAAGCAGCTCATACTCAGTGATATTTTTAAGGCAAATACACAGTCCTTTGAATCATGGTGTTCATTATTTTAAATTACTTTCAGTTTCAGGACTAAAAACTCACACACACATATTACTACCAACTCTTTTGCTTTACTCAAATCACTATTGCCTTTTGGGGCAAGTGTCAGTAGCCTCCCTGCCCCAACGCTGAAACAGGCTCAAGTTTTAGAATCTAAAGAAACTCAAAGAAAAGCCTACAGCCATCATTACTAAATAGAAATAAAGCCATCTTTATACATAAAGCTTGTCCTTAATGGGCATACCATTTCTTTGACAGAAAAAAAAATGCTTGAGTTGATTTCTCTTTTTCCAAATTGGTCAATAGAAATATAGAAACCTTAGGCAAATATATGAGTTACAAAGTTTCTCACAGACGCAATTCACATTAACCCTCTCACATAAGTGGAGTCCCCAAGATAAGTAATTTACTCTCCAGGACATTCTAAAAGTCATTCTAAAATCGAGCTAGGGGCTGCAGGTGATTTCATAGCAATGAGCGTGGCCCCCTATCCTAAATGAGCACCTTCATCCCTTCAACACCCAGCCCAACACCAAGCTGCTCCACCCAGACCCTGGGCTCAACAGCTCGAAGGAGGCTCCACGAAGCCCAAAAGTCTGCTTTTCAATTTCAGAATGTCTTTTTGTTTTGTAAGGAGGCCCCAAGGGTATAAATTAACAGTAATCATAACATGCTGGTGTCCATTTTCTAGAACGAAATCTCCTGACAAACTCCCAAGCTTAACACTCAGACCCCCCTCTCCAGAGTCATCTTCCCCTACTTGTGACAAAGGACCCCTCACAGCCAATCAGCTTCAGGACTTCTCCTGACACCACAACTCTCAGATGTTCACGGAGAGAACACCATTAAATGCAGTTTCTGTTTCCATAAGAACACCGACTTACTAGTTCCTTCAGAATTCTTCCCGTTTCTTACATTTTCTGGAAATAATTACAAATCGAGACACATGGTATAAAGGGGAATGTTGTTTCCCGCCGCCACTCACTCACACACGCCACACTCCGAAAAAAAGCAAATTGTAACATTTTCCAAAATGCCAAAATATAGTAAAAGATTTTTATTCCCCTGCCACATGTCAGAGAAAAACAGCTGTGGTCTCCATTTACTGATAAACACTATCCCTTCATCTTTCCTGAGGAAGATGGAATTACTTCAAAATTCTGGTTGCTGACAATTGTATTTACAAACTTATAGATACTTTGGCATCTCTGAAAATATTCCTCTGACCTGCTCTTTTACGATCTACGTAAAAGCTTCTCAGGAAATACAGATCCTAATTCTAGGAAAACCAGCCATTACTTCAAGGTCACAGACACCCAAATATGAGTCACTTATTTTCCTAACATGGAATTTGTCTTCTGGACTGTTAAGAAGTCTTTATTAAAATGAACAATGAAAGCAATTTCTTTAAAAAGGCTTGATCCTAGTGGTATCATGGGTAAATGGGGGCCTGAAGGTGGGAGGGGCGACAATCCCAAGCATAACATGAAGCCAAGTTTTCACTGATGGGGTGAAGGTTGTTATTAATAAATTACTGTGCCTGGTGGGGACAGCGCTCTTAGAGGGAAAGTTGTGGCAGCTCCGAAAAGAGGATCCTCTCAAACTCCCTCCCCTTTGCTTCTCAATTCCTTTTCCACTCGTCCATGGTCCACCTGCCTTGACAACAAGAAAGTAGCATGAAATGCTCATTCCCCACCCCCCACCCCATGCCTCAGAGGTTAAGCTCAACTAATTCTCGTAATTGCCAAACTGGAAGTTTTGCCAAGGCCTTTGATAAGGTCGCTGGTACAAATTAGGAGCATTTGAGGCGTTTGCTTAAGAGCAAGCACATGTCTTTGGAACTGCTGCATTCCTGCTTATCACATTTTGAAAGTTGCTGGGACAGTTGAGACAGCAAGCTTTGCAAGTTCAAAGCAATTTTCAATATTGTGCTCCTTAGTGTGTGGCTTTTAATATCCTATTGCGGGACAATATTAAAACCAAATGACCCTACAGGTTTCACTTTGGAATCTTGGCCAAAACCAGAGGGATGTGAACATGTACTGAGCTTCAAAATGCCCTGAACTCCTGGTGTATCCCCATTAACATTTTATTGACACTTTCTCAACTTCCTGACACAAGGCCCGCTGTTAAGGCAATCAAAAGAATTTGAGATAGAATCTCTCACTCCCACCCATTTTCTGATTGCACAACAGGCATGTTCCTCAATGGCAAATCAAAGCATTCCTTACCAGACGCTCATCCTCAGATAAAGGAGAAAAGTGCCAAAAAGAATCAAAGCAGCTACCTGGAGTACTGATGTCCTACTACGTCCTCTAAACTTTCTATTTTTCTTCCCCTTAAAACAAACAGAGCATCGTGTTCTTTTCTCCTCAGTAGGGACCAGACTCACAAGACAAGAAACAAAAGGTTGAGAGAAAAGCATACATATCTCATTAGTACCCAAAATGAAATACATCCCAAATTTGTTCTGATGACAGCTTTACATGCTATTTTTAAGATGATTCCAGAGTTGGGTTATTTAAAGAAAACACACACACACACAACACAGCATACATGAACTCAATTAGTTAACAGTGACGGGTATGTCTCAAAATGCTAGGTTAATTTAATCTTTGTAAATATCATCATTAATATCAGTGCATAAGTTCACTCATTCAGTAAACACTGAGCATCTCCTATGTGGCGGGCAAGCACTGGGCTCAGAGCTGAGGTTTCAAAGTCCCTGCCTTGAGGAAGCTTCCAGTCTTGGGCTTTTCTATCACCAGGGCTCAGGGGCAAAGGGTAGGCCATCATCCGACAAACAATGAGTTTGCAGGAAGTCAGACATCAGAAAGAGAGTTCAACACAGAGGCTCACCAAGGTCCTACTCTGGAGCCTGTAGAATAGGAATTGGAGTGCAGGGCACACTCACCTCCAAGTTTACTAGACTCTAAAGTAGTTAGTGATATGTCAAGCTAGTGAGGGTAAATGGGCAGAAATCAGGAAGGCCACTGTCAAGGTGGGCAAGTGAGCCTCAGGGAAGGGACCGTACACTGGGCCCTCAGGACGTCACTCTGTACACTGAAAGCAGACCTGTGGTTGCCTAGGACTGAGGCAGGGAGCCGGGGGATAAGCGGAGGCTGGCTGCTAGAGGGGTATCTTTGGGGTGGGGGGAGACAAAAATGTTCTAAAATAGACTGTCAGTGATGATTGTACAACCCTGTAACTATATTAAAAACCACAGAATTGTACACTTTAACATGGTTAAGTTTCACTGTATGACTTACAGAGCTGGGGGAAAAATACTCCAATCCATGAGACTGCTGTGGCTTGGGAAGGTTTTGAGAAACCAAAACACACACTCCCCCCATAGTCACCAAAGGGTTAGGAAAGTCCTAACTCTTTATACAAACTAAAGGGTAACTCACTTGTGCCTGGAATATCATCTGCTATTCTAAAACTCATCAACACTACCAAGGGACTTTCTGGAGAAGGGCAACAACGACAGAATGGAAAGGAACAGGAAGGCAGAAACAGACAACAGGTGGAAGGTGGGTGGAGGAAATCAAAGAGAAATGTGCAAAGTCAGGAAGAGTAGGGCCAGGGTGAGGCAAGACCTTCTTTGATTATGGAAACCTTTAAAAGGTATCCAGTGGGGAGAGTGGGGGAAAGGGCAAAAAGCAACCTACATCCAGTCTGTTATACATGTTGAGAGGAAGCAAGGCTGACTCAATCTGACTCGATGACCTTGAGAACAAATCAGTGACCCTTCCTGGGCTTCCACTTCCAGTCTTTAAATGCAATGTGATCCCTAATTATGCTTAAATCCTCTCCCATTAATCAAGCAGAGCCCTTAAAGAACCAGGAGCTCCTTACAGCAGGGCTATCATATTCCATCTGAGCTCTCAATACAGAAATTGACTAAGAAGGTCATTCAACAGGTATGTGGATGACATAGAAATGGACCAACATTTCACAGCAGATATCAAAAACCCATCCATACGGTTTAAGACCTTGGCAAAACCTTTGACAAAACCTTGTTGGTTTAGGCTGTAAAAACTCCCCAGGAACCTTCAGGTTTGTTATGTGATTGTTGCAGCCTATTAAGAGACTGTGTATTTTTTTGCTGCCCACTTGGCCAATGTAGTCTAAAACAAGTAATATAAACACTTCCACTTTCACATACTGCATAATAAAGCATCTTCAAAAGCTTGGGACCATTTCAGACCTCAATTTGTAAATATCAGCTAGCATGCATGGCAAAGTAGCTCACAGGATTATGGAAATTCTGCCAACATTTGTGTACTGTGGGGTTACAGAAACTGAACGAAGCACCCCTGGTATGTGTACCTGTAGTCATCTACAGCTTTTCGATTTGTTAATGTGTCCTTAAGGAAATAATTCTAATGGAAGCAGCACACAGTTCAGTTCTCCCCAAGATACCAGAAGAAACATGGATGGATAGAGGCATTTATTGTGTATTTATACCAAAGGGCAGTTTATGGAAAATGGAAAAAATCTATTTTAATAATCAGATTCTCAAAAAAAATTTATCCATAGTCACGGAATAAATAGCATTTTTAAAAGCTAAATGCCATTGACACTAATAAAAGAAAATTGACTATGAAACCACTTCACAACTGAGGCAATTTCCATTTCTTAATATTGAACTGGGGAAAGTACCAGCAGTTACACATTCTGGAAAATGGCCTACTTGTACTTGGGAATACCGTAGCCTTTGGCCGTTTAGCAGTCTGATTTTCAAGCTCTGTTCAGAAGCCTCCCTTCTTTCTTTTTCTTTCCAAGGCACTGAAAAGCAGACTTTTTTTTTTTTTTAAAGAATGATAAATGCTAACCACTGGCTCTAACTGTCCAACTATTAAAAACAAGTGCCTAGATTTGAACTTTCCTTCTTATTATTGTCCACTTCAACGGTCCTTACCATATTTTATTGGTCCAGATACTGGATCTAATCCCCTCCCCATAGCTGCAGAATCACAGAAGTACACGAGGGGATTATGCTGTAGGGTTTGCAACAGTAAAAACCCGTTTAGGAAGGGAGAGAAGAATGTCACTTGAAATAAGACAGAGAGAAATGGCCCCTCTTCAAATTTCCCAGCACAGCTTTGAGAGCTGTCCTATAGCCAAGTCTCCCCGGGGTTCTCCTAATCCTCGGCAGCCACTGAAGAGAGCCAGGATGAAACTTTTTTCTGAACAAAGAGAACTGAAAAGGGCCAAGTCTCAAAGTCACAGGTTCCCAGCTCGCCACTGGCTTGAAGCCAAGGAGCAGCCCGCATGCTCAGGCTGGCGGTCCCGCAGCTGAAGGACAGATAGAAGGCTGGGTTGGGGTGGGCGGGCACGCAGGGAGAAGCTGCACATCTGAGCCCAGGCCCTTTCCTGCTGCCCACAACCACCTTCCCCCGGGCAGTAGGGCTGCACGCTCCAGCCCCCAGTTCTTGCCAATGGCATTTCACACTCGCCGGCCTCCTGGCAATGAAATCCCCATATCTGCCATGATGGCCCGGGCATGGGCTTGGGCATGGCATGTGCGCGTGCGGGTTCAGCTGGCAGAGGCGTCCCTACCCCCGTGATGGAATCCGACACAAATACCCTCGCAGAAGCAGATATCAACGCTGAACCGTCTCTCGGTGACAAATCACTTAGCGGGTCGGGAGCCCAGAGTGTTCCCAGCTGTAAAACATGATCAGTCCACGCAGGACGCCAGCTTATGGAAAGGAGGCGCAGGCATGGCAGGAAAGCACTCTGTGAACCTAAACCCTTCACCATATTGCCTCTCTGGGCACTTTACACATTCGGTTTACAGCCTGCCCACTGCACTCTGGACTTGATCTTTGGTCCCGTTATGTGTTTGTTTGGAGTTTGTCTCAAGTACTGGGGGGAGGGAGGCTGTCTTGGCTCTTGTGTGCCCCTCATGTGGGACACTGTCCCATGCCTGGAGCCTGCAAGTGTGAACACAGACTAGGGCTCGGCTCTCTCTGGAGGGCCTTCAGCCCGAGAGCAACTGGACCAGCAGAGCAGCTCAGCATTTTGTTCTGCTTTCTTTTCACTCACAGATCCCTGTCTTTTAGGCTCCTGCCCTCTGTCCCATCCCAGCTTTTTCCTCCATTGCTCTGGAAAAGCAGCTGGTTTCTTTGCAAGCAGGAGCACCTACCTCCAGGTTCCTAGGGATGGGAGGCATTAGGCAAAGAGAGAGGAAAACATATCCAAGGGAGCTAATCTACACCAGGACTCCTCCAACTGTGGGATCATGACCTCCAAAGGAACTGGAGAGAATTTCAAGGGGGTCAGAGGCCCTGGAGCCCAGAGCCCAGGACCTCCCAACATCTGTTGTCAGTGAGGGCAGAGCAGCCTTTTTAATACAATTTCCTCTCCCACATCAGCACCAATATTCTTTTTCTAGCCCTTAGGACTACCCAACACCCCTTGCCACATGACCTCATCTCCCATTACTATCCGGATTATTGCCTCATTATGCTGTCCTGTATCGTTCACTGGCCTCGGCAGCCGGGTTGAACAAAGAATTCAAATTTTAAGAGGAATTCCACCTACTTCCTGTCTTCATTGTCTGATCATGAACACCATCTATCAGTTGGATCTTCAAAAACTATTTTATGATGCTAATATTAATAGCTACCAGGATGCACTGAGCACTGGTTGCATGTCAGGCACCATGCCAAGCGCTATATAATCTATTTAAGCCCCTTTGATCTTCACAACTCTATGAGGTAGGTACAACCTATTTTACCACTTTTTACACATATGAACCCTGAAGCAGAGTCACCAAGGAATTTGTCCAAAGTCAGAGCTAATAAGCGACAGTAAGGCTCCAGACCGACACTGGTTTTTAATGTTTTAGTGAGATATAATATTCACCCATTTAAAGTATACCACACAGGGACTTGCCTGGCGGCCAGGTGGTTAGGACTCCACGCTTTCACTGCCGGGGGCCCGGGTTCAATCCCTGGTCGGGGAAACTAAGATCCTGCAAGCTGCGTGGTGTGGCAAAAAAAAAAAAAAAAAAAAAAAAAAAAAAATATATATATATATATATATATATATATATATATAATACGATAGTTTTTAGTATATTTAGTGCAACTACCACCACAGCCAATATGAGAACATTTTCATGATCCCTAAAATGAAACTCCATACCATAGTTACCACTCCCTAAATCCTAGGCAGTCACTGACCCTACTCTATGGATCTGCCCATTCTGGAGAGTTCTTAGAATCGGAATCATACAGTATGTGCTTCCAGAGCCTACACTCTTCACCACTACCCGACACTGAGGAAGAGGGGAACAGCCGCTGACAAACTGCAAACACCTGTTCTTACCCCAAGCCAAAGTCATATTACCAACAACTTGCTCTCATGACACCCTGAAACGTGCTTCTGTTGTTGGCTGGAGAGGGGACTTGGCAGGGGGCTACTGGAGCCTTTGGGGAGTTACTAGGCGATGGTATGGCCTAAGAAAATGAGCACAGCCTCAGATGTCAGAAAGACCTGAGCTTCCCTCACACCTGCTGATGGGAGCGTGAAATAGTGCAGCCACTGTGGAAAATAGTTTGGCCATTTCTCAAAAAGTGAAACATAGAATTACCATATGACCGGGCAACTCCACCCCTAGATAGATAAATACTCAAGAAAACTGAAAACAGGTGTTCAGACAAAAACATGTATGTGAATGTTCATATCAGCACTACTGAAATGGCCAAAAGGTTGAAACAACCCACAGGCCATCCATCAAATGAGGAATGGATTAAAATGTGGTATGTCCACACAATGGAATATTATTTGGCTGTAAAAATAAAACGCCAATAGATGCAACCATGCGGATAAACCTTGCTAAGTAAAAGAAGCCAGACACAAAGGGTCTGATAGTGTATGATTCCATGTATATAAATATCCACAATAGGCAAGATACTTATGGAGAGAAAGCAGATTAATAATTGCCAAGGGTAGGAAGAAGTGGGGGGCAGATGAAGAATAGGGGCTTAACAGGTACAGAATTTTACTTTTGACATGAAAATAATCTAGAATTAGAATGTTAACTGTTGCACAATATTATGGAATGTACTAAATGCCACTGAACTGTACACTTTAAAATGGTTTAAGAAAAAAAAAAAGGTTAAAATGGGGAATTCCCTGGTGGTCCAGTGGGGTTAGAACTCCAGGCTTTCACTGCTGAGGGCGTGGGTTTGATCCCTGGCTGGGGAACTAAGATCCCACAAGCCATGCAGTATGGCCAAAAAGGAAAAGGAAAAAAAATAAAGAAAATGGTTAAAATGGTAGATTTTCTGTTATGTGAAATCTACCGCAATTTAAAAAAAAAAAGAGTTTAAATAGGAAGTCTTGGGTTCAAATTGCATGCTGCTTGATCCTGTGCAAGTGACTCAGAGAAGTCTCAGTTCCCTTAAGTGGAAAAAGGGGGAGAGGGGAGTAATTTTACAATGCTTTGCAAGAATGAAAGGAGGAAACACATGAAAAATCTGTGCTGAACCAGTGGAGTTTCCGTAGAGAAGAGAGTGGTCCTAAACAGCAAATAATAACAGAAAAATATGGGGCTCCAAGAAAACGAGATGGCTTTGACCCAGAGATAGGACAGTTCTGAATCTTCTTCACAAAACCTTTTTTATTTTTTTATTTTTTTTTTTTTTTTTTTTTTTTCCTGATACTTTCTTTATTATTATTTTATTTTATTTTTTTGGGGGGTACACCAGGTTCAATCAACTGTTTTTATACACATATCCCCATATTCCCTCCCTTCCTTGACGCCCCCCCCTCGATTCCCCCCCACCCTCCCTGCCCCAGTCCTCTAAGGCATCTTCCATCCTCGAGTTGGACTCCCTTTGTTATACAACAACTTCCCACTGACTATTTTACAGTTGGTAGTATATATATGTCTGTACTACTCTCCCGCTTCTTCTCAGTTTCCCCTTCACCCCCCGCCCCCTCCCATACCTCGAGTTCTCCAGTCCATTCCCTGTATCTGCTTCCCTGTTCTTGTCACTGAGTTCATCAGTACCATTTTTAGATTCCGTATATGTGAGTTAGCATACAATATTTGTCTTTCTCTTTCTGACTTACTTCACTCTGTATGACAGATTGTAGTTCTATCCACCTCATTACATATAGCTCCATCTCATCCCTTTTTAGAGCTGAGTAATATTCCATTGTATATATATGCCACATCTTCTGTATCCATTCATTTGTTGATGGGCATTTAGGTTGCTTCCATGTCCTGGCTATTGTAAAGAGTGCTGCAATAAACATTATGGTACAAGTTTCTTTTGGGATTATGGTTTTCTTTGGGTATATGCCCAGGAGTGGGATGACTGGATCATATGGTAGTTCTATTTGTAGTTTTTTAAGGAACCTCCAAATTGTTTTCCATAGTGGCTGTACCAACTTACAGTCCCACCAACAGTGCAGGAGAGTTCCCTTTTCTCCACACCCTCTCCAACATTTGTTGTTTCCAGACTTTGTGATGATGGCCATTCTGATTGGTGTGAGGTGATACCTCATTGTGGCTTTGACTTGCATTTCTCTGATGATGAGTGATGTTGAGCATCTTTTCATGTGTTTGTTGGCCATCTGTATGTCTTCTTTGGAGAAATGTCTATTTAGGTCTTCCGCCCATTTGTGGATTGGGTTATTTGCTTTTTTGGTATGAAGCTGCATGAGCTGCTTGTATATTTTGGAGGTTAATCCTTTGTCCGTTGTTTCATAGGCAATTATTTTTTCCCATTCTGAGGGTTGCCTTTTAGTCTTGTTTATGGTTTCTTTTGCTGTGCAAAAGCTTTTAAGTTTCATGAGGTCCCATTCGTTTATTCTTGATTTTATTTCCATGATTCTAGGAGGTGGGTCAAAAAGGATGTTGCTTTGATGTATGTCAAAGAGTGTTCTGCCTATGTTTTCCTCTAGGAGTTTGATAGTGTCTGGCCTTATATGTAGGTCTTTAATCCATTTGGAGTTTATTTTTGTGTATGGTGTTAGGAAGTGTTCTAATTTCATTCTTTTACATGTTGCTGTCCAATTTTCCCAGCACCACTTATTGAAGAGGCTGTCTTTTTTCATTGTATACTCGTGCCTCCTTTGTCAAAGATAAGGTGCCCATATGTGTTTGGGCTTACTTCTGAGTTCTCTATTCTGTTCCATTGATCTTCCTTTCTATTTTTGTGCCAGTACCATACTGTCTTGATCACTATGGCCTTGTAGTATAGTTTGAAGTCAGGAAGCCTGATTCCACCAACTCCATTTTTCCTTCTCAAGATTGCTTTGGCTATTCGGGGTCTTTTGCGTTTCCATACAAATCGTAAGATTTCTTGCTCTAGTTCTGTGAAAAATGCCATTGGTAATCTGATCGGGATTGCATTAAATCTGTAAATTGCTTTGGGTAGTACAGTCATTTTCACGATGTTGATTCTTCCAATCCAGGAACATGGTATATCCCTCCATCTGTTTATGTCATCTTTGATTTCTTTCATCAATGTCTTAAAGTTTTCTGCATACAGATCTTTTGCCTCCTTCGGCAGGTTTATTCCTAGGTATTTTATTCTTTTGGTTGCAATGGTGAATGGGAGAGTTTCCTTAATTTCTCTTTCTGCTCTTCCGTTGTTAGTGTATAGGAATGCAAGAGATTTCTGTGCATTAATTTTGTATCCTGCTACTTTACTAAACTCATCAATGAGTGCTAGCAGTTTTCTGGTAGAGTCTTTAGGGTTTTCTATATATAGTATCATGTCATCTGCAAAGAGTGATAATTTTACTTCTTCTTTTCCAATTTGGATTCCTTTAATTTCTTTTTCTTCTCTGATTGCTGTGGCTAATACTTCCCAAAACTATGTTGAATAACAGTGGTGAGAGTGGACACCCTTGTCTTGTTCCTGTTCTTAGAGGGAATTCTTCCAGTTTTTCTCCATTGAGAACAATGTTGGCTTTTGGTTTGTCATATATGGCTTTTATGATGTTGAGGTAATTTCCTTCTATGCCCATTTTCTGGAGAGCTTTTATCATAAATGGATGTTGAACTTTGTCAAAAGCTTTTTCTGCATCTATTGAAATGATCATATGGTTTTTATCCTTCAATTTGTTGATATGATGTATCACGTTGATTGATTTGCGTATATTGAAGAATCCTTGCATCCCAGGGATAAACCCCACTTGATCGTGGTGTATGATTTTTTTAATGTGCTGTTGCAGTCTGTTAGCTAGTATTTTGTTGAGGATTTTTGCATCTATATTCATCAGTGATATTGGTCTGTAGTTTTCTTTTTTTGTGACATCTTTGCCTGGTTTTGGTATCAGGGTGATGGTAGCCTCATAGAATGAGTTTGGGAGTGCTCCGCCTTCTGCAATATTTTGGAAGAGTTTGAGAAGGATAGGTGTTAACTCTTCTCGAAATGTTTGATAGAATTCGCCTGTGAATCCATCTGGTCCTGGGCTTTTGTGTGTTGGGAGATTTTTAATCACTGCCTCAATTTCTGTACTTGTGATTGGTCTGTTCATGGTTTCTATTTCTTCCTGGTTCAGTCTTGGAAGATTGTATTTTTCTAAGAATGTATCCATTTCTTCCAGGTTATCCAATTGATTGGCATAGAGTTGCTTGTAGTAGTCTCTCATGATGTTTTGTATTTCTGAGGTGTCCGTTGTGACTTCTCCTTTTTCATTTCTAATTCTGTTGATTTGCATCTTCTCCCTTTTTTTCTTGATGAGTCTGGCTAATGGTTTATCAATTTTGTTAATCTTCTCAAAGAACCAGCTTTTAGTTTTATTTATTTTTCTTATGGTTTCTTTCCTTTCTTTTTCATTTATTTCTGCTCTGATCTTTACGATTTCTTTCCTTCTGCTCACTTTGGGGTTTCTTTGTTCTTCTTTCTCTAGTTGTTTGAGGTGTAAGGTTAGGTTGTTTATTCGATCATTTTCTTGTTTCTTAAGGTAGGACTGTATTGCTATAAACTTCCCTCTTAGAACTGCTTTTGCTGCGTCCCATAGGTTTTGGGTTGTTGTGTTTTCGTTGTCATTTGTTTCTAGATACTTTTTGATTTCCTCTTTGATTTCTGTAATGATTCCTTGGTTGTTTAATAGTGAATTGTTTAGCCTCCATGTGTTTGTATTTTTTGCAGTTTTTTTCCTGTAATTGATATCTAGTCTCATGGCGTTGTGGTCTGAGAAGATGCTTGATATGATTTCAATTTTCTTGAATTTGCTGAGGTTTGATTTGTGACCCAAGATGTGATCTATCCTGGAAAATGTTCCGTGTGCACTTGAGAAGAAAGTGTAGTCTGTCGTTTTTGGATGGAATGTCCTATAAATATCAATTAAGTCGAGATGGTCTAATGTGTCATTTAAAGCTTGTGTGTCTTTATTTATTTTCTGTTTGGATGATCTGTCCATTGATGTAAGTGGGGTGTTCAAGTCTCCCACTATAATTGTGTTACTGTCGATGTCCCCTTTTATAGCTGTTAGCATTTGCCTTATGTATTGAGGTGCTCCTATATTGGGGGCATAGATATTTACCATTGTGATATGTTCTTCTTGGATGGATCCCTTGATCATTATGTAGTGCCCTTCCTTGTCTCTTTTAATAGTCTTTACTTTCAAGTCTAATTTGTCTGATATGAGTATTGCTACTCCAGCTTTCTTTTGACTTCCATTTGCATGGAATATCTTTTTCCATCCCTTCACTTTCAGTCTATATGTATCCCTTGGTCTGAAGTGAGTTTCTTGTAGGCAGCATATAGAAGGGTCTTGTTTTTGTATCCATTCAGCCAGTCTGTGTCTTTTGGTTGGAGCATTTAATCCATTTACATTTAAAGTGATTATTGACATGTGTGTTCCAATTACCATTTTCTTAATTGGTTTGGGTTTGTATTTGTAGGTGTTTTCCTTTTCTTGTGTTTCCTACTTAGAGAAGTTCCTTTAGCACTTGTTGTAAGGCTGGTTTGGTGGTGCTGAATTCTCTTAACTTTTGCTTGTCTGGAAAGCTTTTGATTTCTCCCTCAAATCTGAATGAGATTCTTGCTGGGTAGAGTATTCTTGGCTGTAGGTTTCTCTCTTTCAGGACTTTCAGTATATCCTGCCATTCCCTTCTGGCCTGCAGAGTTTCTGTAGAAAGGTCAGCTGTTATCCTGATGGGTTTTCCCTTATATGTTGTTTGTTGCTTTTCTCTTGCTGCTTTTAATATTTTTTCTTTGTGTTGAATTGTCGTTAGTTTGATTAATATGTGTCTTGGTGTATTTCTCCTTGGGTTTATTCTGTATGGGACTCTCTGTGCTTCTTGGACTTGGTTCATTATTTCCTTTCCCATGTTGGGGAAGTTTTCCACTAGAACCTCTTCAAATATTTTCACAGACCCTTTCTTGTTTTCTTCTTCTTCTGGGATGCCTATAATTCGAATGTTGGTACGTTTAAGGTTATCACTGAGGTCTCTGAGGCTGTCTTCTAGTCTTTTTATTTTTTTTTCTTTTTCCTGCTCTGTGGCGTTTATTTCTTCCATTCTATCTTCCAACTCACTTATTCGTTCTTCTGCCTCAGTCATTCTGCTGGTTAGAGCATCTAGAGTATTTTTAATTTCAGTTATTTTGTTATCCATTGCTGTTTGTTTTTCTGAGTTCTTATGAACTGTTTCTTGTACTTTCTCTAATTTGTTATCGAGATTTTGTATCATTTTTACTATCATTACTCTAAATTCTTTTTCAGGCATTTTTCCTATTTCCTCCTCATTTATTTGGTCTTGTGGGTTTTTTTCCTGCTCCTTTGCCTGCATGGTGTTTCTTTGTTTCCTCATGGTTGTCCAAGCTTTTGGGGTTGCTTGTCCTGGTGATAGAGGTGTTTATAGAAGACTGTCCAAGCCTCAGACTAATGTCCAAGTATTGGATTAGACGAATATTCAGTCTAGGAAACACATACATGTATAAGACACACAATTATTGAATCTGTTAGGACATAAGGCTCTAGAAAGACCTGACAGAACCCCAGTGTGCTATCAGATATTCAGAGAGAAACCCAGCAGAAATTGACAACTGAAACAGAACAAATCAGAGACAAAAGCAAAAGCAAACAAACAACAAATAACACCCTACACATACAAACATCAATCCAGGGAGATTTTGTAAGCTAGGATCAAATATAGAAATGAGCTGGAGTACCACCAGAGAGAATGGAGATTCTCAGAATGTAATTAGACAACTGTACTAAGAACTAAGATATAGACAAAAGCCTAATATTAATACCAAGGCAGTGCATCATCTGGAGAATAGAGCAAGGAGTCTGAGCAGACCGATAGTGTTGCTTATAAGTATGTTAAGAGAAAATACACTTAAAATGGCTGGAAGAAAGGGGAACAGAAGAGCGTAATGTGGTTGGAAATATGCAAAGAAAAAGAAAGGAATAGAAGTGTATAAAAGAAAGGGATGAAAGTAAAGTATGAAAGATATTTTGTCCGTACTACCAAAAACTTAGCTAGATATAGAAGTATTTTAAAAGGCAAAAAAAAAAAAAAAAAAAAAAAAAAAAAGAGTAAAAAATATCCTTATAAAATTATGTTGTAAAACTTGTAGATCCCTTAGGGCTAAGATCGTATTTAATAAATCAAAAAAAAAAAAAAAAAAAAAAAAAAAAAAGAGAGAAAGGAAAAAAAAAAAAAAAAAAAATCCAGAACTGATCCCCGAATGGACCAGTTCAATAGGTATTGATACTACTATTTCTGTTTCCTTAGCGTCTCAGCTGTAAGTGTCCTTTTCCTTGCCTTGGGTTTTTTTTTTTTTTGCGTTATTCTGTGACCAGCAGAGGTTCCTTTATTGTTCGTCTGTAAGCCTCGGTGTGTGGGGAGGGAGAGGGTGCAATAGTGGCTCCTTCTCCTGGGAGGGAGTGAGCAGTGGCGCACTGTTGCTTCAGTCAGGCTTGGAGGTGCCTGTTGCAGAGGGCACTGGTGGCTCAGGCGTACACAGAAAGTCTTAGAGTTGGGCCTCTCTCGGGGTTTTTTCTTTTTGATGCTGGTTTTTTTTTTTTTTTTTTTCTCTCAGCAGCCTCCCTGCTGCTGGCGTTGCAAGGAGTTTTAATCTAGCCCCGCCCGAGCGCCTGAGGGTGCTTGTTATCCCTGAGCGCCTTATGTGGCCCCGCAGGGCGTCTCTCCGCTGCCTTTTGCAGAGGCGCAGAAAGAGAGAGAGAGGCTATGCGCGCGGCTCCTCCTCCCCGCCCGGGAGCCTGCAGCCTCCAGCTGCCATCATGGCCGGGCAGCTCTCAGGGATCGGCACTCCTCTCCGCGGACCTCCTCCCTCCTGTCCTCTCGGTCCGTCACCCTACCGGCAACAATGTTTCTCCCCCTGAACCAGCTCTCCGGTTCCCACGCTCCCGCTCCTGGACCCTCCGTTCAGCCGCGGATCGATGTCTCGGTCCGGGAACGCTGAGCTGCGCTGCGGACCCTCCGTATGTTTCTCACTCCCTCCCGTCTGCCACAGCTCCGCCGCTTCACCCTCTTTGAGCCCTCGTAGATGCCTCCCTACCGGCTATGTCAGGTTCTCCGCAGCCCTTTCCGGTGTCCGAGGCCGTCTGCTGGTGTTCAGCTGGTTCTCTGTGGGAATGACTGTGTCCTTCCGTGCATTCCCAATGCATCTGTGGAGAGGGATGCACTCCACGTCTCTCTACTTCGCCGCCATCTTTTTCTCCCGCCTTTCACAAAACCTTTTTTAAATGTCAGCTCCTGGACTTCCTAGGTGGCGCAGTGGGTAAGAATCCGCCTGTCAATGCAGGGGAAATGGGTTCCATCCCTGCCCCAGGAAGATCCCACATGCCGCGGAGCAACTAAGCCCGTGCGCCACAACTACTGAGCCTGTGCTCTAGAGCCCATGAGCCACAACTACTGAGCCCATGTGCCACAACTACTGAAGCCCACATGCCTAGAGCCCGTGCTCTGCATCAAGCGGCCACTGCAATGAGAAGCCCGCGCACCACAATGAAGAGTAGCCCCTGCTCGCAGCAACTAGAGAAAGCCCGTGTGCAGCAACGAAGACCCAACACAGCCAATAAAATAAATAAATAAATTTATTAAAAAAAAACAATAAATAAATGTCAGCTCCTAATCCCAAGGACCCATTCCCAATCAAGCACAGCAGCCCCATAAATATAATGTAGCTCCTAGATAGCAAGAAATTTTAAGGCTAAGGATCTGTCTCAACCAATCTACAGAAAAACTCAAAGCTTCCCAAGAAGTAATAGAGCCAAAGCGACTTAGTGGGGGGATTATAGGAAATAATACACATAGAGCAGAGCATCATATTTTGTGGAGAATGCCTCCCTCCAAACTGAAAATAATGTATTTATTCCCCAGAACAGAAGGGCGGCATCTTGTTCTTGCTGTTGTTGTTAGAGCACTTGTCTATGTATTTATATGCAATGTGAATGTCTGTTTTTGAAAATAAATTCCTCTCTAAGGTGTTGGTTTCCCTTTGAAAATGAGGTTTTGACATGATTGAAAGTTTCCCTAGCAAGAAATGGTTTCTGTACTCCATAAGGGGAAAGGGGCACAGAAAAGAGACACAACTGAATCCAGTCCTATTACAATCCACGCCAAAGAATGGAAGGAAGACCAGCTTCCAATATGCTTTTAATTACTCTAGGAACACAGTCTATTTGAGGGCTCAAATATGCAGCCAGCCTTAGTTAGACAGGCTCCAGGGAAGCCTTCTTGCCACTCATTGCTGGCCAATGTCTCATCCACGCCAGCAATTTTGACTATAAGTCAGAGGTTTTAAACAACCCAGCATTCTCCCATCAATATACAACCAGAAGTCACTCTTCGCATGCTAACCAGCCCTCCCAGGCAGCACAAGAGGCCCCTTGTGGAGGGACTAACTGGTGATAAGAGCCCTGGTCAGTGGGCCCTCAAGAGCAGCACTTCTGGGCAGCAGGTACAAAGGAGGTCACATGTGAGCAGCTACTATGAGGATGAAAGGGAACCCCACCCCTCAAGAAATCAACAAAGGATATTAACTATTAAGTATAGCTTGCTATGCTACAATGCTTATTTTGAAAATGTAAATTTCTTCCACTGCTACTGATATATTAGGAAGCAATTTGGGCAAATGTGAATTTCACAACTCCCTCATGGTTCCCTCACTGGTGATTTCATCCTCCAGAAACACTAGGTAAAGGCAGAAGACTCCAACCAGCTGAAACAAACCAAGTGGGAATGCACACATAAACACAAACATCCACCAGCTCCCTCAGTTCACTGTGCTGAGTCACACCCATTCACATTTGTTAATTTCCCATCTGATTTCAGATGACCTTCCTTCCACCACTTCACAAGGACTCACCAGTTGCAACCCTTCTGACCCACCCCCCCCCACTCACCATGTCCACAAGCAAACTTCAGGTGTTCTTTAAGGTTCAGTGTCATATTTATTGTAGTTTTTATATATTTCTTAGCCATTTAGCATGTGCAAAATTAGGCTATTGTTTTTATTAGGTTTCTTGCTTTTTAAATGTGCCACTGGTGAAGTTTTCTTACTGTTGTACCCTAACCCCAATATTCCCAAGAAGTGCTGTGGTTTTACTGCATGATTTTGCATACCACAGTGATTTTTAGGAATGAATATAGCAGAGCTGACTGGACTTTCTGACACAGTTTATACATTCAATAGCTTAACTGGCAGCTGCGCACTTAATTGATCACTTTTACTTGCCCTTTCACCAGAATCATGTTAATAAAAGAATCCTTCAGCAAGCCTTAAATCCTACATATCTTAGGTAAGATATGTGACCAAAATAAATGCAAAATGTCTAGCTGCCAGTTAGAAGAGAACAAATGAACATCCGGCACAGGATGAAAAAATATTAATAAGAAAATGAGGGACTTCCCTGGTGGCGCAGTGGTTAAGAATCCACCTATCAACGCAGGAGACACAGGTTCGAGCCCTGGTCTGGGAAGATCCCACATGCCACAGAGCAACTAAGCCAGTGCGCAACAACTACTGAGCCTGCGTGCTGCAACTATTGAAGCCCGCTGCCTAGAGCCCGTGCTCCACAAGAAGAGAAGCCACCACAATGAGAAGCCTGTGCACCACAACAAAGAGTAGGCCCCGCCCCTCCACAACTAGAGAAAGCCCATGCACAGCAATGAAGATCCAACGCAGCCAATAAATTAATTAATTAAAAAAAAAGAAAAGAAAATGAACAACATGGGACTTCCCTGGTGGCGCAGTGGCTAAGAATCCACCTGCCAATGCAGGGGACATGGGTTCGATCCTTGCTCCAGGAAGATCCCACATGCCTTGGAGCAACTAAGCCCTGTGTGTCACAACTACTGAGCCTGTGTGCTGCAACTTACTGAAGCCCATGCACCTAGAGGCTATGCTCCACAACAAGAGAAGCCACTGCAATGAGAAGCCCATGCACTGCAACTGCAATGAGAAGCCCATGCACTGCAACAAAGAGTAACTCTTGCTCACCACAACTAGAGAAAGCCCGTGTGCAGCAATGAAGACCCAACACAGCCCAAAAAAAAGATAATTTTTTTTAAAGAAAACGAACGTGATTAAAAACATGAGGCAAAGACCTGAGCAGACATCTCACCAAAGACACACAGATGGGGGGAAAAAAAAACATTTGAAAAAATGCTCCACATCATACCACCACACAGTGATTAGAACAGCTAACACCCAAAACACTGACAATACCAAGTGCTGGTGAGGATGTGGAACAAAAGAAACTCTCATTCAGTGCTGGTGGGAATGGAAAATAGCACAGCCACTCTGGAAGACAGTTTGGAAGTTTCTTACAAAAGTAAACAAACTCCTTGGTATTTATCCAAATGAGCTGAAAACTATATCCACTCAAAAACCTGCACACAGATATTTACAGATTTATTCATAATTACCAAAACCTGGAAGCAGCCAATACACCTTTCAGTAGGTAAATGGATAAACTGGTACTTCCAGACAATGAAATATTACTCAGTGCTAAAAAGAAATGAGCTATCAAGCCATGAAAAGACATGAAGAAAGAGTAAATGCATGTTACTAACTGAAAGAAGCCAATCTGAAAAGACTACATACTGCCTAGTGCCAACTATAGGACGTTCTAGAAAAGGCAAAACTATGGAGACAGTAGAAAGATCAGTGGTTGCCAGGGATTGGGGGTGGGGGTGGGGGAGCAGGGAGGAGGGAAGGATCGAATAGGCAGAGCACAGGGCATTTTTAGGGCAGTGACACTATTCTGTGTGATAGTGTAATAGTGGATCCATGTCATAATACGTTTGTCCAAAACCCACAGCATGTATCACGCAAGAGAGAACCCTAATGTACAGGATGGACTTTGGGTGATAATGTAGGCTCACTGATGTATCAATGTAGGCTCAGATTGTACCAGATGTACCACTCTGGTGCAGGATATTGATAGTGGCGTAGGCTGGACATGTGGGGAGGCACAGGGTATATGGGAACTCTTTGCACTTTCTGCTCAGATTTGCTGTGAACCTAAAATTGCTCTAAAAAATAAAGTCCACTAAAACATATTGAGTTGCTCTTAAAGTTAAAAGACCCTTTCAAAAACATTTATGCTTATTATTGTGATAATGTAATGTGAAAATATTCTTCAGAGAATTAAAAATGCACAAAGAAGTGCACTTTAACGTGTCCATAGGAACCCACTACCCAGGACAGATGGCCATGCACAAAAGAGAAAAGCCCTAATTGTGACACTTTCGACTCCTTTATGAAAAGGAGCCATACAATCTTTCTTTTTCTTTTTTCCTGGAAGGAATCATGCTATCACTTTTTTAAAGTTAATAGGTCTCAAGGATCTCTGTCAAAGCCATGTCCTTCAGCTGAAGCTGGGAGTAGGGCCATAAGCTGTTGTTAAATCTGCAATGAATTAAACTCATTTCTTAAAAAAAAAAAAGAAGCCCCCCCATCCCCCCACCCCAGATCTCAAAGTTCAGACTTTGAAAGGGGAAAGAAAGAAGAGATGAGAGGAACTATAGGGTTGCTATAAATGTCTCAGTCTTCAGTTTGAAAGGTTACATAAGGATGCACAATTACCTGAGTAGGAGGGAGAGCCCAAGCCAGAAGCAGACTCTGGGCCTTGTCTCTGGCACATGTAAAGCATTTCCGGAAGGCTTCAGAAAGCTTCAGACATTGGGCTACGTGTACAAGCAGGAACCTTGAAAGGTCCCAGGTCAGACATGACTCCCGAGGGTGTCATCAAAGACCTTCAGAGTAACCAGGGGCCCTAAGAAGTAGCAGCACAGATGTCACATCTCAAGCACGTGCATACAACCCTGCCCCCTGCAAATCTCCCACTAGCTAGCATTCCCCTTTCTGACCTGCCACCCACTCCCCACGAAACAGGAAGGATATCTGGACCAAGCTTGAAAACTAAGGCCCTCTCTCTCTAAGACCCTGCTCTAAGACCCTCTAAGGTCTCCAAGACCCTCTAAGACGCTGCTGGGAGGTACCGCCCTTCAGAATCTCCTCAGCAGCCATTCTGAACTCAGAGGGGCCTCAAATCAGGGCCAGAGAACCCTAAGCCAGGCCTCAGAATGAATGCACATCTGTTTGCATAAAAATACCAAAATGTGTCTTAATACAGGCAATTGATGCCTCCAAGAGCCTAGTACTACTTCCTCACCAAGTCCCTGCACCTTTCCAACTTTTAACTGAACAAAGAAAATGTATTTAGGGGCAACACCTCCTCTGCCTCACAGGAACATGTCCTTTTTGTTTTTATAGTAGAGCATTTCGTTCAAGGACTCAATATTGCTTGCAAACAGGGTTGACGTGTGGTGGCGTTTACAAATCAATTTTTATGGGGTGGCAGGTTGGGGAAAAGGAGTCTAAAAATGTTTGTAATCGAGGTGATCTTAGGAGAAAAGTCAGAAACACTAAAAAATTCCAGTGTTAAACATCAAGAAGAGTCAAAAGGTTGGGCTCATTTGGTTTTGATTTTTACTTGAAAGTCGCTATGTAGAATCAGAACACAAGTAGCTGTCTCAATGGCACCTCATATGGTTCACATGGTTCTTGAAGCATCTTCCCATATATTATTTTATTTTGTCCTCACCATAAGCCCTGAAGGTGTAGTATCCTATTTTACAGTTAGAAAAACTGAGGCTCAGTTTCTGATAGAAAGATGAAGGGAAAAAAAATCCTCTTCCGAGATGCTTGTGAAATTGATATACTGATAAGATTCCCTGAAGCTTAACCCAGCATAGGCCCTCAGTACTAGTTACAATGCAGGTCATCTCATGGCTGAGTTCCTTCCACTGTTCCCACCTACATCCCAAAGCTCACGTTTGATCTGTGGACTGCTTATCTATGTGTATGTATTATTAAACTAATGCTAAAATTAAATGACATTCCTTAAATATTGAGACTAGCACATTGGCAGAGGGATAGGACTGGGGCTGCAGCTGTGCTGAGGGCACGGATGCTGGTTCTTTGTGCAGCAGCTTTTTGATGTGGGGGCCTCGTGGAGAGGGGGTGGGTTGTGAAATAGCTGTAAGGGCACCGTCGTGCGTTTTACTTGATTTGGGGAGGTTTTTTGTTCTTTGGTTTTGGTTTTTGTTTTTTTCGGGTTTTTTTCTTTTTTCTTTTTTTTTGAAATCTAAGCAGTTCCTTCAGAGGATTCTACCAGGAACACAGATGGAATTGGAAAACGTTTAAACAAAAAATACATATTTGCTTGTTTAAATTAAAATTACTTCTAGGCACATTATCAAGAAATCTTATCTGGAAAAGTAATTGAGCAAAGCACCAGGGCTTTTCATTTTAACACGTTGTGTTTCTTCAGGGAGAATGAAAGGGACATGATTTTATTCCCTTTCAAAGAACAGCAATAAAGAACCCTGATGGTCCTGTATTACACATGATACGCAGCTCTTAATGATGCTAATGGAAATGGGAGGCAGGTGCACATGCTCAGAGCCTAAAGAACAACCTGAGAAGTGGCTATTAAGTCAGAGATCTGTCTATTCAGATCCTCCCTCGCCTCCCTTGTTTTAAGGACTGGCTCAATAACTAGCAGAGTTGTGAAAGCTTTAATAGTCCTAATTCACTCTGACACACTTGAAGTAAAAGTACCTATTCTCTGAGTACAAAGCACTCCCCGCTTCTCCAGTTTCTAGTCCGTTTAGTTTATGTTTCTGAGATGAGAGCTCATTTTATGCAGAATTTGATTTTAGAAAGAAAGAACTCACACCCGGTGCTTCTGGAACCCAAGCTAATTCTCATGGCCATTAGAGACCAGATTCAGTGGGGGAGACTCGAGGGGCACGGGGGACGGCAGCCAGAAGCCCCTAGTCCCTCCCTCTGAGCGGTCAATCAGGAAATTCCATGCAACCCAGCCCGCTGGTGGTAGCAGAGCTTGGGATCTGCAGCCCATGAAGGAGGATACGTGTGCTGCTGGCCGACGGGCCGCTCGAACCTGCACTGTGACTTCTGATCAGCTGTGTCCTGAGAGGAACCTGTTTTCACAGATGTCCACTAAATCTTATTTGGCTATAACACACCGGCCTCAGTTCACGAGGGCAAAGTGGCTTTACTGTGAGAAGGCCTCCGGTTATCCTTGGGGTGAGCTGAGAGTCTCTCCTTTGGTCTCTCAGTATTTCCTGTTATTGTAGTCATGTGGCATGAAAACAGCAGTGGGCTTCAATTATATGCTGCAAATAATTGTCCTGAAGCATTTTGTACTGATATTAATTCCTTGTTATTTATAGTTGTCTGCCAGAGTGCAAACAGCAGAGAATCGGAAGCAATTCTGGTGAGTAAAGGTTAATTTTTGAACATCAAATAAATAAATAAATATACAAGCGAGCAAGCACAGAAGACTGAGATTTCCACCTTGTTAGTGAGTTATAGCTTATGGGTTTAAAACATTATTTCTCAAATTCTTTCCTGAAAGGTTTAGGAATAATTATATAGCACTTAAAGGACAGGCCTTGCCAGATAAACCTAATAAGTCTATAATTTGTACTGGAGGCAGGGTTTCCTGTAAATGAGAGCTGGATTTAATTTTATCATTGTACTTCGAAAGGTTTGTTGGTTATTAATCACATGAGACGTAGGACCTGTGAGGTCGCAGCCCTTCATTTTCCTAACTGTCATGCAGCACTGATGCTTGAATCAAAGGGCTCAAATGCTCGAATTGAATTCCTCCAGTAAGTTCGTCGGTTTACACTCAGCGTAAATTATCCCTCGCTATATTATTTTCACGCTAGGCTTAAGCTCAAGAACTAGATGATTAGAAGCTGTTTTATTCAGCACTGCTGTGTGGTCTAAAAGCCTTATTCTTCCTAGGACAATTCTTCTGCTGGGCTCTCCTACAGCTGAGTAGATGGCATCAGATCTTTTCAATAGATGCATATGTTTGTAGCTAAAGCACTTTAGCAACTCTGGGCATAACAAGATAGGTGGCAGGCTGGAATGTGCACTTATCCACGAGTACAAATGGGCAGAAGTCCTTACTTTGGAGGCTTCACCATAAAAAGACGACCCTTGCTGTACCTGGCTGGCAGTGACCGGTCTTAACCCTCTGTGTTTTTAGTCCACTTGATGTTGAGGGAAGTGTGTGCTTCAAAGACTAACACGCCTGCTGTTGTTAGATCAAAGCACCACGCCAAAGACGACGCTTTGGAAAAGGCTTCTGGGAATGTAATGCCCTTCTTTCTTTCGAGGGCAAAAAAAAGTTGGGTGTTTTTTCAAATCAAGCTAACACGCACTTGTGTACTCTGTGCAAGGCATGATGGGGGATTAAAGAGCTGAGCAAGACAGGATGTCTGACTTCAAGGAGCTTCCAAACCTGGAGAGGCAATAAAACCAACAGCCAATTTTAATAGAAGGTGAGGATTATTTCCTTGAGGACTGAGACACCATCTGTCTTTTTATATCCTTACTAACTGCCACTTAGTTGGGCACATAGAAGATGTTGTATAAAGGCTTACAGAATCCGTGAGTGAATAATTCACTATTCTAATGTCCATTCATTCATCCATCTACTCCTTCCTAGCAAAATGCTACAGGCAAGAAGGAGAGATGTCCAACCATGGATATCAGAGAAAACGGATGCAAAGGTTTGCAACAGATGCAGAATCTTCAATGGACAGAAGTAGGGCAGGGGCAAGTTTAGGCAGAAGGAAGAACACATGTACCATGGTTGGTGGGGAGGCGACATGACAGTCCAGCTGTTCTCAGGGAATGAGTAGTCTGGTTTGGCTACATGTAGACAGAGCACAGGGTGTGGGAAAAGGAGGACAGAACACTGGGAAGGTAGGAAGCTGGGGGACGGGGAGAGGTCCTCTACCCCAGATGACTGTGTTGTGACCACAAAATACACAACGTGGCCAGCGAGCGCCCTGGATTGTGGGTTAAGTACTGCTATTGGCCTGATGGCCAGAGAGACTATTCTGAACATAATGATGAATCATTTGACTCCTATCTCATGCAGGAGCCACTGAAAGAAAATTGAGAATAAGGAAGCATACTGGGATGTTAATACCTTGCTGCTGAACTTTCTGAAGGGTTAGCTTGATTGAAATTCCCACTCTGGGACTATGCCCCGAGTCACAGGGAGCAGGGTGTCTGTGGCCTATCAGAAGCTCGCGTGCAACACCCCGGGCACCAGGCAGACAAGCAAATCCTAAACATACCTAACCACACTGGCTGGGGCAGCCTGTGCTTGCCTGCACCCTACTTCAGGCAGAGAGGCCCACCCGGGACCAGGTTTCTCTTTAGCATTCAAGCTACAGTGTGACTCCAACTTTCTCAAACAGCTCCTTCGCCTAGCTCTTCACCCCAAACCACTTTTTTGATCTTTTACAAAACGAGGCATCTTCTGATGCATGTCTAGCCATCTGGCTAGATCTCGCGATACATACTGCCTCCCCGGCCCCTTTCCAGTCTCACTGCATCCTCGCCTCCTCTCATCCACCAACTCTGACTAATTAGCTTAGAGAAGAAATGTGCTTCTTAACCACACTAATGTCTAGCCTGAGACAAACAGGGACAGAGTGACACATGGCCTATCTGGAACCTAAAAACAAGCCCCCAAAGGCTCCAATCAGCCCAAGTCCGCGGGCTGGGGTCACAGGAGAGGCCCTCCCCCCACGGCTTCTCTCCACTTACTTGGCACAGAGTTCTGATGAGCATAATGCTACGGTTTCTAAGACCACAAGAGAAGCAGCCAAGAAGAGGGGACGGGAGTTGCTAAAAGCAGGCATGCTGACAGCGGTACAGAATGACAGCTGACAGCGAAGAAGGAGACAAAAACCATTCAGAAAGCTCAGTTACCCAGAACTGCTCATTTCAAGGTTTTATTGTATTCGAGAATACATATGCAATGAGGGAAGGGCTTTCCTCATATTCCTCTCATCCTTCCAGATCATCTCATCAGCTCTCAACACATTTGCAGTGAAATACAGAATATCAGAGCTGGAAAGGATCTGAGTGATAATCTAGTTCAACGCCCTCCTTTAATGAACACCAAGCACAAGGCCCTGATATGATGACTTATTGAACGCCCATCACCCCGCTGGTCAGGGGCCGAGCAGGGAGCAGAACCCAGGCTTCCTGACTCGCACGCTGTCCAAGGAAGGCTTTCCCCTGCCTGCCAGGGATATGTTTGTGTGCTTATGTTATAGCTTGAGTCCGCTTAGGGGAAATACCAAACCAAACCAAACCAATTGGCTTAAAGTCTAATGTAATTATTGAAATCTAATAGCATAATGAAGTAGCTTAGAACTTCTGAAAAGGTCAGCAAAAGGAATTAAAAGCTATGCATATTGTCAAGTTTCTCGAAACCCCTCCCTAAATAAATTTTTTTAATTATTATTCCTGTTATTGCTAGCATCTGCCTTTGCTTAGGACATTGAGCCATCTTTAATATCAAGGCAGTCTAATTTACAGTGAATTCCTAAAACCCCATGCAACAAGCATCCCCCCTTCATGACAGAAAGCTTTCTCTGCCTCAGCAGATGGCCCTCTTTCCAAGAAGCCTTTGTTACCACAGTGTTTTAGTACAAAAAGGCAATGTGGACTGACTTCTGCTCCCTGCTTTCACCCTTACTGTTCACTCCCAAGAGGCCACTTGGAAGCCAGGATTGGGCTAGAGCCAAGAAAAGGGGGTCTGCAAAAGAACATCCTGGGGGGGAGTCAAGGAAGGGAGGGAATACGGGGATATGTGTATAAAAACAGATGATTGAACCTGGTGTACCCCCCCCCCAAAAAAAAAAAAAAGAACATCCTGGATCCCAAATCCTTTCAGTTATGCACTGTCTTACCTTTAGCTGTTTTACTGGTTAATTCTTTAGACCTGTTTAAACCTTACATCTTGTTCTTAATTATTAACAGGCCTTAATCTGTTAAATGTACTGTAGTCGACAACACCAAAAAAAAAAAAAAATTTGTTCCCAAACATAGGGAGGGCATGGGAATCAGAAAACACTCTCCTCCAACCACCTGCAATATTACTCGGCTGTGCAAATGAAACAAGCCATAAGCTGAACTGAAGGCTCAGGAGAGAGAAGCTGGAATGATGAATAATTGGGGGTAGAATGGGATGAGGAGTGAGGGCAGTCTGGTACAGGAGAGAAGATATAAAGGGATACATACGTAGTTCTAACTCTTAAGGCATCATAAAGGCCCATCAACCCTAGAAGTGACAATCTCAGGAAGCTACCAATAAGCAAAGGTGAAAAGACCTGAGGAGTTGCTTCAGTTATAACAAAGAAGCACTAACTTATCCAGTAGGCAGTCAACAGTCAATTTGCCATCCCCAGGCGTGGTATACACTGAAGCTAGCAGGGCTAAAGCAAATCAGGACTATTGGAAGATATCCCTGAACACCAGGGTCTGAGACCATCTGAGATACCATGCTGGCCTGGCCTCTGCGGCTGATCCAAAGCTATAGCTGCTCCTGATAAGAACACCTAGCTTTTGAATAATTTATCACTCCTGTTCATCATCACAGGAAATTAATCCAGACAGTTGCATCTTCTACAGATCCTAATTCTGTTCCCAGTAAAAGGCAAAGACACCAAAAGGCTCCTAAAAAGGGTACAGCTGTCTTCCAACTGGAGGCCTTGTTGGCAACTCCTCTTTCAAGGCCCCATTGAGGAGAAAAAGCATAATAATCACCAGCCATGTGTCGGAAAGCCCCAGGAGAAGCAGCTAACCTCTCTCCTCTCCCTGCACTTAGATGCCCCTCCTCCTTTACCCCACCCTGTGAGCACCTCTTTCACCAGCCACCTGTCAAAATAAAGTGAGCCATGGATCTTTCAAAAACTGACACTGGAAAGAAGCTGTTGGATGATTTCTTTCCAGGACCTGTTGAAAGATAAAAGATGAAGCGGACAATTTAAAAGGCAAGACTGTACCCTCCTGATCACAAAGCTGAAAGCAGACAAACCGTGGAAGTCAGTGACAGAGGAAACGCCCTTTGACCAGAGACAGACACTAGGCATAGCACAGTTATTTTCCATAAAGAATAAGAAGCTGAATTAAGCCATTTCACAACTAATAGTCATAAAATCTTTTCATTGTCAAAAACGGGGAGAGAAGTGAGAAGGAGGGCTACTACGAGCCCATCCTTTGAGAAACAAAGACACTGCTTTCTAGGAAGTTCTGTTTAGATGACAAATGTTTTTAGGAAGGGTTTTGTTTGGGTTTTTCCCTTTTGTTTTTTTTTTTTTTAAGTGGGACACACAGACATGTGGGAAACCCTCCTCCAATCAAAGGGCAGAAGAACCACAGAAAAAGGCACTGCCCCTGCAAGCAACTAATTCATACTCACCTTCAGGATTAATCCCCCCTCCCACTAGCCAACATTTGAGCTGTTTCTGGGAATAGTGCTGAACTGGGTTTTTAGGAACCAAAGTACTTGTAGGTTCCTGGCAAGAGCTGAGAGAGAGTGCATCTGGGAAATGCTGGAAAAAACAACTGAACTCTTAGAGCTGACCAAGTCCCTGGGTTAAACCTCAGATTTCCTCTCCTCTCTCTTCCCTGCACATGTGGAACAGAGGAGCCTGGTGTGTGCCGCCAGCAGGCTTTAGACACCAGGGGAATGTTTCCTTTTTTTTTTTTCCCCTTAAGCTTTCTGAAAGTTAAAAAAAAAAAACAGAGATTTACATAAAATTTAACTTAAGGAAGTTCTTCAACAGAAGCCAAACACATAGGGATGAAGATGGACGTTGTTGTGCCTAACGTAAAACCCAACACACACAAACACACATGTCTACAAACCACCAGAAATAACTAAACAGTTGTATGGGGTATGTGAAATAGATTCTGGTACATCAGCTTCTGGGACTACTATACAGCTGCTAGAAAATTTGAACTGTATAGAACTAAAGAAGCACTTTTCATGTTATGTTAAAAGTAGCAGATAGGAGGAATTGGATGAAGGTGGTCAAATGTACAAGTGTCCAGTTATAGGATAAACAAGTACTAAAGATGTAATGTACAGCATGATAAATATAATTAACACTGCTGTATGTAATATATAAAAGTTAAGAGTAAATCCTAAGAGTTCTCATTACAAGAAAAAAATTTTTTTTCTATTTCTTTAATTTTGTTATCTATACAAGATGATGAATGATCACTAAACTTGTGATAATCACTTCATGTAAATCACATCATTATACTGTATGTCAACTATATCAATAAAATTGGAAAAAGAGCAGATACACCAACTATTATAATTTAAACCACACAGAAACATGTACATGTGAATAGGGATTAGACTGTGATGATAGGATATAAAATTTACTCTTTATTATTATTATCATTATATCATCTTTTCAATTGGAAAAAATTTAACCTACCATAAACAGTAATCTCTGGAGGCCAAATGACACTGTGACAATTCTGAGTGCCAGGTACAAAGTCCTGAGAGCAGAGTTAGTCAGGACAGGGAGAGGAAAAATGGCTGAAGAATCATAGATGCTGTTCAGCTCCCCAAGATGGTTTCAATCCCTAGATCTAAAGTGGCTTCAGCCCACAGGCTCTCACTTTCCCGGTGTGTAACTCTTTCTGGCTTTCTGGACATTGCAGGTGGCTGTACTTGCTGTTATCATGGGGTTTTACAGGAGAGCTCTGACTCAGAGACCAAGAGATATGAATTCATATACAAAAAGGAAGCAGTTACCCAGAAAGGTAGAAGAGTTGAACTCTTCACACTGAAAATACTGAGGATCCAAAAGCCAGACTGAATTTCTCGAATGTTGTTTCTTGGGGTTTTTATGGGAGATCAGTACAAGAAAGGAAATCATGTTGACAACACTGATTATTACACTGTTTGATGTCTTTTACATGAGAACCTATATAATAAATTCTTTCTAGGTTTAGGAACAACAAGAAAATGTCTTGCCTGAAGAACTGTCAGGTTTCTTTTCTCAGATAAATGCTACCTGGAAAACCTACTGGCATAGCCCATTCGCTGGCATAAGCCTCGCTTTTAGAATTCCTCATTCCCTTCTCCTTCCATCATGTGTCTTTCTGTTTATATAAAATGGGTTAATCTACATAATGCTTTCCAAAAAGACCCATAGTGAGTGCTCAGTACATGGTATCTACTGGAACTAAAATAATAATGATCACTATGACTGTAGGAATCTTACTGAATATGGATTAAATAATCTTCAACAGGTAGGGTTTATATTACAATTAAATTTTTAAAACCTTGGAAGAAAATGACGTGACTGCTCAAAGTTTCAGGCCCTGTCAGATTTTTGAAAATTAAAGACATATGGCTGAAGAATCAGTCACCAGCACCATGGATGTTGAACGGAACAATAGATTTCCATTACTAAAGCAATTAGAGGGCTGATGAAATCATGTTAGCCTCTTCTTGGTTGTTTTTGTTTGTTTGTTTGTTTTAATATTTATTTATTTGGCTGTGCCAGGTCTTAGTTGCAGCACGCGGGATCTTCCTTGCATGCATGCAGTAACTTTGGTTGTGGCATGCGGACTCTTTAGTTGCAGCATGCACGTGGGATCTAGTTCCCTGACCAGGGATCAAACCTGGGCCCCCTGCACTGGGACCATGGACCCCCACAGCCACTGGACCACCAGGGAAGTCCCTCTTGGTTGATTTTTTAAAATGGAAAAAAAATTATCAATTTTGACTGATTAAACAAAACAAATATTAGAAAAGGAAGAGCAGAGAAAGGAGAGAAAAGCCCGCTCAAGGTTACAATAAATTGTTTAAAAAAGAACAAAAGCACAAAGTCAACTGTTTCAGTGGACAGAATTCAATACAACCAAGAAACATACTGAAGTGATGTGGTATTTGAAGAAATCTCCAACAGTTTACATTTAGCTGGAGTAAAATGCCCTGCCGTTCTTCCTTTTTTATTTTTATTTATTTATTTGTTTGTTTCTTTATTTATTTTGGCCGTGCCATGCAACATGTGGGATCTTAGTTCCCCCACCAGGGATCGAACCCATGCCCCCTGCAGTGGAAACTCGGAGTCTTAACCACTGGACCACCAGGGAAGTTCCTATTTTTCCTTTTTTAAATTAAGGATCAAAATTGTCCTTCATTTCCAAGAATGACTATACAAGTAAGTAAAATACTTTAAGGACATTTTAATGGTCCCTTGGAAGCTGTCTGCAGTTGGGTTTCTGCTTTCTTCCATAAGAGCATACACTACTAAATATACACTATTATGAAAATTTAAGGTTTGATCACACATCAAGTAACTTGAAAACGGTGAAAAATTCCTTTACAACCAACTTTTGTTAAGAAAAACACTTAATACTAAGGCAATTTATATTTGGCAAAATACAGGATCTAAATCTTACATTTCTTAAATGTCACCCCGGGAAGCCACAAAGCATTGGCATAACACTCTGGCATATAGCACAGATTCAAAGACATTTCTGAAATTAATAACTGCGCCAATGCAATCATTTCCCTTTATTCTTAGTGATCAGCTTGCATTCCTCTCACATGGAAAACACATCTCAATTTTTTGGGTTGTTTTTCCCTTCTGCAAACTCTGAGGATACAACAGCTGCTGGGACTTCAGGAAGGAAAACAAATATCCTGCCCTAACAGCAGAACTGCCATTAGTCGTTCATGCTGCTATGGTCAATTATAGAAATGCCTTCTATAAATTTGACTAATTGGAGGGAATATGGGTTGAATTATACAATATTTCAAAGAAACGCAGACTTAACACTTTTAAACCCAGAGTGACTTCTCCCCGCGCCCCCACCCCCCCTAAGTTTTAAAGCAACTTGGAGAGCTACTTCAATAAACAGAGATATATCTGTAATTAGCACAATGGTTTCAACTAAAATGGCTGTTCCTGAGGTGTTTGGAGAGCCTGGCTTCCCCTATGCAGGTGTCAAACATCTCCTAATATCGTATTTACACCATTCATTTGCTTAGTAAACCCTTTTATTACAGATCCAGCAGAGATAAACAAGCTTAGCCTCAGCCTCCATTATCCCAGAATCTCAATGCATTTTACTTCATTCTTGAGTTTAGATGCAACCAAGAAAATCTCTGGGCTCCAAGAGAAACACTAAGAGGTTATTGGTGAAAGCGGTCCATGCTGTGTCTGTTTTAAAAATAAAAGCAGAGATAATTAATCATTTCTCCCTAAACTTAAAACTATGTTTAGATAGCTAAGGACTGGTTTGCCCCAGCATGAACCCACACATCTTAGTGTACACACCATGAGTGCTTCACAGCATAAGGACCATTTGCTTGATTGGACAACAAGTAACAAAATGGTTATTTCTAATTTTAATCAGGCAACTTATCCTTATATATTGATAGTGCAAGCCTGCTGTATTTAAAATAGAGCATATGCCAAAATCTTCATATTTAAATCCATATATAAAATAGGGTACCTCAGGACTTCCCTGGTGGCACAGTGGTTAAGAATCCACCTGCCAATGCAGGGGACATGGGTTCAATCCCTGGTCCAAGAAGATTCCACACTCTGTGGAGCAACTAAGCCCGTGCGCCACAACTACTGAGCCTGCGCCCTAGAGCCCACGCGCCACAACTACTGAAGCCCGTGCGCCTAGAGTCTGCACTACACAACAAGAGAAGCCATGGCAATGAAAATTCCACGCACCACAGCAAAGAGTAGCCCCCGCTTACCACAGCTATAGAAAGCCCGCACACAGCAACAAAGACCCAACACAGCCAAAAAATAAATATATATATACAGTATATATGTATATAAAATAGAGTGCCTTAATCAGCATGTCTACTCAAGATCTGGCCCATGCATACAAACATATGCACCCATTTACTACAGATGCAGTCAGTTCACTGCATTAAAAAATCAAGAGCTTGTGGCTTCAGCCTTCATCACTGCAATATAGTCTGTCCTTGCTGTAACAGGAGGCGGTCTGGATTAGAAGATGGCAAAAACCACTGGTTTGTAACCAAGAAACACTGGGAATACTGGAATCTCATGACCACTTGCGTACCAGCAGGTAAAACTGCCAAGCATGCAAGGTGGTGCCTATACATAATTCAGCCTCAGGGTTCCTGATTAGAGCTTGGAATTTCTGAACATACTAACAAAAATAAGGCCCTATTTTTATCCAGAGTAATCATCTAAAATTCTGAAAACCAACAATCCTATTTCAATTAAAAAATATATATATATATTTAGGGAGCTCCCTGGTGGCTCAGTGGTTAAGAATCCGCGTGCTAATGCAGGGGACACAGGTTCGATCCCTGGTCCAGGAAGATCCCACATGCCACAGAGCAACTAAGCCCCATGACCACAACTACTGAACCCACACACCACAACTACTGAAGCCCACATGCCTAGAGCCCATGCTCTGCAATAAGAGAAGCCACCACACTGAGAAGCCCATGCACCATAACAAAGATTAGCCTCCACTTGCTACAACTAGAGAAAAAGCCTGCGTGCAGCAACAAAGACCCAACGCAGCCAAAAAAAAAAATTATTTTATATATAAAATAAAATTCTGAAAAACACTTTCTTGAAATGGGGACAAACCTGTTCTGAGGGGCTCAGTGTACAGCGGGGAATGCGCCTTCCCATCCTGTTCCAATGATGACTACTAGAACACTTATCACTCAGGCTGCATTTGCTTACAGTCCTATCTCCCGGGCCAGCCTCTGCATTCAGCCCCCAAGCCGGGGTCCCCCTCTCATCTTGGGGACCTGCACACTTGGTTGCCATTCATGAAGGCTTGGAGAAGGAAGGAATCCTGCTACCAACTGGCAGAAGCATCTGGTCCATTTCTGCTAACCCAGAATTCTACTTGAACAGCCACTGCGGGGCCAGAGGGCTTCGTTTTGAGCCACTCACCAAGTCAAAAAAACTAGCATTTCAATTATTAGAGAAAGTCAAATCAAAACAACAATGAGGTCCCACCTCACACCAGTCAGAATGGCCATCATTAAAAAGTCTACAAATGGGGCTTCCTAGCTGGCGCAGTGGTTAAGAATCCACCTGCCAATGCAGGGGACACGGGTTCGATCCCTGGGCCAGGAAGATCCCACATGCCGTGGAGCAACTTAGCCTGTGCGCCACAACTATTGAGCCCATGTCCTGCAACTACTGAAGCCCACGCACCTAGAGCCCATGTTCCGCAACAAGAGAAGCCATGGCAATGAGGAGCCCGCGCACCACAATGAAGAGTAGCCCCCGCTCACTGCAACTAAAAGAAAGCCTGCGCACAGCAAAAAAGACCCAACACAGCCAATAAAATTAATTAATTAATTTTTTAAAAAAAATCTACAAACAATAAATGCTGGAGAGGCTGTGGAGAAAAGGGAACCCTTCTACACTGTTGGTGGGAATGTAAACTGCTGCAGCCACTATGGAAAAGTCTTGAGGTTCCTCAAACTAAAAATAGCGTTGCCGTATCATCCTGCAATCCCATTCCTGGGCATATATTCAGATGCAAGCATACTTCAAAAACATACATACACTCCTATGTTCACAGCAGCACTATTTACAATAGCCAAGACATGGAAACAACCTACATGTCCATCGACAGATGAACGGATAAAGATGTGGTGTATATACATATACATACACATATGTATATATATACATACACATACAAATATACACAGAATATTACTCAACCATTAAAAAGAATGAAATAATTTCATTTGCAGCAAATATGAATGGACCTAGAGATTATCATACTAAGTAACATAAATCAGAAAGAGGTAGACAAATACCGTGATACCACTTATATGTGGAATCTAAACTACTGCACAAATGAACATAGCTGTGAAAAAAACAGTCTCACAAATATAGTGAACAGACTCGTGGCTGCCAAGGGGGAGCAGTGGGGGAGGGAAGGAGTAGGAGTTGAGGATTAGCAGATGCAAATTATTATATACAGGATGGATAAACAGCAAGGTCCTACTGTAGAGCACAGGAAACTATATCCAATATCCTGTGATAAACCGTAATGGAAAAGAATATGAAAAAGAATAGATATGTATAACTGAGTCACTTTGTTGTACAGCAGAAATTAAACACAACATTGTAAATCAACTATACTTCAATAAAATTCTCGTTAAAAACTAGCATTTCTGTGCTCTCTATGGAACTAAGAGTGGATGTTGACCTTTCAAAGAAACCTGCAGGCTTCAGTACTCATAAGACCTGCTGGTTCCTCTGCAGAGCACTCGGAGAACAGAATACAACCCGTACAAAGTGACACAAGAGTTCACCCTGCACCTTCTGGTGCCCACATAAGCCCCATCTCTAAAATGATGGCCAAGGGATAAAACCAGATAAGAGTACTCCATGTAAGCCTCGCTAACTTCGGCCCATCTCCCCTGTGCTGCTCCAAGTACTCTAGACTTCGCCTCAGGACCCAATGGCAGGAACAGACCCTGCCATTCAAATTGCGGGCAGGGGGTGGGGTGGGGGGGGGTGATGGTGTAACACATGCCCTGGGCCTTAAATGGGGGGTCTAAAGTTCCAGAACACCATGCTTCACTCTGATGACATTCACTGAAGACTGAGAGCTTTCCTTTGAAGTAGTTATCCCAACTGTCACTAAATACTGATTTGGAGAATTACCAAGTCAGTATCTGTCTCACCATTTAGACCGTGACCCCATGCGTGCAAAGCCAGGCCTATGTCCTCTTTGGTCACTGCCTTACCCCCAAGTGCCCAGCACCATGCCCGTCAATTCAGAGGCACTCAGTAGGTTACTGAATGAACCCTCAGCCTAGGCACCCTCTTTCTACAGATGTGCCTCACACTCACAAGCAGGATACTTAGTTAGGAAAAAGCTTTCAGAGGGTAAAGAGCACTCTACTTGCCAGGAGAACTCACTCATGCATTCACTCAACAAACATTTGAGTGTCAAGCAACGCACTAGACACTGGGCAATAGGGCAGTGCGTAAAAGAGGCAAAGTCCCTGCCCTCGGGTCAGATTGTGAGAACTGAACAGAGCAGTGGGGGAGAGGGACAAAGTGTATATGGGGGGCATTCTAGTTTACACAGAGGTCAGGAAAGGCTTCTCCATGAAGGTGATAGGTAAGCAAAGCCCGGAACTGTGTGAGGGAGCCAGCTGTGCTGAGGAAGAGCCAGTATATGGGGAAACCAATAAAAAGACTGGGGTGGGGGGGGGGGGCAGGGAGGGGACGACACTTACCTGGTGGTGCAGTGGTTAAGACTCCATGCTTCCCATGCAGGGGGCCCGGGTGTGATCCCTAGTTAGGGAACTAGATCCCACATGCATGCTGCAACTAAGAGTTTGCATGCCACAACTAAGGAGCCGGGAGCTGCAACTAAGACCTGGTGCAACCAAATAAGTATTTTTTAAAAAGAGAGAGAAGACAGTGCGGGCTGGCATGGGAGGGGGCAAGAGGCAGAGCCTGTAAGGCTGTCCAAGCTTTGGCTTTCGGTCTGGGTGGCAATGGGAGTCACTGGAGCAATTTGAGCAGAAGTGGTAAGATCAGAGGGAGGTTTAACAGAATAGGATCGCACTGGCTAATGTGCTGGAAACAGACTGGTGGGGAGGAGGCTGGAGCGTGAGCCAGAGCAGAGAGACTCATCAGAGGCAAGTGCGATAATCCAGAGAAGAGGTGATGGGAGATGAGATCAGGAGGGTAGTTACCGAGATGGTAAATAGGAGGACAGATTCTTGGATCCATCTTGAATGCAGAGCCTAAAGGCAGAGATTCTGAAAGAGCATCTAAACAGAAACATTTCCCACCCAATCACCTAAATCTTTGCTCCAATCCCAAGAAAACGGACAGCCTCTTATTTTGGAAGGTTCTGATTTCTTCATTTGCCCTCCAACCTGAAAGATACAAGACCATCTTCTCCCACGGCCACACTGCTTAATGATCAATCCACCTCCCACCAGCAGAGTCTTCTTCCCTGAATGTATCCAGGTCTCTGGGACCTGAAGGGGCAGGGGGAAAAAAGTTAGTTCCAAACTGGGGATAAACAAGGCAGAATATTAACCAACCTGCCAGCTGGGGGCATTTAGTTCAGATTCAGTTTCAAGTGAACTCACTGCACTCCTCCCCTTCAAAAAAAAAAATTCTCCCCATAAACACAAAAAACTATTCCTCATCCTAGCCTCTGACATCCTCGTCAGGGAATGATTTTTAAGGACTATTTCTGAAGTACACCAGTGAAAAGTTGTCCTGTGTTGCTTTTTAAAATCTTAGCATGGGGAAATATTCTATAATTAAGGCAATTTTAACAATGGTAGATAATAATTTGACTATAAATTGTAAGGAATGTAATGATTGCTTATTCTGGCACCAAAGAAGCAGGACTTTCTGTGAAGTGACTGCCAAGAAAAATGATACTCCCACTCAGGCTGGACCATTGCAAGTAGTAACTGTTAACCACGTGCTTCACACTGCAGTTTGCAAGGACACAGTGCTTTGTTTTCATCTCTAACTAAACACCAGACTGAAAACTCAACGGAGACAAACCTGGGGGGTGGGACAGAAACAATAACTGAAGGGAAAATTTTTTTCCTGTAGCTTGATGCTTGCTGGGATGCCGACGTCAAGGGTTTGGAGAACTAAGGAAACCTCTGCAGTCCAAAAGAAACCACTTCCCAGTCTGCTCCTGTAGACAGAAGCCCAACATCAAGAAAGAAGCCAGGCTTAAAGAGGCTTGTGAAAGCCAAGGGACAAAGTAGCTGGGAGGAGAAAGGACTGGCATGAAAAGAATGGCTGGGATGAAGGGGAGGGGGGGAGCCAGGTGACCTTGAGCTAGACTAGACAAAGACAGTAACCCTGCCTGGGGCCCAACCTGAGCTGCCTTGGGAAGGGGAGGGACGTGAACACCTGGCTGAGAGGCTAAAGCGAGGAACAGGAGCAAAGGCTCTTTTTTCTGAAGCACCTCTGTAGGTACGGCGGAGCTCCTGTTAATGTCTGGACCAGACAATGTAAGCAGCAGCAACCATTTGTCTATCAGGATTAAAACAAACCACATGAAATATTCAGCTCCCACCTCTGAACAAGCTGAGAAATAACACTACATTCTAAGTTAAAAAAAAAAAAAAAAGATTCTTTTTCTCTCTCTCACTTAGGCATCTAGGACTCAATGTATTAGAAATTTTAAAATAAACAGCTAAAAATAAATTAAATGAAAGAAAAGGCATGGATGAGTAGAAATATTCATTCCTAGAATGAATACAAAAGTCACAAATCATGCTTGAACTTATTTGTGAACCACAAACATTTCTCTAACACCTACCATGTGCCGGGCAGTGTGATAGAAGCTGGAGCAACACAGCCTCACAAGAGCAGGCGTGATCAGGCAGGAACTGCTTCTTTTTCTTTAAAGGTTCAAACAGCCACCTCATCACAGGACAAGGACCCTCATATGTGTCCTCATTCCTTTTTTTTTAAGAACTTTTACTGAGATACAGTTAACAGACAATAAACTGCACATATTTAGAGTGTACAATTTGGTATCCCAATCTCCCAATTCATCGCCCCCCAACCCTCCCCGTTTTCCCCACTTGGTGTCCATGTTTGTTCTCTACATCTGTGTCTCTATTTCTGCCTTGCAAACCGGTTGATTTGTACCATTTTTCTATAGTCCACATATATGTGTTAATATACAATATTTGTTTTTCTCTGACTCTTCACTATGACAGTCTCTAGATCCATCCATGTCTCTACAAATGTACCAGTTTCATTGCGTTTTACAGCTGAGTGATATTCCATTGTATACATGTACCACATCTTTTTTATCCATTCATCTGTTGATGGACATTTAGGTTGCTTCCATGTCCTGGCTATTGTAAATAGTGCTGCAATGAACACTGGAGTGCATGTGTCTTTTTGAATTATGGTGTTCTCTGGGTATATGCCCAGCAGTGGGATTGCTGGGTCATATGTTAACTTTTTAGCTTTGCAAGGAACCTCCATACTGTTCTCCATAGTGGCTGTATCAATTTACATTCCCACCAACAGTGCAAGAGTGTTCCCTTTTCTCCACACCCTCTCCAGCATTTACTGTTTGTAGATTTTCTGATGATGCCCATTCTAACCGGTGTGAGGTGATACTTCACTGTAGTTTTGATTTGCATTCCTCTAATAATTAGTGATGTGGAGCAGCTTTTCATGTGCCTCTTGACCACCTGTATGCCTTCTTTGGAGAAATGCCTGTTTAGATCTTCTGCCCATTTTTTGATTGGGTTGTTTTGTTTTTTTGATATTGAGCTGGATGAACTGTTTATATATTTTGGAGATTAATCCTTTGTCTGTTGATTCATTTGCAAATATTTTCCCCCCTTCTGAGGGTTGTCTTTTTGTCTTGCTTATAGTTTTCTTTGCTGTGCAGAAGCTTTGAAATTTCATTAGGTCCCACTGATTTATTTTTGTTTTTATTTCCATTACTCTAGGGGGTGGATCAAAAAAGATCTTGCTGTTATTTACGTCAAAGAGCGTTCTTCCTATGTTTTCCTCTAGGAGTTTTATAGTGACTGGCCTTACATTTCGGTCTTTTATCCATTTTGAGTTTATTTTCGTGTACAGTGTTAAGCAGTGTTCTAATTTCATTCTTTCACATGTAGCTGTCCAGTTTTCCCAGCACCACTTATTGAAGAGGCTGCCTTTTCTCCATTATATACCCTTGCCTCCTTTGTCATAGATTAGTTGACCATAGTTTATCTCTGGGCTTTCTATCCTGTTCCATTGATCTATATTTCTGTTCTTGTGCCAGTACCATACTGTCTTGATCACTGTAGCCTTGTAGTATAGCCTGAAGTCACGAAGGCTGATTCCCCCAACTCTGTCTTTCCTTCTCAAGATTGCTTTGGCTATTTGGGGTCTTTTGCGTTTCCATACAAATCGTAAAACTTCTTGTTCTAGTTCTGTGGAAAATGCCATTGGTAATTTGATAGGGACTGCATTGAATCTGTAAATTGCATTTGGTTAGTACAGTCATTTTCACAATGTTGATTCTTCCAATCCAAGAACATGGTATGTCCCTCCACCTGTTTGATTTCTTTCATCACTGTCTTATAGTTTTCTGAGTACAGGTCTTTTACCTCCTTGGTTAAGTTTATTCCTAGGTATTTTATTCTTTTTGTTGCAATGGTGAATGGGATTGCTTCCTTAATTTCTCTTTCTGATCTTTCATTGGTAGTGTATAGAAATGCAAGAGATTTCTGTGTGTTAATTTTGTATCCTGCAACTTTACCAAATTCACTGATTAGCTCAAGTAGTTTTCTGGTGGCATCTTTAGGATTTTCTATGTACAGATAGTATCATGTCATCTGCAAACAGTGACAGCTTTACTTCTTCTTTTCCAATTTGGATTCCTTTTATTTCTTTTTCTTCTGATTGCTGTGGCAAGGACTTCCAAAACTATGTTGAATAGTAGTGGCGAGAGTGGACATCCTTGTCTTGTTCCTGATCTTAGAGGGAATGCTTTCAGTCTCTCACCATTGAGAATGATGTTGGCTGTGGGTTTGTTGTATATGGCCTTTATTATGTTGAGGAAGGTTCCCTCTATGCCCACCTTCTGGAGAGTTTTTGTCATAAACGAGTGTTGAATTTTTTTAAAAGCTTTTCTGCATCTATTGAGATGATCATGTGGATTTTATCCTTCAATTTGTTAATATGGTGTATCACATTGATTGATTTGCATATATTGAAGAATCCTTGCATTCCAGGGATAAACCCCACTTGATCATGGTGTATGATCCTTTTAATGTGTTGTTGGATTCTGTTGGCTAGTATTTTGTTGAGGATTTTTGCATCTAAATTCATCAGTGATATTGGTCTGTAGTTTTCTTTTTTTGTAGTATCTTTGTCTGGTTTTGGTAGTGTCCTCATTCTTAAAACAATACTCCTGTCCTTACCTTCTACTGTGTCTTTAAATATGATTATCCATTTACTTAGTTTGGTAAATGTATAAAAGGGAAACCAACATTCACATATTTAAACCTGTCACCACTAACTCAAAACCAACTTGTGCCTTTGGTGACTTCAGGTCAGAATGTCAGTTTCCCAAACTGAGCACAGCAGGTGGTAACAGTTGTAGGAACATCTACCTGGGATGTCCTAGGTGGATTAGAAGACAAGATGTAGAGGAACAAAATCACCAACCAAAAGCTATGGAGTGAGTAAACCACTGAATTAATAATACTCAGCCTTTAACTTTTTTTTTTTTCCTGGAAAAGGACAAAGTGACACATAGAATCGACTCCTTATGGACCCAGCACTGTTGGGAAGCTAGGTGCTATAAAAAAGTCATGTGCTTTCAAGAGCAATTTTTATATTTTGAGGATGTCCACTCTTTCTAAAATATGCTTCTGGGAATTCCCTGGCCGTCCAGTGCTTAAGACTCTGCACTTTCACCGCTGAGGGCCCGGGCTAGATCCCTGGTTGGGGAAATAAGATCCCACAACTCACATGGTCTGGCCAAAAACAAAAACAAAAACCTTCTGAACTTTTAAATCAGAATAAACCAAACATAATTATTTAATACTGCCCTGAGGGACAGTATATAATTATATACATAATTCTTGTATATAAGTATATATATATATATATAATATATATATGAATCATTTTGCTGTATACCTGAAACTAACAGAACATTGTAAATCAACCATACTTCAATAAAAATTCCTCTATGGGACTTCCCTCGCGGTCTAGTGGTTAAAACTCTGTGCTTCCACTGCAGGGGGCACGAGTTCGATCCCTGGTCCGGGAACTAAGATACTGCATACAGAGCAGACAAAAAAAAAATACTGCCCTGAAATATACTAGTGCCCTCATGGGTTAGAAAGGTGTCTCTGAGCATTCACCCCATCCTAAGATAAGGGCTCCAACTGCCAAGAATCAGCAAGTTCTGGGTTCAGCCTCAGGGATGAGCAAGTTCAGCCTCTGGCCCCCAACCTGTTTCACACTGTCATCGCTCATCCCTCCCAGATGTCAAGCCTTGCCGGACTCCAAACCCATCCCTTCCTCTGCCAGGTCCACTCCCCTATCAGCACTACTTGCTATTCCTAACCTGCCTTGGACTGGGAAGCCAGGTAACCTAAGTTTTTTATCTTCACACATTTAAACCCTATCTACCTAATTTTAATGTAAGTGCCTCAAAAAAAGCTTGATTCTGGTTTTAAATGAACTCTCTGAATCCTCAGCACCTAGCATTCTGCTCTTGATGGAAGAGCTATTCAATCAATGATGCGGATGATAAATTTCTGAAGGCCTTTTCTGCAAGTAGAATGCATGGGCTTTATGACAGCTGTTTCCATCATTTAGCTTTTCTGCTTACTTCCACATTCCCAGCTGTGTTCTGGATGGCTGTGCCGGCCAGAAGCCTAGGGATTTACTGTACTTCTATTTCTTGATAAGATACTTGAAGAGAATAAACACATGGCAAAGAGGACATTAAAGTAAGGGATAAAGAGATTTTTTTTTATTTTACCAATAAAGAGAAGGGGAAGAAGTATCACCTAAGCACACTGACACTTAATCAATAAACAACAGCCAGGCTGGATTCCTGTCTAATTCTCTCCAAAGTACTCTCAACATCCTAGTCTTATTTCTCCACCCTCAGCAGAGCATCACTGGTTATGGCATATACTTGCATCTTGACTTAAAAAATATTTTTCCCAAGTTTAACAGACTTTCCTCTTAAGCCCAAGTTAGCCAAAATGAAAGCAAGCATGCACTGGGTCTAAACCAAAGCTCTCTTCTGAGATAACACTTTGTGATAAATCTCATTGGAAAATTCAGAGTCACAGCATCTCAGAGATGGAAGGGACTTCAGAGATCATCTAGGGCACTGGTTCTCAACCATAGCTGCTCATTAGAACCACTGAGGAGCTTTTAAAAAATTACCGCCACCTTAGCCCCACTGCCAGAAAGTATGATTTAATTGGCCTGGGGTGGTGCCCAGGCACTAGTGGATTTTGAAACCTCTCCAGGCAGTTCTAAAGCATAGCCAGGGCTGAGAATCCCTGATGTAATCCAGTATTCTAACAACTCCACACCCATTTTTCAACTGTAGGAGAAAGAACCTCACCAAAGGTATCAGACAACTAATTTGTCACAGAGCTAGGCTAGAAGTGCTCTTTTCAAGAAACCATGGCCTTCCCATGTAACCTACAGTGGGGTTTCTTCTCTCTCCCCCTCCCCCTTACTCTATTATTTCCTCTTTCCGATAAACCAGCATCCTCATCTATCCCAAAGTAAATGCATTTGCTGAATACACTCTGCCTTGGAATCTCATTGCATAATTCCTGACAACCTAAACTAGGTTTGTTTTCCTGTATCCACTTGCTTCTTCTCTCTCAAACAGCTCTGGGAGTTCTTGGAACTCAGGCATGGCTGCCCCTTCAAGAAGCCACATTGCTTTTCCTGAGAGGCTGGACTCACCTAGCCCACCCTTTTCACCATTATCATCACATGGGCCATTGGAAATCCCTGGCAAGGCTCACCTCTGATTCTCTTCAGCTCATTTCATTTCTAGTTTGTACCTGCCCTGCCATACCTCATGGACTTCCCTCTTCTCCTGGCTTCACTCTTTCCATTTTGTGAAAGATGCCTTTTCCGCCCCACCCCGAAGCAGCCTCTTTTACTCTGCCAGTTAGTCATGCCGGGTTCTTTTTTTCTTCCCCCAAGCAGCTGGTCTTTTTGATGTCTGGCACACATTTATCTGGGCTTCCAATAAGATGTTTTTACACAGTTTCCAGGCTTCCTGGAGGTTATTGACTTTTTTTTTTAGCTCTTCCATTCAATTTTTTTCCTAATTTCTAACATTTGTTAGAGTTTCTTTTTCAAAAGTTGAATACCTGGCTGACGGATCGCTTTGATTTTTCTCTCCCACCAGATTGCTGAATTAAATGCATCAGAACTTAAATATAATATTTCAAATTACCTCCAAGATGGAATCGCTTCACGTATTTTCTGCACTTTCATGTTCTCTATAGTAAGCAACAGATGTTTAACCAAGTGGAACTGAAAATGCTAGTTTTTACCTGTTCATATTTTAGTGTGTCTGCTTATATTAAAAAAAAAATTTTTTTTTTTGGCCATGCCACATGGCTTGTGGGATCTTAGTTCCCGGAGCAGGGATCGAACCCAGGCCCTTGGCAGTGAAAGCGTGGGAGTCCTACCACTGGACTGCCAGGGAATTACCTGCTTATATAAAATACTGATATCCTTAAGCCTGTGTTCTTCACCTTGGTAAAGACAACAAACAAGATTTTATTTTTTAAAAGGTAATTGATGTGCATCAAACAGCTCTATATGCTGAATCTAAGGTGTTAAATTACTCTTCTCCATTTGCTCTAAATTGCTTAATCACAAAAGTCTCAATTGTTTGTTTCTTAAAGAAGTATATCTCAAAGTGGGAAGACCAACAGGATTCCAAATCCTTCTGAAAAATTCCTATGACACTCAGTTATTAATGAAGCGGTAAAGACAAGTATGCCCCCAAAAGAATAAAAACATTCTCCAAGTTATAACATTTCTGGGAGATTTACTCTAAATTTATTTCATTTCAGAATGTTTAGACCCAAAAGCTTCCCAGGAGGGCAAGAGACCATGGGATGACGATCTATCACCAAGGCAGTATAATCCCATGAGAGCACTGGTGTCCTGCCAGACAAGGCGATACAACTGTTTGTGTCATCCCCCCACCACTCATTTAACAAATATTGCACTGCGCTCGCACACCTGGTACCACTGGGCACACAAAATGCCAGGAGCTGCCATCTGTCCTCGGGTTGCTTACAGTTGAGGCGAGAAAACACACGTGCCTGCATGTATGATGAACCAGGATACGAGACAGCTGTGTGCAAACACCATGGATCCTATTCAAGCTGGGGATTCAGAGGAAGAAAGCATATAACCCTGGGGAGTTCAAGAGTGACTCCATGAAAGTATCATTTGAGATACTTGGAACCACGGAAGCTCGAAGCAGAGAAATGACTCCATTCAAAGTACCGCTGAAAGGAAAGGAAGCTGGTAATATTTAGGATGGAATAGGGGGGTAGCAGACAAGACACAGGTAGACCACTTAAGAACTATTTAAAATAGCCTCCCGACAGCTCTCCCTGCCTTTATTCCCCTTGCCTCACCAACCCTGAACTCACAGTGCCACTCATCTTCCTGAAACAGCTTCCCTAATGGCATTCGCCTCCTCAGAAGCTATTGTTGGCTCCCCATGGCCCAGGAAATACAATTTATGTTCCTTCTACTGTTAACATTAGATTGTCTCCGTCTGGGTACAACACTTTGCCTGCAAAGGACATGACTGGATCTCTCTACTAGAGCATCAGCATAGTGCTGTGATGATGGTCTTTTACTAGTTAGTTGCTGGTCCTCTCATAGCTTATGTTTGTAAGACCTGCCTTCTATGGGAGTTGGGAAGGTACTTTCTTGTCTTATTATCTGTACAACATAGCATAGACTCTGGGTCAGATAAGACCTAGGGTGGGTTCAAATTCCACCTCCAACATTCACTAGCTGTGAGACTGCAAATAGATTTCTAAATCCCTTGAATCTCAGTTTCCTTGTCTGTAAAATGGGGATATGAAGACAGTCATTCTGACTTCGCATGCTTGGTGTGGACCTGAAATGAGCCGATGATGTTGAGGACCAGGCAGGCACAGGGAAAACACTTAATAGCCACTAGCTCTTTTCATCTTTTCATTGTGGCCAAAATGCATTTTTGGTGAACATGTATGGCAACCACCTCAGCGCTAAAACAGATGTTACTGCGGAGCCACAGACTTGCTCCCAAAGGACTTACATGAACACTGATGTTGTTTCCCTTGTTGACACAACAACAAAAAAAAACTTCCTTTTTCATTCCTCAGTCTAGTCTCTAGCTAATCCTGAAATTGCATGCAACCCAATGTGAGTCAAACAAAAAAGGAAAATAGTAATTATGCTGAATCAAACATTTTATATATGTATGTTCTAACCAGAGATAGAGCTGCATAAGCCAGAACTTTTACTAAGTTCTTTTTTGAGCATGTCCAGGAGATAATTCCTGTACTACTTGGGACAATTTCTATACTGACAGGTGAGAAAAATCACAAGTTCTCTGCTAAATCCAACCCATCTAGGGACTTCCTAGGTGGTGCAGTGGTTGAGAATCCGGCTACCAATGCAGGGAACACAGGTTCGATCCCTGCTCCAGGAAGATCCCACATGCCGCAGAGCAACTAAGCCCGTGAGCCACAACTATGGAGCCCGTGTGCCGCAACTACTGAAGCCCACACACCTAGAGCCCATGCTCCGCAACAAGAGAAGCCACTGCAATGAGAAGACCGCGTACCGCAACAAAGAGTAGCCCCTGTCTGCTGTAACTAGAGAAAGCCCATGTGCAGTAAGGAAGAACCAACACAGCCAGTAAATAAATAAATAAATTTATAAAAAGAAATTACCCATGAAAATCCTTTTTTTAAAAAAAATCCAACCCATCTACTTAAAGTAGGTAACAAGGAATACAACCCTTGAAGACATATGCTGTGTGTCTTACATGCAATAATCAACACAGTACCAGAAAGTATTCCTACTTCTCCAACACGTTTTCCCATATAATCCTAACATAGCTTACATGATTCCCTTAGAGGTATACACATGAACATGTGTGCACACGCACAGGTGCAGTGGTCATGAACGTAAATGGGAACAGGAAAATTAAAACTCCCAAATCACAACTGTTATGTAAAGTTCTCCTTGGTATCATTCGATGTCACTGCGGAAGGGACCTTTGGCAAGCTGAAGGTTTCTAACCAACTGCCTCACTTTTCAAGACAATTTCAAGCAAAGATTAGCTTAGTAATAAAATGCCAATTGTTGCATACGCTTTATCCTGTTCTTATGGAGGGAGGCACAATGAGAATGGTAAGATTTTACAATTTCTTGTTAATACTATTATTATTATTATTATTTTACTATTGAACTACCATTAGTGAGTTTATATCCTAGTCCCAAATCCCTTCTCCCTGGAACTCCCCGGGCACTCCTTTCTCCTCATCTGTACCACTCGTATGGTACTTATCACACACCATGCTGTATTCCAACCGAGTGTGTGCATGGCTTATCTCCCTATTACATGGGAAGGTTCTGGTGGCAGAGGCCCTCCTGTCCTCCAAGATGCTGAGCACCGAATATCGCACACAGTAGGCGCTCCAAAAGATATGCCCATTGAAAGCTGAACAAAAACCCATCCTTTGTGTTAAAGATCCCTTTTGATCATGGCATCTGGGCTACCCATTATCTGGTAAGTACAGGGGTCAAGTGGATAGGCAATGCAAGACCCAGTTGAAGGTCAACATGCTGTACTCCCTGACACCCTTGAGAGCACATCAAATTATCTTAATTATGATCTAAAAAGACTGAGAGTCCTCAAGAGCATGGAGTATTCCGCAAAGCCTGTTCAAACCTCTAGAAGGCAAGTGCAAGGCCATCAGGAATCAAACCTTAAACTTGGGCTAAGCCTGGGGCTAGGCCCCCGGACATTGTGACCCTTTGCCCGGAAAACAATCCTGGACTTTTTGCACTAAGAAAAATACACACACACATACACGCAACCAAGGAAAGTGCTGGCAATTAATTCATTCAAGTCACTACATTGACTATGCTCTCCCAAATGACCAAAATTATCTGAGTGGAGCCCAGGGAAGACAAGGACAATGTATGCATCTGGAGAGGCCAGGGTGTTGGTAAAGATTACCCCTGTTTCTATACTGGCCGCCTAAAGGTATTTACTTGGGTCTGTCTGTGTTGTGACAGTGTCCTAGACTCAAATGAATGCCTCTAACACTCCACATTTTTGAGCCATTCAGTCATGCATTTTTGTTATTGTTGAAAGTGGTGCGAAATTGCACTGCATGAGCTAAAGTCCTTGGTGGTCTTCCAAGGATTCTAGCTAAAAAGGCACTTCCTTTGTTCCTCGGGAGAATGCAGTCCAGTAGGTCATTCAAAAGGGGAAATAAAAGCAGCAGCCCTGGGAGGGAGATGAAGGACAAGACAAAAAGAATAAAATGTTTTGGGTGTGAGCACATTAGCTTCCATTTCCTGCTGCTGGTCACTAATAACGTTCGTATCTTTAGCGGGAATATGTCCAGAGAAACATTTATGCAAACATACTCCTCAGGTGTTTTCTGGGGACCGTGACAATCAAAGGGAACACCTAGCACTGTCTTTGAGCACCCTTCAAACTTCCTTTTTCCTGAGATGCTGGCTGGGGAAGATGTCTTGCTTTTGCAAGGCTGCACAGAGCAAAGTTGGAGACAGTGGGGGGGGGGATTTCACAGCCCACTCCCCAAACGCCTCCTGTCCACCTCAAAGGCACATATTGTTTTGCATGAGCAGAAGATGAAAACTTGTCACGTTCCCATTAAGTGCATCGCTGCATCTATCCCTTCAAAATGTGGGAATGACAACTGTAACCTTCACGCCAATCATCTCCGCTGGGCCCCGAGCCCAAACCGTGCAGGGCACAAAGACCCCAGGTCTGACCTGTGGAGCCCCCAAGCTTCAGTGGCTGCTGGCTCAACTTTACTTTTTCGGGCGGGGCGGGAGGGAGAGGGGAAAGAAAAGAGGGCTTTTTAGGGCTCTACAACCAATAAAATCGTGCCGCTGTGAAGACAAGCAGCTCAAGGGCAAACAGTCTCTAATCAGTAACGTGCGAGTTACTTGATAACTGCCAAGGTGCGTGGGCTCCTAGGCTGCTCTAACCATTTCTTAGGTTCTATTTCTAGATAGATGCCGGTCACACTCGAAAACTGCCCAGCAACTTCCCTCAATTACTTTTGTAATTTATATGTAATTGATGACTGCACTTAATCTCCAAGGTTATTAATAGCCCTTCCCAAAAAATGACCCCCAAGTCTTCCTAAGCCTTTGGAAGCGCCTGGTTGAAATTACAGTATTTCCTTTGCTGGCTGCCGGCCTCCTGCCCGCCCCTCCCGGGTGACCAACACTGCGAGGCAAAGGCGCGCTCTGCTCACTTCCATGAAAGGTTCGGAATGGAAAGCTTGGCCCCCAGGGCTCGAATCGCTCACTTCTCCGTTAGGTTAAGCTGGCCACCAGCCAGCTAGATTCGTGGTTCTTTCTGAACCCTCGGGGCGAACAGGCTACCTGCGCCGCCGCTGGCCCCAGCGCGGCCCGCGGGGCTGCGCGCAACAGTTGGCCTCTCTGCGAATGAGTGAGTGCCACCCAGAGGGGACCGGCCGGGCCACCACCGCCCGCCTGGCGAGGAGGGGCGAAGGGCACCCGCAGCAAAGCAGCCTCCCCAGCGCTCCAAGAAGGGCTTTCACAAACACCCCACGCATCCCCAGCGCCGAAATCCAGTGAACTTTTTCACAGGCTAAGCGGTCTCTATTTGTATAACCATCTCCAAACTGAGATTCAAGCTTCCTGTAATCAGTCCTTCCAAAGGTTTGTAATTTAAAGTGCAATTAACCATTAAAATGAGGTGAGAAAAAAAGAAAGGGGGGGAAAATACCAACACTTTCCGGAAAACAGGAGAGTTCCCAAAAGTCAGAGTTTGGAGGGGTGGAGAGCCGTTTGCTTTTTAAAGGTCACTTCTAAAGCCGCTGGATCTACCAAAACTCCTAATCCATGTCAGTGGTGGGAGAGAGGCGGGGAGTGGGTTTTTAAGGAACACCAATGAAACATCAATTCAAGTTCCACCTTTTGCGCCCCCCCGGAATCTGGCAAATCCCACCCCACCCGACCTCTCGTCACCCACACAACAAAGCGGGGAGCCCAGCGAGGAGTTCAACCCGGAAAAGGCGAGGGAGCGGGTGACAAGCACTTTGCGGGCCAGAGTCCTCTGGGGCTTCCTGGGACCAGGGAGACCGCGGGAGGGGGTGGGGGATGGAAGCGGCGCGCCGGAGTGCCACCGGGCAGCTCGGGGGCGCCCCTCCGCCAGCGGCGCACCGGGGGCCGCCGCGTCCGCGGGGAAAGCTCTGCGTCGGGGCTCGCTCTGGCGCGCCTGCCCATTTCTCCGTCTCGGCAACCTGCGTCCAGCGCGGGGGGCGGCGAGGCGAGGGGGCTCCGCGGCCCCTGCCCCGGGGTGCCGGTCTCTGCGCTCGCCTCCCGGGGGCTCCCACCTACCGTTGATCTCGTGCATGGGGGCATCGTTCTTGTCGAAGCCTTTGGACATGTAGAGACGTCGCACTTCCGAACAACTTTTCGACTTGAGCTCGGCAGCCAGCAGCGCGGCGCTGAGTGCGGCCAGGGTGCAGAGCAGCGCGGGTAAGCCGAACCGTGCCATGGTGCGGGCCGAGGCGGACGTGCTCCCACCTTTGGGACAGGACGGAAAGTGGCGGGCGGCAGCGGAGTCGGGGGCTCGCGAGCGGAGTCTGAGGACGAGGGGAGTTGGAGGAGTTGGAGGAGGAGGAGGAGAGCAGCAGGAGGAGGAGGAGACGCGGGGCGAAAAGTGGAGCTGGGCCTCGCGCGTCAGGCAACGGTCCCCGGTGCCAGGCTCCCGGCCCGGGGAGGAGGAGGAGGGCGTGGAGGCGGTGCGCGGCCCAGGGGAGCGGAGGCGCGGGCCGGTGACCTCGGGGCTCCGCGGCGGCAGCGATCGGGGCGAGCCGGCCGGCGGCGGGACAGGGGCGCTGGGAAGGAGGGGAAGGTGGCAGGCGCCGCGGGGGCCGAAGAGGGCGTGGGCGGCGGCGGCGGGCGCTCGCGGCGCGCGGCTCGGGCTGCCCGGCGCTGGTCCGCTCTGCTGGCTCGGCTCGGCTCGGCTCGCTCTGCCCTCGGCCGCACGGCTGTGCCCTCTTCAGCTCTGCCGCTGATTGACTGGCCGGCGTGCGCGGCGACGCTCGACAAACTTGGCCCAGCGGGCGGCACTCAGGGGGAGGGGGCAGGCGGCGGGGGGGCGGGAGACAGGCGGGAGCACGCAGGGCCGGGACGGGAGAAAACCTGGAAGAAGGGTTGGATCCGGAGCGGCCAAATCCACTTCCTAGGGGGCCGCACCGGGCGCGCGGCGCTCCCTCGCGCGACACGCCCCGCCGGGCTCCTCCCTCCTTCCCTCCTTCCCTCCTCCCGGGAGGCGGGGAGCGTGCCCGCCGCCCCCCACCCGGAGAGGACAGGCTAACTTCTCCGGGGAGAAGGGCCCAAGTCCCGGGGGACCGAGAGGCCGGGGACTTGAAACCCACGTCCGAGTCCTAGGCCTTCTGCGCGTGGCCACCTGACCGGCTGCCCGCGGGCCAAAGCCGGACGGAGCCCTCCGGCCTCGATACCTACCCACCCCCCCGCCGCTGCCGCCTCGCAGCCTGGAGGACGCTCCTGACCGCCCAGCTCCTGGGCTAGGAGGGGAAAACGCTGGCATTAATCTCATTGTTTGCTGCGGGCATCAGAGGGACTTGGGACTCCGAGCTGGCTCTAGAGCCAGGTTCACCTGGTCCCCTCAGACCCGCTTTCCATCAAACGGTGCTCATGGAGCACCGAGCTGTTCCGGAAACCTGGCAGGAATTCTCAGCCCCCACCCCACCCCCCAGCCTGGTTCTGCTACAAGTCTAATCAAACCCTGAAGCAGGAGAACGCCCTCCATCCCCACCCCCCACCCCACCCCCACCCCCCCGCCAACCGCAGAGCAAATTCTGGGTTGACCTTGGAAATCTGGCCCAAACCCTCCTTTTGCACGAAGGGAAACTGAGGCCCAGAGAAGGGAAGCCACTTGCTGATAGTATGTAGCTGGGAGGGGTGGGGTGGTCCAGTATCTGGGACTTGACTCCCAGGTCACATGGAATAAAGGTAGTCCAGGACCCCCAATTCCCCTCTGCCCTTAAGCCTCTTGACAGAGAGTCACACCTCTCTGGGACCTGTCCCGAGGTAGCCACCCGAAAAATGGAAATGGGTGAGTCTTCCCACCTTCTAAGCTCTGTCAGATTCCATTAATGAGTGTTTTTGAAGCTCCTAGGGCTCCTTTAATGAAGGGAACTGTGCAGATTGGGAACTTGTCATTACCTTCGTTATTGTTACAATCTGCTGTAAGAGGTTAGGGTGAGAAGTGCCTCAGACACCTCGGGAGGGTGCTGGGAACTGGGCAGATAAAAGGGGCTGGAACTTACTATTTGGCTAGACACTCAATTCCCATAAAATTACATAGGGTGAAGATATGAACTATCATTACAATTATCACCCTCATAGGGTTTGTTGAGACTTCCTCCACTGTTGTTTGTAAACCTCGTTGACATGATTGGCTGTGAGGAGCTGTAGAAAGTAGCTAGCTGTTGTTTTGAAAGCCCACTGCAGACTCTTCTACATTTTATTAACTCTTGGAGATCATCAGCATAAACAGACAGATTGTGACCCATCTATAAGTGGGACTTACAATTTCCAACTTCTGTGGGTTGGCAGAACATTTAACTCTGCAACTAGGAGAGGAGTCTTTCTAAATATGCAAACTCAACTACAAATGAATTTCCTGCCATTTTCCAGGGACTTTCAAATGGTTCAGGTTTTCCTTAAACTGATAACTATCAGGTCCTCAAGGCATTGCTAGGGCTTAGCCCAGCAGCTTTAACTTTCATTGATTGATGGATTTACTTAAAGATGTTCTTTACCAAAGAATATATGATCTGAGATGCAACCAACATTAATAATAAAATGAAACCCAGCCACCGTAAGCGAGAAAAAGATACTACCAAACTATGAAGCCCAAATCAGAGAAAGCTTCCTTTTACACCAAGTCCAGGGGGAACTCATTCCTTGCCCCCCAGTTTACTCCGGCTCTTCCTGTTCGTGTATTATTAACCAAAACTTGAGCCTTTTCCACCAGAAACACTAACCTCTGGCTAGAAACGGATCTGGACAAGTCTGAACTTTACCACACAAGGCAGGAACCCCAAGCCCTGCTCAGAGGCGGCTCCCACTTCAAAGCCTCCTTTCATTTAAATACAAACAGGGTGAACAACTGGCAATCTACGAAACAAATACCATCCAGCTTCCCTTTTCTGATGGCCCGAAGCACCTCCTTCCCTCTCCCTACTCCCATTCCAGTTGTTCTGTGCTCCTTAGTGGAGATGCACCTACTCTGTAAGTTCTTTAAATGTCAAAAACTGGATTGGGGGCTGCTGTTGATTCTTCAACAAGAATCAACAACTTCTCAGGATGATTAACCTTCATATAGCCCTTTTGGGGGGCTTTTTAAAAATTATGATAAAATACACTAACAGGGAATTCCCTGGTGGTCCAGTGGTTAGGACTCGTGCTTTCACTCCCAGGGCCCAGGTTTGATCCCTGGTCGGGGGAATAGGATCCCGCAAGCTGCCCAGTGCAGCCAAAAAAAAAAAAGTGCAACTTGGTGGCATTTAGTACATTCACCATGGTGTACAACCATCACCACTATCTAGTTCTAGAATATTTTCAGCATCTCAAAAGAAAACACATTAAGCAATCAAAGTCCATTCCCTTCTCCCCCCAACCCCTGGCAACCGCTAATCTGCTTTCTGTCTCTATAGATTTGCCATTTCTGGACATTTCGTATAAAAGGAATCACGTCATATGTGGCCTTTTGTGTCTGGCTTCTTTCCCATAGCATCATGTTTTTAAGATCCATCCATGTGGTGGCATGTGGCAACACTTCCTTTTTATGGCTGAATAGTATTCCATTTTATGAATACACCACTTTTCGTCATATAGTACTTTAGAGTTTGCAAAGGGCTTCCAGACACACTCTCATACTCTTAGAAAATTTTAGTGATTTTTAAAATAGATTATCAGGGACTTCCCTGGTGGTCCAGCGGTTAAGACTCCCCACTTTCAATGCAGGGGGCATGGGTTCGATCCCTGGTCAGGGAACTAGGATTCCATACGCCACGTGGTGTGGCCAAAAAAAAAATTTTTTTTTAAGAATTAAAATAATAATTTAAAAAATAGATCAGCAAACTGAGTCTCACTGAAGTTATGTGGCCTATCCACAGCCACAGAGCTCTTGAGTGGCTGAACCAAGACTGAAAACAATGTAAGGCCTCTGACTGAATCCCATATGAGTGTCCCTATTTCAGATAAATAAATGTTCATTGAGCGCCTACTGTGTGCCAGATGCTGCCCAGCCCTAGAGGGAGGGAAGATATACAAGCCAAAAGGAGTTCATGGTTTAATGTATTTGTGGTATAGTTGGTTTTCCCAGGTGAGGCATTTCTCCTGATGCAGCACTGCGGTATGTTGGCTGGCGGGCAGAGGGAACAAAGTATGTCCTCGCTGCTGCTGTCCTCCAAGCCAAGAGCTAGTTGAGTCAGGTCCACTCTCTCAGCTTTCGGGGCCCTTCTCTTGGTCTGCTGGAGAGCTGCTTTGGTTTCCAAATAAGCCGATGAGGAGTAGGATATGGCTTCCTCCCTTAGGATAGGTGGTTGTCTTGTGGCCCTTTAGTCTCTCCCCCTACCATACCCAGCCCTCCCACAGCCATCAGAGTGAGCCTTTGATATCACTTGAGCACTGTCTCTCCCCAGCTTAACCCTACCCCTCTCCCCCCTGGTCCCCTACTGCTTTACAGATCACTTGCCAAGTCATTCAACAGCTCTGGATCTTTGCTATTGGGCCATAGTCTACATCACCAGCTTTCTCACTGGCCCTTCCCAACCCTGTATCTTGTGCTCGGCCCCAGAAGAATACATCATGGTCATCATTCTCCATCATGCCTACATCCTCACCTTGCCCCTGCTGGGAATACCTTTTCATTCCCTGCCATTCCTTGGACAAGTCCTTCATACTCATCCATCAAAACTCAGCTGAGGGACTTCCCTGGTGGCGCAGTGGTTAAGAATCCACTTGCCAATGCAGGGGACACAAGTTCGAGCCCTGGGCCAGGAAGATCTCACATACCTCGGAGCAACTAAGCCCGTGCACCACAACTACTGAGCCTCTGCTTTAGAGCCCGCGAGCCACAACTACTGAAGCCTGCAAGCCTAGAGCCTGTGCTCCACAACAAGAGAAGCCACCGCAATGAGAAGCCCATGCACCACAATGAAGAGTAGCCCCTGCTCTCCCCAACTAGAGAAAGCCCATGGGCAGCAATGAAGACCCAACACAGCCAATAAGTAAATAAATGTATTTATTAAAAAAAAAAAAAACTCAGCTGAGATAGTACCTCTTCTTGGAAAACCTTCAATGGATCCCCCCAAGCAGAGCTAATGGCTCCTGCTTCTAGGCCCCCAGAGCACTTTCTATACAAAATGACTACCACGCTTGCACCTTAGCAGGGGTCCTGATTTCTCTGAGGATTCCTTGACTGCCAGCCTCCAAAAGGTGTTTTAGACTTTTTATTTAAATGCCTAGGGACTTCCCTGGCAGTCTGGTGGTTAAGATTTCGCCTTCCAGTGCAGGGGGTGTGGGTTCCATCCCTGGTTGGGAAGCTGAGATCCCACGTGCCTAGCGACCAAAAAATCAAAATGTAAGAGAAGCAGTATTGTAACAAATTCAATAGACTTTAAATATGGTGCACATTAAAAAAAATTTTTTTTAATAATAAATAAATAAATAAACAAATAAATAAATAAATGCCTGTTGCCTGCAAGAGTACAGGTTCACCTGATGGGCAGTTTCCCAGGAGAAAACAAAGACCTCGAATTTTGTCTGAAATCTCCTGATTTTTTTTTTTTCTTCTGGCCAGGCAGCACAGATTGCAGGATCTCAGTTCCCCGACCAGGGATTGAACCTGAGCCACAGCAGTGAAAGCACCAAACTCTAACCACTAGACCACCAGGGGAACTTCCTGAAATGTCCTGATTTTTAAGTTGGTTACTACTTCAGAACTCTTCAAAGTTAGTGGACAAACTCAGCCTGTCTTCAGCCTAGATCGCACCAAATAACTTTCTTCCTTCTCCCCACACCTCTCCTTTTCAAGCAACCAAGCAAGTAGTGTCTTCTGACCACTTCCTGTATGTCAAAGTTGGTTCTGCGAAGGCCCTAGAAACTTGAAAGACCAGAGGCCTTTGAGGAGCTGGCATGCTGCCTGGGGGGCATAGGATCCGTATCTATTTGGAGAAAGACGCTGGCAAAGAAAGCACAAGGCAATGCATGTCCCTCGGGACACTCATCCCAATTTGCTGTTTGTTTCATGGTTGCCCCTCTCCTCTTGGTCCCTCTGGAAATTTACAGAAGTACCTGTAATTGAAGGATCAGCCACTTTGAAGAAGTTGATGTGTGTGGTCTGTTCCTGTCTCCTTATTCCTTACCTCCGTTCAGTGTTCTTTCTCTAGTGCCGGAAGTTTGGCTTACTTTTCCTTCTCTCTCAGAGAGCTCATCTGTGTTTAGAGCTTTAATCGCCAACTCCAGGTACCTAGCTACCATACTTTCCTGTCTCTGCTAGGGTTGCCCCCTGTTTTCCCAGGGCTATTGTTACCACACTCCCTCTCTCTCTGTTAAAAACCTGGGGCTTCCTCGGTGGCACAGTGGTTAAGAATCCGCCTGCCAACGCAGAGGACATGGGTTCGACCCCTGCTCCAGGAAAATCGCACATGCCACAGAGCAACTAAACCCATGTGCCACAACTATTGAGCCTGTGCTTTAGAGCCTGTGAGCCACAACTATTGAGCCCGTGTGCCACAACTACTGAAGCCCATGTGCCTAGAGCCCGTGCTCCGCAACAAGAGAAGCCACTGCAATGAGAAGCCCGGGCACCACAACAAAGAGTAGCCCGTGTGCAGCAACGAAGACCCAACACAACCAATAAATAAATTTTTTTTTAAAACCTGGACTGAGTCTTTCTTTCCACTCAACAGCCAACAACCTTTGTCCAAGTTCTATTACCTCTTGTCTGGACTGTAGAGCCAACACCTAACAGATCTCCAACCTCTCCCTCCACCCATCCACCCACCCAGGGACTGTCACAAAATCAATCTTCCTATAGCATGATTTCCAAGTGTCACACTCTTTGATGAAAAAAGAATTCCATGGGAAGATAATCTCACAATAACACATTTGTTTAGTGCAGCAGAGTTTAGGTATTGCTTCCACATGTATTATCTATGAAGTGTGTATTATTTTCCATAATTTACGGGTGAGGAAGCTGGTTCGGAGTCTTAAATTGAGGCCCTCTAAGTCCAAGTTCAATGACATAGTCACTTCTCACTATGCCTCAAGCTCAAAATACGCCCAGGAAAACTTCGGAGACATTGCAAGGCTGATGTGTAAAGGAGTGGAGAAGGTAGATCTCCCTTTGGACTATGAAGGATGGGGAAGAATCCCTATTATGAGGCCAGTGGAGGCCAGTGCAGACACAATCTTGACCAGGTACAGGTTCATCTGGGTGACTATCATGAAATAAGGTGGCGGATAATGGGGGCACGTTATCCTGGCAGTATGGTGCCATCTTGATCCTAATGACACAAGATTTATAAGCAGCAAGTAAAAACATACAAGTAGTGCATTTGAAAGAATGAAGTGAAGAAATGAGGCATAGGATGGACTCAAAAGAGGCAAGTTAGTCCATAGCAGTCTTCTCAACCAAGTGATGACATCCCAAAGATTCCTCATCCAGGGATTTTGTATGAAGAGCAGAAAATAAATACAAGACAGACAGAAGAAAGGTAGTGTTGCCCAGTGAAAGAGGTGAGGCTACAGGGTCAGGCAGACCAAGAGTTGAATCGTGGCTCTGCTACTTCCTGTCTGTGTGTCCCTAGATAAGTAGCTTACCCTCCCTGAGCCTCCCTTTTCTCATGTGTCATGCCTACACTGTGAAGATTGCAAGAAAAAACATAGGAAAAGCATTCTTCTTGGCCCGGAGCATGTCAAATTCCTTTCTGTGCCCTCAGCACCAAGCATGGAGGAGAAAATATATATCCATTTAAATAATTGGAAAGCACTTACGGTACAGCCTGGTACAAAGCATTCATTTACTTATCCATTCACTCATTCCTTCATCCAGCACTTATTTAGAAGATCAACACTTTTAGGCTTTGGGAATATATTTATGAAAAAAATAATGTCTCCTCTCATGGAGCCTAAAAGTTGGGGCTCAATCAATATGAGCTAATACTATTGTTATTATGGTTATTATAAATTCCATCTCCTTCACAGTTGGCTCAGATCCAGCCCTGCTAGCACTAAATGCTATTTAGGATAATAAATTGGTCTGATAATTTTGTATTGGGATACATGAATTACCTTTGTATTGGCCCATAATTAGCACTGAATTATACAAGTTGTAGAGCAGAGAGGGATAGGAGTTACTTTCATGCAATATGGCTCTCTCACTACAGGGAAGGTGTTTCTTATTATCCCCATTTTCCTGATGAGATAACTGAGGCCCAGAGAGTAACATGGACATTTTTATGCAATGGTCACATATCTACTGGTATTGATATTTTCTCATACTTTATTACTGGGGCACAAGTTTCATGAAGTATGTAGTTTTTGTAAAAATTCCAACTCATGTCTCATGCTTGTAAGAGAACAAAAACCAAAGGTGGTATGGGAAGAGATGTTTGGTTTCTGGTCTTGGTCTTCTGTACACCTAAGCTCTTATTTATAGTCTGATATATAAAGAGGATTTCTAATTACTCAGAAAAAAAAACACTTTTCAGCGGGTACACTTCCATGTGATGGCAAAACGGTTGCCATAGATACTCATTACTCTAGCTTGTTGACCAGGATTTGACCTACAGCTTTAGATATAAAATGTGTATTTGAATATAATTGGGAGAGTTCCTTCTCTAATTTACCCACTGGACATAAATGGTTCATTCAAGGAAAGAAAATTATTTCTTTACATCCTTCTGATTAAATAAAAGTACTAATACGTGGTGTTTGGCATTTAGATTGTGAGGGCGCTTCTGGAACATTCATTTTTCAAAATTGTTTATATAACTCTTCCACATCTCGCCTAGCTGATGAGAAAATCGCACAGGCAAAAAGGTAGCATGGAGGCAGGAAGCCCAGCATGGTCTGAGCAGAGGCTACTAAAATGTGAGATCTGGAAGGGACCTTGGCATTTGTCTAGTCAATCCATCTCAAACTTGACCTTTCCCTTTTCGTTTGAAATTTCAAGCCAGCAAAAGACTGTCAGAGGCAAAACACAGGTTCTGACTAGAACAGTGGCCACAATAATGGTGTTTGTGCAACCTGGCTGCTTCTACTCAGGATTTCACCTGCGAACACGGGCTCCTAGGTATCGGGCACACTGTGGCTCAAGGTGGCGAAGGACACCCAGGGACACGTGGCACTGCCTCGCGCATTTTATATTCATTCTTCACTTTGGAAAACCAGACAAGTCGTCTGGTGGCAGCTTCACCCTCACAGGGCTCCAAGAAGCTGAAGGGCACCTTCTCCAGCATTGGCCCTGCACATTCTGAAATTAGTTCCTCATCTGTGAGGATCAGGACACTGACCTCCAAAACCAAGGCCCATTAGAAAGCACCAGAATGTTTTAAAAGGACAGAAGGAAGTTCTTAATGAAGTGCCCATTTAGCCCTACAAGTTTTTGGACTTGCACTTCAAACCTAAGAAGTCTGAATGAATGCCTTTTCTTTTCCTTTTCTTTTCTTTTTTCTTTTTTTTGTCTCCTCCTCTTCTTCTTTTTCTTCTTCTTTTTTCCCTAGCACCATCATCCCCGCTTTTATGTGAAGAGACAATGTGCATTTTTAAGAAGACCCAGCGGGGAGCAGGCATTTTTATTCCAAAGAGATACCACAGATAAAAAGAGCTGAAGAGAGTCAGGGTCAGACATAGTTTGACATTTGTCATTTTCTAACCAGTGATGGTAATGTCTACCGAGCGGCTGCTGTTACTACTGCTCTAACAATACGCATTCAAATGAGCAAGGAAACCATTAAACCTGGACAGACATTCCGAGCCGCTTGCTGAATCCAGGCTGCACACGCAGCACAGGGGTTTGGCCTTTCCCATGTCCCTCTCTGCTGACATATACAAGCTTCCCTTACCCATACTGACTTTCCAGAATTCAAACTGCAGTTTTCTTAATTTTCTGAGCACACAGCATGCACATGGCTTGGGCGGAAAGAGGAGGATGCCCACGAGTTGGCAGAAATGAGAAAGGGGCTCTTTCCTGCTCTTCTTCTTCCACTACCTCTAAAGGAACCCAATCTGCCCTCGACTTCTCAGGGTCAAGGTAAGGAGGCAGCCACAAAATGCATTTTCCAATTTTCCAATTTTGTTTTCGTAAGTCAAATTTCCTGTTTAAATGCTCTCATGTCTCTGACTCCTAACTTTATTTCCTTTGAAGTATAGATTCGTGTCAGGTTGTCTACCTTTAATAAATATGTACAAATGATATGAGTTTTAAGATTTGCTGGTGTTAGTCAATATTTATGAAAAAAAGGAATTCAAGAAAACCTTCTGGGGGTGCTAGAAGGTTCTATATCATGTAACCTCCTCATGGTGATTACATAAGTGTGTACGTGTGTAAAAATTCATCAGGCTATACACTGAAGATTTATGCACTTTACTGTATGTATGCTATACAAAAGAAGGGGTACAACACACCGCAACTATAATTTTTTCCAGTGGAAGGGTTGAGGTGTGTGTGTGTGTGTGTCTGTGTATACATAAAATTTGGAGACTTTTCTGTATTTTACAGTAAATATGTGTGATTTTTATAATCTCAAAAATGATAAACATATATTTATTTATTGAAGGGTAGTTAATTTACAGTGTTGTGTTAGTTTCAGGTACACAGCAGAGTGATTCAGTTATACATATATATCTCTATTCTTTTTCAGATTCTTTCCCATTATAGGTTCTTACAGGATATTGAGTAGAGTTCCCTGTGCTATAGAGTAGGTCCTCGTTTATCTGTTTTATATATAGTAGTGTGTATCTGCTAATCCCAACCTCCTAATTTATCCCTTCCCCCCCGCTTTCCTGTTTAGTAAGTTTGAATAAACATATATTTTTAAAATGAGCATCACTGTCCTGGTGAAGAGAAGCTCTCATTTTCCTTACTTGCTTTTTCCTTTCCTTCCTAATGCTCCCAGTCTGTTACTTACATTATATCTCAGCTCACTTAAACAAAAGTCTTCTTTCTTCTTGCATTATTCTCAAGCATTTACCAAGCAGCTACTCTCGAAACCTAGCACTTCGGAGCTCTCAGGTGGGCATGGGTGTGGGTGATGATTAGAATGCAGTGCTGAGTTATCCACGCAAGGCCTGCCCAGGATGCTCAGAAACTAGACAGGCTAGAAAAGTGAATAAACCATGTCCTGGAGGGAGATCTGAGGACGAAGAATAAGTGACTGTATAGACACAAGCATTCCAGGGCTGAAATGGTGGCATTACCAACTACAGAGCCGAAAGTGGAAAACCAGATAGAAACTATATAAGTGAGAACTTGGCTGGAAACTAGGAAGAAAGTCAAGGGTACAAGCTACAAATTCTGTTGAGGAGCATAGTCCATCTTTAATAGTCAGAGGAACCTAGGTGCCTGGCTGTCCAACTGCTTCAAGGTTATAGGGTGCGACAGTCACATCCTCTGAGCCGAATACTGTTAGATGTTGCATTTTTAAGGTCCAATATCCATTTGACTCCTTTGTTGTTTCTTTCAGGCTGGTGGAAGAGGTTGCTGCCCTACCCTAGCTAACAGCTACTATTTATTGAATTCTTCTCATCTATACACCTTCCCTAAAAATATTATGTACCACCTTTTGAGCACCTGCTATGTGTTATTTAATCTTTATGGCAACTACATGAGGTAGGTTCTGAATCCCCATTTTACGGATGAGGAAACTGAGACTGGGGAGATTAAATCACTTGCCCGAGGGCACCCAGATGGCCAGCAGCAGCGATGAGGACTGTGCCTGATTCTGATACTAAAGCCCTGCTCTTGACTGTAGGCTGGCCTTATAACAGTATTTCGCATCCCAGTGAGACTGCATGGGATGCTGGGGCAGCCAGCAGTCAGACAGGACCTAGACCTATAAGCTAAGATGCTGACATGCTTTCTTTCCTTCTTTTTTTAATTGACTTGGAATTCACATAGCATAAAATTAACCATTTTAAAGTGAACAATTGATTGGCATTTGGTGCATTCACAATGTTGTACAGTGACCACCTCTAATTAGGTCCAAACCTTTTCATCACCCCAAAAAGAAACTCTGTACCCATTAAGTAATAACTCCTCATTTCCCCCTCCTACTAGCCCCTGGTAAACTCTCATCTACTTCCTCTCCCTATTAATTTCCCTATGCGGGACATTTCATATAAGTGGGATCATACAGTATTGGTCCTTTTGTCTGGCTCATTTCATTTAGCGTAATTCTTTTTCAGGTTCGTGCGTACTGTAGCATGTATCAGTGCTTCATTCCTTTTCATGGCTGAATAATATTCCATGGTATGAATATACACATTTTACTTATCCATTTATCAGTTGATGAACATTTGGGTTGTTTCCATTCTTTGCATGCCCAGGAATTTTTCCTAAGGAAATAACCAAGGGGATGCAAAAAGAAATCGTTATAAGGATATTCACTGTGTATATACTGCAATTTGTTAATTCATTCACCCTGTGCTATGAACATGCATGCACATGTATTTGAGTACCAGTTTCCAGTTCTTTTGGGTATTGACATACTTTCTTTATCATGAATTGTGTCCAGGTATTATAAGAGATGGTTCTAGCCTGCTGCCCTCTGTGGCGCAGTAGTTGAGTAGTCTGTAGTTGGCCGATCTTGGAGAATGGCATAGTAAAAAGCCGTTGCCATGAATCTGAAGGCCTCTGATGAGTCCTAACTTTGCCACTTCCCAGTTTCTTTTTTTTTAAAGGTTTTTTTTAAAAATTAATTTATTTATATATTGGCTGTGTTGGGTCTTCATTGCTGCGCATGGGCTTTCTCTAGTTGCGGAGAGCAGGGGCTACTCTTCGTTGTGGTGCACAGGCTTCTCGTTGTGGTGGCTTCTCGTTGCAGAGCATGGGCTGTAGGCATGCAGGCTTCTGTAGCTGTAGCACGTGGGCTCAATAGTTGTGGTTCGCAGGCTCTATGGTTGTGGCGCAGGGGCTTAGTAGCTCCGCAGCATGTGGGATCTTCCCGGACGAGGGCTCAAACCCGTGTCCCCTGCATTGGCAGGCGGATTCTTAACCACTGTGCCACCAGGGAAGCCATTTCCAGTTTCTTGACTTCAATTTTCTCATCCCTGATATTTGGGCTCTGGAGTTCCTTCCAGCTCTGATGCTTGATTTTTGCCCTAAACAAGATCCTAACCCTCAAGAAATGTACAATTCTACTTCGCAAACAAGGCATGTCCCCCCAGAGACAATGGGTGACCCACCACCGCACATTGAAACACCAGGAATTAGTCTTTTGGGTGTTGGAAGAAAGGAGTTTTTCTTTCCATCTACCTTCTCCACTCAACATGAAGAAGCCCTTTTTGATGATTTTCAAATATTTTACTACAACAGCTGCTGCTCCTGCCAGTAGTTTAGACATCTTGGGCATTGCTAAGTTGGGATATTACCCATAGCGACCAAGGGCAGCAGTGAAAACAGAAATGTTATAAAGGTTGAAGTGCTGAGCTGTCAGCATGGCTCGCTTCTGGCTGCACAAAGCTAGCCCTTTACTAGGAAATGAGGAGCAGCTGGCCACAGTCCTCCCCCAACCTGGGGAAGGCTGCCTCCCTAAACCAAAGGAAAAGCAGCAAAAACTCCAAGGCCACCCCAGACCCCTGAAGAAACACAGCTCTCCCATCTGCATCGCAGCCTCTCTGCTCATTCTGTGAAGACACACGGCTACAGACTGCACCATGGCCTCGCCATTCCTTGCCCTGTCCCTTCTTTCAACTCCATTTTAAATGTTACTTGACAGGTGGATAAAATCACATTTCAAAGAATGCACTGGACAACGTGCAGCAGGGGCCCATTAAAACACTGCTTTGGTATATACCAAAATATACTCATTTTCACAGATTTAAATACTTCTCAGTTCTCTCCAAAGGACTTGCATGACAGATGGTTTCAAAGTGAGTCACATTTACAAACAGCAGACAAAAATATTATTTAGCAGATTCTCTAAGAGTTCTTCTCAGCCTTGCAGAACCCATCTTTTCCCATGGGCTCTTTTATTTCTAATTTGTGGAGGCCCCCCCAAAAAATCTCTCTACTTCCTAGCCACCTCCATATGTGTATTTCCTGGGCTTGTACAATATAAGAACTGAAAGAAGTTATAGGGCTATAGAGCTGGCTCTGGTGTTATTTTTGAAAATACTACCTTGGCCTGAAAAATAGGAATTATTGGCCCATCCCAAACACTGAGCCAAAGGCCAGGGGTACGGGAGGCGAGGGGTTGTGTGAATAAGAGAAGAATGAACTGATAGAGGAATTGTCACGAGAGTTATGAATCATGTACGCAGCCGTTTAGTAAATTATGCTTCCATTAAAACCATCAAAATAGGGACCATGCCCTGAACAACTCCTTTCCTTTTCAAATTTTGAAAATAGTCACATGTCAAGCACATATTATGAAGAGGGAACAAGCCACAGCCCCAGCCTGCCCTCCAGGAGCATCCACTTTTGGTGGTGACCGAACTGTTAACTCACAAAGCAGGCAGCGAATGTTAGATCCAGATAGCTGGTGGTCCTCATGGTCAGGGGAGGGGTCAGCTGGCTGGGCCTTCTGGGGCTGGGTCGAGGCAAGGGGCATTATCCACACCAGAGAGACCCCAAAGCGCTAAGAGGAGGGCGGAGGGCGTGTCAGATGAACAGAATACCTTAAACAAAGGTCTAGAGGATGAGGAGCTTTTGGGGATGAGCAGAGGGAGGAGTGTGCGGGACATTTCAGCCTGGGGGAGGAGTGGACACAGGTGGAGAGGAGCATGTGAGCTGAACCCACGGGGTTGGCAACCTGGAGCCCAGACTGGCTGGGAAGAAAGGATGCTCTGAGATGTCAGTGCAACCCACCAGGTTATGTTCTGTCACTGTACCAATGAAGACTGTCTTCTTTGTCTTACTGTTAGCTTTAACCTGAAAACCAATGGTATTTACACCATCTCTAACGTGTATTGACTAGGAGGAGAAAAAGCCTGAGCAAAGCAACAATATAGATCTCGCCCGCTTTCTGATTAACAGCACAATTGTGGGCTGTTGGAGCAAAGCCATCCTACAAGGAGTTGGTGCATTTTCATCTCCTACAGTGAAATTTTCCTGTTTATTCCTCCCACTCATGTTCTAGAATTTTATTTATAACACTTTTTGGCCTGCTTTTTAAAGTGTGCGTGCGTGCCTCTGTGTATGAGAGACTGACTGGGAAACTGAAGTACTCTATTGGGCTTTGAGCTTCTGGAAAGCAGTCCCCACATACATTCCAAGTATTATAATTATGATCCATTATGCATAAGGAGAAGCAATATAGACGGTGCTCCTCTCTTCTGGCCGCACCATCCTGCATAGCTGCCTCCTGGGCTCATATCCATCCATTCCGTCCCAGGAAGGCTGCCTGTTCCCCAGGGCCTGCTGCCAGGCGGGTCTGCGACCACACCACCCAGACACGTGGCTACAGGTGTCCAGAGAGAGGCCACCAGCCCAGCTGGGCACCTGGAGCAGAGTTGAACCAGCCTGACAGGCAGGAAGTGCTGCCCAGACCCAACAGGGAGGAGTGGGCCTCCTTGCCCTTGTTGCTGGCTAGTGGTAGTGGCTGCAGGGGGCACAGGGACTGCAGGAAGGGCGGGCCTGGTCCACGCTGAGGCCACAGTGAGCCCAGGCATCTTTCCTGGCACAGGGCTGCCTTTTCAGCCCGACTCAAGGCTGAACAATCAATCACTTGCCTTTCAGTGATGTGAGGCTGAGAGATGGGCAATCCCTCTGGCTGCAGTTCAGGGCTAGGACTCTTCCTAGGGCCCAAGGGGAGGTAGAGAGCAGCTCAGCACTTTGCCTGGGGCTGAATGGATGCAAGTGAGCTTTTTCCTGTATTGTCTCATTGTTTGGGTTAACTCATTCATTACTAGAGGGCAACATGATATAGAAGGAAGACTCGTAGATTTGGAATTAGGTAAACTTGTGTTTGAATCCTTGCTCTGCCATTTTGCTCATATATGATCTCAGGAAAGGTATTTAATCTTGTAGGCTTTGGTTTCCTCGTCTGAAAAATGGGAATAAAAATGGGGCATTTCTCAAAGAGTGGTTGTGAAGCTTGAACACCATATACAGATGACAAATATTAGCTCCCTTCATTTTTTACATCAATGTGCCATATCGATATTTTTAAAAATCCATTTCAAAAAACGTGAAAGATCTATGTCAATTTCTGTTGATCTAAATATTACTTTAATCAGTGTATCACTGCCTAGAGTTTTAGCCAGCATTTTGCTATGGGGAGATGTGGCTACGATGGCATGTTTTACAGTAGGATCTCATCTGTGTGTTCCTAACTTTTTATTCCTTTGATGTCTTTTTTTCTTGTGTCCTCTTCAGATTTATTTTTTGCCATCCTGCAGAACTCCAGGTTGGACCCAGGCCTTCTTATTTTTGCAGATTAATGTTTCTGAACAAATAAAATACTGATAGGACTGTTTTCATTTAACTGAATAATAATCCTTTCTATTGTATTCAATGAAATAACATATGTAAAGTGTCTGTCATAGGGTAGGTATTCAATAATTAGCAGCTGCTATTATTATTATAAAGCAGGAGAGGGTAGGGGAAGACACTCCAGAGGAAAGCTTTATCATTCCTCTCCTTGATGGAATGCTGAGATCCAATGGATATACAGGACATCAAAGGCCTATTCAGCCATCTCAGCAAGATATTGAAATACGCCCATCCGAAGTCAATGAAGTCCCCAGAGTTGTCAACTTGATCATTGAGCCTGAGACCAGAGAGAAAGAGGAGGCTGGTCAGCCTCGAGGTCTGTTTAATTGCTCCAAACAAAAGGTTAATGAGGAAGTGGAGAGGCCCTTCCTGGGGGGACACAAAGGCAGAGCCCTTCCCTCAAGGAACTTAGAATCTCCCCTTGGCTCACCCCCCTCCCTATTATACCCACTTGTATGTTGTTTTGTAAGTGTTCTTAGGTCTTTTCTCAAGAGAGTCGCTAATTGGGCTTGTAAACCCATTGGAGACGAGGGCCCTGGCTTTTATTTCTTTTCTTCCCCTCTCCCTCTCAGGGCGACTAGAACAGTACTCAGCAAAGGGCACGTGCTCAATAGACGTTGCTAACTGTCTGACCTTGGGGACTTGGTCAACAGGCTAGTTAGAAGCCCAAGCTTAAGTAGTGTTAAGTGGCATTCACTGGTGACCCTGGCTGGCTGGCTGGCTGGCTGGCTGGCTGGCTCAGATAGTGCAGAAGGAACCACAAAGTACAAGCATGCCAAAGGCAATTCAGTCCAGAAAGCCAGCCTGTGAGCAGATGGGGTTGGGGGAGGTGGTACAGGGCGGTGGCTCAGTCATCTCCTCCAGTAGATTGGATATAATTACCTCTCCAATTGTGCACAGATTACCTTCTGTGGAATTGAGTCTTTGACAGCAAACTGCCTATTTTTTAATTAAATTTTATTTATTTATTTGTTATTTTTTGGCTGCACCACATGGCATGTAGAATCTTTGTTCCCCAATCAGGGATTGAACCCATGCCCACTGCAGTGGAAGCACATAGTCTTAACCACTGGACCGCTAGGGAAGTCCCCAAATTGCCTATTAAAAGTGACAGAAGCCAAAGGGAGTGGGGAACAGGAGGGGGGTTGAGGGGAAGGTGGGGGTGTCTATTTGGAAAAGCTTGACCTTTTAAGGTATGTTTAATACTGTAAACGTTGGATATCTTCTGGTTGCTACTACTCCCACCACAGTAAAGGCTTTTGTGTGATATTTGCTTCTGTTGGCTAAGGAATCATTGATCATATTAGCCAAAGCACAACATTCGGGTTGATAATGGAAATTCAGGGGAGCCTTTTTGTTGTTGGGGGAGGGGGTAGAGAGCATACCTGGAGTCAGGAAGGATTCCTAGTGGAACCATTGAGATACTGTGTGACGTAGGGACAGTCATGTCTCCTTTTAGGATCAATTTCCTTCCCACATAGAACCATAAGGATGGAAAGGCATCTATCTAACCAACTGCATAGCACTATAGCCAACGCCCAGCCAAATCCGGGAGTCAAGGAACAATGTTCCTAAGGCCTCTTGGGGGGAAGAGAGCAGATTTAATCCCTGTGGTTTCTGAAGGAGAAACTGGGAACAAAGGGTGGAAGTTCCAAGGATGCAGATTTCAGTGCTATATAAGGAAGAGATTTCTAACACACTAGAGCTGTTCAAATCTAAATGGATTGCCTGCTAAGGTAATGAGTTCTCCATGTGGATAAGTGTTTAAGTTTCTGATTTAGTCCTCCTAACCACATATCCTGCTTTTCTGCCCAAGTTTGCAAAACCAAAGCCCTGACTGCCCATGCTTCAAAGTGACTAAATATGAGATCCTGGCATCCTGACCTCGGTGGCTGTTGGGTCCAGGGCCAATGACAGTGTCAGCTGGTACCATAGCGATGTCTTCCCTTAGAAATCTAAGTAGGGTCCCCCAAGGCTCTCTCCTGGAGGGGGCATGGCTCCAGACCAAGTACTTCCTGGGATGAGTTGAGATGCTCTTGCTTTGACCCACAGGGAGTTGGGCACTCCAGGTGTTGGACCTTCTTTCTGTTATTGGGCTTTCTGGGTGCCAGGCAGGCCCCCTGGCTGTAACATCCCACCTGTTCAGTCACTCTCCAAGGCAACTACATTCTTCTGCCCCAAGGAAGAGCTGCCACCAAGCAAGCTTGGCACGTAAATACAAGACGTTTACAAACTCCAAACCATTTTTCACTAGTTCGCCAGTCCCCTAAAGGTGCTCTAAGAGGAAAAGACATGAAATTAGCATTCTTGACTTTTGACCCCACACAAATCATTATTCTCTGAAAGAGTGGCTATTCACAAAGCAGAGTTCAGCCATTTGGGCCTGATAGACTCAACCTGGAGATGTGCACTTGCAGAGGCAGATTTAGAGCCTATATCTTGAGTTCCATCTAAGTTTTAAGTGTATTCAGCCCTTAAATTAATATGCATTTTAAAGAAAGCATTGAAGACTTTTGAGTGCTACTTTCAATAATAATAATTGGTGGGGTATTAATTGATAATTTACAAAGGATTTCATTTCTTGGGACTTTAAGGAGCAAAAACTCAGCACACCCCAGGAACACATGTGCTCAATGAATGTTACGATCTCAAATGAAATTCAGATGCCAGGGTCCCACTGGGGTGAAGGCAGATTAGGTATCGTCACCAACCTGCAGTTTACAGATGAGGAAACTGAGACTTACAGACGTTCAGCAAGTTGTCATCTGGCCTCATCTGCCAATCGTGAGCTAAACAGGACAAGCAGAAGCCATGAAAGTGAACTGGCCAGTGCTGTTCGGAGGAAGGCAAATCTGTCGCAGGGCACATTGCTCTGCACCCTTTCTCATAAGTAAGCCACAGAGTTGTGGCTGTCCAGCAGGTTTGGGGTCTGAAACATCTTTTGCCTCCTTCAAATCTTACCCTAGAGGGAAAGGAAAAGCTTTTCATTATTTTAGTAACTCAACAACCCAGACAGTTCCCTGAGTTTCTTGGCTGTTTTTGTTAGAGTTGAGAAAGACTTTATTATTGTTAGATTCTTTTTTGGTTTTTAAAAGTCAGGTTTTTGGGGGTTTTTTTGAAGTTTTTTTCCCTTCTTTTTTTTTCATCTTTCTTAAGAGGGGCGAGTCGAAAGCTGGTAATGTCCAAACTTCTCTCACTCTCTTTTATTTTTATTTTAAAAAAAAAATGGTAGAACTTTTACATACAGTGTTATCAAATGCTGCATTTATTTTTTTAATAAATAAATAATTTATTTATTTATTTATTGGCTGCATTGGGTCTTCCTTGCTGTGCATGGGCTTTCTCTAGTTGTGGTGAGTGGGGCGACTCTTCGTTGAGGTGTGTGGGCTTCTCATTGCAGTGTGGCTTCTCTTGCTGTGGAGGACGGGTTCTAGGCACACAGGTTTCAGTAGTTGTGGCACATAGGCTCAGTAGTTGTGGTGCACGGGCTTAGTTGCTGTGTGGTATGTGGGATCTTCCTGGACCAGGACTCAAACCCGTGTCCCCTGCATTGGCAGGTGGATTCCTGACCACTGTTCCACCAGGGAAGCCCTCTCACTCTCTTTTAATTGAACCTGTCACCTAGGCGCCTTGATTGTTGACTTGCTCTGTCGCTGGCTTGGAGCCCACTTCAGTGCATTTTCTTGAGTGGGTACAGAGACCCCATGGGTCTGCTCCCAGCCACCATCACCTCCCTTATGGCCCTTGAGGACATCCGAGAGCTTCCTTTCCATGAGTTCCTGTGAAGAGTAGCAAGGCAGAGCTGATCACCAGCTTGGGCTGACCGTGTTCCAGGGCTGAGCCCTTTGAAGGAGAACTTGGAGGGTGGCCACAACCACCCTGCCCCCTATTACTAAATGGGCAAGAAGAAGGGACAGTCATGGGACAACTGTCTTGGGGCATGGCTGGAAGCAGAGTCACAGCCAAGAAAGAATCAGTGAGGAATCTGCTGAGGAAATTCTTGCCAACGTGGGTGGCAGAGAGGATGTCCGCGAGTGAGGCCTTATCATTTGTTGAAGGCCTGCTAGTTGGTGTTACTTATTCACTTCTAGGTGCTTTCTTATGTTATCTCATGTAATCTTCCTAACAACCTCGTGATATGAATGTTAATATCCCCTATTGTGTGGATGAAGAAGAGGCCCCCCCCCCCCCCCCCCCGACCCCGCACCTGCCCCAGGCCACACAGCTGCCTCTCCAGGTACTCCTGTGCGGCTGGCTTCAGTGCTCCTGTTTTCTGGGCTTTGCTGCAGCAAGCCAGCAGCCCCAACACTACCTGACAGGGAAGAAGAAAGAAGCCATGGCAGGAGAGGCTTTTCCTTCCTGGGTTTCTTCTGCCGTTTCCAGGCACAACTCTGAACCGGGGAAGGTCTAGAGTTGCTCTGCTCCTCTGATTGGTGCCTGTCGGCCTCTTCCTGTGTCGACTCCCCAGGAACCCCGGGAACACACAGTCTTTAGTGTGCTGGCTTTCCCCTTCCCCTCCCCCCTCTCTGCAAGCTGGAGCTCTTATCCTAGAATTCAACCCTCCCCGGAAGCAGGAATCTATGTGCTAATGTGTTAATCCTCCTATTCAAAAGGTCGCTCCTTCCCTACTGCGGGGACCAGCAGCAGTCTATAACCTGCCCCATACAGTATTTCTGTCCTGGGGTGAGCCTTGTTCCAGCCTAATTACAGCACAAAGGGGAGTTTAGACCCACTCATGCAGTTGTTTAAATTTACTGGGAGCAAATGGGGCTAGGGGATTTGGAAGGTAGCAATAGGGTCCCAACTTCCAAGTTACTGGAGACCCTGTGATGGCCAGGGCTCTTAGAGAAACAAAGAGGGTGTAGAGAGAGAGTCGTGAATGTGTACCCTAGTTAGAGAGCTTCCCCCCTAAGGGGCAGGAAAGTGTGGGCAAATTACCCTACCCGGGGCCAGGACTGGCCTCCTGGAGGAATGTGGCCCTCCCTCCCTTGTGCCAGGGGAGCCTTTAAAAAAGTGGCCTCCATTGTGGGAACCTTTCTTTCCTGTGTGGGAAAGAACTGGGCTCAAGTTTCAAGCTGGTCATTCTGAGAAGGCCCGGAGAGAAGAGGATGGTGGGAACAGGCGACCAGGGCCTTATTTCATAATAGTGGCAGGCATGGAGGTGAGACAATGGTGGCCTCGTGATCTGGCTGGGGCTTCCCAAAGCACAGAGGCTGGGTGTAGTTATGGGCACTGGCTCCTACTTTGCTGAGCAAATGAAACAGAGAAGATCTGGGAGAGGAAAAGTACATCACATTCGGTCCCTCTCCTGCCCCTCCACAGCAGCTGTGGTATGACAGTACCAGGAGGAGGAGGAGGAGGAGGCCGTGGTCCCTGGACTTGGGAAGCTGCTGAAAAGACTGGTGATTGAGGGGAAGGAGCACTGGACTGGGAGTCGAGTCAGGGATCCAGTCTCCTTCAGTCTCTGGCCCTGTGTCTTTCTGAAATCTGCATGCTAAGGAGGTTGGACTAGCTCATTGCTAGGGAACGTTCCAGCTCCAATATTCCAGAATTTACCTCCGGAGGAGAGTTTCTAGAAGTTAAAAATAGAGCAGAACATGACTCTGGAACACACAGAAGACCTTTCCATCTGAGGAGTCAAAACTGGGATGCCACGATGGTTGCTGTTGCCATAGTGAGCAGCCTCAGCCCCTCTGCTCACCGCTCCGGAAGCACTACGGATAACCAGCCATGGCTGCCCCAGAGGGTCCCCGGGGTCCACGGAAGAGCACATGTCTCTTGTTGCCCTGCAAAGACCTCCTGACTACCAAGCTAAGGTCCTGATGGGCAAGCTGGGCAAAGTGGGAAAAATATGTACCAAAATATTTCAGTGGTTGCAACAATCCTGCGATTAGGGATAGTGAATTTTTTTCCCTTTTCCTTATTTTCCAGCTTTTCAGGAAAGTGCTTATATCAATTTTTCTAAAAATTGATTTTATTACGGGAATCCCCTGGCAGTTGTGTGGTTAGGACACGACATTTTCACTGTCAGGGCTCCGGTTCAATCCCTGGTCAGGGAACTAAGATCCCACAAGCTGTGCAGCATGGCAAAAGAAAAAAAAAAAGCTTTGTTAAAAGAACGTTTGCCAAGGGCTTCCTAGGTGGCACAGTGGTTAAGAATCCCCCTGCCAATGCAGGGGACACGGGTTCAATCCCTGCCCCGGGATGATCCCACATGCCACACAGCAACTAAGCCCGTGCGCCACAACTACTGAGCCTGTGCTTTAGAGCCCATGAGCCACAACTATTGAGCCCATGTGCCACAACTACTGAAGCCCACACGCCGAGAGCCCGTGCTCCGCAACAAGAGAAGCCATGGCGATGAGGAGCCTGCGCACCACAACGAAGAGTAACCCCGACTCGCTGCAACTAAAAGAGAGCCCGTGCACAGCAAAAAAGAAAAAGACCAAACACAGCCAGTAAAATAAATTAAAAAAAAAAAAAAAAAAAAAGAACATTTGCCAGAGGCAAACTGATCTTGATATACAGGTGGCAAGGTGATTGGGGCCTTCACTGGGCTGAGATTTACTTTGAAATTGTGCTGTCCAATATGCTAACCACGATCTAACCATAGCTATTTAAAAAGAAATTAACTGGACTTAAGAAAATTATTTTTTATTTTTAAAAAAATTTTTATTGGAGCATAGTTGATTTACAATGTTGTTAGTTTCTGTTGTACAACAAAGTGAATAAGTTATACATATACATATAAAGAAAAATTTAAAATTCAATTCAGGGACTTCCCTCGTGGCTCAGTGGTTAAGAATCCGCCTGCCAATGCAGGGGACACAGGTTCAAGCCCTGGTCCGGGAAGATCCCACATGCTGCAGAACAACTAAGCCCGTGCACCACAACTACTGAGCCTGTGCTTTACAGCCTGTGAGCTACAACTACTGAAGCCCGTGTGCCTAGAACCTGTGGTCCACAACATGAGAAGCCAGTGCAATGAGAAGCCCGCGAACCTCAATGAAGAGTAGCCACCGCTCACCACAACTAGAGAAAGCCCCTGTGCAGCAACGAAGACCCAGTGCAGCCAAAATAAATAAAATAAAATAAACTTAAAAAAAATTCAGTTCAATTGCACTACATTTCAAGTGCCTACCAGCCACTTGTGGTAGTGACTATCATATTGGATAATGCAAATATAGAATATTTCCATCATCTCAGAAAATTCTACTGGATAGTGCTGCTTTGGAACATCTATGAAAATAGGTTTGAAAGTCAAAGTCATATCAAATGTGTATTAATCATACACTAGCCCTACTAAAGACACCAAATGTCTTTAGAGCACCTACTTGGAATCCTTTGCTTACAGTTACCTGATTGTTTCACTTTATGTTCTTATATTCATTCAAAGAGGTGAACCCAACCTCTTTGGGCAATACTTTCTTACTGTTATTACATGAGCGAAAGTAATAAAACCCTATTTCCTGAAAGCATGATCTTACCACTTTTAAGGTAGTAACTGACCTTGACTCATGGAAAGATCCAGTTTCCCCCATCATTCTATAAGACAACCAGTCCATCTGAGATGCTGCTGTTTCGCAGGATAGGTGAGGCCTCCTGGTAGATCTTGAAATGTCTGATAGGATTTTAAAGCTAGTGTTGCCCCCACACCTTAGTCACAGAAAACCAGGCCTTAGGGAGTTTCCTGGTTGCCTACTGGTTAGATTCTGGGCTTTCACTGCCATGGCCTGGGTTCAGTCCCTGGTTGGGGAACTGAGATCCTGCAAGCCCTGTGGCATGGCCAAAAAGCTCCCAAAAAACAAAACAACAAAGAAAAAGAAAAAGAAAACCAAGCTTTATAGTGGGGAATGGGGGTGTGGGGCAGCGTGACAATAGAGTGGAGGGGTGGGAAGTGGGGTGAAGCCCAGGCAACAGTGACATTTGACTATTATCTTAACGCTCCAGGAAATTAAAAAATCCTCTTTATAAAGAGATTGGGAGGCTGGATATTGGGAGGCCCCAGAAGTACTATTCTTTCCCTCCGACTCCTCCCCCAGCTAAGAGAGAACACCCTTACTGCACTCTTGCTGTGGTCTCACCTATTAAAACTCTTCAGGGCAGTTTAGATATCATTAAATGGGCGAAGCTACTCTGACCAGGCTCTGTGCCAGGCACCATGGACTGGGAAATGAGCCAGGTCCATTGCCTGCCCTCGAAAAGATCACACATTCGCAGGGAATGCAGACATGTAAGCAATGTATTTCAACTTAGTGTGGCAGGTGCTACGTAGAGCCACACAGGGTGCTGTGGGAGCAGCACAGGAAAGGGAATGCTGCACTCTGAATGCAGAAATAAGGGAAGATTCCTGGGGCTTCCTAGGTGGTGCAGTGATTAAGAATCCGCCTACCAATGCAGCGGACACAGGTTTGATCCCTGCTCCAGGAAGATCCCACATGCCGCAGAGCAACTAAGTCCGTGTGCCGCAACTATTGAGCCTGCACTTTAGAGCCCGTGAGCCACAACTACTGAGCCCATGTGCTGCAACTCCTGAAGCCCACGTGCCTAGAGCCCGTGCTTTGCAACAAGAGAAGCCACGGCAATGAGGAGCCCGAGCACCACAATGAACAGTAGCCCCCACTCACCGCAACTAAAGACCGCACACAGCAAAAAAGACCCAACATCAGCCAATAAAATAAAAATAAATAGGTTAAAAAATTAATTAATTAATTTTAAAAAAGGAAAAAAAAAAAGAAATAAGGGAAGATTCCTGGAGATGACAGGAGAACTAAATAAAGGATGAGTAGAAGTTCACTAGACAAGAGTAGGGGATAGTTGGGTGTTCAAGGGAGAAGCATTGAGGCAACTAACAGTCTGGCCTTGGATGGTGGAGGTGGGGGAGCAAAGACTAAAAGCAGTTGGCTGTGGCTCCAGCCCAGCGCAGAGGTGGGTAGGAGCTGGGGACACCTGGGTGATGGAGTTTGGACTTGATGACAATGGGAACACACTGGAAGGCATATCGGTGAGAATGAACTAGAGGGGAGTAAGTCTGCGTGGAAAAAAATCAGCAGAGTGTCAGAGACCCTGCTTCTACTCCCAAGATATTTATTGAAATCCCTCACTGAAGGTCACTCAGCTTCCAACCAAGTTCTATCTCTACAGTACATTCTGTTGTCTCTGAAAATGTACCACAGGTAACAGCCTAGGAATGGGCCAATAGGCTAATTTCCATTCATTTGACTGGTTTATATGAATGACCCAAGGTGCAAGGCACAGCTCTAAGCACTCTGCTATTTGAATAACCTAGAGTTATATCAGACGATTTGGCTGTAATTTAAACAGTAGCAAATGTAACACTACTCTAAGACATGTAAACATGTTTAGAATGATAACGACTTCTAATAATCACTTTGGTAATATAAAAGCTTTTACCGGGAAATGATAGGGGTTTAGGCAGAAAGTTGTTCTACCAAGACTAAAATATGGTATTTAGCTCTTTTGATTGGCCCAGAGAAGTGAGAACGCCAAAGTTAGCCAGTTCCTTATATGACTTTGGGCATATCCCTTCTCTGCACACCAGTTTGTTCTTCTGGAAAGTGAGGACAGATCTAACAGTGCTTCTGTATCTGACAAGGCAATGCTAGAAAATGTACTATGAAGTCCCATGAATTTTTTCAATATACACATATACATGCAAGACATTTCCTTTTATGTTTTTTTTTCTTAAAAAAATTTTCCTCCCCTTACTCTATGTCTCAGGAGGATTTGGTTCTCTTTCCCCCTATGATTTCCAGAACGTTTCAAAACTCTTCAAATGAAAATATGCGAGTCATGACTTGTGGGTAGCAAGTTAGGACTTGTGGGGACAGTTATGGGGGAGGGCAAACTCTGAGATCTGCCAACAATTGTTTTCCCCCGTGATTCAAACGAAGGAAAAGATCATGTTATTTATACAGCATAAGGTTCCAGATTTTCAGGAATGAAATCTGAGCCCAGCATGTCAACATATTGGTCTGGTCTGTCTTGGAATCTACAGTAGATGGATTTCTTTGTGCTGGGAAACATTAGGAAGGTCAATATTCTTTTCTGATTTTTTTTTTCTTTTAAGAAAAGGGTTCATTCTCACACTCTAAATCGGTGGTATTAGATATCTCCCAGATAATACACTCAATGGTCCTGCTGACTTTGGTTTCAAACATAAAGCCCTGGGGCAAACAGCTTTTCTGTATTCAGTTACATGTTCTTTACTTCACACATAATGTTTTGCCACAAATACTCCCAGCCCGGGAGGAAATACAGAAGTGAACAATCAAATGAAATAAAAATAGTGATGTTAATAAGTCCCAAATTGCAAAGAACCCAGGAGACTGGGCTTAGCAATCACCCAGGAGTTGCCCGAGAAAGGGGAACTTGTTAGAAGCAACGGTTGGGCAGAAGCCTCCTGGCAAAGGTGGGCGGCAGCCCTCGGGGGGGGGGGCGGGGGGGGCGCGGGGACTGGAAAGAGCGCTGGGCTGCGGATCACAGGACTGGGCTTCAAGTCCTGCCCTCTTTCTGATGAGCTCTGTAGCAAGGTATAATCCCTTCCCCTCCCTGACATTCAGGTTCCTCATCTTCAAAAGAAAGGGCATGGCTCTGGAGGCAGACAGCTGGAGGTCTGCCTCCTGGCTCGGCCACTGGCCAGCGTGTAACCCTGGACAGATATTCTCTGAGCCTCAGTTCCCTCCCCTGGAAAGTCAAGGACCATAATACCTTCCTGACTGAGCTATCCTGAGGATTAAAGGGATACTGTTTTTAAAGCGTCTGGCACATAGTAGCCAGCACTCAGGAAACCTGAGCTCCTCTCCGGCTTCCTCTTCCAGCCCTAAAACACTCTGGCTCCAATCCAGTTCCTTTGTCTCCTAAATCCAGTCCATGGCTTGGAAAAAGCCCTGATTCCCAATCACTGCGGGAGCACACACACCTGAATTGCTTCTTTCAGTTTTCCAAATGGCCACTACAACTTTCTTCCTGGGAAGTATTTGCCCCAATTCACCATCTCTGAAGAGTGTGGAGTCACAGTTTTTTCTTCCTAGACTCCGCTTCCAATTCCCTTCCCCCAGGCGTTGGGAGGGGGCGGGGAAGGGACAGTCCCTGGACAGAGCTCCTCTCGGCTTCCCATTCCCGATCTTCCAGGTGTTTCGTTGCAAGCCCAAGATTTAGCAAGTGTTTCCCATGGAGGAAGAGCCCAGACCTGGCTCATCTTCCAGGCTCTAGCTTTGGGATTAGTGGAGCTCAAAATAGGGCCCCTTGCGGGATTGGTTTCTCGGTAGTTTGACCGGCGTGGCACGGATAGAGGACTGTTTGTGGTGGTCCTTCTTTGGGGAGAGAACTTCTTGTTCTGAACTCCTTAATTCCAGGGAGGCTTCAGATATATATATATTTATAAAAGTAACATATATAATTTATATATATTTATAACAGTATTATTACCACATGACAGAAACTTTGAAAAGTAGAGAAAAAGAAACTCATTCATAATTACAACTCCTCAATGCAGACACTGGTAGTACTTTGCTGTTTTTAAAAAAAAATTTTTTTAAGTCTTTCCCTATTTATTTCTACGCACACACACACTTTGTTGTACCTTGCTTTTCACAGTATAAACTTTTCTAGGTAGATACTTTATAGTTGTTATTTTAATAGCTCTGGAATATGCCTAGGGGATTCAGTGTCACCGATTTTACAGTTTTCTTGTGGTTGGCTCTTCAGGTCATTTCCAATGTTTCTCTATTGTAACTAACACTACAATGAATATATATTAATATAAGGCCTCTTCGCCCAAATTTCTTACTCTTTCCTTAAAGTCGTCTAGAAATTGAAATACAGGGTTAATGAGTATGAACATATTTATGGTTCTATAAATCTTGCCCAAATGTTTTCCAAAGTGTTAAACCGATATATACACCGATCTACAGCACGTGAGAGTGTTTTCTCATCACACCCTTCCGGCACAGGCTATCAGCTTTAAAAAAAAAATGTTGATTGTTTTTTTCAGGGTAACTCTGCTTTGATTGACAGTGAGAGGAACAAACACTTTCCTCCCCACCCCTTGAGTCTGATTACTGGTTATTTTCTGATTTTATTTTTTAAGCAAACCTTTTGAAGTGAGTGGGATTTGAATGAAGAAAGATGGCTTCGTGCATAAAAACGGGGAGGTTGTCCCAGTAATGATGTTAAAGGAGAAATGGCGAAGTGGAAGAAGGGAAGGAAAGTTCTCCACGGAAAGGAAAGGACAGGGGTGGTTGGGGATGCGCTTGGCGGGGTGTGCTAAATGGCAGAACCAGCCCCCTTGATGTGCTCCTAGCCGCAGCTGTGAGAAAGATGTACCGTGTATAGTAGCAGCGGTTTGGACCAATTGAAAGCTAGAGAGGCTGGGCTCCAGACATGAAATCAGCATCAAGGATTTGGCAAAGAGATGAAAGAGAAGTGAATTTTGGATTAAAGAAATGACAGAGTCTCTCAGGTACAGGGGGTAGGGAATCTCCTACTGTGACTCTCATCGATTGAACGTGTTCCCTGAGCCCAGGGAGCTTTCTGGAGGCTAGCTCAATGAATCCTCGCGCTAAACCAAGGAGAGAAGTAACATCCTTAGCCTCGTTTCACAGATGTGGAAACTGAGGATCTGGGGCATCCAGTGCAGCAGCCAAGGCCTCATATATATTACAAGCGGCAGAAATAAGGATTTGAAACCATGCCTTTCTACTTCAAACCTAATAACTTCAGGATCATGAATAAGATTTGGACAAAGGAGGGAAGAGAACCAGCATTTATCCAGGTCAGGAAAGCCTTGGGGTCAGGCCCACATCCCCAAATTCTTCGTGAGGTAGTGATTCAGGGTTGTCAGAATCCCAGCCTGCATCTGAATAGGTTGGCCCTGACAGCCCTTGAGCAAGGCCTAACAAGAATTCTCATTTTTAAATCCTCAGCTACTTGAAGGTCAGGTACCTTAGAGCTAGCCACTGCCTCCTTCGGGATGCCAACTCCTCTTAGGACCAGCATGGTGAATGTGAGATTGCAAGGATTCCTGTTTGCCTGACAGGCTCTCTGCTCCCCTAGATCAGTGAAAGAATGTCTCCTGCTCAATCGCAAGTACCTCCTCTCTCTTGCCCTCTCTGTTAAAGTGGAAACTGCCCGGCTTAGAGGGTCTGTGGTAGACAAAGCCAGAGTGAAAATTTCAAAGGCACTTGTTTCCTAGCCCCTTTTGTTCAACTCCTCATTATTTCACTAAAAAAATGGGTTGGAAACATAGATTATGTTGGACTGGTCACCAATACAAATGTGTTCGTATTTCATGACTTTCTATTTTGCACAGAGTCTTCGAAAGTATGGCTTTGCAACACACATCACTTGGTGATCTGAGTGACTGAGGCGAGCCATGGAACCAGGGAAGTGTCTTGGGCTGGTTTCAAGGCCTGGGTGTCCAGAACGCTGACACCCAGAACTCAGCAAGGAAGGAAATCCAGGGGTCCATTGTCTTCAGAGACCAATAAACTTTTGTGTAAAACAACAGAAATAACAGATAATTATTATGACCTTCATATTCATTCTATCTCTATCTCTGTATCTGAAAGGAAATACTCCAGAATGTTCGCATCAACATGTTATGCTGCTGGGTGGTGGTATTATAGCAAAAATGTTCACATTTTTTTTCAGGAACAAAAGCCAAGTTTTTTATTTGTTCGTCTCTTGCATTTGAAGTACTCCCCCTCGACAACATCCTTGGCCTGAGGCTCTGCTATAGTCCTTAACTACCACACAACTGCAGCCAACCACATCAGGTGGGTTGCCTCTTGTGATTCTTACAAAGGTCTACCCCATCGCCTAGTTACTTGTCCTCTCCAGCCTTAATTAGGCTGCTTTGGTGTTCAGCATAAAGGGCCTCCACCAACTCGTCATACACAGGCTCATCCCAGTGGGATGCAAGTGCACAAAGGTTAGGCTTTGGCAGCTTCTCAAATTCCACTTGCTAGATCATCCCAGGCTGGATGGTAGAGCACCCCTTGTAAAGCCCATTGCTCCTCTGGCATCAATGCCTTCCTGGGCCATGGCCCTGGGTTCCCAGTGGAGCCGAATCTTGAATTCGCCCGAGCCTCCGCCTCCAGGTGACTTGGTGGGGGTGGGGGTGGTAGAGAAAGAGCTAGACTTTTCTTTAAGACCTTCCTGTGTTTTCCCCAAATTTCCATAACAAGGATGATTGGCTTTGATATTTGGCAAAACAGCAGCAAGAACACAGCAAGAGTTATTTATTGAGAATGCATTTTATTCAGAACCTTCAAGGTGATCAATCACCTAGCATATTTTTATTTAGCATTTAAAACGTGCTGGCCTGGAGCGAGGCACGGGGCAGGTTGAGGGGGGCGGTGTAGGGAGATACAAAGGGGAAGGCGTGACTGTTTCCTCGAGGGCCGATTATTTACCAGGTACAATTTTGATGTTTACTCATTTCATCCTCCAACAATCCTGGGAGGTAGGTTTTCACTAGTACTAGTACTACAGATGAGGAAACTGAGTCACCGAAAGTCTCCGAAAGAGCTTGCGCCACGGCTAAGACCACATTGTAAGTTAGTGGAAATTCTAAGCCCACAAGGCATGGCTGCCTACTTCAGAGCTAGTGCTCGTTAATTATATACCTTTTTTCTCCTATAATAGATATACTCATACATATACAATATGACCCCTGACTTTTTAAACCTTGTAGTTGAGTTGGAAAGATGAGAGAACTACAAATACAAATAAGTAAAAACAACAGGCAGTCCCGGGTTTACGGACAGTCATCACAGTCAGAGGTCCCTTATGTATCTCAGCTGGAAACTCCACCTCTGAAGTTTTGGAAGGCTGGGCTGCGCTGTAGGGAATTTGGCTTTTATCCACACCAGCCTTGCTGCTGAAGTTTTTCTGCTTGGACCGTGCCTGAAATCCACCATTGCTGTCCCCAATCATCAAATTGTAAATTTAGCTTCCAAGCCATTCTGCCTTGAACAATTAAGGCAGTGCTTCTCAAACTGTAATGCGCATACAAATCACCTGGGGATCTTATTAAAATGCAGATTTTTGAATGCGTAGGTGTGGGGGTGGGAGCTGAGAGCCTGCATTTCGAATAAGCTCCCAGGTGATGCGGATCTAGCTAGTTTCAGAATTGGGTAGAAGGCACGAGGCCGTTAAAAGAGCCTACTCAGACCCACACCCTCAGTTTTGTCCTTCCAGCCCCAGGCAACGTGCTGAGCTGCTCTCTACCTCCCCTTGGGCCCTAGGAAGAGTCCTAGCCCTGAACTGCAGCCAGAGGGATTGCCCATCTCTCAGCCCCACGTCACTGAAAGGCAAGTGATTGATTGTCCAGCCTTGGGTCGGGCTGAAAAGGCAGCCCTGTGCCAGGAAAGATGCCCGGGCTCACTGTGGCCTCAGTGTGGACCAGGCCCGCCCTTCCTGCAGTCCCTGTGCCCCCTGCGGCCACTACCACTAGCCAGCAACAAGGGCAAGGAGGCCCACTCCTCCCTGTTGGGTCTGGGGAGCACTTCCTGCCTGTCAGGCTGGTTCAACTCTGTGCCAGGTGCCCAGCTGGGTTGGTGGCCTCTCTCTGGACACCTGTAGCCACGTGTCTGGGTGGTGTGGTCGCAGACCCGCCTGGCAGCAGGCCCTGGGGAACAGGCAGCCTTCCTGGGACGGAATGGATGGATATGAGCCCAGGAGGCAGCTATGCAGGATGGTGCGGCCAGAAGAGAGGAGCACCGTCTATGTTGCTTCTCCTTATGCATAATGGATCATAATTATAATACTTGGAATGTATGTGGGGACTGCTTTCCAGAAGCTCAAAGCCCAATAGAGTATTGAGCACACTTTTTGCTAGTCTGGCTACTATCTGTAGCATCTTTTCCGTGGGAAATGCTTTCCAATTCCCACAGTGCCTGATCGCATGTGGGAACTGGCTGCAAGGGGAGGAAGCGAAGTGTGTGAGGTGGTTCCTCACTGAGAGTCAGAGGAACTGTTCAGAGAATGTGTGTTATGGGAGGACCATGGGCTTGGGTGTTGACAGAAAACTTCCTGGTGCAGGGGAGCTTGAGCTGTGCCTTTCTGGAGGAAGAGGATTTTGGTAGGTGGGGCAAAGGGGTTCAAAGCACTGAGGCAGGAATGGCGGGGGTGGGGCTCATGGCGTACACTGGGAAAATTGGATTAAGGCATTTGGGTTGGAGTCAGGGATGGCAGGCCAGATGGGATTGGAAGAAGCATTGTCTGCAGAGCTTTCATGTTAGAGGAGAAGGAGGGAAGGGGTGGGCAGAAGAAGAAGCAAAAACAATTTATAATTACTACTCTGGTCCTCATAGGATCCCAGAAATGTAGGAGGTATCCTCATTGCTTAGATGAGGAAATAGCTTCATAGAGGTAGTGAGGTTCTTTTTTTTTTTCTTTTAAATTTTTTTGGAGTATAGTTGATTTACAATGTTGTGTTAGCTTCAGTTGTACATATACATATATTCATTCCTTTCCTGTAGTACATATATATATAATGGAATACTACTCAGCCATAAAAAAAGAATGAAATAATGCCATTTGCAGCAACATAGATGGACCAAGAGATTATCATACTAAGCAAAATAAGTCAGAAAGAGAAAGACAAATACCATATGATGTCACTCATGTGGAATCGAGTTTTAAAAAATGATACAAATGAACTTATTTACAAAACAGAAACACACACACAGATTTCACAAACAACTTATAATTACCAAAAGGGAAACGTGGGGGAGAGGGGTAAATTGGGAGCTTGGGATTAACATGCACACACTACTATATATAAAATAAGTGAGGTTTTTGAGTACATTTGGGTGGTAATAGAATCAGAACTTGAATCCTGGTCTGTGTGAGTGTTTCTATGACACTGTGCTGCCTTACTTCTGCATATGTCCCTGAGTCGTATGTTAGGCTTAAAAATACCCAGGGAGGTCCATGTTTCTGAAAATGTTCCTAAGATCCCCTGGCCCAGGTCCGTAAAAAGTCAGAGGCCATGGTGACTGTCTTAGTTTCCTAAGGCTGCCATAAAAAAACTACCGCAAACCGGATGGCTTAAAACAATGGAAATGTATTTTCTCGCAGTTCTGGAGGCCTGGAGTCTGAAATCAAGGTGTCAGCAAGGCCATGCTCCTTCTGAAACATCGAGGGGAAGATCTTGTGTTAGTCAGGGTTCTTTAGAGAAACAGAACCAATAGGACCTGTCGATCTGTCAATGTATCGATCACTTAATTATAAGAAATATGGAGGCTGGCAAGTCCAAAATCTGCCTAGTGGGCTAGCAAGCTGAAGACCCAGGAGAGCTAATGTCCTAGTTTGAGTCTGAAGGCAGTCTGCTCTAGAACCAGGAAGAGCCAGGGTCTTGGATCAAGTCTGAAGGCCATCTCCTAGAGAATTCTCTCTTGCTCAGGGGAGCCTGGTCTTTTTCTTCTGTATTCAGGCCTTCAACTGATTGAATGAAGTCCATCTAGATTATGGAGGGCAATCTGCTTTACTCTAAGTCCACTGATTTAAATGTTAATCTTATCCAAAACACCCTCACAGAAACACCCAGAATATTTGACCAAATATCCAAGTATCCTGTGGCCCAGCCAAGTTGATGCATGAAATTAACTATCATACCTTCCTGGCCTCTTCTAGCTTCTGGTGACTTCAGGCATTCCTTGTCTTGGGGCTGCATGGTTTCAGTCTCTGCCTCCATCTTTTTTTAAAATTTTTATTTTATTTATTTTTTATTTATTGGCTATGTTGGGTCTTCATTGCTGAGCGTGGGCTTTCTATAGTTGTGGAGAGCAGGGGCTACTCTTTGTTGCAGTGTGCAGGCTTCTTATTGCTGTGGCTTCTCTTGTTGTGGAGCACGGGCTCTAGGTGTACGGGCTTTAGTAGTTGTGGCCCATGGGCTCAGTAGTTGTGGCTGGCAGGCTCAGTAGTTGTGGCGCATGGGCTTAGTGGCCCTGCAGCATGTGGGATCTTTCTGGACCAGGGCTCAAACCCTTGTCCCATGCATTGGCAGGCGGGTTCTTAACCACTGCACCACCAGGGAAGCCCTGCCTCCATCTTCACATGGCTTTCTCCCCTATGAGTCCCAAATCTGCCTCTGCCTTTCTCTTATAAGGCCACCTGTCATTGAATTTAGGGCTCATCCTAAAGATAGGAAGAATTCATCTCAAGATCCTCAGCCTAATCACATCAGCAAAGACCCTTTTTCCAAATAAGGTCACAATCACAGTTTCTGGATGTTAGGACACGGACATATATTTGGTGGTGGGGGGGGCACCATGCAACCCACTAATGTGGAATTCTGCCATGGGAACCTGAGGATTTCTGGCATGGCCACTTCCTAACTTCAGGTTAAAAAAACAAGAACCAAAACACTCCAGACTATTAATAATAATCCCAGTGCAAGGAGGTAAGGCAACGACCATCTGGGGGGGATATTTTAAGTGTGGCGTCATGCTGGGGGGTCAGGAGATGCGGCTGCCTACCCAGGGCAGCTGCCTGGCCTGTCCCTAAGGGAAGTGAGAATGGGGGAGAATGTCCAGAGAGCCTTTTTAATTTTGTTAAAAATTTATTTTCTTTATTTTTATAACATTTGTGGTTTATTTCACATAAACGTTTCCCACAGTGGCCAAATATAGAAGGTTTCATTTTTTACATCTTCAATTTTTTTATTTCTAAAAACACTTAAACACTTAACATTGTAAGAAATTTGCAAGTACAAAGATAAATGACTCCCAGTCTCTCTGCCCTAATGCAACTGATTTCTTTTTTTCATATTCTCTTTTGTTATTGTCTACCTATGTATTAGCTCCTTTGTGAAGTATTTCCTTACTTCTCCAGCAGAATTTAACTTCCTTCCCCCTCCCAAAAGCATTTTGTGAGTTACAACACCTTTCAATTTGTTTGTGTAATTTCCACTTTGACTGAACCTCCTTGAAAGCAGGGGATCATGTCTTTTCATCTTTGTGTTTCCTGTACATAGCACTACACCTGGTACATAGTAAGTGTTCAGTAAGTTTTCTTGAAGGAATTAATACATGTAAGTGAATAGTCATAATCATGAAAAAGATGTAATTTTATAATGTATTTTTCTTACTGAGCATCACAGTGCACATTTGTACATGTAATTTATTTCTCACTTAATATACTTTAATAGTTTCCTAATATTCTTTCTGTTCCATTAATGGACAGTTATTTGCTAATCATTCCCCTCTTAATAGGAATGGTTGCTTTCAGCCCCACACTGTTCATGATTACACTGAATTGAATACCTTCATACACAAGGCTTCTTGTTAGTTTTTTGCAGTGAATGAAATTTCCAAAAGTGAGATCAACATTTTCTTTAGTTCTTGGTAACATGTTGCTTCGCAAGAAGGTTAAACCAATTTGCATTAACGTTGTACAGAGGTAATATTTTAACCACAGTTCTGTCAGCATTGTGGTTTTTTGTTTTAGTATCGTTTTAAAAGCATTTTTTGTAATTGTTCTAAAATATTATCTCGTAGTTTTAATTTTGTCCATTCCATTTCAATAAAATTTGACAAGCATGTTTGTTTATTTAATATCTATTTATTTTTGGCTGCGTCGTGTCTTAGTTGCGGTATGAGGCATCTTTCGTTGCGGTGCACAGGCTTCTCTCTAGTTGTGGCGCACAGGCTCAGTAGCCCCCTGGCACGTGGGATCTTAGTTCCCCGACCAGGGATTGAACCTGTGTCCCCTGCGCTGGAAGGCAGATTCTTAACCACTGGACCACCAGGGAAGTCCCCTGACACATTTAATTTGAGTTCTATATATAATTCACACTTTAAAACCTAGATGTATCTAGAAGTTTACAGGTGTCCAGGGGTGCATGTATATCCCCTATGGACAAGTGCAAAAGCAATATTTAATATTTAGTGAAAAATGGCCCTGAAGAGAGAAGGAGCTATCCCAGTACAGATACGATATCATGAGGCAAGACCTCCTTGAGGCACATAGGAAGTGATCCATTCTGGACCAGCTCTGAGATACCATCCTCACTTGTTAAAGCCTCCACACGTTTACAGTCAGTAAGAAGGGAGAGCGTCCATGTCTTTAATATTAGGAAACTGCTTATGGCCTTACTGATATTGTGTGAGCTCTGTATTTTCAATAAATTCTTCTGATACCTTCTTTAAGCCTTTTAAACCAATTTTAGTATTTTATATCTAGCTCTTTGACTAAATAAACACTTTCTGACTAGTGAGTGCTATTTAGGTGCTACTGCCAGTGTTCTTCATTTTATCCTGAATATCTAAGTTTCCCTCCGACCTTTCCTTCCTGTCTAAAGAACTTACTTGTAGTATAGGTCTACTGCCAGTGAGTTTTCTTGATTTTCTTTTCTCTGAAAATGTCTTTATTTCATCTTCACTCTTGAAGGACCCTTTCACTGGTTACAGAATTCTGGGCTGACTGTTTCTTTTAGCCCTTTAAAGATGTTGTGCCACTGTCTCCTGGCCTTCGTGGTTTCTGATAAGAAGACCATGGTCATTTGAATAATTATTCCCCCATATATAATATTTTGCTTCTCTCTGGCTACATACAAGATTTGCTTTTTATACTTGGCTTTCACCCACTTGATTATGCTGTATTAGGCATGGGTTTCTTCATATTTATCTTGTTTGGGGCTCACCAAATTTTGGAAGTTTCTGGTCATTTTAAAAGTTTTCTTCTCTCTTCCCTCCTGGGACAATGATCTGTATGTTAGATCTTTTGATAATGTCCCACAGATCTCTGAGGCTCTGCTAATTTTATTTTCTGATCTTTGTTCTCTCTCTTCTTTGTGTTTTTTTTTGTTTGTTTGTCTTTTTGGCTCTGCCACACTGCATGTAGGATCCTAGTTCCCAGCCCAGGGATTGAACCCATGCCCCCTGCAGTGGAAGCACAGAGCCCTAACCACTGGGAAGCCAGGGAATTTCCATTGATTTCCTTCTTTTTCTCACTCATTACAAGCATATTTTCCTTTACCTCCTTGACTATAGTTGTAACAGCTCCTTTAAAATCCTTGTCTGATAATTTCTCTCTCTCTTTTTTTTTTTTGGTTTGTTTTTTGTTTTTGTATGTTAGGTCATTTTGGATTGTATACCAGGCATTGTAATTGTTAGGTTGTGGCGACTCTGGATTCTAGTATATTCCTAGAAAAGGTGTTGATGTTTTTTGTTTCAGTAAGCAATTAACTTGGTTAGCCTCAGACTGCAAACTCTGTCTCACCTATGGAGAACATCAGCTCAATTATCAGTTCAAATGTTTAACCCTAGCTGTAATAAGACTTGAGTCTGCCCCAGGTATGCATGGTTCGAGAGCCCAGGCGTCAGCCAGAGAGACCTTGGCTGAGTTTATGCACAGAATATGAGGCTTTCCTGTACTGCGTCTCTCACTTCCAGGATTCCCCTGGCATTTTCAGGTGGCTGTTGTTACCCTGGGTTCTGACGTCTGATTCTTCAGGCCAGAAAGATGACAGGTTAGCTATTGGAGTTTTAGCTATATTCCATGCTGCAACAGTGGTCTGTGCTCAGGGTCCAGCCGTAAAAATGGAAACTCACCCCATGCCCCAAGCCTTTCTTCCCAATTTCAGCTTCAATCCAAAATACGGTTTTTCCCCCCACTCTCCAGAATCTCTAGGTTTCTTTTCTTTTCTCTTTTTTCTTCTTTCCTTTCCTTTCTTTCTTTTTCTTTCTTTCTTTTTTTTTATAAGTTTATTTGTTTATTGGATTTTTTTCTTTTTGATTGGCTGTGTTGGGTCTTCATTGCTGCACACAGGCATTCTCTGGTTGTGGAGAGTGGGGGCTACTCTTCATTGTGGTGCATGGGCTCCTCATTGTGGTGGCTTCTCTTGTTGTGGAGCACGGGCTCTAGTTGCGTGGGCTTCAGTAGTTGTGGCACATGGGCTCAATAGTTGTGGCTCATGGGCTCTAGAGCGCAGGCTCAATAGTTGTGGTGCACAGGCTTAGCTGCTCCGTGGCATATGGTATCTTCCTGGGGCAGGGCTTGAACCCGTGTCCCCTGCATTGGCAGGCAGATTCTTAACCACTGCGCCACCTAGGAAGTCCCTCTTTCTTTCTTTCTTTCTTTCTTTCTCTTTCTTTCTTTCTCTTTCTTTCTTTCTTTCTTTCTTTCTTTCTTTCTCTTTCTTTCTTTTTCTTTCTTTCTTTCTTTCTTTCTTTTTCTTTCTTTTTCTCTTTCTTTTTCTCTTCCTTTCTTTCTTTCTTTCTATTTTTTTTTTTGGCATTTTCCTCAGTTTCTAGTTGCTATCTTCAGGGAGGTCGTTCTGTTAATGACTTATTCCACCACACTCGAAATGGAAACTCTTTTCAATTTTTGAATAAAAAAGGACATTGGGGGATTTACCTCTAGTTTAAAAAATTAATACATATGCATTTAAAAATAACATGACAGAAAAACACAAAGAAGAAAATAAACCTACCCTTAATCTCATTTCTAAAATATACTTACTGTTAACATTTTGGTATATTTCCTTCCAGTTTTTTTTATGTGTGTATATATATCCAAATGTGCTTATATAAGGATAGAAATATGTATATTTCCTATAACTAAAACAGGAACATACTATAGATATATTATAACCTGCTTCTCCCCCCAACCCAATTTAGCAATATATAATAAACACTGAAAAAGAGCTATTCCAGGTTTAAGAATAAAGGGTTGGCGAAGACAGACTGAAAAATTAGAACTTTGATCTAAAAAGGGCACAGTTCTTAGAGGTGGTACCTTTGAGGGTGAGGTCCACAGAAGGGCCTCAAGATCCCTTCATTGCTGGTATAATAGAGTAGAGGGAACAGTGTCTTTTCTCAGCCCTAAGTACCTGGGGAGGAGCTGAGGATTTGGGATTGGGCTGTGGTTTCTTCTGCTGACTCCTGGCTATTAGAGGCTCTGATGAGAGGAAGTCCCAGCCCTGGAGTTTGCGGTGGATTAGGCAGGCCACACAAATAGATCTGTAGGACACTGGGAGTCACTGCAGCTCCTGGGTGGCCCCTCCAGCTGCAGGTCCTACTAACTGCACATGGAGGAGATGAGGAGTGGGGCTCTGAGTTAGTGGAGCAGAGCTAACATTTGCTGCATTGATTTGAGTTTTCAGGTGTTATCAGCTATAGCTGGGTTGAACTTTCTTCAGAGGTCAAATTATCTGATGAGAATCTACTCCTTGTTGTTTAGAATCAGTCTCCCTTTGTATAGGTTTGACCTGAGGTATTCACTACTTACCCATCTTTCCCACTACCTGTAATCTTTCATTAGATAGTTAGAACTCCACTTAATTTTGTTAGCTGCTGACTTCAAATTCACTACGTTCTTATTTGAGGTCATTGTTTCCCTCCAGAGCTCACTCATCTTCTTGCCTTTTCTGTTTCTGTTTAGGACACCACCCCTAGGTCACCCAGTTGCAAAGAATCTTTGCTGACTCCTCCCTCTGTCCCAGGCCTCCATCTTCCAATCAGTTGCTACATCTTAATGACTTTCATCCCATGAGGTGGAGTCAACTAAAGGTTTTTGAGTAGAGGGTAGGATGTGACGAGCTGTCTGTCAGCTTTAGTATAGAGAATGAACTGTGTGTGGGGGGAAGGAGATGGATGCGAGGCAGAGAGGCCAGTTTGGAGAATAGCAATAGACCATGCAAGAGATGACAACAGAAATTGCGGAAGGGAGGAGAGGATTTCAAGAGGCGGCTCATAAATGGAATAAATAAACCTTTTCAAAAACAGAAGAAATCTTTAAAGTTGAAAAGATGGTTAATGTTCAAGATGTACCTTTTTAAAGTAAACTTTCAAAGGAAATATAGTATACACATGAAAAGTGCACTAATCACAAGTGTCAGCTAGATGAACTTTCACAGTCTGAACACACCTCTGTAGCTATTACCCAGATCAAGAAACAGGGTGTTACCAGCACCCTAGAAGCCCCCATAAAGTCCCCTCCCAGTCATTTAGTCCCCTCTAAGGTTAGTCATTAACCTGGCAATGAATGCCATAGATTAATTTTGTCCGTCTTTTAACTTCATATGAATGGAATATAGGGTATATTATTTTGTCTGGCTTCTTTCACACAACATTATTTTTTGTGAGATTTATCCGTGTGTTTTTTTTAAGTAGAAATAGTTCTTTCCTTCTCAATGTTGTATAATATATATTTTTTCTTTTTTGGCTGCACTGCATACCTTGTGGGAATCTTAGTTCCTGACCGGGGATCGAGCGTGGGTCCTCGGCAGTGAAAGCACAGAGTCCCAGCCACTGGATGGGCAGGGGATTCCCTCAGTGCTGTATAGCATTCATTCTATTGCTTATAGATACTCACGTTCTTTCCAGTTGGAAACTATTATGAATAGTGCTGTACGAACGTTCTTGTATATGTCTTTTTGGTATACCTGTCTATACATTTATGTTGGGAGTGTACTTAGTGAATTTTGCTTATTTCATACGACGTATATCTATATCTATTTATGATATTGCCAAATACTTATCCAATGTGTTTGTACCAATTTAGACTCTGCCTAGCAATGTAAGAGAATTCCAGTTGTTCCAACACTTGGTATATATGCCTTTTTTTTTTTGAAAAAATAAAGCATTTAAAAAATGGAAAGCAATATTATCTAGTTATCTATTTTTTAAAATATTTTTTATTGATCTATATTGATTTATATATTGAACTATAGTTGCTTTACAATGTTAGTTTTAGGTATACAGCACAGTGATTTAGTTATATATAGATATACTTTTTCAGATTCTTTTCCCTTATTGGTTATTACAAAATATTGAGTATAGTTCCCTGTGCTGTACAGTAGGTCCTTGTTGGTTATCTTATCTGCCTTTTTAAATTTTCAGCATTCTGGTAGTTATAGTGACAGTCTTTTGTTGCCCTTCTACTAGAGACAACCAAGCAGCATCACATGCATTCATTTATTCTGAATTAAAGGCAAGTCAAATTAAAGTGGGACCCTGCCCTCAAGCAGCACTATATGCAGTGGCAAACTCACTGACATGTACATAGATAATTACAACATGTAATATGTGCTATTATAAGTATTAGAGGGAGGATAATGTGCCTTGTTAGTCTAGAGGAAGGAGTAGTTGGCTCTGTTCATAGTTTGGGGCACAGATGAGGGGCCTAGAGGAAGGAAGGAAAGAGACCAGTTAGGTGACTATTAAAATAGAACAACTGACACACATGTAGAGAACAAACATATGGATACCAAGGGGGAAACGGGAGTGGGATGAATTGGGAGATTGGGATTGACATAGATATATAGACTATTGATACTATGTATAAATTACATAACTAAGGAGAACCTACTGTGTAGTACAGGGAATCCTATTCAGTGCTCTGTGGTGACCTAAATGGGAAGGAAATCCAAAAAAGAGGGGATACATGTATATGTATAGCTGATTCACTTTGCTGTACAGCAGTAACACACACAACATTGTAAAGCAACTATACTCCAATAAAAATGAAAAAAATAAAGTTAAATAGAACAACTGGGAGGAGAATAAAAAACAAAGCCACTGGAATTGAAGCAGGTAGAATTGACATGACATGATTATTAAGATATGGAGAGAGGGAATGAAATTAGCAGACAGTGATATTAAGGAAGTAGAATGGACAGGGAGGCATCCCATATAATGTGGAAAATCAGAAACTTATCAATGCCGACTCCAGGTTTTGGATCCAGGTGTCTAAGTGGATGCTGTTATCAATTAAGAGAGGGAAACCAGGTAAAGAAAGAGCTTGAGGGTGGGAGGTGGGAAAGAGGTCTTCAGTTTGGACATGCTGAGTTTGAAAGGCTTGTGGGCCGTCTAGGGGGAGCTATCATCAGTAGGCGTTTGGAAGTAGGGGCCTGTAGCTCAAAAGAAAATGAGGGGAGAGCGCAGAGGATGTTATTTGAGGGATGTTTGGTGTTTTGGAAGTATCTGAACAATGGGAGTGCATAAAATCAATAGGGAGATTGTGAGCCAGCTTAGGACAGAACCCTGTGGAATCCCACGTTTAAAGCGCAAAAGGAAGAAGATGTCCTCCTCCAAATTGAGGCTTAAGCATACTTATAGGTTGGGGGCAGGAAGCAAGCAGAGAGGGAAAGTTTGAAGACGTAGGAGGTAGACATCATGAGCCAGGTAGCAAGGACTCAGAGGTGGGGAGGGATTGACATCAAGATACTGGAGATGAAGAGGGATACCCGTTGCTGACACTGGGGGGAAATGAAGCAAGGGTAGGTTTGGAAACACATACATACAGATACGTTTGAAGGCAGGGGAAGGAATAAAAAGTTCATAGTTGATGGCATGTATCTCAGTGAAGACATCTGCAAGGCATCCTGCTAAAAATGAGGGTGGCAGAGCGGGGGCTGGGGATTTGAAGAGTGGTGAGGCTTGGATTAGTCATTGTGGTGAATGGGAGGCACAGATGACTCCCGGCAACAATAGGATTGCGGAGTAGCCTTCAAGGCTTTACAAGGTTGGCTACCAAGTAAGTCAAGATTCCCTAACGCAGGGAGAGCCTTGGTTAAAAACAAACAAGCAACTCCCCTGGGGCCCACACGCTAGGAATTCACTTCCTGCTGACCTTCAGGGCCTTGCCATTTTGCTGAAGGGGTGTCAGGGAAAGTGGCTTTAGGTGGAGAGTAAGGCGGACTGGGGGAATTCTCAATGTGTTATTGAGGGATGGGAAGAGCAAATGAGGCCATGTTGGGTGTGATGTCCTTTGGCTAGGTTTCTCATCTGTCCCCGCTCTGGTCACTTCTTTCTTCTACTTGTGGCTGGATTCGCTTACCTTGCTTTAGGTCTGGGGATGCAGCTGCATCCCTTTGTGCCCAGGCTGGTGGCAGCAGTGATGGAGTAGAACTCCCAGTTTTCTTGGTTGACACCTGGGGAATTTTTGGCAGTCAAGCCAGAATGAATTCAGTTAGCCTTTGCCTCCACCTTCTGTTTGCTGTTTGTGCTGGCTGGAATTCTCACCCGGCCATCAGCACATCCTGTTCTTAGATTTTAAACCAGCTAGCGCAGAAGTGAAGGCAACTTACAGACCATAGGTTACACTTGAGAAACACAGGCCTAGAGGCATCATCTTTCCAATTAGATGGGGGGAGAAAAGGGAGCTCTTGATCCAATGGGACCGCCAATGAAGATCCCATTACAGTGTTAGCAAAATGTTGGATGTTAACCAAAAACTGTCCATCAACTTGCAACTCCAGCAATTATAGCTTCCGCATGGGAATTTTACTCTAGCTGGGACTACATTTCATCCAGGGAGAGCTCTCTGGATGGCTCTTATTCAGGACGCAGGTGTGTTGGGGGATTTACGCAGTTAGCATTTGTGAAACATGCTGTGCTCTTTCAGTGAAAGGTGGTTTGAGAAGAGTCTACTATTGTTAACATCATCTTCTTTCTGAGACACTCCAGAAGCCAAAGTGCCTGTTTTCACACCGGTTTCAGGACAGAAAGGTGTTGGAATGGACCAAGTTAATCCACTTCTGCCAGGGTGACTTGGAAAGTGAGTGACAAAAGGGACCCTCTGAAGATTCAAAGACCTCTTAGCACTAATTACGCCAAGAAATGGTAAGCAAATTAGCACTTTGGCTAATTAAAAAATAAATACTCGAAGTAGTCAGTGAAAATGGCCCATCACCTTGATAAAGGGTCAATGTGTTTGAGTAGCATTCCCAGTGTTAATTGAGGTCTGTGTGACTCAGTGCCCTGGTGGCCAAAAATCAGTTCTGAAAAAAAAAAAAAATAAAGAGAAGGTACTCAGAGGCCAGGCCACAGGGCCCATGGCTTCTCACATCTGCACACAGCCCCCAGGCCAGCCCTTTGGAACGCCAGATGTTTACGCTCCAATTCCTGACCTCCCTTCCAAATGGCAGTTCTTGGAGTTCCACTGAAGGGCTTTGCAGGCTGTTTGTTATTGTGTGGAGTGCCATGGATTTGATTTTTGCCTGAAATGACTTCCTGACAGACTTGTTTCCCAAAATGACAATATTTCACTAGGAAATGGTTTGAAAACAAGGCCCGAGATGTGGACATGTTCTCCAATGTTCCTCACAGGCCCGAGACCCCAACAGTGGCCTGGGCAGTGGGGGAGAGAGATTTCTATGAACCAAGGAAGATCTTAAGTCTAAGGCAGGGTATTTAAGAGTCCCTAGGGAGATGTGAGCCTGGGAGAGCTCTGCCTTCCCCAGTGTGGAAACCATGCCAAGGGTAACCAGAGGAGTAAACGAAAATGTTGAGCCTGGCAGCGTGGAAGGTTGAGTAAACCCACAATTCAGTCATTTGTGAAGTGGCTGGAGAAATCGCCTTCTTGTTGGCAGAGCAGTCCCATGGAGGCGATGACATGTCAGTAATAAAGTGCCTGTCACTCCCACTTGCATCAGGCCTTTGGTCCTGGATGCCATAAGGAAGAAGGGAGTGCTTAACTTAAGGGCACAAACAGACTGACTCATTGATTGAAAGGCCGGATCCAGTGCTTTCGGCTCTCTGAGCAGCCAGCTTTGAGACTCTGGCCTTGCTGTGGACAAAGTAGTGGCTTCCATATGAGTCACATCCCTTCCCAGAGGTCCGCCTCTTTGGGGAAACCCCAGTAGCATGGCACTTAACAGACTCAAGTCAAAACAGGCCAGAAACCACTGGCCACTTACTCTGTACCCAATATGGTGCCAGGCACCAGGGGAGAAGTAGTACATTCGTTTATGGTGGGGAGAAGAGAGACGCACAACACAGAAAATGTTATGACAGGCATAGACTCAAGCAGTGGATTTTACGGCAGGAGAGGGCTCATATCTTTGGAGTCATCGATGAAGGTTTGGGAAGGCGATGAAGAGGGTGGAAGGTGGTCCAGGTGGAGGGTTACAGTAGGAGCAAAGATGCTGAGGCAGGAATGAGCACGGCCAGTGGGGGGGTCGATGAGGATGAAGTGAGGGAGGGTAACGGTTGGAGAAAAGTTGGAGGTAGAGTTGGGCTCAGGGAGGGTTCAATGCCACGACGAGGACTTTGTTTTTAATTAAGTAATTTATTTATTGGCTACATTGGGTCTTCGTTGCAGAGCGCGGGCTTTCTCTAAGTTGCGGTGAGTGGGAGCTACTCTTCATTGTGGTGCGTGGGCTTCTCAGTGCGGTGGCTTCTCTTGTGGAGCACGGGCTCCAGGCATGCAGGCTTCAGTAGTTGTGGCTCGCAGGCTCTAGAGCGCAGGCTCAGTAGCTGTGGTGCACGGGCTCAGTTGCTCCGCACGCATGTGGGATCTTCCCGGACCAGGGCTTGAACCTGTGTGCCCTGAATTGGCAGGCGGATTCTTACCCACTGTGCTACCAGGGAAGTCCATGACGAGGACTTTGGAGTGTGATCCCTGGTCAATACATAAGCCCCTAGAGAGATGGGGGCTTTGTAAAGAGAAGCGTTTGTGGCAGAGGCCTGTGGCTCTGTGTGCAGGAGGTGGAGTTGTGGGGAGGGGGTCGCAGTAGGCAGACATGCCGTGGTTAACGCTTAGCCTAGGGCTGGGGGCTGGGAAGATGGTGAGAGAACACAGTTATGGCAAAGGAGCCACACACCTGGGTTCCGATGCCCCCAGCGACCACTTAAGCTGTGTAGCCTTGAGGAAGAAACCTCACCTCTCTGAGCCTCAGTTCCCCTCTCTGTAAACTGTGGTGAACCCTCTTGCTTGCCTTGTGGGGAAGTGGCATAGATGCAAGGAAAAGTGTCTCTGGCACAGGGGCCATTAAGTAGTGGCTTCTCATGTTCATACTCACTGGAAGAGACTTTTTGAGAAAGAACCAGCAGGATTTGGTACCAGGTAGGATTAGACTTGTGGGAGATGGAGGTAGAGGGACAGTGGCCCAGAAGCCTGAGCCTGGGGAATGAGCTGGTCCTGAGTGGGGGTGGTGAAAAGCCAAGGTCTATTTTAGACGGTGTTTGTGAGGGCAAGAGGAGCTGCCTTCCAGTCATCTGTTTCATATGTGTATTCATCTTCGCCTGCACTCAGGCTCCGAGAGGGCCTTGTTTAGAGAAACACTGCAGCAAAGCAGGAGAAGGTATATTTTAAAGTGACAGGTCTAAAAATACTGCTGTCTCCTTGCCCTTTCACAGCTGCAGATTCGCAATCCTGATCCTCATGGGGAGAAATAATAAAACGCATATGTTTATAATAAAAATCATATTTCCCTTTTCCTGTGATGTCTCCCAGTTGTAGGTTCCCATCCGTTTGCTGTTTTACCTATCATTTAACAAATGTATTTTAAGAAAAGTAATCTTTTCCACTGACATATCCTATAAACGTCACATCCTCAGCTTTGGTTCTCATTGAGGAACAGAGGTGCATGTTTTGAATATTTCCAAAAATGCTTTTCACTCCATTCCCAGGCAAGGATTTTTCAATCTTTGGTTAGAGACCAAATATACAGAGAATGCACTACACAGTGATGTGGGTCCCTGGGGCTGGATTGTCAGAGGGCAAGATGAGAGTTTGGGTTCTGGGAAAATTAGCTACCACTGGCAGCTGACGTCTAGGCCTCCATTCCTCTGTGGGTCATCCCTGAAGTGTCCTGAGTGCAAGGCACTCTGGGAAGTCAGAACTGGAGCCTTACAATGAATGGAGTGAGTTGGATGCTGGGAGGTTTCTCATGAAGGACTGTGGAAGGCAAGGCCAAGATGGGATAGTGGCCCAGCTCAGCATTCAGTGTGTGAAGGGCAAGAAAACACCCCTCCCCTTGGTTTCAGGGAGGAGGCTCTATCTGAGGGCAGGTAGATCGTAGCCGGCTTTGCTCAGAACTATCTATCCGTGTGTCGTCCTATGGATTAAAGAAAGTGTGTATAATGCACTTAGTATGGCACGTGGCACATTGTAGGCCCTCAAGCAAGCAGGAGATGGGGGCTGTTGTCAACACCCCTGCCAGCTGTGCTGCAAGTCCAGGAAGGACTTGGGTTGGGGACTGGGAATAGGGAGGCCATGTGGAAAAGCTGTGGTATGAGGCAGAAGACAGACAGAAGGGAGTTGAGGGAGCCCAGCCAGGGGCAACTGACAGGATGGGGGAGAAAAGTGTAGAAAGAGTGTTTATTGAGCATCTACTATGTCCTAAGCCCTGATCTAGGTGCTGGTGATTCAGCAGCAAACAAGATAAGAGAGGGACCCTTCTGCAACAGAATTTACAGACTCACGGTAATAGGCAATAAAGGAGATTTGGGGCTGGGCTCGGAGTGTTAGGGTCCAGAGCTGGTCTACCCAAACTGCTGAACCCGCCGCATGGGAGCCCAGAAGTCGTTCAGCTCAGTCCTTCTCAGTGGTGATTTGCCCTGAATAGTGGGGGCAGTCCCACCCCAAACTCCTTGACAGAGCTTGCCCTGCACGGAGGCCCAGGAGACATCTGACACTGAAGACTATTTCTGGGGGGAAAATGTCGGTTTTCTTGCCCCTGTTTCTCGTTTACTGTGGCCAGAAATGCCTTCCGTAGAGAAGGAAGCCTAACTTTTCCCATCTCAAGATCCAAATACACGAGGGGAAGTAAAAGCTAAACTAAATGGTGAATGATAATCACTCGGGGGAAAAATCAAGCAGGGGAAGGAGAAGGGGAGTGTTAGGGGGAGGGCCCTAAATTTACAGAGGGGAGTCAGGGAGTCATTTCAACAATTGAGCATTTCAGTGGAGAACTGAAGGAGGAGAGGGGGCGAGCCATGTAGATCTGGGGTTGGGGAGAGAATTCCGGAAAGAGGGAGCAATCTGAGCAAAGGCTCTAAAGTAAGACTGTGCCCGGCATTTTCGAGGAACAATCTGCAAGTTGTCGTGGCTGGAGCAGACTGTGAGGAGGGGAGCAGTATATGATGGCACGACGGGAGGCCAGATCACGCGGGGCCTTGTGGGCCATGGTTAGGACTTTGGCCTTGGCTTTGACTTAGAATGAGATGGAGAGCCATGGCAGGGTGCCGAGCAGGAGTAACATGGTCTGACCTGCAATTGAAGTGGATCAGTCTGGCTGCTGTGTTTTATTTTTTTTATTTTTTTTTAAATTGAAGTGGAGTTGATTCACAATATTGTGTTAGTTTCAGGTGTACAGTAAAGTGATTCAGTTTATGTATATGTGTGTGTATATATATATATTTTAGATTATTTTCCATTATAAGTTATCACAATCTATTGAATGTAGTTCCCTGTGCTATATAGTAAATCCATGTTGTCTATCTATTTTATATGCAGTAGTGTGTATTGGTTAGACCCATACCCCTAATTTATCCATCCCCCTTTCCCCTTTGGTAACCATAAGTTTGTTTTCTATGTCTGTGAGTCTATTTCTGTTTTGTGAATAAGTTCATTTGTATCACTTTTTCAGATTGCACATATAAGGGATTTCATATAGTATGCCTTTCTCTGTCTCACTTCACTAAGTGTGATAATCTCTAGGTCCATCCATGAAAATGGCAATTTTCATTCTTTTTCATGGCTGAGTAATATTCCATTGAATATATATATATATCTATCTATTGATATATCTACATCTATCTATGTATATACACCACATCTTCTTAAGCCAATCATTCGTTGCTGGGCACTTGGTTGCTTCCGTGTCTTGGCTATTGTAAACAGTGCTGCACTGAACACTGGGGTGCTTGTATCTCTTTAGATTAGAGTTTTCATCTTTTCTAGATATATGCCCAGGATTGGGATTGATGGATCACATGGTAGCTCTATTTTCAGTTTTTTAAGGAGCCTCCATACTGTTTTCCATAGTGGCTACACTAATTTATATTGCCACCAACCGTGTAGGAGGGTTCCCTTTTCTCCACACTCTCTCCAGCATTTATTCTTTGTAGACTTTTGATGATTGGCTGCTGTGTTTAGACAAGAGTGTGGGAAAAAAAGGTAGAAACATGGAAGGGGCTATTGACATATTCCTAGCTAGAGATGACGGAGGCTCAGCCTAGGATGGTAGAGGTGGAGGGGATGAGAAGTGGTCAGTTTCTGGATAGAGTCTGAAGGTGGAGCCAATAGCATTCGTTGATGGATTGGATTTGGGGTTTAAGAGAAACGGAGGAATCAAAAATGATGCTGAGGTCTTTGGTCTATGCAGTTGGAGGAATAAAGTTGCATTACGAGAGATTGAGAAAGTTGTGGGTGGGTTTGGGGAAGGAGGTAGACAAAGATCAAGAGCTGGGGTTTTGGCATGTTAAATGGGAGAAACTTCTCTGACATCTAAGTGAAAGAGTAGAGTAGACCGTTGGATATATGAACTTGGACTTTATGGGAGAGGCCTGAGTTGACCTTTGATTGGCCAAGGGTAGAGGCCCAGACAGCTATGTGGAGACAGGGTCCCAGCTAGCTTGGGCTTCTCCTCCTTCACTCTGTTCTCACGGCTGGAGCTGGACCCAGGTACAGGATCCATCTTTAGTGCATGAAGCTGAGATTCCTCCTCCCTTTGCTGTCCCCTTGACCTGTCTTGGTCTGTATGTCTTTCTCAGGTCCTAGGCTCCCTGTGCTACTTTGGCTGCTCAGAGTTCCCCACCTCTAGGCCCCTCTCACTGTCCTTTTCCTTTAGGAAGCCCTGGGAGAGAAAGAGCAGGCTAGACTCCCAAGCCTGGTGGAGGGTGGTTAGTTGCAGTCAGCCTGGAGTTCCCTCAGGGTCACTGGCTATTGGCATCAATTTCAGAAACAATTTGTAGGGATAAAGAGCTGGGAATACTACAGTTAGTATGTTCTTTGAACCTATACATACAATTAACATCTTCTCTGGAGGTCACATTTCTCATGTTTGCAGAATGGATTTTTTCCCCTACAATTGCTGTAGCAACATGTAAGAAGTCAAGTAAAATAGTGTGTAAATACTGGAGTCTTTCTTGGACATTTGCCTGAGTCTTCCTTTCTGATTCTCCATTTTCTATCTTGGTGCTGTCAGATCCCTGGAGGGCACAACCTGTTTCAAGAGAGTAGCACAGACATATATATACTACCAACTGTAAAATAGATAGCCAGTGGGAAGTTGTTGTATAACAAAGGGAGTCCAACTCGAGGATGGAAGATGCCTTAGAGGACTGGGGCGGGGAGGGTGGGGGGGACTCGAGGGAGGGTGGGGGGGGAGTCAAGGGAGGGAGGGAATACGGGGATATGTGTATAAAAACAGTTGATTGAACTTGGTGTACCCCCCCAAAAAAATAAATTAATTAAAAAATAATATTTTAAGATCATGTTTTTTATTTTTTTAATATTTTTATTTATTTTTTTTGGCTATGCGGGGTCTTTGTTGCTGCGAGCGGGCTTTGTGGTGAGCAGGGGCTACTCTTCCTTGTGGTGCATAGGCTTCTCAGTGTGGTGACTTCTCTTTTTGTGAAGCACGGGCTCTAGGAGAGTGGGCTTCAGTAGTTGCAGTGCATGGGCTCAGTAGTTGTGGCGCATGGGCTTAGTTGCTCCGCGGCATGTGGGATCTTCCCAGACCAGGGATCGAACCCGTGTCCCCTGCATTGGCAGGTGGATTCTTAACCACTGCGCCACCAAGGAAGTCCTTCATTTCTTCCTGACGCAGAGGGTCACTTGGGTTTTCCACACCCAGAAACCTCTCGGTGACTTACCTCTATAATTGCTTAGTAGCCCAACTTGGTACCTATGGGTTAGAGAATGAGCTGCTGTTTCCCAGGTGTGTGGCAATATCACTGATGCTCTTGCCATGTGGCTAAGCAGCCAACACAGACAAAATCAAGTTTGGGCACCTTGGCTCACATGGAGATGCTCTAGTTATTAACCAGAATGAACCCTCTTCTTTCCTTAATAACTAACACTATTCCTTAACCCTGCTCTTATGGGACTGCACGTCGTGTACATGGATACACCTGCAGGAAGCAGGGAATTTATTTTCTCATCAAGTTCTTCTGACATAATTGCATAGAAACCTTATGGAGCTTTGGAGATCTTCTGTTTCTGAGTCACAGAAACTCACTTTCTTTTCATAAGAGCTCTTTATAAAAAGAAAAAATAGAGTCAAATACCTGTTCTTTGAACTTAAGCTGCCTTTCTGTGACTCGCTGAAACCTGAGTCTGCATATCTGTTAGTCTTAGTCTTGCTTTAGCTTTGAATTTCAATTATTCAGCTTCTGCACCCAAGAGAAGGCCTGAAGCAAACGTCCCAATCTGGATCTCACCCATTTGTGAACTCAGTCATTTTTCTCCCTTGTCCCCATTGCCTAGGTATCCCCCAGAGGGACTATGGGGAATCCCCATAACACTGTAAAAAAGCGGCTATCCAGGGTTTTATAAAAACCTTTGGAGACCCTAGGTGTGGAGGAGATGACAGTTTCCTGTAAATCAACTAAAAAACAATATTAAACTGAAATAAGTGTAAGGAAGCCCAACAAAGTTCTGTTTTTTCCATAATGATTATATAACTGTTTCTGAAATACCAAATCTCAAATGCTTTCAACTACTTTTTTGGAGTGTCTAGCTTCACAGGAGTCCTAAGCATGTGTTGATTTTGTCCATTGGGTAAACCATTGCTGTTGCCAGAGAATATTTTGTGACCATGTTTAGCTCCAAAGGTAACGGGGTAAAATGTGTTCTTGAGACGTTCATCATCACTTTATAAGTTTAGGCTTCCTGGAACAACTTTTAAGAGAACTGTCTTCTATTTAAAAGGACTGAGCTTACAGCGTGGTCTCACTGCCATTAAGAGCAAAAAGATACCATCTATCAGAGCTAGGACTGATGATCAGCAACTGCTGATTATTGAATGGGTTGGAGAGATCAGACTTTCAGCTGAATTGGAGCTGGTTTTCTGGAGCAGGTGGGTGGACTAGAGTAAAGATGCCCAGGGCATTATGTGCATATAAGGCAGTGGGGCAAAGCCCAGAGAACCCGGGTCAGGGTCCATATGGTGCTGAGGGTAAGCAGTGAGACAGAGCAGGGGGGACACATGGGAACCCTTCCCGAAACTGAAAAGGAGAAGGAAATGGAAAGTAGTTCCACGGGGACCACAAGGTGGGACAAGAGAAGGTCAGGAACCCAGGCGAGCATTCAGCTCAGCAAACACAAGACCCAAATTAGGAGACCTAGGAATTTCCTGGCGCTCCAGTGACTAGGACTCTGCAATTTCACTGCTGAGGGCCTGGGTTCAATCCCTGGTCGGGAAACTAAGATCCCGCAAGCTGCACGGCATGGCTCCAAACAAAACAAAACAAACAAACAAGACCTAGAGAATGTAGACCAAATATCAGTTTTACTCAAAAGTGCTTTATATTCGCTGGTACTGTAAGAACCAGTCCCAGGATGTGGACAGCCCCAAAGAGGTGGGTATGAGTAGCTAAGTGGTGGAGTCTGACTGATAGTGAAACTGAGGGGTCTGGGAGAGGAGTGGACACAGACTCTGATTCACTTGGTCTTGTGAGCCCAATGGAAAGGTACAAGTTTTATCTGAGATGGAGATGAAAATGAATCTAGGAACTCTTGTTTGTCAAGGCCACCTTCCACCATGGGATAGTCCAGGACCTGAGTGGTAACCAGGTGCCCAACTTGTTCACAAAACACCCATTGGCAACAGTGCTGGCTCATCCAGTACACAGACCCACTGCACGGTTAGGGCAGATGGCTGAGTCCCACCCAGCCTCAGACCTGGATCAGTAACCCCTTGGCTTCTGACTGTCCCATGGTCCTGAGTGGTTCGGATTTCTCTTTGGTGGCCATGGAATTTGGTGTCCTTTGCAGTTCTGTTGTCACACTGTGTTTCCTGCCAGTGCTTTCTTCTGCAGCTCCTGAGATCAGCTAAGAGTAGGAATCCCCACCCCCTGCCCCAGGTGATTACTGATAGCTCTCGGCCAGTTTTTACTGGTCTGGCCTCACAAGTCGTGTTTGGGCTTAATCATAGCTTTAACTTTTAAGTTTTGCAGTTCCCCTCTGTCAAAAGGACTGAGGGCAAGGTCCCCGGAGACCGGACCGGGTGCACTTGAGGGACCCCATGCTGTAATTGGTGTACTTGAAGTATCGTCTCCAGATTGATGGTCAGTGGGGGTCCCAGACAAGCCATGAGGCTTCTGTTCTTCTACTGATGGAATTCTTGTTTTCCTGATGAATACACTTCATAATTACGGTCACTTTCCTTTCCTTCTTTGGAAATTCTTAATCCAATTGGCCCAGGGACTTGCTTCTTAGGCCTCCAAATCCTCTTTACTATTATATTCACTACCTATGGGTTAAAGATAATACTTTTTTTTACTATGTTTTATTGGGATAAAAAACTGTTGCCATTTTAAGTGTACAATTCAGTAGCGTTAAATTCACAATGTTGTACAACAATTACCACTATAATTTCCAAAATATTTCATCACCCCAAACAGAAACTCTGTACCCATTAAGCAATAATCCCCATGCCCTGCTCCCTCCAGTCCCTGGTAACCTCTAATCTAATCTGTCTCTATGAATGTATCTGTTCTAGATATTTCATATGAGTGGAATCATATAACCTTTTTGTGACTGGCTTATATAATTTATCATAATGTTTTCAAAGTTCAAATTTGCAGCATATATTAGAACTTCATTTCTTTTTAAGGCTGAACAGTGTTCCATTATATGGATTTTGTTTATTTATTCACCTGCTGATGGACACTTGTGTTGTTTCCACCTTTGGGCTGTTGTGAATAATGCTGCTATGAATGTGGGTGTACAAATACCTGTTTCAGTCCCTGTTTTCAGTTCTGTGGGGGTATATATACCTGGCAGTAGAATTCTTGGATCACATGGTAATACTATGTTTAACATTAGAGGAACCACCAAAACTATTTTCCACAGAGGCTGCATCATTTTACATTCCCACCAGCAGTGTGTGAGGGTTTCATAATCTGTGCCAACACTTATTATTTTCCATTTTAAAAACTGTAGCCATCCTATTGGGTATGATGTGGTATCTTCTGTGGTTTTGAATTGCATTTCCCTGATGACTATTGATGAGCATCTTTTCATGTACTCATAAGCCATTTGTATATTTTCTATGGAGAAATATCTGTTCCAGTCCTTTGCCAATTTTAATTGGGATGTTTGTCTTTTTGTTGTTGAGTTATAGGAGTTTCTTACATCTTTCTGGATATCAAACCTTTATCAATGATTTACAAATATTTTCTCATCTGTGAGTTATTTTTTCACTTTCTTGATAGTGTCCATTGATGCAAAAAAGTTTAAAATTTTGATGCAGTTAAATTTATATTTTCTCTTGTTGCCTGTGATTTTGGTGACATTTTTAAGATTCCATTGCCAGATCCAAGGTTATGCAGATTTCCTCTATGTTGTCTTCTAAGAGTTTTGTAGTTTAGCTTTTAAATTAAGGTATTTGATCTGTTTAAGTTATTTTTTTGTATATGATGTAAGGTAAGGGTCCAACTTCATTCTTTTGCATGTAGATACCCAGTTTTCCCAGCACCATTTGTTGAATACATTATTCTTTCTCCATTGAATGGTCTTGGCACCTTCATCAAAAATCCATTGACTATAGATGTGATGGTTTATTTCTGGGCAAAGATGATACTGCTATAGGACAATCAGTAGAGAGAGAGAGCTAAACTCAAGGTATATTTGGTAGTTTTTTTTTTTCCATTAACAAGGACTTACTTCTTTGGATTGCTTATCCTTTCCTTTATTCTCCTCTAAAGAGAAACCATTTAGCTCATACTCTCACCCACTGAACTTTTAGATTAAAATTCCCTAACTTGTTCGTTACAAACCTCCTTCAGTTTCATATGGTTTGGAAGCCCACTGAACCCTGCCTGTCTCTTTCCGCATTGTTGGTTTTATCCTCTCTTATGAGATCCATTGTGACAACTATTCCTGACCAATTGGAAGACTTACTTTGCCCCCCAATTTATTATCTCTCACTCACTTCCTAGAACCATCAAATCTTAATGTACCAGAGTTGGAAAATACCTTAGTGGCATCTAATCCAGAGATTTTCAAACTGTTCCACAGTGACATGGAGATGCCTCAGGGACTGCAGTGGGAGGGACTTAGCAGGAAGGTAGTTGGGCTCCCACCCTGGTGTAACCAAATCTGCCCAACTTTTATCCGTTTTACATTGCGGCTCAGTGTATGGTCTTGCTTGGAGAAGGGTTTTTTAAAAATTATTTATTTATTTGGCTGCGCCTAGTCTTAGTTGTGGCACGCAGGATCTTTTAGTTGCGGCATGTGGAATCTAGCTCCATGACCAGGGATTGAACCCGGGCTCCCTGCGTTGGGAGTGTGGAGTGTTAACCATTGTACTACCAGGTAAGTCCTTGGAGAAGGGGTTGATTGCTAATATCATTTAGGTACAAGCAGTAGAGACTGCCTGTGGATAACAAGCAAAAGGAATGGGGGATAGAATTTTTTAGAAGGAAATGAGAGTAGTTGAAGCAAAAGCTAAACTACCAGGTCTCAGAAAGAATAGGAACAGAGCAGCTCTGGTGCCCTCAGTTGTGGGGACTCAGGAATAGTTTCATCAGGCTGCTTCTGCTGGGATGAATCAGCTTCCACTGGTCTTCTCCCCTTGGTTACTTTCCTTTGCTCAACATTATAGTTTCTGGAGAGAGACGGACTTAGCTTGGTTCATCTGTTCACTCGTTAGCCAGAGGAAGGCAAGAAGTCTTCACTGACATTCCCACCAAGACAGAATGAAATGGGGGAGAAGGAGCTCTCCCAAAGGAAATCCAGATTTTCTTAGCAGAGAAAGGGGTTCCTAGGAAAGATGTTCACTACAATCAGGAAAAAACAATGTTTAAAAACTCACAATCTAGACTAGGACTCGGCAAACTACAGCGTGAGGGTCAAATCCTATAACTAGCCTGCTTTTGTAAGGCCTTTTAATTTTTTAAAATTAATTAATTAATTAATGTATTGGCTGCATTGGGTCTTCGTTGCTGCACAGGGGCTTTCTCTAGTTGTGGCGAGCGGGGGCCACTCTTCATTGTGGTGCACAGGTTCCTCATTGCAGTGGCTTCTCTTGTTGTGGAGCATGGGCTCTAGGTGCATGGGCTTCAGTAGTTGTGGCATATGGGCTCAATAGTTGTGGCTCATGGGCTCTAGAGCACAGGCTGAGTAGTTGTGGCGCACGGGCTTAGTTGCTCTGCAGCGTGTGGGATCTTCCTGGCCCAGGGCTTGAATCTATGTCCCCTGCATTGGCAGGAGGATTCTTAACCACTGCGCCACCTAGGAAGTCCCAAGGCCTTTTAATTTTTAAAGGATTAAAAAAAAAACCCAAAAAATGGGATAAATTGTATGCAAATTTTATGTCTGAGAAGGGATTTGTATCCAGAATATATAAAGAATACTTACAATTTAACAATAAAACAAATAACCCAATTTAAAATGGGCAGAGGATGTGAATAGATATTTCTCCAAAGAAGGTATACAAATGGCCAATAAGCACATGAAAAGATGGTCTACATCTTGAGTCATTAGGGAAATACACATCAAACCCACAGTGAGATCCTACTTCACATTCACTAGGATAACTATGATCAAAAAGACAATAACAAGTGCTGGTGAGAACCATGAAAAATTATAACTCTCATATATTGCTAGTGGGATGGGAAAATGGTGCCATCAATTTGTGAAACAATCCGGAAGTTCCTCAAAAGATTAAACATAAAATTACCATATGGCCTAGCAATTCCACTCCTAGGTAGATACCCAAAAGAATTGAGTACACAGGTCCATACAAACCTTGTACAGGAACGTTCATAGCAGCATTATTCATAATAACCCAAAGGTGGGAACAACCCAACTGCCAGCTGATGAAAGAATTACAACGCATGGAATAGCCATACAGTAGTATTATTGGGTCAAAAAAAGGAATGAAGTACTGATACATGCTTCTCATCCATGAACCTGGAAACACTATGCTAAGTGAAAGAAGCCATTTGCAAAACACATATTTTATGATTCCATTTGTATGAAATGAACAGAATAGGCCAACATATGAAGATTGAAAGTAGATTAGTGGTTACCTAGAGCTGGGGTGATGGGGAAAAGGGAATGATGGCTAATGGGTACAGGTTTGTTTTATTTTGTGGTGAGAAACATTTTGGTGTACCTCAAAAACTGGTACAAGAGTGTAAAGCAAATGTATTCCAATAAAGAGCTTAAAAAAATTAATTGCAGTGATGGTTGTATAACACAGTGATTGCACAGAAAAACCACTAAATGATACACTCTTTTTTTGGCCACACCCCATGGCATGTGGGATCTTAGTTTCCAAACCAGGGATCAAACCCACACCCCCCTGCAGTGGAAGCACAGAGTCTTAACCACTAGACCACCAGGGAAGTCTCTAAGTGATATACTTTAAATGAATGAATTGTATGATATGCAAATTATATCTCAATAAAGCTGTTTAAAAAATGAAAAGAATATTCTAGGGACCATATGTGGTCTACATTTCCTGTTATTTACTAGCTGACGCTTTCCATAAAAAGTTTGCTGACTCCGGCTCTCAGCTTACCTCTAAGGAGGCTCGGACGCGCCCACGCTCTCACTCCACCTCCTGAGTCTGCTGCTCTCGCTCTAATCCACCCCTTGTTAACAGAGCAGAACCCCAAAGTGAACAATCTGCTCCCTAGAGGAGTTTGAGATGAAACCCCAAAGTGCCTGTTGCTTAAGGTTTCCCAATCTGAAGTAATAAATTCTTGGTGAGACTCCAGGGAAATGAGAAACGTTCTCTTCCCATAAGATGTTTCCATGGCCACCTGCTAGCTGAGATCCTTGGGATTTCAAAACCCAATTTCTTTTCTGCGCTAAAGCCTGTACTTCTGACACCCTGCAACATTTACAAATTGCTGCAGGAGAAGAAATCCTTAGAAAGTGCACTAAGTTAAGACTTTGTATCCCTTATCATAAAACATTTAAAGTAAAATTTAGGAATGGATTTGGAACAGATTGAAGGGCGTTTCATCTTGCTCCTTCAGGGTTAAAGGTGTGTGTGAGCCTCTTGCCATGAAAATAGCCCTGTGGTAATGCCTGGCTTTGCTCTAGGGAATGTTGGTGAGAGGCCTTTGTGCCTGCCTCTCCATTTCCAGTCTTTTAGGTTGTGCTCCCTCAAATGAAACTGTGATCTGTTTCTGGGGGCGGGAGTGTATACTTCAGTATACACAACATGTAATAACATGTTGGCGATGTTACTGTCTTAACCAGGAGTGCAGCCTTCTTTCACGGCACTCTTTCTCCACAGAGAGGGCCAGGGGCCTGGGAAGCAGAGTTGTGCCTGGAAGGGCCAGCATCTGCGGAGTCTCTCCAGCTCTGCTTCTCGCACACCCCCCGGTCTCTACTCTGGCTTGCAGTGAGCACCCAGATCTGTCCTCATTCCCGAGCGCACTTCTTTGTTCCCCTCTTTGTAGCAGCCCCAGGCCATTCTATGTACCCGACTCCGCCTTGGCTCCCAGGACTGGATCCTGGGTACAGTGCCTGGGTCCCTGATTCCTGGCGGAGAACTCCCACGACCTTCCTCACCTCTTCCTCCTGCTGGCACTAGGTTTCCGATAACGAAGCTAAAATGTGCGGCCCAAGCTCTCCAAAACAGGAAATTTGCTCTTGACACTTTTTCTAACGTTGGGGTTGATTCAGTCTAAAGGGACACTGACCATACTAGTCCCTCCCCTCCTCCCTTCCCCTCTTTTCCCCATGAATTTTGTGTGGGGAAATCAGTCACCCCCTAGTTGGAGTAGTTTTGCTAGGTTCGGTTTTTTGTTTTGTTGTTTTAGAAGCAAAGGAAATCACTGAAAGGATCACATCCATTCCTACACAACAATGGAGGCTGCGAGAATGTAGCTCCAGGTAGGGCTGAGAAAAACTGTATTCCCGAGACACTGCCTGGCACTCGCGTAAACTTGAAGATCGGGGCAAACTGTTGGAAGCATCCCGAACCACAGTAGAAAGCCCCAGATGCCAGACTCGAAATGTTCATTTCACAACGTTCAGTCAAGTTGCCCAGCCCACTTCTGAGGCCGGGAAACACGGAGACAGTTGAGCTATTTGTTTGGAGATTCTTCAGTGAAGTTGATGAGCCATTCTCTTTCCAGGAGTGCTTGAAAATGCCAAGAAACTTCATGGATCGTTTCACTGCTCTTGATTCCCTCCCGGGTCATTGTTGGCCTTCGTCCCAGGCCTCCTCTGGTAGCCAACTCCCTCATTCCAGCAATCATTTCTTTGCAGGAGTTTGCTTCTAACCTTTCAGCGTGTGTCCCAAATATTTAGTGATGGACTCAATCCAGTAGAATGATTTCTTTCCTTTAACTCATTGAAATGACTTAGGAAAAATTGAAAGCTGTAAGCTGAATAAACATTGCCATTGTCCCGGCCCAGTCCCTGCTGGCTTGGAGCCTCCCCGATCGAGCAGTTTCTGGGGTCCCTTCCGTTGTGCCTCTCACCTTTCTCTCAGATCCAAGAGCACCTGGGATTGAAGGATCCGAGGTGTGGGGGCTTGTTGCGCGCGGGGGCTTCTTGCGCTTCGGGCTTTGGGTCTTCTTTGTAATGTGCCAGCCAACGCTGCTACTAGAGCAATCAAGCCTGGAGGGTTCTGTATACTTCTCTTTGTTTCCTTCGGGTTTATTACAGGGCGTGACACCTGCCATTGATTATCTGCCCCTGTAGCTTGGCTTAGCTGTCTGAGGAGGGAAGGAGTTGGCTTCCCTTTGGAGGGGAGCAGGGCTGAGGGCTGGCACAGGGCAGAGCTACATCAGGCTCCCTGGCTCTGTTTACTACTTGCTATTTTGAGACTTTCTTCGCATGGAAATGTCGCATGGCTCCAATGCTAGAAAGAAGTGTGAGATGAGAGCCATGTGAGGGAAACATTTTGGATGTGTTGACATATTGTGTTTAACTTCCAAGACTCTCTGTGGTGGTGTCTGCCCAGGCAAACTGAGGAGAAATGGAGGTCTGTGGAGATTAGATTTCCTGACTCCTTCAAGGCCAAAAGAAAAAAAAAAAGAAAAGAAAGAAAAAGGATAGAGAGAAAACCCCCACTTGGTCCCATTTTTCTTCACGGTCTGTGGGAACATGTGTATTTCACCTAAATTGGGTCTCTAACTACTTTCATTCTGCTCAGCACTCGATGTGTGTGTGTGTATGGAAACAGCCCCAGCGAAGCCCTTTCTACTTGGTGGTTATTATGGTCGAGGCTCTGGGAAAGCTATGAGAAGAGGCCCTTTCTTGCCTCTACGATCATATTATGGTTTCGAAGAGAGATCCATTTTCTTCCCAGAGCCCTGACTGCTTGTAAAAGGGGAAACACACCCCCCGGATTTGCAGCCCAAGAATCCCTTCCAGCGCTGGAGGAAGGACAGGGAGCCACGGGCAAGAAGCAAATCACCCGGCGTGCCCACGCCCACCCCCAGGAAAGTGAGAAAGCATATTAAGCACAGGAAGAAGCCATGTAGCCCAACTTTCCCATCTTTCGAGGATTTACTTTAATCACATCTTTTAGCCTTCTCACCATCCCCAACACTTCCTGACCTCTCCTTGAACAGATCTAGGTGTCTCTCTCTGGAGCCTGAGCCGTTCTCACTCGGGCTCCGTTGCCGTGCCTCTGATAAGCTATTCCATATGCCTGGGCCCTTTGTTCTCGCAGTGCTAGGTTTTACAACTTCCCAGTGACCTGGAGTTTTCTCATGTTGGCAATGGGCTCTTTGGAGCTTTGCACCTCCTGCTAACCTACAAATGATTTTCCCTGTTGCATCATGTCCGTTCCTAATTTTTTAAAAAATCTTAATTTTTAAAAAAATTTACTTTTCTTTGCGTTGGGTCTTCGTTGCTGTGCATGGACTTTCTCTAGTTGTGGCGAGTGGGGGCTACTCTTCCTTGTGATGCTCAGGCTTCTCATTGTGGTGGCTTCTCTTGTTGTGGAGAACGGGCTCTAGGTGCACAGGCTTCAGTAGTTGCAGCACATGGGCTTAGTAGTTGTGGCACATGGGCTCAGTAGTTGTGGTGCATGGGCTTATTTGCTCCTCGGCATGTGGGGTCCTCCCGGACCAGGGCTCAAATCCATGTCTCCTGCACTAGCAGGCGGATTTGTAACCACTGCGCCACCAAGGAAGTCCTGTTCCTAATTTTGCAAACATTGTATAAGGAGCTTTCCCATATAAGGCCCCAGGAGAGGGATACAGGAAGGAACTTACACCAAAGTCTCAATTCCCCAGGGAAACTTCTCACACCTCTCTCTTGTACAACCTTTAATAACAACCAGAAAGAACAACAACAACAAAAACCAACCCAAGACTTTTGTCCTGATAAGTCAGAGAGACACAGAAACGCCCCGCCAGAGCGAAGAATGTTTAGGACCCACCTGTAGTCTGTTCCCGCAGTAGATAGGCCAGGCCTGTCTTTTAGAACTAAAGATAGTCAGCGGGAAAGCACGTGGTTCAGAGAAATGAGCTGTGGAAGCTTCACAGGTGGAAGTTAGAAGGGCGTTTAGGTGGCTGCCCTCGCCTCCCTCATCAGAGCAGAGAGCTGCGGGGTTAGTCTCTCCAGTACCATTCGTTTGATGTTAGTGCCTTAAATAAGTTCGGTCTTGCTTTTTGAAGCAACCAGTGCTAAAAATATAGAGAGAGCCTAATAGGTGCATTCACATCTATACCGGCCTAATATACCTCAGAAACAGCATGGTATAAAGCAGGTGTTTTACTGGTTTATATTAGAATCACCTGGGGAACCTTTAACACCTCCCCCTGCCCAGACCCCACCTCCAGGGATGCTGCTTTAATTGGCCTGGGGTGGGGCCTGGGTGTTGGGAGGCTTGAGAGCTTCCCAGCTGATTCTATTGTGCAGCTGAGGTTAAGAGGCACTGGCATAAATGAAAGGACATGGCCTTTGCGATTAGTCAGAACTAGGTTCAAATCTTGCCTCTTCCCCATAATAACAGTGGAATCTCTTGTGCCTCAGTGTCCTTGTCTATAAATTCCGGATAAGAAACCTAAGTCTACGAGAGGGAATGAGCTAATGTATAGAAAGCCCTTAACAATGCCTGGTGCATAGTCCTCACTGAATAAATGCCACTCTCCCCAATACACATATGCTATCTTTAAACCATTCAGCCCCAGCAGCTTGTAGAAATGATCCCTATTTAAGTTTCGTGTAGATCAAAATATGTTAGGTAGGAAAAAAGAAAACCTAAGGTTTTGGAAGAACGCTTTGCTCAGGTTCAACATTTAGACCTAGGTTTTCTGGCCAGAAGAATTTGACTGCATCTTCCTCCAGTGATCAGAACTTGAAAAGTGGGACCCACACAAAGTGCTGTACAGAGTTGACAAATATCTGGTCATACAAATTCCAGATGAGGGTGACACGGTTTGATAAGAGATCAGATAGAAAGGATGTTGGGGATCTGAGCTAACCACAAATTAAAGAAGGGCACACAGTGCCGTACGACTACTAAATGATGCAACAGGATCTCATAACAACCAGAGGAAGGAGCAAGTAGCCCATTATGCCCCTGCCCTGGCCCAGGCAGTCCCCTTCAGACGATGCACCCACTTCTGGGCATCACTGTCAGAGGGACTTTGGTGAATGCACAGGAAGGTGATGAAGATGGTGGTGGAAGGGGTGTCACATGGAGGATGGTTGAAGGAACCAGGGATTTGGAGAGGCTCCATTGACTGTCATCAAATCCTTATCAAATGGTGGGAGGATTTGGCTGCTTCATGTGGTACCAGTGGGGCAAGACTAAAACCACTGGGTGGTACTTCTGAGCACTTTCCGCTTATCTTTGGGTGCTGGGCCCAGGGAGAGCACACTGGCAATTCTAAGAGACTGTGATTCTAGAAGTTTCCTGTATGTATATATTTTTAAGCTTCTCATTTCTTTTTTTCTTTTTGGCCGCGCTGCACGCCTTGTGGGATCTTAACTCCCTAACCAGGGACTGAACCTGCTCCCTCGGTAATGAAAATGCAGAGTCCTAAACCACTGGACTGCCAGGGAATTCCCATGCTCTAATTTCTTTTATTTTTATTCTTTAGGGGTAAGAATAAGTAAATGCTTAAAATTTTATTGACGTATAGTCGGTTTACAATGTTGTATTAATTTCTTCTGTACAGCAAAGTGATTCAGTCATACATACCTATTCTTTTTCCTATTCTTTTCATTACGGTTTGTCATAGGATATTGAATATAGTTCCCTGTGCTATCCAGTAGGACCTTGTTGTTTATCCATCCTGTATATAACAGTTTGCCTCTGCTAATCCCAAACCCTCAATCCATCCCTCCGCCATCCCCACTACCCCTTGCCAACCACAAGTCTGTTCTCTGTCAGTGAGTCTGTTTCTGTTTCATTGATATGTTCATCTTTGTCATATTTTAGAGTCCACATGTAAGCAATATCATATGGTATTCGTCTTTGACTGACTTCGCTCAGTATGACTAACATTCCATTGTATGTACATTAGCAGATTCCTATATTTAAAAAATTTCTCTTTCACGTGAATCACCCGCGACCTAGTGGAGGTTCTGTCCCTGACCAGCTGTATGATCCTGGACAAGTCACTTCATCTCTTTGGGCTTTAGCAAAATGATATTGGGCTGGTATCCAATGACTGGCAGCAATATTGACTGAGCATCTACTATGCGTTAGTCACTATATTCAGCTACGTCTGCCACCTAGATCATTCCGCTCTAAGCCTAGGTGCCGGGATTGAACTAAGGGAACACCCATAGGGTTTTTAGACTAGAACGCTAGAAGACTGAGGAAACTTGCCTGTGTGGTTTGATGAGGCTGAGTGGGAATTAAATCCAAATTTATCCCCAAAGAAGATATATGCTCCATAGAAGAGGGTTTTTAAGAAACTTCACTATAAGCTGCTTTTTTATATAAGATTTGTGGATCAAAAGGATTTTCTACACATACATATGGGTATATATGTAGGCATATGGCAGACTTCGGGAACCTCTGGTTCCATGCCTGATTACATCCAGCCCTGGCAAAGTTCAGGCAAAAGTTTGTGAATCTGTGGGAGGGGGACAGGTTAGATTGGGTTTGCTAGTAATTGGCAAGTACTGTGGGGCAACCATGAAATATTGTACTTTCTGGAGCAATTGGCCTTAAGGGGCCCTAAGAGAAAGATAAACCTGGGGTTGGCCTGGATCTCTCTCGGTCTAGAGTTGGCAGAGTGGATTGGGCAAGCCTGGCCCAGAGTGAGCCGGGGGTCAGCTTGCACTGAGGGAGACTTAACCCACCTTGCCTCCGATTTCCCAGGAACCTCTGGTGCTTTCTGATTTGTACCTCTGTGCTCGGAACTGGTAGTAGACGTGTAGATGTGCTCTGAAGAGGAACAGACATCCAGCTCGTGGTTTGGTTCCTCCTTGTAGCTAAGGGAATCCATCCACGGGCGACTTCAGGGGGCTGTGTGCATTCGCGTCAGTCAACCCAGGGATTCCAGGAAGCCCCTTCTACATACCCATTGCTCCTCAGTACCCCGTGGGCCTGAGACTTCTGGTTCTGATGATGCTGTGGCTCTCCGTTGCCTGGACCTGGTCTGGGTGGGACCTGAGGCTTTCTGTTTTCCTCCCTAGATTCAGATTCATCATGTAACTTCTTGCCTGAACAAACAATATCCGGGCTCTCCCAGAAAGCCTGGTATGTACGCTGCCATGCTCCTGATCTGGGAGTCTAGAAGCTGGAGTTCTAGCCTCAGCTCAAGAATCAACCAGCAGAAAAAAAAAAAAAAAAAGAATCAACCAGCAGCAAAACTTCAGCCAAATTATTTCCCCTCTCTGGGCCTCAGTTTTCCCCTCAATAAAATTAAGTAGTTTGCCTGGCTGATACTCTGGTTTTCGCTATTTCATTTTCTCTCCCTTTTTGTATCTTTCTATCCCTTTTCTGTATTACACCCATTTAACTTTCTATCTGCCATTTTTTCCCTTTTTCTCAGCACCCCTCCCCTGCTCTGCTGCCAACACCTGACACTCTTCCTTTGATCTATTTTCAGTCGCCTTCTATCTTCCATTTTCCTCCCAACTGTGTTCTTCCTGTACCCCTATTCCCATTCTCTTATGTTCTCTCCCTCTTTTTCTTAAGTAGCCACCAGAAAGAAGGAAGTGCATTTGGGAAATAGAACGCATCGTTGAATCAAGTGTTATGGTCCACTCTCTCAATTATCTGGTGTGGGTTGCTTGAAGGTAAAAACAGAGCCCCAGCACCGTACCCTTCTGTAAGAAGCAGTCACTGCAAACAGGAATCGCCTTTGATAATTGTGTGACCTACAATCGACATTTGTTTTGTGGGTCAGTAGCTACCATGAAGGAGAGGTTCCCTGCCCTTGGCTGTGGCATCTGACCCACTTGGTTAGCTCAGGCGGTCAGCAGGGCATTGCTAAAGATAGTTGGCCTGGGTGGGGGCCTCTCATGTGAAGCCTGGGACTTGATGAGCCTGTGAGAAGAGGAGTGCCTTGCTTGCTATATAAAGAACTGACCTTAAACACATCTCAGCCTTCAGTTTTCTCAAGGACAGAACTCCTTCTGTAACACCAAGTCTTTCCTGAATCACTCAAACTGGGAGGGAAGGGTACGTGGGCTTTGTGAAAAATCCAAATATTAAAAGCTCCTCATCAGTAAGAGCATTCCGGAAGTCATTGGTTAGACTTGAAGCAAGGAGCACATCCTGGGTAAGCAGCAGTGGGAGAGTGGGGACCAAGAGCTTCACAAAGTCCTGGGTGTCCCCAGGTTGGAGAGTTGCCTTCTGGAGAACCTCCACATTCTAGCCATTCTCTTCCTGGCCCATCCCCTCTTTTCCCCTAGAGAGTCCAAAGGTCAAACTTCATGCAGCCGATCGAAACTATAGCAATTCTAGATTTAGTGGAGCAGGAATGAATCTTGACTCTGTACACTTTCAGCCTGATTATTCCCAGACCCTCTGCTCTACTCCCATTCCCCCACCTCTGAGGTTTCCTGCAGCTGCATGTTCCTTCTACCCTAAAGGAAATTGTGCACTCTTTAATGTTTAGAATTCCATTGTACTCCATAAAGCTCACCAGCTCTCTCCACTCCGGTGTCTGCTACATTTACAAATGTCACCTTATCATCCGCCAAAAACATATTAGCTCCTCAATCAGATGACCTGAGAATACAGTCAACAGAGGAGTCTGCCAAAGGGAGCAGAAATAACTCAAGTTTTCCGTTATGATAGGAGCTTGTGATTCACAGGTGTATACTCATCAAGATAAAACCCATCAAATGGTTCGTTTGAGATTTGTGCATTTCCTCTGTGTAGATTTTACCTCAAAGAAAGAACAATAAACACATTTTACACTCTAGTTGATGATACAAATGCTAGGAGTTTAGGAGTAAAGTGTACTCCTATCTGCAGCTTATTTTGAAATGAATCCAAAAAATAAGATGGGTTGAGGGATGGGTAAATGGATAAAATGTGATAGAAAGCAAATATAGCAAAGTGCTAAGTGAAAACAAAGCTGTCACCTGGGTAGGTTTAAGGCTTACATCCCAGGCACTGTCTGGTCTTTTTTTTTTTTTTTTTTTTTTTTTAAATTTAATTTTTTTCTTTTTCTTTTTTGCTGTGTTGGGTCTTTGTTGCTCTGTGCAGGCTTTCTCTAGTTGCGGCGAGCAGGGGCTACTCTTCATTGTGGTGCGCGGGCTACTCATTGCAGTGGCTTCTCTCATTGCAGAGCACGGGCTCTAGGTGCACGGGCTTCAGTGATTGCAGCACGTAGGCTCAGTAGTTGTGGCTTGCGAGTGCTAGAGTACAGGTTCAGTAGTTGTGGTGCATGTGCTTAGCTGCTCCACAGCATGTGGGATCTTCCAGGACCAGGGATCGAACCCGTGTCCCCTTCACTGGCAGGCGGATTCTTAACCACTGCGCCACCAGGGAAGTCCCAAGGCACTGTCTTTTATTCTCCTCATTGCCATTCCACTCAGGCACTGAGTGAAGAGTTCCCCAAACCAAGTGAGAAGACTTTTGGTCCTCATCAGCCCTCACCCAGCTGGCAGAGCACCTTGCTTCCCAGAGTCTATGTTTGTCAAAGCCAGTGGTCCAGTGCCTCGGACACAAGTTGAGTGATGCTTGGGCAAGGTCAGGTACATTTTCTCCCTAGTCTTCTCACCCAACCACAGAAGAACTGGAGGTCTGGGTCCCCTGGTCTCTCTCCCTGCCACCTGCCTGACTTCAGGACACTAAAGGCTAGGAGTGAAATACACATGCTATTTGCCAAATCCTATTTTGTCATGCTTTTCCAGAAATAAGCTCCACTCTAGCCTTGATCTGATTGTGCCAGAACATGAGGCTGGTGACAAAGTGACAATGTTGACCTTAATTGTTTGCCAGCTTTTTGAGGGGAACTTCAACCTCTGCTGCCCTTTCCCTCAAACCTATTCTGTATCCCAACCCAAAGGCTCTGAGATCCTGAATAGCGTCACTGAAAACAACCACTAATGTCATCGTCTCATTAATCCCTTATTAGTCCTCTGTCACAGCTATAGTCAGTTGACACCTGCTCCTCATTTCAGTGACTGTTATTCAAGTATTCAGCAAACAGGTGTTGGGCACCTGCTCTATGCCAGGCAGTAAATAAGGTGCGGGGGAGATGGAGTGGTGCTGACATGAACAAGTGTCAATATCTGCCCTTGAGTTGCACTCAACGTAGCAGTTGAGCTACACAAAGAAGGGGTGAGAGGGACCTCCCTGGCCGTCCAGTGGTTAGGACTCAGCACGTTCACTGCCAGGGCCTGGGTTCAATCCCTGGTCAGGGAACTAAGATCCTGCGAGCTGCGCAAGATGCCCCCCCTCAAAAAAAAAAGTGGGTGAGAGGTTAGACTGCAACAGCCCTTGGTAAAGGGGCCATCTGTGCAATCAGCCTCCTTCCCAGCCTTACCTCGCACCCGCTCCCATGGCTTCCACCACCGTTAAGTGCTGACATCTCCCAGACACCCACCACCACCTCACAACTCTTCTCTGAGCTCCAGACCCTTAGTGTTTCCAGCTGCCCACTCGATGTCTGCTCCTGAATGATCCATAGGTCCCTCAAACTCAACGTGTCCTACATCAAACTCAGAATTTCTCTCACTCTTTCTTCTGCATCTTCAATCTCACATCACGGTCTTTTTTAAAAAAAATTATTTATGTATTTATTTATTTATTGGCTGTGTTGGGTCTTTGTTGCTGCACACGGGCTTTCTCTAGTTGTGGCGAGTGGGGGCTACTCTATGCTGCGGTGTGTAGGCTTCTTATTGCCGTGGCTTCTCTTGTTGCAGAGCATGAGCTGTAGGTGCGTGGGCTTCGGTAGTTGGGGCACACAGGCTCAACAGTTGTGGTTCTCGGGCTCTAGAGCTCAGGCTCAGTAGTTGTGGCGCACGGGCTGAGTTGCTCCGCGGCATGTGGGATCTTTCTGGACCAGGGATTGAACCCGTGTCCCCTGCACTGGTAGGCGGATTCTTAACCACTGTGCCACCAGGGAAGCCCCCATCTCAGTCTCTTTTGAGACACAGCTCACATTTCGTCCCCTCCTGACCTCTCCAGGCAGGTTTATTGACTGCCTCCTAAGTGTTTCCATTGCCCTTGGTACAAACCCCCTACCCACAGCGTTTACTGCACTGTCTTGTAATGTTTTTCTTTTTTTGTTTTTTTTTTTTGGTTATCCATTTTATTTATTTATTTATTTAATATAGAATAAACTGCATACATTTATTTTAACTTTTTATTTTTTAATTTTTTACAATAAACTGCATATATTTATTTAGAGTGTACAATTTGGTATCCCAGTCTCCCAATTCATTCCCCCCCAACCCTCCATGCTTTCCCCACTTGGTGTCCATATGTTTGTTCTCTACATCTGTGTCTCTATTTCCGCCTTGCAAACCGGTTGATTTGTATCATTTTTCTATAGTTCGCATATATGTGGTAATATACGGTATTTGTTTTTCTCTTTCTGACTCACTTCACTCTGTATGACAGTCTCCAAGTCCATCCATGTCTCTAGAAATGTCCCAGTTTCCTTGATTTTTACAGCTGAGTAATATTCCATTGTATATATGTACCACATCTTTTTTATCCATTCATCTGTTGATGGACATTTAGGTTGCTTCCATGTCCTGGCTATTATAAATAGTGCTGCAATGAACTTGGGAGTGCACGTTCCTTTTTGAATTATGGTGTTTTCTGGGTATATGCCCAGAATTGGGATTGCTGGGTCATATGGTAACTCTGTTTTTAGTTTTGCAAGGAACCTCCATACTGATCTCCATAGTGGCTGTATCAATTTACATTCCCACCAACAGAGCAAGAGCGTTCCCTTTTCTCCACACCCTCTCCAGCATTTACTGTTTGTAGATTTTCTAATGGTACCCATTCTGACCGGTGTGAGGTGATACCTCATTGTCGTGTTGATTTGCATTTCTCTAATAACTAATGATGTTGAGCAGCTTTTCATGTGCCTTTTGGCCATCCCTTGGTACAAACCCCTACCCACAGCATTTACTGCACTGTCTTGTAATGTTTTTCTTACCTGGCCTCCCCAGCCATTCTCCAAGCTCCTTTAGGGCAGAACCTGTAGACTTTCTCATTTTTGTATCGTTGTGCATAATGGACACTGAGTGTGTGTCAGCTGAACGAAATGGAATCTTGGGACTAACGCTATCCTGGAAAATTCAGTAAAGCTTCACAGAGGAGATTATATTTATGCTGGATCTTGGAGAATCCAAGTTTGTCAGTGGTTGGGGGAGTAGAGCAGGAGGGAGAGGGAGGGCTGGCTCCTCCTAGACAGACAGAACCAGAACATGAGCAAAGGGTCAGAGGTCATAGAGTGTGTACTCTGCATGGCAGGTAGTTTGGTGTGGCTACAGGGGCAGTAAATGGGTCTGGAAGACCAAATCACGCAGCATCTTCAGTGCTTGCCTATGAGTTTAGATTTTAGCCTGTATATGTAGTCGAAGGCGAACCGCTGCAGAGTTTTTCAAATCGGTGCAGCATAATCAGAGCAGTGCTTCTGGAAGGTTACCCTGTCATTAGTATAGAGAATAGATTTTAAGACTAGGGGAGACTGGAGGCAGGGAGACCAATTAGGAGACTTGCCATAGTCTAGGTGAGAGACAGTGAGGGCAGAGACCAGGGAAGGGGTCACTGGCATGGAGAGAAGTGAAATCGAAACCAGAAATAGGGTCCCCACCTCTCATACCTGATCTAGGGGGTAGATTTCAGGCAAGTCAAGTACTCAGTTGAATTGGAAATATTTTCTGAAGATGATCTGTTTGAGTATTTTATTACCTAGAGTGCTAGGCCAGAAAAGAATTCAGCGTTTTAAGACTTTGTGGGGCTTGTGGTCTATTTAGAAACATCTACAAAGCAGAATCTGTAGGCTATTGTGACTGATTAGAAATTTGAGATGAGGAGCCAAAGAAGACTCCAGAGTCTTGGGTCTGTGTGACTGAGTGGAGGAGGAGGTCCGGAATAGGGGGAGTCAGGGGAGTGCTGTCCGGGCACCCTGAGTGTGTGAGGTGCTGTGAGACACCCAAGGAGAGCCATCGAGGAGGCAGCTGGATGTGTGGTCCTAGAGCCCAGGAAAGAGATCTTGGCTGTAGATGAAGGTCTGGGATTTGCCAACTTGGAGACAGAAGTGAAGCCGTGGGGCAGATGAGATCACCCAAACACAGTGTGTGGGGTGAGGGGAAAAAAAGCACTTGAGATGGAACCCTAGGGAAGATCAAATTTAGGGGTGGACAGACAGAACAGAAGGAGCCCATGAAGGAGACTAAGAAGGGGAGGTAAGAAGCTGGGGGGGGAGGGGAGAAGTAAGAGAGCAGTAGGGGAGAAGTAAGAGAGCGGTAGGAGAAAAACTAGAAAACAAGGGAAGAGGAGATTCGTGGAGAAATAAGTCTACTCTAAAGAAGATCCACAAATGGCCAAGAAGCACATGAAAAATGCTTAGCATCATTAGTCATCAGGAAAATGCAAGTCAAAATCTCAGTGAGATACCACTTCACACCCACTAGGATGGCTATAATTTTTAAAAAGAAAAATAACAAGTGTTGGTGAAGATGGGGAGACATTGGAACCCTCATACAATGCTTGGGATGTAAAATGGTGCAGCCATTATGGAAAACAGTTCGGTGGCTCTTCAATAAGTTAAACATAGAATTACCATGTGACCTAGCAATTCCTCTTCCAGGTATACACCCAAGAACATTTAAAACAGGTATTTAAACAAAAACTTGTAAATGAATGTTCATAGCAGTAAGATTCACAATTGCCGAAAGGTAGAAATAAGCCAAATGCCCATCAACTGATGAATGGATAAAGCAAAATTGACATCCATACCATTGAATATTATTCAGCCATCAAAAGGGATGAAATACTGATCCATGCTACCACATGGATAAACTTTGAGAACATTATGGCTACATTAAAGAAGCCAGACTTAAAAGTGCACGTGTAATAACTCCATTTGCATGAAATATCCAGAAGAGGCAAATCTGTAGACAGAAAGTAGATTAATGTTTGCCATGTGATGGAAGCTGGGGCCAAGTGAAGAGGGACTACTCAGAGGTACATACTTTCTTTCTGGATTGATGAAAATGTTCTGGAATTAGATAATGATGACTATTGCACAACTTGGGCATATACTAAAAACCGCTGAACTGTATACTTTAAAAGGTTTAATTGTGGACTTCCCTGGAGGCACAGTGGTTAGGAATCCGCCTGCCAATGCAGGGGACATGGATTTGAGCCCTGGTCCAGGAAGATCCCACATGCCACGGAGCAACTAAGCCCATGGCTACAACTGCTGAAGCCCATGCACCTAGAGCCGGTGCTCTGCAACAAGAGAAGCCACCACAATGAGAAGCCCATGCACTGCAACAAAGAGTAGCCCCTGCTCGCTGCAACCACAGAAAGCCTGCTTGCAGCAACGAAGACCCAACGCAGCCAATGAACAAATAAATAAACAAATTTATTTAAAAAAATTTTTAAAAAGGTTTAATTGTACAGCATACAAGTTATACCTCAATAAAGCTGTTACTAAAACAAGAATAATGCCTTGGTTGGCTTATGTGAGTATGTGGATGGGGTACCATTTACTGGGACAGAATAGATGGTGGGGAAAATGGAAATAAATCCATCTATTCAACAGGTCAAGTTTGAAGTGCCTGTTAGACCTAAGTGAAGACATCAATGAGGAGAGCAAAAAAGAAATGTCTAAGTTCTTTTGTCTGAGATGCTAGGGAGAAACTGACAGGGGCCCTGGCTGGTGAACATAGGAGTGGGAGAAGAGCTGATTAGGCTGGTGTTAATTTGGAACAGTGGGAATCAGAAATGGTGAGGAGGAGCGTGAGGTTACATAGTAGATGCTGTATAGTCATGAAATAGGGGGCCTTGGGACGGTTGTGAGCTGGGGCCTCTTGGACCAGAGTCCATCGTCACATGGGTCCACATACAGATTTGGTTCTCTGGTAATTCCACAGGCATTCAAAACAGTCTGTGGTTCTTTGTAGAGCACAGGATAGGTCAGATAAAGAGGGCTGCATCTAGCATCTGTTGGTTTTCTCGTCACCCTTCAACCAGTAAGCCATGGCGTTGCGCAGTAATAGATGTAAAGTCTTCCTTAACACAAGTGCTATTACTCTTCCAGAGTGACCATCTTTCAGCTGGTATCTGTAGACAGTATGTCCTCACCACGGCAGACATCTCTCCTCCTTTTATGTAACCTGGACTAGAGTCTATGACTATGGTGGCCAGATGCACGGCACTAAGAGGTAGTCAAGATGTTGACGAGTGTCCCCTGGTAACCTTTTTTGGGAGGACAGCAGTGGCGGCCCATCTCAGCAGAGCCTCCGACCTCAGGAAGAGCATCTCTCTATGGGATGGATGCCTCATTCCTTCTCTAGAAGGCTAGCCAATTAGAAGAAGAACACTAAGCACGTCAGTTGGCATTAGAACCTGCTTTGGATGGGACTAATGAGGTATCGGGTATAACAGGGAACAGGGCTCACTCAAGCGACTTCAGAGGCCAGTACCAGAACAGTAACATCTGCCTTGAACTCTACAGGGTGGGTGTGAGGCCTGAGTCAGGATAAGAGACAGGAGTTCAGGAAGGTGGGGACCGTTTGGGAATTAGTGTAAGGGCAGGATGAAGTGACGGAGATCTAGGTGTGGGCCGAGTGCCATGGGCAGGTTGAAAATTTCAGAGTCAGGTGAGGCAGGGAGCACCTGAGGCAGGGGGACTGAGCACAGGGATGTGTTAAGCCTGTGTGCTTCTGGACAGCCCGGTGATGATGGCCAAACTGAGCAGTTAGCGATAGAGTCTGAGGCCTCAGGAAGAGACCAGAATTGAAGGTAGAGAGCTAGAAGACCTGGCACAGAGATGGTAATGGAAGCAGAAGCTGGCGGGCCTGGATGAGCTCACCAGGGAGGGGGGCAGAGGAGGTAAGAGGCCTCGGTCCATACACAGGAAGCGCTGCTGTGTGAGGGGCTGGCAGCGGGAGGAACGTAGAGGGAGGAGTCAGCAGGCACCCACTTGAAAAGGATGAGCAGCAAGAGTCCTTTTCAGGGGTGACACAGGAAGTCATCTGTGTGCTTGAGGAGGCAGCCGAGGGAACCCTCTTCCTCTCCTCGTTCAAGGGGAGTTGAAGAGGCTCTATCCATCTTGGCCTTTAGCCCTCGTCTTGCTGGGGGGCTCTACGTGGCTCCCAGGCAGCAGAGCGGGGAGAGTGCGGGGGGTGGGGCGTGTTTGTGCCCAGCAAGCTGGACCACTCTGATACACTCTGATACTGCCTACCTGCTTGGCTCTGTGCATCCCTTCAACCTCAAGACACCGGGTGTGGTGAGACTCCTTTCCATTCCTGTACTTTTTTCTCCCCTCATCTCCCCCTCCCTGGGTCTGCCTCATGCTGGTTTTCTTCCTCCCTCCTTCCCTCTTTCCATCTCTCCCTAAACAAACATTTGCTCCTCCTTATTTATCGTAATCTTTTTATTAACAAAATAAAACTCACATACAGAAAATCACATAAAACAAACGTATGGCTCAGTGAATTACTACAATATTCGTAGCCTTGTCACCACCATCTAGCACATAAAACAGAACTTTGCCAGCCCCCCCAGAAGTCCTTCCACATGTCCCATGCCAATTAGAGCCCCTCCCTTAGTCAAAACGCGACCACTGGAATCCTCCCTTGTACATAGAGACAGAGTTCCCATTTATTGAGCACTTACTTCCTGCCAGGACTATATTAAGCATGCTTCATGCACGATATCTCATTTAACCTGTACGACAGCCCTGTGAATTAGGTACTAGTATTGCCACTTTAGAGGTGCAGAAATTGAACTTCAGAAAGGTGTGGAAATGTGTTCAAGGTCACCTGATGCTAGAGCCAGGACTGTCACCCCGGTGTATCTTGCTTCTAATCCCATGTTTTCTTCCTCCAGCCTCCTATGTGCTGTACCTCCCAGCTGAACTCTGAATAGTACCCTATGCAGAAGGCTGCCTGACTTTGTGAATTTAGCAGTTGTCACAGAACTAGATCCAGTGGCCACACTGGTAGGGAGGTAGTAAAGCTGGAGCAGCCAATCCTCACTGGCAAAGAGGCTCTATGATCTTGAATCTTGCCCTGGTGCCTGAGGCAAGCCTTTCCCAGATCCCTTAGAGAGAAGGAAAGCCACTTGGTAGAAAACAATAGAGAGGGAGAGAGAGAGAGAGAGGGGGCGGGGGGGGGGGGGGGAGGAGATCATCAACACATTCGCAACTGCCTGTATCCTCTCCTTGTCATCTGATGCTAACTCCTTCCATTACCCAATGGGAAAATAAACAGTGAATGGCCACACCAGTTAAACTGTTTAATTACGTAGGTTGGGAAGAATGACATTTGTGTACATTCCCCAAAGACATGGAATAAAGCAATGACCTTTCCCTTGGTGTGAAACTAATTTGTTGTGTTTTGGAGCTCTGATCGCTTCAGTCAGGCCGGCATTTTGTTGCCCCGATGTTTATGTCTAAGACTGGAGATGAGGCTGAACGAAGCTCCATGTTCGGCTGGACTGATTTGTATATTAGCGTTTGCAAAAACACCCCCATCTGAAATGTATTTCCAAAGAAGTATGTCTTCCTGTAGCCATCCCTGGTATTTTGTGGATTTGTTTGAATGTAAATGTATCTGAAAACATCAAAGGAATAAGAAAAATGACATTTACTATGAGTCACAGAGTGGGGAAAAAATGCCCATAGATCAACACTGACTGTTAAAAAGACATAGGAGTATCATTTAGGGGGCCGGTGCTCTTTTTATAATTAAAAAACATCTGGAACCAGAAAAAAGAAATCATGGAACTAAATGTCAGGTGTCACATTGTGATACCTTTATTAATTGCTAATTAGTAAATGTCATTAATTCTTAATTAACTTCATTACAATGTTTCTCTCAGGTGGTGTTAGGGCTCTGTTAGTTAAAACACAGACACATTGACACTATATTCTTCTCCTTCAGTGTTATTTTGAACTGTATTGTTGATATTTCCGTAGTTATTGAAACGTTTGAAACATTTAAAAAATGCATGTACCAACTCAACTTCTATTTATTTAGGCACTGGGAACTCTGAGTTGATTTCTCTTTCATGAGTACAAAAAAATCAGTTAAAATTGGTTATGTCCGTGAGGAAAGATTTATTGTTAATGTGTACACCCTTGAATTTCAAAGGAAATGTGTTATGTCAAGCTCCCCAAACCTCCAGTTTCAGGAGGAGAAACAGTGGTGATTTGATCCGAATGTGCCTCTGAAGCTCCAGTGAACCCCGCCAGACACGCAGCCCACGATTTTCATTCGGTGTGATGGGTCTGAGGCTGCAGTTTGGATTTTTTTTTTTTAATGAAATAGTTTTTTGGGGAGGAGGATGAAAAATCCCTAAATAAAATCTATTTGCTGTGGCATCTTAAGAGAGAAAAACTCCAAGTGATTCCCCATAGACAGCAAGGGTGGATTTCTAGTGAAATAAGATCAGATGTTTATTTTCAAAAGGATCTAAACTCTGAACAAAATATACTCTATTTGATTAACAGAAACTTTCTTCAACAACAAAACCACTAGCTGTATGAACATGCCAGGAGCTGTTCATCTGCTTCTAACAGGAAGCCCCTTGCCTCAGCAGTGGGGAATGCCAGTACGCTGGAACCCAAAGAGCTAAGTGCTTCTTAGGCTCTGCTTCCTTGCCTGCTGCCACCACCTCCAGCTTCCCCCTGCCTCCCAACGTTATCCCTTTTCCCCATCCATCTCTCCCGGGGCACAGCAGTGGCCCAAGGTGGCGTCTAGTCAGGAGCTAGACGGAGCCAGGCCAGATCCTGTGACTTCTCTCCATCTTCAAAGCCCTGATGTTCCCTCTTGGACAGTGGCTTCTGAGCAGATCTGTTGGCTCACAGTGGGCTCCCTGGGAGAGTCTGGAAACTTGTCTTTCCTGACACTCTCTCTCCTTGCAAGTGGGGCTGGAGAGACACAGAGGAGTTTCGTTTTCCCACACATTCGTGTCTGAGCCCCCTTTCTCTCTGAGGACTTCTTTGGCTCCGTTATTCTTGGCTGCCCACAGAAAACACAAATTCACCTTTTCATTATGTGGGCTCCCAGCTGCTCTACTGCATTTATATTTTCCATGATAAACCAGCACCATTGGCACCGTGAATTAGGTAGCTATAAAAACATACGAGGAAGATCTGCTTGAAGTCTCATTTTCCTCACCTCTGAAGCTTGACTGGTATTTTTCAAGGACACAGATTTCTCAGATGTGGAACCCTGCTTTGAACATCAGTTACTTAATGGACAGCATCCATTACTCAAAAAAGCCAAGAGCCAGGAAGAAACTTTCCCTCTAACAACTGAAGATCGTGGACCAATGATAGAACTATGAGAGTGAACAGCAACTGAAGACTGTTAAACAGAGTTTGGTGTTGATTAAACCTCACAACCCAAGCAGACTCATATGACAGTTTTTACACTTGGTCCTGAGAAGCAAGTGTAAATGATAGATAGCTCATGGAAATGGCAGTGACTACTGGATTTCTGTATAGTCAACACAGTTATTCTAGGAAGAAAACTCTGGAAGCAGAGGAGGGAGAGTTTGTTGTCCTTAGTATTTTGTGCTGGAGGAGGTCCAGCAGATGATACCCTACACCAGCTTTCTATCAGTATAACTGAGTCCAGGGATGCCCCTGCCTGGTCTAGGGTTTGTGTCATTTTAAACCAAGCCAGTCCCAGGACCCTAGGTTCACTTCAATCCGAGGGAACTTGTTGATAGATGCTTCCGGAATGCCCCCCAGAGAGAGAGGATCTCCAGTCTGCAAGCCCTTCCTGGGCTCCTCCTATAGAGGTCTTCAGAGGAGCCTCAGAAGAGCTTTTGGTTCCACTTACTTTTTGCCTCTCTTTCCCTCTTTCTGGCTAGGTTGGAGGCGAGATCTTGAAAGAGGCTTTTCCTTTGTCTTCCTCCATCCTGACCTCCCAGGGTTGCATTATACAAGGAGGTGGAATAGGCTGAGGGGCTGAGTTATGATCTTTCTTTTTTTTTTTTAAAAAAAAGTATTTATTTATTTATTTATTTGGTTGTGCCGGGTCTTAGTTGCTGCAGCCGGGCTCCTTAGTTGAGGCTCGCAAGCTCCTTAGTTGCAGCATGTGGGCTCCTTGAATGTGGCAGGCAGGCTCCTTAGTTGTGGCTTGTGGGTTCCTTAGTTGCAGCAGGTGGTCTTCTTAGTTGTGGCATGCATGTGGGATCTAGTTCCCTGACCAGGGATCAAACCCAAGCCCCCTGCATTGGGAGCATGGAATCTTAACCACTGGTACCAGGGAAGTCCCCTGAGAGTTATGACTTAAGCAGCAGTCCTCAGCCTTAGCTGCATGTTGGTACCATCCGGAGAGCTTTGATAATACTGATACCTGGGTCTCATCCCCAGAGATTCTGATCTAACTGCGGCTAGGTTGTGGCTTGTATGTTGGGATTTTTCAAAATTTCCCCAGGTGACACCGGGATGCAACCAAGAGGGAGACGTATTTAATAAATAAGTTTATGCAAAATACTTTCTGGTTAGCACTTTTTGAACCACCTGCCAGGAAGATTTTAGAAGCATCAGAACCAAGTCACGTGCAGTTAGACCTTGCCAATGAGTCTGCTTGGAGTTCTCAGTCCTGTCACAAAGCGTTTCACCGCTCTTGTGTTCTCTGTAAGTTCTAAATATCTGTGACTTGAGATACAAAGTAATCCACTTTCTTCCCTGGCTTCCCCAGGATTCCTGGGCCCCAATGTTTCACCCTAAGGAACTGAGGCCGGTATTGGCCCTGTTGATCTCCCCTCTTTGGCTTGTCACAAAGGGAATAGACTTCGCCTTAGGGGCCAAGTGAAGTCCTCAGTCAGGAAGGAGTCTTGCCTGAAGTTGAGGAGCATCCCTCCTACATTAGTTTCCTGTGTATGCTGCAACAAATTAATATAAACTTGGCAGCTTGAAAACCACAGAAATTTCTCCTTTCACAGTTCTGGAAGCCAGAAGTCCAAAATCAGAGGCCAGCAGGGCTGCACTGCCTCTGGGGACTCTAGGGAAGTGTCCCTTCCTAGCCTCTTTCTGGTGGCTGCCAGCATTCCTTGGCTTGTGGCTACATCACTCCAGTATCTTCCTCTGTGGTAGGTCACATTGCCTCCTCTTCTGTATGTCAAATCTCATTTATCTCCCTCACTTAAGACACTTGTAACTGCATTTAGAGTCCACTCAGATAATCCAAGATAATTTCCCTATTTTATTTTATCTTATTTTTAAATTAAAAAAAAATTTTTTTGCCATGCCACAGATTGTAAGATCTTAGTTCCCCAACCAGGAATTGAACCCAGGGCACAGCAGTGAAAGTGCCAAGTCCTAACAACTGGACCAACAGGGAAATCCCTAATTTCCCTATTTTAGAACCCTTGCTTCATTGTTATTTTTTTTTGAAGTATAATTGATTTACAATATTGTGTTAGTTTCAGGTATACAGCAAAGCGATTCGGTTATACACACACACATATATATTCAGTTTCTTTTCCATTATACATTATTATAAGATATTGAATATAGTTCCTTGTGCTGTACAGTAAATCCTTGTTGCTGATCTATAAAACCCTTAGTTTAATCATACCTGCAAAACTCTGTTTCCATACAGGGTAATATTCACAGGTTCTGGGGATTAGCATATGGATATCTTTCAAGGGGCCGTATTTCATCCTCCCATACCTCCTAAAGGCAAGAAAGGGTGGCATTGAGAGGGTGAGCTGCTGTTGTCATAGGAGCATATTCCAAAGAGTTTGTCAAACCCTGGGTGCGGAGCTAGGGTCCAGAGCTAAATGGAAGTCTGAGGGTCAGAAGATCAGGAGGGAAGACCAACAAGTTTGGTCTGGAGCATTCTGCAAAGAGTTGGGGGTGGGGCTCTGTGGCTGGAGAGGGGAGGAGGCAATGCCCATGGCTGGATGTGCCTGTTTCTAGTACATGCTTCCATGGGCCTCAGAGGAGGGCCCTAAGACGAATCAGCCTCTCAGGAGCAGGCTTGATGGGTGTGCCCCACATCTCTGTCTTGCCTTTGACCTCAGGAGGGATTGACCATTCATGCCAGTGAAAGGCCTGCTCACGTGTTCCTTTCTGCCCCATGAATATTCCCACCACCCATTCCTTCTAATGCTACCATGGCCCCTGGCCCCACGCATGCCCAGGTCTCTAACTCAGCTTCTCCAAGGTCGGTCAATTGCAGTGAGGTGGGGGATGAAAATTCAGAGCTCTCTTGGCCTCCAACCCTTTAGTTTTTACTGGACGGTTTCTTTCTTTGTAGCAAAGAAGATGGAATCAGTATCAAACATTCTGTGGAAACATTTTACATTTTTGGACTTTACAATGCTTTCGGTGACTGTACTGGAGAAATTGTTTGCCAAAACGACATTTTCTTTAATTTTGGCTTTCTTGTAGCCATGAATGTATGTTTTTAAAAGCCAACCAAACATTAATTTCACATTTAAAATATTATCATTTAAAAACCACCAGAAGGACAAGATAGCACCTATTCCTTGGCTAAATCACATAACTCATGGTACCATCCAAGACAAAAACCTAACAATTCAAAGGGCTACTTTTACACATTCCTGGCTTTAGCCTACTCTCTGGAGAAAACAAAGACTGGGTTTTCAAACTGCCACCATCTTTTAATTTTTAAAAAAAATTTAATTGAAGTATATTTGATTTATAATACTATATTAGTTTCAAGTGTATAGCATAGTGACTCAGTATTTTCATAGATTATACGCCATTAAATGTTATTACAAAGTAATGGCTATATTTCCCCGTGCTGTACAATATATCCTTGTTGCTTATTTATTTTATACATAGTAGTTTTTATCTTTAAATGCCATACCCCTATCTTACCCCTCCCCCCTTCTCTCTCCCACTGGTAACCACTAGTTTGTTTTCCATATCTGTGAGTCTATTTCTGTTTTGCTATATACATTCATTTTATTTTTTAGGGTCCTCAAATAAGTGATGTCGTACAGTAGTCATCTTTATCTGTCTTATTTCACTAAGCATAACATTCTCTAGGTCTCTCCATGTTGCTGCAAATGAATTTCATTTTTTATGGCTGAGTAATATTCCTGTGTGTGTGTGTGTGTGTGTGTGTGTGTGTGTGTGTGTGTGTGAACACACATACATAGATACCACATCTTCATCCATTTGTCTGTTGATGACAACTTGGGTTGCTTCTATATCTTCACTATTGTAAATAGTGCTACTTTGATCGTTGGGTGCATGTATCTTTTCAAATTAGTGTTTTTGTTTTTTCTGGATATATACCTGGGAGTGGAATCCCTGGATCATATGGTAGCTCTATTTTTAGTTTTTGACGAACCTCCATACTGTTTTCCATAGTGGCTGCACCAATTTATATTCCCAATGACAGTGTATTAGAGTTCTCTTTTCTCCACGTTCTCATCAGCATTTGTTATTTGTACACTTTTTGATGAAAGCCATTCTGACAGTTGTAAGGTGATACCTCATTGTAGTTTTGATTTGCATTTCTCTAATTAGTGATGTGAAGCATCTTCTCGTGTGTCTGTTGTCTTCTTTAGAGAAATGTCTATTCAGGTCTTCTGCCCATTTTTTAATTGGGCTGTTTGTTTTTCTGATATTGAGCTGTATGAGCTGTTTATATATTTTTAAAATTAACCCCTTGTCAGTCACATCATTTGCAAATATTTTCTCCTATTCTGTAGGTTGTCTTTCCATTTTGCCAATGGTTTCTTTTGCTATGGAGAAGCTTTTAAGTTGAATTAGGCCTGATTTATTTATTTTGTTTTTCTTTCTTTGGCCTTTGGAGACGGATCAAAAAACATATTGCTATGATTTATGTCGAAGAATATTTTGCTTATGTTCTGTTCTAGGAGTTTTATGGTTTCAGGTCTTACAGTTAGGTCTTTAATGCATTTTGAGTATTTATTTATTTATTTATTTAGGCTGCATTGGGTCTTCATTGCTGCGCGCAGGCTTTCTCTAGTTCTGGTGAGTGGGGGCTACTCTGTCGCAGTGCGAGGGCTTTTCGTTGAGGTGGCTTCTCTTGTTGCAGAGCATGGGCTCTAGGCACGCAGGCTTCAGTAGTTGCAGCATGTGGGCTCAGTAGTTGTGGCTCATGGGCTCTAGAGCGCAGGCTCAGCAGTTGTGGCGCACGGGCTTCGTTGCTCTGCAGCATGTGGGATCTTCCTGGACCAGAGATTGAACCTTGTCCCCTGCACTGGCAGGCAGATTCTTAAACACTGCGGCACCCAGGAAGTCCCCATTTTGAGTTTTTGTATATGGTATGATGAAATATTCTAACCTCATTCATTTACATGTAGCTGTCCAGTTTTCCCATTGTCTTACTGTACTGGGTGGGACTTTGTAAAAGGCATTCGACTAAGGCCTCTTATTTTGAAAAGTTGGAGTCACCACTTGCCACACATGCAGCTTGCAGCTCACCTATGTATTTACTCAACTGGCCAATTTGCCCAGGGAGAGCAGGAGGAAAAGTAATGCCCATTTTAAGAAGGAAAAGTCCATTCCATATTTGGAAGTTGCCTTTGCAGACTAAGAGCTCGGGCCTATGGAGCCTGTTCTCTGCGATCATATTTCCAAGGGCGTCTAGAAAACCCACTTTTGAACCCTGCACTCACTGAGGCAGACAGGACCAGGTCTGTGGCAGAGAGATTCAAAGAATATAAAGGCAGGATGACCATCAGAGATGATCCAGTTCAGATTTGCAAACTGGCGGCCCCTCAAGTGGAATCACCATGTAAATGTTTTGTTTGCCCCAAACAGAACTTTTTAAAACTTTGAATGAGTTGCCAGCATTTTTTGAATTAGTTGCCAACAATCCATATTGTTGGCTTCTTGTGAAAAATCAGGAGCAGGCCACCGCAGGCCCTTGTTACTCCGTGACAATGGTGAGCTGGAGCCAATATCCACATCTCCCTTTGGGTGGACCACCTTTCCTTCACCACAGCCATCACCTCGCCTGGCCTCTTTTATGCACTGATGTGGTCTGTTGAGCCCCAGGGGGCGTTGGAGTTTGCAACCATTGCCATAGTTCCAGATGGCCGCCTCGCACAGCACGGGACTGAGACTCACACAGCACAAGGGATACTGGCCAAGGCAGCCTGTCTTTATTGGTGATGCTGATTTCCTCGAGTAGCCCGCATACAAGCCTGGAGATGGAAAACTTCGGTTTACATCCTGGCCCTACATAGAGTCACAGATGTAAAACAAACTTAAGGTTACCAGGCGGGAAAAGGTGGGGGGAATTGGGAGATTGGGACTGACATAGACACACTACTATATATAAAATAGATAACTGAAAAGGACCTACTGCATAGCACAGGGAATTCTACTCAATTCTGTAATGGCCTATATGGGAAAAGAATCTAAAAAACAGTGGAGATTATATATATATATATATATACACACACACACACATATACATATATATAAAATATATGTATAACTAAATCATTTTGGTGTACACATAAAACTAACACAACATTGTAAATCAACGATAGCCCAATAAAAATTAAAAAAATATCCTGGCCCCGCCACTTACCTAGTTGTGTGGCTTTGACCAAATGGAATCCCTCATGTGTAAAATGGGCATAACCAGAGCGCAACTTAAATGAGATGATTTAAGGGATGCAACAGCACTTGGCACAGGCACAGAGCAGCTGCTCTTATTGCCTTCCGCCCTCCCTCTTTCCACAGCTCCATGCAGCCTCTCCAGAGGGCCCTGAGAAAGAGTGGAGGCAATGCAGTACCACCGAGGTGGCCCTAAACAGCCACTGGAGTTTTTTTTTTTAACAGCTTTAGTGAGATACACTTCGCATACCATAAATTTTACTCATTTAAGGTATATAGTTCAGTAGTTTCTAGTGTGTTCACAGTTGTGCAACCATCACCACTGTCTAATTTTATAAAATATCCAACATCCCCCCAAAAGAAACCTATACCCATTAGCTGTCACTCTCCATTCTCCCGCCGGTCCTAATTAGTAAATACTAATTACTTTCAGTCTCATACAGATGACTAACAGGCACATGAAAAGATGCTCAACATTGCTAATTATCAGAGAAATGCAAATCAAAGCTACAATGAGGTATCACCTCACACTGGTCAGAATGGCCATCATCAAAAAGTCTACAAATAATACATGCTGGAGAGGGTTTGGAGAAAAGGGAACCCTCCTGCACCGTTGGTGGGGATGTAAATTGGTACAGCCACTATGGAAAACAGTCTGGAGATTCCTTAAACTAAAAATAAGAGTTACCATACAATCTAGCAATCCCAATCCTGGGCATTTATCTGGAGAAAACTCTAATTTGAAAAGATGCATGGTACCCCAATGTTCATTGTGGCACTAGTTACAACAGTCAAGGCATGGAAGCAACCTAAAAGTCCATCAACAAATGAATGGATAAAGAAGCTGTGGTATGTATACACACACACACACACACACACACACACACAATGGAATATTACTCAGCTATAAAAAAAAGAATGAAATAATGCCATATGCAGCAGCATGGATGGACCTAAAGATTATCATACTAAGAGAAGCAAGTTGGACAGAGAAAGGCAAATACCATGTGATATCACTTATATGTGGAATGTAAAATATGACACAAATGAACTTATTTACGAAACAGAAACAGACTCACAGACATAGAAAACAAACTTATGGTTACCAAAGGGGAAAGGGAGGGGAGGGATAAATTAGGAGTTTGGGTTAATAGATACACACCACTATATATAAAATAGGTAAACAACAAGGACTTACTGTATAGCATGGGGAGCTATATTCAATATCTTATAAAAACCTGTAATGGAAAAGAATCTGAATCTGTACACCTGAAACTAACACAATATTGTAAATCAACTATAGTTGAATACAAAAGATTTAAAAATTAAAAAAATTTACTTTGTCTCTATTGATTTCTCTGGTTCTGGGCATTTTATTAACATAGAATCATATATGACCTCTTGTGACTGGCTTCTTTTACTCAGCATAATGTTTTCAAAGTTCATCAAAGTTATAGCATATATCAGTACTTCATTCCTTTTTAGGACTGAATAATATTCCACCTTTTCCCTATTGTGAATAATGTTGCAATGAACATTGGTATACAAGTACCTGTTTGTGTCCCTACTTTTAATTCTTCTGAATATATACCCAGGAGTGGAATTGTTGGGTTATGTGGCAATTCTATGTTTGGCTTTTTGGGAAACTGCCAAACCATGAACAAGTTTTTATGAGGACATATGTTTTCAGTTCTCTTAGGTATATACTTGAGTCGAATTGTTGGGTCATATGATACCTCTATGTTTAACATTTTGAGGAACTGCCAGATTGTTTTCCAAAATAGTTGCACAAGTTTACATTCCCATCAGCAATGTAGGGGAGTTCCAATTTCTCTACATCCTTGCCATCATTTATTTTTTTCCTTTTTTAAAAAACTATAATCATCCTAGTCAGTGTGAAGAGGTATCTCATTGTGGTTTTGATTTGCATTTCCCTAATGGCTAATGGTGGTGTTGAGCATCTTTTAAAGAATTTATTGGTCATTGGTATATCTTTGAAGAAATGTCTATTCAGATGCTTTGCCCATTAAAAAACTGGGTTGCTTGCCTTTTATTGAGTTGTAAGAATTCTTTATATGCTTTAGATATATGTCCCTTATAAGATATATGGTTTGAAAATATATTTTCCCATTCTGTGAGTTGTCTTTTCATTTTCTTGATGGTTTCTTTTGAAGCACAAACTTCTAAATGTTGATGATGTCCAATTTATCTTTTTGTTGTTGTTGTTGTTGTTACTTGTGCTTTTGGTGTTATATCTAAGTAACCATTGCCAAGTCAAATGTCATAAGGATTTAATCTTAAGTTTTCTTCTAAGTTTATAGTTTTAGCTCTTCTTCTTAAGTCTTTGATCCATTTTGAGTTAATTGGTGTGAGGTAGGGGGTCCAACTTCATTCTTGTGCATGTGGATATCCAGTTTTCCCAGCACCATTTGTTGAAAGAGACTATTTCATACCCATTAAATGGTCTTGGCATCCTTGTCAAAAATCAATGTATGCGTTTATTTCTGCACTCTCAATTCTGTTCCATTGATCTATATGTCAGTCCAATTCCAGTATTATACTGTCTTGATTTCAGTTGCTTTGTAGTAAGTTTTAAATTGGGGAAATGTGATTCATCCAACTTTGTTCTTCTTTTTCAATATTGTTTTAGGCATTATGTGTCTTCGCATTTCCATATGAATTTTAGGATCAGCTTGTTAATTTCTGCCAAAAAAAAGAAAGAAAGAAAAGATTAGCTGGGATTTTGAATCCATAGAGCAATTTGGAGAGTATTACCATCTTTACCCCCTTGGGCTTTTTCAGTGTCAATAGGCCCTGCTAGCTTCCTCATCAGTGCCAGGGATTTAGGGTGGCAGGTGCTGTAATGGCCAAAGAAGCTAATATTTGTTCATTATTTGAATTTCATATTAGTCCTGGGGTATACTGTCCATTTACAGAAGCCACTGGCCACCTGTGGCTATTGAGCTCTTGAAATGTTGCTAGTCCAAATTGAGATGTGCTGTACATTGAAAGGCATATATGATTTCCAAGATTTATAATGAAAAGGAAAATACTTCACAAGTAATATTGATTATATGTTGAAACAATAATATTTCAGATATATTTGTTAAAATAAAATATGCTATTGAAATTATTTTCACCTGTTTCTTTTTACTTTTTTAATGTGTCTCCTAGAAAATTTAAAATATCTGTGTGGCTCATATTATATTTCTGTTGGTTGTCACTGGTCTAGGGGTTCTTAACAAAGAGTTAACTTAGGAGGGCCATGATGTGAGATTTAGGATGTCCTAGAATCCCCTGAACATCTGTGCAGAATCTTGTGTGCATGGGTATGCAATAGTTATTTATTGCTATGTAACAAATTATCCCCAAATTTAGCAGCTTAAAAAACCAACTATTTATTATCGCATGGTTCTATGTGTCAGGAATGGAGGTGTGGCTTAGCTGGTGCCTCAGGCTTAGAGTCTTTCATAGGCTGCAGTCAAGTATTGGCCAATGCTGCATTCATCTCAGGGATTGTCTGAATGTGGATCTGCTTCTACACTCACTCATGTGACTGTTGGCCAGTCTCAGTTCCTTGCTAGCTATTGTCCAGAGACATTGAATTTTTGCCATGTGAATCTCCATAGTGTACCTTACAACATGGGAGCTGGCTTCTTCAGTGAGTGAGCAAGAGAGTGAGCCAGCAAGATGGAAGCCACAGTCTTTTATTATTATTATTGTGGGAAGATATACATAAAGAAGCCACAGTCTTTTTGTAACCTAATCCTACCACTTTTGCCACATCCTGTTCATTAGAAACAAGTCACTAAGTCCAGCCTCCACTCAAGGGGAAAGAATTACTGAAGGGGGGAATATCAAGGGAATATTGGGAGCAATCAGAGAGGTTGCATATAACAGTGTATCTATGCTATTTTTTTTTAAATTATTTGTTAGATTTGTTGGGTCTTCGTTGCTGCTCGTGGGCTTTCTCTAGTTGCAGCAAGTGGGGGCTACTCTTCATTGCGGTGTGCGGGCTTCTCATTGCAGTGGCTTCTCTTGTTGCGGAGCATGGGCTTTAGGTGTATGGGCTTCAGTAGTTGTGACACGCGGGCTCAGTAGTTGTAGTGCACGGGCTTAGTTGCTCCGTGGCATGTGGGATCTTCCCTGAGCAGGGATCGAACCTGTGTCCCCTGGATTGGCAGGTGGATTCTTAACCCCTGTGCCACCAGGGAAATCCCTCTGTGCTATGTTTTTTTCTAAAGAAGCCTAAGCTTTTATATGATTCTCAAAGAAGTCTTGTACCACGCTCAACACTCCCACTCATCCCCAAACAGTTTAAGAACTAGTTTGGAGGGAACTGAAATGGAGATTTTGACTAAGGAATATTTTCTTCCAAAATTTCAAGGCTAAATATAAGATCTAGTCTCTTTCTCATGTTTAAAAAAATGCAAGGAAAGGGACCCATATAGGATAAAAGTTCAAAGTATACTTAAGAGAAATGATTGCAAGCTCTGTTTTCCCCCTGGGCCCGCCCATTAGATTCTCTGAGCTGCTAATATCCTGTGTTCCTGCTATGGGGATTTACCTCTCAGAAAGTTCTGGTAGATAGCTCCATGCTATTCTGTGACAATAGATTTAAGATGCAAATATAGATTGCTCTAGTCCAGGTGGTTTTACAGTGTCCGGAGCCTTCTCTGGAGGAGCTCGGTTTCTCCCCCCAATCTCTCAGGCAGGGTCCTCTAGATTCCAGGAGCCAGCAGGGCCTCTGGAGAAGGTTTACTGAGGCCCCAGTTGAGCCACATCCTTGTGGCCCCATCTTATCCTTGCCAGAGTTATATTTCCAATCCAATTAGCTCCTACTGTAGGGAGGGTATTGGTTTCTCCTCACTTACACTTCTCCGCCTTTGTCAACCACTCCTTTTGGTTCTTAGAACCAAGTGTGTGATCCTCTCCTAGAGCTGAGATTTCCTAAGAACTTTGGCCAAGGCTCAGTGATGGGGGTGGATAAAAGGGAATGCCCAGCCTCCTCCTTCTGCCAGCAAGTGGAAGTGAAAGCATTATGTTGGGCCAGATATGCTGTTATTCTTGGAAAATAGTTTCTGGAATCAGTGGTTGAATTCTCCCTCCCTATAATAAGGGAGAGGCAGGTCTCCAGATATGCGCATTACTGAGCTCCCAGGGGAAGAGGTGGGAGCCTGGGCTTGAGTCATTGCAGAAGAAAAAGACCATGCCATTTGAACAAATGTGTTTTTTCTTCTTCATGGCCCTTGAAATGAATCTCCATCTGTTTCTCTAAGGAAAATTCATGTCTTTCAGGACTCGTAGGAAATACCGATTTGAGTAAGCTCTCTATCCACTGCTCTCACAACTGTCTTTTGGTTTTCAGAGAATTTAAGGATTCTACAAGGTGTTTATTGGTCTGATTCTTGTCACAAGGACTGGTGACAGGAGGGGTTATAGGTAAGAAGCCAGGGATTCTCAGATGGAGAAAGCTCTAGATTCTAGCTTGGCGGATGCTGTTTTGTTTCTGAACCTACTCCTGGGCTGGGACCAAGAGACCCCTGGACTGGGAGCCAGGAGGCCCTAGGCTCTAGAACCATCCCAGTGTCCCTCATTTACCCCGGGGCCTTACTTTCCCTCTCTGTTGGCTGAGGGGACCGGACTAGTTGACCTCAAGTGCCTGCCTGCTCTGCCCCTGGATGGTTTATTTTCATCTCTCCTGGATGCAGCGTGCAGAGGAGGATAGGCCAAGGATGAGGAAAGCCAGCCTCTGGGCCGTGGGCTGACTGCAGAGTGAGCTCTGCCACTGCCCTGGTTTGAGAGGCATAAGGGCAGCTCTTCGCAGACCCTGGCCAGACTCTCACTGGATCACAGCCCCTTGCAACTCTGAGTTCCAACCCTGCAGCTACCCTGATCCACAATAGAAAACCTATGTGGGGGCTCAGGCAGGAGATAGACACTCCCGAGAGCTCAAACAGGGCCATCAAATTCCTTTCCCTTTGAAAATCAGCACCTAAGAGTGAGTAGGCCCCTCATCATCTAACTGATCCTTTTTTTCCATTCTCTCTCCCAAATCTAAGTTGTTACAAAAATGTTCAGTGGGTTTGGAATTATTACAAATAAAAAATGCCAGAAGATTTTTGGATCACAAACACTAAGCTCTGTAGCTTCCGGAGAAGTCTTAGAGAAGAAGAACGTGGAAGCGCATGAAACCGGGCCTGGCTGGCTGCCGGCTCTGCAGCCTCCAGTTTCATCTGGCCTCACAGGAAGGTTATGGATGGCACCTCTGAGGATGTCAGGCTCTGCTGCTCTGCCTTGCCTTCTAGAACTCAAGGTCAAAAGCAAAATGGGACCCTCAGAAGAACTTTGGGCTGAGCCGCATCAGCTGATGGGCTCCATCCCACCTGGAAGTACAGCTTCTGGGAGGGCCTGGACCAGAGCGTATGAGAAGGCCTGTGAGTCCCTCCTTCAGGCCACAGACCAGACTGAAAGATGTTGTCTGAAGCCACAGGAACAGAGCCTGTGGCCTGCTGACCAGGAAGGGGAGCCGGGGATTCAGCACAGCCAAGCAGGGAGAAGGGAGTCACCGCAGAGCTTTGCTGTGTGAGCTGCAGGCTCCTCCTGGAAGTGGGTGGGTGTCCCGCCTCACTGCTGGGCAAAAGCACTCTGTACCTGAAGCTCTCATTAGGATTCAGTGGGTGGCCAGGCCTGGCAGGCCCTCGGAGAACATGAGTACCTTTGTTCTTGGGTCTGTGGCTGGCTCAGAGCACAGGCTTCAGCTGTTCTGGTCAAGTCCTGGGGAGCCTAAGCTTTCATCCCAGTTTGGCTCTCTGTAACCTCATCTTTCATTTTTTTGGCTGCACTGCGCGCCATGCGGATCTTAATTCCCCAACCACGGCCTGAACCCGGGCCCCCTGCAGTGGAAGCACGGAGTCCTAACAACTGGACCACTAGGGAATTCACTATAACCTCATCTTAAGATACCTCTTATTCTGCTCCCAAAGTCCTGCCGGGCTGTAACCTATACACATCCCGAAACTGTTGATGGCTTTATAATGAACACAAGCATTCTAGAAAACCTAGATTATGACTAAGAGTTGACTAGCGACTTTAGTTGGATTTGACTGTCTCCTGGGGGTGACTGTCATGGATAGGCCAGCAGGCCTTCCCTCTTGCCCCAGCTAAGGGGTAAAGCAAGAGTGACCAATAAGAGAGATGCTGGAAGATACCTGAAGAGGACTCTTGAGCCCCTAAATGCAAAAGTTGGGGTGCTGGATTTCTACTACTTTGTCAGGCAGAATCAGACCACTGGCAAGGCTTTAAAAAGGCTCTTTCAGGAGAAATAAAACAAGAGATAAGCCAGGATAGATTAAGAACAATGTTTTGCAGCGGTCATGTGGGCTCTTGGCCTTGGCCATTTGTAAGTTTTCTATAATGTTCCCTTCAAAAGGAACATTGATTCTTGGCATCAAAAGAAGCCAGAGTGTTCGATTCTTAGCATCCATCTTATTCTCTTCCTTCTGAAGTTGAGCTCCTGGCTTCAAGTGTGAAATGCTTGGAAGAGGGTGAGGAGGGTGGAGGTTCAGAAGCTGTAAGCCTTTTCTTGTGATGTCTCTAAGAGATTCTTTTGATATGAGGACCACTGCCTGTTTGAGGCCGAGGAGAATCCTCATCCTGACAGGTAAGGTCCTGCATAAGTCAGGTGGTGCTAGGTGCAAAGGCCCGGGATTGCTGAGGACTTCCTACTCTTGTGGAGCAAACCACAATGCTCTCCCCTCATTGAAAATTTGGTACTTGTTTTTTCAAAGACCTCTAATGGATGTATCAAGCCATGCAAAAGACTTTTTCCTGTCCATTCCCTCTTGTGAGCCTCAGGACAAGCCTGAGAGGAGGCAATACAGGGCTTGATGTAATACATAATGTTCTTTAGTTCCAGTTTTATTGAGCTCTAGTTGACGTATAACGTTGCCTAAGTTTAAGGTGTACAACATGATGAATATATGTGTAGATACGTAAATGTATAATAGGTTTAGTTAACGTCCATCACCTCGCATAGTTACAAATTTTTTTTTCCCTCATGATGAGAATTTTAAAATCTACGAAAATGTTTTTATTGATACTTTGGCTGACCTGATGGTGAGAGGTTGCCAACTAAAACTTCTTCAGTTTTCTAAGGGTTTCTTAAAACTCACATGAGGGACCCATGCTGGGGAGTCATAGATTTTATATGATCAGGTGCCGTAGGACTAAATGAGTGTCTGATATCACAGGGGATTAGACCATCAATATTAGAAATAACCATTTTGATGATAGAGGAAATACCAAAGTTTATCAGCAGATTAAAGCACTAAGGAGATGGAAACCTACCCCTGGAAAGGAGAGTTTGTAGCATTCTATTTGGGACAGATTCTAATTCGCTGAGCACCAGAACTGTGTTTTAAATATTTATGATAATGCAAAGACAACCTTTAACTAAGAGCTTCTGGACTGCAAAAGTTGTAATGTGGTAAACTCTTTATAATTATACATTTGGCAAAAATAAATATGCCGCTTTCCTTTTGTATAGGTATATACACAGTTTCCTGATATTCCCAGAATTAAAATACAGTGAAATACACCGAAGGAAAACATATTGGGAAAGCCTAGATTCTTTGATGGTTGAGGACTCTGATTGCTGTAAATAGGGCTTTAAGGAGGACATTCATTCAGAAGCTTAGACTGTCTTGTGGCCATTTGGAAACAGCCCTATTTTTGCTGTTGCTCCTAGACAATACTTTTGCCCTGTGGTAGTTGTGCAACTTTTTTTTTTTTTTTAGGTGTGCAACTTTAACCATAAACAAGTTCTAGAAAATTGTGGGAGAATAAAATTTTCTTGGTGGTAAAATGGCAGAACACAGTATAATATTATTCCAAGCTAAGCATGGCCTAGGTGATGATGCGCACTCCATCGGTAGTAGGTCACACCTGAGGCTGATGGTCAAAGTCCCGTTTGGCTGGTGCTCGGTGGCCTCGCTGTATAGACGTGGGGATCTGTGGTACTGGTTGTCTGAGGGAAAGTGAGCAGTTTCCACCCTATTTGCCAGAGCTGTGGCCACTCAAATTGATGTTCACTCCACAAACATCTTCTGTGGCGCTGCCGTGTGTAAGAGGTGGACCTCAGGGCTGTGGGGGATCCCAGACTGAATGGTTTCATTGACTGCAAGCCTAAGACACATTCTTATTTGGAATTCCCTATGTTCCAGAAGCTTCTCCTGTCACCAGTATGCTGTTGGGGGAAGCTGTGGGGGAAGGATGCATTTTTTGAATTTCCAGAAGGGTAAAACATTGTTACCATCTATCAACAATGTATCATAATGGCAAAAGTAATCAGCCCTGTAAACTGTGAAACATTTGTCATGCTTCTATTTGTTCTGTGATAGTATAAAAATTCAAAACAGTTTGTATCAAAAGAGCAAATAAACCCCCCCTCTATTCAATCTGAGTCATCTTTGCCCTCCCCTCAAGTTTTTGTCTCTATATATACGTTTCTTGTGTAGGGTTAAGTAAAATCTACAGATCCTCAATTGTGGAGACACATAAGTGTGCGGTCTCTGTGACCCATGCAAAAAGACACTGCATTTCCAGTGAGACAGCATTTAGTGCTCTGGCTAAAACAAAAATGTCGGCAGCAAATTCATCGCAAGTACCTGATGAGGATTACTACGGGACTGGGAGTATTTTCAGAGACAGAACAATTCCTACCTCCTCCATTAGTGAATTCAGTTCATTCTGTGGTCGTTTTCAGGAACATTTGGGCTTGGGGGCTCGGTGACAGGGAGCTGCCTCTCTTCCTTCCCCAAGAGAACAGCACCAAGGGGGGTTACCCAATTGCACTGTCTCCTGGATGGTTCCGTGTAGACCCATGTCTAGACTGATTACAAAAGCACCAACAAAACAAAATAAATACCTAACATCTTACAGCAAAGGCACAAAATCAAACAGTGTGAGTGAGGAGAACAATGCTGCTGTTGTGACAGGGAGTCTTCCTGAGGAGGGTGGAATTCCCGCACCCTGGGATCCAATTTGTAAGGGCAACATGAAGCGTCTCGAAGCAGGCCCTGGCTTGAACGCATTAATTTGCAAAGGCAATGTGTTTTGTTAGATAAGGGATTCTTTTTTTAAACTGCCACTAGGATCAAAATGATCAGTATAACTAACTCTGTCTGCATGCACACAGATTTCGGGAAACAGCCTTGACTCTAGCTCACCAATGTAAACCATTTGTTAATTCTGCTGTTTCAAGGTGACAGGGTATCTATAATGTGATGGCACAGGCTCCGATTAAGTCAGTCCTGACTTTGCACTAACCTTGCTGTCTGACCGCATGCATGTCCCCTACCCTCTCTGGACCTCAGTTTCTACATCTGTAAAATGAGGGGGTTAAAGTTGATCATCTATCTCTATGAGCTCAAGACTGTAATAAATAAAGCAGAATACGCATTACAGTTCCATTGCCTAAGGGTACTGGAAACTGGGGATTTTCTCCCCAAAAGAAAGCGATAATTACTATCTGTCTGAAGCAGCTCTTACATATGTTGTCTCAAACTCAAGCTTTGGAGATGCTACGGGTCACTTGAGAATCACCGCCACAACTCTTGAGCAGATGTATAACTGGGCGGCAAATATGCCACATAATTGAAGGCACATTTGATTAGCTAATAGTTTCAAGTGGCCTGAGGTAGAACACGCTGACTGCTCATATGTTCATTCTCTCAATGTGTATTTATTGAGCACCTACTATATGCCAGGCCCTAGAGAGAGGTTTCTACTGAAATCCTAAGCCTCCCTCTTTCACTCCCTGCTTCCCTTTGGTTTCAAGTTTGGTTTTGTTTGTGACCCCGGGTACAAAGGGTTGAGTTAAAGATACTGCTCAGTTCATCGTATATCATCAGAGTTGGTCCAGACAAGTCCCCTCTCTTGCTTTGTTTGACTTTACTCATTTATTCCTTTTTATCCCCAAAGCCCACTCGTGTTCCCCTCCATGCAAAGGCAACCATTCTAACGTGCTCAATGTGTGTCTTTTAGTGTGCATGTTTTTTTGTAAAATGTGTATTGTCTTCTGTGAATATATCTTCATTCATTGCAAAGGTGAGATGCGATATAGCCCATTTGGTTTCTTGCTTTTTTACCCACACTATGGTTTTAAGATAGACCCATTCTACTGGCTGTAAATATCACTCATTGCTTCTAACCACTACATACTGCTCTGTACACGCTCCACATGATAACTCTCCCCTGTCCTGTGGATAGGCACCCTGAGGTCCCACAATGCCCCATGATAGCAAATAATGTGACAGCCTTGTTCATGGTCCACTATGGACCTGTGTCATACTCTTCTGCCTAAGACATTCTGCCTCCTTTGTAATCTGGAGGATTTCTACATTTTCTTCAAAAACTGGACAATTTCTGTCCCTTCTTCTACACTTTCTTCAAGGATTATGTCCCTGACCCATTCCCCATTCAATGCTCTACCCTGCATCCTGCATACACTCCTATTCTAGCGTTTATATTGTATTGTCATTCCTTGTCTCTCTCCCCTAATAGATGTGAAACCCCATAAGAGCAGGGACTGTGTCTGTCTTATATACTGTATCTTTAGGACATGACACAGGGTCGGCAAAGCATTACTCAAGGAATACTTGCATAGAATACTAGATTCATCAAACTTTTTTTTCGGGGTTATATTTCCCCCTTTTTATTATTTTTACAGGGTTATATTTGCCCCTTTTTATTTTTTTAAATTAAAAAAATTTAATGCAATTTTTAAATAATTTATTTTTTTATTTATTTTTACTTATTGGCTGTTTTAGGTCTTCATTACTGCACACAGGTTTTTTGTAGTTGCGGGGAGCGGGGGCTCCTCTTCATTGTAGTGCGCGGGCTTCTCACTGTGGTGGCTTCTCTTGTTGCAGAGCACTGGCTCTTGGCACACAAGCTTCAGTAGTTGCAGTGCATGGGCTCATTAGTTGTGACTCACGGGCTCTAGAGCACAGGCTTGGTAGTTGTGGTGCATGCACTTAGTTGCTCCGCGGCATGTGGGATCTTCCCAGACCACGGATTGAACCAGTGTCCCCTGCATTGACAGGCAGATTCTTAACCACTGTGCCACCAGGGAAGCCCTTTAATGCAATTTTCAAAGGTTACTTTCCATTTACAGTTATTACCAAATATTGGTTATGTTGTACAATACATCCTTGAGCCTATCTTACACCTAACAGTTTGTACCTCCCACTCTCCCACCCCTATATTGCCCCTTTTCCCCTCTCCATTGATAACCACTAGTTCATCATACGCTTATTAGGCACTGACTGCATGCCAGCCCTGTACTCTATTTTTACCTTTATTTTTTTTATTGAAGTATAGTTGATTTATAATTTTAGTTTCAGGTGTACAACAGTGATTCAATATTCTTACAGATTATACTCCATTTAAAATCATTACAAAATAATGGTTATATTTCCCTGTGTGGTATAATATATCCTTGTAGCTTATCTATTTTATATGTTGTAGTTTGTATCTCTTAGTCCCCTACCCCTATCTTGCCCCTCCCTACTTGCCCCTTCCCACTGGTAACCACTAGTTTGTTCTCTATGTCTATGAGTCTGTTTCTGTTTTGTCATATTCATTCATCTGTTTTATTTTCTAGATTCCACATATATGTGATAACACATAGTATTGTCTTTCTCTGTCTGAATTATTTCACTAAGCATAATACCCTCTAGGTCAATTCACATTGTTACAAATGGTGGAATTTCATTATTTTAATGGCTGAGTAGTATTCCATTGTGTGTGTGTGTGTATTACATCTTCATCCATTCATCTGTTGATGGACACTTAGGTTGCTTCCATGTCTTGACTATTGTGAATAATGTTGCAAAGAACATTGGGGTACATGTACCTTTTCAAATTAGTGTCTTCATTTTGGGGGGTATATATTCCCAAGAGTGGAATTGCTGGATCCTATGGTAGTTCTATTTTTATTTTTTTGTGGAATCTTCATACTATTTTCCATAGTGGCTGCACCAATTTACATTCCCACCAACAGTGTACAAGGGTTCCCTTTTCTCCACATCCTCTCCAACATTTGTTATTTGTAGATTTTTTTGATAATAGCCATTCTGACAGGTGTGAGGTGATATCTCATTTTGATTCACATTTATTTGATAGTTAGTAATGTTGAACATCTTTTCATGTGTCTGTTAGCCATTTGTATATCTTCTTTGGAAAAATGAGTGTTCAGGCCTTCTGCTCATTTTTTTTTTATGTTTTTAATTTTTTATTTATTTATTTATTATTATTTTTTGGGGGGTACACCAAGTTCAGTCATCTGTTTTTATACACATATCCCCATATTCCCTCCCTTCCTTGACTCCCCCCCCCTTGAGTCCCCCCCACCCTCCCTGCCCCAGTCCTCTAAGGCATCTTCCATCCTCAAGGTGGACTCCCTTTGTTATACAACAACTTCCCACTGACTATCTATTTTACAGTTCTTCTGCCCATTTTTTGATTGGGTTGTTTGGTTTTTTTCATATTAAGTTGTATGTGCTATTTGTATATTTTGTATATTAGCCCCTTGTTGGTCACATGATTTGCAAATATTCTGTCCCATTCCATAGGTTGTATTTTTGTATTATTGGTGGTTTCCTTTGCTGTGCAAAACCTTTTATGTTTAATTAGGTCCCATTTATTTATTTTTGCTTTTATTTACTTTGCCTTAGGAGACAGTTCCAAGAAAATATTGCTATGGTTTATGTCAATGAGTAGTCTGCCTACGTTCTCTTCTAGGAGTTTTATGGCTTCCCTCTTACAAGACTTTTGGGTTTATTTTTGTATATGGTATGAGGGAATGTTCTAATCTCATTGTTTTACATGTGGCTGTCCAGTTATCCCAGTACCACTTTTTGAAGAAATTGTCTTTTCCCCATTGCATATTCTTGCCTCCTTTGTTGTAGATTAATTGGTCTTAGGTGAGTGGATTTATTTTTGGGCTCTCTGTTCCATTGATCTATGTGTCTGTTTTTGTGCCAGTACCATGCTGTTTTGAGTACTGTAGCTTTGTTGTATAGTCTGAATGCAGGGAACATGATACCTCCAGTTTTGTTCTTTTTTCTTAAGATTGCTTTGGAAATTTGAGGTCTTTTTGTGGTTCCATATAAATTTTAGGGTTATTTGTTGTAATTCTGAAAAATATGAAATTTTTGAAAGGGATTACATTAAATCTGTAGATTGCTTCGGGCATATGGACATTTTAACAATATTAATTGTTCCAGTCCATGAACACAGGCCATCTTTCCATTTCTTTGTATTGTCCTCAATTTCCTTCATCAGTGTTTTATAGTTTTCAGAGAATAGATCTTTTTCATCCTTGGTTAAGTTTATTTCTAGGTAGTTTCTTCTTTTTGATGTGGTTTTAAATAGGATATATATATTTTTTCCTTTGCTTTCCCTTTCTGGTAGAGACTTTAGGGTTTTCTATATATAGTATCAGTTCATCTGCAAGTAGTGACAGTTTTATTTCTTCCCTTCCAATTTCTTGTCTGATTGCTGTGGTTAGGACTTCCAATACTATGTTAAACAGAAGTGGCAACAGTGGGCATTCTTGTCTTGTTCCTGATTTTAGAGGAAAAGCTTTTCACCAATAAGTATGATGTTAGCTGTGGGTTTGTCATAAATGGCCCTTATTAAGTTGAGATATGTTCCCTCTATATCAACATTGATGAGCCTTTATATCATGAATAGATGCTGAATTTGTCAAATGCTTTTCTGTGTGTTGATATGATTGTGTGATTTTTATACTTCCTTTTGTTAATGTGGTGTATCACACTGATTGATTTGTGGATACTGAACCATCCTTGCATCCTTGGAATAAATCCCACTTGATCATAGTGTATGATCCTTTTTATAGTGTCTGGCCTTACATTTAGGTCTTTTATCCATTTTGAGTTTATTTTTGTGTATGGTGTTAGGAAGTGTTCTAATTTCATTCTTTTACATGTAGCTGTCCAGTTTTCCCAGCACCACTTATTGAAGAGGGTGCCTTTTCTCCATTGTATATCCTTGCCTCCTTTGTCATAGATTAGTTGACCATAGTTTATCTCTGGGCTTGTATGATCCTTTTTAAATATTGTTGAATTCAGTTTGCTAATATTTTGTTGAGGATTTTTACATTTATATTCATCAGAGGTATTGGAGTGTAGTTTTTTTGTGATATCTTTGGTTTTGGTATCAGGGTAATGGTGGCCTTGCAGAATGAATATGGGAGTATTCCTGCCTCTTCAGTTTTTGTGAATAGTTTGAGAAGGATAGGTATTAGCTTTTCTTTCTCTGTTTGGTAGAATTTCTCTGTGAAGCCATCCGATCCTGGACGTCTGTTTGCTGGAAGTTTTTCTTTTTCTTTTTTTTTTTAAATTACAAATTCAGTTTCACTACTAGTGGTCACTCTGTTCAAATGGTCTGTTTATTCCTTATCCAGTCTAGGAAGGTTGTATTTTTCTAGAAATTTGTCCATTTCTTCTAGGTTGTCCAATTTGTTGGCTTATAGCTCTAGTGTTCTCTTATGTTTTTTTGTATCTCTGTGATATCAAGTAGTTATTTCTCCTCTTCCACTTCGAATTTTATTTGCATCCTTTCTTTTTTCTTGATGAGCCTGGCTAAAGGTTTATCAGTTTTATCTTTTCAAAAAATCAGCTCTTAGTTTCAATGATCTTTTCTATTGTTTTTTTTAGTCTAATTTATTTTCTCTCTGATCTTTATTATTTCCTTCCTTCTGCTGACTTTGGGCTCTGTTTATTCTTATTTTTCTAATTCATTTAGGTGGTAGGTTAGGTTGTTTGTTTGAAATTTTTCTTGTTTCTTGAAGTAGGCCTATATTACTATAAAACTTCTTTCTTAGAGCTGCTTTTGCTGCATGCCATAGATTTTGGAAAGTTGTGTTTCCATTTTCATTTGTCTCAAGGTATTTTCTGATTTCCTCTTTGATTTCATTGTTGACCCATTGGTTTTTTAGTAGCATGTTGTTTAGTCTCCACCTATTTGTGTTTTTCCCATTTTCCTTCCTGTAATTGATTTCTAGTTTTATACTGTTGTGGTTGGAAAAAATGCTGAAAGTAGTTTCTGTCCTTTTAAGTTGGTTGAGATGAATTTTGTTGCCTAGCATGTAATCTATCCTGGAGAATGTTCCATGTCCACTTGAAAAGAATGTGTGTTCTGCTGTTTTTGGATGGAATGTCTTGTAGATATCTATTAAGTCCCTTTGGTCTAATGTGTCATTTAAGGCCACTGTTTCTTTACTGATTTTCTGTTTGGATGATCTATCCATTGATGTAAGTGGGGTGTTAAAGTCCTCTACTATAACCATATTATTGTCAGTTTCTCCCTTTATATCTGTTGATATTCGCTTTATGTATTTAAGTGCTCTTATATTAGGTGCATATATGTTAATGTGTGTTGTGTCCTCTTGTATTGATCCCTTTATCATTATATAATGCTCTTCTTTGTCTTTTGTTATAGACTTTATTTTAAAGTCTATTTTGTTTATGAATATTGCTACCCCCACTTTCTTGCTGTTTCTCTTTACATGAAATATCTTTTTCTATTCCCTTTCAGGGTGTGTGTGTGTCTTTAGCTCTGTAGTGATTCTCTTGTAAGCAAGCATATAGATGGATTTTGTTTTTTTATGCCTTTCGTTACTCTGTGTCTTTTGATTTGAGCATTCAGTCCATTGACATTTAAAATTATTACCTATAGGTGCTTAGTTATTGCCATTTTGTTACTTGTTTTCTCGTTTTCATAGGTCTGTTCTCTTCTTTTCAATCTTTCCCTTGTGGTTTGATGATTTTCTTTAGTGGTGTGTGTGTGTGTTCCTTTTTTTCTATTTTTTATGTATCTATTGTAAGTTTTTGAGTTGTTATTATCATGGGGTTCCTATATGTTGACCTATAACTATATCTACTTGTTTTAAAATGGTAGTCATGTAGGTTCAAACACATTCTAAAAGATGTACATTTTTTACCCCCCCTCCCATTTTGTTTTGATGTCATATTTTGTATCTTCACATTTAACCCTTCACTGTTTATTGTGGTTATAGTTTATTACAATTTTTTTGTCTTTTGATCTTTGCATTAGCTTACTTAAGTGGTTGATCCTCAGCCTTTACCATATATTTGCCTTTACTAGTTGGATTTTTCTTTTCTTATAGATGCTTCTTGTTGTAGCCTTTTGTTTTCCACTTAAAGAAGACCCTTTAATAACATTTCTTTTAGGGTAGGTTTAGTATTGATTTAAAAAACTCTTAGTTTTTGCTTGTCTGAGAAGTTCTTTATCTGTCCTTTAATTCTAAATAATAGTCTTGCTGGGTAATGTATCCTAGGTTGCATATTTTCCCTTTCAGCACTTTAAATATATCATGCCACTCCCCTATGGCCTTCAACTTTCTGCAGAAAAGTCAGCTAATAGCCTTATGGGGGTACCCCTCTATATGTCTCTCTTTCTGCCTTTAGAATTCTTTATCTCTAACTTTTGCCATTTTAATTATGATTTCTCATGGTGTTGGTCTGTTTGTGTTCATCTTCTTTGGGAACCTCTGTGCTTCTAGTACCTGGATATCTCTTGCCTACTTCAGGTTTGGGGAGTTTTCAGTCATAATTTCGTCAAGTATATCTTTGACCATTTTCTCTCTTTCTTCTACTTCTGAGACTCCTATAATGTGAACATTGGTATACATTATGTTGCTTCAGTGGTTCCTTAAACTTTTCTCATTTTTTAAACTTGTTTTTCTTTTTGCTGTTCTTATTGGGTGCTTTCCACTATTCTATCTTCCAGATCATTTATGTGTTCTTCTGTATCATCTAGTTTGCTATTCTGTCTAGTGTGTTTTTCACTTCATTTATTGTATTTTTCAGTTCTGACTGATTCTTTTTTACATTTTCTAATTCCTTGTTAAAATTCTCACTGTGTTCATCTGCTCTTTTCATGAATGCAGTCAGCATTCTTATTACTCATGCTTTGAACTCTATCTGGTAGATTATATTTGTTTTATTAGTTCTTTTTTCGGGGGTTTTCTCTTGTTTTGTCAGTTGAAACAAATTTTTTATTTTGCTTAAGTTTCTCTGTCTCTATGACATTAGACATAATGAAAGGGTTACCTGTTGTGGTCCTGAAGGTGTGTCCTTGTGTGGGAGTGTCCCCATGCAGTCTGCATGTTCCTAGTGGCTTTGGTGGGAGAGCTGGATCTGACATGAGCACGAGTTAGGTCTTTACCCAGGGTGTGCTGGCAGCTATTACATTGCTGGGAGGTGGGGCTGAAGATGGAGGGACTAGAGCCAGAGCCAGGTATGATCTGGGACTTCTTCTTTGCTCAGTGGCCAACAACACCCTATTGGAGAGGGATCAGGTCCCAAGTTGCTGGAGCAGAAGCCCTGAAGTTTGAGTCTAAGCTGACTCCATTCCTTCTAAGTGTGTGCTCTCCCTATTCCCAGCACCAGAACACTTGCCCCAGAAGGAAGCCATGCTGGAGGAAGAGGGACAGGTGCAGGTGCATGGTGTGGGTCTCGATGCCAGTCCGAGTCTGGGACAACTTCTGATGTACTGCCTCTGTAAGCACTAGTAATGGCTGCCCCCACCCTGTTCAGATGCTGGTCTGGGTTGGCACAGTCCCTCATAATTGGTCACTCTGCTCAGCCGTGACAGCCCTTGCCCTAGTGTGGAGCTGCATTGTAAAGCAAGTGGGCATAGTGAATGCTTGGTTCAGGCTGGGGTGCTCATTGGAGTGGTCATGGGAAACCAGCCAGAATCTCATGCACTTTCCCTCTTTTTTCTGCCTTGTTTCAGGAGTAAGCAAGTGTGTGCGTGCTCTTCACTAGCTGACTCTAGGTTTCTTCCAGCCTTCCTGTTAGTCCCACTGGTTTCCTAGCCAGCTAAGGGGATTCTTTTTCTTGATGTTGGGCCCCAGGAATGGGGCACCTAATATGTGGATGGAACCACTCACTCCCCACAGAGGATCTCTACCCTTGAAATCCACCCCCCCAATGCTGTGTCCCCTCCCAGGGGTACAGGTCCCAATTTGATTGCTTCTCTTTCCTTCCTACCTCATGCTGTGTGGATCTTTCTTATAGCCTTGGTTGTGGAAGAGCCTTTATGTCAGTCTTGTTAGTTTTTAGTGAGAATTGCTCTAAATGTAGACATATTTTTGATGTGTTTGTTGGGAGGAGATGAGTTCTGTGTTCTCCTACTCTGCCGTCTTGCTCTCTTCCATCTATTTTTTTTTAATAAATTTATTTATTTATTTACTTACTTATTGGCTGTGTTGGGTATTCGTTGGTGCTCACGGGCTTTCTCTAGTTGCTGTGAGCAGAGGCTACTCTTCACTGTGGTGCACGGGCTCCTCATTGCAGTGGCTTCTCTTGTTGCAGAGCGTGGGCTCTAGGTGCGTGGGCTTCAATGGTTGCGGCACATGGGCTCAACAGTTGTGGTGTGTGGGCTTAGTTGTTCTGTGGCACGTGGGATCCTCGTGGAGCAGGGATCAAACCCGTGTCTCCTGAATTGGCAGGCAGATTCTTAACCACTGTGCCACCAGGGAAGCCCCTCTTCCATCTATTTTTAATGTGAAAATTTCAGAGTCAATATATTTATTTCTAAACATATGAAAGTGAATAAAAAACAATAAGCTTATTTTGTTGGTTCCTTGGCAGACCTTCTATATTCAAACTAATGCTGTGTCTTTCCAAGATGTACAGTGTCCTCAAATATTGTAGAACTTTTCTTTGGAGAAAAAGCCATCCATATTCCATAGCATATTCCTTGGAATCTTCTCAGGGAGGCCTTTGTTTCTTGAAGGCAAATCTGATTTTTGGAAACAGCTAAAAGCTACTTGGCAGCAAATCTAGTGAATGAGGTGGGCGATCAAGCTGAAGAACATTAATTTTGGTTCCAAACAAGGTGTGACTATAAAGAAATGAGGCTGATTTTCTTGTATGGTACATAAACTGGCTCAACAGGAATTCCAAAAGAGGACTTCCAAAAATGTGTGGCCTTTGCAAAAAAAAAAAAATTCTTCCCCCAGTGCATGTGTGCTTGCATGTGCGCGCGCACACACACACACTCACACACTTACATACACTCTTTTTCTCTCTCTTTCTCTTTCACATACACACACATGGTGTATACTGTCTGGTCCAGTATCTAGACAAGTAAAATCAAAAGCCCTCAGAATTTAGTTTCAAAAAATCAATTACACAAGTATGGGATGGAAGAGAACTGGCTTGGCAGCCACTTTTTTTTGATAGAGGTCTTGGGCTCTGTGGGAACATAAAAACCCACGTTCCATGCTGCGCAGTGTCCAGCTGTACCATGAGCTCAGCTATGGGCACGAAAGAACCACTGACCCACTGGAGCATGGAACAGGGCTGAAGGGACTAAAAAAATCAACCCACCAGAGGCAGAAGTCAGTGATTGAAAATGATTCTTGAAGGACAGCTGTGTGAAAAGTGCTATCATCTTAATCACACGTTGGTCTTCATGGAAAAGCTAAGACCAATGGGTGGAAATTATAGGAAGGCAGATTTAGGCTCAACCTATCAAAGATTGTTCATATTATAGAATTATACATTCAGTATAATCTTGTCTGTGAATATACACATACAGAGAGAGGAAAATGACTAGAAGGATATCAATCAAATATTTAATACTAAATAACTATGGGTATGAAATTATGGGATAAATGTCACTTTTTAAACTTTTATGATGTACTCTTAGATTTTTTTATAATTTTTTTTGACTGCACCATTGTGTGGCACATGGGATCTTAGTTCCCTGACCAGGGATCAAATTTGCACTCCCTGCAGTGGAAGCACTGAGTCTTAACCACTGGACTGCCAGGGAAGTCCCGTGTTAGATTTTTATTACCTGTATATATTTCTTTTGAAAAAAAACCAGCTTTCTAAAAATTAGAGGTGTCCAGCAACCAAAGAGGCTGCTTTGCAACCTAGTGAGAGCCCTGCCTTAGGTGCTAATCAAACACTGATCATGGGGTGAACTAGTGGGTCTTTTTCAACATAGGGATTCAGTGTGTTGTTCTATGATTTAACCTTGTTCAAATATTAGAGTTGAGCTGGTGGAAGTTCACAACGAGAAAGAGGCCTGAAAACTCCCAACAAAAATGGGGCAACTTCCCACCTGCCAGGCCTATTCTAAGTACAAAATAGTCATCTTAACAAAATCCATGTAGGAAGTTTAAATGGAAGGGTAGGATAAACACTCCAAAGGTGAAAAGTCACGAGCAACTAGTTGTGAAACTAGATTCTGAACTAGAAGAATAAATATAGAGGGATAGGAAAAGGCATGGATAAAATGCTAAAAGACAGAGGCTATTGAGTAAAAGTAAAACGTCAATTGGAGATGATGGATTTTCCAAGTTTTGTAAGTATGAATGGTTATCCATTTTAATTCCAACCATTTAGCTGAAGCCAGCAGGCTCGGACATTACAGAGTCTTCTGCTCCGCATCACTCAGCCTCCATGGACCATAGCTGGCAGTGTACCAAGATCACAGAAATGGTGGCTGGCTTGGGACATGTCCTGGGAACTGAAGTATATCAAATATGACCTTAAGCTGGCAACGTCCTGCGAGGTATGTGGGAACAGTGTGCATATAATGTCAGTGCTGGGCAGAGGGACTGGCACTTACTTCCTTTCAGGGCCAACGGTGCCACAAATTCAGACCAACAAAGAAGCTAGATGTCTTGACCTGATTCTCCTCTTTACAACAGGGAAACAGGCCTGAAGAGGGGAAGTGAAGGAGAAGGGTGTGTAAAAATGAACAGTCCCCTTTGTCTCCCAGAGAGGAGAAATGAACTTTAAGACAGTGCCCTTCTGCTTCCAAGTGTAAAATCTGACCTCAGGGTCACACATTATTTTTGCCATATTAAGTAAAAACCTTCCTGCCGAGTGACAGGGACAGTGATTAGGCGAGACTGAGCTTTTGAGCCTTCTGGTCTGGTGGTGGTAGCCTGGCACACTCAATCCAAGGAACAAACCTTTGCAGTATTTAGGTTTCATGAATCAAAGAACAAAGATTCTCACAAATCCCATTCAAATACTGAAATAATGATGTTTAAAAGACAAAGATAATGCCCATTCAGCTCTTACCAACTGCTACAAATCATTGAAAGCATGTTAACAAATACCACTGATTGTAGCCTTGACTTCAACAAAATCAACCTGAGGAAACGCTCAACCAAACACTTCCAGTTTGCGTTTGCAAAAATTTCTGCAAAGGGTGAAAATGGCTATCGGGAACTTGTGCTCTACAGGAGACTCTGATTGGGAGTGTGTTAGTGACAGCGGGAGAAACTCCCCCTCCTGCTTTTCGCGGGTTGACCTCCTGCTACCAGGCAGAAATGGGAGCTCCTGGCTTGGACCACCTCCTAGAATCAAAGGAGACGTTCCGGCCCCTCCTTGACCTTGGCTCACACTCTGGCCCTGTGCCTCAGCCCCCCTCTCTCTCTCCTCCTCCTTCAGCTTCGCCCCTCCTTGCCCTCAAGTGGAGTTGAGTTCCCACTCATTCGAAAGACACCGCAATGTTTCTGGTGACCTGACCTGGCCAATGGGCAACAAGCCAGGCATTGGAAACAATGACAAGTCAGTCATTCCTGAGGTTCTTTGGCAGTGGAACGTTCAAAGAGCAGCCCCAACATCATTATTGTTTGTGATGTCGTATGCGTAAAAAGCAGTCTTAAGTAATACTACAGGGTACAACTGACAGAAAGCTGATGTTGGAATTAGCATTGGTGCCAGACCTTCAGCTCCATGAGAGCAGGGATCCAAACTGTTTAGTTTGTTTTGTATCGTCTCCAGCAGCTGGTACAGTGCCCGACAGCCAGCAGGTACGCAAGGCCTAGTTGTGGAACAAATGACTGTTGAACCAGCCCATCTGAGGCCAAGAGCCATGTTGCTTCCTATAAATCCTGGGTTTCCCGGTGACAACATCTGCAACCTGACCCAGGGCAACTGCCGGCCCTGCCACGTGGCAGCCCCTGGAGAAAGGTGACAGGAAGCAAAGAAGCTTGGGGAATTACTTTGCACCACTGGGGCTCCCCAATCTGGGTCGGGGGACGGAAGGATATTAATGTGTACATGATCCATACGGAGGATTTCTAGTTGGGCAAAACATTTGCAGCGAAGTGAAATTTGTAAAGAGAGATGAGGGCACTTTACTGAGATGCCTTTAGTTTCATAGGCAAGATACTCTACCCCATTTGTAAATGGAGATTATGGATTGGGTGTGTGTTGGGAGGGATTGGTTTTGACTGGAGCTTGGGGCCAAGACTGATACCCAAAAGGTGGGCAGGGAGGGGGCAGTTTTCTTACACTGAATAGAAAGCTAGGTGAGAAGGAGGAAAGCACTGCATGGTCACCATGTATGAGGGCTTATAAAAAAGACTCAACGCATTTTTATTTGAGCATTTATTTTTTTTCCAAAGAAATCCATGCAAAGGGAAAGACAGAGAGAAAGACATGGTAACCATGTTCTAGCAGCCAAACATAGGAAAATAACTTGGCACAATTTGGGTTCTTTGTTGTTGTTGCAAAAGGACAATCTATATACTACCACTAAAATTTACCGTCCTCATAAAGATACCATTTGATTTTCGAAAACGTAACGCATGGTTAGTCTTCTACTTAATGGCTGGAGGAGGTATATAAGATAAAAAAATAGAAAAAAAGAAAAAGGTGGTTCCCTTTGTAGAGGGAGACCACAGGGTGCTGAAGAGCAGCACGTGTGCTGTGACCTTGGCAGTCAGTGCACCAGGAAGAAAAAGCACAGCACAGAGATTGCCAAGCTGGTGAGAACCTTCAGGGGGGAAGGGCCATTCCCGAGGTTGTGAGAGGCAACTATCTCATTGTCCTTCTGATTCACATGTTGCTTGCCTCCAGGAACATCATCCACGTCCAGATCATAAGCCAGTTCTGCTGAAAGAAAAGAAAGGCTTTAAATACAGGCTTACCAACAGCCTCAGGTGTGCACTCTTCATGGTCCAGGTGTTTGTCTGCACTGCTGGGATGCCCCAGCATTGACTTCTTCCTTTCGTTGAAGGGAAGGCCGCCAGGAGATGGGAAGAAGACACGGGTGTGGGACTTCCTTGGTGGCGTAGTGGTTAAGAATCTGCCTGCCAATGCAGGGGACATGGGTTTGATCCCTGGGCCGGGAAGATCCCACATGCCATAGAGCAGCTAAGCTCGTGCACCACAACTACTGAGCCCACATGCTGCGACTACTGAAGCCCACGTGCCTAGAGCCTGTGCTCCACACAAGAGAAGCCACTGCAATGAGAAGCCCACTCACTGCAACAGAGTAGTCACCGCTCGTCACAACTAGAGAAAGTCTGCATGCAGCGATGAAGACCCAACGCAGCCAAAAAAAAAAAAAAAAAAAAAGACACAGGTGTGTATGCAGGGGACCCCGCCTGAGGAGGATGACTAGTGGTGACCCTTCCAGAGATCACACCAATGGGGAGCAAGCTGGCTGCTCCCCTCCCGCTTTTGGCTCCACCCACACCCCTGGGGGGCCCACTGCCCTTTCCACATCTGCTGCCCAGCAAGGCCATGCTTGAAGGTCATTTTCACCAGATCTCACAGGTATCCAAACGTAAGGTGCCATGTGGGTGACTACATGTGTGTCCTTCTGTGTATATATGTGTTGGTGGGAGAGGTGATGTGGTGGACTCCTAGTGTACCTTTCCTGGGCCCTGCGCCCACTTAGATTTTCCCCTGGGAGCATTGCCTTAGAGTTGATGATAAGGTACTTTGCCATGGAAAGTTGTTTTATTTTTCTCAAATACTTCTCTTATCTATATGGTCTTTTCACCACCCACCCTCAACACACACACACACACACACACACACACACACACACACACACACACACACACACACACACACACACACACACACACACACACACACACACACACACACACACACACACACACACACACACACACACACACACACACACACACACACACACACACGATATTGGGTTGGCCAAAAAGTTCATTTGAGTTTTTCTGTTCGTGGAAAGACCCAAACGAACTTTTTGGCCAACCCAATATAATGCATACAATTTAAAAACAATTTATTTGGTTGTGCCAAGTCTTAGTTGCAGCAGGCGGGCTCCTTAGTTGTGGCAGGCATGTGGGATCTAGTTCCCTGACCAGGGACCCCCTGCATTGGGAGTGTGGAGTCTTAACCACTGTGCCACCAGGGAAGTTCCTTTATAATGCATAGAATTTAAGACTAAGGAAAGGCTAATGGGTAAGGAGCCTCCTTCTTTGACTGCCTACCATTTATGAGATATGTTCATGATTCTGAAAAGAAATTGGGGTCTTGGGGTAGGCCTAACGCAAAAGTCTCCCAGAAGGTAAATCTAAGCAGATAGTAGTTTATCAGGAAATTAAGGACAGCTGGTCCTGACCCAGGGCTCAGTTTCTTTTAGATTTGCTTTTTCAGATTTAGAGTTCAAATCTACTCCCTTGGCTTTTCTGGACTTGGTCACCAATGTTTCTATTTCAACAGCTTGTGAAGGTGATGTGATGTGAGCGGCTTCAGCTGCCAACTGTCCTGTGGCCGATGGAGCCAGAAAGATCCCTTGGGGACATGGAGATGCCTAGCAACAGGCACAAAGGAAATGACTGGATTTCTGCAGAAGGAAGGAAGAGGAAGGAAGAGCTCCTCTTACAGGGGATGAAACACGCAGTAAGTCACAGGAAGAAAGTGTGAGGACTCAGCTGGTCCAGGATGCGTGCAGAGCAGGGCCCAGCACCAGGGCTGCTGTGAGGCTGGCAGTGCTTAGAGCAGGCAGCAAGGTCAAGGTGATCAAAGCCAGAGGGTCTGATTACACAGCCTGCAACACTACTTTCTGAAGGGCTACTGCAGTTTACAATGCCACCAGCAATGACAAGGGGACCAAATTTACTGTGACACAATTAAAAAGATACTGTAGTCTGTATAAGATATCTCAAAGTTTCCTTAATTTGCACGTATTTGATTACTAGTATAGATGAACTTTTTCTGTGTTTTAGTTCACTAATTATATTTCTCGATGAATAACAGTTCATATCCTTTGCCTTCTTACCTAATCGGTATTGATATTTTTCCTATTAATCTGAATGTATATCTTATTGAGTCTTTGGCTTATGACATTCGATACAAGTAATTTTCTATTTTGTTACCAATTTTTCATTGCTGTACAAGGAAATTACATCCTAACTTTTAATATACAAGGATGAGTCAAAAATTATCCGCACTCCAGTAATATTAAAACTTCTACAAATTCTACAGCTTCTACAGCCAAAGTGCAGATAATATTTGACTCACCCTCGTATATGAATCTGACCACATTCTGCTCTTCTTTTTTTTTCTTCCTCTTGAGTGCTGATAATAATGCAAATCAAAATTTCCAGGGGACCCTCTTACTGAGGGAAAAGGCATCAGGAGACTAATCTCCATTCCCTCTCCCCCACAAAACAAACAGATACAAAGAAAATCAAAGAGAAAAACTACAAAGAGCAATGCTCTACTTGGAAATCAGACCTCTTCTTCTGAAAGGTGAACAGCGCAGAGCGCACAGAGCAGGCCGAGGTCAGCTGTCACTCGGCAAGGATAGCACAGGCTTAGGTCCTGATCAGATTTCACCAAAGTCGAGAACACATATGGCTACATCTGTTGAAAGCCCAGCCTTGAGTTTCCCAGCAACTTCTCAACTGAAGTGAAGGAGGAGTATTTTTCGGGCTGAGCTGAATGAGAGCGCTCTCAGCAGGGCTTTCAGATTCATTTCCCAGAGATTCCCCGTGCCCAACATCAGGACTAAACAACATCCACTAATGTGACCACTCAGCTCCTCCACTATTTATCTTGCTCTTCAAATAATCTGTGAACACTACACAGTTTTCTCTACTATAGAAGTTATGGTAAACCCAGCTGTTAAATCTAGTAGTTTCTCATCTTTTTGCCACCAAATACATCTTTTATCTATCTCTTGGCCCTATGTTTTGAAATGAGAGAAATGACTACTGATTATTGAGTCCTCACTGTGTGTCAGGCACTGTGCTAAGCCCTTCACATATATGATCTCATGTAACTGCATCTTCTCAGCAATGTTATGAAGTAGGTATTATAAGTCCCATGTTACTGATGAGGAAGCTCAAGCTCAGGTTACTTTTTTTGCCCATATTTACACAGCTCGTAAGTGGCAGAGGTGTTCTTTGAACGCAGGACTGATTCTGAACCTCATATGGAGCTATACCATATACAAATCGAAAAATTTTGTATACTAAATACACTGCAGTGATTCAGTAGTAATGGGTTCCTTTTTGAAGAAAAGAACTCGATTAGTGAAAATATCCTGCCACAGAGAAGACAAAAACCACGTGAAACAAACAAAAGACAACCTACAGACTGGGAGAAAATATCTGCAAATCATGTGACCGATAAGGGCTTAATTTCCAAAATATACAAACAGCTCATACAACTCAACAAACGAACAACCCAATCAAAAAATAGGCAGAAGATCTAAATAGATATTTTTCCAAAGAAGACATACAGATGGTTAAAAAGCACATGAAAAGATGCTCAACATCACTAAATGTTAGAGAAACTACAATGAGGTATCACCTCACACTGATCAGAATGGCCATCACCAAAAATCTACAAACAATAAATGCTGGAGAAGGTGTGGAGAAAAGGGAAGATCTTTGGTGAAAATGTAAATTGATACAGGCACTAGGGAGAACAGTATGGTGGTTCCTTAAAAAACTAAAAACAGAACTTCCATATGATCCAGCAATCCCACTACTGGGCATATACCCTGAGAGCACCATAATTCAAAAAGACATACGCACTCCAATGTTCACTGCAGCACTATTTACAATAGCCAGGACATGGAAGCAACCTAAATGTCCATCAACAGATGGATAAAGATGTGGTACATATATACAACTGAATATTACTCAGCCATAAAAAAGAAGGAATTAATGCCATTTGCAGCAACATGGATGGACCTAGAGATTGTCATACTGAGTGAAGTAAGTCAGACAAAGACAAATATCATATGATATCACTTACATGTGGAATCTAAAGAAGGGGGTACAAATGAACTTATCTGTAAAACAGAAACAGTTACAGATGTAGAAAATAAACTTATAGTTACCAGAGGGTAAATGGGGGGAGAGATGAATTGGAAGATTGGGATTGACATATACACACTACTGTATGTAAAATAGATAACTAATAAGTACCTGCTGTATAGTACAGGGAACTCTACTCAATACTCGGTAATGGCCTATATGGAAAAAGAATCTAAAAAAAGGGTGGATATATGTCTAACAGATTCACTTTGCTGTACACCTGAAACTAACCCAACATTGTAAAGTCAACTATATTCCAATAAAAATTTTTTAAAAAATTAAAAAAATGAAGTAATGCCATTTGTAGCAACATGGATGGACCTAGAGACTGTCATACTAACTGAAGTAAATCAAACAAATATCATATACTATCACTTATATGTGGAATCTAAAAAAATGATACAAATAAACATTTACGAAACAGACTTACAGACAGAAAACAAACGTGGTTGCCAACGAGGAGGAGACATGGGGGTGGGAAGGACTGGAAGTTTGGGATTAGCAGATGCAAACTATTATATATAGGATGGATAGACACCAAGGTCCTACTGCATAGCAGAGGGAGCTATCGTCAATATCCTGCTATAAACCAAAATGGAAAAGAATACTAAAATGATTATATATGTGTAACTGAGTCACTTTGTACAGCAGAAATTAACACAACATTGTAAATCAACTATACTTCAATAAAACTTTTTAAAAAGCTAAGAAAAAAGATGTGTGTGTATATATATATATATAAATAAAATGGAATACTATGCAGTGATTAAAAAGAATGAAATAATGCTATTTGCAGCAACATGGATGGACCTAGAGATTATCATACTAAGTAAGTCAGAGAAATACAAATACCATATGATACCACTTATATGTGTGGAATCTAAAACGTGACACAAATGAACCTACCTACAAAACAGAAACAGACTCGCAGACATAGAGAATAGACTTGTGGTTGCCAGGGTGGAGGGGGAGTGGAGAGGGGATGGATTGGGAGTTTGGGATTAGCAGGTGCAAACTGTTATATGTAGAATGGATAAACAACAAGGTCCTACTGTATAGAACTGGGCACTATATCCAACATCCTGTGATAAGCCATAATGGAAAAGAGTATAAAAAAAGAATGTATATATGTGTATAACTGAGTCACTTTGCTATACAGCAAAAACTAACAACATTGTAAATCAATGATATGTCAAAAAAAAAAAAAGCATATGAGAGAAGTCAACGTTTCCACATAGAACGGATCACATACTTAAGTAGCCTTATTAAGCTTTGTGAAATACTGAAAAGAGCTCTAGCTTTGGGGACCCCAAATGGGCATTATATCAGTTCTGTTTACCTGAAGCAATCAGCAATGATGGCCAAGGCCATCAGGCACCCTTGGCACAAAGCCGGGCCAAGTCTTCCACCTCCAAATGACCCCAGGAATATTCAGAATAATACCTTCCTGTGCTTCCTAAGCTGTGGTTACAGGTTTCCTGAGGCTTCCCACTCAGCAGCAGCAAAGCTTTATCACCCAACCCTATAGCTGGGCTTCTGTGGTTGATACTGATGGGAGTCCCAGCAAAGACATACTCTGGGCCTGGGCCACCATCACGGAGATTAGAGATGAAGGAGACAGCTTAGCACGACGAGGAAGCATTATGGGACACAGAGGAAATAGGGTTTTGGTTAAAGAGAGGTATGGACATTCCTGGACAGGGGAAATATAATCAATTCAACAAACTTAACAGTAGCCTACTATGTCTCAAGAACTGAGCTAGAAGATTGGAGAAAGGCTTAGTGTCTGCATTCAGGAGTCCCACACTCTGTCAAGGAAAAGAGACCAACAGACAAACCAACAAGACACTTGGCAGAAAGTGCAAAGGGTTCAGATAAAGGCACGAATGAAACCCCAGAGGGATAGAAGGGAGAGAGAAAAGTTCCAAATAAAAGAATCTGGGAAGGCTCCTTGGAACAATTGGGATATAATCTGCACCATGAAGGATGGGTGGAACTACGGCAGGGCTGAATGAGATGGTTATGCATTTCAGGCAGAGGGTTCAGCTTGAGCAAAGTCATCAATAGCTGAGAACGTCGATTCGATAGGGCATAATCAGTAGGATCAAGTAGCCTCTATGGAGGGAAGGAATGTAGAGCGCACATCGTTGTGGGTAGGTGGGTGGCTGTGTGTGTGTGGGTGGGTGTGGGTGTTGCTTGCTGGGTGATAAAAAGTAAGGCAGGAAGGACAAGTAAGGGCCAAATCATGGCGGATTAGGAATGCTATGACTTTATTCTGTGGGCAATAGGGAGCCACTGCAGGTTTTAAAGTAAGGAATCTACACAATCTGTTTTGTGTTTTTCAGAAATCACTGTTAAGAGTTTGGAGGACAGCCCTGAGTGGGCGGGAGAGACTTGTCGGACATCTTGTCTTGGGAAAAACAAGAAGCCTGTGGGAACAGTATCTGGGGATCAGCCAGTAGCAAATACTAAAAAAAAATTTAAAAACCCTACAAAGAAACGAAATCTACACCAAAGCAAAACCTTCTTATTTTGCTACAAACCAGATGCATTATGAGAATCACCACAAACCATACGCTTAAATCACTCATATTTTTATGTTTATCAGTGATTTTCCAGAATATATCTTTGGTTAGGTACATATTGTAAAACGCACATAAATTATTTGTCTCGCAGTTGACTGTCAGTGAGAACCTCTTGGGCCAGCAAGGAGATTTTCATGCTAAATCCAAAAATCTGTTTCTATTTGTAATCAGTTTAACTACACCCAGAGGGTTAGACCCAACAATCTGTACTAATTACACACTCAGCCCTGACTCTCAGTTTGCTCTTATGTCCTTTGTGTTGCAGATTAGATAATCCTTTTAAATTATCATCAGTCATTAAGGTCTGTACTTTGTGTGGAAAAGGTTTTCTGCATGGCACAAAGCCCTCAGTGGGGAGCCTCCCACCCTCAGTCATCCAGAGTCTCCTAGGGGAGTTCCTAAGGGAGCCTGCACCACCATCCTGGGAGTCTGGAGCCCTGGGTACCAGGCTTGGCCCAGTCACTGAGTTACTATTTCACCTTTGGCAAGTCACTTCCCTCTCCTCTGGGCCTCAATCACCGCATTTTGCTAAATCAGGGTACTGGCCTAGATGCACTCTAAATTTCCTCCTAGTTTTATTTCTCTCTGTTTCCGAGGCTCTTTGGGGCCGGTGAGGAGTATATCTGCTCGGGCCGCAATCATTCCTCTGCCCACAGCTGCCACGATGGCTGCCCCCACCAGAGCACCTGTGAGCAGGTAGAGGCAATCAGTTGCTTCTCTTGGGATGTATCTTTCTGGTGATGTTGACCACCTACCAAATTCTGAATCCTCTTTTTTCTTAAGCTCGTCTAATCATGGATAAGAGACCCTGGCAATAAATAAATGCACAATGGACTGTTTTTGTTTTCTTTAAACCCTGGCATGATAACCTCTACTAAAGGCAGCACAGACCAAGCTTTGGGCGAGCAGGTGCTGGGCCTGGAGTGCACAGGCAGCCAAGGAAAATCTGTCAGCCAGTGAGACAAGTCTTAGGGCCCTTACAGAGCCTCCGGGGTCTTGAACTTATAATAGGATTCAAGTGCTCGCCCTCTGATGGCGTGGGCATGGAGCAGGGCAAGGCGCTGCTACAGGGGCCTTACCCACAGCAGCGGGCCGACTCCACAGGGCAGCTGGAAAGAAGAGCTGGCATCACAAGACCAGGGGAGTGAGCGCTGCTGTCGAGCCGAGCAGGGGGGTGTCTTCCTTGCCAAGCCTGCACCAGCAGATGGCTGCGATCTGGCCCTAATATAGCAACAGAGCAATACTGCTCTCCCTACGTTTTGTATTTGCTGGGTACAGTTGGCCCCCAGGACATGAATATGCAAAACCTTTAGTACATTGCTTGGTAGACCCCAGAGGCTGAAACTGGGGAAATCACTAGAAATCATGTTCATTACCCTCCTGCTCACTGCTGCCCCTTCCCACAGAAGCCTCTGGGCCCCAGCATGCACTTCTATATCCCCAATAGATCTTGGTTTCCTTGTCCTCCCCTCAGCAAGACCTTCTCTCTTGCCACATCCCCATCCCCCCACCCCAACCTTTGTGAACGTTCAGGTGTGAAATGACTACTTGGACTTGAAAGCAGAGGAAAGTGACTTTGTTAATGAGCCTCAGGTCTCTGGGAGTCTAGATTTTCTTCTTCATAGATCAGAGGAGGGGGAAATGGCACACTTCAGGCCTCTGGTTTTAATTGGTCTAATGGGACTCCTTTTAGAGCCTATTTCACAATGCGCCTTCTTGACAAATAAGTGAGCTGCCAATTTTGCCAACTAAATGACTGTAAAATTGCCTCTCCTGGAAGAAGGCTGGGGCAATGAGATGCCCACTTCATTTCTTAGAGCTAATTGCAGCCTGCAAAGACTAGGATCCTGAAAGAATACAATGGATTTTGCCACTAGTATATGCATGGCCCTCTTCCTATAGGCTCAGTTTCTCAGTCTGCGGTGGGTGTACCTTCAGGTTACCCTGCAGTGAGCTGTGGGTACATGAAGCAATGGCATGCTTCTTCCCAGGGATTTAGGGGGAAAAGCACACTATTTTATACTGAGACTTGCAAGGCTGTATGATGGAGCAAAAGTGCACTAATTGCAAACTCATTTAAGACTTCATAAAGTAGTTCCTGTTTACTAAGACCTTTAGGTTATGTCCCAGATCCTCAGGAACAGGTGTGCACTGCCACGCTTCACTGCTGTATGGGGTTCTTAGTTGGAAAGGTCATAAAACCACTGTTGGGACACGAGTCACCTGGGCTTTGTACACTTCCAAAGCTGGGCGTTCTGACTCATATATTCCTGACTAATGACTTAAGGTAGCTTTTTCAATGACACCTTCCTTGCCAAGTGGAGAACACCATGGTAACTGCCCTTAACTGGGGCTCAGACTGCTTAGGGTCTAATACAAAGTGGTGTCCAGGGGATTCAGCCACTAACTACGCTTCACTATTGCATCCAGCCATTGAGAAAGGAACAATAAAAAATATCACATAATCTCTTTGGAAATCACATCATCTTACTGTAGAATCGTAGGATGTGAGCTACCGCTATGCTTGTTTAGGTACAGCACGAGTCAAGTCATCTTCCCAGAAACAGAACAACTCCATCCTGGAAACTCCGGCAGTACGAGTGGATGGTGCGGGTGCTGGCCTTCCTCCACCAGCCCTAGAATTAACACCACCTTCCACAGGAGTGTCACAGCAGTTACTCTCATGGCTACAGACCCTTCTCACCTGAGGCTGCCTAAAAGCTCCACAGGAATCACCGTTCCTCAAAGCCTTTCCTTCCCACAGGAGAGGTTATCTCATTCCCATGGGAAGTAATGTGCCTGAGAGTCAGCGGAATACGAGCAGCTGGTGACAGAGACACTGTTTAGTCGGGTCCTGGGGAGAAGATGAAGAGAACAGGCTTCAAGAAGGCAAGGGAAGAGAACACTTTAAAGAGGGAAGGAGAAGCATGGTGGAATGTTATAGAGAAGTCACGGAACGTAAGGATTGAGAAGTTACTGAAAGTATCAACTAGAAGGTTATGGCAGATTTTTGAGAGATGCTTCAGCAGGGTGTTTGGGTCAGAAACCAGACAGAATTGACTTGAGAAGAGAGTGGGAGCTGATGCGGATTCACTGAGTACTGATTAGCCTTCGAAGGAGTTTGAGAGTGAGTGAAATGAAGCACCGTCATCCTCACTGTGCTGAGGGATTGTGGCAGTGCTATCAGTGTCACAACACCTGTACAACCAAGCTTCATTAGAAGATGCCTCCAGGGACTTCCCTGGGGTGCAGTGGTTAAGAATCCATCTGCCAATGCAGGGGACATGGGTTCGATCCCTGGTCTGGGAAGATCCCACATGCTGTGGAGCAACTAAGCCCGTGTGCCACAACTATTGAGCCTGTCTTCTAGAGCCCGAGAGCCACAACTATGGAGCCTGTGTGCCACAACTACTGAAGCCCACGCACCTAGAGCCCATGCTCCGCAACAAGAGAAGCCACGGCAATGAGGAGCCCGCGCACCACAACGAAGAGTGGCCCCCACTCGCCGCAACTAGAGAAAGCCCATGTGTAGCAACGAAGACCCAATGCAGCCAATAAATAAGTAAATTTATATTAAAAAAAAAAGATGCCTCCAGAGTTCCAATTCAAGATATCCCTTGGAAATGCTATATTCTTGTTATCTCTGATGCATTAACAACCTGTATTAGACACCAGATGCCTGTATACCAACATTTATAGCAGATCATTCACAGTAGCCAAAAGGTGGAAGCAACCCAAGTGTCCATCAATGGATGAATGGATAAACAACATGCAGTCTATCCATACAATGGAATATTTTTCAGTCATAGAAAGGAATGAAGTACTGATGCATGTTACAAGGTATATGAACTTCAAAAACATGATGCTAAGTGAAAGAAGCCAGTCACTAAACACCACATAGTATATGATTCTGTTTATATAAAATATAAATAGGCAGAATAGGCAAATTTTGGCAATAGTGGTAGTGGTTGCATACATTGTAATTAATGCCAGTGAACTGTATACATAATGGTTAAAATGACAAATGTTTTGTTATATATATATTTTACCACGATTAAAAAACTATAGAAACCAAAAGATAATGGCATTGGGGGTGTATCCTAGTTCCTAAGGGGAGTGTGAGTACACTGTTCCTCTGGCATTTTACTTTGTAGAGAGAGGGGTGAGTCTGTGTGAATGTACCTGATACCAAAACATCCACCGCCAAATGGTACTCCTTCATTGCTTTGAATGTCAAGTTGTCCAAATGAATTAAAATGGATATGTAAGCACTACCTTAGAATTGCAAATATGGCTCCTGTATTGGGGATGAAAGAAGAGGGCAATTTTTGTCAAGGATTTTACTCCGAGGCTATTTTAAGAGAAATTTATACACAACCTCAGGAAACTTACATTTACTTTTGTGAGTCATGCAAATGGTGCTAAGCTGAAAATGCATTTTAAAAAAATCAATGAAGGAATGAATACATTCTGTCCTCATTACTTTAAAAAATTTAATGGTTTAGAGTCACAGAACTCTGTTTATAATATAACTTTCAAGCATGATGCAGCTACAGAGGTATGCGTCATTGGGCTTTGAGGATGTAGAAGGAAAACACAAAATGTCACTCTTTGTAACCAAATCAAATTGCTGGGGTTGGGGGGGGGGAGGCAGTCAGGAGAGTGAAGGGGTGGCCTATAGTCCCTTGGAGCCCAGGCTCCGAGATGCTTAGTGAAAAACTCTTTGATAGTATTTGAGGCAGGGCTTTAGATATACTTGAATGGGAAACCCCAAAGCCTGGTAATCTTCCCTTTTTAATCAGCCATGGTGGATCTTACAAAAAATGTACCTGAGAACTAAAATGCTTGCCATGTCCTGCAATGTCCAACAGCAAAGGAAAGTTACTAGTACGATAGCTAATGGGTCAAAATGGCTCAAGTCCCTGAAAACACTCAGCCTGGGTGTGGGAACATCACAGGCAAGAAATCAACAGCAGGCAGGTGTCCTCATAAATGAAAGAAAGATGAAGAGCCTCTCTAAGTTGTTCCATCTGAATCTGTTCCCTAAAAACTCTCCAGTTGTGAGATGCTCCCCTCATCATCAATGAGATTTGGGGAACTGAGGCTATTTTCCCCTCAACTTACTTGGAAGGACACATTGTCATCCTGGCTCCCTCTTCCTTCCTTCCCATCTTCGGATCTGGACTGTCAGGAAGTCGCTGTTCTCACATTCACACAGGTACCACCTCCTCTGTCTTTGGACCGTGACCATTTCTCCTCTTTCCCTCAGCCTCTCTCTCCCCACTTACTCCCCACCTGCCACAGTCCTCAATACCCCAGCTAGATAAGATACCCATTCCTCTTCAATGACCCACTGCTGTCCAGGAAGAAAGAATGTTCTATTCTGTGACAGCAGGCATAAGATAATACTCTTTTCCTCAGTCATGTTGAATCACACTTCTCCCTTCCTCAGAATCCTATGATACCTCCCTACTGTATGTGGGGTAAAGTCCTAATTCCTTAGCATGGCATTTGCGAGCTTCTCCATCTCAACCTGTCTTGCTTTCCAGTTTCAACTGCCTGTATATTTCTCCAAGTACCATATACTGTTGTCATACCATCCCATTTATCGTTTGATGAAAATGGCAAGTACTTTGAGGTTCCCATGTCTTTCTTCATGCTATTCCCTCAGCCTGGAATGCTATCTCTCTCTCTCTCTTTTTTCACTCTCTCAGGCTTCACCTTACATGACACTTCTCCCAGGAAGCCTTCCTTCTTTTCTTACCCCAGCCCAGATGAACCACCTCCCTTTCTGATTATTGATTGGATTATACGTCTATCATAGCACTAATTTTACTCTGCAGCATAGTAGAGTTGGTCACTCAGGTAGACTAGGAGTGCCATCAAAGGAAGAAATGAGTCTTACTCATCTCTGTAGCTCCCACGCAGTACTTGGCTAGCACTGACACTGAAAACCTGAATGAATGCAGGGATGCAGGAATCAATGGCCACACAAATGAACACATATCTCCAGCCTACAGAGAATTTGAAGGTGAAGGGCTTCCTCCTTAGCAGATACCCTTCCCAAGGAATCTATCTTCATCAACTGATGATTTCCTTAGGGGAAGGAGTCCCACTGAGCTAAGATGAAGACAAGACAAAAGCAGGGCCCAGTGGCGGGGGTAGTGCAGGAAGCAAATGGCACGGCTCAAACCCTGACCTCTAGATGCGAAAGCCCTTCTGACAACAGCCAGTTCTCCTTACCCATACCGTCAGTTCAGTGCACTCTGTGGATGGAATCTACAAGATTATTTTCTTACTCCCTTTTGCTGCCTGGAACTCGATGCCTTGCTCTGTAAACAGGGGACACATGCCAGCATTTTGTGTGCCATGCTGGGCAGGAAACAGGATTTCTGGTGAGCAGGTTCCTTTTATTTCTCACTTCGAAGCATCATGACTGGGTTCCCATACCTCTGACCCTTGCCTTTGCCTCACAATCTACGCATCCCTGGGCCACACTCTGCCCTTTCCATTGCCACCCATTCCCAAGTGCAGGGGCTGCTGGTGATTGACATTTCACTGCCTGTCTCTGCAACATCAAAATACAGCTTCATTAATGAAGTCCCTCGCTTGACTGTAATAGTACAAAGCAATGACATCAATCCTTGCAGTCACACATGCCGGCACCCCTTTCCCCTTGCAGAGGTCTGTGGGATGACTGCCAGGAAAATACAATTACGTGCTGGCACGGCAATAAGTACAATTCCTTAACCTAAAAGTTCTGTGTTTTCATTTCCCCCCCTTTTCCATTTCTCTATTCACTTCTTTTTCTCTTTCCATTGCTCTTTAAACTCATTTCCTGTGTCAGATTATTCCCTTCTCTTCTGTCTAGTTGTTGCTCTACAAAATATTCTCTCCTGTCTCCACAGTGATCTCTTCCATATCCTTAGGCAAAGGGCAAGGTTGGAATCCTCTGATGGATTCTGAACGTTAAAGATGCTTTTCTGTTCCTCTGCACTTTGATTTAAACCTGTAACCTGGGTTCCATTTATTTCAGAAGAGGTTCTAGTATCTCCTTCCTTAATCTTCCATCAACATCTCCATTGCCTTCCTGTTTACCCCTCAGCACCATTCCTGCTTCTCGGCTCCGACTCCCTCATTTGTGTCCCTAGCTCCACCGACCTCCTCATCTAGCACTGCCCTGTCCCCTGCACTGCGCATGCTCCCTTTGTTATTTCCCTTCTCTCTTTCTCATCTCAGATTCTTCTTGCTCCATAGCCATGCCATTTTAGCAGTGCTGTTTCTCAGCCTTGTCATTTTTTTAAGGGGAAAATAATTTGGGCTTAAAAGAAATAAAGAAGTTTCTAATAATTAGTGCAATCTGACAATTGCATAGGCGGCGCCTAGGCAGTGAGATGTGTCTCTGGAGTTGGTCCATGAGAGTTTGGACAGCCATTTGGTAGAGATACTGGTGAAGGGATTCAGACATAGAATAGAGGGGGTGAAGGTAAACAGCTTCTGATGACACTTCCAAACCTGAGATTCTAGGATTTCATTCAGGTCTTCAGAGGTCTCATGGCAGAAATGGAGGGTGAAGGGACAGGGTTCAAGTGACCTTTGCATTCCTCCCTTTGACACAGACACTGTCTGGAGAGGAATCTAAAGACACTGCTTTGGATTCTCTCTCAAAGAAAGGGATCGGTGTCTTTTGGAGACCGTGACTAGCTTAGAGAGGGGGGCTGTAAGTTTGCCAAAGAGTTATCAACCAGGCTTCCTAGATGGTGCAGTGGTTGAGAATCTGCCTGCCAATGCAGGGGACACGGGTTCATTCCCTGCTCCAGGAAGATCCCACATGCCGCGGAGCAACTAAGCCCGTGTGCCACAATCATTGAGCCTGTGCTTTAGAGCCTGTGAGCCACAACTATTGAGCCCATGTGCTGCAACTACTGAAGCCCACGCGCCTAGAGCCCATGCTCCGCAACAAGAGAAGCCATGGCAATGAGGAGCCCGGGCACCACAACGAAGAGTAGCCCCCACTCACCGCAGCTAAAAGAAAGCCCGTGCACAGCAAAAAAAAACACCCAACACAGCCAATAAAATAAATAAATAAATTTATTTTAAAAAAAAAGAAAAAGAGTTATTAACCAAGACATGATTTTAAGGGAGTAACTACTGACCTGCCTAGGGTGGGGAGAAAGCACCACAAAATCTGTCCCGCTAAGGTAGGGGCTAAGTCTCAGAAATAATGTGACTATCTGGCAACATGAACTATGTATCTATGGTATGGGGTGGTCAGAAGTGGACACTGCCTATATATAAGACAGAGCAACCAACTCAGGAATTGTTTCCATGGAAATCTTTTTTCCTATCAATAGGAAACAATTATCGGTAATTTGCAGGTGGTAGACATCTTGCTCAATGCAGCCATGTAATGGTATCGCTCAGGATCCAGAGGAAGAAAAGACAAGGCATCAGATGGAAAAATTTCATTTGGAAAACATGATTAGGACATAAGCTGGAAGGACCCAAGGGGAAAGCAACTGAGGAGAAAAAGCTGGATGATCCTCACACAAATAGCTTTGTGGTATAAGAACAAAGTAGGTAAGCCCAAAGGGTGACCAGGAAAGGTGAAAAGATGCCAAGTGGCCCAAACCCACAGCTAAAAAGATGTAAAAGGGAAAAAGGAAAATGCTACTACAAAGAGTGGCTGCCAGATCACTAAAAAGGAGTATAAAAAGCAGCAGGAGGATATTGAGTCAAAATAAAAAGATGCAATTGGCAAGAAATAAACACTTTAATTAAACAGGGTCAACTACAGACATAGAAAACAAATTTATGGTTACTAAAGTGGCAGGGGGAGGGGAGAGATAAATTAGGAGTTTGGGATTAGCATATACACAGTACTATCTATAAAACAGATAACCAGCAAGGACCTACTGTATAGCATGGGGAACTATATTCAATATCGTGTAATAAACCGTAACGGAAAAGAATCTGGAAAAGAATATATGTGTGAATATATATATGTATATACACACACACACACACATACATACTGAATATATATATGACTGAATCACTGAATCACTCTACTGTATATCTGAAACTAACACAGCACTGTAAATCAACTACACTTCAATTGAAAAATAAATTGGGTCAACAGTAGCCCCAGTTTCTTATAACTAAGAAGGGGCAGAAATTTTCTATATTGTTTTTAACTGTCTACAGAATATGGCAAATGTGCCTGTTAACTAAGACAAAGACATCTCATTGACCAGGTCAATTTAAGAAGGGAAATGACTGAGAAGAACAAGGCATCAGGCTATAGGCATAACAAAGGTATCAGAAAATGAATGATGAGATTTCAGAGTCAAGGCCTTGCAGGGCCAATAAAGAAGCCACGTTTAAGCACATTAAAATGTAATTAACAACAACAAAGACAGATCAGAACTGGGGCCTTATAGCCTGGCACCCTAAATGGGAAATATATGCTAAAAATAAACAAATAAAAATAAATAGTAAACACAGCAAGTATACTGCAATTATCCAAAGGAAGACGGGGAATAGGGTGGTAATATTTATTGTTTGGTGAAAAGCAAATCAAACACGTAGTTTTTGATACTGCAAGAGAGTTGGGGAGGATCAGGATGTGGCATCAGTAATGCACATTTCCTGTCTTTATTTCATGGGGCTTTTTCCCAACCAATTAGGAAGAAGAGGTTAGACTGGAAAGTTGTGCTTGAAATCAGAGCTTGCTGCAAACTAAATTGCAATAGATTCTTTTTTTCCCCTTAGTTTTACTTTTTAAACAACTTTATTGAGTACATACCATGTCACCCATTTCAAGCAAATTTCAAGTGTACAATTCAATGAATTTTAGTAAATTAGTGAGGTGTGCAACCATCATAATTCAATTTTGGAACGTTTTTATCAGCCATTGAGCTTAATCCAATAAGCTCCCTCATGCCAGTTTGCAGTTAATCCCGCAATGGCTTCTTTTTAGTTTTTCATCTTGAGCTCTCTGCAGCATCCAAAACTGTTGGCTACTCTCTGTCTAGAAACTCGGTGTCCCCTTTACTTTCTGACACCACTTCCTCCCGGGTCCCTCCTCTAATCATTCTCAGACTGCTGTGTGGTCTGTTTTTCTTAAAGATGGGTATTCTCTCACTCTTCTTTGACCCTCCATTCTCCTCACTTTGACAAGTCTTCTTGAACGCTCTCATCTGTAGGCCCTGGTTTTGTCTATCACCAAGGAGTCCCAAATCTATCTCTTGCGCAGACGTATCTGGAGATCTAACTGCTCCTGATCATTTCTACCTGGATGTCCCTCAGGCAACTCAGACTCAAGAAGCCACAAACAACAGCATTTCTACTCCCTTGGCTGCTCTTCCACTGGGCCCCTGCCGCCCCGCCCCCACCCCGGTTCAGTGACGGCCTCTACTAGCCATCCAGTGGCCCAAGCCAGAAACCTGTAAGTCACCCTAGATTCCTCCTCCTTTTTCAGCCTGCAGGTCTAATTAATTCTCGCATCCCATAAATTGTTTCCTTAATATTGTGTGAATTCTTCCCCTTCCCAGGGCCATTGCGTGCTGCCACTACTGCTTACATTATGTTCGTCTGATCTCTCCCCTGGACTGACAGCCTCCCATGTCTCCTCCTCATGCAAAGCATCCTCCACACAGTGGATAGAATCCTTTTATTTTGCTAATTTTTAAACTACTCAACACATGAATACATTCTTGAAGCTAAAGATTGAAACAATACCTGAGTATATACGCTTAAGAAATAAAAGCCCCCTTTTCAACGTGCCCCTTCTACAACTCCCCAGAGGTAATTACTGGTAAATGTATTTTATACGCATATGCATATGCTACAAGGTCTTGGAAATCTTTGCATGTTAATACACGTAAAACTGCCTCATTCCTTTTAATCATTGCAAGAAATTCCATAGTATGAATGAATATAAGGACACCATTAGCCATTTTCCCACTGATAGGCATTTGGTTTGTTTTTAATTTCTCCCTGGCACAAACAATGCTGCAGTGAACATCCTCTGATATACACCTTTGACTACATGGTGTATTTCTTTCAGGTATATTCCTAGAATAACGCTGGCATGCAGGAATGGAGGCTGCATGGGAGATAAGTTGTAGGACAGTAGGACAGCAGTTGGGAAAGCTTGGTTGGAGAAGATTTTGAGAGTAAGGAGGTTAATGTATTTTTTCTTAAAAAGATGATGTAGAGGATATCAATGACATAGGATGATATTAAGGCATCTTTGGGAAAAAATCATCATGTTATCACCCTATTGCAACAGCTACTTTTTTTTTTTTTTTTTTGGCACACGGGCTTAGTTGCTCCACAGCATGTGGGATCTTCCTGGAGCTGGGATTGAACTCGTAACCTCTACATTGGCAGGCGGACTCTTAACCACTGCGCCACCTAGGAAGCCCAGCAACAGCTACTTTTAAAACAAACAGACATTCATTTCAAACAAAGTACGCACTTCCGAGTTATGACAAATCTGGCGGGGCACAACTGCCACAGAAGACCTGGGAGTCTCACTGACTCACTGCTGAACATGACTTGGCAATAGAGTTTCTTTTCATCAAGGAAACTAATATTACGCTAAACTATATAAATTGGATTGTGGAGCAAATCCTAGCACATAAGCTGTCAGTATGGTCTTTGGTTACACCCATTTTACTATTGTATTCCATTTTTATTTTCACAATTTTAGGAGGATATTGAGAACGATTCTCAGAGAAGAGACTCCAAATCATTGAGGGGACGGGAAATAGATCTTCTGAGGAAGTACCAAAGAAATATAATTGTCCTGTGACCTCTGATTCACTTCTAAAGTAGTGACATTTTGGTCCTGAGACCCACTTGGCCGAGTTTTTAATGCCACTAATAAGTTCACTGCTCAGCCTGCAAATCCACAACTGCATTAGCAGCAAGAGACACTGTAAAGGGGAAATCAAAATGAGCAAACTGTAATTAGGTATGCCATGTCACCAGAGAAAGCAATTTACTAAAGGGATTACCATGATTAAAGATGCATTCTCCTTAAACAGAGATTGTTTTCTTCAATAGATTTGTCCCAATCAATTCCCCCTATGTCATGCAGAATTCCAGACGAACAGCAATTTCTGTTGTCTTTTTAATTTCTCTGCCAAGAGATTAGAGGAAGTAAGTGGAGCTTCTGCACTCACCATAATTTCCTCACAAATGGAAGAAGTATTAACAGAGGGCCGTAGAGACAGATTACAGTTTAGGTCGCCCAGGGGAGAAATCCAAAGCCCCCTTTTGACTAACAACAAGGTAAGTAATCCTCAAATCTTTTTTTCCTTAGTATTAAGCCTAAGACCAAGTTTAGGAGGCCTCCTTTTCAATTTGATTTTTTTTTTTGGGGGGGGGGGGCTTCACCTTTGTCATGCCCCAGGCAGGCAGGCAGGCAGCATGTAGAGGGTGCGGGGCCCTGAATGCAGACTTCGGTAGCATTCTTCACCCACCAGTCTCCCTCAGCCTGCCTTGTTTATCTCATGACTTTTTTCTCTTTCCCTAAAACCTCCTCTAACCCTTGCCATTTCCAGAGTACTCTTTTTTGGGGGGAAATAGGGTTGAAAATGTATCAAGTTCTGGGTCCTTATCTTTATTACAATTGCCTGAGTCCTTCTAAAACATTTCAGTTTAAATGTGTTAGGACCAATGGCCCCTGGAAGCAGAGGAGGGGCGGATGTGGTAGCCACAGCTGAAGCAAAGGGTTTGTGTTACATGTGGTTACTGCGATGTAATTACTTCATCGGTTACTTGCTGAGCACTAGGAACACTTACTGATGTCCTGAGAACCACTCAGGCCAGGCGCTGTGGACACGGGATAAGACATGGAGCCTGCCCTCAAGGTGCTCTCCATCTAGCGGGAGACGGACACTGGCACAGGTCTCAGGAGCAGCAGTGAGTATGAACTGGGTGCCTGTTGTTTCCTAGACGCTGTGCCAGGTGCCTTGGTGGGTACAGAGGTGAGGAAAACTCAGTCACTGGCTTCAAGGAGCTCTCTCTCCTGTCAGGAAGACCAGGTGGGCATAAAAATAACTGTATCCAAGTTAGAGTGCGGTAAATGCCACGAGAGGCAGGAACGGAGTCCTATGGGGACTGCCAGCAAGGGCAGCACCTGATCCACAGACCTTTACTGCTCTGCTTGTAAGCAGAGAATACTGGTTATTTAGTACCAAAGTCGTACTACTTCTCAAGTGAGATAAAATATGTGAATGTGATTTGTAAACCTTAACGTGCTCTACAAATATGTTATTTTTTGTTATTTGAGAAAACCATAAATATTACACTTTTCTCTGGAGAAACATCGCTCTGCAACCTCAGTAAATTCCTCCTGCTTTCACATTATCCCCACCCATCCTCTCTCTCTGTCTCTCTCTCTCTCATTCTCTCTCTCTCTCTGTCTCTCTCATCTTTATTGTGTGATGATCCACAGTGTTCAAGGGAGGATCTTGTCTTGTGCTTTGGTCTTAGTCACTGACTGCCAGGAAAGCCAGGTCAATAACTCAGGGCCGGATGTGAGAAGGTGTGGATTGTGTGGATTGCCGCCTGCCCTCTCACATGAGGTTTGCTGTCACTGCTCTTGGGGCAATTTCCAACGCACCGCCTCACTGGTGTTCGGTGCATCTGAGCACAGGCGTGGTGGGGTGCAGCTGCTCTTCAGATGAAACCCTAAACCCTTTCAAACACTCGGCAATCTTTCTACTTTCTCAGCTTGCGAGGCTCTGAAGATTTCCCTCTGTACTTTTTTCCAGCATGATGTGAGATGCCAGCTAGTCAAGAGAGATTTACGAGAATGTCTTTTAAATGTAATCTCCTTTAAAAAGGAGTTCCCTCTCCCCTGGAGTTTTTGCGATTAGCTATCTGTCAGTGTATTTGCAAAGTTTATGAACCAAAGTGCAAATATATGCCCACTTCAAAACAAACAAACACACGTGGATGGGTTATTTTGCCAGTCCTGATTATTGAAATGAAGACAATTAAAAGCCAGACACAGATAATCAAAGTGGTCGGCTGCAAAGAGCTAAGGGAGTGACAAGTCCTGCCTCTCATATTCTCATTCCTGCTTAAAGAAAAGTAAATTTACTTTAACAATGTAGAACATGTCTTACTGAGGAATTAAAGACATAAAGCACTTTCCAAAGAGTTTCTGGCTGAGAGGCACTATTGTGCTAGCCTTGATCACCCTCCAGCTTCCCTTACTACCTAACCCCTAGTCGCCCATCTAAAAATAACAACTCACCTTGGGTGAGAAGCTGTAGTTATGGGAAGGTTTCATCCAGCAGATTGGTAAACAGACTATCAGCTTGAATTACTGAAATTAGCAAGGCTAATGCAATGTCACTATTCAAAACAGTGCCAATTTGGAATTTCTTAATGGCCTCAGGAGAGGGAGTCTTTATACATCCTACAATCTCTCTTCATTCTTACCTAAATTCCTTCTCATAGATGTTATGAATGGCCTGTTTTGTAGCCAACACAAACTTTGTCCAGTAAAATAATGTAAGGAACTCAGAATAAAAAGAGATTAGCTGTTCCTGGCTCCTGTTATTTTAAAGCAGAAATAACTCTGGCTTCTACTGATTCATAGACAAAGCTTGAAATGCAAAGCATGCTCAGCTCTAGATTCAGCATGAAAAGGACCTTAAAATATGCCCAAGTGCAAGTAATGGACTTATTAAAGGGAAGAAAAGAGGCACTTTTTACACACTCCCAAGCTCTTTAGTCCTGTCATATCAGTAGTCTTGCTTAAGAATTTCATTCTATTTACATTTCCCCTCCCTTTCAATATCCTCGGGACTCATATGGCATCAAGTCTTGAAGCTTGTAAGACATTAATTTCTTTATGTTAATAGTGGGGAAGGCATGTAAAGTGCACAGGTGATAGAACTTGGAGCTCTTGCAACGATTTCAATAGGAATTAAAAATCAGTTCTGTAGTTTTAATTGAACACCTGATAATTTATCAACAGATATTTTGGGAAGCAAGCTTCAAGTATCGTCTTTGGACTATTTTTGGCATTGTTCCAGACCAAGTGCATTTTCCACAGGGAAATCTAGTTGACATTTGATGACAAAAGCATGGACTTGCAGCATTTGAGTGATTATGAAAACATGTATAAAATCATAATAATACGGGGGGCTTTCAAGCCACAGTACATAAAGCACACAGTTCTAAAATATACACACGCACACATGCATAGGCTTTCTGTTTTAACTTTAAGAGAACTCAAAAGAATGAAATTAGTGCCTGGAAAACTTTTGGGCATCTTGGAATATTTGTGTAAAATCAAAAAGGTGAAGGAGTCACGAGAACCTTTCCAAGCAGTGTTAAAGTAAGGAAGCAGCCTGGCTTAGTTCCCCTCAGAGGAATTAGATTCTAGTCTTGATTTTCCCCAAGATCAAGAATAAATTACTTGATGTCTGTGCCTTAGTCTCCATCTGCAATATAGGTAACGTGGTAAAGTAGGACTCAGATGGAATTTGCACAGGCAGGTCCATTCTGAATAGATGCTAGTCTGCTTCCACTGGATTAGCTAGCAGTGAGGATCACTACCATGGAACCATCATGGGAATGTTAGGATCTGGAAGGGCAGCGTGAGAGACTAAGTGTCCCGGGTTCCTCACTCTCATTCTCCCAGGTCCCTCACCTACCAGCTATGTGACCACAGTCCTTTAAATCTGAGCTTTTCGGACTTCCCTGGTGGCACAGTGGTTAAGAATCCTCCTGCCAATGCAGCGGACACAGGTTCGATCCCTGCTCCAGGAAGATTCCACATGCCACGGAGCAACTAAGCCCGTGTGCCACAACTATTGAGCCTGCGCTCTAGAGCCCATGAGCCACAACTACTGAAGCCTGCACGCCTAGAGCCTGTGCTCTGCAACAAGAGAAGCCACCAAAACGAGGAGCCTGTGCACCACAATGAAGAGTAGCCCCCCGATCTCCACAACTAGAGAAAGCCCGTGTGCAGCAACGAAGACCCAATGCAGCCAATAAATAAAGAAATTAAAAAAAATAAATCTGAGCTTTTGCTTGCTAATATGCAAAATGGACATAATACCACTGCCTTCACAGGCTTGTTGAGGGAAATAGTCAGGAACTGGGAGGAAGAAAAGACAACTGAAATATGTTCCTGTCCCTGAATAGGAGTAGGAGAGAATTACGCAGGCTGAGTTTTGGTGTATTTAAACTTTGTTTAGGAATCAGAAAGTGAAGCTGAGCTACAAGATTCTAAAACACTTGGGGGAGAAAAGGCAAGCTGGCTATCTAATGCTATGGACACAAGACAAAAGAACTGTTTTATTCAATTCGACTTTCTTTTTCAGAAAGTCAGTCCAACTGATTTGGATAGATTGAGTTTGAACGTGCAGTTAGTGGTACTTAATATTAAAAATATTAGAAATAATCTGATTTAGAAATTCTGCTCAAATGAGAAAATAAAGAGGTGGTTACAGGTAATGATTAAAACTAAAGATATGAAGTGTTTTCTTACATAAAGTTCCAGTGACTATTTTGAAATGCCAGATACTAGATTTTCAGATATAAATCAAGTTGTCACTCCTCATAGCTTTATGACTGGTAAAAAACAACAGGCTAGGACATCAAGCATTTTTGAAATAACAAAGTGCAAATACTTGCTTTTTCCTTTCCAGGCAGTTCAGTCTACTTAACCCTTCATTTGCTGACAAGGCTTCCCTAAATTTTATTTTTCCACAGCCAGGACCCTGGGCCCAGACATCTGTGAGTCTTTTATTTAGCCAAGCTCAGCCCTACTTCCCATTTCCACTGTACGCACCAAGACCATTTCTAAAGATGGGCTGTTCCTCTGCCCTGGCCCTCCAAAAGGTAGGGGTGGGGTTCTGGCCCACCATTTCACCAGACTTTACTTCCCACTCCAAGGCTTCTTTTAGAAGTCCTTTGGAGAAGAGTGTGCTGGAGAGGTTGGGACAGCTCCAAATTATGAATTCATAACCTAGCAGAGGAGTTAAGGAGCTTAACGGGATCCCAGAATCAAGTCTGGGATTCTGGCCCACCCTAAAGTGACCTGCCACTGTTAGTTTGGCTTGGGGCCATTTAGCAACCTTGAACTCTGCTACCAGTCCAGCAGCTTCTTAGGAGAGATGGCTCCACAGAAGGCATAGGGATCTGTACCCACCAAGAAACCTGCAGCCCCATCGTTGTTATGCTTCTACCGGGACAAAACTGAGAAGACAAGTGTACCTTTGCTCCCCTCTTAATGTCACTGTATGGTAGTCCTTCCTGGTCCTCTGAAGAGATCAGGGAAACTTTCCCGGGCTAGCACTGCTGCATCAGTACCCAATTCCCTCAACACGTCCCTCTCCCCCATCAGAATACAAAAGTCTCAAGCCCCACTTCTTCGAGGCCCTGTGTTTTGTTTAAAGGGCAATGGATGCTCATGAACGAATCAGAGAATCTCATCCCTTTCCAGTGACTCGTACTGTGTACATTCTAGGAGTGCACACTAGATCAGGGAGGGAGGTAGTGTAGTTTAGTGGTAAAAGTCCTGGACTGGGAGCCAGAAAACATAGCTGTCAATACTGGCTCTACTAACTCTGATTTCGGGCGTTACATAACCTCTCTGAACCACAGTTTCCTTACTTGTAAAACAGGGTGAGGTTATGGGAGAGCACTTAGCATGGTGTCTGGCACATAGCAGGTACCTCCAAAATGTAAACATTCCATGAAAAGGTGAACAGGGATGGGAGATTCCTGGCCCTCCTAGGCCCTCAAGATGTAAAAGGCCAGTCGTAATCTTATGTGCTTCAACTGTGCATGCCAGTGGACCAAAGCTACAGGACACTTTCATTCTGATGTAGATTTAAATCTCTCTAAAGTAACAATTTACAAATTCTTTTTTCTCTCAAGGATTCTTTTGGCAGAACCAATGCAAATATGCTAGTAACACAAACCACAAGAAGAATGGAAGAGGAACCATCAATATAACCACTACAAAAATATCAGGCAGCTGCTCTTCTTTCAACTGCTTCAAAGTTGCTAAGTCTTCATGCTAGTGTCTCCTTTTTAAACAAATATGTTGCTGCAGATGGTTTATATCCTTTCCATTCAACTGTGGGATTTCACATGTATGGGAGGTGCTAGGCAAAGATGCAGAAACTGTCACGTCTTTAATACCCGGGTAGCTACAGACAGGCTTTCCCAACACCCACTGCCCTGCGCTCTTTCAGTTGCCTGTGCTCCACTCCTGACCTCCACTCGGGAGCAGCTGTCACATCTCTGCTCAGAATCACCAGTGCCTTACCACTGTTCCCAGGATTAAGTACAAACTCTTTTGTTCTTTTGTACCTTCCTACCTCCTGGAGAGCAGGTGTTCTCACACGTGGCCTCTTTATCCTCATCGTGCCTAATGCTGTGCGAGGCACGGATGAGGCGCACAGTAAAACTGTGTGAGTTCAGCTGAAATAACTGGCTGAATTGAATTCTCTCTCTCTGAGCACCTTCTCTTCATCCCTCGCACCTTCTCTTCATCCCTCGCACCTTCCCAAGTCAATGGAGACGAGGGAAGGTTCCTGTGCCATCAGCTACCTGCATACAATTAACCAGAGAGGAACTTGGGGAACTTTGAAGGTCGCCACTAAAAATCATCAAGCGGCCCATCCTCAAGGGACTCCTGTAACTATGGAGCCTTTAACAGATTTATGCTTTTTGGTAGAACTGAGCTATGAAATAATGTGAAATAAGAAGGAGAAAGAATGCCTGGGATGCCATAGAACAGACTAGGGAGAGTTTGAGGAAGAGACAGACCAGAGAGCAAATCCAAGCTCCACCTCTTGCCAGCAGGAAGACTTGGAGCAAGTCACTTCCCTTCTTCTAGCTCTGGTTTTGTCATCTCTAAAGTGAGCACAATCACCTCCCCTACAAGGCTGCGGAGAGCAGTAAATGAGAAGCCTTGATATTTAGTGGGATCTCAATAAATATTTGTTGGTCAAAAGTGGAAGAATGACTCATTTTTCCAAATGAAGCAGTCAGCCATAGACCTGGACTGGCCATACTACTTCCTTTGAGCCATTTTCCCATGTAGCGCTTGCCAGGCTCCACCATGATGCCCCCCTCACCCCCCAGTGGGTATTGCTGGCCCAATGGATTCTTCTAAAGGTTGCCATCTGTTTCTATGACGTTGTGTCTCCTAGTACAGTGGGTGAACCACTTATTTGTCTAGCGTCCAGGTGCTGAGGGAGGGAGGGAGGTGTTCAGATGTGTAGCTCAAGAACTGTCATCCACCTGCAGACTCCAATAGGGTGGCCCTCCTCTGGAGAGGACACCTGGAGCCTGACCTATATGAAGGCATTTCTGTTCATAACACGGGGCATTAGGGCTATGAGGGCTTACTGTGGCTTTTCAAGTTTTTTGGTTCCCTGACTGGGAACTGAATTCCATTTTTAATTCATAAAAACCACACAAACTCTACACACATGGTGGTATAGAAGTCAAACGTGTACTGACAGACACCACTGCTTGTCTCCCGTCCTTCCGAAATCTTTAGCTATAATTCAGCTAAGCCTAGGAAACCTACTAAGGCTACATGGAGTATCAAAATGAATATAACATACATGTATAGCTCCAGGTGTCCTGTGCCAATGAAATACTCACCAATTGATGTGTGCTGGGGAAGGTGAGCAGACTCGAGGCCAAAACACGGCCTCAGGCCTCTTCCTCCTACAGAGAGGGCCTCATCCCCTCAGCTTTACCTCACCTCTCATCACTAGATACACAGAGGCCGAGAAGGCCAACGCCATTGTGCCCTGTGATCTAGCTCAAGCTTGACTTCTAGGCCACAGGAAGAGATCTGTTCACAGTGACGAACAGTTAACAGAACCGAAAACCTTAAAGTCTGACCAGATGTCAATAGCTCCCAAGCAGAGACAGAGCAGATAGAATAAAATTAAAAAGGGAATCTTCCCTTTTCCTTCTACCTTCTTCCTAATTTCAGTGATGCCCAAGCAGGAATTATCTCAAGAGTCAGAAGGGCAGAGAAAGGGTCAGCATTTCCTCAACATGTCTCCTACGCTGATGCCAGCAGGAAGCTGTAAGGAAGGCAGTCTCGTCAGGCGAGTACTTTTCATTTGTTCAAATACTTTTGAGTGTCTACTGTGTGCCAGACTATGGGTCGAATGCCGAGTTTCCCGGGTGGGCCCTGTCTCCTCCCTTCCTAGAATGCACCTAAGTAAGGAGGATAAGTACATAATGGTAGCACAGTATTGCATACCCAGTCTGTCTCGCCACTAGAACCTTACCTTGGCTCTAAGAAAAGAGAAACAACAACACAGACTAAATGTCCTGAACACTTAAAAATTATGGCCACATTTATGGGTGTGGTCAAATCACATCCCACTGAGCAGCATCCTCCAGTTCTGAGAGCACAGTTAAGAGCTATACGTTTTGCCTGGGAAAGACCAAACTCACATTCTCCTTGGCAGTCATACCAATGGTCCGTAGCAGAGCCCTTTCAGTTGCTTACCTTTCTTCCAGTTGAGTTCCCTGATCCACGTTTGCATTTATCCTTGCCTTTATCTCCTAAAAATGTGGTCAAAAGCTATTGACCCGTGTCTCTGGCACTGAAGATTTTTTTTCCCTTTCTCCTAAGAGTACTTTCCTTAAGGAAATATAGAGATGCAGTTTAATTGAAAGTCAACTTGGAATGCAACATGCTCCATGTATCTGCCAAAAAGGGATTGCAGAGAGGCCCAAATCCAACAAATAAAAACTAGGGCCCATTTACAGCACATGTTTTCCTCTTGACTTTACCAGAGGGGCACTTTAAGGGAAACCAAAGCATTTCTCATTTATTTACACATAAAACATTTCATGTTCTTTTGAATGTACCAAAAACTTTATGGAACCTTGCAAAGAGATTTTGAGAGAAAAAGAAGTCATATGGGACAATGATAAACAAACTACCAAACCAGTTGAAATTGGTTTAAAGACCTAACAATGCAAAATTCTGAATGAATTCAGTCCTTAGCAAAGGATAAGCTCCAGGTCCGACAGAGGAGTACAAATCCTCAGACAATAACCAGAAGGCTAGAATGAAGCACCAAACAACCAAGTTGCATTGCTCAACCTGATCACCAGATTAAGAAGAGAGAAAGCTGCTGCAGTCCACAAGGAGCAGCTCCCCTTTGTAGGCTAACAAGGAAGCCGTTAGAAGGCAAGTGACAGACACAGTAGCTCACCTCCCAGATGTCTGGAAAGCACGTCCTCCCTCTCCACCATGTTCCCTTTATTAAAGGGGTGCATATTCACTCCAGAAACATTCACACAGTATCCACTGTGGGCCAGGCACAATGCTAAGTACTGAGGGCACAAAGTTGAACAAGACATGGTCCCCGTCCTTAAGGCCAGCTACAATTGATAAAGCATGTACTGTGTGGGTTCTTGGCATGCATAATTTCATTTAATCCTTATAAGAGTCCTATGAAGTAGGTCTTATTATCTCCATTTTACAAATTTAGGGACTAAGCCTCAGAGAAGTATGGCTGCCCAAACCCAAAACTTGTAAGTGGCTATGCTGTTACCTACTGTGTTATACTGTCTCAACCAGGTACAGAGAAACAGAGAAAGTTTAGAGGAGGGGTTGATCACTTCTGGATTGGGTATGAGTATTTTGGTATCGGCGAAGACTTTATGGAGGAAGAAGCATTGAAATGGGGGCTGGAAAGCATGGGTACATTTGGATATGTGGAGACTAAGGGGAAGGAGGAAGTGGACAGATGTAAGTATTTTGCATGGAAAAATAACCATATATAGAGAGGCACAGAGACATGGGAAAATGGAAAATATTTGGGAAACAGTTTGGCTGTACTGAATGAGAAGAAGCAAGGGATTAGGTGGAAAAGGCTAAGATGAAACTGTAGAGGGCCATGAAAAAAATGAGTAACAAATGAAGAAATGAATGAACAAATCTAACGCAGTTCTCCAGTGCAGATGAGCTTTTAAACTTGGAGTTACAATCCTTTAAAAGCTGTGGTGTTCCTGCTCTTTTTCTGTCTACAACCAAACACTAGGAAGATTTTAGGACCAACTATGCATTGCGTGTGTGTGTGTGTGTGTGTGTGTGTGTGTGTGTGACTCAGAAACGATGATCCCAGCTCCTGGAAGCTGGGGACAGAAGCTGCCTTTCCTCACAGGAGAGCCCACTGCCATGAACCTGGTTCATCACTATCACTGTTGATGGGAACTTTAATTGAAGTAAAGATACAACTTCAATTAGAATAGCCTGGAAGCATCATTCTATAAATTCTTTTCCAACCAGAAAGGTTTGATATTTTTCTGAGCAAAACTAGCATTTGGGAATTAAATGTTGTAGTGCAAATCACTCCATGCTGAATGGATGTTGGTATCCATTTTACGGTTAAATGTGAGACACGTGGCCATAAACACCTATCTTCATAGTGTCCCTATAGATACAGACAGTAAGCTCTTAAGAGCCATCTCCATATTGCATAATGAGTATTAGCAGATGGAAGTTATTTCTAGATTACATAAGTTTTGGTTATGCTAGAAACATCAGCTTTAATACATTTGTATCAAAAAAGAACATTTTAAAACAGAGGTATTAATGAATGTAATATGAAATGGGCACATCTGTGGATGGCTCATTCTAAGCAGAGCAAAATAATTCTCTTAAAGGCATCCAATCTCTAAGCTCCCAGTTGAATTAGGCCCTGTTGAGTTTGGGCTTCTGTCTTTTCTCAGCACGAGATTCACTGCCTTTACTAGCTTGATTTACTGAAAGAATTAGATACAGTCTAGGTCCGAGAACCTGGCCTTTGGCCCCATGACCAAATGCTTAAAGTGATTCACCATTCCAAGTTGGTCTTTGGCCATCTTTATATTGCTGTAGCCAGTGTGTACCCAATTTTATTACTTAGAGACAGGATATTTTGTGGTTGAGTAAGAACTCAAAAAATCCCATAAGTTTGTGTTTCAAACTTAAACTTACCTACTGTGAAAGTCTGTGATTTTTATTATTGCATAGCTTTATAAACTTATACATATGTGCATGGCATAAGTATCATAAGAATTTAGAATAATGAAAAGAGATTGGAATTTTTCTTTTTGTCTTGAAACCCACATCTTGGTTGATCATATTATTTTTATTTCTTTGATGTTTATTTGCATTACCTTATAAATCTACAAGTGAGAACATTTCACTGACAAAAGGCAATATTGAACACCATTTAAAATAGGAAATTAGTTCCAGAACTTATTTTTTGAGGTATAGCAAGCTTTTAAAAATGGCATAAATGATACCAACAGACAATTTAGGCATCACCTTTGACTTCATCCAGCCACTCATACTCAGCCATTGTGCTCTATGCATTCAGATTGGCTATTTTTTTCAGGTGTCTTGATAGCTATTTTCTACAGCTGATCTGATTTGGTCACCAAGGAGGCTGAGAACACTAGTCAAATGGAGATTTCTTACTTGATGGGTCCTTATGGCTTCAGCAACAGGCTAAGAAACCACCATGTTCAGGTACTCAAAATCCCCTATCTTCTGTGCTGGTTTACATCAGTAGCCTCAGCCTGGGAGGAGCAGCAGAAGGACTGAAAGCTGCAAATTACTTCAGATAAGCCATGAAGTGGAAATCTCCTTGTGGATAATTAAGTGTTGCCTCTATGGTTGTAAGGGGCAGAATTAAAATGGAAAGGAAAAGACTTCCTATAGGTCTGTTTTTAATCCTAAAATAAAATGGTAATTGTGAATCACATGCCCTCTTCTGAAGGACATGGAGGAAGGATCTTTCACTGAATCTTGTTTTGAAATACGAAGTTGAAGCTGAGAAAGTACTTTACATATTCATATCAACCCTACGGATAAAAGGGACCAGTTCACAGCAGAATATACATTCTTTTCAAGGGTACATGGAACATTCTCCAGTATTAACTATATACTAGGCCATAAAATAAGGCTCAGCAAATTAAAAAGATGGAACTCATGCAAAAATATGTTCTCCAATCACAATGGAGTGAACTTAGAAATCAATAGTGGAAAGTCATTTGGGAAATTCACCAATATGTAGAAATTACACAACATAACCCTAAGTAAACCAGATCAAAGAAGGAATCACAAATGAAAATACTTTGAGATAAATGAAAATGAACATACAACATACTAAAACTTATGGGATTCAGGGAAAGCAGTGCTTAGGGGGAAATTTATATATATTATAATCACCTACATTAAACAAGAAGGAAGTTTTTGAGTCAATAACCCAATCTTCCACATTAAAACATGAGAAAAAGAGCAAATGAAACCCAAAGCAACCAGAAGGAAGGAAATAATGAATATTAGAAGCAAAATTAATGAAATTGAGAACAGAAAAATAATAGATAAAATCAACAAAACCAAAAGTTGGTTCTTTGAAAGATCAAAGAGTTGACCAACATTTAGCTGAACTGAATAAGGGAAAGAGAAAGAAGAACCAAATTACTAAAATCAGGAATGAAAAAGGGACATTACAACTGACCTTACAGAAAAAAAATTATAAGGAAATATTATGAACAACTGTACACCAACACATTAGATAACCTAGATGAAATGGATAAATTAATAGAAATACACAGACTACCAAAACTGACTTAAGAAGAAATAGAGAATCTGAAAAGACAAAGCCCAGGCCCAGATGGCTTCATTTCTATCAAATGTTGAAGGAACAATTAACAACAATCCTTCATAACTCTTCCAAAAACCAGAAGAGAAAACATTTCTAACTCACTCCATGAGGCCATGATACCAAAGGTATGTAAAGATAATACAAGGAAAAAAAAACTACAGACCAATATCCATGATAAGTATAAGCACAAAACTTAACAAAATGTAAGCAAAGCAAATCTGGCAACATGTAAAAAGGACTATATATCATGACCAAATGGGATTTATCCCAGGAATGCAAGGTTGGTTTAACACACAAAATGTAAACAATATAATACACCATATTACCAGAATAAAGAAAAAATCCCACATGCTTATTTCAATAAATGCAGAAAAAGGATTGGACAAAATTCAACATTCTTTCATGATAAAAACACTTAACAATCTAAGAATAGGAGGGAACTGTTTCAAAATGATAAAGGGCATCCACAAAAAACCCAGAGGTAACATCACACTTAAAGGAGAATGTATAAAAGCTTTCCCCATAAGATCAGGAACAAAAAGGATGTCAGCTCTTGCCTCTTCTATTCAACATTGTACTAGAAGTTATAGCCAGTGTAGTCAGGCCAGAAAAGAAATAAAAGATATCCAGACTGGAAAGGAAGCAGTGAAATGATCTTTATTTGCAGACAAAATGATCCCACATGTATAAAATTCTGAGGAAATCACTTAAAAATATTAGAACTAATAAATGAGTTCAGCAAGGTAGCAGAATACAAGATCATTATATAAAACTCAATTGTATTTCTATACACTTGCAATGAACAATCTGAAAATTAAATTGGGAAATGATTCCATTTACAATAATATCAAAAACAATAAAATGAAATACGTAGGAATATGTTTAATAAGAGAAGTGCAAAACCTATACTCTGAATACTACATAACATTGTTGAAAAAAACTAAAGACCTAGATAAATGAAAAGCCACCCCATGGTCATGGACTGGGAGACAATATTGTTAAGGTGCCAAGTCCCCCAAATTGATCGGTAATTTGCAGAAATTGACAAGCTGATTCTAAAATTCATAAGGAAATCCAAATCACCCACAATAGCCAAAACAATCTTGAAAATGGAGAACAAAGTTGGAGGCCTCACATTTCCCTGTTTAAAAACTTACTACACATATAGTAATGAAGGCAGTGTGGAACTGGTGTAAGTATATATTAACAGAATAGAATTGAGAATCTAGAAATAAACTCTCACATTTGTAACAAATCAATTTTGACAACAGTATGAAGATCACTTAATGGAGAAAGAATAGTCCTTTCAACACATGGTGGTGGCATAACTGGATATCCTCATGCCGAAGAATGAACTTGGATCCCTACCTCACACCACATGCAAAAATTAAAATGGATCAAAGACCGGGCTTCCTAGGTGGCACAGTGGTTGAGAATCCGCCTGCCAATGCAGGGGACATGGGTTCGATCCCTGGGCCAGAAAGATCCCACATGCCACAGAGCAACTAAGCCCATGCACAACTATTGAGCCTGTGCTTTAGAGCCCATGAGCCACAACTATTGAGCCCATATGCTGCAACTACTGAAGCCCACACGCCTAGAGCCCGTGCTCCGCAACAAGAGAAGCCACGGCAATGAGGAGCCCTCGCACCACAACAGAGTAGCTCCCACTCACCGCAACTAAAAGAAAGCCCACGCGCAGCAAAAAAAAAGAGAGAAAAAAAAATGAATCAAAGACATAAATGTAAGAACTAAAACTGTAAAACTCCTAGAAGAAGTGTAAATCTTCCTGACCTTAGATTAGGCAATCATTCCTTAGATACAACATAAAAAGCACAAGTGAAAAAAGAAAAAAATAAATTGGACACTACCAAAATGAAAAACACTTGTGCTTCAAAGGATACCATTAAGAAAGTGAAAAGACAACTCAAGAATGGGAGAATACATTTGCAAGTCATATATCTGATAGGGGTCTTGTATCTAGAATATATAAATACAACTCAACAGTTAAAAGAAAATAACAATTAAAAATGATCACAGGATCTGAAAAGACATTTTACCCAAGAAGATATACAAATGGCCAATAAGCACATGAAAAGATGCTCAACATCATTAGTTATCGGGAAAATGCAAATCCAAACCACAAGGAGATACCACATCACACCCACTAGGATATAATCAAAAAGACAGGTAATAACAAATATTGTAAAGGATGTGGAGAAATTGGAACACTCACACACTGCTGATGATAATGTAAAATAGTGCAGCCACTTTGATAAACAGTCTGGCAGTTCTCAAAACATTAAACATAGAGTTACCATAAGACCCATCAATTCCACTCCTAGTTATACATCCAAGAGCAACAAAACATGTCCACACAAAATCTTGTTCATAGCAGCATTATTTATAACAGCCAAAAAGTGGGAACAACCCAAACTCCCATCAACTGATTAATGGTTAGGTAAACTGTGATCTATTCATACAAGGAAATATTATGTGGCAATAAAAAAAATGAAGTACTGATACATGCTTCGACATGAATGAATCTTGAAAGTATTATGCTGAATGAAAGAAGCCAGTCACAAAGGACCATATATAGTATGATTCCATCTATATGAAATTTCAAGAATAGGTAAATCTGTAGAGACAGAAAGTAGATTAGTGCTTACCTAGAGTAGGAGGGGGTGGGAGGGATGAGGAGCAATGACTAAGGGGTATGGTATTTCTCTTTTGGATGATGAACACGTTCTAAAATTGTGGTGATAGTTGCACAACTCTGTGAATATACTAAAAACCACTGAATTCTACAATTAAAGTGGTTGAATTATATAAGTATGTGAATTATGTCTTAAAAAAAGCTGTTTCTAAAAAACAATGACCAGTTCATCAACCAATATTTAAAATGAGATTCCACAGAGACTCATATTAATAAATGCAACATTCTTCATAAAGCGGAGATTATCTATTTTCATTGGACACATCATATGAACCAAAGATAATCACTGGCTCAAGTTATTTTAGACTTGCTGGTCATTTCTTACCAGACTTTTCTGTGAACAAATTTATACTTTTCAGCTAAGGTTGTACACTTTTTAAACTGATCTCTTCTTCATGGAACATCTCCTATCTTTGGCTTGCTAGAAAAGCTGTGATTTTGTGAGCATGTCTGGGCCCAAGGAAAAGAGGAGTAAATATTAGACCAGATCCATTTATATTTTTACAAAAGTTCAAGATGACCAGATTTAGTCATATCAGCCCACGTACTCCATCTGCATCCTTGTCTCTACCTTTTCTGTTAGGAGAACCAACAAAAGCCCTGTAAAGAGGCTCAAGGGTTGGCCAGTGGAGCACAGCATAGATAGAACTACCAGTTTCAGGCTCTTAGTGTTGAATCCTGGTCATGACCTTTTTCTTGACCTCAGCACGGGCTGAAGCAGTGCCTGTGGGTCTCGTGGGCTGCCAACTAAAGGCTTACATGGCATAGACAAGTGTACTATGACGCAGAAAGGGAGGTGGCAGAGCAGAGGTTAGTACTAATAATTTCATGGCCTCTGGAGCCAAAAAGGCATAGGTTTGAATCTTGGTTCAACCACTGATTAGTTGTATGACCTTAAGACATTTACTTAATCTCTCTGAGCTTCATTTTCCTTATCTGTAAAATGGGGGTTACACCAACCTTTCATAGGATGCTGTAGAGATTAAATGTGGTAATACTAGAGAGAATAATCAGTGTCACCATAGAGAGAATAATCAGTGTTAAGTGTTATTATGTTTCTGTCTATTGTTATTGTTGTTGTTATTGCTAGGATGAGCTTCACTCCCACAATTCGTTGTGAATCTCTGTAACATGCAATTCTCTAATGTACAAAAGACCTACAAAAAGCCAGGCTCACTCACAAGTATGCAATTTAAAATTTAGAGTTGCACTGAAGGGATAATGAATAATTCCAAATGTATTATTTTAGCTGGGGCACTGGGCCCAAGAACAGCACATGGGGCCTTTAGCCTGGCTGCCTGCTCAGTCTCCCAGAACCCAGATTACGCAGGTTTCCAAAGCTACGTTCAGGATAAGCTGTCTAAACCAACTGCTGCCCCAGCAAATGATAGCCTAGGATGTACTTAAGCCAGATGGTCACGCAGTACAAGAATGCACTGTGGATCAATAATTATAGGTCTCAAGTGGAGCGGAGAGGCGTGAACCCAGATCTCTTAAGCATGCACTGTGAGTTACTTGAACACCATGTGCGCTATAGTCCCTCCTTTAGGGCCAGACTCAGGCACCCAGAGGAACTGTGATTCATGGGAAAGATACTGGGTTATAGAGAGAGAGAGAGAAAGGAGAAGTCTTCTGGGAACCCAGACCAGCCCAACAAAACTGGGCTGAGCACTGTGCTTTCCGCTCCTCCCTTTACCACCTAACCCCGAGAGGCCAGAGAGGCCCTGAACTATTCCCGCTGAGGCTATTCCGATTCTGAGCATCGAGTCCATGGAAAAAGTCAATGGCTATTTATTGGCACAGAGGATTGCTGCCATCATCACCAACAACAAATATTCATCAGCTACATGCGCTGGGCCGTGTAGCAAGGTAGTTATGGAAATGCATTTTGTCATCAGAAAGAGCTGGCCTCCAACTCTAGTTCTTACCTTACCATTGACCTCGGGCAAGTAATCTTACTCTCTGAGCCTCGGTTTGCTCCTGTACAAGGGCTAATATTAAAACCTATCTTACAGGCTTGTAAGAAGGATTTAATCAGATGATGAATTTGAAAGCTATTTGTAAATCACAATCTGCTAGCTGACTGTTGTTATGTGCAGAATGGTGGATACAAGGGTTTTAGAAAAGAAAGAGGCGTCATGGAAGGCTGAGGCCATCAAGTATGAGTTTTGTGGAGGAGGGTCTTGAAGTATTGGGAGGTGTTAGGACAGGAGAACAGAGGGCATCACAAGCAGATGGAACGAATGACCTGCGCAAAGGGAAATAGGTGGTAATGAGATTGGCATGTTCAGACAAAAGATGGACACTGATAGGTATAAAAAGTTCCAGAGGACAGTGTGGAATCATTAGCAAACCCATGGTCTCATGGTCTGAGTTCAGGGTTAATAGGCAACCTGGTCTGAGGATCTGGAAATGCAGGCTGCACACTCCTCACTACCCCTTGACTCCAATGCTGAACTGCCTGCTCAGGTGACAGGGCAGGGACATGTGTTCCCTCCTGGCCTAGTTGCCTGTCTCCTGGTAGTGCTTGCTACTGCACCACTGACGCAGCCCAGACAGCCAGATAAGAAGCTACGATGAAAATAACCACACGTCTATTAGCCACTGAAATAGCCTATTCCTTAAAGCAATTGGGTCCCTGATTAGAAAACTTTACTAGGGAATGAGCAAGTGCTGTGGAAGGCAGGAAGTTACTAAACAAATGGATCATATATATACATTTACATACACGCATATGTACATCGCATCATTACTGAAATGAGAAAAGGTTAATCATTGGAAGAACATAGCACAATTTAATGTGATGTGTTTTCTCAAAATCCAATACCCCTCTAACCTTGCTATTCTAATTTTACGAATGCTAGAGGTGTTTTATGCTTGAAGATTCACTTGGAAATCACTTAGGTCATCATTTGGATAGGCTTGTTTTAATTCACTTTCCTATTGATATCTGCCCCCGTGAGCAGAACAGATGCGGTGAAGGCAGCATAGATTTACAGACATTGCAGTGGTCCTCTTCCAAGAATGATCAAGGCTTTGGTTTCCAAAACATTAGAGATGAACTGATAAACCCTAGCACAGGTGCCTGGTGACCTGGTTGGTTGGCTCTATCCATATTCATCCAAATGACTCAGTGATGTGTTTTCAGCTTTTCTTGCCCTCGTGTTCTCCCTCAGTGCCACTGATTTTGTTAGCGCTTTAATATTTTACACCTTTCTGTGAAGTTTCTTCATTTGCAAAACAGAAATAAAAATGGTACCCACCCCACAGTGTTGTTGGGAGGAGAAAATTAATTGCTTCAAGTAAAATGTTGAAAACAGTGCGCGGCATATAGTAAAGCGCTCAAAAGAAGGGAGCTATTATTATCATGCAAAACCTATCATTACCTCCTTCATGCTCTCTCTCTCTGAATGGCACTGGCATCTGCCCAGTTGCCCAAGGTGGGAACAATGACCTGGTCCTTGACTACTCTCTCTTCCTCATCCCACCACATCTAAACAATCAGGTTCTGTTGATTCTTCTTCTTTAACGTGCATGGAGATTTCCAAAATGCAAGTCTGACCATGTCATAATTCTCCCATAACTCGTACTCTCTCACGCTCCCAACCTCCATACACACACACACGTAAAATCTCACACCAGCAAACCAGAGTGCTCCCTCTGATCTCTTGGTGGTGTTCCCTGCAGCACTACATTGAGGAGGAATATGAGGTCACATCTGGGCCCAGTGGAATGGGGTGCTGTGACTATCAATGTCTGCCATGAGAGGGGTGGGGGGTGGGGAGGCTGATGACCCATATGTTGTGAGTTCATAGATCCTGCTGTAGGATCAAGGCCAGGCTCCTTAACCAGGCATAGAAGGCGTTCATGCTCTGACCCTAACTAATCTTCTAGCCTCACCTCTCGCCTCTCTCTGCCGTAGCCCCACCAAGCTGCCTATTTTTCCCGGAACCACCATGCCCTTTCTCACCTCCATGTCTCTTCTCATACGATCCTCCTGGCTTGCAGTACTCTCCTCTTTTCACCTAACTCTTACACACTATTTTAAGACTCAGCTCACTTTCTGACCACCCTCCTCTGGGTTTGAAGCGTTTCCTCTGTATTTCTACAAGCCCATGTGCATACAACCATCAGTACTTTAACCACATTACATGATAATGATCTAGTTAACTGTCTGTGCCCCCCATGGCTCCTGACTAGACGAAGAGCTTACCTGGGCAGGTACTGTGCTTATTCACTGTTGTATGGCCAGGGCCATGCAACAAAAACTTACTGGGCACCAGTTATATGTCAGGCACTGGGAATTACCTGACTTCAAACTAACAACTGCTAGAATGGGTATTAACAAAGCACTCTGCCTAGGACAAGGATTCACTGAGCAGGAAAGTATGTTCGAGCTGAGTTTTAAAGGTAGAGAAGGGGAAACATTTATGGGCTAAGGAACCAGCATGTGCAGAGTATTAACAGCCACCATTTATTAGAACCCACCAAGGGGCAGGCACAGAGCTAAGTGCTTTATGTGTGTTGCAAATACAGGAATTTATAAAGGCCCAGGCAGGCCTTAAAGAGCAGAACAGCAAGTTCAGGAACAGTGAGATATTCAAGGTAGTTGGCACATAGGGTGGGGTAGGGATTAGTGGGTGACAAGATGAGAGAAGGAGGCTGGGCCCAATTGAGAAAGACTGGGCTGAGGGATTTGGCTTCGTGACTCCTCGTTCCTGCCTGGAATCCAGGGACGGCAAGGAGAAGGCAATTCAGACTTCAAGCTGGCATAGCAGGAAGACAGTAGACTAATTTCCACTCCTTAAGCTGAACCTGACTCTAAATTCCTTTGAGATGCTGAAAATCCTGTTTTAGGCTAACGTATGACTTCTGTATTCAGGTTTAGAAAGCCTCAGAACTGAAATGTGCGTGATTTCCCCAGATGCTGCCCAAACCAAATCCATCTTCCCTGATCCAACTACCGTTCCACATGCAGTGGACTGTGGGGAGTAGGAAAGCTAAGGTAGAAAAAAAACTAAACAGAGAGAGAGAAATTCATAGCTCCACGCTCCAAAATGCCTGAGTCAGAAAGATATTATTGCAGAAAAGTGCTATCTCTGGATGTCGACTAAAAATGATAAAGAAATTATGAACCCACAGACATGAAATCCCTAGGTTCCTTTTCCTGACTGATTTAGTCTTCTAGTGCTGTGTGCACAGACGGGTTCAGGAATCTGTAGAAGCAGAATCTGTGCATCCGTTCTGACTGCACTGCTGTGTACTTGTATAGAAAATCTCCAATTCCCTGGTCCGATCGCATTTTGGGAGAATCTCATTTCTCAGTCCTCTAGCAGTTGGTGCCGTTATGTGAGTGTGAGTAATATGTTGCCTCCCTACACAAACAAGAAAGAAATGTTAAAAAGGAGAGTGGGGGTGTGTTCCAAATTTAGCTCTCCTTCCAACCTCTGCCCATATGGTTGGTGGTTAAAAAAATGATTACTAAGCCAACAAAATGTAACCTGATAGTAGGAGTTCCACTCCCACTCTGTGAAACCAGGGCTAATACCAGCACACGGTATTCATTTGTCTTCATGCCGGCTGATATAGGGAGACTCAACTCTGAGAGTGGGTCTTGCTTGGATGCCCCATGAGCTGGCCTATGAGACTCCCATCCAGGTTTGGAATGGAGCTGAAGAGATTTCCACTGGTTAGCAGAGAGATTTCAGTGGGAGTCCATCAACCTCAACAGGGAATAAGAGGTTTTGAGAAAAAAAAAAAAGTTTATGGATCCAGTTAATAGTCTCCAAGGTAAGTTTCCAATTCTAGGATTGCAAAGGAATCCCAAAGGAATCCTAGATTTCAGAGTAACTGAAAATGAGGGGCTTTTTCATTTGTCAGCATAACTTTGGAAGAGAGAAATTCTCTCCCACTTGTGGTAGAAAGAGCTGTTGATTTAAGCCTAGAAACTTTAAGGATGAGGGAAGGAAAATAATCTTTCAAAGTACTCCCTTCACCCCACAGGCTGCTGGTAAATGTGTAACAACTGGCTCTCAAAAAAAAAAAAAAAAAGCATGCATGTCCATTTATTTTACATTTTGGTGGAATAAAGGATGTGGAACATACAACTTACAAATAATAAAAACTACACAATATCCTGTATTGTAAATTCCATATAGCCAGTTGATTTTCACAGAATGCTTTCACTGATTTTTGTCAGACTCTGGCATCTGTATCCAAACCAGGGTTGCAATTGACAAGCGAGTGTAGTTCCTGCAGGAACACTGCTTCATGTATTGGTTTACATTAAGGAGCAAGACAAAAATGAAGTGACAAAGATGTATGTGGGAACGTCGCTCCTTTATCAATGATGGGAGTGACTTTTCTGCTAAATTGGATAATAGTTCTCAAATACTGGAAGAGTAGTTTCAACAACAAACTCAATGTATTGTGATATTTATTCACAATGTGACGGCTACAGAGACAACAGGATCTAAAGTTTAATCTGCACTGTTAACATTTTTTTCCATCTCTTTTGTTTTTTAAAATATTTATTTATTTTTGGCTGCATTGGGTCTTCATTGCTGCACACGGGCTTTCTCTAGTTGCGGCGAGTGGGGGCTACTCTTCATTGTGGTGTGTGGGCTTCTCATTGCAGTGGCTTCTCTTGTTGTGGAGCACGGGCTCTAGGCGCGCGAGCTTCAGTAGTTGTAGCACATGGGCTCAGTAGTTGTGGCTTGTGGGCTCTAGAGCACAGGCTCAGTAGTTGTGGGCACACAGGCTTACTTGCTCCTAGGCACGTGGGATCTTCCCGGCTCAGGGCTTGAACCCATGTCTCCTGCATTGGCAGGCAGATTCTTAACCTCTGTGCCACCAGGGAAGCCCTCCATCACTTTCTTAAGTCTAGATTCTAGATAATCCACAAAACAATAAGTCAAGCCCTCATTTGTAGTTTTTGGTGATCTCTAGGGTGTAAATATTTCCATCATGGTCAATTTCAAACTACTGATGTGAAGACACTACACACAGAGTTGGGAAGAGTATATAGTACTTTCACTACTCAGGCACAATTAGATACAAATAACCTCAAGAGCATAGATAATAGTACATGCACTAAAATAATTGGGATGTGGTGAGTTTTCAGTATGTTTTCTTTGTTTTTAATAGAATATAATTATAAATCTATAGAATTTAATTTTAAATCATGGCTATTTTTAACAACTGGCTCATGAAAATTCTGAAATTAACAATTGGCTCTTGTGGGCCAGTGCAAGCCAGCACCTGTACCCCACTGCCCTTACCCCCATTTAGACTGCTGTTAGGGTCTATTGGGTCCATTGTGTCCAAGGGTAAGGAGAGATACATGGAGAGACACAGAGAGCAGCCTACTCCCCACTACTCAGAGTGCAGTCTGCTGCTCTGCTCTTTACTGCCAGTCTGTGAGGAGGTAAGTACAAAAGTTGAAGTAAGCACTTAGAAATTTTTATAGCAATTTGACAGAGAGATTTTTAGGTCTGTTGAGTCTCATAATTAAAAACTGTGGCTTGGGACTTCCTAGATGGTTCAGTGGTAAAAAAATCCACCTGCCAATGCAAGGAACATGGGTTTGAGCCCTGCTCTGGGAAGATTCCACATGCCACAGAGCAACTAAGCCCGTGTGCCACAACTATTGAGCCTGTGCTCTGGAACCCGTGAGCCACAACTACTGAGCCCATGTGCCACAACTATCGAAGCCCACGCACCTAGGGCCAGTGCTCCACAACAAGAGGAGCCACTACAATGAGGAGCTTGCGCACCACAATGAAGAGTAGCCCCTGCTCACAGCAACTAGAGAAAGCCCGTGTGCAGCAACGAAGACCCAATGCAGCCAATAAATAAATTAAATTAATTAATTAATTAATTAAAAAAACTGTGGCTTGTATTTTTGTAGGCCTTTTTGTCATTTTCTTTTTGTGGTAATTCATTTTTTTTGAAACTAAATACATTTTAATAGAAAAAAATATAAAATAACTCTTTTCAGAAAACAGAAATATTTAATCCTTTTTCCACAAATTAGAAATTCCTTTATCCTCAGAGCATAGTTTTCAATGTGTGTGTTTGTACTTAAGATTTGTTTCACAGACTGTTCATTAAATTGCTATTGCAAAGCAGGAGGTGGGAGGGACGGTCTCAGGAGAAAAAAGACATCGGAAAAGCCACACCTCAGAATCATTTGGAAATTCAACATTTTCTAATTCTATCTTTTGACTTTTCACTTCAATTATTTTCATTTCTTTACCACAATCTGTCCTTTTGGGGAGAGAATTGTGAACAGAAGTGCAGGCAAGAAAAGAATCTTTCTTCCCCACCATCACTGCAAGAGCCCAAGACTTTCTCAATCAAATCTACCCACCCACTTCTAGAAACAGGTCGGCCGGAGTGATCAATCGGTCACCCAGAAATTTTCCCTTTCTCCCAATACACTGTGCGACCAAATTCTCTGAATTCCCTGAACCTCAAAATTCCCAGTATCGCAGCCAGTGCCAGGAGTAAAACCTGAAAGATGAGAGCAGAGAAGGCCCCTCTGCCAGTGCTAGGTTTCCTCTTCTCAATAATAATAATAATTATAATTATAATAACAGTAATAAAAAATCTTGGTTCTCTGTAATCACGGAAAAGCAAAGACATTTGCCAGGATGACCCCTCCCCCTTTCCTAGTTCCCGCCCCCGCATTCCTGCCCAGACAGAGTCCCTTCCACCCAGTGACACTGCAGCACTGCTCCCGGGGAGGGCGCCCAGCAAACCTCCTCCGGCCAAGTGCAGCCCCAGCGAGGCAAGGGCATCTTGGCTCCAGAGACAGGAAGGGGCCAGCACGAGGACACAGTGAGATCTCCGTGATTCCTGATCTCATGTTCGTTCCCCGTCACTGCCCTTCCTTCCCTGTCCTTCCACACTTGGGGGCTGAGCGAAGGGTGGCAGGTTCGGGATGTCCGAGGGACGAGGGGGGGATGCAGGGAGTCTTTCACAGTCAGTCAGTGATTCCATCCGTCTGTCCTAAGACTTGCCATCTGGAGGCTTTTGCACGCCCAAGTCCATTACATGGAAGATAAAAATCAATGTTCCTGATTTTCTTGTGTGATTCTGGTCATCAGCAGGAGGTTGCAGGCCATGAACTGCACGATCAGCACGCTGCTCATCCGGCCAGTGTAGACGCCCACGAGCTCGCTGGACGAGCCGTCGGTGGGCGCGCTGCAGTGCGCGCTCCTGATGTCCCAGACGCGCACCGAGTTGTCCATGGATGCCGACGCGATCAGGCTGCTGTCCGGGCTGAAAGTGAGGCTGGTGATGTTATCTGTGTGGCCCCGCAGCTCTTTGTACAGGGTCCCGGACGCCAGGTCCCATAGCTTCAGCCGCTGGTCCTCACCTGCCGACGCCAAGTACTTACCATTGGGGGAAAAGGCCAGAGAGAGCACGGGGCCGCGGTGGCCCGTGAAGAGCCTCACCGAGTTCCCCTGCTGGGTGCTCCACAGCCGGACTGCCTTGTCGGTCAAGCCCGTGGCTAAGTAGTTTGAATTAGGGTGGAACTTGACGCAGTCCGCGTCCGCCAGGTGCCCGGCATAGATCCGCAGTGGGTACGTCCGATCAAACGACCACAGCCTGGCCGTGCAGTCGTGGGACCCCCTGGCGAAGTACAGGCTGTGCGGGCTGATGTCCAGGTCCCACACACGGGGTAGGCGTGGCCCTGGTACAGCACAGTGTTGGTGAAGCTGCCGAGGTCCCAGTACCTGATGGACATGTCCTCCGAGCAGGAGAGCAGCCCTGAGCTGTCCGCGAGGAACCTGGTGCTATACACTGGCCCGCAGTGTCCCCGCAGGACTTTCATCTCCGTTCCCGCGTTATCGTCCTCGTCGTCCTCCTCCTCCAGGATGTCACAAGCCAAGTGGATGCGGGACACATCTACTTGATGGGGTTCAGATTTTAACTTCTTGGGACGCAGACTCCACAGTTTGATACAGGAGCTGTCAAAGCCAGCGGCAAGCAGCTTGCTGTCTGGGGAGACCTCTGCCGTGTTCAGCAGCTGCTCCGTGTTGTAGAAGGCGTAGAAGCAGATGGTGGTGAGGGAGGGGGGGCCATCCTTGACGCGCTTAATGCTCTCCTGCAGGACCTCCAGCGTGGCCTCGTTCTGCAGGATGGGCACGGGCACGTCGGCAGGCTCCAGGACGCCGCCCTCACCCCGGGAAGAGCTGCCGCTGGCATAGAGCTGGTAGTCCGTCCTCTTGGCGGGTTGCACATCCAGGTGGATGTGCCAGGTGAGGACTCTGCACAGCGCGGTGTTGTTGTCACTCTGGAGGTAGCGGAGAAGGTAGTCGTCGCTGTCTCCCTGCAGGCGGACCACGTACTTGTTGTCCAGGAAGGCCCGGAGCCGGAAGTTAGACAGGATGTCCTGGATGGTCTGGGTGGTCTGCAGCTGCTCGATGACGTCCTTCTGGCTGGCGTTCTGCAGGAACATCCCATGGAAGCGGCTGTAAAAGCTTTCCACTGTGCTCTTCGGGCTGTTCTGGACTAGGTTAGGGTGGAGGTAGACAAAGAGAGGGTAGAGGAGAGGCATCACTTCGTGGCTGTGCTGGGAGTCAGAATCGGTGAGAAAATTCCGCAGCCGTCCAAACTGTACTTCATATTGCTGGGGCTCTGCCTGGCAAGGGGCTGCAGACACTATGTTGGCACAACCAGATTCGGATTGGACTGCGAGGCTGGCGGCCATCTCCTCGGCGCTCTGTGACAGCCGCAGGCCTTGCTTCAGTGGGCGGTCTGCATCCCCGTACGGCCGGCCTTTGAGGTAGCAGGACACGGCCATCTAGATCTGCTCGGTGCGCACCCGTTTCATGACTGAACATCCCAAGCGGCTCCCGCTCCCCCCGCCCCCGCCGCCGCTGCGGGGCTCGCCCCGCGTCCGCCTCCGTGGTCTCCGCGGCAGACTCGCGCTCCGCGGCCGGCCCACCCGGCCCCCGCACCCCGCCGCCCCCGCGGCGGCTCTGGGCGGCCGCCCCACGACTGACTGACGCGGAGCCGCCGCCGGCTCTGTGGTAATTCATTTTTACTACATTTTGCAAAACTATTGGCCCATGACAGATTTGGGAGGAACAACAACTGCAACAAAACAAGCAAACAAACATTCCAGTCCTTCACTAGATAAGTTGAGATTCACTGGACTATTCTGTGAAGCCAGAGTCAGAGAGTGGTGCAGGAGATAAGGGTAGACTGGACAACCTTGATATTGACCATTCAGCCATTTAGGGCTAAAGACTTGTAGCTGGAGGAGGGGCTGTATCCCAGTTTGCTTTTCTAACACAGGGACAGGAAGACCACAAGCCTGGAAATAATTGGGGAGAAATGAGAACTGGATTCTCATAGTAGTAAAACAAACCTAGAGGCTGTGAGTGATGGACAGGATGTTGAAAAGAACTGCTCCCTGGAAAAGTCTGCCATTCGTAAGGATCCGTTTGCTTAACAAAATAGTTGCAGAAAATCATAATTGGTGACAGGTGCTCAAATGCAACCAGAGAATCTCTTCTCCACTCCTCTTTCCTTCCCGGAGCCTGAAAAACTGCCTCATTGGTTTGCTCCACCATCTTGGTTCTCTTTTGCTCCACTTACATGTTTGCATCATAAAACCATAGCATCTCAGAGCTATTCGGGACCATGGAAGTCAAGAGCCCATGGTGTAGGTATCTATCCACTCTCTGCCACCGCACTCCACCCCCACCCAGCCAATCTTTCTGATACATGGTAACTTACTCTCTAGTCAAATACCTCCAGAATCAGGAAGCTGATTTTTTCCTAGAGCAACTCATTCCACTGAGGAATCTCTTAAAGAATTGGAAAGGTCATCCTTTTGTCAGTCAAAATGTATCTCCTTATAAATGCCATGTGTTGGTTCCAGATGTACCCTCTTCTTCTATATGCAAGACCTCTACATAGTAGAAGACAACATTCACATCTTCCTAATTCTCCTCTTTTACAGACTGAGCATCGTGACTGTTTTTTTCAGTGTCCTGCCACTGATCCTGTTTGCAGATTCTTCACCATCCTGCTCACTCTCCGCAGGATGCACTCTAGGCCACAGACACATAATGTATCACACAGCGTGTCCTCCCCCTCACAGGAACCACTACCCCTGTGTTGACTGGAATAGGGATCTCATCCCTCTTTGCTCACAATTTCCACTGCTAGAGATTGAAAGATACTTTGAGGAAGCTAATGAAAGAAGCAGTGAGGGTGAAAACTACCAAATAGGAGGCAAAAGGAAGCAAATGCTGACAAGTAAACACTGCGCATGGATAACAAGTATTTATCAAACATCTACTAAGTGACAATTGTGGGGCAAGGGAAGAGAAGGAAGCAGAGGTTGGTGACTGAGAGCTGATAAGTGCACATATAAGATGACAAAGACTTGCTTTCTACCCTCTGAGGAGCTCATCACTAATCAAGGAAACCAATTCATTCTGAAAGCCATCCTGAAGGTGCTAATGAGATTGCTCCCTGCTCTAACATATACTGTTCTCAGACACCAGAATTTGTAGAGTAGCCTCTACTCCATTTTCATTTACTTGGTAATTATATTACTGGTTAAGGCCACCAATGAGCTGCAAATGAAGAGATTCTGCCTGCACTGGTACTCCCACTCTCATTTGAAAGGTTTATTTACCATCACCCATACCCATTAGGACTGTAAAAAAAAAAAAAAATCAAAAGGCGGTTTTTAAAAATCAGTAAGTATATTTAGAAACATTAAGAACCACAAGTTCTATGAATCATTTTTCTGGATCATTAAACATCTCTTACCCAGGTGTGTACGTAGGCAGGCTCTATGACAAGATTTCCTTTTAAAAAGACTAAAAAAACAAAAACTTGCCAGTAACTTCATTCCTACTAAAGCAAGTTGGAAATCTCCTTGTACCTGGCACAGGCAAATAAGGGGGAGAAAGAGGTGATGGTTGTTCCTCTATTTTTTTTGCCACATTAACAACGTTAACAGACAGCATTGTCTGAATTGGAAAGAGACTTGATAGCATGTACACACATGTGTGCGTGCATGTGTGTAGTTTTAGGGGTTTTGTGGGAGGGCAGTGACTGTAAGGCATCCGATGGCTCTGAGTCCCTCCTCCTCTCAAAGCAGGACCTCAGCCTGGCTTCCAATCTGATCTCCACCTGCATCCACTAGGACCATGCACGCCACACGCTCTCAGCTTCTGTCTCGTTCTGCAGGCTCATGATGCCTTGTTTCCCTGGGCTCCTCTGATTGGGCTCCCGCAAGAGGCCACTGTTCATCAGGGGAACGTAGGGCCATCACACAGGTTTAATTAGACATCATATCTTTCTCTCTTTCTGATGTGATATTTCTTCCTTCAGGCAGCACTCCCCATTGGAGGGCACACAAGCTGGTGCTCCCAGAACCCTTGGGGCCGAAGTGAAGATCCCTCCCTGAGCGGCGGCTCAGCTGGAGGCTTTGGGCTTGCCACCTTCCTGCTGGTTCTGCTTCTCCTTTTCCACCAGTAAGTATTGAGCCTCTCCCTCCTAGTTCTTTCTAGCCACACTAGATTATGGCAGTTAGTTGAGGCTGTCACTAAACTGCCCAACATGGCTTCATCCAGAGAAAATCAATCACACCACTTGGCCACACTCATATAGTCAACTGTTTTCTTTGAATTTGAAAACTGATTACAAAATATAATACAATAGTCACAAATTGCTCACACTACCCCTAACACTCCCCCAATCCTTAGAGTTTTGTGGAAGGCCTGTCAACAAGTATAAGCATTATAGCATCACCCCTGATAAAAGCCTCATAGCCTAATGGCTCAGACGGGAAGTATTAGAGGGCAGCAGACCTACAAAAGTGAACCCCAGCGTATGTCCTTGCCCTAAAGCATCTCAAGTGATGGTAACTTTGTAGAAAGTTTTTACCTTTCCTTACTCTCATCTATCACCAGCTTACCTGTAGTAATTCCCTAGTCAACACTAAGGCGTGGGGATGGCCCCTTTCTGGGTACACTTACTCAATCGGCAGGTGATACTACTGTGAAAGCTTGCATCTAAATCCCTCTCTGTGAGCCATGAGAACTGCACAAAGCTCTGGGGTGAGGTGGGAATGGCTGTCTTGTCAATCTATTAGCCAGAACCACCTGGTCTGTGTCTGGGAGAAAAGTGCTATTATCGTGAGCTTTGCTTCCTTCAGCTTCCCTATGGCATTTGATCTCTAAAAGAAAAGATCAAGGCATGAAAGCAGATTGCTTCTAGCTGAGAGCAAGACAGAATGGAAAGAATCAGGGGCCCCCTTCCTTGACCCTCCCAACTCGTTGTCCACCCCTGCCCTCACTGCCCCACTGACACCAAAGAAAACAAAACATAACTAGCTGAGATGCTTTCAAGATGTAGGTGACTACTACTTTTGTGACTGGTTATTTGCACAACTCAACAGACATGCTTGTCATTGTTTAAATACCTTCTCACTGGGCTAAAAACAAGTTCATGAGTAACTGAAAATGCCACCTTGAGGATGAAAAAGAGGGAGCACATTATAATGAAATTTGTTGGCCACAACATCGGGAATTTAATTTATAATTTTACCTGCAGGCTTTTGGTAAATAAAATTAGCTTATGACCCAATGGTACCAAATAATATTAATACTATTACCCTAAGTGGGTAATTGCTTTACCGTTTATAAAGTACTTTTATATCCATTATCACGTGTGCTTCATTCAACAACTCATGAAGTGGGCAGGTCAGGAAATATTTTATCATTATTTTTGCATATGAGGAATATGAGGCTCAGAGCGGTTGAGTGGCTTTGTCCAAGGCCAACACTGGGAAGTAACAGAAGCAGAACTGAGACTCTGTAGATGAAATGCCCTTCCTTCCTGTTATGTCTCAAGCTTCAGCAGCCTAAGAGTAGGAGAGTATCCTGTTTACCCATGTGATGGGATCTACCTCCCAGTGTGAATGACACGGGGTCCCCTGACATTGAGGTCACATGTTTGAGAGACTGATATCCCAAGAAAGACAGCTGGAGCGAGTCGTTACAAGATCTTGCCTGAGAATTCCAGAGATGGGTTACTTAATGGGAAACTACCTTTAGCGTAAGTGCCAAAGATCTGACTGGTGGGTTTCCAAGGAGTGCAAAAGAAGTGGGAGTGGGTCGTTCAAACTATAGAATACATTTTGGGAAAACCGCCATAACCTTTTCCTGGACTTGTTACCAGCAAGGTAGCATAAATAGATATCCACATGTATTTTGAGCTCTGAACAGGAATCAATAACTTTCCCATTAAAAAACTCCAGCACATTTCATTCTCCTACAAACCTACTCATTCTTCAGCAGGCAATATGATTTGTTCTAAAGCATAAAAATTTTTGCAGATGCCACCTATGGTAAAAGGCCCACTATAGACTTGCTCCACTGATTTTACCCTTTTCACCAAAGCACCCCATTAATGAATTTATTGACACATGTGACCACCAGCCCACATTTGTGAGGGTTGGATTTGACAATTGAGAACAGTTACGCCACTGAAGTGTCCTTCCCCTGTTCCATGTGCACAGCGTGTTAGGAATAGGAATATAATACCACATTTGATCCACTAAAAAAAGAAAAAGAATAAAAATCATTGGCTTAAAAAATATTTTGCAATCTCTGTTTTTTGGGAGTCATTGTTCTTTTGCCTCCAGACTGTAAAGTAACTGTAGGGACGGAATATTGGGTACAGAGACCCACGGGGCCCACAGCTGTGAAGACTTCGTGGCTTCACTCCAGAACTGCTGGGAAGGGGTGACTGGTGGGAGGAAGCAGACAGCTGCTGTCCCTCCCACCACTTGGGGGTGACAGAGAAGAATGGCCAAAGGGACCTGCCTACACCTGGATTTCATCTTCACCCTCACTCCCAGACAAGGAACAAGTGACAAGATGTCTTTGTTCAGTCCTCACGCTGACATGGAGAGGCCGAAAGTTTCTTGAGGGCAAACATTTCCACAAGAAATGTTTGTTTAATATGGCAAGAAACAGCCCACTTGGTTTTAATATCGGTTCAAGTCCTAAGCCCAAGACGTGTGTCATGAACTGTCCTCACCCTGCCACCAATCAGCTGAAGCCCCCCTTACTCCCATGGAACAACAAGGAATGTTTCTGTCTTCTGTAGTCTGTTTCCGCTTTCCTCATCCAAAGAAATAACAGGCTTTCGCAGTAGCCGTTCTTTGGCCCAGCTTGAGATAAGAGTATCTTTGTTTTCTGACTCGCTGTTATAAAGACGTTAGGCTCGCCAGTATGCTCTGGCTGTACCCACAGAATAGCGCGAGCTGGGGCAAGAACAGGTCCAGGGAGGACAGGAGTGCGGGAGTGCTAACACAGATGTCTCTGAGATAGGTGTTTCTTGCTGGGAGTTGTTCTGTGAACGTATATTTCAACTGTGTTTCCAGCAGCAGGGTGTGTACGTGTGCGTGCCTACATGAGCGCGTGCATGTGTGCATGTGTGCGCATGGGCCTGTGTGAGACTTGGTGGAGAGGGGGCGCATGCTTAAGATGCTTAGTCATCATGTCTTGGCCAGGGACACATGGCCAGAGCTTGCAAAGCTTCTCAGGGATCAGCCCCAGCCAAAGCACTGGGAGTAGCCAGCTTCCCAAACAGTTTACAATAAGAGCTGTGACAAGGCCAAAAACTAGGAACAATGCTGACGGCAACCTGGCAACAAAACAGTCAGCTTATTGCACCAGGTCCATCATGGATGATCTATCTTTGGAAGGGAACCTGAACATGGGTGTTCAGTGCTAGTGTTTTATAAATCATGGGCTAAATTCAGTCTTTGCAGAAAATACATGCTGAACTTGGGTTGCTGAAAAAGCCAAAGAGCTTCCAGAGACTTTGGAATAGTAACAACAGTTTTATGGTTGTTATAAATATTTGTAGAGCTTCACAGGTTACAAAGCACTTTGACACTCATTATCACATTTGATTTTCACAATAACTCGTTGAGGTAGGCAAGGATGATGATCTCCATTTTACAGTTGGAGAAACTGAGGCTCAGAGCAGCTACATAACTTGGTCAAGGTCCCACTGTTAGTAAATATGCTAGCACTAGAACCCAAGTGTCCTAATCTAGCACAGGGATGATGGGCCTTGGGCCTATTTTATAATTCCTAGAATATGTAGCCCACGGTGGGGGCAGCTTAGTGGCTTCTTCGATGCTTCAAGGATTAAGCCTAAATGCTACAACAGCTCAATTAGGTGTTAACAACTGTAAACAAAACACCTTGTTAACATGACCTTATGATGCAGCAGGTCTTGAGGTGGGGCCTGAGATCCTGCATTTTGAACAAGCTCCCGGAGGATACAGATACTGCGGCTCCACAGACCCCACTTGGAAGAGCAAGGGCTGAGGGGATGCTGCTGAGTGCTGGTTACCTGGTTTTAGTTGCCTTTTACAGGTCTTACACCAAAATAACAAGGCAATTAATTCTAATCTGTACCTGCGGGCTCTTGGAGCTCCCATAGGTCAGCAGCAACAGCAACAGACCAGTTGCTTTAATAGTAGGTAGCATTTTTTGAGTGCTTACTAGGTGGATTATTTTCTTTAATGGTCATAACCCTATGAAACAAGCTGAGAGAAAGAAAATAACCCACCAAAAAGGAAACATACTAGCCTTGTTCTGAGAAGTGAAAGGAACAGGTGTGGGTAAGAAGACATTATGTCATGGTCATCTCAGTAGCAGTTAAATTCAACAATCAGAGAGAAGGGTCAGACTCTAAATGTAGAGATAAGAATTATAGAAAAAGAGAGCACTTGGGGAACTTTAGGATGAAGAGTTTTGAAAGTGAGTATAGCCCAAAAGGTTTGGAAACTACTCAGAACTTCTTCTGAGCATCACGGCATACAAGTGTGCTGGGCCAGGTGTGGGCAGCCCTTGGTAGGAAGCCTGGCTTGTCTGACTGGAAAAGTCAAAGGAGCTAGAGTAGGGAAAATGAGATTTTTTTTTTCCCACACCACGCAGCATGTGGGATCTTAGTTCCCCAACCAGGGATCGAACCCACGCCCCCTGCATGGGAAGGGCAGAGTCGCAACCACTGGACCACCAGGGAAGTCCCCAAGATCTTTTTTTAACAATCTTTCTTAACATGTAAATAGCTCAGGAGAAGAAAACAGGGAACCTGCAAGGTCAGAAGAAGGTGCCCCCAAAAGACTCCAATAAGCACCTTGTCAGGGACTAAAGCCAAATAAATGCACATAATCACAGACTGCTGGCACTAGAATGGCCGGTGAGAGATGTCTGGGTATTCTCTTCCTTTTACAAATGGAGAAACTGACTTCTAAAAAGAGGAAGGGGCTTGCCCCAGGATACAAGGGAGTTAGGAGCAAAGCCAAGAATAGGATCTCGGTGTCCTGCACTTTATCTAGCGCATCAAAACATGGGAAGAAGTGAGCCAGGGAAGCCAGCCAGTAGGACTGCTTGCTGGCTATAGCGCAAAAGCACTGTTCGGGGACAAAAGGGAGATAGAAGAGAGCCTGAACATACTCTGAGCCTTGTTTTTTATTTTCAAGTTGTCTTTTGGAGGAAGGAATTTGGAAGTTCTAAATGAGATGGCGGTAAACGCACACAGGGTTCCAAGTCTAGTTGACTAAGTGGATATTGATGAATCACCAGGGCCAGATGGCATCTACCCAGATTTGGGGTAAAATTGTGTAACAGCTGACCAAAGTGTATAGCTTGTTATTCCAAATAGCTATTGTGCCACGAGGCTGGCAGATTGCCAATGAGTCTCCTCTCCATGAGAAGCATTTCAAAGGGGACCCAAGGAACTCCAGGCTGGTAGGATCACTGAACATGTTAGGCAAGTGTAACCTACTGGGAGCAAGGCATCATTTTTCCTGTAAATTAAATTAACCACCATTTGTGGAGCGTTTTACAGTTTACAAAGCACTTAGGATTAATCACGCCTAACTAACTGACTAGAATCGAGAGGATAAATGTGCATTTGGACAAAGGGAAACCAGTGGGTGTAATCTATTTAGATTTTGAAAAGGCCCTTGACAAGGTCCCACACCAAATACTGTTTTAAAAAGTTAAGTCACCGTGGAATTGTGGAATCATGTTTTGAAATGGATAGGGAAGTGGCTCATAGGCAGGAAAGCAAGAGGAGAGATAAGTAGGGACTTCTAGAGAAACACGAACTGTGGTATGTACTAGAGATCAGCGTGGGGACCAGTTACTAGTTTGCTGAATCATCTGGGCAACGTTTAGATGACCAAAAGCTTTTGGGGGTATCAAAATGCAAAGCAGATTTGTGCAAAGAGTGGCCTCTGAAATCTGACTGCCTGGCTCTGAATCCTGACTCTGACCTTAGCCACTGCATGACCGTAAGCAAATTACTCTACCTCTTCCAGCATCAGTTTCCTCATCTGTAAGGTGGGAATAATAATAGTGGTGTTTTGAAAATGACATGAGGCAATGCCTGTAAAGTTCTGGCACAGGGCTTACAGCATGGTACGTGTCCAATAAACATAAGCTTCTATTATTTTTACATATTATGTTTATTCAACATTCTTTATATAGGATGCCAGGCTCCAAGCAATCAAGTTATGCCCTAGGAATGGAAGTTGGGAGCCATTGCAAACTATTTCTTGAAAGCATTGGCAGAATTTGTTTTAGTAATTCAGAGGACAGAGATAACTGTACACTGAGATGGTTGTGAAAGATTTCATTGAAGGAAACTAACAATTATGGAGCACCTAGTATGTTCCAGATACTGGGCTAGATGCTTTACAAACTTTCCCCCTTGATTTGATCCTGAAATAGTCCTATGAGTTCGGGGTAACGATCCCCACTTGATGGATGAGGTAATGCAGACTTAGATAGCAGGCTAAGAACCGACCCAGGTCCTGCTAGCTCATAAGGAATAGAGCCAGAATTCAAATACAAGTTTACTCTACCCCTAAACCTATTTTTTTTTCACTGCATCAAATTGAAATGCGCTTTTAGGGACGGGTGTAATTTAAGAAAAAATAAAAGAGGGGAATCTATACAGAAATAAATGTGGGCAAGCCTATGAAGATAAAAATAAGAACAGTATGTCTACTCGTGCTCATGGAGCATGAGTACGGTTGTTCTTGCCAAAGTGCACGGTTCCTGTGGGACTGGTGGTGGGAAATGAAGCCGGAAGGATACTTTAGGCTAGACCAGAGGCTCTCAGAACTCTGTTAAGGAGCCTGAGCATTACCCTCCAAGCAATGGGGACAGGATAGAGGTAGCTGAGCTAGAGAGAGGTAGGAGATGCTTTAGAAAGATTAACCTGGCAGCTGTACAGGATAAATTTGGTGGAATCTTCTGCCTGGGTCTCTGATTCTTTGTTCTCTAATCTGCTAGCCTAAGGCTCTCAATACTCCTGTCTTAGTCTAGAAGCCTGGAGACCACTTAAGATGTGATTGAAATAGCATATGCAAAGGGGTGAAAGGGGGATAGAAAGGAAACAATGAGAGAAGCAGAAAAAAAATTACAAATCATCTACAGTGATTTGGTGCCCAACTGTATACGAAGGGCAAAGGAGAAGAGTCAAAGACGATTTGAGTTTTAAGCCTCAGTGACTTGGAGAATGGTAGTGGCATTAGACAAATAAGGATATTAAAGGAGGAACCAGTTTGGGGTGGTCTGTTGATAAGTTTGATTTATGACACATAGAGCTGGGGGAGAATGGTGGGAAAACCAGGAAGAAATGACTAGTAAGCAGCTGGAGATGTGGGATGGTAGCTCAGGAAAGCAGCTGAGACTGGAGGTAATGGTTTTGTGAATTATCCCCATAGTGGCATACTAGTTAAAGAACGTTCACTGCAGCATTATCCACAATAGCCAAGAGATAGAAACAACCTAAATGTCCATTGATGGCTAAATGGATAAAGAAATCATGGTACATACACATGGTGGAATATTATTCTTGAAAAAGAAGGAAATCCTGTAGTCATATGCTACAACATGGATGAACCTTGAGGACATTATGCTAAGTGAAATAAGCCAGTCACAGAAGGGCTACATGATTCCACTTATATGAGGTAGCTAAAGTAGCCAAACTCATAGATGCAGAATGCAAACTGGTAGTGCCAGGAGTTGAGGGAGGGTGAAAGAGGAGTTAGTGTTTAATGGGGACAGAATTTGTCATACAAAGTGAAAAAGTTCTAGAGATCTGCCATATAATCTGCATGTAATTAACAATACTATACACTTAAAAGTTTGTTAAGAGGGCAGATTTCATGCTAGCTTGTGGTTTTTTTTTTTCCCAGAATGAAAAAAAAAAAAACTTACAGAAATCATTAAATAATTGAAAGAGCCAAAGTGTATAAGATCTATATTTTCTCTGGAGAACAGGGAAAAGATAGAGGCTTAAGAAGAGACCCAGTTTCAGGGTAGGATTAGAAAGAACTAGTGAAGGAAAGAGGTTGAAAAAGAAAGAGGAGCTTGTAGGGTCTCAGAGGCCATGCACAATAGGATTTCAAGGAGAAGGCTGTGCATTGCAGAAGGAAGAGCATGACAATGGAAGTCTAAAGGCCCAAGTTAGACTTCCAGCTCTTCCATTTAGATGAATCTCATTTCTTCTCTGAGCCTCAATGTTCTTATCTGTAAAATGGAAACATGAACACCTATCCATAGGAAAGTATTTTGTAAGTTGGGCTAATCAATACAAATGTGACTTGTGAGGAAATATCTTTTGCTGTGGTTGTTTTGCCTTCTTGACAGCATCAGCTCTCTATTTTTCTTCTATTTGTATTCGTGCAGTTATGTGTCACAGCCTATCAGTGTTAGACTACTTATGAAAAAAAAAAACCCAAATATGACATTCTAAGAAGAAAGGGTCACCTAATGTCTTTTCCTTTGAAAGTTACCCCATCATTGGTTTTCACTAGACTCTCAAGATTGCATTTCTTTTTTCATCTCTTTTTGTAACTGAGAAGAACCAAGGAAATCTCCAGTAGGAAACAGAGCCAACTGATTTAGGTCCGTTCATTTTAGACAATGAAAAACAGGAAGTTACCCTTTTAATCTACCCAGGTCCATAGATTAAAAAAAAAAAGGCTACCTGAAAATTTCATTTTTCTAGAGTGTAGCCTTTCCTTGAAGAATTGATAGCATTGTGTGATGCAGAGACTTTAGGGGAGTTATAGACAGCAGATTCAATTGGTCTTTAATTTCCAAGCATCACCATTTTAGCTCAGATTTGCTCGAGCACTAATCAGTTACCTGCAAGGAAGCGGAGCTGGTTCTTCACTTTCATCATTCCATCACCAGAGCCTTCGATACACTCATCTTCATCATCGCCGCAGTCTCCACTTTCAAGCCCTTCCTCATCAAGGTTTTTATCCAGAACTCTACCTTTGGGCACAGACATGGTCCTCAGGAGCTGAAAGAAACCAACCAGGATTGCAGCAGCTCTTCATATTTCTCAGGTAGGGCCAAAACAATGTGTTATTAACAGGAGGCATTAAAAAATGTTAAAAGAGTTACACAGAAGGTTTTAAAAGTCATTTTCAAACTTAAATAGATGTACACTGCTCATATGTTTTAGGGCTGCATAATTCTGGACCCTTCCATAGCATTCGACATGATTCTCCACTCTTCCATTCTACTTCCACCATCCAGTAGCCACAATGTATACTGTATCAGAACTTTCCCATGTCTTAAGTTCCTGAAAGCCTCCATGGGAGGAGAACTCACAGATGAGGAACTTAAGACATGACAGGCAAAGCATATTTATAGGATGAGAGAACACCAAGTTCAGAGAAGATGCCTATGGAAGCCCTCTATAACTATATTTACATTCACTAAATTAAAGCAACAAATGCATCCCATCGAGTGAAGAGAAGGGCAACAACATTTTATACACATTTAAATGAATATTTCATTGCCTCGTACCATGCCCTGACCACTAGAGAAACTTTAAAAATATCTCCCTCTTCCACAATTTCACTAAGATGCTTTGAAATTCACTTTGCTTTATTGTAGATCATATGCCTAATAAGAGGCATGTCTGTTTTGCTCTTCAGTGTCTGGGTTTTTCAGTCACATAGTCAATGCCTTTCTAATTTTATGGTGACTCCTGCCTCCCAAGTGTCTCTCCATTGACTCAGAAGACCAGCTCACAGCATGAGTGGTCTCTGAGGGCAGTTTACTTTTCCTCACCACTTCTCTCCCAGGCTGTATTCCAGCATACTCTATTCCTGCTCTAGCTTCTGCCCCATCATCCATTTTTAGTTCTAGATCTCAGTCCTACCTCCCATTTGAAAATAATGGACAACAAAAGATGCTGGATATGCAGAACGTGAGATTTTTGCAATTGCAGAAGAAGTATCTGGAAAAGAAATGCTGCATACATACACAGGCACGTCTTGCTTTCTGTGGCTTCCACTGTCTGGGTTCACTGTCACTTCAAAATATACTTTTATGTTCTCCACTTGTGATTTAGCTGTTACACCAAACTACCTACCATAGGGAAATGTGACTCTGCAGGTTTGTTTCTCTTCTTTAAGCAAAGAAAGAAAAGTCCACAACAAGAAGTTGGTTCTTTCCTGGTCAACAACCTCCAATGGCATCTGAGAAGCCAACTCACCTACCATCTCCCACTCCAGCACCATCTCTACTGCCACTCTAACACATCCCCTTCTCTATCCCTCCCCTCCTCCTACACACCTAAATGTATAATGTAGACACACAGGCTCGGATGAACTACACCAGCAGTTCTCTTAAATTTTAGATTTTAGGACCCCTTCATACTCTTATTGGGAATCCCAGGGAACTTTTGATTATATAGTTATATCTATTACCATCTTACAAATCATAACTGAGAAATTAAAAAAAATTATTTCATAACTAATCTAAACATAACAATAATAAACCCATGATATGTTAACATAAATAGCATTTTTAATGAAAAATAACTATATTTTCCCTTAACATAAAACCATTAGAAGAAGGGTGGCATTTGCGTGTATCATTAATACTTAGCTTAATATGATAGCTGGATTATCATATCTGCTTCTCCCTTCAATCAGTTGTTATATGTTGTTTTGGTTGAAACATTTGCAGAAAATCCAGCCTCTCCCAGGTATGTAAGAGGAAAAGAAAGAAGTATTTTAGTAGCCTTTTCAGATAATTGTGGATATTTTTCATTGATACTACATTAAAACTCAACAAGTGGGAAGGGTTACTTGCAATGTTGAATATGAAACCATATAAATAAATTTTTCATGTTGTTATATTAAAATCCATTGGTATGTTGTACACTTTGAATGGGCCTTTTACCCATTTTGTCTCATCATGCATGGGTCATCCGGAAAATACTGGTTCACTGAGCTCTGCAGGTCTCCCACATGTTGACACCTGTCATTATATGATATCAAAACATCACATTCATTAATATCACCTCCAATCTCATTAGAAAAGTCTTTTAAATATTGGGAAGCTCTCAAGGTCATGGTGGCAGATACAAGATTTCCAAAATGTTAATTTTCTCTTGAAAGTTTGAATTTTATCCTTGGCAACAAATACTGTCAGTTTTTCCTTTAACTGTCAGGCTCTCTTTGTTCCTTTTGATGAAGATGTCTAGCAAATACTCAAGTCTCTATAAGCATAGATTGTCAGTCATTAAAGAGGCTAGTTTAGCTCATAGCTTAATCTCACAAGTGCTTTTCCTTGAGACACACATCAACACAGTTTGCAGCAGAAGCACCTTAAACATATATCAAATGCCGAAACACAAAATATTCTTTAAAAGTATACTCAACTGGAGGACACGGGGTTGGGGGGGTGGGGGGTGAAGGGGAAGCTGGGACGAAGTGAGAGAGTAGCATAGACATAGATACACTACCAACTGTAAAATAGATAGCTAGTGGGAAGTTGCTGTACAACAAAGGGAGATCAACTCGATGATGGGTGATGCCTTGGAGGGCCAGGACAGGGAGGGTGGGAAGGAGTTGCGGGAGGGAGGGGATATGGGGATATATGTATAAATACAGCTGATGCACTGTGGTGTACCTCAAAAGCTGGTACAAGAGTGTAAAGCAATTATATTCCAATAAAGAGCTTAAAAAAAAAGTATACTCAAGCATTAAGGTTTAATACATTAATCATTTTTACTGCTTCAGTAATGGTATTCTTTTTTTTTTTAAGAACTTTTATTGAGATACAGTTAACAGACAATAAACTGCATGTATTTAGAGTGTACAATTTGGTATCCCAGCCTCCCAATTCATTCCCCCCAATCCTCCCTGCTTTCCCCACTTGGTGTCCATATGCTTGTTCTCTACATCTGTGTCTCCATTTCTGCCTTGCAAACGGGTTGATTTGTACCATTTTTCTACAGTCCGCATATATGTGTTAATATATGATATTTGTTTTTCTCTTTCTGACTCACTTCACTCTGTATGACAGTCTCTAGGTAGTAATGGTATGCTTAAGTGAAATGCCTTTCACTTTCCTGTGAGTGTATGCCAGTGAAGAGCACAAGAATTACGAGTGTAATTTGGTGCCACTGCCCTGATTCATACTGCTGTGCCAACAGTTGTACTCACTATTGCTTTTGCACCATCAGTGCAAATATCAGCACAGCGAAAAAGGCAAATAACATTTAGCATTGTTGTGCAAGTAATTTTGACCTTGTGGATCCCTGGGTTTCATGGACTACCAGGGTTCATAGACTATTCTTGGAGCACTACTAACCTAGACTGTAACGTCATTTCAGTTTGACCAAAACACTCTAATTTCTTCCGTTACCATTATTTCATATGGGAAAACTGCTTTTGATATACACATTTTAAGGTCAATTTTGAAAAATACATCCTTCGTGTATGTCGTGGATTACCTGAATTAGAATTTTTCACATAAGGGGAATCTGTGGTTAGATACAGTTTTCTTGAACTTGCTATTTCTCAAGCACATCTCACATCCGTGCCTTTTATTAATCCCGTCAGCAAACATTAATTGAACACCTAATGTGAGTTGTTTTCATTTCTGTCTATTGAAAGCACTCCATCCTTTCAAGCCAAGTTCAAATGTCACTTCCTTAATAAAGCCTTCCTGGCCACCACAGATGGTCATTATAGTTCTCCCTTTCCCTCTGCCAGCACTGCTCCCTTTATCTGTACCTCCTAAATAGCACTTTATGTATGCAAGCTGGTATTATTTATTTGTACACGTGGCTTTGCTCCACCACCAGACTGTGAGCTGCCCAGGGGCTGTGCCTTAGTTATCTTTGAACCCTATAGCATTTAAGGCAGTGTCTGGCACACAGTAGGCACTCAATGAATGTGCTATTGAACTGAAGCAAAATGAAGTGGCGTGGCATCTTTAATTCTTTAAAAGCTACTTCCGCAACTTCATGAAAAAGGAGAAAGCCAAAGCACGGATGTATTATAGAAAAACTTGTGAATGCACAGCTAAACCCTTTTGGATGACCCTTGCTAAGATCTGTGGCTAAACTTTGAGAGGCCATTTTCCAACCTCATGTACAATACCCCCAGTATTCTCCGGTATTTCAGTTTTTTTAAGGGCAATTGAAAAAAAAACTTTAAAACTTTGCCAGTGAAATTACTGCTTTAGTTCTTAAATTACTCCCGTTTTGGAGACAACTTCAGCATTGAAGAAGGATTACAGCGCACTTTCAAACCATATTACACAGACATCTGCTAATGAGCCTAACCCTCACACATTAACAAAACAAACCCAAACCTAGAAAGCTATTGTTAATGCAAAAGTCTTACAGAGTCTGAAACTCCAGAGTGTTGAAAGAAGGGTAATGTGTCAGAGATGAGGAATTACCATTGAGGACTGTGGACTTAGTACAGCCTGGAATTTGGCACAGAAATCAAATCAGCTAATTACAGTTCACAATATTGACCTTTTTGTTCCCTCTCTCACTCTTTACAATGTCTTCCAGACTGAACACTCACTTTATAAAAGGGAAGTTATGAGGGCCTTGCACCCAAATCGGTTAACTTTAGGTGCCTAATGCTTTTGATTAACTGTCTGCCATTTTCAAAGGACACTATCCTATTAGCTTTTTAAAAGCCAGGGTTCAGAATAATGATTATCAATGTAAACTACCTTATTAAAACACCAGTCTGATGATTTTACTCCACAGCCCCCGGAACCATTCCCTAAACCCAGCATTTCTGCCGTGTGTTCTTTGACCCTCCTTAGGGGGAAGTACACAAGGCCTTTCCACTGCCCAGCTTTTTCCACAGTTTCTACCCTCCTTGCTACTCTGTTTGACTCACATGAAACTATCACAGTTGCTTAAATATACAATCAATTTTTACTTTATAACACAATATTTTCATTGTGTAAGTATTAATATAATATAGAAAGATGAAAGGAAAGAGAAATAAGGGAAACAACCCAATTCCTAAACTTTAAGAGCTAATGTTTGTGTTTTCTGGGGTAGGGTTTGGTTGTTTTTTTTCCCATAATTTATTTATTGGCTGTGTTGGGTCTTCACTGCTGTACATGGGCTTTCTCTAGTTGCGGGGAGCGGGGGCTACTCTACATTGTGGTGCATGGGCTCCTCATTGCAGTGGCTTCTCTTGTTGCAGAGCACGGGCTCTAGGCATGTGGGCTTCAGTAGCTGTGGCACATGGGCTCAATAGTTGTGGCTCACAGGCTCTAGAGCGCAGGCTCAATAGTTGTGGCACATGGGCTTAGTCGCTCCGCGGCATATGGGATCTTTCTGGGGCAGGGATCGAACCCATGTCCCCTGGATTGGCAGGCAGGTTCTTAACCACTGCGCCACCTAGGAAGTCCCAGGGTTTGTTTTTAATATCTATATTTTTTGCACGGTCGAACGTGCATTTTAGAATCAGACTGACTTGGTTTTTCCCCTTATTAACTTCTTTCTTTCCACTTACTAACTCTGCTGCTTAATCTCCCTAAATCTCAATGTCTTCATCTGTAAAATGAGGAAAATAATGCCTGCTTCATAGAAATTGTTGTTATGAATAAATGTAATGCTTTAAATGTGTTTAAAACACCTACACAGGGCCCCTCAGGGATCTACTGAAATTTACTTAACCATTTTCCTAATATTGAAAATATTACATTGCTTCTAGTTCTTTTGCTCTTATAAATAAAGATGGACCATCAGGAACATTCACTGACTTTCCATATTTTGGATTATCACCTTAGTTTCCTCCTTAGTAGGATTACTGAGTCAAATGGTATGTACATGTTTATACACCATGGGAGTGAGTCTTCAATTTCTATAAGAATCTCCTAGGATGTTTGTTAAAAACTCAGGCTCCCAGGCTTCACCCACAGAGCTTCAAATTTAGTAGGTCTGGGGTAGAGCACAGATCTGCACTGTTAACTAGATACGCCTCTCCCCCCGCCCCCGCCCCCACCTTACTGTGACTGAACCACAGACCACACTTTAAGAAAGGCTGCTCCAGTGTCACTCCGCTTCCCAGAAACCCACTGAAACCATCTTGGGACAAGAGTCACCTCAGCCCCACGTGTGTTTGAACCCTTAATGCATGTTCTTCAAACCATTTTATAAAAAAGTAAATGCAGTCTGACGATTTCCTTTTCACTTAGGTATGGACATCATGACCTTTTGTCTTTGTAGCTAATGAAAATACCCTTGTGTAAAGTGAGTGACTTTGTTTGATTAGAAAGGGAAATATTTAAAGTTAGCCTTGAAACAGGTACTCAGGGTTGTGTGATAAAAGGAAACAAAAAGCCTGAAAGAATTACTTAAGAAAATTAGAACCACAGCATAAGAGAAACAAAGACTTTCTAGAATACAGCAATTTCATGTTCTTAAAACCATAACCAAGATAACAAAAGAACACTGCAGCATGGGACAATGTGATTTGGCCAAAGCTCTCTTCATGCTTGGTTGACAGGAGAACAAAGATCAAACGACATACTTATTGTTCTTAGGGGGATCAAATATGCTGAAATTAGACCAGCGAGAGCAGCAACTCTTGATCTGTCTATATGGTATAAGTAATGTGCCTCTTGGCATTATCTTGATTGCAAAGATATGAACCTTATCAGCCACACACCGTGCTAGGATTTAACATATGTTCTCTCATGTAATCCTCGAATCCACACCATCAATTTGCGGAACAGGGGAGATTGCCATCCCCATTTCCCATGTCAAGGGAGGCTCAGAGAGGGGATAAGACTTGACCAGGTCACTAAGTAAGTGACAGAGACCTCATTAAAATATAGACTTCTGCTTCCAAGTCCACAGGTCTTCAAAAAAAAAATGCTCTCTTAGGTAAAGACATCAGCTGATGGGGCCTTCATTCACATTGTTTTTTGCCATCTTGACTTCTTTATCTAAGATAATTTCCAGTGCAATCTCATTTTCTCAGATGCTATCCATGAACTATACCTTGATGGGAAAGCCTTTTGTTATTGGGTGGGAGAGCTGGCAGGGGGAGATAATGACATTGGACGCCTCCTGCTTGTTTTTCCCAGGCTTGCCATCTACTGTGTCTTAAATAACCAAACTATCTCATCACAAACAGGTTTGTTTTGAAAAGCTTCAGACAGCTGGTTAGAATAGAATGAAAAATTCCATTACTGCTGCTACATGGTTAAGAGTTTTCTTGACTTTAAGCTCTTTAGCATTTTAAAAATAAAGGATAAGTAACAAAGTAGATATTACAAATATGGGGCTTGGTACATATTTTGAGGATTTAGCTGGTTTTGTCTCTTTTGGCTACTCACAAACCTCTCTCTAGGCACTTAAAAAAATATCTGGAATCCAGGTTACATTTTAAAGCTATTAAGCTGGGCTTACAAAACTGACTTTGAACTATTTGGATGCTCAGCTTTATACAACCTGCAAGGAATGCTGTGGGGGCTCAGCTTTCCATGTCCACAGCAATGTAAATACATGCTTTACTGTTTGTATTTGAGTAGCATAAGCTAATGGGAAACAAATGTGGTGACTCCAATGAATCCCAGCTTTGGGGGAATGCCATTATTATTTACACACTGTGCACATCCACAAGACCTAGGGCATGTGACCTCTGCTTTGCGCGCACACTTTCTTTGAACGAACACACCAAACCACAACCACAGCTAATTGGAAACAATTGCGACTCCACACATTTGAGGAGAAGCCAGAACGAAAGTGTATAGGGCTAGAATTAATGGCTATATATGCAGTTCACACGTTGGAGAGGCAATAAAGTAGAGCCCTTAAGAGTGTGAGCTTTGGAATCTGACCAACATGGATTTGAATCTCTACTCAGCCTGCATACTAGCTGTGTTACTTTAGGCAAATCACGTAACCGCTCTGAGCTTCAGTTTCCTTGCTGTAAAATAGAAGATAATGCTATTCATTAACTTTGCAGGGTTGTTGAAGAATTAAATTCAACAGCACCTTTCACCTTTCACAATCCCATGTATCTTTCTTTCATAGAACTTTCCACAGTTTGTAATTCTATATTCCCCTGTTGCACCTCCCCACCCCCCCCAACTAGACTAACAGAAGAAATAATGGTCTGTTTCGATTGCCAGTGTGTAGCATCGTCTTTGGTACAAAGTAAACATTCAATAAATATTCATTAAATGGATGGATGAACAAATAAATAGAATAATGCGTATAAAGTACTTAGCACATTGCTTGGCAAGGTAATTAGTTCTCGAACCATGTTAACTCTGTCGCTGAGGATAATGATGATGAGCTTGAAGATGAAGAAAGGGAGGAAGAGGAGAAGGAGCAGTAGCAGCAGCCATGGCAGCAGACATGAAGAGCTTATTCCAAATGCCTTGAGAAGCAAAACAAGGAACACTCCATGGCCAAACACTGAGGCACCAGATAAAGGGGGGGGGGGTGAAATTTTTGTAAGAGTCTGGGGAAACCCTCTGGATGCTCCCAGTAAGACAAAGGTCTGTGCACTAAGGATGCATGCAGAGATGTGTAGTAATAAAGAGGCTGTGCTTCCATGTAGTGTCAATAAGAAGGCCACCCACACCCAGATATGCTCTAGCCTGGGCATTGCTTCCATGTCTGCCTCTTATCCACAGCACACGCTTTCTTTACCACTTCTAGCTTCCCCGATCTGTACTTTACGATTGTTAATGCAGCATGGAAACTTGTGAAAATCAGTCCGCCCAGTTCAATAGATACCTTGATGGTGAAACAAACCAGGATGTGAAAGAAGCAAACCCTGGATGAAATTAAAACTGTTTTGATGCGGCTCCTTCCCAGTGGAAGAAATGGTTCTCTGCAGTTTTAGGAAGCTGTCCACTGCCTTAAAATAAAAATATTTATAATAATATTACCAACAGCTTAGAACTGTTCAGAGTTTTATGCTTTTCTGAGAAGAAGAAAAGCATGGTGGTTAAAGTCTCACACTCTAGAGACAGAAAACGTGTTCAAATCTAGACTTTATCGTTTACTAGCTTTGTTATTATAAACAAGTTATTCTTTAACCTCTCTGAGCCTTATATTTCTTATCTATAAAATGTGTATAATAATACCTATACCAGCGGGTTAGGGTGGGATGAATTTGGAGATTGGGATTGCCATGTATACATTACTAATAAGAACAAAAATATCAATAGTACACTTTAAAAAAAATTAAATCAGCCTTGCAGATTAGTATAAAACACACACACACACACACGCACAATAATAATTCCTATACCTATAATCTCCCACATTGCATTATCGTGAGGATTAGATGAAATAATCCACGTAAAGCACTAAGCTTAGTATCTGGCACATAGTTAAGTACTTACACAATGATATATTAACATATATTAAAAACAATATGTTTATAAGATCTGAATCTCTGAAGAGGATGAATTCTGAATTTTTGGTTCCAGTTAACATTCAGTTATGGCCTGGGTAGGGCTCATTCTGTGGAACACTGTAGGCTCTTAATAAATCTTAGTTATTGTGTCATTACTATCAGCATTTCATTATTTTTATAATTAAAAGTACTTCCATATCTGTTTTCTTGGTCGATCCATCCCGGATCCCTGTGAGGCAGCAGGGTGAGTAGTATTAGCTTCATTTTACAAATAAGTAAATCGGAGCTGAGAGAGATGTCAGGCAACGTGCCCATTTTTAGCTTGAAAAAGTTCAAGGGTAGTTACTGTGAGGTGGTTAGGATTTTTTTTAAAATAAATTTATTTATTTTATTGGCTGTGTTGGGTCTTCATTGCTACACACAGGCTTTCTCTAGTTGCAGAGAGTGGGGGCTACTCTTCATTGTGGTGCACGGGCTCTTTATCATGGTGGCTTCTCTTGTTGTGGAGCACAGGCTCTAGGTGCATGGGCTTCAGTAGTTGTGGGACATGGGCTCAATAGTTGTGGCTCACGGGCTCTAGAGCGCAGGCTCAATAGTTGTGGTGCACGGGTTTCGTTGCTCCGCAGCATGTGGTATCTTCCTGGGGCAGGGATCGAACCCATGTCCCCTGCTTTGGCAGGCCGATTCCTAACCACTGCGCCACCTAGGAAGTCCGGTGGTTAGGATTTGGAACGGAGCTGGGGAGGAGGGCTGCTGTACTCCAGCATTAAATGGGAAAGGGCATGGCCCTGGGACTAGCAAAGTGCCTGACACATAGCAGGTGCTTAGGAAACACCTGGTAACCGAAAGAATGAATGAACCAATGGGCTAACAAAATAAATAAGCAATTTATTGACTGACTTTTCACTCTCAATCTCTCTCTCTTCAACCCTGGTCTGATATGCCATTGCTATTGCTCTGGAATGGAAATAGTTGATTCCTGCCAGGGAGCCCTGGATACACTGAGGCTAGACAGCTAGACAGATGTACACGCAGATGGAGTGACTAACTGCCAGCAGGTCCCATATTCCCCTGCAGCTGAGGGAGCCCCCTCCTCTGATAAAAGTGGGATAAAGTGAAAGAAGAAGGCAGGAAATTGATATTTTTAAGCAAGTGAACCAACTAATTCAACAGGATGTGGTCAACCAAAGTACTAAGTGGCTGAGATGGTTCCTGAGGCCATCTGGTGAGCCTCTTCCAATCCCCAGGTGAGTACTCTGTTTGCTAGATTAGTTGGCCTAATGTGTGTTAGTTCTGTGCTCTGTAATGACCTCCTTTAGGCTCTCTAGCATTACTAGAATAAATCTCATTTTAAGGGTTCAAAAGCCCCACAAAAGACATTTCTAGTTCTAAGGCTGGAGTCAAGGCTGCCCTAGCCTCCAGAAGCTGGCCAGATTAGGCTGATTTGCCAGGTGTGGCAGCAAAATGCAAATACAGCAGGGTAACCTTGCAGGCCACCAAGTCCAATTTCCCTCTGAAGGCATCTGGCCCTGGCTACCAGCATTGTTGAAGATTAGTGACTTTCTGTCTCTGTGTCAGTTTTAAATTGTGAAAAGCTTCAAGAATGAAATACATCTTTTGTCTGGAAGGAAAACTTACTTCGAAGACATCTGTGAAACCCCACAGCACCACTTGGTTTCCAAAGGATCGCCTTAATTAGATGAGGGCCACTGACAGAGGGTAAGGGTCCCAGGGTGACAGTATGCCAAGATATCACATGTTTCCTCAGGGAACTGAGGTTACACAGGCATGATCTGCACATTCATTATTGTCCTAGTGTATAAATCTGATTCATTCCAAATAGACATTTTGTGGTTATACTTTTGGGAAATGAGAATTCTTGCCTCTAAAAATAGCCTCTGTGTATGAACCACAGCAGCTATGTCATCAAGCACAGGGCTTTAATAGTCAACCTCAGTGGCTGGGGGAGAAGGTTCACTACCTTTCAGAAGGCATCTGGCCCACCAAGGATTAGTGAGATGCCTCTAGTTTCCCTGTCAAAGCTTCCTGCCTTGAAAGGCTAGGTGTAGATCAGGATTTACAAATAGGTTTTCAGTGAAAACCGTTTTCTTCTCTGGTGTACTATTTGAAAAATATGAATTTAAAACATGTTTCAGATAATTAAGGCTGCATTGTATTATTCTGAAGTGTAATAAATGACTTGGTACATCTGGTACAAATAAATTAGCTGGGACTCAGTGCAAAACTAGATTCTGAGTTTCTAGTTAGTATTTCCTTGGAGGTCAGAGAGCTTCAAACCTTTCCAAGGTTTAGGCTATAGATTCCTTTTTTTTTTTTTAATTTATTTTATTAATTTATTTATTGGCTGAGTTGGGTCCTCGTTGCTGCACACGGGCTTTCTTTAGTTGCCATGAATGGGGGCAAGTCTTCATTGCGGTGCGCCAGCTTCTCATTGTGGTGGCTTCTCTTGTTATGGAGCACGGGCTCTAGGTGCATGGGCCTCAGTAGTTGCAGCACCTGCACTCAATAGCTATGGCTTGGGGACTCTAGAGTGCAGGCTCAGTAGTTGTGGCACATGGGCTTAGCTGCTCTGCAGCATGTGGGATCTTCCCCGACCAGGGCTCAAACTCGTGTCCCCTGAATTGGCAGGCAGATTCTTAACCACTGCGCCACCAGGGAAGCCCTAGGCTATAGATTCCTAAAGGGGACATAGGCTCCCACAGGAAACAGGAAACATAAGCAAAATTATTTTAATATTCGTACCTAATCACATACTTTTAAAGGTTGAAATAGAAGGAGCAAAAGAATGGTGCTCTCCATCACTGTTCACTGCAGCACTATTCACAATAGCCAAGACATGGAAGCCACCTAAATGCCCACTGACAGATGAATGGATAAAGAAGACATGGTATGTGTACGTGTATACACACACACACACACACACACACACACACAGGAATATTACTCAACTATAAAAATGAAATAATGCCATTTGTAGCAACATGGATGGATCTAGATATTATCATATTAAGTGAAGTAAGCCAGACAAAGATGAATATCGTATATCACTTATATGCACAATCTAAAATATGATACAAATGAACTTATTTACAAAACAGAAATAGACTCACAGACATAGAAAACAAAATTATGGTTACCAAAGAGGGAGGGAGAGGGCTAGATTAGGAGTATGAGATTAACATATACACACTACTATATACAAAACAGATAAACAAGGACCTACTGTATAGCACAGAGAACTATATTCAATATCTTGTAATAACCTACAATGGAAAAGAATCCGAAGCTGTACCCCTGAAACTAACACAATATTGTAAATCAATTACGGTCAAATTAAAAAAAGACATTCTCATAGCATTTTCTTTACTTAAGATCATGTTGAATATGAGGACTATGTTCAGTGTCATTTCACAACAGGCTACCAGTTTGATTCTCCAAGTTTGGAAATCAATAATAAATACTCAGAGAACTCTCAAAAAAAAAAAAAGCCACAATGGTGCTTTTGTATATTTTTTTAGTGTCACTCCTTAAGTGAAGATTAACTTAAGAAATGCTTGGGTAACTAATTTTAATATGAAAAAGTAGGATGTGTACTAAAACAGTGCTTTGTGTGGTAAACACAGCATTAAAGATGCTAGAACAATTGGCCCTTTCTGAATCCACCATGCATAGGTTTTGTAACACTTCAGTCACAGAAGACAACTAGAGAGAGCACTGGAATCTTTTTTTAAGCTCTTTATTGGAATATAATTGCTTTACACTCTTGTACCAGTTTTTGAGGTACACCAAAGTGAATCAGCTATATTTATACATATATCCCCATATCCCTTCCCTCCCGTGACTCCCTCCCACCCTCCCTGTCCTAGCCCTCCAAGGTATCACCCATCATCGAGTTGATTTCCCTTTATTATACAGCAACTTCCCACTAGCTAGCTATTTTACAGTTGGTAGTGTATCTATGTCTATGCTACTCTCTCACTTCGTCCCAGCTTCCCCTTCACTGCCCCCCACTTCCCCTTCACTCCCCCCCAACCCCGTGAGCTCAAGTCTGTTCTCTACATCTGCATCTTTATTCTTAACCTGTCACGGGGTTCATCAGTACCATTTTTTTAGATTCCATATATATGTGTTAGCATATGGTATCTGTTATTCTCTTTCTGGCTTACTTCACTCTGTATGACAGGCTCTAGGTCTATCCACCTCATGGACATATAGCTCCATTTCATTCCTTTTTATGGCTGAGTAATATTCCATTGTATATATGTGCCACATCTTCTTTATCCATTCATCTGTTGATGGGCATTTAGGTTGCTTCCATGTCCTGGCTATTGTAAATAGTGCTGCAATGAACATTAGGGTACGTGTTTCTTTTTGGATTATGGTTTTCTCTGGGTATATGCCCAGTAAAGGGATTACTGGATCATATGGTAGTTCTATTTTTAGTTTTTTAAGGAACCTCCAAACTGTTTTCCATAGTGTCTGTACCAACGTACATTCTCACCAACAGTGCAGCAGGGTTCCCTTTTCTCCACACTCTCTCCAACATTTATTGTTTCTAGATGTTTTGATGATGGCCATTCTAACCGGTGTGAGGTGATACCTCATTGTAGCTTTGACTTGCATTTCTCTAATGATTAGTGATGTTGAACATCTTTTCATGTGTTTGTTGGCCATCTGGATGTCTTCTTTGGAGAAATGTCTATTTAGGTCTTCCGCCCATTTGTGGATTGGGTTCTTTGCTTTTTTGGTATTAAGCTGTATGAGCTGCTTGTATATTTTGGAGGTTAATCCTTTGTCCGTTGCTTTGTTGGCAAGTATTTTCTCCCATACTGAGGGTTGCCTTCTTGTCTTGTTTATGGTTTCTTTCGCTGTGCAGAAGCTTTTAAGTGTCATGAGGTCCCATTTGTTTATTCTTGATTTTATTTCCATGATTCTAGGAGCTGGGTCAAAAAGGATGTTGCTTTGATGGATGTCATAGAGTGTTCTGCCTATGTTTTCCTCTAGGAATTTTATAGTGTCTGGCCTTACATTGAGATCTTTAATCCATTTTGAGCTTATTTTTGTGTGCGGTGTTAGGAAGAGTTCTAATTTCATTCTTTGACATGTAGGTGTCCAATTTTCCCAGCACCACTTATTGAAGAGGCTGTCTTTTTTCCATTGTATATTCTTGCCTCCTTTGTCAAAGAGAAGGTGCCCATATGTCTGTGGGTTTACCTCTGGGTTCTCTATTCTGTTCCATTGATCTACCTTTCTATTTTTGTGCCAGTACCATACAGTCTTGATGACTGTGGCCTTGTAGTATAGTTTGAAGTCAGGAAGCCTAATTCCACCAACTCTGTCTTTCCTTCTCAAGATTGCTTTGGCTATTCGGGGTCTTTTGTGTTTCCATACAAATTGTAAGATTTCTTGTTCTAGTTCTGTGAAAAATGCCGTTGGTAATTTGATAGGGATTGCGTTGAATCTGTAAATTGCTTTGGGTAACAGATTGTTTTCACAATGTTGATTCTTCCAATCTAAGAACATGGTATGTCTCTCCATCTGTTTGTGTCGTCTTTGATTTCTTTCATCAGTGTCTTATAGTTTTCTGCATACAGGTCTTTTGCCTCCTTAGGCAGGTTTATTCCTAGGTATTTTATTATTTTTGTTGCAATGGTAAATGGGAGTGTTTCCTTCATTTCTCTTTCTGCTCCTTTATTGTTAGTGTATAGGAATGCAAGAGATTTCTGCACATTAATTTTGTATCCTGCTACTTTACTAAATTTATCGATTAGTGCTAGCAGTTTTCTGGTAGAATCTTTAGGGTTTTCTATGTATAATATCATATCATCTGCAAAGAGTGACAATATTCCTTCTTCTTTTCCAATTTGGATTCCTTTTATTTCATTTTCTTCTCTGATTGCTGTGGAGCACTGGAATTTTATGAGGGCCATTGGCAACGCTTAGTTGTGTACTGCAGCTACCAAATGATTAAGTCCTTCTTTATCAAGGTGTAGTTTTCCTTTCTGTACCCTGAATGGTTTGAATGGAGTGGTCAAAGAGTGGATAGAGGAATGTGAAATGGAACTGCTGGTGTTCTCCAACAGCAAAGGAATTTGATCCCTACTTTTTGGTAGCTGTTTAGGACACTGTTTTAAAGGAAATCATTGAACACTGTAGGATAACACAAGCTTGGCCATTAACACTTTGAATACATTCACTACCTTGTTGGAATTGTATTATTTGGCTGGATGGTCTTTTAAGAAAATTCACAGCCATTTTACATCTACTTCTTATTGATACTGGTGACCGTTCTTTTAGCTTAGGCGATTCTAGTTTCAGAAATTCCAGTTGCAGAATTTTCTGCTGGGTTGATTGTATATACTTACAAAATAATTGCTACTTCGCATTTGGCTGAACTATCTTTCACACTCACCTTTCATCCCCTAAATGAAACACTCACTAATGTAGTATATCTGGATACTTGTCATTTGGTAGCATATCTTAGATTAATTTCATGTCTTTGAAGTAAGCATAGAGCTGGAGTCTGGTATAGATACAATCATTTTCATTCCCATCTGGGTTTCTCTCATCATTGCTTCTTATTCTTAAATTCCAAACCTCATCAAGCATTTTCCTATTGGCTTTGCCTAGGAATCCATTCCTCAGACAGGCCCCTTGTTTTTCCTAGGAAGCTCATTAGAATTTATCCACAAGGTGTGGGAAGAGCACCATGTCACCAAGTCTAGCTAATTTGTACTCAGTGTTAGGCAGAACTGGATCTGTGCTATTTTGGTGAGGTATATGTCCCAGAGATTATGGTGAATTATCTTCCCCGTTGGCTTTCTTTGGTGGGTGGGGGTATGCACATTTTGCTTGCTCCTAGGACTGAAGTGCTTGGCTGGCTGTCTTACCTGGATTTCTTCTCTATTTCACAAAACCATTTGGTGAAGATGGTAGTGACAGAGTAGCAGGAATAGGAGAATGTAAGTGTGGGAGGGGAAAAGGACAGCTTATAACAGGCAGCAGCCAAACTATACACATTTATAGTTTCACCTTTCTTTGTTTCTCTTCACTGAGCTCAGTAGGTAAGAATGTCTTGACCAGTTCTAACATGGGCTTCTCCACCATCTTCTGAGATTCCTTTTACTGATATTCAATTAACATTTTGTTAAATAAACACTTGTTTCCCTCCCCCACAATGTTGAACCCTTTTTGATACACCAGGCAATATGCACACATTCTGAACATCGTGTTGGTTCAACATACTTCTGGATACATCCACGGTAATTTTCATCTTTGAAGAAATTAACTTGCATGCCCTCGCTAGATGCAACAGGAAAGGAGATGGTTGGGAAGCAGAGAACGTACCTCCCAGAGAATGGTGTCCGGTATAAGAAATGGAGATATTAGATGTATTGAGCACCCAGAAGTGTTCAGCATTATATTCAACACATTACTAAGGGAATCAGGTTATAGACCTGGAATGGTAAGCGAGTTAAAAAGGATCTGAGAGATTATATGCTCCAGTCCCCACATTTTACAGATGAGCATAGCAAGCCCACACAGACAATTGTTAGTAGAACTTTTCAACACACCAGTGCTGCAAGTAATGCTAGCTTTCTGCCTAATCCTTGGGGATATCACAGGAGAATAACTTGAGAGCAGGTAAGAGAAGAGAGAGGCAAAGGGACTTGAGAGTTGCAAAATGGCTTTAGGTACAGGAAGGAGGGCAATGAGATTCTTCTTCCTGGATCTAAAGCCAAAGCTGGTCAAAGCAGAGGCTAGAAAAGGACAGCATGACCCCTGGGAACATTTAGCAGCCAATTTCCAGGTTGGCATGGGTGAGAGGTAATAACAGAACATGGAGCCTGCCCTCAAGAAATATATAGTCCACAAGGAGTTCTTCTCTAGAAGGTGTGAAAAGCAGTGGAATATGCCTTAGAGGACTGGGACAGGGAGGGTGGGGGGGACTCGAGGGAAGGTGGGGGGGGAGTCAAGGGAGGGAGGGAATACGGGGATATGTGTATAAAAACATGATTGAACTTGGTGTACCCCCCCCCAAAAAATAATAAATAAATAAATAAATAAATAAATTTTAAAAACAAAAAAAAACACAAAAACCTCCCAGAGTCCTCATCTTATCAACTCCTGATTAGGTGGATTAATCCACTTGCCACAGTATTGGTACTTCCTTATTTTCTCCCATTCATTTCTTCCTGTCTATTCCCAAGTAATTCTGGTTGAAAACATCTTAGAGAGGCTTAATCATACTGAAATCCTTGCATTTGCATTCAACTAAACAAAATTCCATTTTGTTTCCTACTCTCTTTACTTATACACATTTAAGCATTTGATCAATTTTGTTAAAACAAATGGTGAATTCCTAAGTTATGGTGGCTTTCAACGAAATTTTGCTCTCCCAAAGATTAGATCTGGTGGGCTGGTTATAATTTATACATCTTTAAATAACAACTATATTTAAGGACTACCATGACATTTCAGATGGTTGACAACTTGTGTTTTCATGGTTCCAGAAAGAGAAAGGAATATATACAGTGTAACCATCAGCAAAGTTATATGTAGTGATTCTACAAGTTTGAACTAAATTCCAGCATCATTATCTGTGAGTTAACAGCGCAGAGACCTTCTTCTATGAATGCACCACCCACAACGTCAGGAACAAAGTGTCCAACAAATTCACACACTTAGGTACTCACACTTATGCAGATACCTTAATTAATGGAAAACAAGTGCATGACTGCCTTAATTAGTAATATAAACCTAGAGGGCCACAGGGATTTACAAGGAGGCTGCTGTTACAGCTAAACAAGTTCTTCTCCTTCCCAAAACATGTTCCTACTCCACCTCACTCCAGCTTGACTTCTGTTTCTTATTCTAGTTATACCAGCCAGAAATAAGATTTTCCATCAACTCAACTGGGCAAATAGTTCCTTCACTTTTGTCATTAAGATAATACCTCCTTTATACAGGCCAAACCTGTACACTTAGAAACACTACCTTCCTTTTAGAGGAGCACAATCATTCCCTGTATTGCTTTGTGAAATTCCACTTTCTAGCTCTATGTTAAGTATTATCCAAACCTACTATTTCTCACAGCTCTGTGTTTAAAATCAAAGACAAAGGGAGAATTATGAAAGCAGTGAGAGAAGCAACTCACTGTGTACACGTAATAATCAATAGGATTAACAGCCAATTTCTCATCAAAAACCAAGAAGTCCAGAAGGCAGTGGGATGAGAGATTCAAAATACCAAAAGAAAAAAAAACCTGTCAATTAAGAATTCTATATCCAGAAAAATTATCCTTCAAAAAATGAAGACATTCCCAGATAAACAAAAGCTGAGGGAGTTTGTCACTGTTAAACACGTCCTGCAAGAAATACTAAAGGGAATCCTTTCAGCTGAAATGAAAGCATACTAGATAGTAACCCAAAAGCTGTAGGAAGAAATGAGGAAAACTAGAAAAGGTAACTCCATAGGTGGTTGTTGTTATTATTATTATTACTATATTTTTGCTTAGTAAATATTTTTCCTATTGCTTTTAAAGGACAATTGCATAAAGCAATAATTACAAATATGTGTGGATGGGCCTATAAAGATGTAAACTGTATGATAATAACAGCACAAAGGAGGGGAGAGGGAACAGAGCTATATAGTAGTAATGTTAAGTTGGTATTAATCCAAATTAGATTGTTATAAATTGAGATGTTAATTGTAATCCACAGGGCAACTGCTAATAAGATAATTTCTTTAAATGTAATAAAATAAATGACAAGGGAATTAAATGACAAACTAGAAAATATTTAATGTAAAAGGCAGTAATGGAGGAATAGAGAGAAAAAAGAATCATAAGATATGCAGAAAACAAATAATAAAATGACAGATGTAAATCTATTGTATCAGTAATGACATTAACTGTAATTGGATTAAACTCTCCAATCTAAAGGCAGAGATCTAATTATATACTGCCTATAAGAGATACACTCCACATTCAAAGACAAAAATAGGTTGAAAGTAAAAAGATGCAAAAATATACTATGCAAAGAGTAACTTAAAAAGAGCTAGAGTGGCTACACTAATATCAGATAAAATATATTTTAAGACAAAAAAGGTAATTTTTTTAAAAGATTGAATGTCAATACCAATAATTTACAATTATAAATGTATATGCACCTAACAACAGAACTTGAAAAGACATGAAGTAAAAACTGACAGAGTTGAAAGGAAAAATAGGCAATTTAAAAATAGTAACTATAGATATTAATACTCCATTTTACATAATGGAGAGAGCAACTAGACAGAAGATCAATAGGACATAAAAGACTTAAACAACATTATAAACTAACTAGTGCTGAGGAAACTGGATATCCATATGTAAAAGAATGATTTTTGATCCCTACCTCATACCACATACAGAAATTAATTCAAAGTGACCAAAGGCCAAAGTGTAAGGCCTAAAACTATAAAGCTCTTAGAAGAAAACACAGAGGTAAATCTTTGTGAACTTCAGTGAGGCAAAGCATAAGTGAAAAAAGAAAAAAATAAATTGGACTTCATCAAAATGAAAAACTTCTGTGCATCAAAAAACACTATCAAAAAGATGAAAAGACAACTCATAGACTGGGAAAAATTTTTTGCAAACCACATATCTGATAAGGGTCTTGTATCCAGATTATCTGATGAATTCTAAGTAAAAAATGAAAAGACATTCCAATTTTTAAAATGCAAAAAGGATCTGAATAAACATTTATCTAAAGAAGATATAGAAATGGCCAATGAAAAGATATTCAACATCGTAATTAATGAAATGCAAATTAAAACCACAATGTGATTTCACTTCACACCCACTAAGATGGCAATAAAAATAATAACCAGAAAATAACAAACATTAGGATATAGAAAAAGGGGAATCCTCTTACATTGCTGGTGGGAATGTAAAATGGTACAGCCATTGTTGAATTAGTTTGGTTGTTCTTCAGTAAGTTAAATTGTTACATATAACTTAATAAAATTATATACACTATAAATATAAAATTACCATATGACCCAGCAATTCCACTCCTAGGTATATACCCTAAAGAACTGAAATCAAGGACTCCAGCAGATACCTGCACACAAACGTTCATAGCAGTATTATTCACAATAGACAAAAAGTAGAAACAACCCAAATGTCCATCAATGCATGAACAGATACACAAAAATGTGGTGTATCCACACAATGGCATATTAGTCAGCCATGAAAATGAAGTACTGATATACACTGCAACATGGATGAACCTTGAACACATTATGCTAAGTGAAATAAGCCAGTCAAAAGGACCACACATTATATGATGCCATTTATATAAAATATTCAGAATAGGCAAATTCGTAGAAACAGAAAGTAGATTAGTGGTTGCCATGGGCTGGGGGAGGGGAGAATGGGGAGTGACTGCTAATAATATGGGGTTTCTTTTTGGGGTGATGAAAATATTCTGGAATTAGTGGTGATGATTGCACAACTTGTTCAATATACTAATAACCAGTAGATCATATATTTTAATAGGGGAAATTTTATATTTTATCTCAATAAAAAGAGAAAAAACCAACTGGGGAAAATTTGCAACCCCAAATTTTAGAAATAAACTTCCTATTGTTGCCATTAAAGAGGTCATTGAAAATTCTACTCTTTATAGATACGACTGGATGTCCCCTCTTGTGAAAAGATATTTTCTTGGATTAATTTTAAGGGAAAACCTTTATTTTATTTTTCTATGTTAGCTTGCCTGAAAACTATTATACCAGCACATCAATTATCTTATTACCCCAAAGTCTCAGTGACCTCAGTCTTCAACAAGAATCTTGCATGGATTTGCTTTCAGAACTCATTCAGACCATGGAAAGTGAGTCATGCAAGAAGGGCCATCAAGAAGCAGCAACATAGCTAGTTCTGATATGACAAGGACCTGTAGAGTTTTAGCACATGAAGAAACACTGGAAAAAAGAGTGCAATAAACAGTTGTCATTTGGTTAAATTCTTGAGGTAGAATATCAAAACGATTCCTAAACTATGAATAATATATTGGAAGGTTATGGTTTCCTGGGGGAGTTGAATTCACTCCTACTGTTAATAGTAATAGGGCTATGCGAATGGCTCTCTGGATACCAAGTGGGAAACTTGGCATATGAGGTTGTTATATTTCTGAAATTTCTATCATATTTCCAGTGTCATCTTACAAAAGAAATATTACCATCTGATGCTTTTGGAACATGGTTACACTCTTTCCTTTAAACTAATGGTGCTGACTTTCTGTCTGATAAGTACAAATTCAACAAAGGCCTACTTCTGTACCTGGCTGGATGATTCAAAGCTTTATCTGTTCCAATCCACAGGTAACTTAGGATACCACACATAATACTTTGGAGCCTGTTTTCACAAAACCAGAAAAATGGCAAATTCTAAATACATTTCAAATATATAAGGAAAACAAATGATTCAAGGGGCAATCTGTCTATGGGGATTGCCTCGCTGGCCTCTTAGTTAACAGAGTGCCCTGTGGGCATTGGCTGTAGGAGTAAAATGCTTTCTCCAAGCACTACATATTTACCAACCCATTAATTCTCTTTATGAAAGAGCTGCCTACTAGGCTTCCTATTTGCACCACTGCACCTTTTTGACATCTGTCAGTCACACCAGGAGCCTAGACTCTAGGACAGCAGGAAAATATGGCTTAATCAGTTTGACTTTTAGTGTTGATGGTTTAGGCATTTTAACAATCCTTAACTCCACCTTTATTTTTGTTGTTGTTACTGTTGTTTATAACCTTTCCATTTGAGGTTGCTGTACAAATAAAGTTTAGCTATCTTAAAATAACTAGACTGAACCTATCTCAACATCTGCATTTATAAGCCAATGGGGTTGTTTATGTAGCTGATGGCTTCTCCCAAGAAACTACTGAAACTCACATGTCCCAATTCTAACTATTCTAATATACTCAGTATCCCTGAAGAGAACAATGAAATAAACCACTGGTTGACATCAGAATTGTCATCCTAATAATTGGTTGATTGTTGACAGCTTTTAAACTGGTTAATGGCATATGGTCTTAAATACATACACCAATACATTAAGCAAGTGAATAGGAACATTACCAAAAAGTATCCCACCTCTGTTTTTTCAAGCAACATACATTTTATCTCTGTTATATTCTAATCCAACTTTCCTATCAAGTCAACTATTTCCTGGTTTTTATTTAGCTACCTAGCCTGTGTATCATTTACAAATAGGGTATATCATACAGAGTTTCTATAAAACCTGATAATTCACAATAACAATTCCCTTCAGAATCTGAATAAATCTGCTATGGGCAGCTGCACAAATCAAAGCCACCAAGTAATTCCAGTGGATATGTTTGACCTAATTGCTGTATGTTTACACATAAAACAAAATGTCACATTATAGTTGACTGTACATTCTTAACATGCTGTGAACACTGATTTATCTCAGGTTTCAACTTCCATGCTCAGTCTACAAATTGTATTACCTAAGAGAAACTGCATTTTGGCGTTCAAATAAAAACCCTTGTTATTTGCTTGTCTAATAAATTATAAACAAGTTTGACCTGGAGTCATAGGTATATTGGGCCCCCACAGATCATCTTCTAATGGGGTAGCACAGGGTCCTGCAAAGGACAGTCAGGTGTTCTCAGCTCTGTCACTCTTTGGGTCTTGGGGGAAATCTCTTCCCTTCTTTGGGCCTTAGTTTCCCCATATATATAAGGAGGGAGTTGGACTGCATGAGCTCTGTCTTTCCTAGCTCTGACAGTCTATAATTTTTAGAGATTTGTTAAGGAGAGGAAAAGGGGAAATTATTTTGGATGATTCTCTGTGACAGAGAGTTGAGTTTTGGGGGCTTGGGATTTTTTTGTTGTTGTTGATGGCAATGCAAGGAAACCTGATCTAATTTCAGCTTCAACACAGTAAGGAATAATTGCTAATCAAATGTTAATAAAATGCTCACAGGCTTTAGCTCTGGAAAGGTCATTTTAAACACTCAGAAAAACAATTGGGAATGTCAGCTGTTTTTTCACCTGCTCCTAGAGGAAATTCTTGGCTTTTAACCATGACATCCTCCTTTAACTCAACTACAGTACATTTAAACCTACTAGCAACCTCTCGTTTTGAATTACACACAAGATATTCAACCCAGAGAATTATCTTTCCCTTGACCTGAATCCTGTTCATCCAAAGTTTCCAGCACTGCATTAAAGTTCCTGCTTAGAAGTGCCTGCTATCTGTAGTAGCATGACTGGATGCCTTAATGAAATCATGAAACTTTATAATGAGATACTAAAGATGGTTCCTCTCCTAAGAATACTTTCTAATTTGATGGCCTCCTGTCTTAGTTGCCAAAATGCAGGGCAGACCTTGCAAGCAGGCAGAATAGTTGGCTGTTGACAAGCAGAGATCTGAGAGGTGCTGGGTGGCACTGTGCCCCCAAATCTTTTTCTCCTTAGGCACTTGCAGGGCTTGACATTCTATCTCTAGAGACACATTCCTTTGGGATAAGCATTGATCATCCCAGGTGTCTTCTTGAAATAAAATGTCTGTTGGAGAGGTAAGATATTAAATCACCAACACTTTATAGTAATATTTCCTAGGGTGAAATCCTTAATATATTTTTGCTAGTTCCATAATACTGTGGTCAGATAAGTTGGGAAAACACATTATGCTACATCTCTTCTTGGAGCCACATAATGCACATTAGTATAGTAAAGGTTGTATGTCCTGATATAAACAAACTAAATTATTTGAGAATATGGAATGCTTTTGAAAAAAATTTTAAATTGTGGTAAAATACACATAACATTTACCATCTTAACCATTTAAAAATATATAGTACAGCAGTGTTATGTATGCTCACATTGCTGTGCAACTAATTTACAGAACATTTTCATTTTGCAAAACTGAAACTCTGCACTCATTCAACAACAACTTTTCATTTCCCCGTTCCCCCAGGCCCTGGCAACCACCATTCTACTTTCTGTCTCTATGAATCTGACTACTCTAGGTACTTCATTTAAATGTCATCATACGGTATTTGTCCTTTTGTGACTGGCTTATTTCACTTAGCATAATGTCTGCAAGGTTCATCTATGTTGTAGCAAGTGAAAGTATTTCCTTCTAGGCTGAATAAGATTTTATTGCATGTACATACCACATTTTGTTTATCCATTCATCTGCTGATGGACACTTGAGTTGCTTCCAACTCTTGGCTAGTGTAAATAACTCTGCTGTGAACCTGGGTGTGCAAATATCTCTTTGAGATTCTGCTTTCAATTCTTTTGGATACATACCCAGAAATGGAATTGCTGTATCATATGGTAATTTTATTTTAAAATTTTGAGGAACCGCCATACTGTTTTCCATGGTGGTTGTACCATTTTACATTCCCATCGACAGGGCACAAAGATCCCAGTTTCTCCACATTCTTGACAACACTTGTTAGTTTCTCTTTTTATTGATAGTAGGTACCCAATAGGTGGTTTCTCGTTGTGGTTTTGATTTGCATTTTCCTAATGATTAGTGATATTTTGAGCATCTTTTCATATGCTTGTTGGAGGAACACTTTAAAAAAATCACACCAATAAAAGTTTTGGGGAACACACTCGGCAATATACTGCTAGAGTAATAATGATTGCTTTTCAGGATATGGGAGTTTTTCTCTCTTTATTTTAGGAGCAGCTAACATTTACGAGTTTGAAAGCAACAATATACAGTAAGTATGTGTCCAAACAGTGGTTATCTTTGGGTAGTAGGATTAGGAGTGGATTAATTTATTTTCACTTTTCTGTAATTTCTAAATTTCTACAATGAACCTGTATTATGTAATTTTTAAAGTTTAATATATGTGATGATAAATAGAGTGCAGTACTGTGCTGGCTGTTTTGGCCATAGCACTCAGCTTCCAATAATCCTTTCCTTGTCACAATTCTTATGTTCTTGTGCTCAATTTAGCAGTTTCTTAGGTTCTGATTTATATCATTTCCTAATTGTTCTCTATGTGTGAATACTGACTGCTTCATTACTTGTAAGCTCATTAGGGGAAGTCACTTTGTTTTATATTTCTTTTGCACACGCCAGTAATAATAACCACATTTTCCAACTCCAACCAAGGCATAGTATCTAACAAAGAATGTGTTTGTTTGTGTGTGTGTGCATACTGTATCTGAATATGTGAGGCAGTTTGGGAGTCTTCATATGGATATTAAAATGCTGAAATTCTGGTGCAGTCTCAGTGATTTACGAGACAAAACAGATAAAAATGTTTAAAAGTGTGCCCTTCAATGATACAAAACTGTTACCCAAACTCCTACAATAAAACATTCTTAAAACCTTAGAGGCCACTGAATATAATAAATTAAAAAATAATTTCTCCAATAATATGGACATTAGTATTCTTAATTCTCCATTAAAAATTTTTTTACAGTATTTTGACCCTACAACTTAGCATTTTGTCAAACATTGTTTAGTTGGTTTTATGTAAACTGGTTTGTTCCTAAAATAATCTCCAATCAGAATATGCCATCTCATCTATTAGCTTTCCTCCTCTCAACAGATGTTCTGAGTCCTCATTGTTTCCAGATTACAATCAGGTTGTCCATAATACAGAGAGCCAGACATCTGGGCCAAGGGAAAATGGGCAAAATCATTCAATCAGGTAATGGAGGAAATGCTTCCTGTAAGTTTGTCCAGCAGTTATTCCCACAAGTGATATCCTGAAGGGGCTGGTCTGAGCTTTGCTGCAGTTCTGATACATAAAACCAGAGTGGACCTTAAAGTGTGGCTGCTTGATAGAGGGAAAGAGTAGAGGATCGGGAGCCAGACCTGAGGTCAAAACTCCGCTCTACCAACCTACCAACTGATTACACTTGCACAAGTCACTTCCCTAATCAGAGTCTCACCTGTAAAAAGCAGATAATAAAAGTGCAGTCATCCCTCTGTATCGTGGGGTATTGGTTCTATCCCCATGCATATACCAAGATCCTCGGGTGCTCACTTCCCTCATATGAAACAGCAAAGTATTTGCACACAACCTAGCACATCCTTCTGTATACTTGAAATCATCTATAGATTACTTGCAATACTAATACAGTTGTAAATGCGACGTAAATGCTCTGTAAATTGTTGCCCGTGTAGAGCAAATTCAAGTTTTGCTTTTTGGAACTTTCCGGAATTTTTTTTTCTGGATAGTTTCGATTTGAGGTTGGGCGAATCCACAGATGTGGACTCTGCACATACAGAGGGTTGACTATACTATCTCATAGAGCAGCTGAGGGGAATCAGTGAAATGGGCTATGTGAGAGCATTTTGTAACATGTCACCCATAGTAATTTAAGGTAACTTCATCTCTGCTCTGAAACAGAGAAACTCTAGTCTTACTATACTTAGAAGATTATCAATGTCTTCAGAAATTCTGTTTAGCCCAGTGAACTACTACGGACCGTTTTAGTCCTCCACTTATTTAAAACAAAACAAATAAATAAAACCCCCAAAACAACTGTAAAAAGAAACGAAGGCTAATTAACCTGTAGGAGGGAGGAGTGCACAACTCTCCTAGCATAGTCACATTCTTTCCACTTCTCCCCCCTTAAACTACAAAATATCCATGCAAAATGATTTGAATAGACACTTCATTAAAGAAGATATACAAGTTGCCAAGAAATACATGAAAAGATGCTTATCATTATGACTCACTAGGGAAATGCAAATTAAAACCACAATGAGATACTACTACACACCCACTAAAAAGTCTATACTCAAAGAATGACAATACCAAGTGTTGAATAGGATGCGGACAAATTAGAACCCTCCTGCATTGCTTGGGGGAATATAAAACGGTCCAACCACTTTGGAAAACAGTTTAGCAGTTTCTTAAAAAGTTAAACGTTTATTTATCATATGACCCTCCTGGGTATCTATCCAAAAGAAATTAAAACATATGTCCACACAGAGACTTCTATGTGAATGTTTGTAGCAGCATTATTTATAGCAGTCCAAATCTGGAAACAATCCAAATGTCCATCAACTGGCGAATGGATAAACAGAATGTGGTATATATCTAGACATGGAAAGGCAGCAATAAAAAGGAACAAAGTATTGATACATGCTACAACATACACGAACCTCGAAAACATTATGCGAAGTGAAAGAATGTAGACACAGAAGACCATATCTTGTATAATTTTATTTAAATGAAATATTCAGAAAAGGCAAATCTACAGGGACTGAAAGTAGTTTAGTGGTTGCCTAGGCCCAGGAATAGGAATGGGAAGTGACGGCAAACAGGCATAGGGGAACTTGTTGGGCTGAAGGAAACTTTCCAAACTGGATTGGGGTGGTGGTTGCACAACTGTATAAATTTAGTAAAACTCTTCAGATTGTATATATGCTTATAATGGGTGAATTTTATGAAATGTAAATTATATCTCAATAAAGTGGTTAAAAATATCTTTGTAAAAAAAGGAGAAATGCTAGTCAATGGGACAAGTGAGGAATACAAGTTTGGATGAAAATGCCTGCCGTTGGAGTCAAAACCCAATAGGAAGCCAGCAATGTCTTACCAGACTCCTTTCTTATCCTAGCTTTCAGCCACTATAATCATGCCATCAGCTGGGAAAAACATTAATGACAGAAAGTTCAAGTTGATACTTATTAAAACTCAATTACTGGGACTTCCCTGGTGGTGCAGTGGTTAAGAATCCGCCTCCTGGTGCAGGAGACGCAGGTTCAATCCCTGGTCTGGGAAGATCCCACATGCCGTGGAGCAACTAAGCCTGTGGCCACAACTACTGAGCCTGTGCTCTAGAGCCCATGAGCCACAACTACTAAGCCCACACGCCGCAACTACTGAAGCCTGGGCGCCTAGAGCCTGTGCTCCGCAACAAGAGAACCCACCGCAATAAGAAGCCCGTGCACAACAACGAAGAGTAGCCCCTGCTCGCTGCAACTAGAGAAAGCCTGTGCACAGCAACGAAGATCCAACACATCAAATAAATAAATAAATAAATAAATAAATTTACTAAAAAGAATAAATAAAACTCAATTACTACTCTTCTGAAATTCTTTTCCGTGTCCATGTTTCTCACTTTTCTCAATATTTGTTTTATTTTATGTTGTTCCGTAGGAAATGTGTTTCTTTGCTCAGTTTATACATACTTCTTTCTTCTACAGTGTGCATGAACTCTTTTCTCTACCTCTTACCTAATTCCTTACTCATGGCTCTTACAGCCAATATTTCATAGCAATGAATTTATATTGGAACAGACAGATCCCATCAGATAAGTGAACTACTTACTTGTAGAACTAGTCATTTCTAATGTATACTCTCTCTTTTATGGATGCAAAATACCATTATTTATCCAACAATGCAAGAGGGACAAGAAAATGAAAATACTCCAGGTAGACAGTACTTATTTGAGTTACTTGGTGAGGACTGGAGGCCTCTGAGACAGAGCCAAAGGCAGAAGTAGCCAAAAAGAGTCTTTGACACTCAAGTGACAACTCAAAGCATCTCCATCTGCAGTACATGCAATCATATAAGGTAAGGGAGTCTATTTTAGAAAGGTTTCTTTTTTAAAAAATGGTTAACACTTTGAAATTTTGGTCCTAACTTTCAGGTGTCAAAAATACCTGGGCTTTCCAGAATCCCTAAGAATTCTAGTAACTCCATGTTTAAAATATACCTAAGAAGGTATGCCATGCCCATGATTTGTTCATCAAACCACAGCCAACACATTCATTACTCTATGGTATGCTACAAAGAGTAAAGGATTTGGCGTCAGAAGACCTGGATTCCCATCTTCTTTGTTTCCTCCACTTGCTAGAATTGAAACCTTAGGCAGATCTCTGAACCTCACCAATCCTTAGTTTCCTATGCTATAAAATTAGGATAACAGTAATACCTACCTCACAGGATTATGGGAATTAAATGTGTTTGTGTATATGAAAAGCACTTTGTAAACTGCAGAAACTCATGCAAATAGAAGCTTTCTACTTTCCAGAAAATTCCAAAATTCTTTATATGTTATTCTGAACTTATAGGGCACCCCCCCAAAATTACTTTAAAAAAAATTGTTTTCATTTCCCTATCTCTAAGGGGTCTTATTGACCCTTGGCATATCTGGCCTTGCATACGATGGTTTCTTACTCTGCTGCACACATTAATGGTTAGTCTGCACAGTGTTTGGTTCTGTTTCTTACACTTACATTTCCTGGCTCACAAAAGAAAAAACACTGTCGATCCAGTGTTTCTATTGCACCACTTTTCCCGAAGGATTTCCACATGCATTCCCTGCTGGGTGAGACGCAATTGCTGTTTAACAGCACATAGCAACACTATGCAAGAGTCTAAGACAGGATGCGAGAGAGGCAATATTGTATGCAGCTGAAAGGACAAGGGAAGCCAATGTCAACAGATGCAATTACCAGATGTGAACTTTGGCCAAGGAGGTCAGGGCAAACTCTCCTTTAAGTAGTGCCACGGGACCTTTAATGCCCCAAAGTCATTGCAACCTTGGCATCACATCTTATTCAAAATGGAATCTTCTGGAGCCCTGACCCTTTGCGGTTGCATCAATCCAGTTTTGAGTGGGGGTCGGGGGTGACTTACATGGTTTCACTAGTAGATCTCCGCTTGGTATTCAGAAGGCAGGTTCTCTGGAAAATTCACTTCTAAATAATAACCTGGCATTATCTGGAGTGATTTAAAGTGATGATAGCTGGAGTGGATCTGGACACAAGCCACAATTTAACACTCCTTCCCCCATGTGGCTGCCTTCCCCCCCTCCAACACACTGGGAAGAGCAATTGTACTCTAGTCCCACACAAGCTTGGAATGAGCCAATTGTCCTTATTTTGTTCTCACTTTGACACTCATTTCCTTTCCAGTACAAGACAGGTGCACTGGTCCTTGTAGTGTACGGCAATGGAAATATACTGGGAAGAATGATGCTCTAAAAGGCAGCAGATGCCTTACCCAACCAGATCCAAAGGCAGAGTAAGGAAGTTCACTCTTAGCAAACTACACTCTCCTCAGGGCTTCCTCTTTAAGGCCATCCATGAGGACTTACACAATGGTGTGCAGAAAGAAACTCTACCGGGGGCAACGTAAATTCACCCAAGGATTATTTTTCAAATATATGAAATTCTTGCAGGCAAAATAATAAGGATGTGTAAGCAGCTGGTCCTTAAAATGACTCATTAGTGAATATTTTAATTGAATCTATTTTCAATACAGCAGGAAGTGTCAAATAGTTATGTGTTCGTACATGATGAGAAGGGTTTTTGTCCCCTAGGGAGTCTACATGTGGGTCAAACTTCCTATTCTCACACCTTTACAAAAAACAAGGAATATGGCCTGCCTGCTTATTCCATTCTGTACTATGAGGTGTTACTTTAAAAATCTGAACAGATCCTTATTCATGATAAAACAGGAGAAAAACCAATCACCTGGAATTTATGATCAGTTAATTTTCTCATTCTCCAACCTAAAAATGAATTGCTTGTTCCTTTGCCTGCCAACCTTTTCTCCTCTGTCCCCTTCCTTCCCAACCACTAGTGTTGATGAATGAAGTCTGTTCGTGGTTTGTGGCAGTGTTTATCTAGAAAGGGTGTGATATTTGAATGAGGGGGGAGTAGATAGACCAAGCCTTCAAGTTGGCCTCAAAAACAATAAATCACCAATAATTTATCTTGTGCTTTCCCACTTTCACTCCTCAGCCGGTGTCCATGCATATTGTAAGTCTTTCTGTTTTCTAGTGTAGCTATATATGAATGCCTTGCCTCTTAATTGAGTTGTGGACCCTCAAAGAGTAGAAGCTGAGTTCTAATACTGTCCCCAAGGGATCTGGCTGCAAGGGAATGATACTGTTCAGATTAAAAAAGAAAAATCTGTTGTTAGACTCTTCTCTTAGGCTGCTAACTCAGGTTTATAACTGCCCAAGACATACTTCCACTGGGTCCTCACAATTCTCTCCGGTTACCTTCACTAATCGCCATTCTCCAAATACGTCATTCAGTTTCATACCTCCATGCTTTGACCATGCTGTTCTCTTAGTCTTGAGTAATCTCCTGAGTTAAAATTCTATTTATCCTTCGAGAATCATCTTATATGTCATTTCCTTCACAAATTCTTCCCTAATTCCTGCAGCTGAGTCTAACCGTTTCATCTGTGCTCCTACAACGCTTTGTTTTGATCTATCTTAAAATCCCGATCACATTATGCCTTGTATTATAATTATTTGTGTCTGTCTGTCTCCTCTATGAGACAAACAGCTTTTTGAGGGTGAAACTGTGTCTGATTCATCTTTGTGCCTCTACAGATTCCAGGGCCTAGCCAAGTGCCTGGTACTCAGTGGCTAAATAAACAATAAGCATTTAGAATAGGAACTCAAGTACTGTGTATTGATTTATTGAACTGTCCGTATGTCTTCTAGCTGTTAATCAAGGAGCCTGGCATAGACCACAAACTCAATACAGAACACAGAATATCTGTGTCAGAATAACTCCCCAAATTTTCAAATGTCAAATTTTTGGAAATTTGTTTAAATTCTTTTGCTTGCACGAAACCTTTGTAGGCCTGGCAGTTAATAGAAAAAAAAAAAAATCACTGACTTACCTCCAAGAATTTTAGCCACAGAACATTTTGCAGACCATTAAGAATGAGGGCTTTTGTTTAGGCAGTACTGGTTAATTTCTAACACAGAAAGTTATTTCTGGTCATAGTGCATAGATTATTTTTCGCTTTTCCCAACACCAACATGCCCTAAAGAAACACTCCTTTTTAGAGTATCTGCCTTTCTAAGGGTCCCAAGTCATAGGAACCTCTACTGGAGTGCAATCTGATGATGCCCCCTCCCCTTCAGCCTATCAGAAGCTGAGTTGGGGGTTTCCCTGCAGGATGTTCTTGCCACGGGCCACCAGAAGCTCCAAATAAGTGACCCAAAATCCTTCTCTAGAAAAAAATTAGGGGAAAGTGCCTTGGAACATGCTCCATTGATACTAACTAAACATGTTTGCCAATGTTTCCAGCGTCAAGCCCAAAACTCAGTGGGATGTCAGGTGTTGATTTGTGCTAGGTTTTTCCCCCCTTTCTCAATTCTAGACATCTTGGAATCTATGCCATTGATATTCTAACATGCAAGTTACTAATCTGACTAACACAGACAGAATTACCTGCTGCTGCATTCCAGGTAGGTTTATATATTTCCCTGTCTAACCTGCTTCCTCCCTCCAGCTGTCTCAGCATGGGGGAAATGGGGATTTTACCCCCCTCCCCTGCATCTTCTCCAACAACTGTGATGTCAAATGCAATTATTTGCGGAGGAATCTGCTGTATGCATGGATGAAAGGGACACATGCAAATCCTCAACAAGAAAGGGAAATACCAGCTCTGGGGAAATATGTCCCCAAAGCATGCCGCTCTGGCCGAATCTGCCCAAGGCCCCCTGTGCAGATATTAACAAGCTGAACACAATATGACTTTAGGAATGCAAAGAAAAAACTGTTTAACAGTTGAAAAATCTCCTCCTCAATCTGAGGTCAACCCAGCTCATAAAAAAACTTCAAAAACTTTTGAAAAACCATGAATAAACCCCAGATGTTCCCGTTCTCAGCTGAACTTTCCACCAAGTTATTTCCTACCCTCTATTTTTCACAAGTAAAACTATTGCAACCTCTTGTGCTCTCCTATCTCTTTCCAAAGAAAATTGCCTCCAGTCGAATTCCTTCTCCCACCCACAGTAACTAATTGCCCATACTGTTATTCATCTCCTTTTCCCAAGAAGAATTAAAATGGCAAGACCCCTTAGTGCAAGGGTGGGGACCTTTATTCTGTCAAGGGCCACTGACCCACAGAGGGAAAAAAATAAATGGGGGCCACACACAAGTAAGAAGCCACTTGATTTAGTCCAGTTTTTGTTTGCTTTTATGGAATAAATATAAAATATTCACCTTACCTCCTTAAAAATAAAAAAGAACGGCGGGGGTGGGGGGGGAACCTCCATTCAAAAGATATTATGAATAGCTAAAAAATACTCTAGGTATTTTTATTATTTTTTATATTTATACTTATAGCAAGGTATATTATACCTATAGCAAGTTTGGGCAATGAGGTGGTTAAAAAAAAAAGATGTGGAGGGAGAGATAAGAGAAAAATTGGGAAAAGAAGAAAAAAAAAAAGAAAGGTAAGGAAAAGAAAAAGACGCCAGGGGATTGTGAAAGGAAGGAGAAAAACAGATCCCGACAGAAAGGAAAAGAGGGGAAAACACAGAGAAAGGCTTGGCAAGCTCCCTAGTTAACGTGTTAGTTGCAGTAAACAGCCTGTCCCACCCCTGGTGCTCCCTTTACTATGGGCATTAGAGTAAGTTATCACTGCCCTTTGAAATCCTTATTAGCTTTCTAGCAGTTTAGGAAAAGTCCTTTCTGTGCTGAGAAACAGCTGGTATGCTTTGATTTTCAAACTTCAAAGCTATTTTTTGAAATAAAGGTTATTTTCTCAAGAAAGTCTGAAGGTTTTACATGTGTGTAAAGGAATGACTGAAAGTCTCTGACATTGCAAAGCTGTCAGATGGCCTTATCTTTGGTCTCTGAGAGATTAGGCCTGTCTTATTTCATAGAGTCTGAATATTATATTTGGAATCAGCATTTATTTCATTGATTTGAACGTCTCCCCCCCCCCCCCCAAATCAAACTTAGTTTCGGGTTTAGCTGGATCCTGGTGTGGTAGAGAATAGAAAGTGGAGAGCACATACACATCTTTAAGACAAAACATACCAGTATTCACAGCTCTTTAATGCCTATTCTTCTCCCATTGAAAGCTGAACTTCTGAATGTCTGCACCTAGCAACCCACTAAGAGAGAAGTTGCTTTTAAGCTGCAGTACTGATTTTAGAGCTACTATATATGTGCTACTGTACCTTATTCCCAGAATATTTGGGACTGCCTTCTGCTGATGGTGTATTAAAGAAGACAAAATGCAACAGGAAAGTGTCCAGAGAAGGGAAATAAGATAATGAAAAGTGGAGAACAAGGTAAAGCCATATGATGACAGACTGAAAACACTGGCCTGTTGAGTCTGAAAAGATGAAGGCTAATGGGGAAAATGAGAGAAATGCATACAGTTATGATGGGTAGGGTAACTATAATCTTATGTCTCAGAACACTGCTTTTTCTGAATTAAAGATGATTTTTAAAAAACATTTGGGCAGAGTACAGAGAGGTAAAAAAGAAAATGAAAACTACCCTGATATTGCTAATGTTTTGATATGTATTTTTACAGACTTTTCCCCCATAAATATATTTATGCATGTGATAATTTTTATTAAAATTGGATTGTACTTTACTACTGTCTCATCACCTGCTTTTTTACTTCACAATATATCATGGATATCTTTCTATCCATAACAATATTTTTAAAATATTTTATTATTTTTTAAATAAATAAATTTATTTATCTGTTTATTGCATTGGGTCTTTGTTGCTGCACATAGGCTTTCTCTAGTTGTGTAGAGCGGGGGATTTCAGTGGCTTCTCTTGTTGAGGAGCATGGGCTTTAGGCGTGTGGGCTTCAGTAGTTGTGGCTCATAGGCCCTAGAGCACAGGCTCAGTAGTTGTGGTGCACGGGCTTAGTTGCTCTGCGGCATGTGGGATCTTCCCAGACCAGGGCTCAAACCCGTGTCCCCTGCATTGGCAGGCGGATTCTTAACCATTGTGCCACCAGGGAAGCCCCTAAAATATTTTTAATGGCTACAGATTATTACATTGTATAGAAATGGCAAAGTTCACATAATAAATCTCCTATTGATAGATATGTGGGTTGCTTTTAAGTTTTTTCTATGCAACACCACCACTGAAATATCCTTATACACACATCTTTGTGGACTGTCACATTCTTGCCTTGGGAGAAACTGCTAGAGGTAGAGCTGCTAGTTCCAGACTACTTCCAATGACCTGCTACATAATGAGCCTGTCTTAATGGTTCTTCTTCCTTCCAAAGAGCAGAAGAAAGATCACAGAACTTAGAGTAAATGCAACCTTTTAGTCACTTAAAATTCGAGTGTCAATTTCTTCATCTGTAAGAGAGAATATTGATAGCTGGCTCACAGAATATTAGTGAGAAATAAACGTGGTAATGTAAATTAAAGGGCCTCACAAACTTTAAAACACTTTAAACGCAGAGATTCTTATTTTCTTAATATCTTTATATGAAGAATTTGGAGGCACTTTAAGTGAGTATAGTCTCCTAGATGTCCCGCACACTGAGAGGGCTCCAAGAAACCTCTGTGGGCTTGCCATCTTCCAGAATAACACTTCTGAGTCTCCAGACCTGAACTGGCTGCCCACAGGGGTGGGGTAGGGACCCTTCAACCTAGTAGATGTCTGGCTGCCACGTACCAAGATGGCATTTGGCTCCCCAAGTTGTGTGCCACATGGCATTCACCTGGTGATTGTTTACCGCTGTCTGCTGTACTGGGGAGGAAAGTTTATCATGTTCTCTTCCTCCTTTGGCCCTCTATAAATACACCCAGTTTGCGTGGGCCTGAATTGAGCGCTCTGGCAAGAAAGCAACTTTCTCAGGAAGAAAGAGATCAGTTGCATTACAACACAACTTGCAAATTCCTTTCCAAACTTCTGGTGATTTTCCTTTGGAAAAAAAAAGTGCTGCTGTTCATCATCACTAGCCAAAAGCATTTATAGGTTACGGATTTTTTTAAATCTAGAAGGTAGCACACAGCAAGCATGGTGCTTTTTATTAGATGTTTTGAAACATGCAGTAGTACCAGCACTTAGTAAGTGCTTGATAAATGCTAGTCTTGATCACTGTCTTTCTCCAGGAGTCATTTTCCACTTTCCATTAAAGACAGAATCACTAAGGGCATAGAGAATAAAATTAACCTACAAGAGAAATTCTTAAATTATGTGGAACATGAGAGTGGGTGGATGGGAAGAAGAGGGGTGAGGAGTTGTGGGGAAAGTGGTGCCCCTCCCTCGGGGAAGGTAGCATGGCATAAGTGGGAGTCAAGTCCATATTTGGGGGACTTGTAAAAGGAAGGCAACTAGTATTTTTGTGGTAGAGACAGAAGTTATACAAATGGAGCAACGAAAGAAAAATATAAAGCAAAATATAAAGTCATGCAGGAGACTACTCTGCTATAAGAAAAACAAAGATGTAAAAAAATGATTGCAGGTCCCTAGAAGCCAAGGGCAGTGAGTGTGTCATCGACTTTTCTAGTCCCAGTGCCCATCAAGGGATTGATGGTGAAATAAGGCAGGCCTGGACTAGGGTGACGGCATACAGATGGAAAAGGATCTCAGACAAAGAAGGTTCCAAAGAATGACCTGAAAGCACTTGGTGACTGACAGGCTACAGGGAAGAGAGTTGAGGACTAGTGATGTCGGCAGAGAAGTGATAACTTCAGTGAGCGGCACACAGTAGGTCCAAAGAAGATGCTGAAAGTAGACAAGATCACAGAACTGTTTGTCCTCCCTCACACAAACTATTTCCTAGGGGAAAGCATGAGAAATCTGTGTAAACAGGATAGGAGGTGATAGAGATGCTGAACACTTTATTCACTTTCATAGCCTGCAAATAAGAAAGTTTCCCAATATCTAGCCACCTATAACTGAGGCATGAATCACCACAGTCTTCAGGATCCAAGAAGATGAGTGTAGAAATAAAATAGGCACATGAATTACGATTTCATCTTAGCTCTTCAAGCCTCAACAAGCTGAGCTTGGAGTTGAAAGGAGACAGCCAGAAAATGAAAGTTCCTGTTACTCAGGCTCTGACAGATAAAGTAGGTTTTCAATCTTTCCTCAAGACTGTATTTTACAACGACAGGATAGGCATAGTAGGAAGGAGCAGGCCGTAGCCTGGGGTCTCTGACAAAAATCACTGCACTTGATGGGAACCATGGCATAGCTACCAAATGGAGGTCAGCAAAAGGAGGCAGAACAGCGAGTTCACACATTTTCCAGGTTCTGCCAAGTTAAGGAACTTCTGAACGAATGGAATGGGGACTCACGGGGAGGACGCGGTACTATTCCACCAGGTTTTTCAAGAAAGTGAAGAGAGAGAGATCTTAAATGTTCTCACTATAAAAAAAGAAATGGTAATTATGTGATGGGATGGAGATGTTAGCTAATGCTATCTATGGTGGTCATCATTTTACAATATATAAGCGTATCAAATCAACACATCTTAAACTTTCACGATGTTATATGTCAATTATATCTCAATAAAGCTGGAAAAAATAAAAGTAAAATAAAATTTTAAAGTAAAGGAAGGACTAATCTGGATGACTTTTGGCAGATTTGGAATATTCTGTACGTATTTTTAAGGTAAAACTGCAGTGTAACATTTCATGACTTTTTAATGCTGGGAAGAATCCCCTTACTCTCTTGTTTCTCGCCGTGCATGCACGTACACTTTCTCCCCTATTCATATCTGTCCCAGGTACAAAATACACTCACCCTATCCCAATATCCTTGAAAGTCTCAACCCACTACAGTATCAACTCTACGTCTAGAATCTCACTAAATTGTCTTAGCTCAAAATGCCAAATCTTATCATCTCAATCAAGTACTGGTGAAACGTTACATATGGTACATTCTGGGTCAAAATCCCCCTCCATCTGTGTACTGATGAAACTAGAAAACAAGTTATCGGCTTCCAAAATACAATGCTGGGACAGGCATAGGATAAAAGTTACAGTCTCTGTAAAGTTCAGTTAAACAGCCAGTTCAAAAGTTGGAATGGAATCCTTCACTTATTCATGCAATAAATAGTTATTCATTGCCTACGATGTGCCAGGCACTGTTCTAGAAGCAGAAGATACCGTGGTGACTGGGGCAGATAAGACCCTACCCTTGTGGAAGTGCTGTAAACAAGCTTTTACACTGCCTGCCTTCTTCGCCTCTGCTTGGCCAGCAAGGGCACAGGAGTGCTAAGGTGGAGAGAAAAAGTGGTATCGAGTGCCTGCCAGCCAGTCAGCCTCTGTAAAAGGTCAGGTCAGCTCATGGTCAGCACGTGCTTGAGTAAAATGAACAAGCAGGATCCTATATATAAAGTGTATAAAGTTCTTGGAGACCATTCTAGGGAAACAGCACAAACTATAAGTAGCTGCCATAATTAGAGAAACACAGGAGTTGATAACAAATGGGAAAATGTGTTTTAAGGAGGTTGGAGAAGGCAGTCACTGCTTCCCTCGGGTCCCCCCTCCTCTTTGTGAGGCTGTCACGAAACACAGTCGTCTCTCCAACACATCTAAGCACCCACGGTGGCAGCTGAAGAAAAACCACTCTAATCTCTCTCAATCTTTCTCACAGTTTTGGTAATTTTTGAGACTTCGGTGAATGGATGGCGCTCAACATTCAACAGCCAAGGAGCCACTTTTTTTTTTCCCAGCAAATTTACTTTTTTTTTTTGAGTTAAAACATTTTATTTTATTTATTTTTTTAAGCTCTTTATTGGAATATAATTGCTTTACACTCTTGTACCAGTTTTTGAGGTACAACAAAGTGAATCAGCTGTATTTATACATATATCCCCATATCCCCTCCCTCCCGTGACTCCCTCCCACCCTCCCTGTCCTGGCCCTCCAAGGCATCACCCATCATCGAGTTGATCTCCCTTTGTTATACAGCAACTTCCCACTGGCTATCTATTTTATGGTTGGTAGTGTATATATGTCTATGCTACTCTCTCACTTCGTCCCAGCTTCCCCTTCGCCCGCCCTCCCCCCAACCCCATGTCCTCCAGTCCATTCTCTGCATCTGCATCCTTATCCGTGCCCTGTCACTGGGTTCATCAGTACCATTTTTCTTTTAGAGTCCGTATATATGAGTTAGCATACAGTATTTGTTTTTCTCTTTCTGGCTTACCTCACTCTGTATGACAGACTCTAGTTCTATCCACCTCATTACATACAGCTCCATTTCATTCCTTTTTATGGCTGAGTAATATTTCATTGTATATATGTGCCTCATCTTCCTTATCCATTCATTTGTTGATGGGCATTGAGGTTGCTTCCATGTCCTGGCTATTGTAAATAGTGCTGCAATGAACATTATGGTACATGTTTCTTTTTGGATTATGGTTTTCTCTGGGTGTATGCCCAGGAGTGGGATTACTGGATCATATGGTAATTCTATTTTTAGTTTTTTAAGGAACCTCCAAACTGTTTTCCATAGGGAGCCACTTTTGATTGGAATCCTGACTAA